>NC_064670.1:51678176-53058176 GCF_943734685.1 Anopheles coluzzii | reverse complement strand
GGTAAGTTCACGCTTGTCGAACGTATGCGATTACGTCAAGTGTCCCGGCTGCAATCGTCCATTAAACACGCACAACATGTAAGTATATTCGAGAGGGGGGAGCAACAGCGACACGTTAACTGTTTCGGTTTTTTTTTGTAGCGTATGCGTATGTCTCACTTGCATTATAGGAGGTGGAATATTTACATTCCGCCCGAAAAAGGAAATCAATGAGCGATATCGCATGTGTACGTGCGCGAACATGATCGAGATGATGCTCGAAACCCAGGGAAAGAAAGTACCGAACAGTGATGAGGATGATTCGGCGACCAACAGTCAGAAACTGTTGTCATCATTGCTATTAACTAGCGGCGAAACGGGACTGCCCAACGGTTGCTCAAAGGTGTCCTCTCCGCAACACAGTGCGATGTTAAAAAACGAATCGAAAAAGGACGATAAGCAGATCGTACAGGACACGGCGGCGTGTTACCCTTTGGTGGAAACGTTGGGCGAAGATGAAGAGCTGTACCATATTGCGTGGGCCATTTTCAAGCATCTGCCCGAGCGAGTGCAGTACCGCTGGAGCACGCTGGAACCGTCGCGATTCTGCTCCTTCCAGGCAGCGCCCTGCTCGTCCATCGCATGTCGGGTGGCAGTGAACATTATCGCCATGAACTATCCTGTCCATCTGTCCCGATTGCTGATTCAGACCTACAAACCGGTAAGCGAAGAACCGCGGCGTATCATGAAGGGAAACTGGAACACGAAGGCGCGAAACTCGCTGCGCAAGTTTTGCGACAACGTTAACAAACGCTGGCATGAAGAAATAGACGATCAGATGCACCCGTTGCTGTTCGTCGATATGTTCTGGTCGTTGCAGAACTCGGCCCTCAATCTGCCCAAGACGCGCGCGTCCGATTTGGCTGAATGGTTCATACTCGACACCCAGGCACCGCCGCGGAATGTCCTTTATCAGTATTTTACTAAGTTTTTCCTGGTTAAGGAGAACGACATTGCCTTCGATCTGGAATGTTTCGAGCGGGAGCGGGAAAGATCCGTTTCGCCGAGCCGAATGCGGGAGAGCTTGATGCAGAAGCTAGAATCGAATGCTGCCCTTCTAGCACCGTGCCCAACAACCCTGTCTTCTTCCGTATCGTCGACGTCTTCGTCGTCATCCTCCTCATCCTGCCTGTCCAGTTCGAACTCGTCGTCGTCCTCCTCCTGTTCACTTTCTACTACTTCGGCCGCATCGGTCGCAGCTGCGGCAGCGGCCGCAGCAGCAGCAGCTTCGTCCTTCATTGAACCAATAGGCGATGCGTGCATCTCGAACGGAATTGCAGATGAAAGCAGAGGTTGTACGTGTACTTGCAATACCTGTGTGACCGAGTTTCTTTCCAAGTCGGAAATGTTATCCAAACAACTGGACACTTCCGCCAGAGACTCGTGGACGCAGCGCACGAAGTACGTTCTACGGTAACGTTATTAGCGGTTCGTTATTTATATTTCATTTCCCTTTCATTTTTTACAGCATGCTGGAAATGGAGCTAAAAGCACTGCTAAAGGAACGAAACATGTTGCTGGAAAAAGGGCGAGGAAAGCGCAGCCCATGCAAGCTGCTGAACTGCGATGATTCATGCACCACAAAATCTGGCACCCCGGAATCCTCGAAACCTAACTTGAGCATAGAAAGTAATGTGACTAAAGCATCCTCACTCAAGCAGGATGCGCAAGGTGCCGTTCCAGACACCCCCGCTGTTGTCGTAAATGGGCAGCTAGAGGTTGAAAAATCGAAAGATGAAAATGTGATATCGGGAGAGAAAAGAGCGATGGCAGTCGATGCTGAGTTAGCTTGTCCGTCAGCTAAAAGTCAGACACCGGCACCGGCCCAACCTACTTCTTCATCAAAAGCAGCACTGAATGATAAGAGCTCGAAACAACCTCCCTCAACATCCTCGGCAGGTGTGCAAGCAAACGGCAACACACCAAAGCCAACCGTTGCGCCAGTGCCAATGGGTGTGAATGAAGAACTGCTTACACCGGCGAAGCTGTCAGCCTTCGCCAAATTGGCGGCCAGTAAAATACCGCCCGCCGTCGGCAATGCAGCAACGAAATCGTCCTCGAAACAGGAAGCAGCATGTGGTGCAAATGGGCCAGCGATGAAAGCGAAGCCACTACCTGCGACGACCCAGCAGCAACCTGGCAATGGTGCTCGTGCGGTTCCAAGTGCGGCGTCTTCAGCAGCAGCAGGAGCAACGTCACAAACGCACGGTAGTAGTAAACCTTGCCCTTGCGGATTGCCTTCGCATGCTGCAGGCACAAAAGCGGGAACTGTTGCAAAAGCCAAACCCTCGGCCGGCTCAGCGGCACCAGGATCTGCCAGTGGCGGCGCAACAACGCATACGAAAGAGGAGCACAAAAAATCGTGCCATCGTGGAACCCCACCCACTGGCGCAACCGGCGGAGACAAGGCGGAAGGGTCCTGCGTTTGCTACTACTGTACGCTGTTCGGGCAGAGTGTATGTTTAGTTAGTTTCAAGCTATAGATGATTCATAGAGAGATTCATGCTTAAATGTGTGTTTTTTTTTCTTTTTTTTTTTTTTAGGAGTGTAACCATAATCAAAGGACGAACGAAACACGTGAAAAGTTACGGAAAAAGCTCCAGAAACAACAAATGATGAATGACAAAATGTTCAACGAAGAACGACAGAGGCAACAGTTGCAGCAAAAACCTGCCCCTACCGATGGTGCAGCAGTGACAAAAGAGTCTAAACCGCTCTCCACTAAAACTACGGCCAGCAATAGCTCTGCCGCAACGACAGTTGCGCCAGGTAAGGCATCTGCCCCGCTCAACCCAGTACCTTCGGCCAATGGCAACGGTAAGGCAGTTATCGAAAAAGGAAGTAAGAAAACAGTAAAATCTGCTGCAGCTGCTGCAACGACGCCCAGTAAGGATCGATTTCAATCAATCGATGATCTATTGCGATTTATCGAGGGAGATGATTCCTCCAAAGGTCCGGAAAAATCATCGGGAGGGGGAAGCAAAGTGTGTCCTACACACAACACAGTACCTTCAGCTAGTGGCAACGCAAAAACTTCTACGGAAAAAGCAAACAAAAAGACAGTGGCAAAAACTGCCACCTCTGCTGCAGCCCCGAGCAAGGATCGATTTCAATCGATCGATAATCTGTTGCGTTATATCGAAGGGGATGACTGTGCGAAAGCTCCAAACAACGCGTCGAAAGGAGGTGGCAAAACTAACCGCATCCAGTCGGCGGATAAAAACGCTCAAAAGCCCGTACCAGCTACAAAACCGGCAACGACAGTGTCGGCGACAGTCGGAAAAGATGCAGAGACAATTAAGAAGGTTAAGCTGAACAAAGGTCTGAAAATGATTGCTGAGCTAGAAATGTTGCGACAAAAATTTTACGACTGTCAGAAGCAAGAGCAAAAGACCCAGCAGCTTCTACAAGATCAGATAGGATTGAGCAAGAAGGAGCGCAAAGAATTGCCGCTTAAAATACAAACATATCGGCAGCAAAAGAATGAGCTCCATGCGGCAATAAATGTGCTCGTTAGCAGCATACGCACCGAAATTCCTGAGTACATTTTCAAGCTGGAAGCATTCCCAACCCCTCCACCATGCTGTCCACCACCGCAACATGCAGTGCAACCAAAAAAACTTGCCCAATCCCTTGCCGTAGAGGATGTACAGGCGGGACGAAGGGTACCGCCTGGTACAATGCTACCACCACCACCTTCAACATTAACAGCGGCCGGAAAAACGAACAACAATGTACGTTCTACCACTATTGCAAAACTGCAGGAAACGCTGAGCCTTTTCCAACAAAAACGGCAGCATCACGCGGACGAGATGCACCCGCAGCAAGATCAAATGCTCCATCACCATCTTCAACATCTCAAACAACAACAACAACAACAACAGCAACCACAATATCAACAACCACATCAACAACAAAAACAACAGCAACAACTTCAACAACAGCTCCAACAAAGTGCTGGTAACGACGCCGCTTCTCGTCAGATGGTTACGATAAAGCGTACCTTTTTGCCCCATACCGAGCCACAGGTGACGGTAACGGCAAAGGGAGATTCACCCGATCAGGATCAAATTTTGTACACATTCGTCAATGGTCAGATTGTGCCAATCAATGATCCAGCTGGAGCGGGCGATGGTATTAATCAACATCAGAAGCCAAGAAAATTGTGTCAGCAGCCCAGTGGTTCTGCGGCTTCAGTGATGGGCGCTACGAGAACGGAGAAAGCAAAACTTGCGAACAGTGCCGGGCAGAGCATGCCAAAGGCCGAGGATCCATTTGCTGATTTTAGTCCGCAGGAAAAACGCCTCATTCAAGAATATGTCGACCAGTTATACCAGCAGCCGCTTGACACGGTGCAGATCGAAGACAGTGATCAAATCAAACGATCATCGCGATCAAAGAAAAGGGCGGGCAAGTTAGAAAGCCAGCCACAGGAGCAGCAGCAAACGATTTCGATCAATGATCTCATACAGGAGCGCATGCTGCGCCAAAGCGTTGAGTTGATCAAAAACCTGCAGACAGATCGCAAGAGTAATCCGGAGATGCTTTCGTTGGCAAACAAGGTGAAGAAAGATTTGCTGGAGATGCAGAAGAACCCCAAAACGGCGACAGAAACTAGTAATGCACCAGGGAGCAAGGGCAAAGCTAATGCGTCCCTCAATAGTCAGCCTGCTAAGAAGGAGGTTACTGCGAAACCGGCACCCGTTGGAGAAGACCGACAGGGAGGCAAGGGAAAGGCATTGGCTGTTGCCACGACGACGCCTGCTGACACGGGCAAGGGTAAGAACGGCAAAAAGGAACGCAAAAAGGACAAGCTAATAGAGGAGATTGACGAGATTGTCGCACGTCTAAATTTGTTAGACAGCGACGACGAAGAGTGCAAACCGACCTCAAAAAGAAAACAAAAGTCGGCTGCGTCCAGTGCCAAGGTGTTGAACCGCAAGCAAAGCAAAGATTCCGTCGTATCTAGTGGCAGTGGAAGTGCATCCGGGGTTAAACAGCAAACCAAATCCCAATCAAAGCAACAGGCGACATCGCAACAGGAACAGCAGGCGGGCACGGTTCAAGCAAAGCAGAGTCAACCTCAGGAAACACAAGCGAAGAAAAAGGGAACGGCAGTTGTAACGCAAAAATCGCTCAAAGAAGATAACGGTACGGTCGAAAAAGCATCTAACAAGGAAAAATCCAAAGGTCAATCGCAACAGACTGCTTCGGCAGTAGAGAATCCATCGTCTGTGGAATCGTCTGTGAAACCCGTTGTTCGCAAAAAGGCTGCCAAATCGTTCATTGATCCCGAGTTCGATAACAACGCTTTCCGGTTGCTCAATATGGACGATTCGGAAACTGACGTTGAGGAGGAGGAGGAAGAGTTCGAGGAAGAAGAAGAAGCTAAAACGATAGCTCCTGCGAAGGTTGACAACAGTATATCCTCTCAGAACGCTCTGTCACAGTCGAAGCCGTGCGAGCAAGCGAAAGAAACAAAAACGATACAAAAAGAATCCACACCGGCCGTTGCAATTGCAGTCCAATCGCTAGGCAATGACAAAACAAAGAAGACTGCCATGGAAAAAGAGAAAAAATCCACCCAAAAGAAAGCTGCCAAACAGGAGCGGGAAGTTGCAGTAGGCACTGTGTTCAAAGAACAGCAAAAGCGAGATGACGTCGAAAGTGTTGGTTGTACGGCGAATGGCAATGAAACAGAATCACGACCGAAGAAGCAGACGCCGGCGCAGGCAATGGTGGAGAAGATCAGTGCCCTGCTAGATAGTCCTGGTCTGTCAAACCGCCAGCGAAAGCAAATGATACGCCAGCTCGAGCAGGCCCAGGCTACAATACAGTCACAGCTGTTACAAAACGCCGCCAAAGCCACGAAGGCAAAGGTGCAGGCCCAGGCACAGCAAGAGAAGATTGCGAATCAAAAGGCGACGAATGTAAGTAATGCTTCAGGGAACAACGCGGCTGCGTCGAAATCTGGGCCTGGGAAGGAATGTAACAGCAAGGCACGGCAACCTAATGTGGCTTCCAATGCAACGATCGATGAGAGTGCATCTAGCAATGGGTCTGGCGCGAGCAACAGTCTTATGGATCAGCTGAGACGTGGCATCCGTGCGGAGGGATTGGATCTTCCACCCGGTATTACATTGACGCGACTGGACGCCATACAGTCGGAAGCGCTACGTCTGAAGCGCGAATCAATTCGGAAGATAACCGAACCAATGAAACCGGTTGCGCCTCCGATGGATCCAACGCCTGCTATGCTGGCTGGTTCGTTTGGTGTTGGTGCCGGTGCACCAAATCCTGGCATGTTTGTCGTGAATCCAATGTCGCCATTATCCGTGTCGGCCGTCGGACAGGAGTCGGTGATCATGGTTAACACAGGAAAATTGAGAGGAAAAGAGCAGCAGCAACAGCAACAGCAGTCTTCCCCACTGCCGGAAGGAGGTGCCAATGATCGTAAGAAACGGAACAAGCGACGCAGCAAGAACAAAAACAAAGACCATGATCAAGTGGATCAGATGCCTTCCGCGAGCGGAGCTTCTGTGTCCTCCGTTACTGAGGCGCAGGCAGGTAGGAAGCTAACGGACGGAAATAACATTGTGACGCTACGGAATCCAATGTTCCACGGCGGCCCAATGGGTGCCGGTGGTGCTGGAATGCGTCCCCCTGGTGCGGGAACGATGCCGGACGTGCAAGGCGCACGTATGACGCTTGGATACGATCAACCGGCTACGATATTCAAGAATGATAATGGAATGTTTACGATACGCAACCCTGCACTCCATCATGCGTTGTCCGGCGGGGCCCCTCCGGAAGCGACCGGATTCCGTCCGTTCAATGCAGCCTACCTGGTTGAGAATGGAATTATGCCTCCGACACACGGAGCCATGCAGCAGCCGGGCGGAACGGCACCGCATGTAACTGCTGCCGTGTCGTCTGGTGCTAACACAATCATTCCAGGCAGCACTGGTGTGCCGCCTTACCTGCAGCAATATTCTTCCGCCGCGTTAGATGAAAGCATGGGACCACGCAAATGCAAGTCCGCCATCGGCAGCGAGATGAAAAATGCACAGAAGCAAAAACAAACCTCACTGCAGCAAGGTGGCGGTCTGCCTACGTCATCCGGCAGGGGCTGGCAACATATGAATGGAACCACCGGTCAGGACATGTTTGCGCCTTCACCGTCGGCAAGTGGCACTATCGGTGCGGGACTGGGTGAATCTCATTATTCGTCGTTCAGTCAGTACAATCTGGCGGGGCCCGATTTGCTGCATTCAGCACCCGTAGGTCCGGGCAACGCTTATGGGTCTGGTATGCTGGGTTCGTCAGGATATTATCAGGGGGGCAGTAGTAGTGCGTCAATCCTGTCAAAGGGTGCAACTGGTGCCATTGGTTCCGAACGATCGCACGCTCTCTCGTATCTTGGTGGAGCAGATGCATCCACCAGCTTGGCCACACACTGTTGCGACGATGAAGCACCGAGCGCATTCTTCAACGGCAACAGCCTTGGAAGCTTGCCCACCGGGACCATTGGCACTCGAACACGATATGACGATCTTGCCTTCCTGCAAAACTTACAACCGGGCCAACGGCTTAACAGTGAGGTAAATGTTTTGTTCATTGCATTTTTCGTGTCTATGTGGTTGGTGTTAATGCTTATTTTATCTTTCCATAGGTTACCATACACAGCATCAACGAGTCGAAGATGCGACGGCAGCAAGCGCAAAACTTTACACACGACATTCAAATAACAGCCATACCGGCACCATCGCCCCCCACTTCGACCGGGCTGGGCATATTGGGAGCTCAGGCTACGCCGAGCACCGTATCCTTGCAGCACATGATGCATCAGGCACAGCACATGACGCATCATCGTCAGCAACAGCTGGCTCAGGACACTCAGCCACACTTTTCTGATCTCAGCCCCGGTTCCGGATCGGTAGGGTCGGGCAGCGGGTCAGGCACCAGAGCCGGTGTTGCGTTAACTGATTTCATGGACAGTCGAGTCTCGGGCGGAAGCAGTTCATCTGCATCGGCTGACCTGCTGGCCTCATCGATGGACGCCAAGAGCTTTTTGCGAGAGTATCAACTTGGGCAGCTGCAGCAACAGATGCAAGATTTGCAGCTACAGTCACAACAGCAGCAACTGAAAGGGGAATTCGGAGGTAACTAACCTGTTCGACCATGATTTAAATGGGATAAAACAGCGGGGGTCATAACTATAGTACGTGGGGAAGTTCTTTGTTGGATCGGCTTTATGGGGTTGCGTGCGTTTTTGCACGCCTTTTTTTGTCGGTGCGATCTTTACGCCTGTTTTCACCTTTGCTTAGATAACTTGTTCGGAACGAAGCAACCGATAGTTAGTGTGGGCGACCAGGAAACAGATGAACAGGATCTGGGATCGCTCGAACATTTCAACTACTACTTTAACGCACCGGGTGGCAATAGCAACAGTAGCAATATGAAAATGACTTGCGAATCTGCAGGAGGTGATAACATCGCAGCAGGGATGGTATCACCATCAGTCGGTACTCCGGAAGAAGGCAATCCCGGCGGCGTAAGCATTGGTGGCGATGAGCTGCAGCGACCGCAGCAACCACCGATCGGAACCCCTTCCAGCAAGAGTATTCAACAGCAGCGGTTACAGCAGAATGGAACGCCTATCTCATCAGTTGGATCGATACTCTACCCTGGCACGGCCGACAGTCCGGCCTCGTCGGTTTCTGTGTTCGATGGCATCTCTTCGTCGCTGAGTAGTCAGACACACTCGTTCGACGATCTTTACACTGGCTTGTTGGCCACTGCCTCGCCACCATCGTCAATCAGCGGCGGTATGGAAGGAAATACGCAACTCAACATTCAACAGTTGCATCACCAGGTAAGTTCTGACCCAGTACCGTTTAGCGGCAGTGGATGTGTTACTTCAAACGACCTACCGGAAGCCAGCCATGCAAGAAATCCAACAGACCACACCGAGAGCTCTACCGCGTTAAGCAATAAGTAAAAGTAATAAGACAACTCTTATACGCCGTTCACAGACAGTTCAGGCAGCAAGTAGAAAACTAGCGAACGCCTTATCTAACCGCAGGACCCAGCGATTATGTGCTGACTGAAGGAAACGGCTTTAAAGTGAGGCGTTAATTTAAACGTACGTCTAGTAGCCGTTGACAAACTTTTGCACAATAATTGAAAGATAGTTTTAATTTTGCTGCTGCCAACGAATAGCAATTTCTTCGCCCGTATTAAAAATGCTTTTAAAAGGCCGCGAAACAACATCCTTACCTAAATGTACACTTTAGATCGTCATTTTCACGTAAAGTAAAATATTAATTTGGTCATTGAGAGCAAATTGCGATTGTAGCAACTGTAGAACTGGCTTCCAGCCGTTGGATTTAAACTTGGTTAACTCGGTCTAGTGGCGCGAAGAATTATAGCAAACGAGAAATATTTCGAATAATATCATCATTACACAGGGGGCAGAGCTACTGTCGATAGAACTGCCGAGCGGAAAACTTTTTGTATATACAATTCGACAAGTCATGGAAACTTAAAGGCCACAATGCCGCAGTTGCTAGAATGGTTTGCCACATACGTGTGCGGGCAAGGTTTGAACGTTGAAGATAACAGAAATAATGGTGTATAGAAAAGTCAGCAATGCAAAACGCAAGTTCTAAAATAAACCATGGTACCAGATGAAATTGATGAAGAAATCGCGTTCAGGACAATGCCGAAACACGTGAAACTGCCCGGGTGAGTTATTGCTGTTTTGTTTAATACTATTAACATTTACTACAGCTAATTGAGGGAACAACTTATCTTATTTAATACCAAAACAACTAAATACGTACCAGATTTACTTGTTTTGTTTTGAGAACGGAAGAAAGGTATTACGTTAATGTGATATGGAAGTACGCGATAATCTCAAGTACTCTCAAGTATCGAGTCGTTAGCATATCGTCAACTAATGATGCCATTCCTATGTTTTATTGGGTTTTTGTGATAATGTTAAATTTTCTAATGTTCGTAATATGTTAATGTCGGGCATAAACAACCTGTCTCCCGCGAGCTTTTTTTTTATTGCAAAAAACATTAAACTTTCAACAAAATGTTTGAGTTAATTTTCATGTTTGGAGGACGCTGTCGGAGCTAGAGCTATGATGTATGTCTTCCTCATGTAGTAGAGTACTCACAACACCTTTCTCAGCTTTTGGCAGGTAAAACATGTTTAAGTAAAAAAGAAATTATAGGTTTTTAGCTATATTTCTTAAATAATGTGATGGAATATCGCAACTTTTGATCTGAACAAAAAGGAATTGGGTTCTCTTACAGATATATATAAATTTATATCATATTTAAGCACCCTTAATTTAATAATCTTCCTCAATTGATCAAACATAAATAACTTAAATAATATTTAATCAGAAGCTCTCGCTGAGACGCTGAGACTCGCTGTTCTATATGCTGGAATTACCTTACACGGGGTCCCTACATTGACGGGGTCCCCCGCGGCCGCTCAGTCCGCGCGCCGTTTTATCCGCCACTGTATTGGGGCAACCAAAAGATGTTATAAACTGCAATTATTTAGCCATGGATGCGTTTAATCATGTTATTCAATTCAATATGGCCGTTTAACACTACGAATTCCTTTTGGCTCTTATTCTTGTTAGGTTAATGGAAAGTTTATCGGTCTAAATAGAGTTTTATAATCATTTTTATGTAGCCTGAGAAGCCCATAACCTTGAATTGCTCATTACAACTATCCTGTGACCTTAACAGTGATACAAACCAGTGGTGAGAGCTCGGAATCAGACTTACCCGTCGTCTCTGGAAATGGTTCCGGAATCGATTTCGCGATCGGATTCCGCTCGGGATTCGGAATTGACATCGCATTCTAGATTTACGCTTTCATTCGACAATCACGGAAAAAATATCATTTGACACGATGATATTTTCCTGCTACATTCATTTGACTTTTTGATTTTGCCGTACTTCAAGTGAACAAGATCGTCATCAAAAATGGGTCCTTTTTCGTGTTTTTGCGTGAATTTCTATACTCCGTTAAGTGGACACCATTTTCCTGGTTGACTGAGTGAAAATATTAAGTGGTCTAATGTCTAAGTAGCGGTAAATGCACGATTAAGCAGTTCTCTAGCGTCTCATGAAAAATGTCAAATGACATTCTTTCTACATTTTTTGCAATCATGTCATCGCAAAAGCATTGATTGTTATTGCACAAATGATTATCGCTTTTAGAAAGCCGTGTCATGGTAACCATGAATATCATGATCAAAAATGATTTTGACACCTGCTTACTGCGAATATCATAAACAATGTCGACAACACTGATCAGGATAGACTCTAGAAATGAAATTTGCTCCGGAATGAGAATCAGTTCTTTGAAATTTCAAAATAAGAAGTTTCAGAAGCGAAATCAGTCCGGCTATCTCTATGCGAATAGATCGTTTATAAGCATATTTTGATTCTTTGCGGTTACCAATACGTGTAGCATCATTGGACCCAAACGCTTATTCTTATGGAGATACAGAAACTGACTCTATTTCGAAGTCGATTCTGATTTCGGACCCAATTTCGATTCCGGATCTGATTTCGATTCCGGAACCGATTTCGAAACCAACTCCGGAGCCGAATTTGATTTGGAATCGGTTCCGAAATCTGATTCCGGACCTAGTATCCGGAAGCGATTCCAGAAAACTTTTGAGCTAGCCGGAATCGTTTCCGACGATTTTTCACTAATACACTAATACAAACGTCCAAATAATCAAAGGTGTATCATAATTTGTTTGACTTCTGATTATGGTGTAATGTAATATTTTGGCCAGAATATGACAGACAAAGCACGATTTTTTTAAATAATAAAACATAATCGGCATGACAATTCTAGGTTTAATTTGAGAAATGTCTACGATGTATGCAAAACATGCAATCTTTCCTATATGTTTGTTAGTTCTACAATTGTATCTTCTAAAGTAAGATAGCGATATCTAGTGCTCAAATCGTTCATGATTGTAGTTACGTCAATCGGTAGCTGGCGCCGGATCCGAACGGCTCTCGACGGTTCGGGACGGTTTCCAAAAGAGATTCTGGGGTTCTAATTAATTTACCAATCTCTTATGTTGAATATAATGAATAATTTATTAATAAATCCGCAGCATTACCCGCATCAGGAAAGCCAGTCCTACGCTTGGGAGGCGCGGTCCATTCGGGGGTTGAATCCCCATGACGGGCATGTTATTAAATCGTGCAATGGCTGTTGATTGTTCCACGGGACCAGCAAATGCTAAATCATGTAATATTTTTTCTTTCTCTTTCTTTTTGGCTCAACAACCGTTGTCGGTCAAGGCCTGCCTATACCACTTGTGGGGCTTGGCTTTCAGTGACTTATGGATTACCCCCCATAGCAGGATAGTCAATCCTCGGTCCATTTGGGGCTTGAACCCATGACGGGCATGTTGTTAGAGTCGTACGAGTTGACGACTGTACTACGAGACCGGCTAAAAAAAAATCATGTAATATATTACTATCTAATAATCTTTTTATTCTTTTTCTGATTTGTCGAAACATTCATTGGCAGTCTAGGCCTGTCTGGACCTCAAATTGAACAATCGATATCCTTTGGTATGTTCGTCAATTCCGGTGAAAATGCACTCTTCTGACTTTGGATCCCATTTTTTTCGATATTGTTTTGGTACTAGGACCATCGCACGTGTTCCAAATATCCTTATATGGGAAAGGTTGGGTTTCTTTCCTGTCCATGCTTCCTCCGGTGTTACTTCGTTGCCTTTGGTTGGGGAACGATTCAGCAAATATACAGCCATTGCCACAGCTTCCGCCCAAAAATGTTTTGCAAGCTTAGCCATGTAAAGCATGCACCTTGCACGTTCTACGATCGATCTGTTCGCTCGTTCCGCCATACCGTTTTGTTTCGGGGTGTACGCATTGGATTTTTGATGAACTATTCCGTGCTTATTCAGATGTTTTTGAATGTAGCATTTACGTACTCTTTACTCTTTACTCTCTTACTCTTTACGTTATCTGTTCGGATGACCTTAAGCTTTCTTCCGGATTGCCGTTCCGCCATTGCGTGAAAATCCTGGAAAACTTGCGCAACCTCAGATTCCGATTTAGTTTTTAAAAAGAATGTCCACATCCGGCGGGATTTATCGTCAATAAAGACAATAAAATAACGGTTTCCACCTAGTGACTTAACCTCCATCGGCCCGCAGATATCAGAATGAACTAAATCTAATATCTCAGCCGCACGCGATCCTTCCTTGCTGAACGGGTGGCGACTCTGTGCCCATCGGACACACCTTACAGTCGGCCATGCTTCCTCCGTCGATATTGACTCCATCTGCCAGTCCGTTAGCGAGGCTGCGCACACCGTTGATGTTTAGGTGTCCCATCCGTTGATGCCATAACTCCAAGCTTCCTGTAGATGAAACCGCCAAAGCATTTTTCTTATCTTGCTTGCGTTCTTGAAGCTTGAAAAGGTCGTTTTCATGGCTGCTGGTAGCTACCACATCGCTATCTTTGTCAATCACTTTGCATCCATCGTTGTTAAAAACGACGATGTATCCTTTCCTGACGATCTGGTTGACGGACAATAGATTCACTGATAGGTCTGGTAATACTTGAACATCACAAACAGGAATCTCATCGTTGCTACACGAAGACTTCGCTGTGTACGATCTCGTTCCGGTGATTTTCATATTACCGCCGTTAGCCGCTACCACAGTACCATTCGATGGCTTCACGTTTTGTAGGAGTTCTGCGTTTCGTGCCATGTGAACACTAGCTCCCGAGTCAAAATACCAATCTTCGCCGTTGGCTGTCCCGATAGTAGAAAGCACTGAGCAAAACGTATTTTCCTTTTTCGAACTGTAGCAATCCTTTGCTATATGGCCGTACTTGGAACATTTCCGACATCTCGGCCCTTTCGGAGGATTCTGTTCTTTAATTTTTTTTCCAGAAACTTTCCTTTTTGCAACAAACGCTGGTTCAGTGGATGTGGCTGGCACTTCTTGTAGAAGTTTTGTTTTGATAACGTCTCCAGTAATGGCTACACCTGAATTTTCCAAAGCCATTATCATTGGACGATATTGCTCAGACAAACCAGCCAATAGAAGCGTTCCAATCCACTCTTCGGAAATCGCAAAGCCTACTTCGTTGAGTTGATGCGACTTTGAAATTATGCGGTTAACGTATTCAGACATGGATTCGCAAGACGACAAATCCGTTTTTATCAGCTTGTGGAGCAGTCCGACTCTTCTAGTAAGACCAGAATCTTCAAAAGCTCTCTCCAACTTAGCCCAAACTTCTCTTGCTGTCGTTGCTTCCTTGACGTGCACATAATTCAACGGATTAAGAAGAAGGATGATTTTTGCTCTTGCCTTGCGATCCTTGCCTGCATCCACGGCTACGTAGCTCCCGTCGTCATTCTTTTTCGGCTTTACCACGCACCAGAGATCTTCGAGCTCAAGGTAGGTTTGTACCGCAAACTTCCAAGTGTCCCAATTTTCTTATACCGGTAAGATGTTCGATGCCAGGAAGATTCGACGAAACCTTGCTACTACCTGCCGCTCTTGAGGATCCAGTGGAACTTGAATTCATCTTCGGTTTTTTGTCACTTGATTGAAAATAACACTTCTTCAAATATCGTACTATTCTGGGCCCATAACCTATTGGCAGTAGTGCAAACAACCAGCGTATTGTATGGTTAGGAACAGAATGAATTTATTTAATAGAAAACTTATAACCACAGTGATTCATAGGTTACTATGATTAAAATTATTCGTGATACAAAATATTGGCATACTATAAACTCACAACAGATTCCGATATGATTCCACATCCTGCTCCATTTCCGGTGATGGATCTATCGGTGTAGATATGATGGTGACTTCGGTAACTATTATTTAGCATTTCATTAAATATTTTGCTAGCTAATGCCGGCCTGAAATCCCTTTGGATTTTGTTTTGCATTTCCCAATCAACTCTGGGGATGTTTGGTCCCATAGCCTTTCTCCATTTCGTGATTGTTTTGCATTGTCCGGTTTCAGGTCACGGTGCAGCTCGTGGAACGTTTCCAGCCTGGCGAGCAGTTGCAGCGCTAGCTGCGAAACCATCTTCAGGCCGAAGTGTCCTCCGCACAAGTTCTTTAACTCTTGCAGTGATGGTCCGATTTAGCGCTCCAAAACCAGCACGTCGCGTTTGCGATTCGGCGTCGATGAGTCTGGGCCATCCATGGGCCTTCGAGAGCCGCGCATAGATCCGGCGCTCCGTGGCGAGCAGGAGCTGCTCCACCTCGTTGTTGGCCATTTTAATGACCACCGTTTGTTTGGCGCGAGCATGGCTGCCCACCAATAGCGTACCGCAGCCACCAGTATCGAATTCGCCTTGAATCCTATAGGTGGAGAGATTCACCATCATCACGGACTCTGGCGAAATGGACTTGGACGCATGGCCTTCCCTAATCGCCCTTCGATTCGTTTGGCCACCTGCAAAATGTAAACAGAAACAACAGCGGAATCAATTTCTCGCAAAAACACACAAAAACACCGTTAAATGTGGGAGCGAGAAAAAGCACGTCACCTTTCGTTTAAACGTAATGAGGATATAACTGGATGCAAGTTTGTTTAAAGTTTAACCATTCATTTTGCCAGGTCTGATAGATGGTATTCTCTGTCCAACTTACCACGTTCTTTCTCGATACAGCATTTTCTTGACTATGGTTCCGTTTGCGTTCATCATTTGCTACCGTGTCTGTGTCTTCTTTCCCTTTTATTTCTCCATGGCTTCGAATTCAACATAGGATCTGAACATACGGGTAATTAGGATTTCTTGGCTCGAGCGCTGCCAATACACTAGCGCTATTTGTAAATATAATGTTATATGTTTGGTGGAAATTGTTGCTTTTGCTGTTGCTTTAATTATGGCAAGCGCTTCTGCTCTAAAAACGCTGCTGTAATCCGATAGTTTAATTGAACGCCTGTCATTTAATGATATGATTCCACATCCTGCTCCATTTCCGGCGACGGATCTATCGGTTTAGATATGATGGTGACTTTGGTATCTAATATTTAGCATTTCCTTAAATATTTTGCTAGCTAATGCCGGTCTGAAATCCCTTTGGATTTTGTTTTACATTTCCCAATCAACTTTGGGGCAGTTTTGGTCCCATAGCCTTTCTCCATTTCGTGATTGTTCTGCAATTTGTAGTAACCGTTCTCCCGTCAGTTCCATGAATGCAGTATTGGCTCTTTCAATGAAGGCTTCAGCTTTTATATCTTCCTCCAGAAGACGGCCAGCAGCTGTAACCAATCTGTGTGTGATGATATGTGAGAAAGGAAGCTAGTCGCTTTCTCAAATCAGTGATGGAATAGGACTGGTTATAAAGACCCTGATAGAATGCTCTAGAGCAGTATGGTAAAGAGGAGCCAGATACTTTCGAATTTATGTTGGTTAATGATAGTGTCCATTCTTCTAATCCATATAGGATATTTGGGACAACCCAAGCTTTTAGAATCGGGGTAAGCACTTCTCGATTAGCACCATGTTTTCCGTATCCTTACATTTTGAAGAGGTGCAATCGGTTTTTAGTAGTTTGTTTGGTGTCGACATCTTCGACATCAAGATTTGGTGCACAATGAGCAACAAATGATAATTTTGAGTCGAAATGATTTCTATTGATGCTTTTCTTACATTTGGTATGGCAGTTTTGTTGTATTTGATTGCGGATAGTCACCCAGAAATGACGTTTATGAGAAATATGAAATATTTTACATTTGCCTGGTGATATATCATGTCCCGTTTTAGTTGTCTATTTTTGTAGGAAATTTTGTATTCCGGACTGAAGTTCTTTCCTACATTCGATTGCAGATTTGGACATGGCTACTAAACCGGGGTAAGGATGCTTGGGGCAAATGACGAGTGCTAGCGGTTCCGTTCGCACGGGAAGTGTATCTTTACTATTGTTTTCGATCAAACCGCCGAACACGCCGAGTTTCAGTGGAAATCTCGAACACCACAATTATCTCAAAACTAAGCGCCGAACGAGAAACGTTTGCTGGATGTGAAACGTGAAACGATTTACTTAAAAAGGCATTTTCACCCCTTTCACCCTCTAAGGGCTCCACAACAGGGGAGCAGGAGTGGGGGGGCGGGGGGGGGGAAGGATTGTGGATTGAAGGGGTAGTTCGACCCCAAACTTCACTTCTGCATCCTTGCTCTGTGTGCACCCAGTATCCTCCTTACCCATGCCCGGCAGGTCTACCCAGTTGCTTATTCTCATACTTTACGTCATGACTCCCAAACAATATATCACCCCCTCCGCAATGTATCGTTTTTTTTTAACAAATTGCACTTACAGCCGCCAATTGAACACCAATTTGTTTTTATTAATTAATTTGTTTTGCGATTCCTACCGTGTAATCTTGTGTTTGCTAAGAAGCACTTATTGTAGGTATTTTTTCTTACGTGCCTTATCAGCAGTTACGCAGAAACTATGATGTAAATATTCATTTTTTTGTCGTCTATACCATAGTGAAGAACAACATCGCAAAGATTAAAACTAGCAGGGGTATACTTTATTAAATTGAAAAGCTTTTTCAAAATGAGAAATTTCATTTTATATAGGATATATATCATGTATAATTAGGCACGGTTCTTCTAATATACACGGATGTTGCCTGTAAGTACACAGAAACGCAAGATTTAAAAAAGTCACAATACAAATTTAGATAATTTCCCTAGGTTTAGATAAATGTGTTTGATATCTTGGAGTATAAGTTGATTTCTAATCTATTTCAAGGGCCTTCCGCGAAACATATCAGCACGAAGAATATGGAGGGCTAAGCCTCAGATTGACCCATTGTCATATCTCTTGTAAAATTGCCGACTTCCAAAAGATCCAAACTCTTAAGTTTCAATGATCCTTGCACTGGCATAAAGCCTTCCGTGAGAGTAACAGTGGTGCCAAACTATATCAATGATCAATCTCGATATGTATTCTCGTTGCATGGTAAGGAAAGTAACATTGGGGAGATAATTAAAATAGAATAAATAATAACTCTCTTTGTGACTCTTTACTTTGTGCTTAAGATAATTTGTATTTCATCTGTATGGTGAATATTTTCTGTAATACATTGATATCAATATCTAAACTTTGTGGAATCCTAAACACTCCGATAGAAGCTAAACTCTGTTGGATATGCTATTAAAAAAAAGACTCAAATTAATAATTTATCCGAGTAATATATATTTACGTTGAGTGTAGTTGTGTTTTGTATGGTGGTTTACAATAAATTTTCTACTACATCCCAGAGTGGTGCTTTTACGCACACGCACAATGCGTGGACATAAAACATTTCTGCAAACTATGATCAGCTGTTGAGTCTTTTTGTGTATTTCGTCCGCCATCCGTCAACAAGTGTATGTGTGACAGTCGTCTACTTGTATAGTGCGACTACGGAATTGCTGTAAAGTGTCCCGAAAGTGTTTCCATAAGTGCCCATGAAGTGTTTCCATAAGTGCCGCACTAGTGACCCATAAGTGTTCTTTACGCAGCCTCACGTTGCCCGACCATAATGTGCTAGTTACGATAAAATCGAACAATCATATGCACAATCATGGGTCAAAATCTTCGTGGTGGCATTATTGCATGAGTGGAGTCTCAAATCATGGGGTCAGTCGGATCAACTATTGGATTCACGCGCCGGCTCTCATAAAGCTGGTCGAATGCCATCCGGACTTGCTGCAACCACGCACAGGATTGTGCAAATCAAAAATAATCTATTCTCTAAAGGGTTCCGGGCTAGGAAAACCACATGTCGAATTCATACTAGTTGACAAATGGTATATTTAATTCACATCAGAGACCTGTTAGGTAGTACCAATATATTTTCAAATATGTATACAGTATGCATCTGTATGCAGTGAAGGTTTCATATTGTATCGATCATACTACACATGTGCTACACCAACATACTTTAATTCGGTTTTCGTGATATTGAGCTTAAAAATCCACATTATTGCTTATATCAATAACACCAATAACAATGGATTTTCAAAACGTTTTTAGATATTGATCTTTGTTAAATTGATAAAAAATAATGATACAATTTTCACGATTCTAAGTATTTCAAAGTTCTGGGCTTCGGATTCTAAATGATTAATAGACAAAAGAAAGAAGCAGAACAAAGACAGTAACAGAGAGCGAAAAAGAGAGAAAAAATAGGGTAAAGACAGCACGGTTTTACTTTAGATCATTGCGTTATGACACAAACTGCACAGCCTGAGGATATTTGGACGTATAACTTGTTTGATTACATATTGGAAACGTAATGGGACAATTCTATCAATCATTTAAACCGATCGACAGCCCCCTCAACGATAACGAGTGAATTAGAGTGCTCAGTTGTCTAGAAAATAATCAAATGACCGCGAATGTTATTGTATTTTTTGTTTTGGTAGTACATGAAGGTATCACTTGTTTGAACTAGAATGAAAATCAACTGAACCCACAAAAATGAAATTTTTAAATGTTGTAATGCTAATTCCAAGATATCAAATTAACTACTTTCACTGCCAAGATCTATCGCAAGATTGAACCGTTTGAGACCAAAGCCTTAAAGCCTAGTTTATTGCAAATGTGTATAGGTTTTTTTACAGAGTTCCAAATAATAGAAATACTTTTTCCATCAGATTGAATGTTTCGAATCCGTATGGGAAATATATAACGTTGTTATAGAGTTTTTTTAATATATTTAATTCATTTATTATTGTCACAGTTTGCCTTTAAGGCTAAATTGGGTACCCTAGCTTAATTTAAGTATAATTATAAGTAAATGAATTCAAGAACATAGAGATACAGTCAGTCCAAAAAGTATTCGTCTAGCTGAATATTTTGCAGAAAAAGGCGTATTATGGCCGCAATAGGCATGGGGTGGTAAAAGTAATCATGGGGTTTGATAAAGGGACCATCAATACACACGTTTTGCTAAAAAATAAGCATTTAAATAGTACTATATTAACCAAAATACATAAAAAAACTTAAAAAAAAGTCGTTTTATGGGCGCGCAAAAAGTATTCGACCATCAGTCTTTTGGCGTAATATGCGTAAGAAAACAAAGGTTATGGAGTGAAAAAATGTCCTGATCTTGTTTCTTATTGTATTTATGACTATTGGTGACTGCTTGCACAACGCAAGAACACATTTGAACCTTTAAAAAGGCGTAGTTTTGACCCACACATCCTCCTAGACTTGTTCCAATTATTCGCTGGTAGAGAGATTGCATTTCCGGGCCACGTGGCCAAGTTCCATTTAAAAAATGGCAACTGATATCATATTGAGAGTCTATTAAATCATTTTCATCAGTTTGGTTTCAGCTGGTTTGGTGTTTCGGGCAAATGACAATGCTCTGTATGTTCTCCAGCCTGACTGTTCTTGAAACATGTGGTATTTTTTAGTACAATTTCTCAGAACTGGCACCCAAAGTACTTAAAAACTGCAAGAATATATTTCTCCATCTCGTCTCCTATCAATTTGAATCATTTTTCTAGCTCATCTTTCCTTCATGAGCACTGGTATAATGACACCATGGTGCTACCGTTACACGAGATTTTGTTGCCTCATCTTAGTAGACTGTTTTCGCTACAGTAGACGTGGCCGTATGACCTTGGCGATTTAAACATGTTTTAATATGTTAGTAGAGCTTAATTTGAAACAAATTCATGAATTATTTGATGCACCTTAACAGATTTGGCCACTTTCTGTGTATGGTATTATTCAAACAAAACATGTTTGTAACAACTCACCCATTCAAGCTATTACATGACCAGCTACGATGAAATGCAGCATGACCCATCAACCAAACGTGACCCATCTATTCTCCTGACCTTATTGGCCATCACAAAATGCACCGATTCTTTCGTAAAATTTGATTTTTCGGACATTAAACCGCTTCTTTCGTTAGATTAACCGTCAAGGATGGCTGCTTACATGGCAATTTGTCACACAATTGGTGTCTGATCAAATGAAGAAACGAGGCCTTCCACACATTTTGTAACCTTCAAAAATGGATAAGTATGGATGCATAAGTTAAAGATACGATTTGCGCCTTCATGCTCCAATCATTTAACTCTCCCGCTTTTAGTGCTTCTCTGACCGCTAGAAGTGCAATTGAAACAACAGAAATGCATTATTTTAGAAGGAAGTCACCAGTAGATTGATAATAATACATTTAATTCACATCTACGTAGTGTTTGTCCAGCGTAAATAATTAAAAAGCTAGATGGACGAATACTTTTTGCGCGCCCATAAAACGACTTTTTTTAGATTTTTAAATAATTTAGTCGTTATTGCTATATTTTAATGCTCATTTTTAGCAAAACGTGTGTATTGATGGTCTCTTTATCAAACCTCATCATTACTTTTATCGCCCCATACGCATTGCGGCCATAATTCGCCTTTTTCTTTAAAATATTCAGCTAGACGAATACTTTTTGGACTGACGGTAAAAAAAAAAATAAAAGTAAAACATGAGACTTTTGCAAGCATCTAGGGCGGTGGTCTTCAACCTGTGGTCCGCGGACCACTTGTGGACCGTGGCGTTCACAGAAGTGGTCCGCGAAAGATATTATTTTATTTTTAAGAAAAGCTTATTATAATGCTAATGCATGTTATTAAATTTGTTTCACTTTGCTTTGAACTAAGTCTACAAAATGTATTGTTCTGTGTCCGACGGCCAAGCCGACCGCGAAGGTGTCAGTCGTTCTGGAGCGCTTGGTAAACCGTCTGCTGCCACGGAACAGAAGGTCCCGAGCAAAGGGGTTCGGGAGCGTGAACGGTTGAACTCTCCTTCACCAAACTACTTTCAATATTGGCCGACCAGGCTAGTTTCCTCTTTTCCAATGTGAATTGGAAGATCTATTCCGTGGTAGCGCCGCTACTGATTTCGGAAAGTGTTGTTGAGAAGGCAATCGTATTCGCCAAACCTTCACCCGGGAGAATCTTAGCATGAAACAAAGAAACGCACTCATCAAATGCTGGTGTAAGACTGATTTATTATAATAATATCCTCCTTTTATACTCTACTAGTTAAGGCCCGGTAAAATCTACCGGATGTTCTCAAATTTCGAATTATTTTCAAACTCTACACGTTCAGTGGCAACAACCATAACTCAAAGACCTATTTGTTCTTATGTGTTACACCACAAATGCGTTAACCTTGTAACTTCCTGGACAGTTCTTACTATACTTTGCAGAACCGTTAAATATCGATGAGGCTACTTTTAAGCCAAGTCACGCAATTTTGTAATTTTCGAACTGATACATTCCATGCCTCTGTTGACACAAATGTATAATTTTTTGATTATAATTTTTTAGTTATCGGCGTGATTTTTTGGAAAGTATAGCTAAGTAGTAACCTCAACAACGTGTGTATTGAATAACGTATTGATGTGCAGTGGATTAAAAAATAGGGTGCCGCTAATACATATACAACATGTTTGGATCCAATCCCAATTGTGTACTTAAAAAAATACAATTTTTGAAATGTTCACTTCTGCTTCAATCCATTTTGTGTTTTTTGTGCCCATAAATGTAAGATTGAACTATAAAAATATGATATCGCACATGGTTCGAATTCCATTTCTACTCTTTTTTTCGACTTATGTTTCATACGTTAGATAATAAGTAATAGATGCTTAGAACATTTTCAATGTAAATTTTCCCGGTCTTAAATTTCATAAAGTTCATTTTCAAAAACACCGTCAAAATTTTATTTTATTATCTTGAAACTGGTTTTGAAGTAAAGAATGCAATTGGTATTTGTGTATGAAACAAATGTTATTGTTGCGCCAAATATCAAATTTCAACCGTGAACATATGTAACATATAACCCTGATATAACCATTCCAAAGGTGTAGTTCTAATATTCCAATCTATACTGTTATAGAAAAGAATGGTTCAACACTGTTATAGCCTTCCCAGATCAATTAACTAAATTCACGTTTACTTGCAAACTACTTTAATTACTCTTGCCGCCCCACATCTTCAGATTTTTCTTCCAATTTGACTTGTCCTTAATTATAACGTGGTTGTTCCTGATGAACACCATAGTACGGTGATAGCATCACATGGTAGATATCGCCATCATTCTTGATAGATACAGTCAGAATCTTTTCAGCTCTCTTGAGCACGTTACAGTGAGCATAGTTTCATTGTGGATCATTCTGCAGTTGATGCTGATCTGGCTGAATGCAGTGCGCACGGTTGTCTCACCTAACGCGCAGTATGTTGCAGCTATGTTGCACAATGAACCATCTCTCCCTTTTGTGCTTTGTTCCGGAAGGACTTCCTGAAATTGGTAGTTTTCCCGCCCGCGAGCAAATCGTTACACATCCAATTTTAACTTTCAAGCCATCAACATCCGCCGCTTTCTTGCTCGGAATTTCAGCAAGGCTTTTTAGCATATGGCCGCTTAGGGTCTCTCGGCTACATCTGCCTCTTATTGTCATGCGTTGTCCTTATCCCGACTCAGCCAATATTGCGGAGTAGTAGATTTGACGGAGTAGTAGATTTGGGGTGGTCCCTTGGTACGTGGTTATCAACTCGAACGACTCAATAACATGCCCGTCATGGGTTCAAACCCAGAATGGACCGTCCGCCCGTAGCAAGGATTGACTATCCGGCTACGTGGTAATGAATTAAGTCTCGAAAGCCTGTATAGGCCGGCATGTCCGCGTAGGACGTTACGACAAAAAGAAGAAGATTTGAGGGAGTATACATGTTCGACGTCCTGGGTATAGCAACCCATTTTACAGGATATTATGTACCACACTTATCTGCCGATGACGACGGTGTATGTAGTATTCGAGGTGCTTAAGCACCAATAATGAGTATGGTTGGCTTTATTAATGATTGAATGAATTGGAATATCAACCATTTCACAATTAAGCTATTTTGCACAGTTTTCAAACATGTTTTTTTTAATATTGCCTTGAATATCTTGATTTATAATGGGAAGGGGTATGCGATAGGACACTTTATCATCAGGTGGCTAATTTGCAACTTTAATTATTGAAAAAAATCATTATATCCAATACCATGTGTTTTTGAATCGGTTTGTGTTAACAAAAAATCTAAGTAACCATTGCCCTCATTACCCGCGGGCTGGCAGTGTGGCATGGAGCAAGTCCTTTCGCAGCAACGCGCGTTGCTAAGAGAGCTCTGCTCTCACCGCTTTCTCTCTCTCACTGAATGGTTACTCTCACGTCATTGTGGCGATTTTCGATTTTATATATAGTGAGAAGTTACAAATTATCTTAGCCTACTAAGAACAACATAAAAATTGTTAAAACTATACATTTAAACAGCCATCTTCGATGTGGTCGCAGCGCAACTTGTATACTCCCATTATATGTGAGCCACAGCAAATGTATTTTCACCTTTTTTTTTAGGACCACACATGCATGAAGTATGGAGCGCTTTGTAAGTTAATCTTCTCCCTCATTTTTTGTATTTTAATCTGAGTTAAAGTCGTCAGAGATTCGTCAACATGTCCTCTGTAGGACAGTACTTGACATCTTACACTCCAGACCTGACCGAATCTTGAACAAAATTGTGATCAGCTTCAGCAGCCACAACAGTTCCTTGCTTGCTTCTGCGAGCGCGATACATTCCGCTCCGACAGTGGACAACGTTACACAGTTCTGTTTCCTCGCATTACAAGTGATTGTTCCTCTGCTAAGCTTGAATGACATCCGGAATTTGACATTCTGTCCGAGCGAACGCCAGCTCATTAGACGTCGGCGAAACCTTCGAGATAGCCCACTCCTCCTAGCTTCAGCTTCAACACTACGGTGTCTTTTAAGCAGCGCAACGCTCGTTTGGCTTTTATCCAATTAATCTGCGTTGGTCTGGGCTCAAAACCCCTGGGAGTTAATGAAATGAACTTTCTCGGAAGTTTATGATTGAGTATTAACTGCGGATGGCTTTTTCCTGTGCTTGGATGAATTGGTTTCCAGTACGGTAATAATATTTTATGAAACTTTTGTTGAAATTTCTATTGGTGGCATGGCATTTCTTTTTTTTATTATTTACACATATCATTGTGTCTTTGCATTCGTACGCGTGAAAATACGGTCCAGTGTTATGCGTTATTCTATAAGATTTAAAAAATGCCTGAAATTTTTCAGACATACTAGTTAATTTGGCCCGATTACGGGGTTATGCAAGATATTGTAAGTACTTTGATATCTTTAGGATGCGAGCAACGGATTTTTAAACTCCAAGGGACACATTAAGAGAAACTGGTTCAGAACCCATAGCGATCCTGAAACTAATCCTGAACCCATGTCGATCCAATCCCATACAGGTCTTAGAATTAGCCATAAACCCACACTGGTCCTAGAACTGATTATAACCCATTACCAGTACTTTAACTGACATCATACCAGTCGTGGAATTGATCCCAATCCCACACCTCCTGCAATTGATCTTGACTCTATACCGGTGCTGGAATTGCTCCTAAAACCGTACCGGCCCTGGAATTGCTCCCGAACCCATACCAGAACTTACACTGAACCAATACCGGTGCTGGAACTGATCCCGTCCTCATACAGATCCTGAAACATGTACCTACCGGTAATGGACAATATCCCATACCTATACCGGTCCTAGAACTGATTAAGATTCCACATCGGTCCTGAAAGATACCCTACCCGAATTGCAGGCCCTGATACTGCTTCATTTTTAATTTGGGTCCAAACATAGTACCAGCATCTATCTCAGTCAAGGAACTATCCAGTCTAGTAGCTTTCGTATTTTTTTCTTTTGTTGGGGAGTTCTGCTGTATAATTGTCAACTCGGAAGACTTAACAACATGCCCGTCCTGGGTTTAAGCCTCATATGGACTAAGCAAGGATTGACTTATCCGTCTGTGCGGTATTTTTAAATTCTCGAAAGCCTGACACATTTTTGCTATATTTTAGCTAAAAATTAGGCCTAATCTATTGAATTCTGACTGTAATTTGCATTATTCTTCTCCTAACTTTTTCAATCTTACAAAATCAAGTCGGCGTTGCGATTTCCATAACCAAAGCGGTTGCCGTTGTATGGATATAAACTAAGCAAAAAACATCCAAGCATCCGCTGGAAAGTAATGCTGATCAGCCTTTACTAGAATTTTATAATAGAGATATTGAGTTTCTATATCAGTTGCTAGGATTGTTCGAATGCTAACGTACCAAAATGTCTCGCAATTACCAATTTTTTCACAAGCTACGTAGTTAAAAAAATAATTTATGTCGTTATCTATATTTTGCCAGCAACATTAAGATCCAATCTGAGATTTCATGCTTGACTCATTTATCTACATTTTAGCTCAACAAGTATCCACTTTCACTGTAAGAATCAGTTTCTCATTCGTTGCCTCTATATTATGATCAAAAAGTTGTTGATTCGTAGTGAAATTTTAATTCGCAATTTTTCATTGAAATGTATGTTCTCCCTTATTTAAGAGCTAGTTCTTCTGATCTAATTTCTTGTTCCTTCACTTTTTGAGTTTTTTTTTTTTGCTGTATCAAATTATGTTTTACTAGCCTTAGCAGTTTCGAGAGAAGCAATGTTTTTTCATCGCAGGAATTGCAAAGAAACTTACAGCTTAATCATCTTGTTCTTGATATTGATCTTCATTCATTTCGCAGTTTTCACCAGTTAGTTTGCTAAGTCTCAACTATTGGCAAAAGAATCAGAAGTTTCCACTTTCTGATACATGCTGTACAGCATATTCAATTGATATACACGAAACACCCTTCACAGGACCTTTCGCTCTTGTGCTGCACATATGCGAAACAAAAGTGCAAGACTTTTCCTTATTTCTTTCGATAGTTTTCATTGTTACAAGTTAGTTTCTTTTCAAGTAATGACCTGCAATAAGACCAAGCGTGAATTTGAATTCAAACCAAATTTGTTTTTGGGACATGCAAAAAAAACCTTACTGTAGAGATGGATTTCCAGTAACCACCTTTGAAAACGGTTCTGAAACTTTATTAATGAAAATTAACAAATGCTCTATTTTCACTCGCTTCACTTCACTTACTTTTCTCGTCCTTTATAACCATTTCTTCATTTAGATCCTTCTGCTTTCTGGCACACTCGTATTCGGTGTCGCTTGCCTGCTGGTCGTTTCTGTTCTGACCCTTTCACCGTTTCCCTGACGTTCGGCAGATTTCGCCTAATCTATTTTCGCCCGGCCAGTGTTGCCGGTGCGTATTTCAAGGGGCTAGAACGGTTTCGTCGTAAAATACCGCCACTCGTAAATTCACTCTATTTTCATAGTTTTCATCCGCGAAGGAGTTTTCATTGGTTGGGTTCACTTCCCTGCAATACGTCCAAAACAGCAAGCCTGCTCGTTGATCGTCGTTGTAATCCGTTCGACGTACGCACTAAAGCCTCACTAACTCTCGCATCTTTCTCTGGCTGAACCTTTTCTATGCTCCCCATGATGCATTAGTCTTTTGGTGTATTGCTTATTATGATCACAAGATATCCTGTCTTCAAGTCATCGACTTCTTTGAACCATTTACTCTTTCTTACAATGCCCGGGAAATATTCCTTAAGCCACCTTTGCCAAAACTGTTTGATAATATACCTTGCTAGCTTCCAACTGCTCCTGATCGCTGCCTTGTGATGTGGTTGGTGCTGATGCCAATGCTGTTGTTGGTTTTTTTGCCGGCTTTTCGCGAATAAGTTGAGAACCGTTGGTCCTAGCTAAAAATATCGGGAGTATCGGGAGTAGGTAGGGTCCTCGAGAATACAACTTCCTCCCTCATATCTTCATCCCCTCCGACTTGCCACCTCCGAGTTATGGGCGAAAAACACGAATGAAAATCTTTTGAGACGCGAATTCAAATGCCGATCTTATTTGAAGTTTTCGATGGCTTTTTCCATCCCGGTTCTGAACGTTTATTACTGAAAATCACATACCAAAATTTGGTTCATTTTCCGGGGGCCGTTTTCAAATGACAGCCCGTGGCGCGTCCTGTTGAAGGACTTGGACCCCGATTTTGGGTAGATTCGTCATTTCCGCTCTCTTTGACCGTTAATACCGTCCAAACGGTACCCGTCAGAGCATTGCATTATGGTGCATTTTTGCAAAGCAAGTCAAGCGCTATCGAAATTTGTATTCGTGTATGCTTCTGCAGTGGAAAACATCCCCACAATGTACGTTTGAAGTTGATGCTATCCGGCGAGAAAGAGTGGAAAATCGCAATCATTGCAAACTCGAAAACTAAGCGTTTTATATTTGAAGTTGTACATTTGAATTTATTGCACTGCTACACGTGTATTGTTACATGTTTTCAATCTTACACTAAAATACAACAAATACTCATTTATTTCCCTTCAACCCCGATAGCATCAAGTGTATGTATAGTTCAGTTTAATAAACGCTTGGCGTCCCCCTGACCGTCCTCTTTGGTTAGGCCGCTGGTGAGTCTGACAACACCACAGGCCAACATCAAGTGGCGCCACGAGGAGGCAGAGGATCGGATTTGGCGAGAGAGGGAGAAGAAAAGAAATTAGGTGCTGCTTTAGCAACCAAACCGGTTCCAATCAAAACGCAAATCGTGCTGCATGGAATGTTTGCGCAGCAGATTTCGGAACATCCGCTTCAGCTCGGTATAGTCCGGTGCGTCGCAGAATTCCATCTGCAACGCGTACTCGGTCAACCGCTGAAACTCAGCCGGCAGTCCTCTGCACAGCTCGCTGGGCCTAGTCTTCATCTCGCCTGCACGGTGTATACAGCAGATGAGCGAACACTGGTGCAAATTCGATCATTCCGGCGAACGGGAAAAACGCATCCTGCGCTATGTGTTCCCCCGTGCGTGGGTGCCGATACGGCTAGACAAGATCGAAGTCGATCAAGTGCAGCGTCTTGCGGGTCGTTCCGCGACCGAGCAGGACATTGTCCGGCTTCAGGTCGCAGTGAACGTACCCCAGCTCATGGAACGTTTCCGGCCTGGCGAGCAGTTGCAGCGCTAGCTGCGAAACCGTCTTCAGACCGAAGCGTCTTCCGCACAAGTCCAATAACTCCTGCAGTGATGGCCCCAGGCGTACCAAAACCAGCACGTCGCGTTAGCGATACGTACCGGCGTCGATGAGTCTGGGCCATCCACGGGCCTTCGGGAGCCGCGCATAGATCCGGCGCTCCGTGGCAAGCAGGAGCTTCTCCACCTCGTCGTTGGCTATTTTAATGACCACCGCTTGTTTGGAGCGAGCATGGCTGCCCACCAACACCGTACCGCAGCCACCAGTATCGAATTCGCCTTGAATCCTATAGGTGGAGAGATTCACCATCATCACGGACTCTGGCGAAATGGACTCGGACGCATGGCCTTCCCTAATCGACATCTTTGATTCGTTTAGCCACCTGCAAAATGTAACCAGAAACAACAGCGGAATCAATTTCTCGCAAAATCACACAAAAAAACCGTTAAAAGTGAGAGCGAGAAAAAGCACGTCACCTTGCGTTTACACGTAGTGAGGATATAACTGGATGCATCCTGGATTATTAGTACTTTTTACCCTAAGTTTGTTTAAAGTTCAACCATTCATTTTGCCAGGTCTGATAGATGGTATTCTCTGTCCAACTTACCACGTTCTTTCTCGATAAAGCGTTTTCTTGACTATGGTTCCGTTTGCGTCCATCATTTGCTGCCGTGTCTGCGTATTTATTCCCTTTTTTTCTCCATGGCTTCGAATTCAACATAGGTTGTCCTTGTAGAGGCTGGAAGCTTTTCCAGGGTCTGAATATACGGGTCTTCAGAATTAGTTTTTTCTAGCGCTGCCAATAAACTGCCGGTCTGAAATCACTTTGGATTTTATTTTGGAATCTGGGTAAGCACTTCTCGATTAGCACAATGTTTTCCGTATCCTTACATTTTGAAGAGGTGCAATCGGTTTTTAGTAGTTTGTTTGGTGTCGACATCTTCGACATCAAGATTTGGTGCACAATGAGCAACAAATGATAATTTTGAGTCGAAATGATTTCTATTGATGCTTTTCTTACATTTGGTATGGCAGTTTTGTTGTATTTGATTGCGGATAGTCACCCAGAAATGACGTTTATGAGAAATATGAAATATTTTACATTTGCCTGGTGATATATCATGTCCCGTTTTAGTTGTCTATTTTTGTAGGAAATTTTGTATTCCGGACTGAAGTTCTTTCCTACATTCGATTGCAGATTTGGACATGGCTACTAAACCGGGGTAAGGATGCTTGGGGCAAATGACGAGTGCTAGCGGTTCCGTTCGCACGGGAAGTGTATCTTTACTATTGTTTTCGATCAAACCGCCGAACACGCCGAGTTTCAGTGGAAATCTCGAACACCACAATTATCTCAAAACTAAGCGCCGAACGAGAAACGTTTGCTGGATGTGAAACGTGAAACGATTTACTTAAAAAGGCATTTTCACCCCTTTCACCCTCTAAGGGCTCCACAACAGGGGAGCAGGAGTGGGGGGGCGGGGGGGGAAGGATTGTGGATTGAAGGGGCAGTTCGACCCCAAACTTCACTTCTGCATCCTTGCTCTGTGTGCACCCAGTATCCTCCTTACCCATGCCCGGCAGGTCTACCCAGTTGCTTATTCTCATACTTTACGTCATGACTCCCAAACAATATATCACCCCCTCCGCAATGTATCGTTTTTTTTTAACAAATTGCACTTACAGCCGCCAATTGAACACCAATTTGTTTTTATTAATTAATTTGTTTTGCGATTCCTACCGTGTAATCTTGTGTTTGCTAAGAAGCACTTATTGTAGGTATTTTTTCTTACGTGCCTTATCAGCAGTTACGCAGAAACTATGATGTAAATATTCTTTTTTTTTTGTCGTCTATATCATAGTGAAGAACAACATAGCAAAGATTAAAACTAGCAGGGGTATACTTTATTAAATTGAAAAGCTTTTTCAAAATGAGAAATTTCATTTTATATAGGATATATATAATGTATAATTAGGCACGGTTCTTCTAATATACACGGATGTTGCCTGTAAGTACACAGAAACGCAAGATTTAAAAAAGTCACAATACAAATTTAGATAATTTCCCTAGGTTTAGATAAATGTGTTTGATATCTTGGAATATAAGTTGATTTCTAATCTATTTCAAGGGCCTTCCACGAAACATATCAGCACGAAGAATATGGAGGGCCAAGCCTCAGATTGATCCATTGTCATATCTCTTGTAAAATTGCCGACTTCCAAAAGATCCAAACTCTTAAGTTTCAATGATCCTTGCACTGGCATAAAGCCTTCCGTGAGAGTAACAGTGGTGTCAAACTATATCAATGATCAATCTCGACATGTATTCTCGTTGCATGGTTAGGAAAGTAATTATTTCTAGTAATTATTTATTGTTTTTTAATTATCTCCCCAATGTTACTCTCTTTGTGACTCTTTACTTTGTGCTTAAGATAATTTGCATTTCATCTGTATGCTGAATATTTTCTGTAATACATTGATATCAATATCTAAACTTTGTGGAATCCTAAACACTCCGATAGAAGCTAAACTCTGTTGGATATGCTATTAAAAAAAAGACTCAAATTAATAATTTATCCGAGTAATATATATTTACGTTGAGTGTAGTTGTGTTTTGTATGGTGGTTTACAATAAATTGTCTACTACATCCCAGAGTGGTGCTTTTACGCACACGCACAATGCGTGGACATAAAACATTTCTGCAAACTATGATCAGCTGTTGAGTCTTTTTGTGTATTTCGTCCGCCATCCGTCAACAAGTGTATGTGTGACAGTCGTCTACTTGTATAGCGCGACTACGGAATTGTTGTAAAGTGTCCCGAAAGTGTTTCCATAAGTGCCCATGAAGTGTTTCCATAAGTGCCGCACTAGTGACCCATAAGTGTTCTTTACGCAGCCTCACGTTGCCCGACCATAATGTGCTAGTTACGATAAAATCGAACAATCATATGCACAATCATGGGTCGAAATCTTCGTGGTGGCATTATTGCATGAGTGGAGTCTCAAATCATGGGGTCAGTCGGATCAACTATTGGATTCACGCGCCGGCTCTCATAAAGCTGGTCGAATGCCATCCGGACTTGCTGCAACCACGCACAGGATTGTGCAAATCAAAAATAATCTATTCTCTAAAGGGTTCCGGGCTAGGAAAACCACATGTCGAATTCATACTAGTTGACAAATGGTATATTTAATTCACATCAGAGACCTGTTAGGTAGTACCAATATATTTTGAAATATGTATACAGTATGCATATGTATGCAGTGACGGTTTCATATTGTATCGATCATACTACACATGTGCTACACCAACATACTTTAATTCGGTTTTCGTGATATTGAGCTTAAAAATCCACATTATTGCTTATATCAATAACACCAATAACAATGGATTTTCAAAACGTTTTTAGATATTGATCTTTGTTAAATTGATAAAAAATAATGATACAATTTTCACGATTCTAAGTATTTCAAAGTTCTGGGCTTCGGATTCTAAATGATTAATAGACAAAAGAAAGAAGCAGAACAAAGACAGTAACAGAGAGCGAAAAAGAGAGAAAAAATAGGGTAAAGACAGCACGGTTTTACTTTAGATCATTGCGTTATGACACAAACTGCACAGCCTGAGGATATTTGGACGTATAACTTGTTTGATTACATATTGGAAACGTAATGGGACAATTCTATCAATCATTTAAACCGATCGACAGCCCCCTCAACGATAACGAGTGAATTAGAGTGCTCAGTTGTCTAGAAAATAATCAAATGACCGCGAATGTTATTGTATTTTTTGTTTTGGTAGTACATGAAGGTATCACTTGTTTGAACTAGAATGAAAATCAACTGAACCCACAAAAATGAAATTTTTAAATGTTGTAATGCTAATTCCAAGATATCAAATTAACTACTTTCACTGCCAAGTTCTATCGCAAGATTGAACCGTTTGAGACCAAAGCCTTAAAGCCTAGTTTATTGCAAATGTGTATAGGTTTTTTGACAGAGTTCCAAATAATAGAAATACTTTTTCCATTAGATTGAATGTTTCGAATATTTAGGGGAAATATATAACGTTGTTATAGAGTTTTTTTAAATATATTTAATTCATTTATTATTGTCACAGTTTGCCTTTAAGGCTAAATTGGGTTCCCTAGCTTAATTTAAGTATAATTATAAGTAAACGAATTCAAGAACATAGAGATAAAAAAAAGTAATACATGAGACTTTTGCAAGCATCTAGGGCGGTGGTCTCCAACCTGTGGTCCGCGGACCACTTGTGGACCGTGGCGTTCACAGAAGTGGCCCGCGAAAGATATTATTTTATTTTTAAGCAAAGCTTATTATAATGCTAATGCATGTTATTAAATTTGTTTCCCTTTGCTTTGAACTAAGTCTACAAAATGTATTGTTCTGTGCCCGACGGCCAAGCCGACCGCGAAGGTGTCAGTCGTTCTGGAGCGCTTGGTAAACCGTCTGCTGCCACGGAACAGAAGGTCCTGGGCAAAGGGGTTCGGGAGCGTGAACGGTTCAACTCTCCTTCACCAAACTACTTTCAATATTGGCTGACCAGGCTAGTTTCCTCTTTTCCAATGTGAATTGGAAGATCTATTCCGTGGTAGCGCCGCTACTGATTTCGGAAAGTGTTGTTGAGAAGGCAATCGTATTCGCCAAACCTTCACCCGGGAGAATCTTAGCATGAAACAAAGAAACGCACTCATCAAATGCTGGTGTAAGACTGATTTATTATAATAATATCCTCCTTTTATACTCTAAGCTACAAATTATCTTAGCCTACTAAGAACAACATAAAAATTGTTAAAACTATACATTTAAACAGCCATCTTCGATGTGGTCGCAGCGCAACATGTATACTCCCATTATATGTGAGCCACAGCAAATGTATTTTCACATTTTTATTTTTTTAGGACCACACACAACATGATGGTACGTGGTCCTAAAAAGGTTGGAAAACACTGATCTAAGGAAATCGCTTAACCGCTTAGGATTTTTTTTTTCAAAACTGCTTTGCATGAAGTATGGAGCGCTTTGTAAGTTAATCTTCTCCCTAATTTTTTGTATTTTAATCTGAGTTAAAGTCGTCAGAGATTCGTCAACATGTCCTCTGTAGGACAGTACTTGACATCTTACACTCCAGACCTGACCAAATCTTGAACAAAATTGTGATAAGCTTCAGCAGCCACAACAGTTCCTTGCTTGCTTCTGCGAGCGCGATACATTCCGCTCCGACAGTGGACAACGTTACACAGTTCTGTTTCCTCGCATTACAAGTGATTGTTCCTCTGCTAAGCTTGAATGACATCCGGAATTTGACATTCTGTCCGACCGAACGCCAGCTCAGTAGACGTCGGCGAAACCTTCGAGATAGCCCACTCCTCTTAGCTTCAGCTTCAACACTGCGGTGTCTTTTAAGTAGCGCAACGCTCGTTTGGCTTTAGTCCAATTAATCTGCGTTGGTCTGGGCTCAAAACCTCTGGGAGTTAATGAAATGAACTTTCTCGGAAGTTTATGATTGAGTATTAACTGCGAATGGCTTATTCCTGTGCTTGAATGAATTGGTTTCCAGTACGATAATAATATTTTATGAAACTTTATGAAATTTCTATTGGTGGCATGGCATTTCCTTTTTTATTATTTGCACATATCATTCTGTCTTTGCATTCGTTCGCGTGAAAATACGGTCCAGTGTTATGCGTTATTCTAAAAGATTAAAAAAATGGCTGAAATTTTTCAGACATGTATTGAGTTTCTATATCAGTTGCTAGGATTGTTCGAATGCTAACGTACCAAAATGTCTCGCAATTACCAACTTTTTCACAAGCTACGTATTTAAAAAAATAATTGATGTCGTTATCCACATTTCGCCAGCAACATTAAGATCCAATCTGGGATTCCATGCTTGACTCATTTATCTACATTTTAGCTCAACAAGTATCCAATTTCACTGTAAGATTCAGTTTCTCATTCGTTGCCTCTATATTATGACCAAAAAGTTGTTGATCGTAGTGAAATTTTATTTCGCAATTTTTTATTGAAATGTATGTTCTCCCTTATTTAAGAGCTAGTTCTTCTGTTCTAATTTCTTGTTCCTTCACTTTTTGATTTTTTTTTTGCTGTATCAAATTATGTTTTACTAGCCTTAGCAATTTCGAGAGAAGCAATGTTTTTTCATCGCAGGAAATGCAAAGAAACTTACAGCTTAATCATCTTGTTCTTGATATTGATCTTCATTCATTTCGCAGTTTTCACCAGTTAGTTTGCTAAGTCTCAACTATTGGCAAAAGAATCAGAAGTTTCCACTTTCTGATACATGCTGTACAGCATATTCAATTGATATACACGAAACACCCTTCACAGGACCTTTCGCTCTTGTGCTGCACATATGCGAAACAAAAGTGCAAGACTTTTCCTTATTTCTTTCGATAGTTTTCATTGTTACAAGTTAGTTTCTTTTCAAGTAATGACCTGCAATAAGACCAAGCGTGAATTTGAATTCAAACCAAATTTGTTTTTGGGACATGCAAAAAAAACCTTACTGTAGAGATGGATTTCCAGTAACCACCTTTGAAAACGGTTCTGAAACTTTATTAATGAAAATTAACAAATGCTCTATTTTCACTCGCTTCACTTCACTTACTTTTCTCGTCCTTTATAACCATTTCTTCATTTAGATCCTTCTGCTTTCTGGCACACTCGTATTCGGTGTCGCTTGCCTGCTGGTCGTTTCTGTTCTGACCCTTTCACCGTTTCCCTGACGTTCGGCAGATTTCGCCTAATCTATTTTCGCCCGGCCAGTGTTGCCGGTGCGTATTTCAAGGGGCTAGAACGGTTTCGTCGTAAAATACCGCCACTCGTAAATTCACTCTATTTTCATAGTTTTCATCCGCGAAGGAGTTTTCATTGGTTGGGTTCACTTCCCTGCAATACGTCCAAAACAGCAAGCCTGCTCGTTGATCGTCGTTGTAATCCGTTCGACGTACGCACTAAAGCCTCACTAACTCTCGCATCTTTCTCTGGCTAAACCTTTTCTATGCTCCCCATGATCCATTAGTCTTTTGGTGTATTGCTTATTATGATCACAAGATATCCTGTCTTCAAGTCATCGACTTCTTTGAACCATTTATTCCTTCTTGCAATGCCCGGGAAATATTCCTTAAGCCACCTTTGCCAAAACTGTTTGATAATATACCTTGCTAGCTTCCAACTGCTCCTGATCGCTGCCTTGTGATGTGGTTGGTGCTGATGCCAATGCTGTTGTTGGTTTTTTTGCCGGCTTTTCGCGAATAAGTTGAGAACCGTTGGTCCTAGCTAAAAATATCGGGAGTATCGGGAGTAGGTAGGGTCCTCGAGAATACAACTTCCTCCCTCATATCTTCATCCCCTCCGACTTGCCACCTCCGAGTTATGGGCGAAAAACACGAATGAAAATCTTTTGAGACGCGAATTCAAATGCCGATCTTATTTGAAGTTTTCGATGGCTTTTTCCATCCCGGTTCTGAACGTTTATTACTGAAAATCACATACCAAAATTTGGTTCATTTTCCGGGGGCCGTTTTCAAATGACAGCCCGTGGCGCGTCCTGTTGAAGGACTTGGACCCCGATTTTGGGTAGATTCGTCATTTCCGCTCTCTTTGACCGTTAATACCGTCCAAACGGTACCCGTCAGAGCATTGCATTATGGTGCATTTTTGCAAAGCAAGTCAAGCGCTATCGAAATTTGTATTCGTGTATGCTTCTGCAGTGGAAAACATCCCCACAATGTACGTTTGAAGTTGATGCTATCCGGCGAGAAAGAGTGGAAAATCGCAATCATTGCAAACTCGAAAACTAAGCGTTTTATATTTGAAGTTGTACATTTGAATTTATTGCACTGCTACACGTGTATTGTTACATGTTTTCAATCTTACACTAAAATACAACAAATACTCATTTATTTCCCTTCAACCCCGATAGCATCAAGTGTATGTATAGTTCAGTTTAATAAACGCTTGGCGTCCCCCTGACCGTCCTCTTTGGTTAGGCCGCTGGTGAGTCTGACAACACCACAGGCCAACATCAAGTGGCGCCACGAGGAGGCAGAGGATCGGATTTGGCGAGAGAGGGAGAAGAAAAGAAATTAGGTGCTGCTTTAGCAACCAAACCGGTTCCAATCAAAACGCAAATCGTGCTGCATGGAATGTTTGCGCAGCAGATTTCGGAACATCCGCTTCAGCTCGGTATAGTCCGGTGCGTCGCAGAATTCCATCTGCAACGCGTACTCGGTCAACCGCTGAAACTCAGCCGGCAGTCCTCTGCACAGCTCGCTGGGCGTAGTCTTCATCTCGCCTGCACGGTGTATACAGCAGATGAGCGAACACTGGTGCAAATTCGATCATTCCGGCGAACGGGAAAAACGCATCCTGCGCTATGTGTTCCCCCGTGCGTGGGTGCCGATACGGCTAGACAAGATCGAAGTCGATCAAGTGCAGCGTCTTGCGGGTCGTTCCGCGACCGAGCAGGACATTGTCCGGCTTCAGGTCGCAGTGAACGTACCCCAGCTCATGGAACGTTTCCGGCCTGGCGAGCAGTTGCAGCGCTAGCTGCGAAACCGTCTTCAGACCGAAGCGTCTTCCGCACAAGTCCAATAACTCCTGCAGTGATGGCCCCAGGCGTACCAAAACCAGCACGTCGCGTTAGCGATACGTACCGGCGTCGATGAGTCTGGGCCATCCACGGGCCTTCGGGAGCCGCGCATAGATCCGGCGCTCCGTGGCAAGCAGGAGCTTCTCCACCTCGTCGTTGGCTATTTTAATGACCACCGCTTGTTTGGAGCGAGCATGGCTGCCCACCAACACCGTACCGCAGCCACCAGTATCGAATTCGCCTTGAATCCTATAGGTGGAGAGATTCACCATCATCACGGACTCTGGCGAAATGGACTCGGACGCATGGCCTTCCCTAATCGACATCTTTGATTCGTTTAGCCACCTGCAAAATGTAACCAGAAACAACAGCGGAATCAATTTCTCGCAAAATCACACAAAAAAACCGTTAAAAGTGAGAGCGAGAAAAAGCACGTCACCTTGCGTTTACACGTAGTGAGGATATAACTGGATGCATCCTGGATTATTAGTACTTTTTACCCTAAGTTTGTTTAAAGTTCAACCATTCATTTTGCCAGGTCTGATAGATGGTATTCTCTGTCCAACTTACCACGTTCTTTCTCGATAAAGCGTTTTCTTGACTATGGTTCCGTTTGCGTCCATCATTTGCTGCCGTGTCTGCGTATTTATTCCCTTTTTTTCTCCATGGCTTCGAATTCAACATAGGTTGTCCTTGTAGAGGCTGGAAGCTTTTCCAGGGTCTGAATATACGGGTCTTCAGAATTAGTTTTTTCTAGCGCTGCCAATAAACTGCCGGTCTGAAATCACTTTGGATTTTATTTTGGAATCTGGGTAAGCACTTCTCGATTAGCACAATGTTTTCCGTATCCTTACATTTTGAAGAGGTGCAATCGGTTTTTAGTAGTTTGTTTGGTGTCGACATCTTCGACATCAAGATTTGGTGCACAATGAGCAACAAATGATAATTTTGAGTCGAAATGATTTCTATTGATGCTTTTCTTACATTTGGTATGGCAGTTTTGTTGTATTTGATTGCGGATAGTCACCCAGAAATGACGTTTATGAGAAATATGAAATATTTTACATTTGCCTGGTGATATATCATGTCCCGTTTTAGTTGTCTATTTTTGTAGGAAATTTTGTATTCCGGACTGAAGTTCTTTCCTACATTCGATTGCAGATTTGGACATGGCTACTAAACCGGGGTAAGGATGCTTGGGGCAAATGACGAGTGCTAGCGGTTCCGTTCGCACGGGAAGTGTATCTTTACTATTGTTTTCGATCAAACCGCCGAACACGCCGAGTTTCAGTGGAAATCTCGAACACCACAATTATCTCAAAACTAAGCGCCGAACGAGAAACGTTTGCTGGATGTGAAACGTGAAACGATTTACTTAAAAAGGCATTTTCACCCCTTTCACCCTCTAAGGGCTCCACAACAGGGGAGCAGGAGTGGGGGGGCGGGGGGGGGGAAGGATTGTGGATTGAAGGGGTAGTTCGACCCCAAACTTCACTTCTGCATCCTTGCTCTGTGTGCACCCAGTATCCTCCTTACCCATGCCCGGCAGGTCTACCCAGTTGCTTATTCTCATACTTTACGTCATGACTCCCAAACAATATATCACCCCCTCCGCAATGTATCGTTTTTTTTTAACAAATTGCACTTACAGCCGCCAATTGAACACCAATTTGTTTTTATTAATTAATTTGTTTTGCGATTCCTACCGTGTAATCTTGTGTTTGCTAAGAAGCACTTATTGTAGGTATTTTTTCTTACGTGCCTTATCAGCAGTTACGCAGAAACTATGATGTAAATATTCTTTTTTTTTGTCGTCTATATCATAGTGAAGAACAACATAGCAAAGATTAAAACTAGCAGGGGTATACTTTATTAAATTGAAAAGCTTTTTCAAAATGAGAAATTTCATTTTATATAGGATATATATCATGTATAATTAGGCACGGTTCTTCTAATATACACGGATGTTGCCTGTAAGTACACAGAAACGCAAGATTTAAAAAAGTCACAATACAAATTTAGATAATTTCCCTAGGTTTAGATAAATGTGTTTGATATCTTGGAATATAAGTTGATTTCTAATCTATTTCAAGGGCCTTCCACGAAACATATCAGCACGAAGAATATGGAGGGCCAAGCCTCAGATTGATCCATTGTCATATCTCTTGTAAAATTGCCGACTTCCAAAAGATCCAAACTCTTAAGTTTCAATGATCCTTGCACTGGCATAAAGCCTTCCGTGAGAGTAACAGTGGTGTCAAACTATATCAATGATCAATCTCGACATGTATTCTCGTTGCATGGTTAGGAAAGTAATTATTTCTAGTAATTATTTATTGTTTTTTAATTATCTCCCCAATGTTACTCTCTTTGTGACTCTTTACTTTGTGCTTAAGATAATTTGCATTTCATCTGTATGCTGAATATTTTCTGTAATACATTGATATCAATATCTAATTGATATCAATCAATATCTTTGTGGAATCCTAAACACTCCGATATAAGCTAAACTCTGTTGGATATGCTATTAAAAAAAAGACTCAAACTAATCATTTATCCGAGTAATATATATTTACGTTGAGTGTAGTTGTGTTTTGTATGGTGGTTTACAATAAATTGTCTACTACATCCCAGAGTGGTGCTTTTACGCACACGCACAATGCGTGGACATAAAACATTTCTGCAAACTATGATCAGCTGTTGAGTCTTTTTGTGTATTTCGTCCGCCATCCGTCAACAAGTGTATGTGTGACAGTCGTCTACTTGTATAGCGCGACTACGGAATTGTTGTAAAGTGTCCCGAAAGTGTTTCCATAAGTGCCCATGAAGTGTTTCCATAAGTGCCGCACTAGTGACCCATAAGTGTTCTTTACGCAGCCTCACGTTGCCCGACCATAATGTGCTAGTTACGATAAAATCGAACAATCATATGCACAATCATGGGTCGAAATCTTCGTGGTGGCATTATTGCATGAGTGGAGTCTCAAATCATGGGGTCAGTCGGATCAACTATTGGATTCACGCGCCGGCTCTCATAAAGCTGGTCGAATGCCATCCGGACTTGCTGCAACCACGCACAGGATTGTGCAAATCAAAAATAATCTATTCTCTAAAGGGTTCCGGGCTAGGAAAACCACATGTCGAATTCATACTAGTTGACAAATGGTATATTTAATTCACATCAGAGACCTGTTAGGTAGTACCAATATATTTTGAAATATGTATACAGTATGCATATGTATGCAGTGACGGTTTCATATTGTATCGATCATACTACACATGTGCTACACCAACATACTTTAATTCGGTTTTCGTGATATTGAGCTTAAAAATCCACATTATTGCTTATATCAATAACACCAATAACAATGGATTTTCAAAACGTTTTTAGATATTGATCTTTGTTAAATTGATAAAAAATAATGATACAATTTTCACGATTCTAAGTATTTCAAAGTTCTGGGCTTCGGATTCTAAATGATTAATAGACAAAAGAAAGAAGCAGAACAAAGACAGTAACAGAGAGCGAAAAAGAGAGAAAAAATAGGGTAAAGACAGCACGGTTTTACTTTAGATCATTGCGTTATGACACAAACTGCACAGCCTGAGGATATTTGGACGTATAACTTGTTTGATTACATATTGGAAACGTAATGGGACAATTCTATCAATCATTTAAACCGATCGACAGCCCCCTCAACGATAACGAGTGAATTAGAGTGCTCAGTTGTCTAGAAAATAATCAAATGACCGCGAATGTTATTGTATTTTTTGTTTTGGTAGTACATGAAGGTATCACTTGTTTGAACTAGAATGAAAATCAACTGAACCCACAAAAATGAAATTTTTAAATGTTGTAATGCTAATTCCAAGATATCAAATTAACTACTTTCACTGCCAAGTTCTATCGCAAGATTGAACCGTTTGAGACCAAAGCCTAGTTTATTGCAAATGTGTATAGGTTTTTTGACAGAGTTCCAAATAATAGAAATACTTTTTCCATTAGATTGAATGTTTCGAATATTTAGGGGAAATATATAACGTTGTTATAGAGTTTTTTTTAAATATATTTAATTCATTTATTATTGTCACAGTTTGCCTTTAAGGCTAAATTGGGTTCCCTAGCTTAATTTAAGTATAATTATAAGTAAACGAATTCAAGAACATAGAGATAAAAAAAAGTAATACATGAGACTTTTGCAAGCATCTAGGGCGGTGGTCTCCAACCTGTGGTCCGCGGACCACTTGTGGACCGTGGCGTTCACAGAAGTGGCCCGCGAAAGATATTATTTTATTTTTAAGCAAAGCTTATTATAATGCTAATGCATGTTATTAAATTTGTTTCCCTTTGCTTTGAACTAAGTCTACAAAATGTATTGTTCTGTGCCCGACGGCCAAGCCGACCGCGAAGGTGTCAGTCGTTCTGGAGCGCTTGGTAAACCGTCTGCTGCCACGGAAAAGAAGGTCCTGGGCAAAGGGGTTCGGGAGCGTGAACGGTTCAACTCTCCTTCACCAAACTACTTTCAATATTGGCTGACCAGGCTAGTTTCCTCTTTTCCAATGTGAATTGGAAGATCTATTCCGTGGTAGCGCCGCTACTGATTTCGGAAAGTGTTGTTGAGAAGGCAATCGTATTCGCCAAACCTTCACCCGGGAGAATCTTAGCATGAAACAAAGAAACGCACTCATCAAATGCTGGTGTAAGACTGATTTATTATAATAATATCCTCCTTTTATACTCTAAGCTACAAATTATCTTAGCCTACTAAGAACAACATAAAAATTGTTAAAACTATACATTTAAACAGCCATCTTCGATGTGGTCGCAACGCAACATGTATACTCCCATTATATGTGAGCCACAGCAAATGTATTTTCACATTTTTATTTTTTTAGGACCACACACAACATGATGGTACGTGGTCCTAAAAAGGTTGGAAAACACTGATCTAAGGAAATCGCTTAACCGCTTAGGATTTTTTTTTTCAAAACTGCTTTGCATGAAGTATGGAGCGCTTTGTAAGTTAATCTTCTCCCTAATTTTTTGTATTTTAATCTGAGTTAAAGTCGTCAGAGATTTGTCAACATGTCCTCTGTAGGACAGTACTTGACATCTTACACTCCAGACCTGACCAAATCTTGAACAAAATTGTGATAAGCTTCAGCAGCCACAACAGTTCCTTGCTTGCTTCTGCGAGCGCGATACATTCCGCTCCGACAGTGGACAACGTTACACAGTTCTGTTTCCTCGCATTACAAGTGATTGTTCCTCTGCTAAGTTTGAATGACATCCGGAATTTGACATTCTGTCCGACCGAACGCCAGCTCAGTAGACGTCGGCGAAACCTTCGAGATAGCCCACTCCTCTTAGCTTCAGCTTCAACACTGCGGTGTCTTTTAAGTAGCGCAACGCTCGTTTGGCTTTAGTCCAATTAATCTGCGTTGGTCTGGGCTCAAAACCTCTGGGAGTTAATGAAATGAACTTTCTCGGAAGTTTATGATTGAGTATTAACTGCGAATGGCTTATTCCTGTGCTTGGATGAATTGGTTTCCAGTACGATAATAATATTTTATGAAACTTTATGAAATTTCTATTGGTGGCATGGCATTTCCTTTTTTATTATTTGCACATATCATTCTGTCTTTGCATTCGTTCGCGTGAAAATACGGTCCAGTGTTATGCGTTATTCTAAAAGATTAAAAAAATGGCTGAAATTTTTCAGACATGTATTGAGTTTCTATATCAGTTGCTAGGATTGTTCGAATGCTAACGTACCAAAATGTCTCGCAATTACCAACTTTTTCACAAGCTACGTATTTAAAAAAATAATTGATGTCGTTATCCACATTTCGCCAGCAACATTAAGATCCAATCTGGGATTCCATGCTTGACTCATTTATCTACATTTTAGCTCAACAAGTATCCAATTTCACTGTAAGATTCAGTTTCTCATTCGTTGCCTCTATATTATGACCAAAAAGTTGTTGATTCGTAGTGAAATTTTATTTCGCAATTTTTTATTGAAATGTATGTTCTCCCTTATTTAAGAGCTAGTTCTTCTGATCTAATTTCTTGTTCCTTCACTTTTTGATTTTTTTTTTTGCTGTATCAAATTATGTTTTACTAGCCTTAGCAATTTCGAGAGAAGCAATGTTTTTTCATCGCAGGAAATGCAAAGAAACTTACAGCTTAATCATCTTGTTCTTGATATTGATCTTCATTCATTTCGCAGTTTTCACCAGTTAGTTTGCTAAGTCTCAACTATTGGCAAAAGAATCAGAAGTTTCCACTTTCTGATACATGCTGTACAGCATATTCAATTGATATACACGAAACACCCTTCACAGGACCTTTCGCTCTTGTGCTGCACATATGCGAAACAAAAGTGCAAGACTTTTCCTTATTTCTTTCGATAGTTTTCATTGTTACAAGTTAGTTTCTTTTCAAGTAATGACCTGCAATAAGACCAAGCGTGAATTTGAATTCAAACCAAATTTGTTTTTGGGACATGCAAAAAAAACCTTACTGTAGAGATGGATTTCCAGTAACCACCTTTGAAAACGGTTCTGAAACTTTATTAATGAAAATTAACAAATGCTCTATTTTCACTCGCTTCACTTCACTTACTTTTCTCGTCCTTTATAACCATTTCTTCATTTAGATCCTTCTGCTTTCTGGCACACTCGTATTCGGTGTCGCTTGCCTGCTGGTCGTTTCTGTTCTGACCCTTTCACCGTTTCCCTGACGTTCGGCAGATTTCGCCTAATCTATTTTCGCCCGGCCAGTGTTGCCGGTTCGTATTTCAAGGGGCTAGAACGGTTTCGTCGTAAAATACCGCCACTCGTAAATTCACTCTATTTTCATAGTTTTCATCCGCGAAGGAGTTTTCATTGGTTGGGTTCACTTCCCTGCAATACGTCCAAAACAGCAAGCCTGCTCGTTGATCGTCGTTGTAATCCGTTCGACGTACGCACTAAAGCCTCACTAACTCTCGCATCTTTCTCTGGCTAAACCTTTTCTATGCTCCCCATGATCCATTAGTCTTTTGGTGTATTGCTTATTATGATCACAAGATATCCTGTCTTCAAGTCATCGACTTCTTTGAACCATTTATTCCTTCTTGCAATGCCCGGGAAATATTCCTTAAGCCACCTTTGCCAAAACTGTTTGATAATATACCTTGCTAGCTTCCAACTGCTCCTGATCGCTGCCTTGTGATGTGGTTGGTGCTGATGCCAATGCTGTTGTTGGTTTTTTTGCCGGCTTTTCGCGAATAAGTTGAGAACCGTTGGTCCTAGCTAAAAATATCGGGAGTATCGGGAGTAGGTAGGGTCCTCGAGAATACAACTTCCTCCCTCATATCTTCATCCCCTCCGACTTGCCACCTCCGAGTTATGGGCGAAAAACACGAATGAAAATCTTTTGAGACGCGAATTCAAATGCCGATCTTATTTGAAGTTTTCGATGGCTTTTTCCATCCCGGTTCTGAACGTTTATTACTGAAAATCACATACCAAAATTTGGTTCATTTTCCGGGGGCCGTTTTCAAATGACAGCCCGTGGCGCGTCCTGTTGAAGGACTTGGACCCCGATTTTGGGTAGATTCGTCATTTCCGCTCTCTTTGACCGTTAATACCGTCCAAACGGTACCCGTCAGAGCATTGCATTATGGTGCATTTTTGCAAAGCAAGTCAAGCGCTATCGAAATTTGTATTCGTGTATGCTTCTGCAGTGGAAAACATCCCCACAATGTACGTTTGAAGTTGATGCTATCCGGCGAGAAAGAGTGGAAAATCGCAATCATTGCAAACTCGAAAACTAAGCGTTTTATATTTGAAGTTGTACATTTGAATTTATTGCACTGCTACACGTGTATTGTTACATGTTTTCAATCTTACACTAAAATACAACAAATACTCATTTATTTCCCTTCAACCCCGATAGCATCAAGTGTATGTATAGTTCAGTTTAATAAACGCTTGGCGTCCCCCTGACCGTCCTCTTTGGTTAGGCCGCTGGTGAGTCTGACAACACCACAGGCCAACATCAAGTGGCGCCACGAGGAGGCAGAGGATCGGATTTGGCGAGAGAGGGAGAAGAAAAGAAATTAGGTGCTGCTTTAGCAACCAAACCGGTTCCAATCAAAACGCAAATCGTGCTGCATGGAATGTTTGCGCAGCAGATTTCGGAACATCCGCTTCAGCTCGGTATAGTCCGGTGCGTCGCAGAATTCCATCTGCAACGCGTACTCGGTCAACCGCTGAAACTCAGCCGGCAGTCCTCTGCACAGCTCGCTGGGCGTAGTCTTCATCTCGCCTGCACGGTGTATACAGCAGATGAGCGAACACTGGTGCAAATTCGATCATTCCGGCGAACGGGAAAAACGCATCCTGCGCTATGTGTTCCCCCGTGCGTGGGTGCCGATACGGCTAGACAAGATCGAAGTCGATCAAGTGCAGCGTCTTGCGGGTCGTTCCGCGACCGAGCAGGACATTGTCCGGCTTCAGGTCGCAGTGAACGTACCCCAGCTCATGGAACGTTTCCGGCCTGGCGAGCAGTTGCAGCGCTAGCTGCGAAACCGTCTTCAGACCGAAGCGTCTTCCGCACAAGTCCAATAACTCCTGCAGTGATGGCCCCAGGCGTACCAAAACCAGCACGTCGCGTTAGCGATACGTACCGGCGTCGATGAGTCTGGGCCATCCACGGGCCTTCGGGAGCCGCGCATAGATCCGGCGCTCCGTGGCAAGCAGGAGCTTCTCCACCTCGTCGTTGGCTATTTTAATGACCACCGCTTGTTTGGAGCGAGCATGGCTGCCCACCAACACCGTACCGCAGCCACCAGTATCGAATTCGCCTTGAATCCTATAGGTGGAGAGATTCACCATCATCACGGACTCTGGCGAAATGGACTCGGACGCATGGCCTTCCCTAATCGACATCTTTGATTCGTTTAGCCACCTGCAAAATGTAACCAGAAACAACAGCGGAATCAATTTCTCGCAAAATCACACAAAAAAACCGTTAAAAGTGAGAGCGAGAAAAAGCACGTCACCTTGCGTTTACACGTAGTGAGGATATAACTGGATGCATCCTGGATTATTAGTACTTTTTACCCTAAGTTTGTTTAAAGTTCAACCATTCATTTTGCCAGGTCTGATAGATGGTATTCTCTGTCCAACTTACCACGTTCTTTCTCGATAAAGCGTTTTCTTGACTATGGTTCCGTTTGCGTCCATCATTTGCTGCCGTGTCTGCGTATTTATTCCCTTTTTTTCTCCATGGCTTCGAATTCAACATAGGTTGTCCTTGTAGAGGCTGGAAGCTTTTCCAGGGTCTGAATATACGGGTCTTCAGAATTAGTTTTTTCTAGCGCTGCCAATAAACTGCCGGTCTGAAATCCCTTTGGATTTTATTTTGGAATCTGGGTAAGCACTTCTCGATTAGCACAATGTTTTCCGTATCCTTACATTTTGAAGAGGTGCAATCGGTTTTTAGTAGTTTGTTTGGTGTCGACATCTTCGACATCAAGATTTGGTGCACAATGAGCAACAAATGATAATTTTGAGTCGAAATGATTTCTATTGATGCTTTTCTTACATTTGGTATGGCAGTTTTGTTGTATTTGATTGCGGATAGACTTTCTGGGTGACGTTTATGAGAAATATAAAATATTTTACATTTGCCTGGTGATATATCATGTCCCGTTTTAGTTGTCTATTTTTGTAGGAAATTTTGTATTCCGGACTGAAGTTCTTTCCTACATTCGATTGCAGATTTGGATTGTGGATTGAAGGGGCAGTTCGACCCCAAACTTCACTTCTGCATCCTTGCTCTGTGTGCACCCAGTATCCTCCTTACCCATGCCCGGCAGGTCTACCCAGTTGCTTATTCTCATACTTTACGTCATGACTCCCAAACAATATATCACCCCCTCCGCAATGTATCGTTTTTTTTTAACAAATTGCACTTACAGCCGCCAATTGAACACCAATTTGTTTTTATTAATTAATTTGTTTTGCGATTCCTACCGTGTAATCTTGTGTTTGCTAAGAAGCACTTATTGTAGGTATTTTTTCTTACGTGCCTTATCAGCAGTTACGCAGAAACTATGATGTAAATATTCTTTTTTTTTGTCGTCTATATCATAGTGAAGAACAACATAGCAAAGATTAAAACTAGCAGGGGTATACTTTATTAAATTGAAAAGCTTTTTCAAAATGAGAAATTTCATTTTATATAGGATATATATCATGTATAATTAGGCACGGTTCTTCTAATATACACGGATGTTGCCTGTAAGTACACAGAAACGCAAGATTTAAAAAAGTCACAATACAAATTTAGATAATTTCCCTAGGTTTAGATAAATGTGTTTGATATCTTGGAATATAAGTTGATTTCTAATCTATTTCAAGGGCCTTCCACGAAACATATCAGCACGAAGAATATGGAGGGCCAAGCCTCAGATTGATCCATTGTCATATCTCTTGTAAAATTGCCGACTTCCAAAAGATCCAAACTCTTAAGTTTCAATGATCCTTGCACTGGCATAAAGCCTTCCGTGAGAGTAACAGTGGTGTCAAACTATATCAATGATCAATCTCGACATGTATTCTCGTTGCATGGTTAGGAAAGTAATTATTTCTAGTAATTATTTATTGTTTTTTAATTATCTCCCCAATGTTACTCTCTTTGTGACTCTTTACTTTGTGCTTAAGATAATTTGCATTTCATCTGTATGCTGAATATTTTCTGTAATACATTGATATCAATATCTAATTGATATCAATCAATATCTTTGTGGAATCCTAAACACTCCGATATAAGCTAAACTCTGTTGGATATGCTATTAAAAAAAAGACTCAAACTAATCATTTATCCGAGTAATATATATTTACGTTGAGTGTAGTTGTGTTTTGTATGGTGGTTTACAATAAATTGTCTACTACATCCCAGAGTGGTGCTTTTACGCACACGCACAATGCGTGGACATAAAACATTTCTGCAAACTATGATCAGCTGTTGAGTCTTTTTGTCTATTTCGTCCGCCATCCGTCAACAAGTGTATGTGTGACAGTGACAGAAAATGTTTCCATAAGTGCCGCACTAGTGACCCATAAGTGTTCTTTACGCAGCCTCACGTTGCTCGACCATAATGTGCTAGTTACGATAAAATCGAACAATCATATGCACAATCATGGGTCGAAATCTTCGTGGTGGCATTATTGCATGAGTGGAGTCTCAAATCATGGGGTCAGTCGGATCAACTATTGGATTCACGCGCCGGCTCTCATAAAGCTGGTCGAATGCCATCCGGACTTGCTGCAACCACGCACAGGATTGTGCAAATCGAAAATAATCTATTCTCTAAAGGGTTCCGGGCTAGGAAAACCACATGTCGAATTCATACTAGTTGACAAATGGTATATTTAATTCACATCAGAGACCTGTTAGGTAGTACCAATATATTTTGAAATATGTATACAGTATGCATCTGTATGCAGTGAAGGTTTCATATTGTATCGATCATACTACACATGTGCTACACCAACATACTTTAATTCGGTTTTCGTGATATTGAGCTTAAAAATCCACATTATTGCTTATATCAATAACACCAATAACAATGGATTTTCAAAACGTTTTTAGATATTGATCTTTGTTAAATTGATAAAAAATAATGATACAATTTTCACGATTCTAAGTATTTCAAAGTTCTGGGCTTCGGATTCTAAGTGATTAATAGACAAAAGAAAGAAGCAGAACAAAGACAGTAACAGAGAGCGAAAAAGAGAGAAAAAAATAGGGTAAATACAGCACGGTTTTACTTTAGATCATTGCGTTATGACACAAACTGCACAGCCTGAGGATATTTGGACGTATAACTTGTTTGATTACATATTGGAAACGTAATGGGACAATTCTATCAATCATTTAAACCGATCGACAGCCCCCTCAACGATAACGAGTAAATTAGAGTGCTCAGTTGTCTAGAAAATAATCAAATGACCGCGAATGTTATTGTATTTTTTGTTTTGGTAGTACATGAAGGTATCACTTGTTTGAACTAGAATGAAAATCAACTGAACCCACAAAAATGAAATTTTTAAATGTTGTAATGCTAATTCCAAGATATCAAATTAACTACTTTCACTGCCAAGTTCTATCGCAAGATTGAACCGTTTGAGACCAAAGCCTTAAAGCCTAGTTTATTGCAAATGTGTATAGGTTTTTTGACAGAGTTCCAAATAATAGAAATACTTTTTCCATTAGATTGAATGTTTCGAATATTTAGGGGAAATATATAACGTTGTTATAGAGTTTTTTTTAAATATATTTAATTCATTTATTATTGTCACAGTTTGCCTTTAAGGCTAAATTGGTTACCCTAGCTTAATTTAAGTATAATTATAAGTAAACGAATTCAAGAACATAGAGATAAAAAAATGTAAAACATGAGACTTTTGCAAGCATCTAGGGCGGTGGTCTCCAACCTGTGGTCCGCGGACCACTTGTGGAAGTGGTACGCGAAAGATATTATTTTATTTTTAAGAAAAGCTTATTATAATGCTAATGCATGTTATTAAATTTGTTTCCCTTTGCTTTGAACTAAGTCTACAAAATGTATTGTTCTGTGCCCGACGGCCAAGCCGACCGCGAAGGTGTCAGTCGTTCTGGAGCGCTTGGTAAACCGTCTGCTGCCACGGAACAGAAGGTCCTGGGCAAAGGGGTTCGGGAGCGTGAACGGTTCAACTCTCCTTCACCAAACTACTTTCAATATTGGCTGACCAGGCTAGTTTCCTCTTTTCCAATGTGAATTGGAAGATCTATTCCGTGGTAGCGCCGCTACTGATTTCGGAAAGTGTTGTTGAGAAGGCAATCGTATTCGCCAAACCTTCACCCGGGAGAATCTTAGCATGAAACAAAGAAACGCACTCATCAAATGCTGGTGTAAGACTGATTTATTATAATAATATCCTCCTTTTATACTCTAAGCTACAAATTATCTTAGCCTACTAAGAACAACATAAAAATTGTTAAAACTATACATTTAAACAGCCATCTTCGATGTGGTCGCAGCGCAACATGTATACTCCCATTATATGTGAGCCACAGCAAATGTATTTTCACATTTTTATTTTTTTAGGACCACACACAACATGATGGTACGTGGTCCTAAAAAGGTTGGAAAACACTGATCTAAGGAAATCGCTTAACCGCTTAGGATTTTTTTTTTCAAAACTGCTTTGCATGAAGTATGGAGCGCTTTGTAAGTTAATCTTCTCCCTAATTTTTTGTATTTTAATCTGAGTTAAAGTCGTCAGAGATTCGTCAACATGTCCTCTGTAGGACAGTACTTGACATCTTACACTCCAGACCTGACCAAATCTTGAACAAAATTGTGATAAGCTTCAGCAGCCACAACAGTTCCTTGCTTGCTTCTGCGAGCGCGATACATTCCGCTCCGACAGTGGACAACGTTACACAGTTCTGTTTCCTCGCATTACAAGTGATTGTTCCTCTGCTAAGCTTGAATGACATCCGGAATTTGACATTCTGTCCGACCGAACGCCAGCTCAGTAGACGTCGGCGAAACCTTCGAGATAGCCCACTCCTCTTAGCTTCAGCTTCAACACTGCGGTGTCTTTTAAGTAGCGCAACGCTCGTTTGGCTTTAGTCCAATTAATCTGCGTTGGTCTGGGCTCAAAACCTCTGGGAGTTAATGAAATGAACTTTCTCGGAAGTTTATGATTGAGTATTAACTGCGAATGGCTTATTCCTGTGCTTGGATGAATTGGTTTCCAGTACGATAATAATATTTTATGAAACTTTATGAAAATTCTATTGGTGGCATGGCATTTCCTTTTTTATTATTTGCACATATCATTCTGTCTTTGCATTCGTTCGCGTGAAAATACGGTCCAGTGTTATGCGTTATTCTAAAAGATTAAAAAAATGGCTGAAATTTTTCAGACATGTATTGAGTTTCTATATCAGTTGCTAGGATTGTTCGAATGCTAACGTACCAAAATGTCTCGCAATTACCAACTTTTGCACAAGCTACGTATTTAAAAAAATAATTGATTTCGTTATCCACATTTCGCCAGCAACATTAAGATCCAATCTGGGATTCCATGCTTGACTCATTTATCTACATTTTAGCTCAACAAGTATCCAATTTCACTGTAAGATTCAGTTTCTCATTCGTTGCCTCTATATTATGACCAAAAAGTTGTTGATTCGTAGTGAAATTTTATTTCGCAATTTTTTATTGAAATGTATGTTCTCCCTTATTTAAGAGCTAGTTCTTCTGTTCTAATTTCTTGTTCCTTCACTTTTTGATTTTTTTTTTTGCTGTATCAAATTATGTTTTACTAGCCTTAGCAATTTCGAGAGAAGCAATGTTTTTTCATCGCAGGAAATGCAAAGAAACTTACAGCTTAATCATCTTGTTCTTGATATTGATCTTCATTCATTTCGCAGTTTTCACCAGTTAGTTTGCTAAGTCTCAACTATTGGCAAAAGAATCAGAAGTTTCCACTTTCTGATACATGCTGTACAGCATATTCAATTGATATACACGAAACACCCTTCACAGGACCTTTCGCTCTTGTGCTGCACATATGCGAAACAAAAGTGCAAGACTTTTCCTTATTTCTTTCGATAGTTTTCATTGTTACAAGTTAGTTTCTTTTCAAGTAATGACCTGCAATAAGACCAAGCGTGAATTTGAATTCAAACCAAATTTGTTTTTGGGACATGCAAAAAAAACCTTACTGTAGAGATGGATTTCCAGTAACCACCTTTGAAAACGGTTCTGAAACTTTATTAATGAAAATTAACAAATGCTCTATTTTCACTCGCTTCACTTCACTTACTTTTCTCGTCCTTTATAACCATTTCTTCATTTAGATCCTTCTGCTTTCTGGCACACTCGTATTCGGTGTCGCTTGCCTGCTGGTCGTTTCTGTTCTGACCCTTTCACCGTTTCCCTGACGTTCGGCAGATTTCGCCTAATCTATTTTCGCCCGGCCAGTGTTGCCGGTGCGTATTTCAAGGGGCTAGAACGGTTTCGTCGTAAAATACCGCCACTCGTAAATTCACTCTATTTTCATAGTTTTCATCCGCGAAGGAGTTTTCATTGGTTGGGTTCACTTCCCTGCAATACGTCCAAAACAGCAAGCCTGCTCGTTGATCGTCGTTGTAATCCGTTCGACGTACGCACTAAAGCCTCACTAACTCTCGCATCTTTCTCTGGCTAAACCTTTTCTATGCTCCCCATGATCCATTAGTCTTTTGGTGTATTGCTTATTATGATCACAAGATATCCTGTCTTCAAGTCATCGACTTCTTTGAACCATTTACTCCTTCTTGCAATGCCCGGGAAATATTCCTTAAGCCACCTTTGCCAAAACTGTTTGATGATATACCTTGCTAGCTTCCAACTGCTTCTGATCGCTGCCTTGTGATGTGGTTGGTGCTGATGCTAATGCTGTTGTTGGCTTTTTTGCCTGCTTTTCGCGAATAAGTTGAGAACCGTTGTTCCAGCTAAAAATATCGGGAGTATCGGGAGTAGGTAGGGCTCGAGACTTCCTCCCTTATAACTTCATAACTCGAGAGACTTCCTCCCTCATAACTTCATCCCCTCCGACCTGCCACCTCCGAGTTATGGGCGAAAAACACGAATGAAAATCTTTTGAGACACGAATTCAAATGCCAATCTTATTTGAAGTTTTCGATGGCTTTTTCCATCCCGGTTCTGAACGTTTATTAATGAAAATCACATTCCAAAATTTGGTTCATTTTCCGGGGGCCGTTTTCAAATGACAGCCCGTGGCACGTCCTGTTGAAGGACTTGGACCCCGATTTTGGGTAGATTCGTCGCAGATTCCGGATCATCCGCTTCAGCTCGGTATAGTCCGGTGCATCGCAGAATTCCATCTGCAACGCGTACTCGGTCAACCGCTGAAACTCAGCCGGCAGTCCTCTGCACAGCTCGCTGGGCGTAGTCTTCAACTTCAGACGCAGTGCCTCGTCCGGATCAATTCGCTCCTCGGTACAATACCACGGTAGGCCACCGCGGAGCAAAAACACCAGCATGTAGGCGAGTGACAAAATCATCTCGCCTGCACGGTGTATACAGCAGATGAGCGAACACTGGTGCAAATTCGATCATTCCGGCGAACGGGAAAAACGCATCCTGCGCTATGTGTTCCCCCGTGCGTGGGTGCCGATACGGCTCGGCAAGATCGAAGTCGATCAAGTGCAGCGTCTTGCGGGTCGTTCCGCGACCGAGCAGGACATTGCCCGGCTTCATGTCGCAGTGAACGTACCCCAGCTCATGGAACGTTTCCGGCCTGGCGAGCAGTTGCAGCGCTAGCTGCGAAACCGTCTTCAGACCGAAGCGTCCTCCGCACAAGTCCAATAACTCCTGCAGTGATGGCCCCAGGCGTACCAAAACCAGCACGTCGCGTTTGCGATTCGGCGTCGATGAGTCTGGGCCATCCATGGGCCTTCGAGAGCCGCGCATAGATCCGGCGCTCCGTGGCGAGCAGGAGCTGCTCCACCTCGTTGTTGGCCATTTTAATGACCACCGTTTGTTTGGAGCGAGCATGGCTGCCCACCAATAGCGTACCGCAGCCACCAGTATCGAATTCGCCTTGAATCCTATAGGTGGAGAGATTCACCATCATCACGGACTCTTTCGAACTGGACTTGGACGCATCGCCCTCCCTAATCGACATCTTCGATTCGTTTAGCCACCTGCGAAATGTAACCAGAAACAAAAGCGGAATAAATTTCTCGCAAAAACACACAAAAAACCGTTAAAAGTGAGAGCGAGAAAAAGCACGTCACCTTGCGTTTACACGTAGTGAGGATATAACTGGATGCATCCTGGAATATTAGTACTTTTTACACTAAGTTTGTTTAAAGTTCAACCATTCATTTTGCCAGGTCTGATAGATGGTATTCTCTGTCCAACTTACCACGTTCTTTCTCGATAAAGCGTTTTCTTGACTATGGTTCCGTTTGCGTCCATCATTTGCTGCCGTGTCTGCGTATTTATTCCCTTTTTTTCTCCATGGCTTCGAATTCAACATAGGTTGTTCTTGTAGAGGCTGGAAGCTTTTCCAGGATCTTAAAAACGGGTCTTTAGAATTCCCTCGCTCCAGCGCTGCCAATATACTAGCGCTATCTGTAAAAATAACGTAAGATTTGCTGGAAATTGTTGCTTTTGCTGTTGCTTTAATTATGACAAGCGCTTCTGCTCAAAAGATGCTGCTGTAATTGTTGGAAGCTACCGGTTTTAACGAGTGGAAAATACCGACTGATTTATTCTCTAAGTTGACTAAAGCCTACTACACTCCGTTCTAGCTAGCGTGGTTGCTATGATCACCACACTCCTCCTCAATCTCGACTGGCTCTAAACCAAGTCAGAATGAATTTATTTCAGGTAGAATCTTATAACCATTGTGAATGATTATAGTAATTAAATTTCTTGCAATGCTCTGCCTGACGAAATGGTGTCTTATATCGATATGTTTACTTCTGGATGAGTAACCAATTTGCTTTTCTGCCAGATCCAATCCGATTATCACAATAAATCGTCACTGGCTCTACACATCCCAACAGTTCTTGTCGAAATCCTTTCAACCAAACAGCTTCCTGAGTAACTGCTGAAACTGCCATGTATTCGGCTTCTGTCGTTGAAAGTGCTACTGTTGATTGTTTACGGCAATTCCAGGCAACTGGACCTCCAGGCTGTTTCATCACATAACCAGTGATAGAATGGCGGTTATCTGTGTCATTGCCCCAATCTGCATCACAAAAACCTTCGAAATTTCCATCGCTTGTACTGTTGTACATAAGCTTCATGGCTTTCGTTCCTTTTAAACGAAGAATTCGTTTCGCTGCAATCCAATGGGCTTTTCCAGGATCATTGCAGTAGTGACTCACAGCTTTCACAGCAAAACTTATATCTGGTCTAGTTCCTTGAGCCAAGTACTGCAAGCCACCTATTAGTTCCCGGTATGGTACATTTTCCATCTGCTTGAGCTCTTTTTCTGTCTGTGGACTCATCTGCTTGGACAGTTTCTGTCCTGGATCCACTGGCATACGCATAGTGTTGCAATCTGCTACACCATAACAATTCAAAAGTGAATATATGTACTGTTCTTAGTCCAACATTACTACGCCATCTGCTCTGGTCACTCGTATTCCAACAACTTTGTCAGCGAGACCCAAGTCCTTCATTTTAAAAAGCTTCGTCAGCTGTTTCTTTGAATTCTTCTCCCAGCTATCATTGTTCGAGAAGATCAACAAATCATCTACGTAAACTGCTACTATAAGAACGCTTCTATCATTAATCTTATAGTACACGCAAGTATCGTAAATGGACTGCTTCAACCCAATGCGTTTCAGCTCAGCATCTAGTTTCATACTCTACTAGCTTGCTTCAGTCCATATAGCGCTTTGTTCAGTTTACAGACCTTGTGTGGTGCTTCTTTACTCACGAACCCTTCGGGCTGCTCCATGTATATTTCCTCTTCCTCCAGATCTCCTTGGAGAAACGCTGTCACTGCGTCCATCTGCAGTATCTTCAGGTCCATTTTGACAGCCAAGGACATTAAATATCACACAGTAGCCAATCGAACAACAGGTGCATATGTCTCGTTGTAATCGACACCTTTGACTTGAGAGAAGCCCTTTATAACTAACCTGGCTTTGAATCTCTCCACCGAGCCATCTGCATTGGTTTTCACCGTATACGCCCACTTCGATCGTAAGGCTTTACGACCAGCAGGCAAACTCGTCAGGTCCCATGTTCGATTTTCTTGCAAGGCATCAAATTCTGATTTCATAACATTCTTCCAACGGTTGCTATCTTCATTGGAAACAGTTTCTCGATACGTACTAGGTTCATCAGCGATCACCGAAACTACGGTGCAGGATTCACCAAAATCTCGCATCGTATCCGAATACTGTGAAGAACTTTTAACCGCGGCACTGCAATTCATTACGAAATCCCGGTACTTGCCTGGGGTAACGCGCTCCCTCACACTGCGCCTTACCAACTTATGTGGGTCCTCTAATTGTGGAGGGAGCGCGGCAAGCTGCTCGATCGGTTGATGATGTTGAACAGCTGCTGCTTCATCGCCATTAGCATCATCGTACTCTGAATCGCCGTCATCGTCGTCAATATCATTTCGGTCTTCAATTGACTCCAAACGTTCATCTTCGTGATGGTGTATGACAGGCTGTACATACAATTCTCCAAGATCAACTTCAGACGATGATTCTCCCACCTCAGGAGCTCGATTCGTTGCACACTCGTCCAGGAATATGACATCCCGACTGACGATGATTTTCTTCGTCTTCGAGTTGCAAACTTGATACGCCTTGAAACTACTGCTGTATCCCATGAAAATGCCATACTCGGATTTGGCATCCCATTTCTGTCTCTTCTCTTTCGGAACATGACACATCACCAAACATACGAAGATGCGCCAAATTCGGTCTTTTTCCAGTAAAGGCTTCTTCAGGTGTCATTTGCAGTCCGATAGTTGGTGATCGGTTGATCACATATGATGCCGTCGCAACTGCTTCAGCCCAAAAACGCTTCGGCAGATTGGTATCACACAGCATACTCCTCGCCTTTTCTACAATTGTCCTATTCATACGTTCCGCTAATCCATTCTGCTACGGAGTGTATGGAGCGGATGTCTCGTGATGAATGCCGGACCGACAAAGGAATTGATTCATTTCACGATTCATATATTCCTTCCCATTGTCTGATCTGAGACGCTTAATTTTCTCACCCGTCTGATTCTCAGCAAAGCTCTTAAAATGTTGAAATGCTTCTAAAACTTCAGTTTTGGTTTTTAGAAAGTAAACAAACGCCTTTCTGCTCGAGTCGTCAATAAAAGTAAGAAAATATCGACTTCCTCCTATCGATACTATCTCCATTGGTCCACACAAGTCGGAATGAATCAGCTCCAACACACGGTTCACACGTTGTCCCTTGGAATGAAACGGTTGACGATAGTGCTTACCTTGTATACATGGTACTCACTGTATTCCATCCGTCATGTTGAATTCAACACCGCTTGCCATATTACCAAGCCGTTTCATGCATCCAACAGACATGTGACATAGCCTACGATGCCAAAGTTGAAAGCTGTCATCCATCCGGCTGACCATGTTCACCGATGATCCGGTTGCTCTTTTCAATCTGTACAAACCGCCAGATTCTTAACCGATCGCAACCACTTCGTTAGTTGGACTGACCACCTTACACGTCTGGTTTTGGAATGTCATTGTGTAGCACTTCTGACACATCTTGCTAACGGATAAAAGATTCACTGCCAATTCCGGTACAAACAGGACATCGTTCATCGAAATTTCACACGTTGGCCTTCCAACATCTCCCAATACTTTCCCCAAACCTTTAGCAACCACTGGAACAGCAGTGTTGTTGGCTACATTGATGCTTGACGAGACATTCTCTGCATCGACCAACAAGTTGCTATTTCGGCACAAATGAGACGTCGCGCCAGAATCAAAAAGCCATTCTTCCTCCGCTGCTACAGGCGACTGACATGCATTAAAAGCTGCGAAAAATACAGCATTACCACTGCTGCTGTGCTTCTCTTCTTTCTTCTTGTCAGATGATTGACTCGAACACTAAGATGCATAGTGGCCCATTTTTTTGCATCGGTAGCACTGAATACTAGATTTAAATTTATCGCTACGCTTCTTCATCGTCGATTTCGAGTTGCTCAGGAAAGCTTCCACAGCCTGCTTTTCGCTCGAAACTTTCACATCTTGCAAGATTTTCACTTTCACTATATCCGCAGTCAGCTTGATTTCGGATGACTTCAGGTCAAGGATCATAGGATCATATTGCTTTGGCAAGCCTTTCATGAGCAAACTGGCCAACCAAGCGTCATCGACCTTAAATCCAACTTCTGCCAACTGATGACTCGTCGTGAACAACTCATTCACATACTGCTGAGTCGTCTGACAAATGATGTCTTCATCTCGTTCAGCTCCAACCAAACGAATACCTGTGAGCCGTCGCAGTAGACCAATCTTCCTGGTTGATCCACTATGCTCGTACGTGTTCCGAAGATTGTCCCACGCCTCTTTCGTATTTTTAGCATCCCGCACCAGTCCGTATATGCTTGAATTAATGCTGAGACATATTGTAGCCAATACTTGCTGGGATATTTCTTCGCTCACTGCCGGTTCACCTTCAGCTAACTCCTTCACTGCGCACCAGGTCTTCTCCTTAATCAGGACCATCTTGGTGGCGAAAGATCAAGAGCTGTAGTTTTCCGATCCTCGAAGTATTTCCCGCAAAGGCAGAGAAAATGATGCTGCTGCTTGTCTCGGATTCGTCATGCTTCACAAAAATGCTTTCGACAATTTTTTTTTATTAATAGAACCGTATCTTGAGTATTTCTTCAAAAAACAGATTCGTAGCCTGGGCCCATAACCTATTGAATATTACGTCTGTAAGGTTTGGAGGTGTAACACAGAATGAACATTTATTAACACATAACCAAAGGCTACTCCAATTCGATGGTTACTATTCTAACAATAACGAATAACTTTAAACTCATAACAATGTCCTTCAATAGTTTCATTAACCACATCAACTCGCAGCTGGCTTCAGAGAGTGCCACGTACTCTGCTTCGGTTGACGAAAGTGTGACGCATGGTTGTTTTCGAGCTGCACAACTGATTGGTCCTCCGAGATGAAACACGAAACCGGTATTCGACTTTCGGTCTGTCTTATCACCAGCCCAATCAGCATCAACAAACACTACTAGTGGTCCTGGTGAACCTATTCGCAAATTCCACTCCGCAGTTGACTGAAGATAACGTAGCGTTATTTTTGCTTCGGTCCAGTCTACTTCCGTTGGAAGACTCACCTTGCGTCCTAGGATCGAAGCGCTGATGGCGATGTCCGGTCTGTTATGCACTGCGATGTACAGAAGAGCACCCACTAGGCTCTGGAACTCGTCGTTTCTAGGCATGGCGTTCGGCTACCCAAGATCCATCGGTATCAAAGATCGTTTCGAATCCGATTGTCCAAACCGTTGAGCTATTTTCTTTATGTAGTTTTGCTAGTTCAGGAAAAATTGTCCACCTGATCGTCTCACTCGTATTCCCAAATAGTACCGTATGTCACCAACACACGTAATGATTTTCAAGATGCATACGTGTAAAAAAGGGCGACGAGAGCGGAAAGGAATGAGGGAAGGCGCCGAATACTCCAACACTGGAGAACAATGCTCGACACAACCGGATCACGACAACCGCAAAACCAACCGAGGGGGGTGGAGGAGGTGGACCGAATGAGGGAGAACGTTGACACAGACTTTTTCTCTTTTGACGGTGTTGCTTTATTGAGTTCTGATCAACGACTGCCTGCTCAGCCCAAGTTCTCTTCTTTATAACATTATCCCGATTGCATCAGGCAATACTAGCTTTCAACTTTACATACAATTCTACATACGAACAGCTTCATATTCTGCTTCCGTGTTGCTCATTATGAATATATCATCCACATAGAGTAATATGAACGATTTCTTCTGTTTTCTTGAAGTTTTAACAAACAAGCATGGGCTGCTACCGATGGTATGTAACCCAGTAGATTCAAGACTTCAGTGATTTTCGTATACCACACCCGTCCAGCTTGCTTTAGACTGTAAAGACTTTTTCTGATTTTCAACGTCATCTTTAACTTTTACTTTATTTGCTTTATTTGTATATTTATTAAATGATCGACGGAGCTCATAAGCCCTCTCGATATATGTAAGGGTACAATAGGAATATAACCATTAGCCATCGTCATGCCGGGCTCATACGCATCAGATTTCGCATTCAGAGCAAGACATATACGCAAAAATGGGTCTCGGGAGGCGAAGGCGGTCCTTGTCTCTGGGATGGCCAGCATCGCCCGAGGGCGGAGAGTTCTTGCAGGCACGTACAGCTGTATCGACGAGAGCAAAACCGGACAATCGATGCTACCATTGAGAAGCCCAACGATAAAAGCCAGCCTAGCATTTCGTATTCGGACGTCTGCCCCACGAACGGAGCGCGAAACGGGTAGCCCTACGCTGGATGGACTCCAAGCGCGCAACCCCCCGAGCAGAGGAGGGCCACCACACAACGCTGCCATACTCCAGCACTGATAGAATAAGAGCACAATAAAGAATTTTGGTGCAGATTGGGTCAGAGAGCTCGCGAGTCATGTTAACGACTAAACCTAACAATTGACTGCATCTTGTCACAACGTGATCTAGGTGTTGCTCAAACGTGAGTCTCGCGTCGACGAAAACACCCAAGTCCTTGACACAATCGACTCTCTGCAAAGTTTGCCCGTTTGGCGTGTAGTCGAAATGCACTGGAGAGCGCGAACGGTTGATGGTGATGGTAACACACTTATCAACACAAATGGTTAAGGAGTTTCGCGTGCACCAGTTATCGAATTCTTCTAGTGAAGCCTGGAGTATGCGATGGTCGTCTAGTCCCTGGATTTGCCGAAAGATTTTGGTGTCGTCCGCATAGAGCAGGTGATTATCCGCAGGAAGGATCGTGAAGACATCATTTATATAAAGGACAAATAGTAAAGGTCCCAGATTGCTGCCTTGAGGGACGCCAGAAGAAGCACGGAGGGATCTAGATAAATGGGGCCCCATCCTAACGGAATAAGTGCGGCCCATTAGACATGATCTCAGCCAAGCAACTAGGGGATCTGGGAGGCCAAGTCTGTCGAGTTTTGCTAGTAATATGACGTGAGATATCCTATCGAAGGCGGCTTTTAAATCGATGTAAATGACATCTACTTGAAGGCGAGCATCAATGGATTTATGGCAGCTACTGACGAAATGGATAAGGTTTGTGGTTGTTGATCTGTTAGGGACAAATCCGTGCTGATTCGGGCTGATGTAATTGCGGGCAGAGGCCAGTAACGGTTCATAAACAAGCAGCTCAAGCACTTTTGCAATGGCCCCTAGCGATGTAATACCGCGATAGTTAGAACCCTCATTCTTGCAGCCTTTCTTATGGATTGGTGTTAACCATGAGACCTTCCAGGAGACAGGAAAGGTGCATGAACGTAGTGATTCCTCGAAGATTTTTACTAGTATCGGAGCAATCGACGCAGTGCACTTTTTCAGGATCACTGCTGGGATGCCATCAGGGCCGGCGGTGTAGGACATCTTTAGGCGGTCTATGGCGCGGGTGACTGACGAGGTATTAATGACCGGAAGCATGGGACGAAGTGCATCTGCGGGTGTGTTAGTAAGTGCAGCATGAAGAGCCTCGGGTGCATGTTTTCAGAAACAAAAGTGTCCTCAAAACGTGTAGCAAACAATTCACACATATCTGGGAGTGTGCAAACTCAGTTATTAACTCCGTTATGAAAACCTATCGGCTGCTTCATGAAAATGGTTTCCTCTAGTTCTCCATGGAGGTACGCCGTCGTCACGTCTATATTAGGCTTGGGTAATTCGGTTCATTTCCATGAACGTGAACGTACTAGTTCTTTCATTCAGATGAACTGAACGTGAATCACGATTCATTCGTTCATTTCAGTTGAAGAAAGTATGGTAAATTGGTTTACTGTATTGCAAATTGTAAATTGTTTTGCATCTTGAAAATTTTTAGACAGACCAGAAAAAGATCCTTATTACGATTGGTAGGACGTTCTTTTCATGAACGTACTGGTATCACGGTTCACATTCATATTTGTATGGCGGGAATGAACGACCTAGCGTACCAGGACGTTCTTTATTTCGACGGATAGGTCGTTCTTTTAGTGAATGTCCGGGTCATACGGTTCACGTTCATATTTGTATTGGGAAAATGAACGACCTGGTGTACTAGGACGTTCTTCATTTCGACGTGTAGGACGTTCATTACATGGTCCTGGTATTACGGTTCACGCTCATATTTGTATGACGGGAATGAACGACCTTGCGTACTAGGACGTTCTTTATTTCGACGGATAGGTTGTTCTTTTCGTGAACGTCTTGGTCATACGGTTCACGTTCATATTTGTACGGGGAAAATAAACGACCTGGCGTACTATAACGTTCGTTATTTTGGAGGCGTTATTTACGACGTTATTTTGGTGACCAACTCAGTGCATTGTGATTTTTAAAGAATCGATGAACGTTGATTAGATGAACGTAGATCGTTCGTTCTTTAGGATGAATTGAATGAATCGTACAGTTCTGGTACTTGAGGCACAACTCTAGCATACACCCCTATACGCTTCACCAGCATTCCTCGTCGAGTGGCGATACTCAATAAAGTCCGAAAAGTGGTTTGTTTAACGACTGGCGCAAAAACTTCATGATAATCAATCCCATATTTTTGATGGAATATACTGTCAGGCAGATCAGGTTCCCGTTTTCATCCATCTTTTTTGTAAAAATCCATTTGTTGCCGATAGCCTTCTTGTTTGGCGGCAAACGAACTACCTCCCATGTGCAATATTCCTCATGCGCCTGCAGCTCTTCTTTCATAGCTGCCACCCACTCGTTCGAGGCTAGTTTTTGCTTCTTTGTACGTGCATGTTTCTGCATGGAATTGGTTTGCGATGCGTACTGTGTGCTGGTATCGCAGGAATACCCTTTGTGGTACGCTCCGATTGTCGAACTACTGGAACAGACGCTTCCTCGAAGACGAAATGCTCCCCCTGATCGCCAGATGATTTCAGCTCCTCCTGCGTTCCAGTTGCCTCAAGCTCGAAGATATTTTCACGACGGATGGTATTGAATTCGACATCGCTCTGGAACTCATCGTTAGATGTTGCTGATTGAAATCATCAAAATCTAAATCGCTGCATTCATCGTTGTCATGGTCACCATCATTCTCGGAGAACGTAGTAGTTGGAGTCTCGTCATTGCCTGTTTCTGGTGCTACAATAACCGGATCATCATCAGCTTTGTTCATCGCCGGAGAAGAAAATGGGAAGAAAACGATACTTCCCTGCGAAGGTTTGGTTTCACAAACCTCCTGATGTGTCAGAAAACGACAATCTCTGCTCATGTTTATCTTGTACGTTTCAGGATCGAGGAAAAGATAGGCCTTGTGGTGCGAAGAATAGCCCACAAACAACATCTTCTTCGATTTTGCATCCATTTTCGATCGCTTGTTAGCTGGAATCCACACGTATGCCCACGAACCGAAAATTTTGAGGTGACTGAGATCAGGCTTCTCTCCAGTCCAGAGCTCAAACGGCGTTTTTGATATGGGTTTCGTTGGTAATCGGTTCTATAGATATGTGGCCGTGTGCACAGCTTCTGCCCAATACGTGTGCAGCAGCTGTGCGTCCAGAATCATACAGCGAGCCATTTCCACAAGTGAACGATTCTTTCGCTCCGCTACTCCGTTTTGTTGCGGCGTGTAAGCAGTGGTGAATTGTTGAATGATGCTCTCTTGACGACAGAAACGGTCCAGAGCTTCATTCTTTTATTCACCACCTTGATCTGATCGAATCACCTTGGGTGCTCTTGCGATCTGATTATTTACAAATCGAACATATTCTGCTATTCGCTCTGTAACCTCCGATTTATTCTTTAGAAAATAGACTATTGTGTAGCGGCAGAAATCGTCTATCATCGTAAGAAAATAACGACATCCCCCGGGCGATGGCGTTCGCATTGGTCCAAACACGTCCATGTGGATAATGTCTAAAAGCTGCTTGGATCTTATTTTCGATTTCCTTGGAAACGGTAGCCGTGCCATTTTACCCTCTAGTCAACACTCACAAGTTACGACATTTTCACAATCTTCGATACAGATCCCTGCTAGATCTTTGTTCCCCAGGTCCCGAATTGCACCCGGCTCTCGATGCCCAATAATGCGATGCCAAGTGTGTAAACAATTAGATGTAATGGACTCACCTTAAGTGCAGCGTGTGTTGTGCGCAACCTATACATCCCATCGGACATAATTGTGTCAGCGATCACCTTACTGTCCTTTTGGATGTGGCACCCATCCTCATCAAAGATGGACTTGACTTCCTTGGCTGTTAGTTTCCTCACCGATATAAGGTTGGATTCGAATTGCGGAACATAGAGTACATCTGTGAGGGGAACAGTGCTGTGTTCACCCTCACGAGTCATCCACGCCATTCTGCACGAACCAATTCCTTCTGTGGTAATCCTCTTGCCGTCTACTAAGGAAACCTTTTGCTTCACCGTGCGGTCCAACGAAACAAAGTACTTTGGTTTGATGCACATGTGTGATGTTGCACCGGAGTCTATGATCCACACATCACGTCCACAGAATCTTTGTGAAGCTGCGAATGTGAATTCTGATGCTTCTGAATCCTGACAAGCCGTGTTCGCCTTCGGATAGCGACTATTTTCCGGCCGCTCGTTGGATTTGGTCTCCTCAATGCGTTGTTCCTTCCATGCTCAACATTGCTTCTGCTTGTGACCTTGTTTTCGGCAAAAATAACACAACAAGGTTTTCTTCTGCTTTTCACTACCAGCCTTAAACACGGAATCGCACAGGTTGCTGCCATTTTCCCTTTTTATCACTTCGTCAACTAGCTTGGATTTGATCAATTCAAGCGCCAAATCACTCTCTGATCTCGTCTCCAAAGCTGTCGTGAGAGTATCAAAGGATGCGGGCAAGCTACGTAGCACCATTGCCACCAGCAATTTTCGGTCCAATTTATGGTTTGCCACCGACAGCCGCTCAAAGAGTTCCTCCATTTCGAAAACGTGCCGTTCGATGTCCTCGCCATCTGTATACCGTTTGTCGCAGATTTGCTTGAGCAATGACACAACGGAAGTCAACGTTACCTTCTAATACTGGTTTCGAAGGGCCTCCCAAGTCTGCTTCGCCGTTTTCGTGTCCTTGATTAAGTTCAATTGACTGTCGTCCAGAAGAAGCCCAATCGTCGCACGAGCTTTCTGGTCTCCGGTTTTCTAAGCTGTGGTGTCTGTTGCAGCACTTGATCCGGGAACAGCAGCACTCGTTTCGGGGGCAGCAACGTTGTTTGTTCCAACCACGTATTGCCACAAGTCTTCTCGCATCAGCAGAAACTCGACCTTGGTTTTCCACGTTCCGTAATTGCTTCCATTTAGCTTGGCAATTCCTAATCTCTCCATCTTGAAAAAATCTCAATTTGCTCCGATTAAAAAGATTTTCTGATCGAACGCCTAGCACCTGGGCCCATAACCTGTTGAAAGCTACTGGCTTTAACGAGTGGAAAATAGCGACTGATTTATTCTCTTAATTAAATAAAACCTACTACACTCGGCTCAAGCTAGCGCGAGTCGAAATGATTCCTATTGAGGCTTTTTATACATTTGGTATGGCAGTTTTGTTGTATTTGATTGCGGATAGTCTTTCTGGGTGACGTTTATGGCAAATATGAAATATTTTACATGTGCCTTTCGATATATCATGTCCCGTTTTAGTTGTCTATTTTCGTGGGGAATTTATTCCGGACTGAGGTTCTTTCCTACATCCGGTTGCAGATTTGGACATGGCTACTAAACCGGTGTAAGGATGCTTGGGGCAAATGACGAGTGCTAGCGGTTCCGTTCGCACGGGAAATGTATATTTACTATTTACGGGAAGTGCGTCGAAGGAGAATCGTTTACTGGATGTGAAACGTTTCCAAATGCCCGATTTACTTAGAAAGGTTTGCGGCTGGTCCATGACACATCTCCACTAGCAAAGAAAAACACATATCCGCTAGTCGATTTTCTTGTTATAGTATCACCTGCCCAGTCAGCATCAGAATAATCAATCAAATCGCTACCAGCTTTGTTGAAAGTGAGCTTAAAATGTTTGATTGCTTTTAAATACCTTACAACACGCTTAGCCGCAACCAAGCATGCTTCAGTAGGATTACTAACATCACGACCAAGTATTCCCGTATTTACAGCAATATCTGGTGGCGTACACACCGATATGTATAGAAGAGCACCAACAAGACTTCTATATTGAGTAGTATCGTTCAAAATCAGAGTCTTGCTGCTTGAAAAATCCTTCATCCATCGGTGTTTTCGCAGTTTTTGCTTCGCTCAATCCAAACTTACGAATCAATTTTTCATTGTAGCCTTCGAGGCTAACGCTGTAGTTACCTTTTTCACATTTAACCTCCATTCGCAGAAAGTAACTAACTGGTCCCAGGTCCGTCATTTCGAAATGCTCGGTTAAAGCGTGATACATAGAATCAATGAGAGTCTCGTCCACACAGCCGACTAAATGTACACTCTTTTTTCCATCTTCAGTTTTAATGTATAGACACTGAGCAGTATCACTTTGTTGGAAGTCAATCTCAACCAAAACTCCGTGAAGTTTCCGGTTCCAACAGAACCGAGCTGAATGTGTCAGACCATAAATGTTCTTTTTCAATCGACAAACCAAAGGCTCTTTGCATTTTGTCTCGTATCCAGGTGATTGTCGCATAAAAAGCTCCTGATCGAGATCACCATGTAAATAGACAGTTTTGATATCTAAATGCCGTGCTGTGTTTTAGAAGTTATAGCGACCATCAAACGAAATGTTGTATGGCTTGTAACCTGAGCAAATGCTTGATCATAGTCTTCGCCAAATTGCTGGGAATAGCCTTACGCCACTAGACGAGCTATGTGTTTGATTACTTGTCCAGCAGCAATTCTTTTCAACTTAAAAATCCAGCGGCAACCAACTACCTTTCTGCCAGCAGGTACCTCTACCAATGCATCCCATGTTCCGTTTTCTTCGTGTGATTTCAGCTCATTTTCCATTGCCGATATCCATTTTTCGCGCACTTCACAGACGAAAACTTCTTTCAAATTACTGGGTTCTTCGTTTTGTTCAGAAGATCCCGCCATATAACTTTCCTCCCTGAATCGAACAGGTGCGATGCCTTTCGCAGTTCGCATGGATCTACTTACACTATGATACATTTCAATTGCCCCTGGTTCATCTGATAGTTCGCCATCAGATGCACTGTTGTATGGTGTAACATCAAGATCCTCTATGGTATCGTTCATGTTCGATTCCCTCATACAGGAGGATTCAACAGAAGCCTTCATTTGAACGATGTTTTCACTCGTGATAGTTTCTTCATCGCGACATAATGAAGGAGTTGGTCCAAACGGCAGTACCACTACTCTCCTCCTGATGTCGTTGGCTTCGGTTTTGTTTGGTGGTTGTTGTTTTGTTTTGTTGTTGTTATGGAGAATATGGGGCAGTTTGTTGATGCACGATGTCGTGATCTACAAAGAATTTTTTTAAGAATTGCTCCTGTACTCACCAACACCATCCGATCTTATAACTTTCGGATAGTGTCAAAACTGTGCAATATTCTCTGATCCGGTTTTCTGTCTCACACTTGTTTTGCAACAGGTAGATAATTGTATACCGACTAAAATCATCAATCATAGTCATAAAATATCGGCTTGCTCGGGCTGTTGATACTTCCCAAGTCCGTATGTACCAGTTCGCCAACACCAGATGCCCTTGAAGATGAAGAACTTGGGAATGATGAATCAAATGGATTTTACGTGACATCGGTTGATGTTCAAGCCGCTTCCCAAATTATTCCGCGCAATCTTCATTATTGTTTCGATGTCACGATGGCCAAATCGACGATGTCATAGATGTTTACAGGAAGCTTCATGGTTTTTATCTACCAACATGGTTTGTTCAGTCTGTTTTAGATAAGACAGACCACCTTTACGTTCACCAATCAGCAATACTTGTTTTCCTTTCAGGACACGACACCTAAACCTATCGAAAAGCACTTCGAATCCATTATCGGTAATTTTACTTACCTATAATAGGTTTGTCGTCAAAGATGGTACATGATACACCCTGTCCAAGGAAACTTTCTTGCGTTTTCCGTTTCCATCCATGGAAAACAATTGCAGTTTCCGACACCAGCTGACTTGATGGAGTCTCCGTTCGCTAATGAAATTGAGGATTGCTTCAATTTATCTATTAACTTCAAAATAGACGTATCATTCGTCACATGAGAAGTTGCACCAGAATCAAAACACCATGGTGCAGTTTCGTTCCCTTCTCCAATGAACAAACATACTTCCTCTCGATTGTCTTCATTAGCGACGTTGACGCTTTCACCATCTAGCTTACTTATTTTGTCTGCAGCCCATTTTCTACAGTCTTTTCTTATGTGCCAATTCTTCTTGCAATAATGGCACTGTTTTTTCTTGTTGGTTGTTAGTTTCCTGTCCTTTCGTGTTGTTCTTTCCTCCAGATAGTAACTGTTATGTTTGCTTAATAATGATCTTTATTTAAACACTTAAAACTTTACATTATAATAAATACACACGAAACATACATATGTTAAAACGTACGACACTTTACAACGTAGGCCGCGCGCCAGCCGCACCGAGCGCCCCTGCCGAGAGCTCCTGCTCGATCGGCCTTCGTGCACACCAAGGTGGATTAAAAATATCAGGTGGTGGATTAGGGCCTTTGTGGGATCGCCATAGTTGAGGGACTTTACGTCATTTTAGAACCGTTAACCATTGGTTTCCGCACACAAAGCTTAGCAAATAGAACAGATTTCTTTATTATTATGTGCATTTTTGTGTGTCTATTGATTTTATCGAAAAAATGAGATATATTAACAAACGATTTGATGATTTGTTTATGCACGAAATTTAAAATCATGTGAGTATGAGTTCTAATCTCACGTAAATTGTCCATGCGGCTCGTAGATAAAAAGGAATCTCTATTATAAAATCTCTATTATAAAATTCTAGTAAAGGCTGATCAGCGTTACTTTCCAGCGGATGCTTGGATGTTTTTTGCTTAGTTTATATCCATACAACGGCAACCGCTTTGGTTATGGAAATCGCAACGCCGACTTGATTTTGTAAGATTGAAAAAGTTAGGATAAGAATAATGCAAATTACAGTCAGAATTCAATAGATTAGGCCTAATTTTTAGCTAAAATATAGCAAAAATGTGTCAGGCTTTCGAGAATTTAAACATACCACACAGACGGATAAGTCAAACCTTGCTTAGTCCATATGAGGCTTAAACCCAGGACGGGCATGTTGTTAAGTCTTCCGAGTTGACAATTATACAGCAGAACTCCCCAACAAAAGAAAAAAATACGAAAGCTACTAGACTGGATAGTTCCTTGACTGAGATAAATGCTGGTACTATGTTTGGACCCAAATTAAAAATGAAGCAGTATCAGGGCCTGCAATTCGGGTAGGGTCTCTTTCAGGACCGATGTGGAATCTTAATCAGTTCTAGGACCGGTATAGGTATGGGATATTGTCCATTACCGGTAGGTACATGTTTCAGGATCTGTATGAGGACGGGATCAGTTCCAGCACCGGTATTGGTTCAGTGTAAGTTCTGGTATGGGTTCGGGAGCAATTCCAGGGCCGGTACGGTTTTGGGAGCAATTCCAGCACCGGTATAGAGTCAAGATCAATTACAGGACCGGTGTGGGATTGGGATCAATTCCACGACTGGTATGATGTCAGTTAAAGTACTGGTAATGAGTTATAATCAGTTCTAGGACCAGTGTGGGTTTATGGCTAATTCTAAGACCTGTATGGGATTGGATCGACATGGGTTCAGGATTAGTTCCAGGATCGCTATGGGTTCTGAACCAGTTTCTCTTAATGTGTCCCTTGGAGTTAAAAAATCCGTTGCTCGCATCCTAAAGATATCAAAGTACTTACAATATCTTGCATAACCCCGTAATCGGGCCAAATTAACTAGTCAATGTAAAAACCGTAAAAAATAATTATTTTTCCATTTTTATCATCAAAAATGTTGAAGATACAATGAATTATAGAATAAATTCACGGAATAACACAAAATAACACACTTTAAACCATGTTTTAATGTAAAATAAGAACTCGCAAAGTCCAACATATATTTTTAAAGAATATTTAATCGATAAAATGCGGTAGATAAATTATATGAACAAATTTAATAAATGTAAACAAAGTTTGAATCCTGGGGACCTTACGTCAAGTGACGAATTGTCAAAATGCACTAGAGTCCACCACCTGATAATTTTAAATCCACCTTGGTGCACACTCTGCTCGGCGCTCGGCACACACTAAGCCTTGCGCGCTTAGTGTGTGCGACAGTGTGCGTGTACACACTGTCGTCCCCCTGGACGTTGACCGGTGGCAGCGCAACTGCCACGGCAAGTCCAGGGGTCGACACGCACGGCTGCCCACAACAGTAACGCTTTATCTTCATCTGCACCATCAGCTCGACGTCTGCCTTCAACCAACAATTTGCCTTTTACATAATCCACCGTAAGATCTTCATCAGGCCTACTTTCCAAAGCCACGATCAAACCATCAAAGGATTTTTGCAAACTGGACAACATTAACGCGACAAAGAATGGATCTTTCATTTCTTCTCCCAGTGCAATTAAACGAAGTCGAAGAGAACATAGTTCTTTGAGATGGTTAGAAATGTCTCCACCTTCAGTCGATTTTGTGGCAAACATTTTTCGCATGACGTGTATTTTGCTGGGCAAAGATGAACGCTCATGATAGCTTTTTAGGGCATCCCACATGTCTTACAATGAACTCGTTTGCATGACATGGATGAGTTGGCTGCCGTCCAACGACAGACCGATCAGTGCCCTAGCACGTTCATCATTCGCAATCCATGAAGCGTCGGGATTTGCTGGTTTCGAATCTTTCACGACAGTCAGCACCTTTTCCCTTGCTAACAAAAGTTCCAACCTGAATTTCCATATTGCGTAATTTAGCTCGTTCAACTTTTAAATGGTGACGTGTGATTCAGACATGTTTCTAGATTTAAGTTTTCAGTGTTTCTTCAAGATTAAAGCTTTTCAATAAGTTTTCAGTATTTCTTCAAGATTAAAATTTTCGATAGATGATACACAACCGGTCTCAGCCGGTCTCATGGTACAGTCGTCAACTCGCACGACTTAACAACATGCCCGTCATGGGTTCAAGCCCTTGTGGTGGATTGCTTATAGCAATGTCTTGGTTGTAATCAAGTAGCCATTGGTTACAGCAACCGTGGTTACACTGAATATTGAATAAATATTCAGTAGTTAGTCTTAGTTCACTCTTAGAACAGTTTACATCGTCTTTTAATCGCTCCCACATTGGTGACCCCGACGTGATCTCCGGATTGTTATTAGTTCACCTAATTTGAAAATTTGTGAACGAACATGTCTACCGAAAACGTTTCTAACGAAGAAACTTCCCCTGCTACTGCAGCCGTTTCGGTTAAACTTCCGGAATTCTGGAAGAACGATCCATCGTTGTGGTTTTCGCAAGCTGAAATTCAGTTTTTGTTGGCCGGCGTTCATAAGGATGAAACAAAAGTTTATCATATTGTCGCTAAACTCGAACAATCCGTGCTTTGTCATATCGCCGATTATGTAAAACAGCCTCCTGCGACAGGGAAATATGAAGCCGTTAAGCAGCGCCTCATATCTCGATTCGAGCTCACGGAACAAGCCAAAATGGATCAGCTACTTGGATCGTACGATTTTGGAGACCTTCGTCCTACGCATCTTTTAACGAAGATGCAGGAACTTGCTGCCGGATTGAATGTGAATGATTCCTTGTTAAAAAGACTATTTCTGCAAAAACTTCCAGCTAATATACGTGCAATACTTAGCATCCACGATGGAAGTCTTTCGATGCTGGCGGAGATGGCAGATAAAATGATAGAAATGGCTCCTCAAACATCAGTTATCCATGCTTCTGTGCAAAAAGAAACGACGGAAAATTTAGCAGAAGAAGTTGCTGCCATGAAAGTAGAGCTACGCCAAATGAAAGCACGGCAACCTGAGCGCGGTCGATTGCGTTCCACTTCTCAAAATCGTACCAATGAAAACATCTGTTGGTATCACCGGAAGTATGGAAATCGAGCTACGCGATGTCGAAGCCCTTGCCAGTATCATCAGTCAAAAAACTAGATTTCCGCCCATCCCAAATCGGCGAGGTGGGCGGATTAAGAACCAGTCGCCGTCTGCAAATCTTCGACAAATCTTCTGGTATTCGGTTCTTAATCGACACGGGATCGGATGTATCGATAATACCTGCATCCAAGATAGAGAAGACTCGAGAACCATCGCCGTTTTTACTCCATGCAGCAAACGGAACGAAAATACGAACGTATGGGAGCAAGTTTGTTTCAGTGGATCTCGGACTACGCCGAAAGTTTTCGTGGATTTTTTTGCAAGCCGACGTTACTTCTGCAATTATTGGTGCCGATTTCCTCGCGCATTTTGGTCTTCTTGTAGATCTTAGAAACAGAAAACTTATTGATGGTGGTACGAAATTACACACTGTTTGCGGATTATCGAAATCTTCGGTTTACGGTGTAACAACTATAGCAAAAGATCATCCTTTTCGAGACTTGCTGGTCGAATTTCGAGAAATCACCGCTCCGCCGACAATGCGCACTGAGGTAAGACATAATGTAACCCATCATATTCAAACCACTGGACCTCCAGTTGCTTCCAAACCTCGTAGAATGCCGCCAGACAAACTTCAAGCCGCTAAAAAGAATTTGAGACCATGATGGAGCTCGGGATTTGTCACCCTTCCAAAAGCAGTTGGGCAAGTCCACTTGATTGCGTACCGAAAAAGAATGGTCAATGGCGCTTTGTCGGAGATTACAGGAGTTTAAACCGGATAACTGTGCCAGATCGTTATCCTGTGCCACATATTCACGATTTGCTAAACAATTTCTTAGGTAAGAATTGTTTTACCACTCTAGATTTGGTACGAGCATATCATTTTGTTCCGGTCGAGGAAAGCGACGTTCCAAAGACTGCTGTAATCACTCCGTTCGGGCTCTTTGAATTTACCAAGATGCAATTTGGATTATGCAACGCGAGCCAGACATTTCAGCGCTTTATGCATCATGTCTTCGGTGATTTGGATTTTGTGGTGGTGTTTGTCGATGATATATGCATTGCATCGTCTAATGAGGAGGAACACCTATCGCACATGCGAACTGTCTTTGAGCGTCTCAAATCAAACGGCTTGGTACTGAACTTGGACAAATGCAAGTTTGTCCAAACAGAAGTCAACTTTTTGGGGTATCACATCAATGCATCTGGTATCAAACCTCAAGCTAATCGCGTTCAAGCCGTTGTTGATTACAGTCGTCCGATTACGGTGAAGGATCTTCGACGATTTTTGGCATTGCTGAATGGTTACAAACGCTTCATCCGGAAAGCTGTCTCATTGCAACAACCATTGCAAGCACTCATTATTGGGAATCGAAAAAACGATACAAGAAAACTTCAGTGGACGATCGAAGCAGACGAAGCTTTCGTGAAATGCAAGGAAAGTTTAGCAAACGCAGCTTTATTGTCCTATCCTGACTCGTCAAAACGAATGGGACTGATGATTGATGCTTCGGATACAGCGGCAGGAGCTACTCTACAACAAAATGTCGCTGGCGCATGGCAACCGCTGGGGTTCTTCTCGCAGAAATTTTCCCCTTCACAGAAAAAGTATTCTGTCTTCGGTCGCGAGTTAACAGCCATGAAATTAGCGGTGCAGTATTTTCGACATCTAGTGGAAGGGAGAGAATTCACTATTATTACTGATCATCGTCCGCTCACGTATGCTCTGAATTCTAATTCAAATCATCTTCCTCATGAAGAACGATATTTGCAGTACATTTCGAGTTTTACAAAAGATATACGGCACATTAGTGGCAAAGACAATTCTGCTGCAGACGCATTATCCAGAGTCAACACCATCTCAGCTCCTTCAACAGTGGATTTTGAATTATTATCAAAAGCGGAGCATGACGATCTAGAACTACAGAAGCTACTTGCTGATCGAACTACATCAATGAACTTGCAGTTAAGATCATCTGTTTCAACTAATCAATTGCTGTATTGTGATGTGTCGGAGTACATACATGTCAGACCGTATGTACCAGAGAAGTTACGGTTAGAAGTTCTTCGCAACATCCATTGCCTTTCTCATCCCGGTGTTCGAGCAACGAGAAAAATGATTGCGCGAAGGTTTGTTTGGCCCTCAATGAATCGAGACGTCGCCCGCTTCGTCAGATCTTGTATTGATTGTCAACGATCGAAAATCCATCGGCATACATCTGCGGCGCTCAACGAATTCGAGCTTCCAAAAAGTCGTTTCCGGCATGTTCATATCGATTTGGTTGGACCACTTCCGACGTCGAACGGAAAGCGGTATTTATTAACGATGATCGACCGGTTTAGTCGTTGGCCGGAAGCAGTTCCTTTACCAGATATACTAGCTGAAACAGTCGCTAAAGCATTTTGCGAATGTTGGATTTCTCGGTTTGGTGTTCCAGAAACAATCACGACCGATCAAGGACGACAATTTGAATCCGTATTGTTCATGGAATTGACGCGGCTTCTTGGGGCTCTCCGTATTCGTACAACAGCGTATCATCCCGAAGCTAACGGTCTTATCGAGCGTTTTCATCGAACGTTAAAAACTTCGCTCACTTGTGTCGATTCGAAACGTTGGTGCGATAAACTGCCGTTGGTCCTGCTCGGTTTGCGAACTGCTATCAGGGAAGATATCGATTGTTCTGTTGCCGAGATGACATACGGACAGCCACTGCGAATTCCTGGCGATTTTTTGGAACCCTCGAAGACGGAAACATGTCGCTCAGAGTTTGCCAAACTGCTTTGCCGGACCATGCAACAAATTGGACCAATCAGAAACTCGCATCATGACAAACGATCGGTATTTGTTCCGAAGGACTTGCAAAGTTGCAAAAGCGTTTTTGTTCGAATCGATCCAGTCAAGCGGCCTCTTACACACCCATACGAGGGACCTTTTCAAATAATCGAAAGGCATGAAAAGTATATGGACTTAAACATGAACGGTGAGAAACGAAGGATTTCGATTGATCGTATTAAACCAGCATATATTTGCGAAAAGGATTCGAATGAAGATAACGAAAGAACAAAAGTTACGCCATCCGGTCACCGTGTTCGGTTCTTGGCGTAACTGAGGGGGACTCTGTGGTGGATTGCTTATAGCAATGTCTTGGTTGTAATCAAGTAGCCATTGGTTACAGCAACCGTGGTTACACTGAATATCGAATAAATGTAGTTAGTCTTAGTTCACTCTTAGAACGGTTTACATCGTCTTTTAATCGCTCCCACACCCTAAATAGACCGTGCCGCCATACGTAGAACTGACTATCCTGCTATGGGGGGTAATCCAAAAAAAGTCACTTAAAGCCAACCCCACAAGTGGTACAGGCAGGCCTTGACCGACAACGGTTGTTGAGCCAAAAGAAGAAGAAGAAAACACACAAACTTCAATATTACACAAACTTAACACTTGTTCGACAGTACTTCTGGACCCATAACTTGTTGAGCGGAGTTATAACACAGTGCACAGTTATAACAATAAAGGAGCAGAAAGTAAACAACGAAATTGAATGTAATGTATTTTAAACAAGACTGACAATATTAAGCATTTTCTAAAGACTACTATGATGTGTTCAGTGCACACATGTTGCTTTATCAACAAAAACTTTTTGCGACAATCGCAGAACTTTTTGGGATAATTGCAGAATTTTTAGCGACAATTGCAATATGTTCTGCGCAAATCTCAAGAAGTTCAGCGATTATCATCAAAAGTTCTGGGATAATCGCAGAACTTCTTGCGATAATCGCAGAACTTTTTGCGACAATTGCAGAACTTTTTGCGACTACTGGTGACTTTGGTATCTACTATTTATCATTTCCTTAAAGATTTAGCTAGCTAATGCCGGTCTGAAATCCCTTTGGATTTTATTTTGCATTTCCCAATCAACTCTGGGGATGTTTTGGTCCCATATCCTTTCTCCATTTCGTGATTGTTTTGCATTGTCCGGCTTCATGTCGCAGTGCATGTACCCCAGCTCGTGGAACGTTTCCAGCCTGTCGAGCAGTTGCAGCACTAGCTGCGAAACCGTCGTCCGGCCGAAGCGTCCTGCGCACAAGTTCATGAACTCTTGCAGTGATGGCCTCAGGCGCTTCAAAAATCCAGCACGTCGCATTTGCGAAACGTACCAGCGTCGATGAGCCTCGTGTCATCCACGGGCCTTCGGAAGCTTCGCGTATACGCGTCGTTCTTTCTCTTTAGCGAACAGGAGCTGGTTCCACTTCGTCGTTGCCAAGTTTTATCGCAACATTTTGGTTGGATTTGAGACTTAAGTCATTACCACGCAGTCGGGTATAAATCAAAATCCTTGGCTACGGGGGAGGCATGTGTAGACTTGAACCCATGACGGGCATATTATTGAGTCGTTCGAGCTGACGACTGTACCATGGAACCGCCCCCGTCGGGCCACCTGCGAATTGTAAATATAAACAAGAGCTAATTTACTGTAAGCATTCTAATAGCCTAGTTATATTGCCGTTAATGGGGCGATGCTGATATGTGTACTACGATCGAAACTGCAACTTGACACAATACACAATGCGGCTGGTAACTAGATGGTAACCTGTGGATTAAGGAAAACTCATCCAATTTTCCATTCTCCAGAACCATAACAGCGTGTTGCTATATTTCCAGCTCCGATTTTGGTAATTCATTCAGGTGTCCTGTCCTGGCCTGTCCTGTGTGAGTTCTTTGCAGATCCTGTGTCGCATCGCGTGTGCTTCTTTTTAGCGGTATGCCTGGAAATTGGTTTTCTGGAACAGTGGTTCAGCGTTCCATTCATACCTTTACAACCTATGTGCATTTGTTCTCATGCTCGTTTAGATAATATTTTGTTTAATTTTAGTCCGTGGAGATTCGGCTTAGTAAACACAAAGAGCCCACCCACATACTCACACACCCTTGACCTTGGCCTTGGCTGCTGTAGCACCTGAACGATGCAATGATTTATTGCACTTTCTTGAGTGGCGTGAAGTACACTGGTGTACCACACCCACCATAATGCGTCTCCATAATAATGCGTCGAAGTAGGTGAACGATTTAATCTCCGAACCGATGCGTCCTAGCCGGTTGCTGTAGAATTTGCTGCGCTTCACTCCTCCCTTTGCTTGTCCGTCATAATGTCTCATAAATATATTTTATACTGGGCCCAAGCAGCACAAAACTGGGGTCCCATACTGCTCAAAGCAGGAAATGAAATGCTCAGTGAAATCTTCCTATACTTTTACCCAAATTGACGCTCCAAAACGCGCGCACAGATCAATATCAATAAAATTTCATCATCGTTGACCCAAGACATTGGGAATAGCGACGAACCGTCTTTCTTTGCTGGTAAGGATGGTCATTTCACGAGCACACCGAAACCAGGCGGAAACATGTCTCTTCCTCTTCCGTGGACATGTGAATGTGTCGCTATTTGAGTATGTGTGCATTAGTGTTTAATCGGTTAACACTTTGACCGCCGGCCTGACGTCACAGTTTGCGAGTGAGCACGTAGCGCATGACAAGAGAGCGATGAGAGCGACAATTGTTCGTGCGACTATTATCACTCTTTTGTTTCATTTCGATAAGCGGCGTAGCACATGTCGTTCTCGTTCTCTCTTTCCTACCTCATTCGTTATCAAGAGAATTGGTGAGCGTCAGATACAGAGCTGAGCGGTGAACAAAGCCGTCGTGCGATTTCATATGACGCGGCGCTTAAAGTGTTAAGAGAAAACTTTTCTTAGAGCCCGAAAAAAGTTGCATACAGTTTCGATATCCTTACGTCTGATTCTAGCGCATGGGCGATCTGAGCAGACCACGACATCACTGATCAGTTTTGAGGATAATTGCAAGTTTTATGTTTGTTTTCAAATTACGAAGCTACGCGCTTGATTTTTTGGTGCTAATGCATGATAAACGCATGTGATTGAGTGTCCCGTTGGTAATTTTTATTGCGATACATATTGTACAACAATTTATTATATGAGTCAAAGCTTGTCAAAGTTGTTAGCTGTTAGAAGTCTAAATTAGTGTTTTGACCATCCTGGGTTCAAAGCTCGATTCAATGAGAACTTTTTTATGTGTGTTGACCTACGAATAGAGTGATAATTGAACATATGGTTAAAACATGTGACGTTGTAATAATCGCTCGATGTACTGCTAGCAAAGCTTAAAAAACTCGGATTGCCAGAAAGCATAATTGCGTGGTTTAGATCATATCTGTTGGAACGGATTTATACGGTAAAATTTGGACAGTTACATTCAAAGCCATTTAGCTGTTCGTCGGGCGTGCCTCCAGGGAGCAATCTAGGACCGTTATTATTCGTGTAGTACGTCAATTATATAGTATTTATTTTGCACAGTGTCAAATTTTTAATGTGTGCTGATGACATAAAAATGTACTCTCCTGTAAATCAATCAGCAAACCTTCAGGCGACATTAGAATCATTCAATGTGTGATGTAATGCGTAATGCGTTAAGTCTCTGCGTTGAAAAATGTGTTGTGGTTTCGTTTATTCGTTCACGTACCCCTGTTATAAGGCACTATGCCATCGCTGGACAAGTCTTACAACGCAATTCTGTAATAAGTGATCTCGGTATATTGCTTGACGACAAGTTTTGTTTCACGCAACACTACGACGGGATCATTATACGAGCAAACAGAACCTTAGATTTGATTTTTAATATTACGAGAGACTTTGACGATTCTATGTGTATTAAAACGTTATATTGTGCATTAGTCAGACCAATCTTGGAGTATTGCAGTATTGTTGTCACCTGTCGGAGCCGGTGTCACCATGCGGAGATTTGGAAGAACAGGATTGAGTCTGTGCAAAGAAAACTTACTCGTTACGCACTTCGGCGATTGCCGTGAAACGATCCTAGCACACTACCGCCCTACGAGTCACGTTACTTACTTCTCGGGTTAGAGACACTCGCGATCAGGAGTTTGTTCACTGTTTTTCGTTGGAGTGCTCCAAGGCAACATTGATGCGCCGACAATTCTCGAAAAACTGAATCAGCCGTACCGAACTCGTTCGACGAGAAACATTCGTCGCTCATGAGTGGACAGGTTTGACTATACGGTTTTCTAATTTTTGATCTAGAGGGCTATGAAATGAGTCAAAATGAGCGTCGCGGTGAACGTTCCCAGGAACGAACGAGTTCGCCAGTACGGCTGAATATGTGTTTTAAGCATCATTTATTTGTAAAGTGTTCGAATCAGTAATCAATGGAATAATCAGTGGAATGTAATCGAATCAGTTTCACCAAAATAATGCAGTCTTGAATGACTTTCATACGAAGAAAGTGAAATCTGAAGCCGCTCGTGTCGCCTTATTGCCAAATGCGCTCTTGTTCTTCCCTGATCAATAGTTAGTGCTAGTCTTTACTGGAAGTATCATGGCCAGAAGATAGTTGAACTATGGCTACGATTTTTCATTTAAACAAATTCAAACAGACCACCCTGATTTGTGCTATTTTCGTATGGCGCTAAATCGGTAGCAGGCTGCGGTATAGCTTCCAGGTGATATGAAGGATTGTCAGGTGATATAAAGTGTGTCCAAGCACGGTGTTATCAGAAAGATGTAAGAAAGTAAAATGTGTGAAGGATTATCCCCATCAATTGTACGATTAATTGAGCATGGATATCAATACAACCAGTGATACAAAACGGATACTTTAAAATATTAATTTTACGTATTTAATTGTGGTTCCATACTTATATTGCTGCAGTGGACTTACTATTACTTGATTTGAGTTGAAACAATGTCACAAAGTAATTATTGGTGTAAATATCCACGAGTTTTAACATACAGCCACAATTGGTACAGCTATGACGAATTGCTAGGAACACTATAGCCATAATTGGTACCTTGAGATGCAATTTTGAATTGAATTTGTCGAGTATTGTGATAAATACTAAGTGATAATAAAAAATATCCTCGTAAAATAAAAAATATCCTCCTACACAGTGTACACTACAAAAAAACATAAAGACTTTTGTCCTTTTTCTCAGTATTTATTTTTACTAGGGTAACATCAGTATCTTGATGACATATTATAGCCATAATTGGTACACTTACCCTATCTGGCTGCGTGGAGACTGAATAAATCTCTTAAGACAAATAAGTAGTTATTGGTATTCGCTATAGTACAAAAAATAGCCAAACTAAAACGATCTTAATTAGTGTTAAGTATACAGTCACTCCAGAACCAGGCCACAAAACAACTTTGGGGACAATTCTGTGCTGGACCTCATGGGTAAGGCTACAAGAGCGGACATTAAAATACATTTTTCGGGGATCGTTAAGAATACGACACAAACAGAGTTTTTCAAATAAACATTCAGTTTCTGGAACAAAGGTAAATTTTCGCCTAATTTTTAAATTGGTCCACCCGGTAAGATTTAATGTCCGAATCGAAGCTAAACGATTACTACTGTAATTATGTCCGATAATGTAACCGCTGCCGTTACTGCAAACACAATACATCAGAGCGCGTGGAAAGTTTAATTCCCGGAACGTAACGGTGCGGAAAACGTTCATCTCAGATAAGAAGTCGAGTGGTTTTCTGCAGAACGGTAACTAAACCGGAACCGCCATACTGTTCCGTGACAGTTTCCTCGATCGGTCATTTTATCATTGATTATCAACCTCACAAAACCGTCTCCATCAAGAGCACGTAAACAGCCGTCACCTCACGTGCGGTATGGTATATTGCAGGGATCGGCAAAGTACAGCTAGCGAGCTTCGCTGGCTACTAACGGCGTTATACGTTTCGGCCATTACAGACCCACCAGAAGTAAAGTTATATATGTTTAGAATAACATAATCAAATTTATAGTGCACTTATTATCGTTTATTATCGAGAATTATCGTTTATTTGATTTAAAAAAAATCTGGTTTTAATATCATCTTCTACCGAACCGCTATCTTGAAACACTTCTCATCTCGCTATTGTACATAAGCGCAAGGAAGACTGTTTGTTTTTATATAGACGGATTTAAGGAATCAATTAAATAATATTTCTTTTTGACTAAACTCTCGAAATACGATGTTAAAAGAAACTTAGTTGACTATGGTTCCAGCTTCTTCTTCTCTTTCTTCTTTTGGCTCAACAACCATTGTCGATCAAAGCCTGTCCCGTACCACTATGAAGTAGGCTTAGATTTCACTGACTTATTTATTACCCCTCACAGCAGGATAGTTAGTCAGTCCTACGCATGGAGGCATGGTTCATTCTGGGCTAACCCTCCAGCTACTTACTGAATACAAAAATCTTTGTTAACACCGGAGCGTTATTTTTAATGTATTTTACGATTGAAACACATATGTCGTTTTACATAGTGTTTCGTATTTCGTTTCAACATAGAGCTAGCTGCATCTTGGTGCATCGAATCTTTGGAACATGCTCGAAGCCTAAGTACTATGCAAAACACTAAATGGTGTATGGAACTATTTGAAATTTATACGTCCAATCGGTCGTGATGAAATCAGACAATGGGGGCCTTTACGATTCTAATTAGTTTTTTGTATGGAGTTTGACAGTTGGAAGCTGAAATCATGTAAACACTCCATACAAAACCAAGGTGGATTTAAAAATATCAGGTGGTGGACTCTAGTGCATTTTGACAATTCGTCACTTGACGTAAGGTCCCCAGGATTCAAACTTTGTTTACATTTATTAAATTTGTTCATATAATTTATCTACCCAATTTTTTCGATTAAATATTCTTTAAAAATATATTTTGGACTTTGCGAGTTCTTATTAAACATTAGAACATGGATTAAAGTGTGTTATTTTGTTTTATTCCGTGAATTTATTCCATAATTCATTGTGTTTTCGACATTTTTGGAGATAAAAATTAAGAAAACCATTATTTTTTTCAATTTTCACATTGATTCCTTATTATCGACGAGCTGCATGGATAATTTACGTGAGATTAGAACTCATACTCACTTGATTTTAAATTTCGTGCATAAACAAATCATCAAATCTTTTGTTAATATATCTCATTTTTTCGGTAAAATCAATAGACACACAAAAATGCACATAATAACAAAGAAATCTGTTCTATTTGCTAAGCTTAGTGTGCGGAAACCAATGGTTAACGGTTCAAAAATGACGTAAAGTCCCTCAACTATGGCGACCCCCCAAAGGCCCTAATCCACCACCTGATATTTTTAATCCACCTTGATACAAAACCACACAAAAAACTAGCCTGCAATTTTCAGTCTAGATTATTCTAGCCACAAAGCTAGAATTATATTCGAGTACCTGCTCGAAAACACGGTTTTGTTTACATTTATCCCAAGGTGCATTAAAGAAATCAGGTGATCGAATCTGGAATCAAAGTGTATGTAGTTCAGGTTATCTCATAGCATTTTTTTATAATTAAATTTGAATATCACTTTTTGACAGAATGAGTGAAAAATTTTGCTCCAACGAGCTTTCTGGAGGCTTGACGAATACTCAAAACACTCTTAAAATCTTCATTAAGAAGTAGAAGCAATAAAAATCAGTCTTCTAAATTCATACACCTTGGGATAAGCCCACCTGTATATTATACTCACTTAGATAGCTGCTCGAAAACTGCTATACAATGCAAACAGCTGACAGGCTGAAATTTCAGCCTACGAGTTTCAAACGGAAAGGGCCCCAATGTTGTAGAAAGCTTCTGCTATATTAACATCAACCTCAATCCAATTAGCTTAATTACAGGCAATGTAACAGATGCTAATGTTGGCTCATAGTTATACAATGTTGTGACCCAATGAAGCTGAGAAATATACATCATCGCCGAAAGTTTTCATTTATCGTTTCTCGTGAGGACATTATCTCCTGGGGAAGAGTGGAAGAAGTATCCGTAAACAGATATACAATTGCGCGCAGAATGGATTGCAGTAAAGCAGAGATAATGTAATTAAGGATGGCAAATATTCCATCTTGCTTGGGCAATTCTTCTTCTTTTTCTTCTACTACTTTTTCTTCTCCTTCTTCGATATCTTCTTTGTCGTCATTCTCTTCATGGTCTTTTGCAAAGTTTATGGATTTCGGGAAACCGTCTGTCACTATAACTGTACTTTGCGTTGTGATTGTAACATTAACGATGGCCGTTGTTTCTGTTGTTTCCATTAATACCTTCAACGAATTTTCTGGAGTAACATCGATTTTCACATTGGATGTCTCGTTGGTAAACAATAATTTATGGTTTTCCTTTCTTAATGTTAAATTATTTGAAACAATACTATCTGAATAATTAAATAAATTACTTGGATTAGTCGTCGCCACTTGTGTCGTACGCTTCACAGATATTGAAGATGCTTCCACGATTGTTTCTGGCGTATAAGTTACTACAACGATCGGTTCTTGTGTTGTACATTCAACCATGGATTCATTGTGTTCATTCATCGATGGTAGTGTACCACTGGTTGGTTTTACATCCAGATCATTTTTCACGAGGTCTTCTTTCGTTAAGACGTCGGTTGAATTTGAAACAACCGTTCGCATAACTGCTGTTGTTTGTGTTACGTTAACTGTTAATGTATCCATTGCTTGTGGAGGGCTCCCCATTGTATTAGGTATAGTCGTAGAGGTAATGTTCGCTGGAAGTAATACTTCAATTATTGGCGTGGTAGATATCACTTGCGTACAAGAACTTGAAACATCAATAGCTATGTTGCTTGTAGATGAAAGCGTTGAACCCACGGGAATGTGCGGGGAATGTAGCATGGTGTTAGGATTAGTATGGTGCTCACTTGAAACGGAAGATACCCTATCCACTTTTCTTTTCGATGTATAACAATCATTGCCAATTCTTTCTCCATCTATGTTATCACTTCGTTTTTTTCTGTCGTCAAATGACCGGGCTAGGGAGGAGGAAACATCTATAAGGCTCGTCGTAAACGATGGTGTTGATTGTTCAGTGGACGTCGTTTCGAGTGTGTGTTGTTGGTATGCATACGGATATCGACCGACATGTGCTTGAGGATTGCTGGGAACATTGATTGCCTCACTGTTGTTTTCGGTTGCTGGATGTAGCTCAATGGATAATACTTGATTGCTGGGTTGTGCTGATAAATCATTCGTCAAAATCGACATCTGCGTGGTCGTTATAATTCCGCCACAGATTTCACATATGCATTCACCTGAATCGTTCCGTAGCTCTTCACTGTCATATGAATTTTGTTCTGCATGGTTTTGATGGGAGTTTGCAACAGCAGTCTCAAGATTATCTTTGGTCTGCTTAATCGCCAAAACATTGTCCAGTAACGAAGGAGTCCGTTTTATACCGTGCTTGCTTGAGTTTTCGTAATGTTCGGAACATTCCGCTCCGTACTTACACAACTTCCGCTCCGGGCTTATGACCACATGATCCTCCATCTCCATTAGCGAGTCATAGTCCTCATAACGGTTTTCTACTTTCCACAACAATTTAGGCTTTACTTCCACTTTCTCGAATGACGCTAATCGTCGACGCTGGTTGATTGGTTTTTTCATGGTTCTTTGCCATTCCCACTCGGCAGGCTCGAACTGTGCACTATCGAAATTGAACGTACCACTTCTCCAACTGCGTTGCACTTTATAACTAAAAGGTAGTTTTACGTATACGGGTAGACTCGCCGGTAAGGCTTTGCAAGAGAGCTGCACGATAAGCGTTAATATCATTAGCAACATTGTGTTCATTCTGTTCTAGACGACGGTCGCAAAGAAACTGAACAGTATTCATTGATTATGGTGGCGTGCGTACGCTGCAGTATCTCTACCTACGCACGTACGTGCCCCGTAAGTAGTTTATTGCGCTGAATGAATCCGAGTCTCGATGTTTGATCGCAGGTTGCAGTTAAACCCCGGTTAGGTTGTTCAAAATGAAGTATTGGTTTCCAGAAAACTAATCTGAGCAGTTCACTATACGCATACAAACCAGAAACATTTTTTGTTTGGTTTTTTATTGCATGTGTTGGTCCATCGACAAGGTCTTTAATATTAATTAAAAGTAAATGCTTAAATGCTAAATTAAGAATAACACAAATATTTTAAAGTTATAAGCGAAGGGTTCTTCTCATGATACAGTCGTTAAGTCGTATAATCAAATAACATACCATTGAAACCCCTTACGGAATGATCCCTTTCTGTCTATTAAACACAGTTGTGGTTTGATTGAAGTCGTTCTTGTATCAAATTTAATAACATGAAATGAATTTTATTTATAGTGAAGAGTGTATTACTTTGTTAATTGCTAAATTTATTAACCCGTGTCTTTTTGTACAATGTACGTTGACTCCATATTTGAGCCGTTATCAGAGCACATTGTGATTTCGAAAAAGAGTTCGAGGAATAACAGTTCTGCAGAGATATCGAACATGAGAATTTCGGCGTTTTTTGCGTTAGAATAAGATTTAATTTCTATGGTACTGAGAAGTAAACATAAGACCCTTTCATTTATAAGGGTTTTGCTACTTCATACGTTTAATTGAATTCGCATGTTTCTTTAGCGTTTGCTCCTCAAACCACATATTATTTGGATATGAGACTGCAAAATTATCATTTTAATAATTTGTACTGATTTAGCTGTGACGAGAAACACTATAAATCCACTTAAAGTACATACACTTTGCCCATTGCTGTTATTTATATAACTCTTTACATCCACTAAAAGAAGTATCTGATGTTTTAGTAAAGCAACGTAGTCAACAATGTTGTGCTGCTTTGTGCTGCTGCAAGTACTGCAGCAAAAGGTATAATACCTGCTATAATTACCATAAGTAATAGCGATTATTGAATTTGTTTCAGGATTATTCGAAGTAGACAATGAGCAAGATCCTACTTACACTAGGGTTGAAGAGCTCAACTTGCAAAACCAGATGTAGTAATGCTAGAAGTCGTTTAACATTGAGTTGTAGTAGTAGTTGATTTTAATGGAGTGGTAGTAGTCGTTTTAGGTGAGTATGTAGTTGGTGTGGTTTTGAGTGGAGTAGTAGTAGTAGTCGTTTTACGTGAGACTGGTGTAGTTGTTGATGAAGTGGTGGAAGTTGTTGCCGTAAGTAGTGTGATAATAGTTGTAGTTGCATGTAGGGTTGTAGTCGTTGTTATTGAAGGTTGGGATATAGTTTAAATCTTTGTAGAACGGGTTGTAGTTGGGGTTGTATTAAGTGTCTTTGAAGTTGAGGTTGTAGTTATTGGGGAGAGTTGATGTTGTAGTAGTTGTCGTTGTAGGTGGGGATGTAGTAGTTAGTGGCGTTGTAGTTAGTGTTGTACTAGTTGCCGTTGTAGGTGGAGTTGTAGTAGTTGTCGTTGTAGGTGGAGTTGTAGTAGTTGTCGTTGTAGTTGGGGTTGTAGTAGTTGTCGTTGTAGGTACCGTTGTTGCAGTACTTTCCGTATTAGTTGAAGATTGTAGTTATTGTTGAAGATGAAGAAGTGATGGATGCAGCTGTAGAAGATGTAGCAATGATGGCCGTTGTAGTTGATACTATAGAGGTGGTTGTTTTTGGAAAACATGTGATACCATGACAACACAGCTTGTTCTTTGCCATTCTCTCAGGCATTTTTGAAACACGATGTTTAGTTTCGTAATTGTTGCTAACATCATTCTAAGATTGAGCGAGAGAATGCCAAATATCTGGAATAATAAAAAATAAAGGAAACATGAAACACTGAGAGGAAAATGAAAAAATCGCATACAACAGTGACATTGTATGTAACTTTTGTATTGTGATGGATCTATCTTACGATATGTTTGTGTTGCTTGCAGTGCTTCATTGGTCTGTTGATCTAGTTTAGGATCGACGTAATATGATTGATAATCACAAAAAATTGCTGTGAATTGTGTAATTTCTCATAAGTTTGATGCACTGACGATCCTTGTTGCATCGGACTTCTTTTTTTATTGCGTAAATCTCGCACTTTAGAGTTTACAACTGCTGAATTCACGGTTTTAGTTCCAGACGTTTTATTTGAGGATGATACAATACTCTCGTCACATTCTAGTTGGCTCTTTATAAATGATATATTCACAAAAAGGAACATTGGTAGCAGAATGAGCACAGTAACCCCGAACCAACCACAAAAAGCTTCTAATTTAAACTAATCTTTCAGAGCATACGACATGCTTTTATAATAATAACTAGCACCTAATCACGCGGTTGCTGTATAGTTATAGACGTGTTAGCTAAATACGGAGGCTGCACTATAATTTTTTTTTTCTTGATGTGATATTCTTCAAACGGATAGTTTTTGCAAATGTTTTAGAAAGAATTTTATTCTTGTATTTCACACAGTTGCTGTTTTATCTTTTTAGCCATATACGTATAAATATGGCTCTTTTATTGCAAGGCCTAGTAATTAGTTCTCAAAATCGCAACCAAGGCTACAAACCGCTACAGAACATTGTTACTCCGGTTACGACTATATCAAACCACCAGTTCCGGCCGGAACCCTAATGTGCCGTCCGGAGCCACTTGTCGGCAGCCGTAGCCGGTTCCAGACAGCTACATCAGCTATGACTTTTCCGACTCCGTACAGCTTCGAACGGCTCCTACGGCTCTGGCTGCTGAAAAGCGTCTGCAAACGGCTCCGAATAGCTCTGTAATCATTATTATAGTCTAAACAATGTTCATTTGACAATAATATTATTATTTGTTAATATAATTTGTTTGTTCATTATTAATAAACAAATAATTATTTGATCAAGTAAACCCATCGAATTCGTTTGGTGAATTAAAGCATATACTTTGTCAACTTTTTCATAATAAATAACAGTTGACATGTATACTAATTCCTTAAACGTTGCTAGACGTAGGCATTCCCTAAATATAGCCTGAGCATATAAAAATCGAATAAATTATCGATCAAATTAAAATTGCGGTACATGGGTGTTATGAGGTTATTTTCACCGTACCGCGAATTACCTCGCTCGAGCGAGAGTAAAACGCGATGCCAAGAAGCTGCTCAGGGTACCTATTTATTCAGTTTTCAAGGATTCAATAAATGAATTAGGTAGCGGAATTTGGGGCAAGTGTGCCATACGGGGCAAGAGTGCCACCAAGCATTTTTCCTTAAAAACTTTAGTTTAATGATTAATTGTGTATACAGTTGGTTCCTTTCCAATGACTAGGTATACTGAGCCGATTTTCATATAGACCAATCGATATTCCCCATTGTTTTGAACTGATTTATATTGAGTTTCAAAATTGAGCAGAATATTATAATTTTTGAATCCAATCAAATAAGCTCTCAAAAATCATGCGAACAATCAACCGAGAAAATATTTACACCACCGTATAGCTGAGAAAACGTGAAATTTTTTGTGGGGTTATTTAAAAAAAAACTTTCTTTTTGTCACAGAAAAATTCAATTTCAAAAAAGTTAAAACTTTTGGGGCAAGTGTGCCATCTCTGTTTGGGGCAAGTGTGCCACCATCTTTCATAGGCGCGAGCTGTCAAAAATGTAAACATTGTTGTAGCGTGCTGCGGAATGGTGCGCTATTGTGAGCGGATTCCACGCCAGAAAAACAGAACAGTAACAAACCATATTGTGGTACAGTTGGTGGTCAAAAAGGGTTCATTGGTGATTAAATACATGTAGGAATACATACACTAGTGGTACAAACGTAATTATTTCCTATTATCTAAGAAATACGGTTATTTTAACCAGGTGGCCGTCTTGCCCCATACGAGTGGCACTCTTGCCCCATAGCCCAAAAAACAACGTCTTTTTGGACCCTTTTTAAAACGCTTCAAAAACTGTTTTATTTGCACTTTTTTCAAGCGAAACTCATTTATAAGTGAGGAAATAGATGTAAAATGGTTATGAGATTTAAATCGGCTTTTGAAAAACACGTTTTAGTGAGTTATAACTTGAAATGCTTAAGGTGGCACACTTGCCCCAAGTTCCGCTACTCCTGCTATGAAGAGAACCTGCGCATTTTTTCTAAGTGTCTCGGCCTTCCGTTCGTACAATCGAGCGCGATTTCGCTCATACATTGCACAAATTCAGTTCCGTTTTTCCGATGATTCTTCTTATGTTTGGTCTTTTGTTCACTCCCGTCGTAGATCTTTCTCTATCCCTTCATCCATGAGCTCCGAACAGTCTGTCGTTACATCCCCAGAAAGTATATACGTTATATTTGAATCACATTTTTCATATGTTTTTTTCCAAACTAACGTAAATAATCATAGCCTATGTGAAACCCTCTATCACGCTTCTTTCATTCACTACTTATCACCGAATCAGATATTTTAACCGCCTTATCCCACGTCAAACCTTTTTTCTCCCCAGGTCCCGGCGGAATCCCTGTATAAATTCTTAAATTTGTTAGTGATATTATTGCCTCCCATTTGGCTGCCTTGTTCAATGAGTCACTTCAAACTGCTTGCTTTCCAATGATTTGGAAGGCTTGTTGGCTTGTCGCCGTTTTCAAATAAAGAAACAGAAAAATAGTCTCTTATTACAGAGGAATATGTAAACAAAATGCCTGTTCAAAGATCATAGAGCACATCGTACATTCCCGATTACTTCCTTATACTCGCAATTATTTATCCGCCAATCAACATGGCTTCGTGCCCATACGATCCTTTATATCCAATCTTATGAGCTTTGTCCCTTTTGTTATTGGTAATCTTGATTCTGGCGGTCAAGTAGATTCGATTTACACCGATTTTATGTTGGCCTTTGACCGTGTGTCATACTCTATTCTCTTTGCCAAGCGTCTCGTAAAACAAATTCGGGATAGGATACCATTTACTACCTTGGATAGCATCCTTCTTGTCTGATCGTACTTGTTATGTTAAAATAATATCATATATCTCTCTCGCCTTCATTTGTCCATCAGCTGTCCCCCAAGGCAGTACACTTTGTCCGCTTTTGTATATCCTATATGTTAATGATATTAGCTTCTTCCTTCCTAATGATTCATTCCTGATGTATTCCGATTCCGGAGTTGACTCCGGAGCCGATTCCGGAGTTGACTCCGGAGCCGATTCCGGAGTTGACTCCGGAGCCGATTCCGGAGTTGACTCCGGAGCCGATTCCGGAGTTGACTCCGGAATCGATTCCACGATCAGAATCGGCTCCGGAATTGGAATTGACCTGGGAATCGCAATTTACCCCGATAACAGAATCATAATTGACCTCAGAATTATAATTAGCTCCGGAATGTGAATTAGTTCTTGAATTGAAAAAATAAGCTTTAGAATCGAAATCAGTACGGGAATCTCCATGAGAATGGATCTTTTACAAGTAAATTTTGATTTTTTTGCGGTTATCAATACGTTGATTGGACTCAAACTCGCCTATTTTTATGGCGATGCCGTAACTGACTCCGTTTGGGAGCCTATTCCGATTCGAGAGCCGACTTCGATTCCAGAACCGATTCCGATTCTAGAACCGATTTCGGAATCAATTCTGGAGCCGATTACAGAATCGATTCGGAAACTGATTCCGGACCTACTATCCGCAATCGATTCCAGAAAAATGCGGAGTTAGCCTGAATCGATTCCGATAAAAATTTCATTTTTCCCATCACTAATCGAACGAATCCAAAAGTCGTATACCTGTTTCGCGTTCCGTAAATGTTTTGGTGCTGACTCCCCCTTCCCCTCATTTTGCTGTTCAATCCTAGGTCTGGAATACCTAGAATCACAGCGTGCGTCTTTTATCGCATCGATTCTCCTTCACCAAATAGACTGCCCGACTCTTCTTTCCTTAGGGGAAGGTAGGTAAAGACGGACACTGCTGGTAAGATGGACACTTCTCATAAATGCATAAAAATGGTAATTTTCGAAAAAATCAACAATGCAGCATCCTAACTTAAAATTAAACAACACATTTGAGAACATTTTTGGCAATATATATGCAAAATTGGTTAAATCCACGAACAAAATAAAATTTCAATCATGAGCATCCTTGTGAATCTAATTTGACTACTACGGATCTTAAGCTCTACAACTTGTATTGTTTATATTTCCGGAAGTTTTATTTCATGAATGGGTTGTCGTGATCATTAATGAAAAAACTGGCGAAAGAACAAGGATAAAAGCAATACAAAATATTGTTTTCTGGTGATTTAAACATTCTGACACCAAAGCGGGAAAGACGGACACCTTGTTGTAGGGAAAGATGGACACCGAATTTATTGATTGTTTTACTTCTTATATCAATTGGTGATGAATATATTTCTTCAAATACCTTAAATAAGGGTATTCCACTGCTATAAATCAATCAGTAACTAGAGAAAGTAGTGAAATAAGCGAGAAATGAAACACCGGTCAAAATAGTAGCCATTCGTTATGCTATTATTCGCTCGACGCTGATGAGGCACTTTACGAAATCCAATATCTTGTCACGACTTGGACAACTTTAAACAAGAGAAAGATGAGGCATTGTTACGACATTGTTCAGGAATAGATGAGAAATTCTATGGGATTAAAAACATCAAATGTTGAGTTATGTACACATGCGCTACGCGCTATGATACAGGTGCTGAGTAAGAAAACGGTCGCAAGCGAGCCATCGATGTTACTCCACGCGCGGAGTCAGGTTCCAACGGGAACTCCACTGGAAGCAGGTTCCCACGACCAGGTGTGGTGTCGTATGTTCAGACGGACCGAGGCAACATGATCATCATAAACGTGGACGACAACGTGACCGGCAAACCTGGCAGCACCGAAAACACCAGCCTAGCTAAATACCACCGAATCCAGAAGTTAGCTTTAGTCTTAGTTTAGCAGTTCGCAAATAAAGATCCCCAGTAATGTTTTTTTAAAACTTACTCCGGGCTATCGTAAACATAATTGGCGCAGTCGGCTAGGCCCAATTCACGTTCAGTGACAAGTGTTCAAGTACAGTGCAGTGAAATAACGGAAATAAATCTGTGTATCGCCCGGACTTTGCTCCATCGCCCGATCCGTGGTTGACTCGTGACGATCGCGTGAATTTCATTATTTCATAAAGTGTAAGAACAAGTGCACGAACGGTTGGTTTCAACTATTTAGAATTGGAAGAGAACATTCGAACAAAAGCTAGCGGCAAGACTCCCCAGCCAGCGTTACTGGGTAAACTAATCAACGCAGGACAATCGCTGACCCAACCCGTGGACAACGAGTGACCAAAGAAGAAAAGGAAGGACAATCGCTGACCCAATCCGTGGACAACGAGCGACCAAGGAAGAAAAGGAAGGACAATCGCTGACCCAATCCGTGGACAACGAGCGACCGAAGAAGAAGAGGAAGGACAAAGCAAAGGACAGGTAACGGAAAACTCTAATTTCCCGACACGTGGATAAAAAAGGTGAGTTACATCCTAAAGCATAAGTTCCCCCACTCTTATAATAAAAAGGCGGTAGGCAACGAACAATTTTTATCATTGAATGCCAAAATATACCCCTTTCCCAAAAGTTCGTTCTTTGAAATTCACTAGGGACAAGAAAATTCCAGTGAAAATGGAACAAAATATACACGCATTGATTGAATCTATGCGCTCGTTAGAGGAACGCGTTAACACACTCCAAGCGGAAAATGATAGTTTACAACGCTTCCAACAACAACAACAGCCAACGACCTCGAGTCGCAGTGCTGACTATTTTCGTATCCCGGATCCAATTAGGGTCATTCCCGGATTCGACGGAAACAAAAAACAGTTAATCGGTTGGTTAACAACAGTTAAAAAAACACTAGACCTCTTCAGAAACAATGTGGCACCAGAAATATTCAGTGTCTACGAACAGACCGTAATTAATAAGATAGAGGGCAAAGCACGTGACACTATTTGTGTGAACGGAAACCCTACTACTTTTGATGAAGTCGCAGATATTTTGCAGAACGTTTATGGCGATCGAAACAACATCGCAACGTATCAAACACAACTGTGGAACCTAAAACAAAACGAATCTTTGAGCCTTCACTATAGAAAAACAAAAGAAATTTTGATCAATATGAAATCAGTAGCAAGACAAAATACGGTATACGCTTCACATTGGGAGGCAATTAACCTGTTTTTAGAACAAGAATGCCTCGCTGCGTTCATAAATGGTCTGAGCAAAACATATTTTGGATATGCACAAACCGCACAACCAGAAGACTTGGAATCAGCTTATGCCTTTCTATGCAGATTCCAAAACGCTGAAAGAACCAAATCAAACACCAATAATGGGTTCGAAAAACATCCTAGTGTCGACAAAAATGTAAAAAGGGATAATAAATTTTCACAACCTAAACACCTTGAAAATAGACCATTCAATAACATGAAACCATCTTCAGATCGTACAAAAATTATTCCCATGGACGTCGATCAATCCTTACGGTCCAATATGAGAAACAAAATTTTCTCGCATACAGCCGAAGAAGATGACGGAAAAACAATATCAGAAGAATCCGATTCAGACGAAGAAACCGATAATGAAGAAGATGTAAATTTTCAAATTACTGCAAACTTAAACCCACCGAGTTAAACGCAATTAACGGACTACCCTTTTACACAACAAAATTAAATGGTTCAAACATCAAACTTTTAGTAGACAGCGGAGCGAACAAAAACTTTTTAAATCCAGAATTAGTTCCACTAACTCAAAGAGTGAAATGCGAAACAATCACCATAAAAAATAAAAATGGTAAGTTCAAATCACAAGAATGCACATTCATAACCATTCTAGATAAAAAATTAAAATTTTACCTTTTCAAATGTCATAATTATTTTGACGGAATACTCGGATACGAATCACTCTCCGATATGGAAACACTAATTGATACAAAAAATCATAAACTTATTCTACCCGATCGTACAATCGACTTAGAAATAAGAAAATTAGAACCCCCTTCAATTACATTAAATGCTAATAATTCTCAAATTATAAAGCTTCCTGTTTCTCAAACAAAAGGAAACATTTTTCTTCCAAAAGACATTCAAATAAAAGATGCAATAATTCCTTCAGGCGTTTATAAAGCAAAACAAGGATATGCTAAAGTTCTTGCCAGGAATTACGGCGACACATTAACATTTCATTGGACTAAACCAGCAAAAACATATGAATTAGACAAAATGATCGAAATAAATCACATGAGCACACACCCATATAATGACCATCCGCAAAATTACATAGCAAATCTCGAAAATTTAATTCGCACCGATCATTTAAACAAAGAAGAAAAACATAAACTTTTCGAAATTCTTAAACAAAATCTAGGCATCATCCATCAAGAAAAAGAAAAACTTTCATGCACCACCGCTATTAGACATCGAATAAAAACTAAAGACGATATACCCATTCACACAAAAACTTATAGATACCCCAATATTCATAAAGCAGAAGTGAATAGGCAAATCGAAGAAATGATTGCTGACGGTATTATCCAACATTCTATATCCCCATGGACATCCCCAATCTGGATAGTCCCTAAAAAATCAGATGCAAGTGGAAAGGAGAAATGGCGCATCGTGGTTGACTATAGAAAATTGAATGAAAAAACGATCGATGATCGATACCCTATTCCCAATATAGAAGAAATTTTGGACAAGTTAGGTAGAAGCATGTACTTCACTACACTTGATTTAAAATCCGGCTTTCATCAAATTGAAGTTGATAAAAAGGATAGACCAAAAACAGCTTTTAGCACAGAAAAAGGACACTTCGAGTTTATACGAATGCCCTTTGGCTTGAAAAACGCACCTGCTACTTTTCAACGAGCTATGAATAATATTTTAGGTGACCTTGTAGGAAGAAACTGTCTCGTATATCTAGATGATATTATTATTTTTGGTAAATCACTCCAACAACATTTGGACAATTTGAATAAAGTGTTGAAAAAATTAATTGAATCAAATTTAAAGGTTCAATTAGACAAATGTGAATTTTTAAGAAAAGAGTGTGAATTCTTAGGACACATCGTAACTCAAGATGGCATCAAACCCAATCCAAACAAAATAGAAAAAATATTGCATTGGCCCATACCAAAAACAACAACCCACATTAAAGGCTTCTTAGGAATCCTTGGTTATTACAGAAAATTCATAAAAGATTTTTCAAAACTGACCAAACCTCTCACAAAATGTCTTAAGAAAGGTTCTAAAATAACACATAATGACGAATTTATAAATTGTTTCAACGATTGTAAACAAATGCTCACTACTGATCCAATTTTAAAATATCCTGATTTTAGCAGAAAATTCATTTTAGAAACAGACGCAAGTGACTTCGCCCTTGGCGCTGTACTTTCACAAAAATTCGAAGATGGTAAGGAACACCCAATCGCTTACGCTTCTAGAACGCTTAACGAAACAGAGTGCAACTATTCAGCTACCGAAAAAGAGCTACTCGCCATTGTTTGGGCAACCAAGCATTTCCGACCGTACATTTTCGGAACAGTTTTTGAAATAAGAACTGACCACAAACCTCTTGTTTGGCTAAGACAGAAAAATGATTTAAATAGAAGACTTCTTCATTGGAAACTGGCCTTGGAAGAATTCGAATTTGAAATTAAGTATAAAAAAGGTACTCTTAATGGAAATGCAGATGCACTATCCCGCATAACGGAAAACCCTGCTTTAACATCCGAATTAAATGCAAATACTGCCTCTAACAGTACTGACACTATGACGCAACACTCAGCAGATACTAATGATGACGAATTCATCCCAGCAACTGAAAAACCACTAAATGAATTTAGAAATCAAATAATACTAGAAGAAAATAATAATGATTCTCGAGAAGCAATTACACTTTTCGGAAATTATCATAGAATAACAATAAAAACACCTCTTTTTGGACCAGCTATGTTGATCAACATAATCAAAGAATATGCATCTCCCAAATGTGTTACTGGCATTTGTTGCAGCGAAAAAATCTTACAAAACTTACAAATTATCTACAAAAACTATTTCTCTCGCGCAAAATCGATCAAACTATTTTGGACAAAAACAATTTTAGAAGATGTAACTGATGAAATTGACCAAGATTTGATTATTGAACGACAACATAATGCAAACCATAGAGGAATTATTGAGACCAAACTACATATTGCTAGAAAATATTATTTTCCAAACATGAAAACTAAAATTACTAAATTTATTAACATTTGCAAAATATGTCAAAAAGCTAAATATGAAAGACGCCCATATAAACAAAAATATCAAATTACTGCTGCCTAATTAGCTGTGATGCGTACTAATAAATCACAGCTGAATATTATAAAAACTAAAAATGAAATTTGGAATGATTCTTTTCCTCATAATAGTTTGGACTAATTCAAAACTTATAACAGCAACAATTTACAGAGAAATTCCTAGAGAAGATAGAATAGTCGCAATAAAAATAGGAACGGCCAAAATAAAAATTGGATATCATAGAGTAATACATACAATAAATCTGGAAAAAATAGAAACTAACCTTAACTATATTCAGAATTTAGCCAATAATATTAGCCTAACCAATCATCTTAAGGACACCTTAGACTATAAAATCCTATCAGCTTATAAGAAATTAGGAAATATAAGACCTAGAAAACAAAAGAGAGGCATAATAAATGGTTTAGGAACAATTATAAAAATAATCGCAGGAAATCCAGATCAAGAAGATTTGAACATAATTAACAGCAACCTAGAACATTTAGAACATTCAGAAAACAAAATGATATCCAACATTAACGCTCAAGTTAGAATTAATTCCGAAATAGAAAAATCAGTGAACAAAATTACACAAACTCTAAAAAAAATCGAAAATCAAATGAATAATCAGATAAAAGTCGTAAAAACTGAAATAGAACAAGTAAATCTTATCCTGAACATTGATAACATTGTACAACTGCTAGAAGACATAGAAGAACAGATTAGCTTTGCTCGTTCTAACATAATAAACAAAAATATTCTATCGTCAAACGAAACGGAATATATATGGCAAACATTAAAAGATCAGAAAATATTTCTGAACTTTAAAGAGGAAATTTCACAATATGTTTCATGCATAGTTACAGCAATAGGTAAAAAAATATTTCTAGTAGTAAAAATACCGATAGTAGAGCGAAAAGATTATGACCTCTTACGAATAGAAACTCTAAACGTAAACAACACCCGAGTAGAGACGGATGTAAAATTTGTAGCCAAACATAAAAACACCATTTTCAATGTTAACGAGGAGTGCACGATTTGCAACAACCCACAACCGCTAAACGACAAGTGTATCTCAAATATCATCAGAAATAATCCATCTAAATGTACCACCACCACGAGCTCCGAGCATACGATAATACGAGAAATGAAACCAGGAGTCATTCTAATCGATACCACCCTTGGAGTGCCAGTTATTGATTCATGTTCAAACAGCCAAATAATAGCAGTACCCACACTAATTGAAACCGGCAATTGCACCGTAAAAATCTTAAATAGCACATTTACTGCGCATATTGATGTGTTAGACCAAGAAGACTACTTCCTACCCTTAACTGGCAGCAAAACAGAAATAACTCTTAACAAGCCAAGTATACAAGATCTGCACACAATGCATATTAGTAACATACATCAACTCCATACAATAACACTCCGCTTACGCACGCATACAATTGCAGGAGGGATATTAATTGTTGTTCTAACAGGCTTTCTTATAACTGCATTTTGCATCTACAAACACAAAACCAAACATGCAGAGAAGAAAATGTCTACCGAAGCTATTCACAACATCATCCCACTGCAAACGTCGGTAAGTCGATCGAGGACGCTCGACGTTTAAGGAGGGAGGAGTTATGTACACATGCGCTACGCGCTATGATACAGGTGCTGAGTAAGAAAACGGTCGCAAGCGAGCCATCGATGTTACTCCACGCGCGGAGTCAGGTTCCAACGGGAACTCCACTGGAAGCAGGTTCCCACGACCAGGTGTGGTGTCGTATGTTCAGACGGACCGAGGCAACATGATCATCATAAACGTGGACGACAACGTGACCGGCAAACCTGGCAGCACCGAAAACACCAGCCTAGCTAAATACCACCGAATCCAGAAGTTAGCTTTAGTCTTAGTTTAGCAGTTCGCAAATAAAGATCCCCAGTAATGTTTTTTTAAAACTTACTCCGGGCTATCGTAAACATAATTGTTGAATTTTGACATGGTGGAAAATGGATTAAACTATTAACAAGTCCCTCAAAAAATACTGGGGTCGTGGTCTTTTCGCGTAGTAATTTCCTTAAAGGCAGTTCTAGACTGTTGTTCTGTACACTGGAGCAACTTCAGCTGTAAGTGTGCAATATTTCAATAATGCTTCAGATGCTGCATTCTACGATATATTAGAAGCGTTGTTTACAATTTCTAAAACCACGGCTGAATGAATCGTCGTTGCAATAGGCCAAGAATTGGTTTATAAACGTACCAGGACGTGGAAAGCGATAGAATTTGTTAAAATACTGTAAAACTCTTCACTTTCTAACTTTTTCTACAAGTGTCCATCTTACCCTTCATGGTGTCCATCATTCCCATATCGGGTGTCCGTCTTACCCGAACATGTCAAAACTGCACGAAAAAAATCATGTTTTTCATTCATGAAAAAAACGCAAAAATCGATGAAAACTTAAAAGTTTCAACACATTTTCTGATAAAACATGAGTGTAAGATAATGTATGCACATTTTCATGGCCGTTGCACTTATATATCCATAGATTTTTACCAATTTCCTTAACGTGTCCGTCTTTACCTACCTTCCCTACGCTCTTGCAATATTTTTTCTCATTTGTTTGATTTCAATTGTTCATATGCCACGTTCCGCTATACCTTTCCTATTTTTTCCTAATCCTTCCTAACTCCTTATTCATCAGTTTTCCATCGCTTTTAGTTTATTAGAGAGTAAGTTAACATATTGTTAAACCTTAGGTAAACAATAAACTATATTGAAAAAAAACTGATTAAAAGATGCGAATGAGGCTAATTGGCTCAAAGTCTGTATAAAAAAACTAAATGGGTCAATCAAGCTCATTGCCAAACTGCTGATCTGGAACAGAGCGTCATCGCGAATCATGGTTAGCCGCAAATTTGCAAATATGCGACTTCAATTTTAAAACTACGCTTCAAAAATCACCAAAATGCAAAAGTTAGTTTGTATATTTTTGTCATCCCTTCTCTTTAGTATTCAAATACAGATTGCTACAAGCGTAACAACAGTTGGCAAATTGGCCTCATTCGCCTCGGTCGTGTGTGCATAATGTGGTTATGGGTGATAAATGATTGAGAGAAAGTAATATCTTTCTGTACATTGGATGTGGACAAATCTCACTGAATTTTTTGTTAATTTTCCAGAAAATGAGGATTAGAAACTGTTTGACCCATGCATACATTTTCTCATATTGTCGTTAAAACCAGCTTAAATTGAGTCAAATTCATCCACAAAAATCAAGAATCATACATGAACAAAAAACAAATTTCCGCGATTGAAATAAAATATTTACCTAAACTCGTTTGATATTAGCTTCATTCCCATTGATTGGCACGGAAATCAAACGGCGTCATCAGAAACGACACGCAACGGAATTCACCGATAGAAATAACAATAATATTACTTCAATTCCAGAATTAATCACACATTGTCAATGTCACAGGCAAAACAAACATACAGCATATACATTGGCACCCACTTAAAGTCGGACACCTCATATTTTCACCTCTTATCTGTATTTGGGGCACCCAGGACACTTCACTAGACCGCTTATCGGAAAACATTCTTCACACGTCTTTTCTGGACACTCCTTGGCTATGCACATGCAAAAAATCAGACCTCCGACTTTAGTGGCTTCAGTGTCCGACTGTAGGTAGCCTCCACTGTATATGATGTATAACTACGAATAAAGAGCCCCGTACATACGGGAATGACGGAATGACACATGCAACTCAAAGGAAGGGAGGAGCGTCCAAAAAGGAAAAGAAAAGGCACCGGGGAGTATGAGTGTGGTAAAAAAAATCCCATTTAAATTTGGTCCTGTACTTTTTTCTTGCCAGAAAAATTCCCGATGAAAAACCGGCCTAGCCTTGCAAGCTATGTTATTTTTTATGAGCTAAGAACTTATCTGGCATGGGAGTCATCGCGCGCTCTTGCAAAACGTAAATTGCATGGCGGGATTTAACCCCACGTGGCTTGAAACTGCGCACGACGTTCAGACGACGTCAAAAATATTAGAAATTGTTGGTTGGGTTCTAAAGGTACTATTGTAGTTGTTGTCGTCGTTGGAGGAGTTGTAGTAGTTTCTGTTGCAGTTGAAGATGTGGTAGCTGCAGTTGTAGTGGATGTAGTAGTGATTCCTAAGGTAGTTGTTTTTGGAAAACAAGTTATGCCATGATAACACATCTTGTTCTTTGCTAATAGCGGAAAAGGACAGTAGCAGTTTCTCTCATGCATTTTTGATATAGGCTGCTTTGTTTCTTGATTGTAAATTCCATTCTTTGCCATTTCTTGATAATTCCAGTAAGGTCCGATGGAGTACTCTGAAACGAATAATTCCTACATTAGTCTGTCGTATTGCGTTTGGAATTGTAGTATTGTCTGTAGATCTGTCTTACGATATGGCTGTAATGCAGGCAGTGCCCCATTTGGCTGGTGACCTTGTTTAGGATCGACGTAATATGATTGATAATCACGAGCATTTTGCTGAGGACAGAGCTGTTTCTCATAAGTTTGCTGCACTAACGGTCCTGGTTGCGGAGGACTTAAATATCTTTTTTTGCGTAAATTTCGCACATTGGAGTTGGGATCAGTTGAAGTTACGGCTTTACTTTCAGCCACTTTATTTGAACATTTGAACAACAACAGCACTACTTTTTTCACATTCGATTTGGCTGTCTGTAAGCGATCTGTGCACTAAAGAAAACATTAGTAGCAGAAACATCACAGCAGCACAACAAGTAACACACTTTCTTCTATTGTACCGTTGTATGCACGTGTATGCTAATGAACTCATATTGAAACCACTAACCAGCCACCGAGAGCGTCTAAGAAAAACTTATATTTATAAGCATGCGACATGCCTTTATAATAATACTCAACCCCTCGCCATAATGTTCTTGTATCGTTTCAGACGTGTCGACTAAATATGGAAGCAATGTTTTAATAGACAATGTTATTCTTGTCCTTGTCATACTGCACTTGTTGTTTACGTACGTTTACGTATGTTATACGTATCGTCATAGTTGAATCTATTGCTCGTTCAATACAAGGTATAACGATCTAGTTTTGAATAAAATAATGTCTTTTTTGAGATGTCGATTTAACAGTATGTTTAGAATGTTGTTACAAAGCAGACAAAGTATGATAAACTTCCATTATAGAAACTTGATAGATGCTCCGAAAGATTATCTATAGAATGGCATCACAATTTTAAAAGCACTGACGGCCGTTGTGGGGTAATTCTGAATAAAAATTATGCTTGAGTTGATAAAGCCGTTGAAAGGAAAAGCTGCAGACAATATGCGCGTAAAGAACGGAATACAAACTTCACACCGTCATAATAACTGGTATGCGTTGAGGATGCATCGGAACGCGAGCAACGATAACACTGCGGTAGCTGTTGGTTCTATCGATAGCGTGGAACTCGATCATGGCACTCCCTTCTGCACTGGTCAAATGCAGCACGTGCTTCATGCCAAGTGGCACGTGGAACACTTGTTCGAATAAAAGAAACGGTGTAGTTTTACACAACTTGTATCGACCGAAGGCACGTTTGTTTAGTTAGTCTAGACATGGTATGGTTGATGATACCTGACTTACATTATTAGACAATTTACAGGCGGGCAATATAAAAATAACGCATATCGTTTTTGTGTTATCATATTTAAACAAGATTTTATTAATGATACATACATTCATCATAAAGTAGTAAAATTACATACATTTCTAACTTGTTATGCGAATAGTCGCTTTAGCGAATTGCTCCGTGTGCTATCGAAGTTGAACCTGAGTAATTGGCCATGCTCAGAGTCTTACTTGTCTACGGAACGCTACTATTACACGATAAACTTAACAAAGTTCAGACATTTCCCGATATACGCCATACTCGATATACGCGATTTCGTTACAAGCGATATCCTAAATTTGACAGTTCTTTGAGTAAATTGTACTGATTTAACACATAAATTGTAAAATCAAAAATTAATCCTCTTTTGGTTCAATTAAAAAAAAAACATTTTAAAAGGTGCAAAATTGTATTCTTCAGTTGGGATCGGATCAAATAACTAATTTAATGGCTAAAACCTATGACTAAAAGCCAAATTACACGAAAATTCGCTATAATTTTACTGAAATTCTATATACGTGAATATTCGAGATACGCGATTGCCTCCGTGCTATATTAATAGCGTATACTGGGGGATACGTGTTCGTAGTAGTAAGTATATTCTTAATTGTTGCTCACGCAGCAACAGCAATATGTAGTGGTTTATATGATTGTCTCGTCCATGTAAGACCAAAAAGTATGTATTTGAAAGGTTGATTTTTATCGCTTCCCCTGTGTGACATGCAGGGAGACATCTATCAATTATTTATATTAGAGGTGTGCCAAATGAACCAGAACCGTATGGTTCATTCAGTTCTCGTGAAAAAAATGTTCCGGTTCACAAGAGAATTACGCTATGGTTCTTTTGATACATCAAAATATGAAGAAAAAAAAATTAATATGAGTGCAACCATTCATGATCATTTTGAAAATACGAACAGGAAAAGTTTCCGAAATTCGCAAATTTAGATTTAAAAAACAAAAGAAATGGTCGATTTCAAAGTGTTGTTTGTGTGAATCGCTTTCTAGGGTTTAATGATAGTTTGGCAATTTTGGCTTGATTTTCATGCGATCAGAACAGCATATTAATGTGTAGTTCTAGCGATTTTCGAATAGTGTACCGATTCACAGACTTTACAGGCATTGCTGTTTGCAAAAGAACGAAAGAACTGAAATCACGTTCACGTTGAATATAACTTCACCTTGTTATATTAATATATCTTGTATAATACCCCTTTCTGGCTCTCTCTCCAACCAAGCTCTCTGGCGATTGTAAATGGAAACAGAAAAGTTTCGAGGTTATTGGAATTTTGGAAGAATAATTAATGCATTTGTATGCAACGAGATAACCCAATTGATATTTTTTATTATTATTATTGTTATTTTTATTATTATTATTATTATTATTATTATTATTATTATTATTATTATTATTATTATTGTTTTTATTATTATTAACATTATAATTATTATTATTTTTTTTTATTATTATTAATATTATTATTATTATCTTTATTATTATCTTTATTATTATTATTATTATTATTATTATTATTATTTTTATTATTATTATTATTATTATCACTATTATTATTATTATCATTATTATTATTATCATTATTATTATTATTATTATTATTATTACAATTATTAATATTATTATTATTATCATTACTATTATGATCCAGTGTCGCCAAAATTGAAAATTAATAAAATGTTTTCTTTAAATGCGTTAGTCGTTAAATTGAAATCAAAGTGATGGGACCATGTATTGAATTGGGAACAGTATTTATTTATTTATTTCATATATAACCGACGGACCATCGTGTCTAATCGGCAACCTTATAATTAAATTAAGGAGCGTATAAATAGAGCTCTAGTTATAAGCAAACATGAAATGTGACGTAGACGCAATTTCTCCTTGAACGTAGTAGATGTAGACATACTAAAATCGAACAAATCTAAGACTTCATTGAACTCGAGGGACATACGTATAATAGAGTGTCCCAGGCTATGGTTGTTGCGGGTACGCGGTACACGGAGATGGAAATTAGATCTAAGAATCCGACAGTGAGCGAACAAATTGATGCTGGCTATTAATGCCGGGGAATCGATCTCTCCGTTAAGGAGTTGGAATATGAAAAGGCATTGGGCGTTTTTACGTCGAGAGCAGAGTGGTTCAAGTCCGAGAAACAGACACCGCTGATGGTAGGAGGGCCGAGCGTGGTGGGATTGCCATGGAAGGAGTCGAACCGCGTACCTGGTGATTCTCCGTTGAATGGCTTCAAGGCGATTGATGTCAGCAACGCCACATAACAGTATAAAGCTCTACAGTATAACCGAACATGTCAACGCCTACTTCCGAACAATTCTATATCTCGCTGAAAGAGTCTATTATATGCCTGAGCGAATCTACAACTCGCTGAACATGTCTATATAATCCTCGAAAACCCTGTATTGTGACGTTCCACTTGTACAAAACTATTATGTCTTCAAGAATCTCTTGGTACGTGAAAATTTATGTTACTAAGAAGTCTTCGCGCATCATTTTCGCCTTTTCCTCGTTCTATAGGAAATCTCAGAACTGTTCGGCCATCTTAGAAGACGTATAGCATGTCGCGTCATATTTTTTTGTACTTTTTCTATTTGTTTTATCCAGTGATCTGCATAAGGACACCACACTACAGAAGAGAATTCTAATATAGTAGCGGAAATTTTATACATCACCTAGAAACAGTATAACGCGATTAATTTCAGTTTGATTCATTAAGGTTCCTGGAAAATGTTTCTGTGCCGTTTTTATTCATCACGTTCTCGGCCTGTCTTACAACAGAACTATCGAGTGAGAAACCACTAGTTGGTGCGCCAACGTATCCCAACCAGTGAGGTCATACTGTACATGCAAAAAAAATAGTCGCGACATCGTTCGAAGAATATCTCAACATTGTTTATAATTAAGCTTCCGTATTTAGTCGACACGTCTGAAACGATACAGCAGCAGTGCGATAGAGTCTTGAGTTTTATTATAAACGCATGTCGCATGCTTGTAAACATGAGTTTTTCGTTGACGCTCTTGGTGGCTGGTTAGCGATTTCAATATGAGTTCATTAGCATACACGTGCATACAACGGTGCAATAGAAGAAAGCGTGTTACTTGTTTTCTTGGTGTGATCTTTCTGCTACTAATGTTTTTTTTAGTGCACAAATCGCTTACATTTAGCCAACTAGAGTGTGAAGAACTTAGTGGATCATTCTCAAATAAAGCGACTGTTACTGACACCGCAAATGCATGTGTTCCAAAGAATGTTCCAGAAGCAATCTCCAGTGTGCGAAATTTACGCAAAAAAAGATATTTTAATCCGCCGCAACCTAGAACCTCAGTGCACCCCCCTTATGGGAAACGGCTCTGTACTCAGCAAGATGTTCGAGATTATCAATCAAATTACGCAGCTCCAAATGAAGCACAGCTATCAACACAGCCATATCGTAAGATAGATCGATCGCAATACGAAATATCTTACACAATGTCACCGTTATATGAGATTTCTTCATTTCAGAGTACTTCATTTGGCCTTCTCTCGCTCGCCCTTGGAATGATGTTGGTAACAACTACGAAACTAAACATCCTCTCTCAAAAATGCCTGAGAGAAATTGTTACTGTCCCTTTCCTCTACTGGCAAAGAACAAGCTATGTTATCATGGTATAACATGTTTTCCAAAAACAACCACCTCCATAATATCAACTACAACGGCCATCATTTCTACATCTTCTACGATAACAACAATATCTTCAACCAATACGGAAACCACTACAACAACAACCCCAATTACAACGACAACTACTACAACCCCAACTACAACTACTACTACAACAACTCCAACTACAACGACAACAACCACAACTCCAACTACAACGACAACTACTACAACTCCACCTACAACGACAACTACAACAACCCCAACGACAACTACTACAACCCCAACTACAACGACAACTACTACAACTCCAACTACAACGACAACTACTACAAATCCACCTACAACGACAACAACTACAACCCCAACTACAACGACAACTACTCCCACAACAACTCCATCCACAACGACTACAGCTAGAACTACTCCCACGACTCCCACTAGAACAACCCCCACGACTCCCACTAGAACTACACCCACGACTCCCACTAGAACTACTCCCACGACTCCCACTAGAACTACTCCCACACCGCGACGCACTAGACCACCTACACGGTAAATCATCGACTAGCTCAGCGGTCGGCAACTTTGCGACCGAAAGGGCTAAATTATAAAAATTAATCGTATAGTTTCACGTGAAGAGCCAAATTGTTACCAAGAGCAAAACTATGTGAAAGTTCTATGAAATATATGAACAGTTCAGAGCCGCTTCTTATTCTTCTGCTATTTGGCGTAACGTCATACGCGGACATATGCTCCGCCTATACGAAGCTTTCTACAGTTAATTCATTACCACGCAGCCGGGAATAGTCAATCCTTGCTACGGGGAGACGGTCCATTCTAGGCTTGAGCCCCTGACGAGCATGTTATTGAGTCGTTCGAGTTGACGACTGTACCACGGGACCGCCCCCGTGAGCCGCATGCGATTCGTATTTTGCCGATCGGTGGTCTAGCTCAATGATAGGCAAAATATAACTCGCGAGTCTCAGCTATCAGGATAGTAGTTCTCTTACCTTATTAGGATCATGATACATTTTAATGATGACTTACAGGGTTTACCACGATTTATTGGATGGTTTTCATAAATGTTTGGTTGATTCTCATATTTTTTTGGTGCGTTCCGACGATTTTTTGATCGTTTCCCAGAATTTGTTGGTCCGATTGTATTGATATCCAATCGGACGATAACAATAAATTATGGCAAAATTATAAATAAATTATAGAATCAAAAATCTATGGGATACGATGAATAAATCGTGAGACGAGCTAAAAACATGATGCGAACTACTTAATAAATCGTGGGAAACCCTGTAATCAATTTCAATGCATTCAACTTTAACCGTTATTTTAAATGATACTGGCTTCTTATGGTACAAAGTTTTTCAACAATTGGTCTAGCTCACTGTCCACTTACATGAATTAGGAAACTATTTTAAGGTTAATTTTTAACTGCTGCTACAGTAATTGCCAAAGATTGCGATGATTGTACACGCGATTATTATTTTTATCGAAAACTAAAAATAAAGTTTTACTTCACAAGCACTAGACTAGCACTAAGGGAATGGTCAGAGACCCGCCGCATGCGATTTTGCCACATTCTTTTGTAAGGGATTTGACGATAATGCCATGCGGTGATGCGGCAAAATTAAAATCATTTGAAATTGCCGCATCGCCGCATGCGATTTTATTTCAGATGTTAAATTTTTATCGGGTGATTTATGTTTATTTGTCTATTGATGGACAGTAATACCCTCTCGAACCATTCAAGCAATGTTTTACAATGAGTGTTTTACAATGGATTACAATAACATAGAACATAAAAATGTGCACTATGGGACAGAATTTAACACAGAAACACGATCGCTAAACTCAGTCGGCGAAATCGTCGGCTCAAAAGCGTTGCTGACGGCGTTGAAAGCACAGCACATGATAAGGAATGGGTCAGAGGAGCCAAATTCCGTTCTACGGTCGTCGAGGGCCAACATTGCCCGAGTCCGGAGTGGCCTGGCAGGAACGAAAACATACCATATTACCATATTGTTCGACTATAGGATGGAAGATGAGTTGCGCGCATGGATGCTTGTTGCCAACCGGTCATTGAAGCAGTCCACTTCAACGAACATGGCGCGATGGACGAAGATGGATTTCTGTCTATATCGCAGCTATATAGTACCAGAACTCACACATGCTTTTGAGCCATGGACACTGCCCATAGGGTAAACGTACCTATAGTGGTGCTAGTACCAATAGTTGTGGTATTGCACTAAAATGCGGTACATACGGCAAATTTAAAGTAATTAAGTTATTTAAGTTAGTGTGAAATATTCTTTAGCCTTTTACAAAGGGTTTAAAAGTTAAATGGGGCCATTCCGTTACTTAGTGACCGAAATATCCATTATTTTGTGAAATGTCTTAACATTTTTCCAAAATCCTTAGGATTTCATAACGAAACTCATTTTTCTGTTAACGTTCTAAACCACCACATAACCACGCAATTACTAGTTTTTCAACATAACTGTTATGTAATCTTATTGTTTTACTAAAATGATTTGCCTTTTGACCATATTTATGCATTTTTAAGTGTTTTTTACCATAGTGCCAATATAGGTACACAAAACAGGCATGTTCCTATAGTGGTTATAGTTATAAAATCAATAAAAACAGGTCGTTTTAGATGTTTTCGAGGAAATTTTTGACATGTCGTACTGTTTTCACTAAAATAAGCAACAGAAATGAGTTTTCTGTAGGTAATTTACCAAGAAAAGGCCAAAATTCGCTTATTTGGCTGAATGAAAAATTGACTTAAAATTAAGCACACTCTTCACGGCGTGGGTTGACGACAGGTGTGAAGCAGTACTTTAGTCAATAGTTTCATCAATCAAATTTATTCATTTTTTACGATCAAATTACGCAAGACATAAATATTATAGCAGTAGTCCTTGCTATTCATACGAAAGCAGCTTCGAAACTAAGTTTCATTGATATTACACATTGTTTTGGAGGTATCTTTGTTTACCACCTCTATAGGAACACAATACGACGACTATAGGAACCATACCACCATTATAGGTACAACGAAGCAGTCACATAAATATGTATTTTTTCGTAATTTTGATGTGTTTCATGGTAAAACTGGTTGTGATTGCGAAGATAAAGCATATTACAATTGCTATGTGTTAAAATATTCAGAAATTGTCCTTCCTGACACTTTATATCTATATTATATTTATACTTATTTACTTATTATACTTATATTTATATATTAAAACAAATATGTAACACTACAAATTGCACCACTATTGGTACATTTACCCTATCTGTCCGTTCACAAAGTCAGAAAGGACGTGAGGCTAGCCGTTCCTGGTGAGGTGAGCTGGTAACACACAGCAATACCGCGCCTGTGCACGATGGACATTTGCCGGGATGAAATAAAAAACATCAACTTTTTAATAACGTAATTTCATAGATCAGGTTTCAATCTTTAGGCTTAAACTAAGAAAAATCCATAATATGAGTTCTTTATCACTTTTGATTCTCGAGAATGAGGCTCTTGCAATGGAGACTTGTTAAAAAACGCCGAAAATTCTTTTTTTTTGAAAACTTTGAACCTTTGTAACTTTTTTGAATATGAACCTATTTTCATAAATTTATACGATTTGAAAAGAATATTTAGTTAGCTCTTTAAACACATTTGTGTAGTTTTTGTTTATTTGAAATTTTACAAAAATCTTTGATAAAAACTTAAAAAACGTAATGAAAATTTTCATCTTTTTAAATTTTGACTTGTTGCCATTATGGAAGCGTCGAGTGTTGTCGTCTCATGTATGTCACATAATAGTGTAACATATATACTATCAATCCGTCAAGGAATATTCTGCGAAAGTTTGCGAACGCGAATTTTATCAAAGTTTTGTCATATCAACTTTTTCTAAAAAACAATCGCCTCCATACAGGCAAATGGCGGCTCCATTGGAACCTGGTGTAGCGGGTTTCGTGTATTCTTCAAAAGTCTATTCTTGATAGTCTTATGTTTCATTTCAAAAAGTTTTGTTTCTTTAATTAACTATGTATCACCACTGGTACTGTATTTCTGTTCCAAACTTCATGTATTTATCGAACAAGTTAGATTCTATTCTAGTCTAACATTATAATCAAATACAATTAAGCGAACCAGTAACACATACCCTTTGATCACCGGTAAACAAATAAGGTTGTTTTGTAGGCATATTGATCTCATACAATCGTAAAATTATAGATTTCATAACAGGAAAACAATATGTATGCACCAACCATTGGCGTCTTGGGAGAATAAGCTGCCAAACGCATTCACAAATTTTATAGATGCGACAGAAGAGGGTACGCTAAAAAGAATACAAGAAATTGTAAGCTAAAGGACATTTTGTAAAATGCTCCTTATTCCTCTGATCCATTAATCAGATCAATATCTGTAGCTTAACGTATTAAAAGAAAGACAGAGTTTAACTTTACAAATGGTATCTATATATATATATATATATATATATATATATATATATATATATATATATATATATATATATATATATATATATATATATATATATATATATATATATATATATATATATATATATATATATATATATATATATATATATATATATATATACATATATATATATATATATATATGTATATGTATATATATACATATATATATATACATACATATATATATATAAATATATATACTTTGTTTGTAGCTATCGTTGAAACAAGTTCTGCTAGTTCTGATTTGCTCGGACAGTCGCAAAACCAAGAATTTCAGTATTTCAGTTTTAATACCCGCTCTGAAGGCAATAGAGGACTTAGATAAGTTTTGGAAATCACAAGGACTTAGAGATCGTGTGATATCATTGCCTAAGAAAATGTGTAATACTTAGCTTTTGAAAGCACCAGATTTGAAATATTTTTCTTCAATTACAAACAACGTGTTCTGCGTTTTAGTACGGTACACTTAGGATATTTTTACGTACCTGTTGTATCTAATTATTAACGTGCCTGCATTCAAGCCTACAGAAACAAGAACTTGACGTCAGAAGCTTGTAATAGCATCTATCTATGTTGTGTATTTGTAGTTTTAGGCGGTGTAGTGTAGGGGCGGTCCCTTGGTACAGTCGTTAACTCGAACGACTCAATAGCATGCCCGTTCAGAGGCTCAAGCCTTGAATGCACCGTCCCCCCGTAGCAAGGATTGACTATCCGGCTGCGTGGTAATGAATTAAGTCTCGAAAACCTGTATAGGCCCGGCATGTTCGCGTAGGACGTTACGGCAAATAGAAGAAGATGTATAGTTTTAAAATTTGTGTACTACCTGTGAGTAAAAGATGTTAAAATTAGCTACAATTGTGTCATGTAAAAGAAAAAATATTGTATTATTCCAAACTATAAGTTATTAGGCTGGAAAAAAATATTTTTTAAGGAAATTTAATACTCCAAATAAAAGAAAAAAAACGCAAAAAATTTATAAAACTATTGCTAAATCCCTTAAAACACTATTTTAGGTAGCGCCATCTGGAGTGTTGGTTATGAACTACATATTAAATGTAATTTACTATCATGATACTTGACTACAAATTATACACTTTGCTATAGTGAGTATTTTTTTCGTACAGGAAGATACAGGACAGGAAGAAGATCAGGTGGTCTCATAGCCTGTTTTTTATAGCAAAAGTTGCTAAGCTAAACCAAATCTGAACTAATTAATATCCATTTTGAATCAAAATAATGCCGTCGATGAGGACACCAATGTGTACTACGTATGTGTTGCTAAGAACATAGCGAACGGTTCCTATGGAAATTCATTTCACCCATTCTGTCAAAAGGAGCTTTTTTTTTTATTCCTAAATCAGTTGTCAATTTGTATGGGATGAGCAAGGTGTATGGATATTAGGAGGTGAAGTGCTTCAGAGCAAATTGACATTTCACGACTTGACATAACAATACTGGGGGCTCCGGTATTAAAATCAGGGAGGGTTGGAGGGGGGTATAGAAAATTGTATGCGATTTGACATAACAATACTCAATGATGGCGCCCGGAAAACGCGCTAACAATTCACCTCCTTAATAAAGACACCTTGGGGATGAGACCACCTGGTCTACATACACATTGCCTCTTACATCGTTTTGTATAAGGAGATTTTGAATATAACTTTTTGACAGGACGGGTGAAAGCTTTTGCTTAAACAAGCTTTCTGGAGGCTTGACGAATACATAAAACACTCTTAAAATCTTCATTCAGAAGCAGAAGCGATAAAAATCAGCCTCCTAAATGTATACACCTTGGGATAACCTCACCTGTATATTATACTCACTTAGATAGCTGCTCGAAAACTGCTATACAATGCAAACAGCTGACATGCTGAAATTTCAGCCTACGAACTTAAAACGGAAAGGGCCCCAATCACTGTAAACGTAATTTTATCCCGACATTTGTTCGCAACTACCCACTGTGCAGTGAAGAGCTCAACGAGCCAACAAAAAAGGAAAGGAAGAACATCGCAGAATGCTTTAATTATTTTTTTTCTGGGGTGTGCTTACAGGGTTTCCCACGATGTATTGGTTGGTTCCCATCAATTTTTGATAGGTTCTCATATTTTTTTGGTGCGTTCCCACGAATTTTTGACCGTTTCCCAGATTTTTTTCGTCCAATTGTATTGATATCCAATCGGAAAATTCCAATAAATTATGGGAACGAACCAAAAATCTATGGGATACAATCAAAAAATCGTGGGAACGCACCAAAAAATCATGGGAACTGACCAATACATCGTGAGAAACCCTGTATAGTTAAATTTAAAGGTAGGACGTTTGATTCCGTAAATATAGTTTTTTAATCCTAATTAACTTAATTAGTCTATTCTAACTCACCTTAAATTATTCACGCCTGGATTGTACAGTTTTTCCGACTGTTTTTGGCACACTTTCTTTAAAGCGAATGACACCAGCAATAGTTTATAAATCTGCGTTCCTTATGAAGCGGCTTGTGTCAGTTATTATGCGTAACCTTTTGTTTTCCATGATTTGTAGTCTAGAGGTGAGTTTTCGTAGTTGTGGTAAAATACAAAAGAAAATCCACATTAGCAAGCAAACAAGGGAAAGTTAATCTCGTAGATTTAGCAGTACTTGTTTGAACTCTTCGTACACATCATTGCTCAATTTTGAAGTTTTTTTATAGGGAATAAAGACCAGAACACCGCATAACTAGTTCCCTGTATAATTCGTAAGGTTTCAGTCTTAAAACAAAACAAAAAGTGCAGTGTGACATGAACATAATTCTTGCTTAAAAAATACGTAGTTTCATTTAAAAAAAACTAGCAGCGATATCCTTCTAAAAATATCAAATCCAGAACGTTATTTATGGCGAAACTTCCGTATTTAGTCGACACGTCTGAAACGATACCGCAACATTGTGATAGAGTCTTGAGTTTTATTATAAAGGCATGTCGCATGCTTGTAGACATGAGTTTTTCGTTGACGCTCTTGATGGCTGCTTTGCAATACGAGTATGAGTTCATTAGCATACACGTGCATACAACGGTGCAATAGAAGAAAGCGTGTTACTTGTTTTGTTGGTGTAATCATCCTGCTGCTATTGACGTTAGTTTTGGCGAACAGATCGCTTACAAATAGCCAACTAGAGTGTGAAGAACTTAGTGGATCATTCTCAAATAAAGTGACTGTTACTGACACCGCAAATGCATATGGTCCAAAGTATCCAGAAGCAATCTCCAGTGTGCGAAATTTACGCAAAAAAAGATATTTTAATCCGCCGCAAGCTAGAACCTCAGTGCACCCCCCTTATGGGAAACGATTCTGTACTCAGCAAAATGTTCGAGATTATCAATCACATTACGCAGCTCCAAATGAAAAACAGCTATCAACACAGCCATATCGTAAGATAGATCGATCGCAATACGAAATATCTTACACAATGTCACCGTTATAAGAGATTTCTTCATTTCAGAGTACTTTATTTGGCCTTCTCTCGCTCGCCCGTGGAATGATGTTGGTAACAATTACGAAACTAAACATCCTCTCTCAAAAATGCCTGAGAGAAATTGTTACTGTCCCTTTCCTCTACTAGCAAAGAACAAGCTATGTTATCATGGTATAACATGTTTTCCAAAAACAACCACCTCCATAATATCAACTACAACGGCCATCATTCCTACATCTTCTACAACTGCATCCATCACTTCTTCAACTTCAACGATAACAACAATATCTTCAACCAATACGGAAACTACTACAACAACAACCCCAACTACAACGACAACTACTACAACCCCAACTACAACGACAACTACTACAACTCCTACTACAACGACAACTACTACATCTCCACCTACAACGACAACTACTACAACTCCTCCTACAACGACAACTACTACAACTCCTCCTACAACTACTACTACAACAACCCCAACTACAACGACAACTACTACAACCCCAACTACAACGACAACTACCACAACTCCACCTACATCGACAACTACTACAACTCCAACTACAACGACAACTACTACAACTCCTCCTACAACTACTACTACAACAACCCCAACTACAACGACAACTACTACAACTCCAACTACAACGACAACTACTACAACTCCACCTACAACTACTACTACAACAACCCCAACTACAACGACAACTACTACAACCCCAACTACAACGACCACTACTACAACCCCAACTACAACGACAACTACTACAACTCCAACTACAACTACTACTACAACAACCCCAACTACAACGACAACTACTACAACTCCACCTACAACGACAACTACTACAACTCCACCTACAACTACTACTACAACAACCCCAACTACAACGACAACAACTACAACCCCAACTACAACGACAACTACTCCCACAACAACTCCGTCCACAACGACTACAGCTAGAACTACTCCCACGACTCCCACTAGAACTACTCCCACTCCCCGACCCACTAGGGCACCTGGACGGTAATTCATCGTATAGCTCAATCTCAGTCTAAGACATTTGTCTAAGTAAATACATCTGTTCATCATCATCGACATCTATCAAATACATCATCGACATCTATCAATTATTTATATTAGAGGTGTGCCAAATGAACCAGAACCGTATGGTTCATTCAGTTCTCGTGAAAAAAATGTTCCGGTTCACAAGAGAATTACGCTATGGTTCTTTTGATACATCAAAATATGAAGAAAAAAAAATTAATATGAGTGCAACCATTCATGATCATTTTGAAAATACGAACAGGAAAAGTTTCCGAAATTCGCAAATTTAGATTTAAAAAACAAAAGAAATGGTCGATTTCAAAGTGTTGTTTGTGTGAATCGCTTTCTAGGGTTTAATGATAGTTTGGCAATTTTGGCTTGATTTTCATGCGATCAGAACAGCATATTAATGTGTAGTTCTAGCGATTTTCGAATAGTGTACCGATTCACAGACTTTACAGGCATTGCTGTTTGCAAAAGAACGAAAGAACTGAAATCACGTTCACGTTGAATATAACTTCACCTTGTTATATTAATATATCTTGTATAATACCCCTTTCTGGCTCTCTCTCCAACCAAGCTCTCTGGCGATTGTAAATGGAAACAGAAAAGTTTCGAGGTTATTGGAATTTTGGAAGAATAATTAATGCATTTGTATGCAACGAGATAACCCAATTGATATTTTTTATTATTATTATTGTTATTTTTATTATTATTATTATTATTATTATTATTATTATTATTATTATTATTATTATTATTGTTTTTATTATTATTAACATTATAATTATTATTATTTTTTTTTATTATTATTAATATTATTATTATTATCTTTATTATTATCTTTATTATTATTATTATTATTATTATTATTATTATTTTTATTATTATTATTATTATTATCACTATTATTATTATTATCATTATTATTATTATCATTATTATTATTATTATTATTATTATTACAATTATTAATATTATTATTATTATCATTACTATTATGATCCAGTGTCGCCAAAATTGAAAATTAATAAAATGTTTTCTTTAAATGCGTTAGTCGTTAAATTGAAATCAAAGTGATGGGACCATGTATTGAATTGGGAACAGTATTTATTTATTTATTTCATATATAACCGACGGACCATCGTGTCTAATCGGCAACCTTATAATTAAATTAAGGAGCGTATAAATAGAGCTCTAGTTATAAGCAAACATGAAATGTGACGTAGACGCAATTTCTCCTTGAACGTAGTAGATGTAGACATACTAAAATCGAACAAATCTAAGACTTCATTGAACTCGAGGGACATACGTATAATAGAGTGTCCCAGGCTATGGTTGTTGCGGGTACGCGGTACACGGAGATGGAAATTAGATCTAAGAATCCGACAGTGAGCGAACAAATTGATGCTGGCTATTAATGCCGGGGAATCGATCTCTCCGTTAAGGAGTTGGAATATGAAAAGGCATTGGGCGTTTTTACGTCGAGAGCAGAGTGGTTCAAGTCCGAGAAACAGACACCGCTGATGGTAGGAGGGCCGAGCGTGGTGGGATTGCCATGGAAGGAGTCGAACCGCGTACCTGGTGATTCTCCGTTGAATGGCTTCAAGGCGATTGATGTCAGCAACGCCACATAACAGTATAAAGCTCTACAGTATAACCGAACATGTCAACGCCTACTTCCGAACAATTCTATATCTCGCTGAAAGAGTCTATTATATGCCTGAGCGAATCTACAACTCGCTGAACATGTCTATATAATCCTCGAAAACCCTGTATTGTGACGTTCCACTTGTACAAAACTATTATGTCTTCAAGAATCTCTTGGTACGTGAAAATTTATGTTACTAAGAAGTCTTCGCGCATCATTTTCGCCTTTTCCTCGTTCTATAGGAAATCTCAGAACTGTTCGGCCATCTTAGAAGACGTATAGCATGTCGCGTCATATTTTTTTGTACTTTTTCTATTTGTTTTATCCAGTGATCTGCATAAGGACACCACACTACAGAAGAGAATTCTAATATAGTAGCGGAAATTTTATACATCACCTAGAAACAGTATAACGCGATTAATTTCAGTTTGATTCATTAAGGTTCCTGGAAAATGTTTCTGTGCCGTTTTTATTCATCACGTTCTCGGCCTGTCTTACAACAGAACTATCGAGTGAGAAACCACTAGTTGGTGCGCCAACGTATCCCAACCAGTGAGGTCATACTGTACATGCAAAAAAAATAGTCGCGACATCGTTCGAAGAATATCTCAACATTGTTTATAATTAAGCTTCCGTATTTAGTCGACACGTCTGAAACGATACAGCAGCAGTGCGATAGAGTCTTGAGTTTTATTATAAACGCATGTCGCATGCTTGTAAACATGAGTTTTTCGTTGACGCTCTTGGTGGCTGGTTAGCGATTTCAATATGAGTTCATTAGCATACACGTGCATACAACGGTGCAATAGAAGAAAGCGTGTTACTTGTTTTCTTGGTGTGATCTTTCTGCTACTAATGTTTTTTTTAGTGCACAAATCGCTTACATTTAGCCAACTAGAGTGTGAAGAACTTAGTGGATCATTCTCAAATAAAGCGACTGTTACTGACACCGCAAATGCATGTGTTCCAAAGAATGTTCCAGAAGCAATCTCCAGTGTGCGAAATTTACGCAAAAAAAGATATTTTAATCCGCCGCAACCTAGAACCTCAGTGCACCCCCCTTATGGGAAACGGCTCTGTACTCAGCAAGATGTTCGAGATTATCAATCAAATTACGCAGCTCCAAATGAAGCACAGCTATCAACACAGCCATATCGTAAGATAGATCGATCGCAATACGAAATATCTTACACAATGTCACCGTTATATGAGATTTCTTCATTTCAGAGTACTTCATTTGGCCTTCTCTCGCTCGCCCTTGGAATGATGTTGGTAACAACTACGAAACTAAACATCCTCTCTCAAAAATGCCTGAGAGAAATTGTTACTGTCCCTTTCCTCTACTGGCAAAGAACAAGCTATGTTATCATGGTATAACATGTTTTCCAAAAACAACCACCTCCATAATATCAACTACAACGGCCATCATTTCTACATCTTCTACGATAACAACAATATCTTCAACCAATACGGAAACCACTACAACAACAACCCCAATTACAACGACAACTACTACAACCCCAACTACAACTACTACTACAACAACTCCAACTACAACGACAACAACCACAACTCCAACTACAACGACAACTACTACAACTCCACCTACAACGACAACTACAACAACCCCAACGACAACTACTACAACCCCAACTACAACGACAACTACTACAACTCCAACTACAACGACAACTACTACAAATCCACCTACAACGACAACAACTACAACCCCAACTACAACGACAACTACTCCCACAACAACTCCATCCACAACGACTACAGCTAGAACTACTCCCACGACTCCCACTAGAACAACCCCCACGACTCCCACTAGAACTACACCCACGACTCCCACTAGAACTACTCCCACGACTCCCACTAGAACTACTCCCACACCGCGACGCACTAGACCACCTACACGGTAAATCATCGACTAGCTCAGCGGTCGGCAACTTTGCGACCGAAAGGGCTAAATTATAAAAATTAATCGTATAGTTTCACGTGAAGAGCCAAATTGTTACCAAGAGCAAAACTATGTGAAAGTTCTATGAAATATATGAACAGTTCAGAGCCGCTTCTTATTCTTCTGCTATTTGGCGTAACGTCATACGCGGACATATGCTCCGCCTATACGAAGCTTTCTACAGTTAATTCATTACCACGCAGCCGGGAATAGTCAATCCTTGCTACGGGGAGACGGTCCATTCTAGGCTTGAGCCCCTGACGAGCATGTTATTGAGTCGTTCGAGTTGACGACTGTACCACGGGACCGCCCCCGTGAGCCGCATGCGATTCGTATTTTGCCGATCGGTGGTCTAGCTCAATGATAGGCAAAATATAACTCGCGAGTCTCAGCTATCAGGATAGTAGTTCTCTTACCTTATTAGGATCATGATACATTTTAATGATGACTTACAGGGTTTACCACGATTTATTGGATGGTTTTCATAAATGTTTGGTTGATTCTCATATTTTTTTGGTGCGTTCCGACGATTTTTTGATCGTTTCCCAGAATTTGTTGGTCCGATTGTATTGATATCCAATCGGACGATAACAATAAATTATGGCAAAATTATAAATAAATTATAGAATCAAAAATCTATGGGATACGATGAATAAATCGTGAGACGAGCTAAAAACATGATGCGAACTACTTAATAAATCGTGGGAAACCCTGTAATCAATTTCAATGCATTCAACTTTAACCGTTATTTTAAATGATACTGGCTTCTTATGGTACAAAGTTTTTCAACAATTGGTCTAGCTCACTGTCCACTTACATGAATTAGGAAACTATTTTAAGGTTAATTTTTAACTGCTGCTACAGTAATTGCCAAAGATTGCGATGATTGTACACGCGATTATTATTTTTATCGAAAACTAAAAATAAAGTTTTACTTCACAAGCACTAGACTAGCACTAAGGGAATGGTCAGAGACCCGCCGCATGCGATTTTGCCACATTCTTTTGTAAGGGATTTGACGATAATGCCATGCGGTGATGCGGCAAAATTAAAATCATTTGAAATTGCCGCATCGCCGCATGCGATTTTATTTCAGATGTTAAATTTTTATCGGGTGATTTATGTTTATTTGTCTATTGATGGACAGTAATACCCTCTCGAACCATTCAAGCAATGTTTTACAATGAGTGTTTTACAATGGATTACAATAACATAGAACATAAAAATGTGCACTATGGGACAGAATTTAACACAGAAACACGATCGCTAAACTCAGTCGGCGAAATCGTCGGCTCAAAAGCGTTGCTGACGGCGTTGAAAGCACAGCACATGATAAGGAATGGGTCAGAGGAGCCAAATTCCGTTCTACGGTCGTCGAGGGCCAACATTGCCCGAGTCCGGAGTGGCCTGGCAGGAACGAAAACATACCATATTACCATATTGTTCGACTATAGGATGGAAGATGAGTTGCGCGCATGGATGCTTGTTGCCAACCGGTCATTGAAGCAGTCCACTTCAACGAACATGGCGCGATGGACGAAGATGGATTTCTGTCTATATCGCAGCTATATAGTACCAGAACTCACACATGCTTTTGAGCCATGGACACTGCCCATAGGGTAAACGTACCTATAGTGGTGCTAGTACCAATAGTTGTGGTATTGCACTAAAATGCGGTACATACGGCAAATTTAAAGTAATTAAGTTATTTAAGTTAGTGTGAAATATTCTTTAGCCTTTTACAAAGGGTTTAAAAGTTAAATGGGGCCATTCCGTTACTTAGTGACCGAAATATCCATTATTTTGTGAAATGTCTTAACATTTTTCCAAAATCCTTAGGATTTCATAACGAAACTCATTTTTCTGTTAACGTTCTAAACCACCACATAACCACGCAATTACTAGTTTTTCAACATAACTGTTATGTAATCTTATTGTTTTACTAAAATGATTTGCCTTTTGACCATATTTATGCATTTTTAAGTGTTTTTTACCATAGTGCCAATATAGGTACACAAAACAGGCATGTTCCTATAGTGGTTATAGTTATAAAATCAATAAAAACAGGTCGTTTTAGATGTTTTCGAGGAAATTTTTGACATGTCGTACTGTTTTCACTAAAATAAGCAACAGAAATGAGTTTTCTGTAGGTAATTTACCAAGAAAAGGCCAAAATTCGCTTATTTGGCTGAATGAAAAATTGACTTAAAATTAAGCACACTCTTCACGGCGTGGGTTGACGACAGGTGTGAAGCAGTACTTTAGTCAATAGTTTCATCAATCAAATTTATTCATTTTTTACGATCAAATTACGCAAGACATAAATATTATAGCAGTAGTCCTTGCTATTCATACGAAAGCAGCTTCGAAACTAAGTTTCATTGATATTACACATTGTTTTGGAGGTATCTTTGTTTACCACCTCTATAGGAACACAATACGACGACTATAGGAACCATACCACCATTATAGGTACAACGAAGCAGTCACATAAATATGTATTTTTTCGTAATTTTGATGTGTTTCATGGTAAAACTGGTTGTGATTGCGAAGATAAAGCATATTACAATTGCTATGTGTTAAAATATTCAGAAATTGTCCTTCCTGACACTTTATATCTATATTATATTTATACTTATTTACTTATTATACTTATATTTATATATTAAAACAAATATGTAACACTACAAATTGCACCACTATTGGTACATTTACCCTATCTGTCCGTTCACAAAGTCAGAAAGGACGTGAGGCTAGCCGTTCCTGGTGAGGTGAGCTGGTAACACACAGCAATACCGCGCCTGTGCACGATGGACATTTGCCGGGATGAAATAAAAAACATCAACTTTTTAATAACGTAATTTCATAGATCAGGTTTCAATCTTTAGGCTTAAACTAAGAAAAATCCATAATATGAGTTCTTTATCACTTTTGATTCTCGAGAATGAGGCTCTTGCAATGGAGACTTGTTAAAAAACGCCGAAAATTCTTTTTTTTTGAAAACTTTGAACCTTTGTAACTTTTTTGAATATGAACCTATTTTCATAAATTTATACGATTTGAAAAGAATATTTAGTTAGCTCTTTAAACACATTTGTGTAGTTTTTGTTTATTTGAAATTTTACAAAAATCTTTGATAAAAACTTAAAAAACGTAATGAAAATTTTCATCTTTTTAAATTTTGACTTGTTGCCATTATGGAAGCGTCGAGTGTTGTCGTCTCATGTATGTCACATAATAGTGTAACATATATACTATCAATCCGTCAAGGAATATTCTGCGAAAGTTTGCGAACGCGAATTTTATCAAAGTTTTGTCATATCAACTTTTTCTAAAAAACAATCGCCTCCATACAGGCAAATGGCGGCTCCATTGGAACCTGGTGTAGCGGGTTTCGTGTATTCTTCAAAAGTCTATTCTTGATAGTCTTATGTTTCATTTCAAAAAGTTTTGTTTCTTTAATTAACTATGTATCACCACTGGTACTGTATTTCTGTTCCAAACTTCATGTATTTATCGAACAAGTTAGATTCTATTCTAGTCTAACATTATAATCAAATACAATTAAGCGAACCAGTAACACATACCCTTTGATCACCGGTAAACAAATAAGGTTGTTTTGTAGGCATATTGATCTCATACAATCGTAAAATTATAGATTTCATAACAGGAAAACAATATGTATGCACCAACCATTGGCGTCTTGGGAGAATAAGCTGCCAAACGCATTCACAAATTTTATAGATGCGACAGAAGAGGGTACGCTAAAAAGAATACAAGAAATTGTAAGCTAAAGGACATTTTGTAAAATGCTCCTTATTCCTCTGATCCATTAATCAGATCAATATCTGTAGCTTAACGTATTAAAAGAAAGACAGAGTTTAACTTTACAAATGGTATCTATATATATATATATATATATATATATATATATATATATATATATATATATATATATATATATATATATATATATATATATATATATATATATATATATATATATATATATATATATATATATATATATATATATATATATATATATATATATATATATATATATATATATATATACATATATATATATATATATATATGTATATGTATATATATACATATATATATATACATACATATATATATATAAATATATATACTTTGTTTGTAGCTATCGTTGAAACAAGTTCTGCTAGTTCTGATTTGCTCGGACAGTCGCAAAACCAAGAATTTCAGTATTTCAGTTTTAATACCCGCTCTGAAGGCAATAGAGGACTTAGATAAGTTTTGGAAATCACAAGGACTTAGAGATCGTGTGATATCATTGCCTAAGAAAATGTGTAATACTTAGCTTTTGAAAGCACCAGATTTGAAATATTTTTCTTCAATTACAAACAACGTGTTCTGCGTTTTAGTACGGTACACTTAGGATATTTTTACGTACCTGTTGTATCTAATTATTAACGTGCCTGCATTCAAGCCTACAGAAACAAGAACTTGACGTCAGAAGCTTGTAATAGCATCTATCTATGTTGTGTATTTGTAGTTTTAGGCGGTGTAGTGTAGGGGCGGTCCCTTGGTACAGTCGTTAACTCGAACGACTCAATAGCATGCCCGTTCAGAGGCTCAAGCCTTGAATGCACCGTCCCCCCGTAGCAAGGATTGACTATCCGGCTGCGTGGTAATGAATTAAGTCTCGAAAACCTGTATAGGCCCGGCATGTTCGCGTAGGACGTTACGGCAAATAGAAGAAGATGTATAGTTTTAAAATTTGTGTACTACCTGTGAGTAAAAGATGTTAAAATTAGCTACAATTGTGTCATGTAAAAGAAAAAATATTGTATTATTCCAAACTATAAGTTATTAGGCTGGAAAAAAATATTTTTTAAGGAAATTTAATACTCCAAATAAAAGAAAAAAAACGCAAAAAATTTATAAAACTATTGCTAAATCCCTTAAAACACTATTTTAGGTAGCGCCATCTGGAGTGTTGGTTATGAACTACATATTAAATGTAATTTACTATCATGATACTTGACTACAAATTATACACTTTGCTATAGTGAGTATTTTTTTCGTACAGGAAGATACAGGACAGGAAGAAGATCAGGTGGTCTCATAGCCTGTTTTTTATAGCAAAAGTTGCTAAGCTAAACCAAATCTGAACTAATTAATATCCATTTTGAATCAAAATAATGCCGTCGATGAGGACACCAATGTGTACTACGTATGTGTTGCTAAGAACATAGCGAACGGTTCCTATGGAAATTCATTTCACCCATTCTGTCAAAAGGAGCTTTTTTTTTTATTCCTAAATCAGTTGTCAATTTGTATGGGATGAGCAAGGTGTATGGATATTAGGAGGTGAAGTGCTTCAGAGCAAATTGACATTTCACGACTTGACATAACAATACTGGGGGCTCCGGTATTAAAATCAGGGAGGGTTGGAGGGGGGTATAGAAAATTGTATGCGATTTGACATAACAATACTCAATGATGGCGCCCGGAAAACGCGCTAACAATTCACCTCCTTAATAAAGACACCTTGGGGATGAGACCACCTGGTCTACATACACATTGCCTCTTACATCGTTTTGTATAAGGAGATTTTGAATATAACTTTTTGACAGGACGGGTGAAAGCTTTTGCTTAAACAAGCTTTCTGGAGGCTTGACGAATACATAAAACACTCTTAAAATCTTCATTCAGAAGCAGAAGCGATAAAAATCAGCCTCCTAAATGTATACACCTTGGGATAACCTCACCTGTATATTATACTCACTTAGATAGCTGCTCGAAAACTGCTATACAATGCAAACAGCTGACATGCTGAAATTTCAGCCTACGAACTTAAAACGGAAAGGGCCCCAATCACTGTAAACGTAATTTTATCCCGACATTTGTTCGCAACTACCCACTGTGCAGTGAAGAGCTCAACGAGCCAACAAAAAAGGAAAGGAAGAACATCGCAGAATGCTTTAATTATTTTTTTTCTGGGGTGTGCTTACAGGGTTTCCCACGATGTATTGGTTGGTTCCCATCAATTTTTGATAGGTTCTCATATTTTTTTGGTGCGTTCCCACGAATTTTTGACCGTTTCCCAGATTTTTTTCGTCCAATTGTATTGATATCCAATCGGAAAATTCCAATAAATTATGGGAACGAACCAAAAATCTATGGGATACAATCAAAAAATCGTGGGAACGCACCAAAAAATCATGGGAACTGACCAATACATCGTGAGAAACCCTGTATAGTTAAATTTAAAGGTAGGACGTTTGATTCCGTAAATATAGTTTTTTAATCCTAATTAACTTAATTAGTCTATTCTAACTCACCTTAAATTATTCACGCCTGGATTGTACAGTTTTTCCGACTGTTTTTGGCACACTTTCTTTAAAGCGAATGACACCAGCAATAGTTTATAAATCTGCGTTCCTTATGAAGCGGCTTGTGTCAGTTATTATGCGTAACCTTTTGTTTTCCATGATTTGTAGTCTAGAGGTGAGTTTTCGTAGTTGTGGTAAAATACAAAAGAAAATCCACATTAGCAAGCAAACAAGGGAAAGTTAATCTCGTAGATTTAGCAGTACTTGTTTGAACTCTTCGTACACATCATTGCTCAATTTTGAAGTTTTTTTATAGGGAATAAAGACCAGAACACCGCATAACTAGTTCCCTGTATAATTCGTAAGGTTTCAGTCTTAAAACAAAACAAAAAGTGCAGTGTGACATGAACATAATTCTTGCTTAAAAAATACGTAGTTTCATTTAAAAAAAACTAGCAGCGATATCCTTCTAAAAATATCAAATCCAGAACGTTATTTATGGCGAAACTTCCGTATTTAGTCGACACGTCTGAAACGATACCGCAACATTGTGATAGAGTCTTGAGTTTTATTATAAAGGCATGTCGCATGCTTGTAGACATGAGTTTTTCGTTGACGCTCTTGATGGCTGCTTTGCAATACGAGTATGAGTTCATTAGCATACACGTGCATACAACGGTGCAATAGAAGAAAGCGTGTTACTTGTTTTGTTGGTGTAATCATCCTGCTGCTATTGACGTTAGTTTTGGCGAACAGATCGCTTACAAATAGCCAACTAGAGTGTGAAGAACTTAGTGGATCATTCTCAAATAAAGTGACTGTTACTGACACCGCAAATGCATATGGTCCAAAGTATCCAGAAGCAATCTCCAGTGTGCGAAATTTACGCAAAAAAAGATATTTTAATCCGCCGCAAGCTAGAACCTCAGTGCACCCCCCTTATGGGAAACGATTCTGTACTCAGCAAAATGTTCGAGATTATCAATCACATTACGCAGCTCCAAATGAAAAACAGCTATCAACACAGCCATATCGTAAGATAGATCGATCGCAATACGAAATATCTTACACAATGTCACCGTTATAAGAGATTTCTTCATTTCAGAGTACTTTATTTGGCCTTCTCTCGCTCGCCCGTGGAATGATGTTGGTAACAATTACGAAACTAAACATCCTCTCTCAAAAATGCCTGAGAGAAATTGTTACTGTCCCTTTCCTCTACTAGCAAAGAACAAGCTATGTTATCATGGTATAACATGTTTTCCAAAAACAACCACCTCCATAATATCAACTACAACGGCCATCATTCCTACATCTTCTACAACTGCATCCATCACTTCTTCAACTTCAACGATAACAACAATATCTTCAACCAATACGGAAACTACTACAACAACAACCCCAACTACAACGACAACTACTACAACCCCAACTACAACGACAACTACTACAACTCCTACTACAACGACAACTACTACATCTCCACCTACAACGACAACTACTACAACTCCTCCTACAACGACAACTACTACAACTCCTCCTACAACTACTACTACAACAACCCCAACTACAACGACAACTACTACAACCCCAACTACAACGACAACTACCACAACTCCACCTACATCGACAACTACTACAACTCCAACTACAACGACAACTACTACAACTCCTCCTACAACTACTACTACAACAACCCCAACTACAACGACAACTACTACAACTCCAACTACAACGACAACTACTACAACTCCACCTACAACTACTACTACAACAACCCCAACTACAACGACAACTACTACAACCCCAACTACAACGACCACTACTACAACCCCAACTACAACGACAACTACTACAACTCCAACTACAACTACTACTACAACAACCCCAACTACAACGACAACTACTACAACTCCACCTACAACGACAACTACTACAACTCCACCTACAACTACTACTACAACAACCCCAACTACAACGACAACAACTACAACCCCAACTACAACGACAACTACTCCCACAACAACTCCGTCCACAACGACTACAGCTAGAACTACTCCCACGACTCCCACTAGAACTACTCCCACTCCCCGACCCACTAGGGCACCTGGACGGTAATTCATCGTATAGCTCAATCTCAGTCTAAGACATTTGTCTAAGTAAATACATCTGTTTAAAAAGATACGCAAGCAATAATATCACACACGGTAAATACATCATAAATTGCACAAATTATAGCTTATCTTCAAAACGTATAATGTGAATAAATTGGAAAATTTTCACCGCATTTACTGCTCTCCATGGTTTACTGCTGTTGATCATGGTTGAAGTTGTTAAGCTTTACACGTTATTTACACCAGCACTTGGACATCACAGTCACACGAAACGGAAGAAAAATGATATCAGTTGGGAAAGGGGATTTTGGTTGATAATTCGAATCGTTTTTACTCACATCAAATTATACTGTTTGGATTAATATATTATTTGAATTAACGGAATGAGATACTACCGTTGAGCGGGTTTTTGTCAGTTGGGAACGGATAAGATTGTGTCCGTCAGGAACGATAGGCAGTGCTGCAAAATGTCACTGTCAATGTCTTTAAAAAATCAGACTGAAACAAAATCCATGCCAGCGTCACGTACTCAATTGTCGTTGACGGACGTTTGAAACATGGTCGATTTGGTAACCAACAGACAGGAAAACAGGGCGCCGCCTAAGTCCAAATTTTTTATCGTTCCCGTTTTGCACTGAAAGTTTCACACTAAAACAGCCGCAACGTAGGCAAAACATAAAACAGACCCCAACATATACAAAACTCCAATTTGTCAGGTCCACTAACTACATTGCATTGAAAATATCACACAAATACACACCTCATTGGACTGAAAGTGAAGCCTACTACGGATCAACTTAAAATGTGCACATATTCACTCACAAAAACATTTTAAAATCAAGTTGAAATTATTTTTTATCCGTTTTGGTGTGCTAACAAGTCCAAAAATGTTCATGCTACAAATGAACATGAAACAAATCGATTTGTTTCTCTTGCAACAAAAATATTCCCGCAACATGAGTTTGACAGTTCGTCCATACGATACGATACGTCCATACGTCCGCAACATGTTCATAGACCCGGGCCTAATAGTTATGATATGAAAATATTATGGTTATAATGTGTACTATGATCCACCAGAGGCGTTTTAGGGCGAAATGCCTCTCAGTACGATCGCGATCTCTTGGAAAACTGGCGGCTGAACGGGACGGTCACGCACCTACACCGAATCTTAGTTAGTAATCGTAATATAGGGTAAAACTGTACGACGCAATGAGCTCATGGAACTCGAGCTAAACTAATAAGGTTAGTTAGAATCACTATGACCATCGTCACTTGCCAGGTGAAGGTAGATGGAAAATTATCATGGTCTTTCGCTACCATCAAAGGTCTGCGCCAGGGTAACGGTTTTGCCTGTCTCCTATTCAACTTGACGCTAGAGCGGGCCATTCGGGATACGAGAGTGGTGTCTTCGGGAACCAACTTCTATAAGTCTCTATAATAACGGCGGGAAGTCCTTTAATTATTTGCCTTAAAATCCTATAAACGTACGTAGCGTGAAATAGGTTTAATTAGCTTGGAAGCGTAGGAGGCATCCACTATTCAAAGAAGACGGAAGGCCGGGTTGCATGTCAACCGAGATCCTGGCATAGGCTGATGATATAGATGTTGGAACTTCTTGTTTGTACGAAAGGAAAATGCAGCCTGATTTATTCTCTATTTAACTAAAGCCTTCTACACTCCGTTCAAGCTAGCGAGGTTGCTATGATCACAACAACAGATATCGTTAGTTTGCGGCTCTCCTATATAGCTAAAGCCTACCAAGAGATCGTGCAGAGAACATCGATTTACATATAAATGAGGCAAAGATGGTGGCAACATCAGCAGCCTTTCCAACAAGTCCAAACATACGGAAGAACACTTTATCTTCGACAATAGCATAGAAACTGAGTTGCGCGCCAACCGGTCATTCTATAGTCTGAGAAAGCAGTTCACCTCAAAGAACATAAAGCGACGGACGATTACCCCTATATAGTAGTAGAAATCGTATACGCCTCTCAGACATGGATACTGTCCATATCTTTTAGTCCGTCCAAAAGGTCAAGAGGGGCGTGAGGCTAGCCGTCCCCGGTGTGATTAGCCTATAGTTGGTAATTAGCTCACCCCACCAGCAGGCCCGAGACAGCAAAGCACTCAGCCGCAGAACAATACCGCGCCAGAGAAAGGCTCGCAAAAACTACGCCGCTACCAGTCAGGTTAGCACCAACCACTACCAACTATCCGAGTCGACAATAAAGGAGGAACATTGCAGAATGTGGATAATCGTAAGCGATTTTTTATGAGCTATATCTTAATTTAAGAGTACGCAATTCTATTCTCTTCATTTAAGAGGGGGCACGCTCCATTCGGGGCTTAAAACCCATGACGGGCATGTTGTTGAGTCGTACGAGTTGACGACTGTACCATGAGACGGCTGACATGAATATCATTCTTGCTTAAAAAATACGTAGTTTCATTTAAAAAAAAACTAGCAGCGATATCCTTCTAAAAATTTCATATCCAGAACGTTATTTATGGCGAAACTTCCGTATTTAGTCGACACGTCTGAAACGATACCGCAACATTGTGATAGAGTCTTGAGTTTTATTATAAAGGCATGTCGCATGCTTGTAAACATGAGTTTTTCGTTGACGCTCTTGATGGCTGCTTTGCAATACGAGTATGAGTTCATTAGCATACACGTGCATACAACGGTGCAATAGAAGAAAGCGTGTTACTTGTTTTGTTGGTGTGATCATCCTGCTGCTATTGACGTTAGTTTTGGCGAACAGATCGCTTACAAATAGCCAACTAGAGTGTGAAGAACTTAGTGGATCATTCTCAAATAAAGTGACTGTTACCGACACCGCAAATGCATGTGTTCCAAAGTATCCAGAATCAATCTCCAGTGTGCGAAATTTACGCAAAAAAAGATATTTTAATCCGCCGCAACCTAGAACCTCAGTGCACCCCCCTTATGGGAAACGACTCTGTACTCAGCAAGACGTTCGAGATTATCAATCAAATTACGCAGCTCCAAATGAAGCACAGCTATCAACACAGCCATATCGTAAGATAGATCGATCGCAATACGAAATATCTTACACAATGTCACCGTTATATGAGATTTCTTCATTTCAGAGTACTTCATTTGGCCTTCTCTCGCTCGCCCTTGGAATGATGTTGGTAACAATTACGAAACTAAACATCCTCTCTCAAAAATGCCTGAGAGAAATTGTTACTGTCCCTATCCCCTAATGGCAAATAACAAGCTGTGTTATCATGGTATAACATGTTTTCCAAAAACAACCACCTCTATAATATCAACTACAACGGCCATCATTCCTACATCTTCTACAACTGCATCCATCACTTCTTCAACTTCAACGATAACAACAATATCTTCAAGCAATACGGAAACTACTACAACTCCCACGGAAACTACCACTTCAACAACCCCCACGGAAACTACAACATCAACAACCCTCACGGAAACTACTACTAAAACTCTCACTGAAACTACAACAATAACCCCCACGGAAATTACCACTACAACTCCGATTGAAACTACAACAATAACTCCCACGGAAACAACCACTACAACAACCCCTACAGAAACTACAACAACAACCCCCACGGAAACTACCACTACAACAACCCCCACGGAAACTACAACATCAACAACTCCCACGGAAACTACCACTACAACAACTCCCACGGAAACTACAACATCAACAACCTCCACGGAAACTACCACTTCAACAACCCCCACGGAAACTACAACATCAACAACCCCTACAGAAACAACCACTACAACAACCCCTACAGAAACTACAACAACAACCCCCACGGAAACTACCACTACAACAACCCCCACGGAAACTACAACATCAACAACTCCCACGGAAACTACCACTACAACAACTCCCACGGAAACTACAACATCAACAACCTCCACGGAAAGTACCACTTCAACAACCCCCACGGAAACTACAACATCAACAACCCCTACAGAAACTACAACAACAACCCCCACGGAAACTACCACTTCAACAACCCCCACGGAAACTTCCACTACAACAACTCCCACGGAAACTACAACAACAACCCTTACAGAAACTACAACAACAACCCCAACAGAAACTACCACTACAACCTCAACTGAAACTACTCCTACAACAACCCCCACGGAAACTACAACATCAACAACCCCCACGGAAACTACAACATCAACAACCCCCACGGAAACTACCACTACAACAACCCTTACAGAAACTACAACAACAACCCCCACAGAAACTACCACTACAACCTCAAGTGAAACTACCACTACAACAACTCCCACGGAAACTACAACATCAACAACCCCTACGGAAACTACCACTTCAACAACCCCCACGGAAACTACCACTACAACCTCAACTGAAACTACTACTACAACTCCCATTGAAACTACAACAATAACCCCCACGGAAACTTCCACTACAACCTCAACTGAAACTACCACTTCAACAACTCCCACGGAAACTACCACTACAACAACCCTTACAGAAACTACAACAACAACCCCCACAGAAACTACCACTACAACCTCAAGTGAAACTACCACTACAACAACTCCCACGGAAACTACAACATCAACAACCCCTACGGAAACTACCACTTCAACAACCCCCACGGAAACTACCACTACAACCTCAACTGAAACTACTACTACAACTCCCATTGAAACTACAACAATAACCCCCACGGAAACTTCCACTACAACCTCAACTGAAACTACCACTTCAACAACTCCCACGGAAACTACCACTACAACAACCCTTACAGAAACTACAACAACAACCCCCACAGAAACTACCACTACAACCTCAAGTGAAACTACCACTACAACAACTCCCACGGAAACTACAACATCAACAACCCCTACGGAAACTACCACTTCAACAACCCCCACGGAAACTACCACTACAACCTCAACTGAAACTACTACTACAACTCCCATTGAAACTACAACAATAACCCCCACGGAAACTTCCACTACAACCTCAACTGAAACTACCACTTCAACAACTCCCACGGAAACTACCACTACAACAACCCTTACAGAAACTACAACAACAACCCCCACAGAAACTACCACTACAACCTCAAGTGAAACTACCACTACAACAACTCCCACGGAAACTACAACATCAACAACCCCTACGGAAACTACCACTTCAACAACCCCCACGGAAACTACCACTACAACCTCAACTGAAACTACTACTACAACTCCCATTGAAACTACAACAATAACCCCCACGGAAACTACCACTACAACCTCAACTGAAACTACTACTACAACTCCCATTGAAACTACATCAATAACCCCCACGGAAACTACCACTACAACAACTCCCACGGAAACTACCACTACTACAATTCCACCTACAACGACAACTACTACAACCCCACCGACAACGACAACAACTACAACTCCACCTACAACTACCACTACAACAACCCCAACTACAACAACCCCAACTACAACAACCCCAACTACAACAACAACAACTACAACTCCACCTACAACGACAACTACTACAACTCCACCTACAACTACTACTACAACAACCCCAACTACAACGACAACTACTACAACTCCACCTACAACGACAACTACTACAACTCCACCTACAACTACTAATACAACAACCCCAACTACAACGACAACTACTACAACTCCACCTACAACGACAACTACTACAACTCCATCTACAACAACAACAACAACTAGAACCCTACCTACAACGACTCCAACTACCACAAGGGTTGTACCTTCACCCACTAGAGCAACACCTCGACCTTAGTACATCGTACAGTTCAGTTCAGTTTCTGCTTAACAGGAATGCTGAAAACCCTTATGAATTGTAAAATTTCTTCGTGTTGTAACAGTCACGAGCAGCAATGATTATTAATGCGAGCATGATTTCCATTTCCATCAAAAGCGAAGCATCCAGCATGTGCATTATTTGATTTGTTTTATTGAAATTTACTTGCCTCTAGGGCTTTATTATAATTAACTTACAGCTTCTTCTTTAGATATAATTAACCATGCATAACAAATTTATGTATTTCCAGTAACTCACTTGTTATACGAACAGCCTCTTATTCAGATAACTTTCTTTTAATATAATATTAAATTACATTTTAACTTTTATATATGAACTAGTCAAGGATCGGTAGGAATCTGCCGAGTGCCCTGGAACTCAAAGATCCCGAAAACTCTTATTTGATGATCCGATCCAATCCCAGATGCGTACTTACAGAAGAGACAATCTTGATATGCCCAACACTCCGCTTTTGCGCTCTTGTGGCCTTCTTGAGTATAAATACAGAATACAAATACGAAAACATAAATTTTCACGTATGTTTTTTTTATTAACCATCAATTAATATCTTTAATATCTTTCAGCCAAAATACGGACCATCACGCTGTGTTACATTTTGAGTTGCTGTCTGTAAAATAATTAGGTCCGATGTATACTAATGCATGCTAAATTTGCTATAATTAACTGGGTAGTTGGTATTCATGGGTTCAAGCCTGAAATGGACCGTTTCCCCATTGCAAGGATTGACTGCATGCAGTGTTGTACCGTGGGGTAAATACTGTTTTACCCGGTTTTTTTTTTTGGTTTTGACCGGGTTTTTCCCTTTTTCGTTTTTACCCGGGTAAATCTTGGGTATTTTTGAATTGTAAATATGGATTGAATTGAATTTGTAATGCTTTTTATCACTTAATTGGAAATATTTCTGCCAAGTTTGCATAAAATAGACTTTTCCATATCCTTATATGCAGTTTGGGCTAATGAACACTCTTAAAAATTTGCCGAATCTCGGTTAATTTTTACCGAAATCTGCACAACTGAGATCTTGGCAATGATCTTGGTTATATTTCTGTTGCCGAAATCTCGGTTAAAAATGCAAATGACATTTTGTTTTAACGTTTACGTTTAACCGAAATTTTCGGTTAGAGCAGGGGTCTCCAAACTAAGGCCCGTGGGCCGCATGCGGCCCTCAAGAGCCCTTAATGCGGCCCGCAAGGAGTGGGTTAAGGTTAAATGAAATAGTTTTCTTTTCTAACTGATTATTTTTTTTTTACTTCTGAAAGATGAAAATCAAGATTCAATAAAAGAAAGCTGCAGAAAATTGATATATTTCAATAGTATTTTCTTATTAAAACGAGATATGAACGAGACTCATTCCAAAGGTAGCGTCAAAATGGCCCTCAACAAGGTTCATTGTGAAGCAATGCGGCCCGCGAACTGAAAAGTTTGGAGACCCCTGGGTTAGAGCAATCCAAGATTTCAGCTAACTATAAAAACAATCTTTTTTTGTGGTTTTATCAAGTTAGCGTAACAAGTTAGTTTGGGTAATACAAACAAACACAATTATTTATTGAGCCATAGTCATAGTCAGTCTTTTTAGGCCGTCCACAAGGACAGAGGAGGCGTGGTAGGCCCAAATTGAGGTGGCAAGATGGCGTGGAGGCGTCCGCCATTAAGGCCGGGATAACGGACTGGCAGACGAAGGCGCGAGACCGTGAGCGGTTTCGGACACTCCTGAGGCAGGCCAAGACCGCAAAGCGGTTGTAGTGCCGGATAAGTAAGTAAGTAAGTCATAGCGAAGATATGAACAGTCGAACTCTGGTCTATTTTGCGATGGCGTCTGTGATCTGTAAGAAATGTGAAGGTGCTATTAGCAACGATCCAATTCCGTGCTTCGGTCTTTGTGAACACTATTACCACGATAAGTGCATTGGACTTTCAACCCCGCTCCTGCGTGATTTTAAGAAGTCACAAAATTTATTCTGGGCTTGCGCGGATTGTGCTCAGCGTTTGCGGGCCGTTGACCCTTTACGCTTCTCGCACGGCCTTTCTCGTGACGCTGCCTACCTGTTGGAATCGTTGCAGTCCGATTTCCGCGATTCCTCACGTTCTGTGCAGGCGGCATCAGCTGGCTTGCGACTTGAACTTTCCTCTTCACTGGATTGTTTTAGAAACGAGATAGCTTTGATGAAACAGGAATCAGCATCGTCAATTCGTTCCGTGAAAGATTTCATCGTCTCACTTACTGCTTCTCACTCAATGGAACGCAACTACTCACAGGCTCCACTACTCACAACGCTTGATGAAGTTAAGCATGGCATCAAGGAGCTTGATCTCATGCACCGTGAGTTTCTCACTTCCTTCAACTCACTAATGAACAAGCTCAACTCTCATCTTGCCACGCATACCACTACATCGAGTGCTCAACATTCTGCGATTCCTGCTACGCACTCAACGACCACGATTCCAGTTGCGGCCTCTAAGCTCACTCATCAAGCTGTTGGTGAGAATCCTTCTAACCGTCGATTGTTGGATCGCTCTCCCGACCCATCGCCTACCAATACCGTTACACGCGCTATGCTTTCATCGGGCACAGGGTTGTCCTGCAATAATATTACGACCGTTCCTGAACGCCCACCCCGTACTTGGGTCTTTATCTCCCGTATTGCTCCTGATACTCCGATTGAAGCGATCCGCGAAATGGCCTGTTCTAACATAGGGACAGACGACATCTTGGTATATAGCCTTGTACGACGCGACCGGGATCTTTCTACGCTCTCCTACGTATCTTTTAAAATTGGTGTACCGGATTCGCACCGGACTGTTGCTTTGGCTGCTTCAACCTGGCCTCGCGGGATCTCTTTTAAGGAGTTCATCGACCTAAATCCCCGCTCCGTCAATGTTTGGCGACCCACTACTGCAGCATCCCTTGCACCTTCTGCGCCTATTAATCGTGAATCGGATCATCCTTCCTCGCCACCTTCTATCAACCACACGACACAACTGCGAAACGCTGATTTCACTATTTCGCCAGATCATGGCCCTATGAGCTTGCCTTATACGCAGTACATTCAGCAAGCGTAAACCGGCTGATCCGGCTGAAGATTCTCATGAACTACCGACTTTACCCGAATTGATGGAAGCTAACCCTGCATCTAATACACATAATCCGTCCGACTCTCTTTCGCCGTTAATAACTTGCAGCGAGAGCACTCCCGGCGCATCTCGCTCTCTCATCCCTTCGATCGATCAACTAAACATCTACTATCAAAAAGTATGAGGATTGCGCACAAAACTAGACGAGTTACGCCTCTCTGTCTATCTGAGCTTGATATGGATGTGTTTGCATCGTGCGTTAATCACTTCATTCCTACTGGTGTATCTCGTGAAAATGTTTCTCTGCTTGATGGAATATCGGTAAACGGTTTGCCGCAATTATCTGGCATAAAAAATATACGCGGAAGTCAATTGGACCTTCTATTTGCCAATGCTGCCAATGCTATGCCTTCTTGGAGCGCTGCTCCCCCGTCATAGCTTCACCTGTTCCACTCGTCGCGCTAGACAATCATCATCCTGCTCTTGAGACAAGTGTGCTCCTTACGCACTCTCGCCCTGCATCCTCTCAACGAATACCTACGGCTCGTATGTTCAATTTTAGGAAACTGGACTACCAAAAGCTTCATTATATTTTAGCCGGTACCGATTGGAGCTTTACTGATGATGACATAAATCAAGCTGCAGCAGCGTTTACTAATGTAATCACTTCCGCCTTCCCTTCCTGCTGTCCTCTCCTATCCTGTCTACCGATCCCGGCTTCGCTCCTTTTCCGTACCATAAACTCCTTCCTACTCCTTCGTGAATAATTGTATACTATAGTCAGTAAGCACTATTGCTGTAACCCAACGTGGCCGAGCAATTAAAAAAAAAAAAAAAAAAAATAGCCATAGCAGCTGCCATAGCCATAGCCTGCTCCCATGATGATTGCCGGTGTACATCTTCTGCAGCATGATGCCACCATCGTATCTGTAGTTGGACGGCAGTAAGTCACCCTACACTCAGTGGCGGATTTAACGGTGCGCGGACTGAGCGGCCGCGGGGGGCCCCGTCAATGTAGGGGCCCCGTGTATGGTAATTCCAGCATATAGAAGAGTGTGTACAGTAGTCTCAGTGAGATCTTCTGTGCTAGATAGGGGCCCCATGGATGAAGGGACTCATAAACTATAGGGACCCAGTACAGGGATTCTGAGCACCCCCCCCCCCCCCCCCCCCCCCGCCAGCAAACCATTAAAGTGTGTTTGATTCAAAACTTAATGCAGCAATATGCACCCCCTCCCCCCCCCCCCCCCCCCCCCCGCTCTACACCAACCGTGGGGCCTCCACTGCTTTTAACGCTTAGGGCCCCCAACACCCTAGATCCGCCACTGCCTACACTTATGAGAGTTGTGGTGAGATGGGAACCGCAGGGACGGGCGCCGGTACAACACCAGATGGTGTACACAGTTTGGATGTAGTACAGGTACAAGAAGATGAGCCGGGCATGGAGCGGGCACCGGTACAGATACGGTTCTGTAAAGCGAGCAGGGTGAAACAATCCTGAGTGAACCCTGATTAGACGTCACGTGGTCGAGTATTTGGATACTTACCTCGTGAAGGTGACTGGAAATGAAACCTGGAAGTCCGAACGGACCGGCAAAAGATGGTCCAATCGGACTAGCATCCGGTAATGCCCCGTGCCCGATCGTACGCTGCTGATGCTCGGTTTCTTCACGCTGAATGTTATATTTTCATTTATTATTCGCACTATTAATTTTACATCACAAATTCACTCCGAAAGGTTTCTGTATCACGAGATTCACAAAATGATGAATGACAGATAGAAAACCGAGCCTCGACTAACTCAAAAAGTAAAGCCGAAATTTCGGTTATTTTGACGGATGACCTCGATGACAGCAATGTTAACGTACGTAATCGGCATGTTGTGTTATCGAGTTTCGGTTAAAATATTTATTTAACTTATATTTCAGTTTTAAATGGAACTGATGGATCGGCAATGGGAAATTTTCCACTGACATATCAGTATAACATATCAGAGCCGAGAGATTTCGGCAGTTGATTTAACCGAGGTCGGAAAATATTTTTAAGTGTGTAGAGATACCAATTACATCCAATGTGTAAAATCTCCCACTAGCTGTTGCGCGATTGAAAAAACCCAATCTACCCGGAAAAATACGGTAAATATCCGTGGATTTTCCCCTAGCCACACTGAGCATGGACCTCGTAGCTTTACAAGAGATTCGGTGGCTAGGGAACGGTGTGCACAACAGGCGTGGTAAGCATTGCTACGACAATATAATAATCCGTGGATTTTTTCCCGAAATTTTAAATACCCGATTTGGTACTTCCCTGGATGCATGGTAATGTATTAAGTCTTGAAAGCCTGAATAGGCCGGCTTGTCCGCGTAGGACGGCGTAACGTAAATAGAAGAAGAAGAAGAAGAAAAAGAAGTGGGTTGTCCGATTATTTAGCCATCCTTGGCCAATCGACGTATCTTTCATTATAGCGGAGTTGTCTGGTATTAAGTCGAGTGCTGATAGCATCACCGGGCCACTCTTAGTCTGCCCGTCTCCTTAGTGGAAAGGCCAGAACTACCTCACAGTTCACCAACTTATGGGGTAGATTCGACTACTTGGTCCGCTGTAATCCTAGCCGGAGGGAGGGCACTGGTGGGGAGTGTGGCGGGTTCCGTGGGCCCGGGGATTCATCGGGGGATGTCTGCGTTGAGACCCCTATCCTTGATACTGCGTCTGGTCGCCCAGAGGCTGGATACAGATATGGGGGGGGGGGGACAGCGCGGCCTGACTACGACCATATCCTCGGTAACCCACCGAGCATTCCCTCATCCCACTTCGGTTTCCTGCCGGCACGGGGGGACGGTGGCCGGTGGTCTGCTACCTCAAAAGTTTAAAAGGCAGAGTTACTCTACAACTCAAATACATTCTTTCCCTACTCCTCAATTTCCCACCTCTACATCCCATCTCTACCAATCCATGTATACCTAATCCCATTCTAGAAAGGAAGAGAAACAAAAAACTAATACCCTTTGGAAAAAAAGATTTTAGTGCACGTGAAGAAAGAGTCCATAAGGATCAAAGTCACTATAATTTTTTGACAGACAAACAGACCTAGCCACTGTAGCTGGTTACCGTAGATATCCTTTCCTATCAACTACAGTTCCATTGTGTTTTTCTACAGTCGATGCTGATCAGGCAGATTGCAGTGCGCGCGATTGCTCTTCCTAACGCACCGTATGTTGTCTACCATGTCGCGCAATGAGTGGCATGTCACCTTAAGTAACAAATCAAGCATAATGCGGACTAAAAGACCGCATGACGCCCCGTGGCCGAAGGAGACCCGGAGATCAGTAGCTTAGCTTCTGTCTGCGAGTAAATTGTTGAAGATTTACATTCATGCTATTGAGATTCACGTCCGTCACTCTGCTCGAAACTTCAACACGGCCTTTTTACTGTAACCGCTTTGGTTCTTAACTCGTCTTACTAGACCACTTCCACCCTAGTGTCCTGTCTCCATATTTTAATTCAGCGTAATTTTTCACAGGAGCATAGCTAACGAGTGTCCTCAACGACGAGTGAAAAAGATTGTCCGATAAGTTTTCTGAGGAACTGTATGAAATGCCCTGGGAATATGAGTGATGAGAGTGTGGCTAAACTAACGTTTACCTTAATTACAAACTTAGAATGGTAACTCGAACGGGAACGCCGCTTGCCAAAATGAGCAAAATGAACGTTTGAGTGAAGAGTCTGACTATGTGCACGAACAATGTAACCACCATCGACAAATTTAACACCACAGGAGACATCGACACCACCACAGGTTAAGAAATTATTGCTAAACTCTGTATTTGTTTGTTTGTTTTTTATATTATTGTATTTTATTGCCTCCAAAACCGACGAAGAATTTACTTTTCCATAAAATATATCAGCTTCTACAAATATAACGTGATTATTGCCTTTGCTCACATCTATCGTTGTGAAATTGTACATGCATAAACTACGCTAAAATCACAAAAGTGGCAACTACACACACACACATGCAATGGGTCGTAGGATAATAGAAGCAGGGTGAGGTGTAAAGATATCTTGAGATCACTTCTGGTGGGAAAGCGAGAGAGCGCTGAAACGTAGGTCGGTTCATTAACACTCAAAACCACAGCCCACATGGTCCGCCTTAGATTGCCAGTACGTCCGATATGGTGGACACGTTGTCGCCGGTCATATTGTGCTCATCTTGAAACCGAGCATACCGCACGTGCGGCGACGGCTGTGTACGCGCTCTGGACGGTACGGTCTGTAGCTCATCGGCCAGACGCAGAACGGCTTTGCGCCTCCGGTACGCTACGGTTAACACGACCAGCGTTAGCGCAGCAACAGCCAGTGCTCCAACGACCGTATATCCGAGCGAAGAAACCGCCATCGATCGGTTGGTGTGATTGTTGGTGGGGCCGGTTTCGTTACCGCCCTGAAGAAGAGCGCTCGGTCCATTCTGGTGTGCGATGGACGTGTTCGGTGACGGTACGATAGGAAAGGTTTCCGTACGCTCGGTCGCGTTGTCTGGCAGAGTCACCATATCGCTTTCGGTAGCAGTTACAACATCGGACGTAATCACGCTCGGGCGCACGCTTGTTGCCGGTGACGTAGACATTAAATCGGGCTCGGAACTCACCATAATGGGAGTGTTTCCTAGTTCGGGAGCGACTGTAGACTGGAGACCGCTTGTCGAGAAGATTGCATAGGGTTCCGTTGATGAGTATCCACTCGACTCCTCAATTGGGGCTGGTTCTGTTTCATTTGAGATTCTGGAAGCAGAAGTTAAACATAAACAGGGTCTTAAGTATCGCCTTTCACAGTTCCTTATCGTTCGAGGTCACCACCTAAGGTATGCTAGCTTGGTACAATTACACCGCACTTCATCCGTGGCCGTTTCGACGGTAATGCAGTCCCTGCCGCTCCATACACCGTTGCCCCACGTTTGACACTGAAAACATTGCAAGAGGTTGAGTTAGTGGCCGCCCTTGGTTGCTGCTTCCAACACTCCATACATACCGTCACGTTCGGCAGCCGGCGTCCGTCCAGCGACCACAGAAAGTAGTCATTTCTCCAGTCCACCAGCGTCCACATGCCGCCCTTCTCCACCGACAGCACGAACGCTTCGTAGAAGCCGAGGTCCAGCTCGTGCGCTTGCTCGGCCCGCTCGACAAACAGGTCGCGGGCGTAGTATACGCGCCCCAGACAGAAATACTCCGTCTCTGGGAAGGTGTCCAGAAGCCGGCCGCGGCCGGTGGGAGTGCTGAGCAGCACGTGGTTTGGAACTGGCACGTGGCCAACGTTCATTTCCGCAATGCTACGGTAGCGATTCACCTCCAGCGTAAGCAGCTGGCCCACAAAAACGTAGTGCGGCTCGAGCGCGCAATAGTTCCGGGCGGCCTGATGCACGAAGCTTAACAAACTCGTACGTGCCTGCCGCGCAACGGTCACGTTTTTCGATACAGTTAAGCTCTCCATCAGTAGCAGCTTGGTGTTGAGTTTGGTCGCACCTCCGACCATTGAGGGCGCTGGTGCGGAGCGTTTCGGCCTTGGCGACGCGTCCATTAGCTCCAGCAACTGCTCAAACAGCGCGTGATTGTTCGCCTCTTCCAGATCGAGCAGGGGCTTTGCCTGCACGATGAACTCCTGGACTGCGGCCTCGGACAGGTACGCCGTTTCCGCGTACACCTTGCCGATGTGCGCAATGGATTGCTGCAACTGCTCGACGAACCGGCGGTACGCGCCGTCGTACTGGGGCGAGTGCCGGTTGCGCAGCGTTATCAGCAGCTCGAATGCATTTTTCAACGCATCGCGATAGTTGAGTCGATCGAAAAATGCCTCCACCGATTCGAGCGCCCACAGTACAGCTTCCGCCGATGGTTCAGCCCCGGGAAGCACGCAAGCGTCCGGACCAATGATCTTCGAGCAGGCGCCGCGTGAATCGCACACGACCGCGTACGTTCCGACGCAACCAGTTTTACTGTACGGAAGAACCGTTTCGGCCGATGTTATCTCCCAGTAGGTAGCCACGTGTACGTCCACACCGTCGGCCACGTACCAGAAGCTGTATCGCAGCGGGTAGTCCGGTTCGGTGTCCTTCGCGATCCCGGTCGCCAGCTTGTACACGGTGTCTAGGGCCGTTCCATTCGCTTCCGGGGTCAGCACCATCGGTAGCACCGCTTCCGGTGCTCCATTTGTCTCCAGCACGAACGTCCAGTGGCTTTTGCTCGGTTCGCGTGTGGCTTGTGGTCCGCCCGGTTTACTATCGTCGATCGGTTCGGGGCAAACCGTTTCCAGGCGCAATTTATAGCGCGCGTTCGGTTCCAGCCCCTTCCACGGTCCGGTAAGCGATCGACCCGGAATGGACAATGGCACATCCTTCACGACCGTGTCGTTCCCATAGTCCACCAGCTCGGCAAGAAAGTTTTCCTCCACATCGCGTATGAACAGACCACCCAAGGTGCGACCGTTCGGCAGCTGCGCGGGATCAAAATACGCAAAGCCGCCCTTCTCCTTCAGCACGGTCCAGTTGGAGTAGCAGTTCGGCACGAGTCCGGCCACGCTCACGAGCAGCTCGAACGGTTCCCCGGCAACGGCCGGATACTGAGACCATTGGAGCACGCGAACCACGGGTGTAACCTTCGGATGAACCACCAACAGCGACGTCCACCGCGGTTCAGATTCCCGGTCCTCCCCGCCGGCAATGGAGGCCTGCACAACGTACCGACCCTCCTTGTAGAAGGTTACCAGTGCCTCGCCATCGCTCACCTCGAACGTGTCGTCACAATTGCCGCCCGCATTTGAGCTCTGGCAGGACCACACCATCCCCTCCTCGACACCGGACACGTACGATCGCACCCGCACGGTTTGATCAATGCCGACCACGGCATCGACGGGAAACAGCACAGCTGTTGGGACACGGCGCAAAACGCGCACCGTCATGTGTGCCCTTGCAATCATTTCATCCACATTGGACGTCGAATACACCCGCACCTCGATGTCGTACGCCTGGCCGGGAAGCAACGTACCCGCCGGCACGGTAAGCGTCTTGGAGCGTTCCATCGCAACCGCCAGCGGTTCGCTGTCGTTGCGCCCCCCGTCCTCGGCGATGGTCCAGCGATAGAAGTAATCCACCCGCCGGACACAAAATATGAGCTGCGCCGTCACGAGATAGTCCACGTCCGCGTACGTCCGCTCGGCGCCCAGCATTACCAGCGACACGTCGTTACCGCCCCGCGTGGACCCACCGTGCTCGAACGAGGCACCCTGGTCCGCGTCCCGGTAGGTCATAGTGAAGTTTTGCTCCTCGCTCTCCACGCCGGCCGCATCGAGCGCGACCACGCCGAACGTGTACACTACGCCCGGTACCAGCTCGTCCGTACCGATCGTCATCTGTCCGCGCTGCGCGATCACGTCCCGTTCGCGCCGGACACGCTGCTCGAGCTGGCGTACGGCCCGCCACAGCCCGACCGTATGCCGCTGGCTGATGAATCCAGTGTCGCCCAGCAGCGTAAAGTACGCTTTCACCCGGTAGTGCAGCTGCTGCCCGCCATTCGTCTGAATGCTGTCACGGAAAAAATGGGTTAGCGCACAGTAAGTCACGGTTGCGAGAAAAAAGTGGCAGGAAGCAGTGGGCACTCAATAATGAAATCAATAATTTATGCGCTTCTGCGCCGCAAGGACACCTTCCCTCACCATTCCCACTCTACGCTCCAATCCAAAGCGTGTCTTACCCGATCGTTAGGTGGCGTGCGGATGCGGATTGTGTGAAATTCCCTCCAGTGACACCACCGCCGCTGCTGTCGGGTGTGCTGCCATGACCTTGGGTCGGATTACAGATAAACTCGGGTGCTATTATGCGAAACGTTGGTTTTTCCTGCTGGAAAGCAAAGCAAAGAAAGCGAACCTTATTGATTGTTGTGTACTAACGTGCTTGGCAAAAAGGGCAGATAACTCACCGCTAACGATCGTTCGATACATGCCAAGCAAAACACCCACCATAGCACCGGTCCTATTAACGCTTTGTAGGACCGCTTCATGTCTCTTCTGTGTTAATTACTCTTCTCCTGTTCAGTGCAACATTCCCACAGTCACAGGACCTAGGCTCCTCTGCCAGTAGTCGGCCAACTGCACTCTTCAAGGCCGTCCGAGCGACTGAACGCGTTGTTCTTCGTTCCGTTGCTAGCAAGGCGCCAACCACCAAACGCGCCGGGAGTGTTTCGATGCGATTGTAAAAATAAACGGCAGGAACCACATGACACGCAAACGGTGATGCCGTACCGTACCGTCACAAACAATCCTGGGCGGGACCTGTTGGGTGTCGTTTGCGCGCTGCTATACAACCACTACACACCGGTGAAGTCCGTCGAAGGACCCACATAAACCACCCAACCCAATGTTACTTCGGCCGGAATCGATTGCTGGGGTTTTTACCAGCGCTCTCCGAGTGACTGACCGACTGACCGACCTACCGACCGCCAACGAACGAACGAACGATTTAAAAATAACACACACACACATACACTCACTAACGCTAATCGCACAGGTACGCGTAAGGCTCAAATTGTCCGCTCTCAGCGCCAGCAGAGGATTGTTTAAAGACCCGCCAAAGTGCTAGGATGGAATCGATTCGAAACTCGCTTGCTCCTCTAATTAGTCGATTTGACTGTGTTGACTGCGCACTATTGCTTACGATTGCAACACGAAATGCTCGCCTACTGATGTTACTGCTGCTGCTGCTGCTACAACTGCATGTGCATCGAAGAGCGAGGAACAGACTGCTGTGATTTCAACACAAACACACTCTGGCCGTTTTGATGTTGTTGGTCCTGTTTTGCTTTGTCCCTTTTCGCTTATCCTTAACATCCAACTACGGCACCGTAGATGGCGAACGACCGCCGAACGGTCCTCTCTGTCGAAAAAAGGATCCTTTTTGTTGCTTTTCCTTTGCTCGTTTTGAGTCCGCGGGTGCGGGTGCGGGTGAACTACATCCTTTCCTTTGGCTTTGTCTGTGTGTTTGTGTGTTGTCGTTCGTTTCTTCGCCCATACGCACCCCAGAGCGAATCGATGTAATCCGAGCGGTCCATAGTGGTCCATCCATCCTTGTTGCCTCTGCCCTGTTTTACGTCTTGGCAAATTAAGCCCACGACTGATTGATGTATGTATGGGTGTGTGTGTGTGTGTGTGTGTGTGTCTGTGTGTATGACCTTTTTATCCAAACATTTGTTTGTCCCATTTCGATACATATCGCTCAGAACCATGGCCCAGAAGATCCGTGGGAGAAAGAGTGAATAATAAACAAACCCTCTGGCTAAGAATGGCGAGAAGAAGGAGAAAAAAACGAAAGAACAGAACTACAAATCAGTGCAGGCAAAAAATGGCCATTATGCCGGTGGACGAGCGGAGGAAGCACAGCTGGAACGGAGGACCCTCCCTCGCACCCTACCACAGCTACGGTGCACAAATGCAGCTGCGGGCAGGCGTAAGTGCCGTGCACTTCGGTGTCCTGCGGGCTGTGTGTTTCGTTTTCATCGCGGATGCGTCTGGCCTGCAGATGATGAGCGAACGTGACCAGGAGACGATGGCTAGGGTTAGGCTTGAAACGGAATATCCTTTTCCTCTATGCACTGTCTTTCCTGTTTGCAAACGTAAACAGTACATGTGTGTGTGTAGGTCAAAATGGTACAGTTATTTATCCAAAACTCTCCTGAAAACAATTTATTCGCCAACACAACGAAACTGTTCAACATTAGAAATAAATCATTGTATCTAGCAAAAGAATAGAACGCATCGCTTTTTAAAATTTACCCTGCACGAGATACTTCTCCGCTTCTTCTTTGGCGTAACTATTACACACGAAAGCAGAAATATTATTAACAGCATTTGCTATTGTGAGTACCGGGTCCAGATGGGAATTGAACCCGTACCCGTCTATCGTATAGGCTATCGTATATTCCGCTTCAGAAAATGTTATTTTGTCATGTTTTTTACTTCGGAGAAGAAAAGTTTTGTTAAATGTAGATACATATGTTTTTCACGCATTGCATCCATTTTCGCAATGAAAAATGGTGAAAATAATACTTTGCTTTGAAATTCAGCACGTCCATTCCCTCGATGACCAAAAAAAGCTTCCACCAGCCGTGTTAGTGAAAATCGAAATTACACTAGCGAGTACGGACAGTATCCCCCGGCCTTTATGCATTTTTGAATGCATTTTTTACTACTGCTACTCACCACTAGATGGCGCCACGAGAAGACTCATGCCTGGACAGAATTGCGGCTGTGTTTAATAAGCCGCAGTCAAACTGAGTGATTAAATATTATTTTAAACATCATAACACACTAGAGATTTATTTGTTGACGGCATAAAGACCATAAAGACGGATAAAAAGCTCTGTTTTCTACTTTGACGTTAAAACCACGCAATCGGATCGGAGTCACAGCTCCAAAGCTACCAAGGGACGGAAGACTTCTCGGACGGAGAAGACACAAACTGTGAGATTTCCCATACCTAAAATCGATGTGAGGTTTAGACGGTTATCGTGGAGGCGAGCTCCAAAAGAAATCGTATTCCTCGGATGATTACACTACATCCCAAATGCTTTTAGCGTGTGCAACCAAGTTTGTCGAAAGGCGATTGATAATATGGGTTTAATTTTGTGACTTTGGTAATTTTCGGATCAATTATATGTCATTTAACACACTAAAGTTTAGCGGTTATAAATGACACGGCTATATAAAGCGATTTTATTTCAAATGTTCTACGCGTTTGTCGTATGGCAGGCTGTGGCATTGAACAAGAACATTTCACGAAGCTTGGAGGAGGACATGTGAAGTATATCGGAAGAAAATCATTATCGGAATCTGGAGCACAAGGTACGGAATCGACTTCCAATTGGCGACTAGGAGGAGCAGGCGCATCTACGTTGCATTTGTTTATATAATTATTTATTTACAACCATGTTTAGGCCATGAAGCGAAACGAACGAAGCAATGTATCATGTGTTGTGATTCTTACACTTTATTTATAACTTAATAGGAAACACGGTAAAATAACACATAGGACGATACGCGAATACTGGTGTGTGGTTGTGCAACCGTCCGTTGCCCTTGAGCGCTCGGTATCAACTCTCATGCGGCTCCGGTCCTTGTTCGCCAATACGGGAACACTCAGGCACTCAACACGATCGTGCTTCAATAGTCGACAGGCGAATGTCGACGTCGAGCAGCTGGCGCTGCTGAGGCTGCGTTCCCACAACATCTCCCTTCTTTTAATACAGCAGGTACGGGTCGAACCAACGCGGTGCTTTTCTATCTCTAAAAGAGCGGCGTGGTGGTGGTACCGGCTGTGCTCCTCGATGCGACTCTTCAGGGATGCAATCACGTTCAGGAGGTGGTGATGCTGATGATTGGGACACGGTCCTGTAAGATGATGATTCAGCGGACGACGGTGATAGATTACACGGAGCTGAATCGGACGGTGGCGACAACGACGATGACGATGGAGACGATGAGGACGATGATGACGATGAATCAGGTGACGACGACGGAGGCGTAAGGTTCCACTCATCCAAGAGAATATGTAGCGGCAAAAGGTGTTGATCACGCTTACTGGATTGCTGGTTAGAAGGGACCCGACGACGTAGTTGGTTGATATGGCTTCGTATAATCTTATGGTCCTCAGTCATAACACGGTACATTACATTGCCGCATTTCCGCAATATTCTTCCTGGCTTCCATTTCCATCCGTTCTGCGAGTAAATCTTAGCGAAGACTAGATCATTTGGGACGAAATTGCGTCGTTGCTCATCGTTATTGGTTTCTTGCGGTTTAGGCACAGGGCGTATAAGCTCTAAACAAGTGCGAATTTGTCGTCCGAACATTACTGTCGCTGGCGCTTCGTTATTTGGCACTTGAGGATTTGGCGTGGCGCGATATGTTTGTAAAAACGTGTCAAGTGCATCTTCTATTGCAGTTCCACTGTTGTGTCCGCACAAATGAGACGTGAGACGGTGTGTACGGCACAAACAGAATATATATTTTGTCACTAGCTTTGGTATGGGTACAATTAACATTGGTAATAAATAATATAAACAACACACACGCAATGCGGGGAGAGGACGGCTGGTCCTGCTCGCGCCGCGATCCTCACTGAGGACGTCACCGGATGACAGCCCTGCTGTCAACGGCGAGCCCTCAGGATGAGGCAGCGGTCTGTCCACAACATCATGTATTCTTTCCAATTATATTTATCAGCAACCTACCTAAAGGCCGGGCTACATTGACCGTACTCGCTAGTGTAATTTCAATTTTCACCAGCGCATCTGGCTGCGGCTGGTGGAAGCATTTTACCAAACAATTTGGAGCTGCTTCAGAAAATATGTTATTTTTCCATGTTTTTAACTTAATACGGACAGTAAATGTTTTGTAAAAGGTAGATGCACATGTCCTGTACGCATTGCATCCATTTTCATGACAAAAAACGATGGAAAAACTGCTTAATTTTCAGATCCAGCACGACCCCTCGATGACCTAAAAAAGCTTCCACCAGCTGCCGCCAGATGCGCTAGTGAAAATCAAAATTACACTAGCGAGTACGGACAGTGTCCCCCGGCCTTAATCACTTTGAACCCCTTGCACATTTTACTGCACCAATAATTACATCGAAGGTTCAACGTGCAACGTGTTTGAAGCGTTCTTTTAGAACAGCTGCAATAATTTAAAAAAAAAACCCATTTGAAACATAGCTGACAGTAGAGTATATGCAACGATAAAACCAAACTATAAGTTTTCGTATAGAATCGTTATCGCAGAGCGAAATAAATATGTAACAGCCCGGTACTTGAACCTCCAGTGAGGTGATTGTTTGTAAGTAACATTAAATTACTACAAATAAGAAGCATAGACTATGCACAAGATCACTGCCATTGAAGGTATTTTCCCACCTCGCTACGAAAAGATGCTCCGATAAGATGCTTCGAAATGCATCAAAGCTGAGAAAGGCCCACAATCACACATGCCTTCCCGCTTCCATCTTCTTACTAGGATTTTCCATCGAAAGGGAGCCATCACAAACACAAATTCTCTCCACCTCCCATAATCTGTCTAAGGTCAGACGTTTCGATTCGAAGCCGTTCCACAGCAGATGGGAAACGGTATTAACGAACACTGATAAGGTTTTTATAAAACGAGCATATTCGCTGGCTGTTCGGATCATTCCGCTAGTGAAAGTCGCGATCACAACAGTGTACTGTACGGTTTCTTTTTTTTCTAAAATGGCAAAATGGGCCGTATTTGGCATAATCTTTCTGATAGGTTTATTTAGCGAGGAGCTAAGGATAACGTCAGCCGAAAAGCTACAACTCGTCTATCAATGGTCACAGCTGAAGTCCAGTAACAGTAGCGAAGGTAAGGGTAAGCGGCGCACGGTAGTTCTGAAGTATGTACATCAAGGTTTTTATGTTGTGCGAATTGTTTTGCAGCATCGCAAAATGTAGTATTCACGGCCAATTCTGTCCCAGCCGATGAGGACACGTTCAACGCGTATGGCAATCTGCCGATGGGTGTCACCCATCACAAGGGATTCCTGTACGTTACGATTCCACGGCGCCGTCCGGGCATTCCGGCCACCTTGAACGTCATCGACCTGGCACGCAATCCATCGGCAAACAATCCGACGCTGGATCCGTACCCTAACCTATTGGTGAACTCACTGCGGGTAATTGGCATTATCGAATCATTGGAGCTGTGTGTTATACTCACCCATCCTCCCATTTCTCCATTAAAGAGGGATTTCACTGCCGACCCGAAACGCATCATCTCTGTCTACCGCACGCAGGTGGATCGTTGCGATCGGCTCTGGTTCGTTGATACGGGATATCTCGAGTATCCGGGCGGTGCTGGCCGCCAGGTGCAGCGTCCCGCCCTGTGGGTCATCGATCTTACCATCAATCGGAGTGTGCGACGGTTCGAAATTCCACCGGAAATGGTCGAGTTTGGTTACGGCATTCCCAACATCGAGGTGGACGTCGATGATCGCGATTGTGGCCGTGCTTACGCGTACATTCCCGACTACGAGTGGCGTCGGCTGTACGTGTACGGACTGACCGAGGGTCGGATGTGGCGGTTTGAGCACAACTACTTCTCCTTTGAACCACGGTACGGTGACTTCAATGTGGCCGGTCAACAGTTCACCTGGTACGATGGTATCTTTTCCGTGGCGGTCGGTGGACGGTGGGAAAATAGCGCTGCCGAGCGTACCGTGTATCTGCACGCAATGGCTTCCGTCAGTGAGATTGCCGTGTCGAATCGGATTCTACAGAACGAAACGATGGCGCAGCTCGGCAGTGGGGCGTACGGGCGTGCCTTTCACCATCTTGGCGCCCGTGGACCGAACACGCAAAGCTCGAGCCACGCGTACGATCCGCGCACGGGAGTGCTTTTCTATGCGGAAATCAACCGGAATGCGATTGGTTGCTGGAACACGCACAAGCAATTCACACCGGAAAACCACGGCATAGTGCATCTGGACAACGAGGAAATGATTTATCCTGCAGATTTAAGGGTAAGTTACTTTATGAACAAAAGAATGTTGATCGAAAACAGTAGTTTAATAATTTTGAATCGTTACAATGATCATCATCAACAACAACAGATTGACAGTGACGGTGATTTGTGGGTAATTTCGAATCGGCTGCCCATCTGGATCTACTCCCAGCTGAACCGGACCGAAGTGAACTACCGAATTTGGCGCCAATCGGCCTCTCGTGCCGTTGCTGGAACAGTCTGTGCATAATACCTTGCCGCACACACACGACTTTACTACAATGATAAAGAGCCGTTTCTTTCCACACGTACCGCAAATGAATCGTTGAAAGTGATAAGAACAGTCAGCTGCTTGTTAAAAAAGAAAGAACATCAACCTACGAACTCGTGGGTCATTTATTTGCCATGAGGTGTTACGAAAACTGCGCCGCTTTGACAAACCCGGGGCGGGCACTAATTTTTACCACACTACGAGACGACTATGAGCACTCAGAACTAAAATCTTATGTCAAGAGAATCACTTTGTTTTGTATAGCTTTGTCCTAAAAATGTCAAAAGAATGTGTGTCTACTGAGCGAATGGATTCGTATAAGAATGGAAAAGCGCCTTTACCTTACTTTCTGCTCTGTTTAGTTTTTGTTCGCTGAAAGAAGGGCCTGTATAAGTGTTTCCGCTTCTTTCAAATTTGTATCAAAACTACCACCCGCAAAACCCGTACAAGCATACCTTTTAAATCCTTTGTTTGTTACAATCAGCCTTTTAAGAACAGTGTGGTATGTGTGCTTGAAGAGTTTCGAGACTGCCAAATATACACAACTCGCCTCGCGGCTTACCATCGCTCAGTTCCGCGTTACATGTTAATATAGAGCTGCACACAAACATACATACACTCACACGCACACACACACACGCACGCACACACACACACATAGTAGATATACGTAATCAGTAGGTTCACACAGAGCTTTGTGCTAGTATTACAGCCTTTTTGTTTACTTTTTGTTACGGTTGAGTGAGTTTTGTTTTTTGCTATTTTTGCATTACCTTCCTCAATGGTATCCCCTTCAAAAGAGCATCAATCGTACTGATTTGATAAGGAACAATAAAATGTATAAAACCTAGAACATTTTTTTTACTAATTATTCAACAAATTGCCGAATCATAAAACCAAAACAAATTACAAATTGCTCTACATTGCACGCCACCTGCCACACAGTTCAGTTTAAACAGTTTCAAACGATAACTCCTTATATAACTATGCTTTTACGTAGAGCAACGGCTCATTTGAATACGGAACCAGATGGAAGGTAATTTTGTTTGTTTAGTCCAAATTTCTACATTGTCCAGTATCTACTACAGGCGCATTATCGTAAATGTCGTTTAAGTTCTAGTTCACAAAATTTGCACTAATCGTTTACTGCGTAGGAAATTGTTGTGCTCATTTCCCGTTTGCCCTTCTTTTAAAAACACACGCCACGCATTCTCACACACGCGCGCATTACGCTGCCACTGCGAAGATACATCACATATCGGTTTTGTTATTTCAATATGACTCGCTTACATATGTTGCACACACGCTTGTTTGTTTGTGCCAAGTGTTTGTGCCTACAAAAACAAAACTACTACAATAATTTGCTGCACTAATTTCGATCGCGATGATAGTAAGTAGTAATGTTGTTGGTATACGTTGTATAGAGTAGTGTACTAGGTATGTGGTGTAATAGTATTGGAATTGGATTTAGTATTCGTTCCATCAGGACCACATTACGTTATGTCACTGGTTAGTATTGCAAGCTGTCTCGTTATAGTGTGTGTTTAAATTCTATTTCTATTCGACAATTGCGCTTTGTACACACTGTCGCACGTTTTGCCTACACTCCCCCGGTTGAATAGGTCCGACTAACTTGGCGTATATTTTCTAAAATAAAACAGAGATGGGTGATGGTACTTCCCTGCTTCATTTCTGTAGCGTTCCTCAAACTACAAAGACACGTTGTTGGTCGATAAGAGTTGCCTATTGCACAATAAAATCCTTGTGGCCACGTAGAGATTTGAGCTGCTTTTTCAGCTTGGTTACCAAATCCGCTGGTTGTACCTGTACAGATGCAAATGTTGTTAAAAAACAATACCGCACAAGTTGCACCTCAACACTCCAATAGCAACATACCAGTATTGATATATCCCGTCCAACCGCGTTCAAACGATCACGTATTTCGTTCTCTTTAAAGAACAAATTCAACGGCCGGCCGTTGATTTCGGTCAACACCCAAAATGTTAACGATAATCCGTCACACGATTTTGCCTGTAAGAAACGAGATTGTCCATGCACGCGCACGTGTGGTGGTAATAATAATAATACAATCCAGAATGCTTTCTGCCACGTCACTCACCTTCGGGGGCAATCCATGCCGAGCGGCCAAACTGTTCGGAACAACGTCCACGATGGTGGCTGTGTTACCGTCCCGTATCAGACCCAAACACTGTCCATCGATCTCTCGTCGTATGGCGTACACACGGCCGAATGGAACACGGCGAATGATAAGCTCAACCTGCAAACAAGCAAACGAGAAATTAGCTCCCGCAATTTGTCCTCCCTTAGTGCGCGTAGTGCGCCTTTCGTGCACCACTTACAAACAAACCCGGTGCCGCCCGGATAGCTTTGTGTGCTTCGGCTGCGGACGCGATAGCAACACCGGCCACGCTGATCATCTGATCGCCAATGTGAAGCGCATTGTACAGTACTGGATGTTCCTTTTGTTTCCATCCCGCCACCCATACGGCACCGAACGCATCAACGAGCCCGATGGAATTGATGCAGTCCTTGCGCCGTAACTGCAAGCGTACGCCGCCTGGATGCATCATTTCGCGGCGCAACTGGAAGACTTGCTGCTCCCGCAGTGTCAGCTTCCGGTTTCCTGCAGCGGATGCCGGTGTTCCATGGCCTACTAGCCCGTTGGCTCCGATCAACTGACTACCCTCGGGCACGTTTATTAGCTGATGATGCGGACGGAATGGTTGCGGCGGCGACTGTAACCTTCCGGGACCCATGCCGGGTCCAGCGGCACCCGGAGCTGCCCCTGCGGAGCCGTTTACACGTGGTCCCGATGAAGCATCCTGCCGTGCGTCGGATGTCGATGAGCTACGGCGTCGCTGTTCCGGGGCCAGCTGATCGACACGGACCTTACTCTCTACCGGAGCTCTGCGACCACGCGCTGCAAGCGCGGACTGGTCAATCGCATGAGGTACCGGTGACGCGACCGTCCGCGTACTTAGAACCAGCTCCGTAAGCCCTCGTTGAAGTAGCGGTGCTGTGCGTTGAGGGTGCGGTGTGTAGATATTCCTATCGACAGCTGGCCGCTTTGAAGGACTGCCACCGGTGAGATGTGTGGGAACGGCGGGAGCAGTTGCTGCAGCTGACCCAGGCGGTTTGGATGTTGAGGCCGTACCACTGCCGACACCTTGGCTCCCAATGATGCTGTCGTGTTGAACACGATTTTCCTTATCATTACTGCCAGATGGTTCTGTTTTTCTGCTGCCACCCTTGCTCCCCAGCCTCGCCGGAAGCGGAATATCCGAATGACTAGACGAGCGTGGCTGTCTGCTGAGCAGCAGCACTTTACTGCTCTTGTTAGCGCTTGATTTCGCTACAATTGGGGCAGGGGATACTATCACTGGCTCTTCTATGTTTGACTCTGTTTGGCCGTTTCCAGATGTTACCTGCACGGAGCTGGTCAGAAAAACTTGCTCGTAATGTTGGCTTGATGATGGGTGGGACGACGGCTGGAAGTGGATTGGTTGGCTGCTACCCGCCACCGCGCCCGCAGTGGACGACGAATTTACGGCAATCTGTGTCACGGTGCCGAAATTACTTTCCGGACCCTTGATAGGCGTGGACGAGGTTGCAACGGCGACCTGTACAGTGGCCGGTGCGGTTGGCTGTATGCGCGGCGTTGACGTCACTGTTGAAGCGATCGACAATGCGGACTGCACGTTCGGAACGGTGACCGTTGTGATCTGCTGCTCGTTTATCGATGCAATGATAGACGGTTGCATCGGTTGATCGGCATTCCGCGGGTACTCGCCGCTGGACGGAATTATTTGCACGTTGCTCATATAGTTACGACCGTCGCCTAAATCATCCGTTATGATGGTGGAGACGGTGGTCGTATTCGTCGGAACCGTTGCAGTGGCCATCGTCGACGGTTTAGCTTTTGAGAAATTAAACCGGGACACAGTGTGTTTCGGGGAGGATGCCGTTGTGATGGTTGGCGATGGGGTCGTGACCATGCCACCACTGTTGGACACCTGTATGATGGTGATGTTTGCCACCTGCTCTTCTTTCGTGGATTTCGGGGAGAGCGGGATTGCATTTGCCAATGGTGATACTTTTCGTCGAGTTCGTTTCGATTCCACCCTGCAAAGGAAAACAGGAAATTCGATCAGAGATTGCCTCATTACATCCAAGTGAAAATACATCTAGTTGGCTTTTCGCGAGACTATTCCTTTCCTACCGTATTTGACACCTGGAAAAGCCGCGCATTAGTTTGTTTTTCAATACTTTATTTTGTACTCTCCGCATTTTATTTTTGTTATTTCTCATCAATTAACTATGAGCTCACGAAAAGAACGAGAGCAGTGCGAGCATTCTTTGGATCAAGAGTATGCACAGTGTCTGCAGCTATTGCGAAATCTTATCCCCAGGTTGGAAGAGCCCATTGACGTGAAGAAAACTGCCCAGTGGATCGAGCGATTTAACCAAACCACTCCAGACCAGAAATCCTTACGAAACCGGTGCGTGCATTTGCTTTTGCAGCAACTGCTAGAAGACAACCTAACCCATCCCTTCATTTTCCCTCATCTGCTCAATGAGCCGCTCGAAGTGTTGCTGCAAAACGATCCCGAAATTGTTGGCGATGGTCCATTGGAATCATTACACGAGCTATTAAAGCAGTTCCAAACGCTCAACGAACGTACCGATGAAGATATCTGCCAACTTCAAGCGAACACAGCCGAAATACCGAAATCAGAAACCCGCGACGTCCGCGACAAACCTACGGATGAAGTGCATTATCTTGCTCAGTTGCGGGATGCGCTTCGATCTGCCCTGGTGCTCCGTGTGCCGGAGATCATCGAAAACCCCGCGCTGCTAGTACCGGTGCCGTCGGAAAACCTGCATGCCGACGATCGCAAATGGCTCACGGTTGTGTTGGAGGGTATCCGTGCAAAAGCCGCTCAAAAACAAAATTCCCCTCCAGTGCGCACCGTAGAATGTCAAACGATCAACGAGCAGACGGAACGTGCCGCACCCAGCGTAGTCATCGACCGTACGGAAATCGAGCGCTACTTGGAGCGTAAGTTTGCCAAACTCTATGCAAACTTTCGTGTGCGTGAAAAGGCACTTGAAATACGAACGCAAACTGCCGGTGGAATGCATCTGATCGATGTATCGCAAAGATTGATGCAGCAGTATCGTCGCTCGTTCCCACCGCCGTCGTCTTCATCTCAGCACCCCGGCAGCAAGAATCGTCGCTCGAATGTGTAATACTCGGATGCTCGGACGAACCAAACATGCACATTAGGGTAGCAAGAATCGCAAACACACACACGACCGAAGTGGTCAGATTGATACCTGTGTCTTAGTAATTCGCGTGAAAGCAGCAAATTGACCTTGAAGGTGAATTAACGGCCACGACACTATTAACGCACCCACGCACCAAGAACAAAGCAGCAACAACCAGAGCGAATGGACCGGACGGCCAGAACATCTAACAAACGCCTTCTTCCCTCGCTTCTTCAACCTTCTTCGCTCAGTCGGTAGGTATTTTGTTTTGTATTTCATTTACTTTTAATAAATAAAACTAGTATTGAAACCCTTTGTGAATCAAAAGCTAGTATGTATTTAACTGGAAGGAATTTAACAACAATTTTCCATTATTTTTCTATTGCTACAATTATTTGCATTACTTGGGGTGGACTATAAGTTGAAAAGAAATGCCACCAGTAAGACCTCTAACCAACCGACAACAAACCGGCATTTCTTTCAACTAGTTCTATACCCACGCCTGCCATAGGCACACTCTGAATCACTCGGCTGGACTGTTGGGTCATACTGACCAGCTTTGTCTTCATCTCCTTTTCGCAAACGGTCAACGTTGCGGGGTAAATATAAACGGAGAAACAGGGAGTTTTGCAAATTTGCATTTACTTGTCAAAGAGTTGGCAAGGGAAGCGAAAGGTGGCAAACACTGGACGCACCTTTTCCATTTCAACTACGTAACCGTCGCCCTGCAAGTTCATCACCTACATTAACTTGAAGACTGATAGTTTCAATCCAATTATTTATAACTAAGCATCGTTACAGAGTTTGCAATCTAAATGCAATGAAGAAAAATTGTATGTATTTGTTTTCAATTTTTTCTAAATTTACGCAACAGGGGGCCAGTTTACATGCATAGAAATTTTGGTCTAAAAGAAGAGGTGTAGAGTTACTCATTCAGCGTAATTCAGTGTTTCTGTACAAGCTTTAACTTATCATATCAGCAAATCAATTTTATATTTTTTATAAGTTTTATCTATGGCGTTATGATTTTGAAGCACTGAACATTTTATTAAAACCATTGGTGCAACACACATGGTAATAGAAAACTACATTCATTTCAATTACACAGCAAGGAAAATGCAGCTTCGCCCATAACTACATGCATACCAACGCTCGGATTCCAAAACCTACCTTGCTCCACTGGACGCCGGTGGCACGATACAGATGGCGGTCGACTTCGTTAGCATAGATGATGGTGGTGATGTCGTTGCTGAAGTTGCCGTCGATTCGGTACCATTTGTCGTTACAGTACCATTGCTGCTGCGACAATGACTGCTGGAGGATCCATTCAGCAACGTCTGCTTTGGCAACCACAATTCACCGTTGGCGAGGGCTGCAATGAAGAAGCACAGTGGCCATAATTAAAAACTCTAGCTAGTATGAACGCAATATTAAACGAACAACCGAGCGGACGATGTAGAATCTTGACGACCACCGCGCTTAGGAGAAGGTCAAAAATTGAAAAGGAAATGAGAAATGCTATATTTAATTAACTTTTAGCTCTTCCCATCTTTCTTTCCCCATTGCTTCGAACGTTTCGACATTTTCGCCAAAACGCAAACACCTGCTGATCCCCCTCTGCCCTGTCCGACGAACACTTCCGTTCCGGAAGGGAAATGAAGCGCTAGATATGGGTTCATTTTCGGCGGCAAGAGAAGGCCAAAGCCACCAAACTACAACTCACATGCCTAAAGGTCGGGGTTGTGTTTTCTATCCACCTTCCGGTCATCTCCATTGAGCTCGGGTTGATTTAGAGACGCTAACACCAAAAAGACACCCTGCGCCACACAACCCGTGTTCAATAATACTGCCCTTTGTCGATCTAAAAGCGGCATCCATCCAATGAACGGGGAATCAACGCCGAGGTTTGTTTTAGAGAATGAGTTGAGCTTTTGGTCATAGTCTCCGTCGCAATATAAAAATTGACTTTATTACTATTTTTTTTTTTTCTTGAAGTTGGTCTAGGCGTACTTTTGCAGCTGTGTATGAAATAGTTTAAAATATTTATTAAAAAAATATCCATTGCAACTCATCATTCCATTCGAGTTCTACTAAAAGGAAGGAATTCCATATAAACTCCACACTCCATTTCAAACAAAGAACAATTATAAAACATTCCTAAAAACAATAAAACTTCTCCTAACGAAATGTTCAGCTCCAACAGCACTGCGGAACTTTTTTCAGCTTCAACTTAAATTTCTTTCTGCCTTTTCTGCGTCTTTCTGCAGTCCAGCCAAAGATGAGAAACATTTATGCAAATATTTGGCACCACTCGTCGCTTCTCACTATCCCCTCCCACCGGTATCATCTGATCGGAACCAAACGCTGCTGATGACGGGGGCATTGCCATTTCCGGTGCTGAAAGTTGAATCCTCTCCACTGACCACTGGGACGTGACGCAGCGGTATTGGTTCGAGCGTGAGCGTCAAGCAAAAGCGTCCAAAAACGAACGTTTCACCACACACTTTGGTATGCATATTTCAGAACAAATGGAAAGAATCGAGCGTCGCAGTAGTCCTCCATTGCAGCAACTCGTAGAACGGCCAGGGTCCCACATTGGTCATTCTAGAACTCCTAGCTCTCAGCTTAATAATGGAACATAGGTACATAATGTACGACAGCGGGCATGTCGTCAACAATCACTCTTTGTGATTCGTGCATTGTTTTCCGCCGAAATTGTTCAATCAAAAGTCAAGCGGCACTGTAACCATTGCCTAATGATCGCCGATTATGGTGACACGATTATGGTAAAACACGCACGGAACAGACAATGGTACGGTCAGTGCTAACGATGGCTTTTAAAATGGTATTTAATTGGTGTTATCAAAATGCCAAGTTTTGCCGTAATTTTTGCAAATGATTGCAGCAAAAATTCCATTAAAATTAAAGGACCAAAAATATACCATTATCTACTAATGTTCGACGATTGTACAAATCATAACAACGGCCCGACGGAATTATTGCATCGGATACAGTACACCACACCGTAAAAAGCAACGCAAGCAAATCGATGAATTTAATCAATGTAAATCAACATACACATTACGTTACTCATCAATCAATAGGTATTGGGCATTTCCCTCGCAGCAAATTGTTTGCCTGCTACGCACATTTATCCATAAAAATCGCATCATCAACCGGTTCTGCTTCAATCATAGCATGGTCTACCGTCGCCGCTTTACAGAATGTATCGATGAATGAAGCGCACCGTGCAACGCATCGAATGGGGAAATTTGAACACCTACTGCCATACGAGAACTCCCCCACTTTTCCGCAATTGATATGATCGTTCGTAGAAATCGGAACCATCGACAACAGCGCGGTAGCAAAGGCCTCGAATGGGCGATGTGTTGACCGAAGGTGCATGTGTCAACAAATTGTGTGACGTCGTCGTTATGCGGGGACCGTCTGATTCATCGTCCATGGTGGGCAACCCAAACGGTAATCGTAGGTCGGTCCTTCACTGTCAAATGACTAACGCACACAACAGCACGGCCAGGGAGAGTGTTTGGCATTTTTGTACAATACCCCGTGACCATTGGCCATGTTTGTGGTCGCCTTCGGTTCCGACCCTACCTACGAGGGGAGCGGCGGCGACCTCTTTAAGCGATATGTGACCGGACGCCACGCACCGTTAATTGAAGGCAATTAGTTGACAATAGAGTCCAGGGATGGACGCATATTCTTACCATCGTTGGTGTGGTCACCATTGCTTATGCCATTGCCTGTCGCGTCGAATGCCTCGTCAACATCACAGCTTGCAGTGGTGGATCGTTCCGGAGACTGCCGTACATCCAGCAGCAGCTTCTTATCGTTAATGGCGCGCTTCAACGATGATCCGGCCGTTCCGGACGGGTCCGCCAGCACGTTGGTGACGAACGTGGTCGCTAGCGAGGAGGTTGTGGTTGATGTACCAGCTGCGAGTGTCACCAGCGGATGATGATTATGATGGCCGGTGGTAGTGTTGTCTCTGTTGATTATTTTTTGCGGTTTGGGCAAGCTCGAGCCCGGTGTAGAGTCTCGGGAAGGTGATGTGGAAGCGGTGCAGCTTTGGGACTCCTCTAGCGGTTGTGGTTCTTCTTCCGAGACCAGCGAGGACGTTGATCCGAGCGACACACTATCGGTTACACTGGCCGGCTGAATCTTACTAGCCTGCGCGTTAATACTGCTCACTGCTTGCAGCGGATTCGACAGCAGGTTCATGAGATTCTGGGTAGACGTGTTGGACATGGCCGGTGGCCCAGCTGCACTTCCCCGCTCACCGGTCACCGGGCAGTTTGATATGGATGTGAGCGTGGACGAGTAGCTGGTCCCGGATGAAGATGATGAGGAGGAGGAGGATGAGGACGAGGATGATGACGAGGATGAAGAAGATGATACTGATGACGAAATGGAGCTTGTGGTGCCAGTGTTCGAGAGCATCGAACTGCTTGCACCGGCAGAGCCAGACGCTCCGGCGGTGGACAGCGATGAAGATTGTCCGCTTGCGCTCGCCCCGACGCTCGCATGATGTCCGTGGTGTTGCTGCTGTACCAGGGATGGTGGCTGAACACGCTCGATGCCTGGTACGATTGCTGCCGGCACGGGAGGGGTCGCCGGCAGTGGAGAGGTCGGATCGCGCGTCGGGGCCAACGGAGGGCGCACCTCGGGCAGCCGGGAGTAGAGATTTTCCTTCGGCGACAATAGCTTCATCTCGCGCAGCTTCGAGCGCAGACATTCTACCCATTCCTGCATGCATTCCCAGGTGTTGGCATTGAAGCGGGCCACCTCGCTGCCAAGCGTTATCACAAATTCAAACTCCTGCTCCACGGAGACTAGGGCGTGCGAGACGTGCTGGACGGTTTGCAGCGATAGTGCCCACTCCGGTCCGTGCGACGGTGCTTGGCGTGGGTCGCTGTAACCCTCCAGGAATGCCTCACAGTCATCGTGCACGCAAAACACCACCCAGTACCTATCTGGTTTCTGTCATCGAGAAAGGGAGAAAGGCAGAAAGAGAAGAAAGGGAAGAATTTAGTAAACGTACTTTAAGAATTTTATGATAAAAATGTAATGTGTAAGTATTAAGAAAACAATGTAAAAGACATTTTCAAACCACTTTTGGACAATTCTATTCAAGGACTTATCGCATCAAAAGAGCAGTGTTATGCAAAACTCAAAGGCTAAATTTGAAACTTCATGTTAAGCTCCGACTGGACCGTCTCCTCGTGGCAAGGACTGACTATCCGGCTGCGTAGAATTAAATCAAGTCTCCAAAGCCTGTATAGGCCGGCCTGTCCGCGTAGCAAGTTTACGCCAAATAAAAGTAGAAGAACTATTTATATAAAGGGTGATCCACTCAAAAACAATTCTTCTGCAAGACAAAACAGTTCTTCTGCATATTTTCAATCAAGACGTTATGTTCAAAAAATGCTAAAAATATATGAAATTAGAAACTAAGGTTGTAGTTTTAAAATAATTCAAAAACTATAACCATTTTAACAATATTCCATCGGCTTTAGACAACAGCATTAATCAGAATCAGGATGATCGTACTCTGATATCTAGGCTATTTTCAACGTTAAGAAAAAGCGTTCAAGCAAAAAATGAAAACGCCAAAATGCAAAATACTGTGTTTTTTGCATCTGTTTTTTTTTTTTTTCATTTCGACCTCATCTCAACAACTACACAGCGGGCCACGTCCAAAAGCAGTCCGATCTCACTTTATTGCCCCACGCTCTAATTGCGATTCGTTTAGGAAGATCGATTACTACGTGTCCGCACACGTTCCGCTATATTTAATCGGGATCCCAAGCCCAAACGCCCTGCGACCGTCCTGTCCTCTGCGGTCATCTCTATACCGACTCTAAGAATCTTAAGGTGCGAACAGCTGGTAAGCTTTCTACCAGTTCTTTCTTCGCCATCTGGAAACGCTGGCGGTTAATGGACTTTATGCTCTCTCTCTCTCTCTCTCTCCGAACCAGCTGTACGCCCGAACCTATGCCCCCACTAGGGGTATTGTGCAGGTCATGCCTCGTACCCAACATTCCATTCCACCTGTGCTATGTAGTTGCCCGCACAGGTCGACATACGATCGATTCTTTTCCCCGTCTGCTGATCGCGATCGCTGGCCCAGTTTTTGGAGCAATATGTTTGTAACTATGATAGCCAGCGTACAATGCCCAGCCGCATTTGCATTTTCGTACGATGCAACTTTGACCGTTTCACACCAAAACCTAATTAAGCAATTATTTTTGGACGATCCATTTCACCAAAACAATCGATGGATCGATGATTTCTCCGGCACACACGGGGGAACAATTACGATTACTTATGTCGGTGTCTTGAGAGCAGAAGAAATGGAAACTGTGGACAAACAAACAAACACACATACATACACACCACTTCACACCTTTCAATTACCAAACACGGCATCGCATGCAGTTGCATTCGCAACCCGAGGGGGGGTGGGGGGGGGGTCGATTCCCTCCTCTCTGCCGCGTCCGCCGTTACACCATGCGCACAGAGATCAACATTTTTGATATTTTAAACACTTTCTTCACGCCACCACACTTCGGTTTTGTGTGTTTGTGTGTTTTATTTTGGGTTGCGCGCTTTGTTTCTTCGGCTGCCTGAGTGGTTTAGTTGCGCACGATGGTAATTTGTTTCATTTGTTTCGCGCAGCCCTTACGCATAGCAGCTGAAGTGAAGAAACCGTGTCCAATGCCACATCCGCTCTTTTGTTGAATAATGACGAATGAAGAGAACGAACCCACCACCACCGCCATCAGCACAGCCTTCAAGGAGCTTAAGCTTGAGGGCAAAGACAAAGCCGTGTTTAATATGTGTTTTAATGCTGCGATTTTTGGTTCACTGCGGAGGAGCAGCTAACCACACAAGGGGGAGGAGGGAGTAAGTGGTGCGTTAATTTCTGCCGGGCGGCTTCAGTACGCGGTACATCAAGCATAACAATGCACAAAGTTTCGATACAGTTTTCAGTTGGACAATCCATTGCAAGAGTTTGTCATCAAGGGGGTCGCTAGCAGTAGCGTTGGTTATGCCTTGCGGTTACTACAACCATGTGTCGTTCACAGTGGCATTAGGATAGTACAAGTATCGCCTAAATCGGGGAAAATGATGAAGTGTAATGAAAATAAAATAATTTTTAAAATGTAAGACACTACAATGACGGGTTGAGCGACTATCCAGGGGCGAATCGATATTGAAAACATTAGAAAATATGATTCCCTAAACTAAAGGATATTCTATTAGTTTTTTTGGGACCAAGTTTGGATAATTTTAACCCTTTTAGAATCACAGCAACGTTGAAGTTTTGAATATCGACGGCTACATTAATTTTTGAATTTTACTTTCTTTTATTATACTTGCCAACACCTCAATAAAATATATACTTCTATTAAATTATATTAATATTAAAAGCAGTAGCATTTTTGTAACGCTCTTTCATGTTCGCATTTTTGTATTGTATTATACATCAGTTACTCTCTAATCGTCTAGAATTTTGCTTATCTACCTCCCTAAACCATAATCTTCTTCTTCTTCTTTGGCACAACAACCGTTGTCGGTCAAGGCCTGCTTGTACCCACTAGTGAAGTGAGCTTGGCTTTCAGTGACTTACAGGGTTTTGAATCATATAAGGGAATAGTTCAATCACTTAGGGGAATGTTGCAAATCGGTAGGGGAATGTTGCAAGCAAGCTGTGGAAGTTTGCAATCGTAAAGGGGAGTGTTGCAATCGATTAGGGCAATTTTGCAAGCGTACTGTGGAGCTGTCATCAGACTGTGGGTGCCGCTGTAAATACCTCAAAATATTTTCGTCAATCTTACTAACTTATCATGTTTAATTATGGCTTTGCAGCAGGATTTATTTAGTTTATCGTGTGTACTGAGCTGAATCCCACAGAAAAACAACTCCAAATGATGTTTAAAAAAACATCATCGGTATCAATTCGTAGCTTTTTACAGCGGCACCCACAGTCTGATGACAGCTCCACAGTACGCTTGCAAAATTTCCCTAATCGATTGCAACACTCCCCTATATGATTGCAAACTTCCATAGCTTGCATGCAACATTCCCCTACAGATTTGCAACATTCCCCTAAGTGATTAAACTATCTATCTTCTTCTATATATATAAAAATCTCGTGTCACGGTGTTTGTTGCGAGCAAACTCCGAAACGGCTGGACCATTTTCAACGAAACTTTGCACACACCTTATGTTGGTATGAGAATAGGTTTTAAGACTTAAAAATCGTTCAGATGTAACACTAAATTTAATTTAAAAATGATTTTCTAACTCCCATACAAAGAGCAGGATTATTGTTGTGTTGTATACGGCACTTTGACACTTGGTGTGAGGAGCCTGGCGGTTTACACTCGATCATCGAATCCTGAGGGGATACGGGCACGATACAACTATCCCAAGTAACATATCAATAATAAAATATTTTAATTTTTTTTTTTTTTGAATAGCTAAGTTTGTCGGGTCAGCTAGTTCCCTTATATGATTCGAAACCCTGTATTGTTACCATAGCAGGATAGTCAGTCCTACGTATGGGGGCACGGTCTATCGGAGCTTGAACCCATGACGGGCGTGTTGTTAAGTCGTACGAGTTGACGGCTGTACCACCAGACCGACCCAAACCATAATAGTACGATAAAAATGTCTTACTTTTCTCAATATTCAAGTTATTTGCTAAACAATAACAATGCATCATGTAATTCCAAATGGATAAGCTTATCACTTTTCACCTTTCAATAGATCCAATTTTCTAACAGGCCCCCAAACAAAAAAAAACAGCAATAATGCTATTCCAACCATCTACAGCAGCAATCTAGAACCAATAACCGTTTCCCACTTATTTGTTTCAGCACGCACGTACACACATGCACACGCGAGAAGTGTGATCCAAAGTGGCCTATATAGTGGTACGACTGACTGATTAAACCATAGAGCCATTCTTCTCACAAATCCTGCCGAACGGGGCACACAAATTGTATCCAAAATTCATCACAACCACCTCTAGTCAGGCATGTTCTACCTTGCCGCGATTCTTATCATCCTCCGGCCCTCTCGTTATATTTTGAATGATTTGTCTTAGTTTTAACTTCCTCTCCTTCTTCTTCTTTCCATACGATATTTTACTTCATCCCACCAACTGCTATAGGTTTTATTAATCCGCTTCCACGCTTAACCTTGACAGCAAATCAACAAGACATGAGAGGCTGCCCCCTCTGCTGTCGCGGAACAAATTAAATAAAACTTTATACAATCGCAGGCCAACCTCCGTGGGCAACCTCCAAGAAAAAAAAGCCACCCAAAAATCATCACCTCATCCCTTCCCTACCACCCCGGGTTTATGCAGGATAGGTGGCAGAGGCAGGCCAGGAGAGGGGCTAAAACGTGGTCTAAAATTTGGACGGGCTTCGGACTGCCACACGCAAGCCGGCTTTATGTGTGTGGGAACAACTTTTAAAACAGTCTCATTGCCTTCGCTAACAAACGTATATTAGTCCAGCTTCGTTTGCCTTCTTGCCGTTTTGCCGACCGTGCCCGACACGGCACACGAGGCCTCATGTCGAACTCGTCAGAAAATCGCTCAATCGGTTGAGTTCGTGAATGAAATGGGGGAAAATATAATACACGCAATGCGAGCCAAGCTGCTTTTACAAACTCTATTATTAAGTAGTGTACAATGCGAACTTATGGATAATAGAACATTCCACTTCAACATCAAATGGTTGGGGTAGGTGAATGTTTTGGGGCAAAAGTTTGGTCAATACATTCGAGACCACTTTTTGTTAAACGTATTTAAATTCATCGAAGACGTACAAATGAAACAAAACCAGGAACTCTAACAATTATAAGCACAAATACATTGCATTTAATGTTTAAAGTTTTCTTTTAGCGGATGCTACACGTATTTTCACGCTATCTCCAATGTTGCTTGTAAAGCAATTTTGGAAACGTTATATTTATATTCATGTATAGCTGATTTACCCGGTTTCACACGGGATAAAATTGATGTCTCGTTTTAATCAAAAATAGAAGAATATGCAATGCGAGGAGCGCAAAAACAATGATTACAATGATTTCAATCATTTTATCCCAAAGCTTCGATTCTTCTTATCTGTCGTAATAACAGTAGGTAATTAAGATCTGCTATGACAATCATCCGTTTGGATACCACTGAATTTTTGGTTTACCACGGAGTTTATTGGGTTAATATACCATATACCATATACAGGTACTCCCCGATATACGCTATTAAATATTAGAATATTAGCGTGAGTCGAATTTCGATGTTTTCGGTCTAATTATAGCTAATTTTTGTATAATCTAGCTGAAGTGGTAGGTTTTAGCCACTAATTATTTATTTGATCTGATTTCAAATGAAAATTACAATTTTATACCGTTGAAAATGGTTTTTAAAATTCGACCAAAAGGGAATTTATTTTGAGTTTGACATTTGATGTGTCAAATTAGTATAAGAACTGTCAAATTAAGAAAAACGCTTATACCGTTAAATTACGTATATCGAGGAATACCTGAACCTTTTGAAATGGTTTTTAAATTCGACCAAAGGGAAGTTATTTTGCATTTCACATTCGATGTGTCAAATTAGTACAATTTTCTCAAAGAACTGTCAAATGTATAAACGTACACCAAAATCGCGTATATCGAGTATGGCGTATATCAGGGGATTATCTGTACCCATATACCAGCACTAAAAAGCTATCGCGATTGCGAGGCCTCATGCGAGCTCGCAAACTGCTCGAATTTGCTTGCGGGTTTTTAAAGCCGGTGTAAACCGCACTTCGCGCCGAATGTTAATTAATTAAATTAAGTTTAGTGTAACATTTGAATATGTTGTAAGTTTTAAAACTTATTCTCATGCCACCATGAGGTGTGTGCAAAGTTTCGTTGAAAATGATCCAGCTGGTTCGGAGGTTGCTGGCAACAAACACCGTGACACGAGATTTTTTTATTATCATGTATGTATTTATGTATGTATGTATGTATGTATGTATGTATGTATGTATTAAATTCAATAAAAAATATTCTATAAACATAAATTTGGCTATTTGTAGATAAAACTATTAGGAACAAATATTAGGTCCAAATATTAGGCAACAATAGGATTTTGAGAGATAGTTTCCATTCATTGAACATGTAATTGTTGTATGGGACTGTAATAGGCCAATAGATTATTAGTTTCAATTATTTACATGTATCCTAAGAAGACTAGGGAAGATTCATTTTCTTAATTGAACAAAAATCACATATTACATCCAATATCCTACCAAACTTGAAACATTAAAGTTTAACCCATCCAACAATTATATTGTATACATATAATGTTGTCATAATGCATTAGTAGAACACTACGGAGTCACGGCAGCATTCCCGCTTCAACTTTGACGGCTTGCACTCAACTTCGATGGTTGATATTTAGTTACTCATGAACACATTCAATATAAGCGGAAGTCGACTGTGATTTTTTGAAAAAAGTTTCGAATGAAATGTATCAAAAACATTAGCCAAAAATTCGATTTCTCACTTGATTGAGGCAGACAACGCGTCGACACGCTACAATGTGTCTTGGCACGTAATGGGTACAGTACAATAGCGCTTTACCTTACAGTTCACAGTCCAATTGAACGTGGGCTTAGGAATAGAATCCATTCTGTTGTACGGCATAATCATACTGCTAGACAGGTGAACGACGCCGCACTGCAATTGAGATCCAGCAGCGTACCAAGTGGCCCTTGCAGGGCGGGAAAACATATTAAATATACACAGCCGTTGCAGGGCCTGCCATACCATCGGAGGCAATAAATTATTGCTCAAAATATGGCGCCCCTTTGTCTGGTGGTGCGCGCTGGAGCTGACCCGTTGGTGCGTTAACAAAAAAAGCAACAAAAAGAGTTCCCATACACATGACCTAGGATTGAATTCCGTCCCACAACCCAAGCGTTAGTGCGCTGGGTGTCCTTTTGCCGGATGCAGCACCGTTATCGATGCAAACCAGCGCTTGGCAAATAGCTGAAGGCCATGATTTTTGTATGTTTCCAGTAACAAAAGGAAAATATATCTATCCACATCAACCATACACCGCTGAATCTTTGCCACGAGGCCGACAGAACAATCCTTGCTCCGCATAGCCGGAAATCTGAACACCGTTCACAATAGATTTGCTTGAGAAAATGCAAATGTGCATGGCATTTATCTCACATTCATGATTGACCATTGCGCGGCCAAATTACGGTCCCCCGTTTGGCTCGAAGTGACTAACCACGGATCTCCATGGTCCTTTTTGCTAGGAATGTAATAGATTCCTTTTCTTGAACGTGTACACTCTTTGTACCGCTGTATAACGAATGATATTAACATGCCCGTTTTGAGCACTTTTTTTAAACTCAGCTTTCTGCAACAAACCCCACGTCCATATCAAAATAGTTTTTTTTTAAAGCGAAGCACATTCATTACAAACATAATGATGATGAGCCCAAGGTGACAGCCTACAAACTGCTACTGCGAAAGTCTTGCGGAGCGAATTCCACCTTGAGGGGACCACACTACACTCCCACCAAGCCAAGACATCCAAACCACATAGCCCAACAACAACGGCCGTACTTCAACAACAACAATGCTTCTCACAATGCCACTGCTTTCTCACATATCCGGTAAAGGGTTGACGGTGGGTAAAGATAGCTGAAATATAAAAAAAAAACCCCAACCCTCGGATGGGGTGGCAAACAATCGGTCACAATCGGCCGCCACCAACAACAACAAGCCCCGACCTACAAAACGAGATATGCGCGGAATTATGCGTAGCTGTGGCGGGACAAATGGCGTAAAACTCCGCACAGGAGGACTGACATGAGTATATCCGCTGCCACCCGTCCCTTCCCCCTTACTCCCCCCCTCCCCTCCTTTCTTCCTTTTCGACGCTTTGTGTTGGTATTCTGAATGACAAATCCCCCTGAGTGAATCAAGAGCTGATTTTTTGTCTCCCTTTCCATTGATTTGTGTCCCTCACTCACATGAGTATGAACACACAATGGCGCTAGTCGGGAAGGGAATCTGTGGAGGTATGGACGTAGATCACGCGTGCATTAATACTTTCTCCGCGATTTTGGTCTCTACTTTGACGTGCAACGATTAAGAATCGAGATTTTGATCAACTTTGGTTGTACATTTGGGGAAGGAGAAGAAGACATAGTCCATAGGGCCATAGTTTGAAGCGCTGCTGTTTTGTTTGCTTCTTTTTATGGGGCATGAGAACCGGATGCAGCATCAGCCAGCAGTCAAGCGAAAGACACATGATAAGGGTAATTCTGAAGGGGAAAGTGAACAAAGCCGCTCGTAATCGTTTGACCGTTTAGTAAACTTTTCAGGAACTCCCGTCTTCCAAATTTGAACTAATCTAATCAGAAATAACAAAAAAAGTTTTTAATCCTAGCATTGCCAAATATGTAACCACCACTCATTTGACTCATTCTGCTTGTGCTTGGAAAAGTAAATGAAGTGACAAAACGTTATTATCAGAATCGTTGTACTAAATGCTACCTATGTTGATGTATAACAAATTCGTTCAAGCGTATGCTTGCGTAGTATGAATCATTCTTATCAATTATTCAATTCCAATTCCAATCAATTATTAAACTAAGCATGCAAATAAATATGCTTGATTTTTTCGAAGAAACATTAATAAGTCATTCGATTCAATGGTTCTATTTTTGTAGCTATGTTTGTAGCTATCATATGTTTTATCTTATCTAACCGTGGCTCAGACCACATTTGAGAATTTATGGGAACAAAACCAATATTCAATCGTGCGCACGCTTGTGGGTCTAATTTGACTACTAAGGATCTTGCACTCTATAGCATAGATTGTCTATATTTTCGAAAGGTTTTCTATGTGAATGAGTTGTCGTGATTATTAGGCATACAACTGACAAAATAACCACAATTAGAGCAATGCAAATCATTATATTCTGGTGGGTTAAGCATCCTGACGCAAAAAAAAGCAAAACGGACAGTGTTTCGTGAGGAACGATGGACACTGAAGTTCTTGGTTTATGTTATTTTTGCTATCAATTATCAATGCAAATATGCTATCAATATGCCGCGTAGAACGTTACGCCAAAAAGATGAAGGCCAACAGGACGTCATGGACCAACCAATGCCTGAAGAAGTAATTGGGATCTGCAGGCAACGAAACACCGGAGAAAATAGCAACCGTATGTTGTACTGTTATTCGCACAACCTCGACGAGGCACTAAAAAGAATAGAAAACACATTTTCTGATAAAATATGAGAATAAAATAATGCCAGTACATTGTCACAGTCGATGTTTTTATACACGATGGCCTACTTACTGGATGATACACTCAACTTTTTGGTAGTTTTTTGCTAAATTGCTGATGTCATTTGATAGATAAACTCTCGAAGTATCGATAAAGTTTTTAAAATGGAAGATTTTCATACATTTTATATCCTATTCTGGCTGAAATGTTCAAAAAGATCGTAATTTGAAATCAAACGATTGATGGTATACTGGTATGGTAATCATAAATGGACAAAAGAGCCACATTAAAGGTCATAATTTAGTTTTCATAAGCGATAAGGACCACTGCAACACGGAAACAATGATTTTTTTTTATATACGAGCTCTGTAAAACGCAAAAGAATATCAGTCGAAAGGAATGAATCGTGAATTGTCTGTAAAATAATAATAAACACAAATTAGGCCTGACATTTTTAACATCTGGACATATTTCGACGTGCGAGTAGTTTTTGTACAATACAAACTTATGGGCATGATGTAGAATGAATTTAATCTTCTTAATCCTTATACTAGTCTATCATGCTAAGCATTACCGCCACAATAAGACATAAAAGGTATAATAATTCTTCATTTTAAAAACTCTATCGATGCTCAGAGAGATTACCTATTAAATGACATCAACAATTTTTAGTCTAGATTGAGAACTGGCCACGATATTTGCAAAAATAGAGCATGATTTAAGCACGACTGCTAGGATTCCATCAGAACCAAATTGTGCTTGAATTGTGCTTTCATGAATGTGGACTTGTTGTATGTCAATACAATTAAGTGAAACATTTCTGATCGATTGTGTTATGGAAGTAGAATCAGAAGTAACTTAACAGAAAGTGGGGCCCTTCACGATTCTAGTCAGCTTTTTGTATGGAGTTTGACACTTGAAGGCAGAAATCATGTAAACACTCCATACAAAACCACACATAAAACAAGCCTGCAATGTTCAGTCTAGATTATTCTAGCCACAAAGCTAGAATTAGATTCGAGTACCTGCTCGCAAAACAAAACACGGTTTTGTTTACATTTATCCCAAGGTGTATTAAAGAAATCAGGTGATCGAATCTGGAATCAAAGTGAATGTAGTCCAGGTGGTCTGATAGCATGATTTTTATAACCAAATATGAATATCACTTTTGAACAAGATGGGTGAAAGCTTTTGCTCATACGAGCTTTCTGGAGGCTTGACGAATACACAAAACAGTCTTAAAATCTTCATTCAGAAACAGAAGCGTTCTGTTCATTCAGAAATCAGCCTTCTAAATTCATACACTTTGGGATAAGCCCACCTGTATACCCACTTAGATAGCTGCTCGAAAACTGCTATACAATGCAAACAGCTGACAGGCTGAAATTACAGCCTACAAACTTAAAACGGAAAGGGCCCCAGCATCAGTTTTTTTTATATATTTCGCATACATCAGGAATAGTGTTAGCTTGGAACTTGGGTTTGTAGGATAGCAAAGACAGATCTGCATTGCTTTTTTTCTCTTCCGAATCTGCATACGATCAGAATGTTATAAATGCTCAATACTTTAACAGTCGTTCCTTCTGTTTTTGTCCCCTTCATTATTAAGAATAAATAAAATCCCGCTGCTTGAAACCTAAACAAATTTGTTCGGTTATCCGAACTTTGCCGATCGCTGAGGCAGAGAATTCGCAAAACATTCAATTTACTAAAACAGAAGTTTTATAGTTTTAGTTATTTTTATATAATAATCATTATGGAATTCTTAAAATCTTCCTTTAAATGGTATTCGCATTATCTCTAAATTATCTCGTTTGTTGGTTGGTTACTGGGCTCCAGTTAATTTCACTTTAATCGAACCACGAATACGCTATTTGCTCTAATGGCGCACAAATGTGCAAGAAGTTGTTGAATTCGTTACAACCATTCCGATTTTGGCCGCCAAACAAAACAGTGATGTCTCAACATATGATATCATGTTATAACTTGTTCCACTTATGACTCATCGTTCTGTAACTGATATTTTTGATTATGTTTGTTTATGTTTAATTTATGACTTAACATAAACTAAGTTATTTCTGAGCCGGTCTCGTGGTACAGTCGTCAACTCGCACGACTTAACAACATGCCCGTCATGGGTTCAAGCCCCAAATAGACCGTGCCGCCATACGTAGGATTGACTATCCTGCTATGGGGGGAAATCAATTAGTCACTGAAAGCTAAGCTTACTTCACCAGTGGGTACAGGCAGGCCTTGACCGACAACGGTTGTTGAGCCAAAAAGAAGAAGAAGAAGAAGAAAGATATTTTAAACATTAACTGGAGTGATGAAGGGAGGAAATACTAAATCGGTTCTCTCTAGAATCCAATGCGTCTCGTCATTCGATTACCGAGCCACCCAATTAATACAGTAATTATGACTTCATTTCAACTGCTCATTAGACGTTGTTGATATAAACCAAATGAGAGGCTACGAAGTAAACGGTTACCAAAAGTCACTTTAAATAAATATGCTCACCCTTAAAAGCAACTACGTGCAATGACGCTCGCGTATCGTTTATTTTGTAACTAACCCGCTTACACTATCCAAGCAAGCTGCAAATAGTATATCCCATGTTTGTGAAGTTCGTTTTCATAACAAACAGATAACAAACGAAGCACAAACGCGTTTAATAATCAATCCCACCAGCTCCCACTCTGTCCTCCCCCCAACATTGCCAAACGGCCCCAAACGGCGAAGGACATTGGTCACTGATATCTTGTCCCTTTCCTTGAGTCTACGCGTAGTTACGGGCGGACTACATACCTTGGCCAGCACCGATGGTCGCCTGCTGTCGTTGTTCAATCGCCGCAGCCAGCTGTTTTTGTGGATTTCGCGAAACAGTGCCGTAATGGGGGGCCGCGTTACCACACTGCCACCCCCAACAGCCCCACTGCCACCACCACCACCACCACCCGCCACACTTATTCCACCTCCTGCAACAGCAACACCGCCACCACCGCCTCCCGGCGGAGGTACGGTGGAGCTGCTACTTCCAGGGCTCAGTTCCATCTCGGGACTGCCCGATCTGCTACACTCTGCCCGCTTATCGCACACGTACGATCACCGTTTATCACAGCAGAAAAAGCAAAGATGATGCACGACACGATTCATCCACTCGTGCTGCACGATATCACATTTCATTGCACCACTGCTGCTGCTGATACTTCTAGCCACGGCTGCAGGACACACGGCTGGTCGCAGGGCAGCTGAGCTGAGCAGCTCGTTGCCCTTCAATTGCGATTGCAAAACGCAGGTGACGCGAGCTGGGGACCCTTTTCCACCTCCCCACCTAATATGCTGCTGCCCACTGGTGAACGCACTTACACTGACCACAGCGTGCAATATTTTTCACATTTGTACACCATTTCACTGCCACGCCAACTGACCCGAATTAGATGGCTCGGCGACCGGGATGGCTTTACTGGAGGAAACACTCCAAAATTGCACTAATCGTTTCGCACGAGCAAATCGGTTGTCGCACTGATAGGTGAGCGAAGTAAATATTTTACTTCTTGTTTTTATTACACTCCCTTGCGTGGGGTCGCTCCACAACCTCTCACCGTTGTTTACTGTGCTAAATGTCAACGCAACTCCCCGCACCGCCTACTTTGCCAACCGTACCAGTGCGATCCAAGCCTTCCATTCGCTGAAATATCACTCGAAACTAGACGCTCTCTTGAAACGAGGGAAGAACTCTGCATCCGAAGTACTTGCTGGTTTGTTGCTAGCAAGGGCAGCAATGCGATCGCAAATTGCTTTGTTTGACTTTCCTCTTCTGCTTGCTCCGTTATGTTAGTGCCACCGCAGTTCTGCTCTTAACTTGACGCGTTTCCGAACGTATGACGATTTCACTACCACGGAGCTTAACTTTGGACAAGCGAACACACGAGTGACACGCACGACAAGTTTGGAGGTAATATGCTTGGGCTGGTACTTTGCGTTGCCCGTTCAATTTTCTTTCACCCTTCCTTTTTTTGTTGTGGACAACACTGTCGAAGCGGGGGGTGACAACCTTTCCGAACAAGCAAATTTGACGTTTCGTTTAACGGGAGGTTGTTTCATTGTGAAGGCATGATGGCGGATGGTATGGCAGCAGCAGGTCTATGTTTTTATATTTAGCCGAAATGCGAACAAAGTCTCTAAAGAAATCGTAGAATAATCCTGCAATAATAAGTGCTTCTCCTATTTATCATACATATTGAAAATATCGCAATAAATCAAATAACATCATTTAGAGAGGAGCTGTCATTTCTGAAACTGATCTAAAGCAAACTTGACCTAAAAATCTGCTCGGCTCTGTCATTGTTCTGTCATCATGCGCAGCCACAAGAAAACGTGTTTTTGTTGATTGTAACTGCTCGGGACCGCATTGTAGCTGCAATTGTAAAGTTTAGTTGGATACATTAAAACCTTTCCTTTCCGTAACGCAATGATTCAAACGAAGAAACGTTCAGTTTCCTCATCAGAAACTGGTGGCTCGGAGAAACCGGTCAAAAAAGTGAAAAAGGAACCAGGCAGCAAGCCGGCCGGCGACAAAACGAAGGCAAAAGTACAGAAAAAGGATGGCGTCGTAAAGCCGAGTGTCGGCCAAAAGGCCGGCAAGTTTCAGAAGAAAACCAGCCCCGGTGGCAAGCCATTCGAAAATGGGGAACATAAAACGTTCGTCCCCAACACGCCCGAATCGAAGAAGGAGTACTGGAATGGATTAAAGGCGAAACAGAAGGAGCTTCGCCAGCAGCGGCGGCAGAACAAATCGAAGGAACTGTACGAGCTGAGCGTAAGTGCGAAGAAAATATACGAGAAGCTAAAGCGCAAGACGGCCGAAGGGAAGGAAGAGCTGGTGCAAAAGCTACACGAGCTGCTAGGGAAGGAGGACGCTTACGCCAAGGTAGCCACCTCACACGATACGGCCCGTGTGCTCCAGTGCATGATCAAGAATGCATCGGAAGAGATCAGGGACCAGATTGCGACCAGTCTGCTGCCGTCCATGGCCGTGCTGGCAACGTCAAAGTATGGCCACCATTGCGTTACCAGTCTGTTCAAGCACGGTTCGAAGCAGCTGTGCGCGCGTGTTGTGAACGAGATCATTAAGGACGTCGTGAAGTTGGTGAATCACACGTTTTCCAGCTCGATCGTAGACGCTGCGTACAACGAGTACGCTACGAACGAACAGCGATCCTTCATGCGGCAACCATTCTACTCGGAACTATACAAACTGGACAAGGATCGTACGGTGCAGACGATGAAGGACTGCTGGACGACAAACGCGTACATGAAGTCGAGCGTGCTGAGCACGGTTAAGGACCACTTGGTGCAGGCTGCCAACAAGCGGCTCACGGACAACAGCTTGCTCCATGCGCTGTTGGCCGAGTTCCTCGAGGAAGCCGGCACGACGGAACGTTCGGAGGTGATCGAACTGTACCTACCGCTGTTGGCATCGATTTCAAGCACACGGGACGGAACCGGTGCAGCGATATACTGCTTCCTGCACTCAGTCGTGAAGGATCGTCGGTCCGCCCTGAGAGCGATGAAGCCGTACGTCGAGAAACTGTCGATTCATGAGCATGGCCACCGGTTGGTCATGTGTGTACTAAACTGCTACGACGATACGGTTACGCTGGGCAAGCAGGTCATCAGCCCCATCCTGGAACAGATAGAGACGATCGTTGGAAGTGGCGAATGGGGGCGCAAGGTGGTCGGATGGATTTTCTCTCCGGACGACAAGGATTTGCTACACCCGACCCAGATCGATCTGCTGAACGGGTATCTGGAGTACAGCAAGAAAGATAAAGACATTCGTCGCAAGGAGGTGTTTACTGTCGCCAAGGAAGCCTTCTGCAAGCAGCTGGAAAGCAACGCCAGCTTTTGGCTGCGAGGTGGTCATACAGCGCTCCTGACAGCAGCCATACTAAAGAACTGTAAGTCGAAGTGCATCTGGTGTGCAGCTTAATTGAAGCATGTTTTTTTAACCATCTAAACCCGGTTTACTCCACAGACCAAGGCGAGGAGTTGGGTCGACTGCATCGAGCTCTGGCGAAGGTTGTTTGCGATCCCGATTGGAAGGTGCACGAGCATGAAATCAATCTCGATGGGTCATTTCTTTCGATCGAGGTGGACAAAAAACCGAAGGAAAACCTTAAACCGAACGCTGGCGTAGAACGCAAGATAAAGAAATTTAAAAAGAGCCCATTCGAGGAGGAAAAAGTAAGTTGTGGTTTCATTTTATTGCTTTTCTGGTTAAACTTTTACGTAAACGTGCTCCATAACAGATTCACAATATTCTTACGTTCATGCTGATGGTTTGTTTCTCTCGTTTTGCAGGCAGCGGCTCGCGAGAAGCAGTTGGCCGCTAATCCCCTCATAAACGGTATCGAACATGCCGGCATACATATTGCGCTGAAGAAAATGATCAAACTAGATCAGGAGAAGCGACAGCTTGCCGGTGACGATGTTTCACAGTTCGGTCTCGCAATCGTGGAGGAACTGGCCGTCGAGCAGCTGTCCGCGTGGATCACCCAAAATCGGCCCTCATTTCTGCTGTTGCTTATATTCGAAAATTCAACCGAAGAAGTGCAGCAAATGTTGAGAAAGAAAGTGGTGCCGATGAAAAAGGAACTAAAATCACAGAAGCATACGGGCGGTAAACTACTGGCGGAGAAGCTCAAGCTGTAGAAGTGTGCGAAACCCGACACAGCTTAAAACGAAATGCAGAAACAAATATATCAATGAGGACTAACTGAATAGATGTATGTTCTTGGTTTGTTTTGTGTTGTTTTGCTCCATTGAAAATCATCGTGTGCGGTTTAAGCATAATGAAACAAAGAAAAGCAAAATCAATGTCTATTTTAACCGAAGAATCAAATGAACGCCCGAATCCGTATCCACAATGTCGGACATATCTCCCACTTTCAGCGCGAATGCAGCATCTTCGAACGGTTTCTGCATCATGCCACGCTTAAACATGCCCAAATCGCCTCCGCGCTTAGCCGAACTGCAGTCCGAATACCGCTGCGCCAGCTCCTGTAGTGTGGCTTCATTGGACTGAATTTTCTTGCGGTAGGACTCGAGGATTTCTAACGCTTCCTCCTTGCTGCGCGTAATGTTCTCCTCCCTCCACGAGCTCGGCCGGCGGGATTTGTTATGCTTCACGAGCAAATGTGCACACTGCACCTCATGTGGTTCCTGTCGTGTTGGTCGAAGGAAAACGTGTCAGATATTGTAGAAACTGTGCCAGGCATTCAAGAAACAACGATCTGTGCACTTACATTCGTATTAACCGGTTCTGCGGGAGCTGTGGGGGGATCCCACTGGGACTCTTTAGTGTAAACATTAAGGTAGTAAGTCATGCCTGTGGAAAATAATGTAATACGGTGATGTGCATGATTTGTTGGGTTTCGCTCTGTTGCTTACCTGTGGAACGGCTGGTACGCTTTTCCCATCCTTCTGGGACTGTTTCCTGACCATCGGACATCGTTACACCGGGGAAATTGAACTGGTGACTTTCAGAGCACAGATAAACAAATTTGCACAAACTGACGCGTTGGAATGAGTCGCGTGTTGTTTAGGGCTGTCGGTGGAAAGTTATTTATGTGATAATGCGGTAATTTTCCAAAATTTTCCAGCTTCCTGCCAAGGATGCGTGCAGCTGCAACAACAATTTTGACAAGTCTGATGCCAGTATTCCCGATGAACAAACGCGGATATTTCAATACCGAAGGGACGGAGATCGACATCGTCGCTCGGGCTATTCTAAAAGTAGCTCAATGTTTGTAAACTGAGCTACTGCCTCGCGCAAAATTTCGGCATTTTGCGGAACAGTCAAATTATCCAGTTTTTTTTTAAAGCAAGATAAATACCAGGGCCGGTCTAGTGGTACAGGTGTTAACTCGTATGACTTAACAACATGCCCGCCATGGGTTCAAGTCCTGACAGGAACTTGTAGGAACATGCAGGGCTGACGTCAGGTATTCCCCTATATACGCTATTAATGCGGACCGGAGGCAATAGCGTATCTCTAATATAAGCGTAAGTCGAATTTTGAGGTATTCAGTCAAATTATAGCTAATTTTCGTCTAATCTTGCTTGAAGTGGTAGGTTTTAGCCACTAAATCAGTTATATGATCTAATTTTAACTGAAGATTACAATTATATAACTTTTGAAATGGTTTTTCAAATTCGAGCAAAAAGGAATTTATTTCGCATTTGACATTCGATGTGTCAAATTAGTACAATTTGCTCAAAGAACTGTCAAATTTAAAACGTAGCGTACAGCGAAATCCCGTATATCGAGTATGGTGTATATCGGGGAATACCTGTACTCAAGTGCCACAAATCCACAAAACGACCATTAAACGGGTTCTAAACGACTCTCTTCCTAAACGGAACATAGAAAGACTTCGTCTAGCAGACGGTGAACGACTCATGCATCATGAAAATAGCAAAAACGCTAGTGGCGCCATCTGTTGGTGGGATACCCAACCAGTGGAGCACGCTTTCCTTGTTTTGAGAGCTTCCTCCTTCCTTCTGTACTAGTGTATGGTTTCGCATTGAAGTTATCCCAAGTGCCACCAATCCACAAAACGACCACTAAACGGGTTCTAAACGACTCAAGCTCTCAACCTAAACGGAATATAGAAAGACTTTGTTTAGCAGACGGCAAACGACTTATGGTGTCGATACCCGAGTTTCTGTGTCAGACCATTATTCGTATAGATTTTTGCTCTGAATGTTAGAAGGGTATGTAGGCCATGATTAGATGAAGCTAGGCAAAACAAATGGCAAGAAAAGAGCAGCAATATAATAATGATCAGTTATAAAACGCCATCTATTAAGCAAACCAATTAAGAGGTGAAGAGGTTGCAGTTCTGCTCTTAAATGAGCTAAACTTGTGACGAATTTGTTCTGTAATTAATCAGATGCAAAGATGCAGGGAACTAGAACAAAAAAAAATGTATTGCTTTATTTTCCATACCACTCCCGCTTGCACATTTCAACTCATGTGCTTGGGATGGCATTGGTCCAACAGATTGTGCCAATCACGGAAGTAGCTCAAATAGCTGCAAGTGAGCTACTCTCTTTTTGTCCATTGGGTTTTGGACGCTGTCAAACATTTGCCGCCCTCATCAAACGAGAGAAACGATTCGACTGTCAAAGCTGATTCCCATTTCGTCGCGAGCGGGCGTACGTTAGCTCTGTCCGTAAAGTCTCCTCCCTGGTTAGTGCTGCGGGAGGCCAGGTTGTTTTCCCCCTACAAGTTTATGTTGCCCGCGAGAGTTCCCCTGCGTGGTTTCATTGTGTGTGTGTGTGTATGATGATAAACAAGCTTGTTTGCAGTGCCACTATTGTTCCTTGTCTTAAGTGCTGCGGGGTGTTGTTTTATGAAAAGATGTGATTAAGAATGTGTAGGCGTGTGTAGTTGTTTTTTTTAAATGCTGGTGCGTCTGTGTGTGTGTGTATGAACGAAATTGCATCGTTCTAAATTGTTCACCCAATGATAAAACAATGTAAAAAGGTGCACAACAGAAAATATTAGCAAAAGAAAAAGTGCAGCTTGATAACGAAAGGCAAAAATACACAAATGCATATGAAATGCACAGTGCGAAGAGTGGAATGTGACTTGTGAAAAGGAAAGGAGAAGCAATATTCGATACATTTTCTCAACGTTACAAGGCTGTTTGCCGGGATATCAAACACCATCACCAAGATGACGGTTTGGAGTCGTGTTCCTTCAGCGCTGCTTGCTGTCGGTAGGTTAATTTAGCAATTTATAAATTGTTATGGAACATTTTGATCATTTTGAAAATATTTTTAATGTAAAACAACGCAGTTGAAGGAAAAGAAATCGTTTTACGTTTCAGCTTGTTAGCGGTTTCCACGCCGCAAAACGAGAAAGGCAAACAAACACACCCACTGCGTGGTGTTGGCGAAGCAAAGGAGATATATGAGGAGAGGAAGGGGTGGGGGGGAGCATTCATCCTGCCCCAATGCATAAGGCACCCGGGAAAAGGGTTCCCGCCCGTCCGAGGGCGATGGCATTGAACAATAAACAAAATAGTAGCAACCAGCAATCAAGCACTAAATAATGACCGGAAAGAGCCGTAAGCAGTTTGTGTGCAGTGAAAATAAAAGGGAATTATGTTGCGCGAAGCGAATTTGACTGAGGTATTGTGTCCAAAAACGGGGAAAAGAACATAAACAGTAGATTGGCAGAGCCCAAAAAAAGGAGAAAGAGAGAACCTTTTAAATAAAGGACCAAATAAGCGCAGAATTAACACACACTTCAAAATGATCATCATTAATGGTTCTTCGCAAAAGCCTGTTTTCTGCTACGTTCGTTTCGCCAAGAACGATCAAATAAAAGATTGATCGATTATGTTCGTGGATCGAATCTTTGCTTCGAACCTTCTCGACAACAACACACGATCGCAAGAAAAGCGTCTTACTCATAGGCGCGTGTGCTGATGATTTCATGTTTCTTCATCAACTCTGTTCCGTGTAGTAGTGGTAGGCCGTGAATCGCTAATTGTTGCCATCGCAATTGCCGTTTATCCTCCGAGCGCGTGGATGGTGTGAGTGTCGATTAGGCTGTCGCTTTAATAGTATGTTCTCACCCAGTGGGGCTAGTTCGTTACCTTTGCCTTGGTCAAGGGTTTTATGTAATCACGTTCGCTGGACGGAACAGCATCTTCTTCTGTACCTGTGTACATGCATTGGAAGCGCGCAATTAATGGTCGGAAGGTGCAATATTTACGATGCCTACACACACACCACGCGCTTGTTTTTGTTTGTGGTTGGTTGCAACTGGCAAGCAGCGCAAATCACAGCAGAAACCTTACCTTCTATCACCGTGTGTGTGTGTGTGTAAAGGTAGAGCAGCGCACACCAACCGGATCGCGTTGCTATGTGCGTGCGGCACGATCGAATGCACAACTACCATCACGACCACCGTGTCATCGTAGCGGGCGGCGTTCGAGTGCCATCACGTAGAACAGGTTTTTTTGTTTTGCTTCTACACACTTTGCCCCAACCACCGAGAATATACGGTAAGGGATGATGTGCGAAGGGGTTGTGTGATTCTGTATCGTGTTTGACGTTGTACGCTTCTTTTTGTTCACCCCCTAGGTTGTTGACGATAAATTCCTTCGACAAATCGGGAGCTTCGTCCGGTTTGCTGCAACGCTCTCCCCGACACCGTTGTTTGTAAACAAAGCGCACTGTAAAGTTGTTGCACACAGGCGGACTTGAAGCGGGAAATATAGATTTAAAAATATTGAAAAAATATATCAAAAAATATGTGTCTGGTAGTGAGCTTTTGTGCGTAATGTAATGGAATATCCCCAAATGCATTCGAGTTCCGTGGGAAACGGTACGTTTGTGAGGGATTCCTACTTTCTACTTCGAAATTTTGCAGCCTTCTTCTTCTTGGGCCTTTTCCAGTTCTTGCCTTTTGAACTGACTGAACGAAAACAAACGCAAGAAAAAGGCTCGATAATTGCAGTTAGATCCTTTTTCCCACCTATCTTTTCCGTTGCTTCCTCTATACGGCTCAGCAATCGTCGGCATGGGAAAAATGGTCACCCAGCTGGTTGCAGGCGGGATTATTTTAAATGTTTCTTCTTCCTCTATGAAGTGTTGATAGTGTTCTTCTCTGCGGGTTGTATTGGTGTGGTCGGTTTGGTATGTTTGCCGGTATGCCACGTCCTTCCGAAATGTTGGTTTGCTTTTTCAAGGATTTTTGTTTTGAGTTTCTGTCCTTGCTTGTGCCATTCCACTGCAAAATTGACATAAATAAATGAAAAAAAAACATATAGATAAAGAAAAATAGGCAAATAAATAAAAAAAAGTGTTTACATTGTTGCATGTTCACAAAAATTGAGAAGTTTGTTGGAAATTAATTTTTATTTCTCATTTTATTTCTTGAACTTTGCATTGCAATAAATTTTAAATACAAGCCAGTGAATGAAACGCATTGTCACACGACGAACATTACACGAAACCTTTCACTCATATTTACTGCCACTCTCCCCGCATACATTCTTCATCATAATGAATGACCCAGCAAAGACCCCATCCCGGGACCGGGACCGGGACCGGCACACGCGTCCGAGGCGATGAAATGTCAAGTTTAATTGAATTATTACAACATTCCACAGCACCAGTCACAGTGCGCTTTCTCCCACATATCTGCTGCACACATAATCATTTTAGCCGCCTTTTAGCTCCGGTCAATGTGACACGAAGGCAGTGCATTTTTTGCTTCGACTCAATTGCTTTACTGCGCTGTGCGCCGCCGATTGTTGTCTGCCGATGGAGCGACACACACACATTCTAGATTCCTCTCGAATTGTGTTTGATGAAGCGTTTTAAATATGTTTGCTGTCTGCCTGCCTGTCCATGCCCGCTACCCTTCGATGCGATGTTTATGATGGGCCTTCATCGAGACCAGACCGGGGTTCGGTCAGGCAGCAATGTACGAGCATAATGATGGCAACCACTCGTCCCTGTGTTTGAATGAAATTCTATGAAAAACCCTCAAAACTCCTGTCCTTTAATTATCAGCAGTCACGGGAGGAGGAATTTGTCACTGAAATGTTGTATCCCGACCTTTCTGGATGCTGGAAGATGAAGACGACAGGAAATAACAAATAATTATGTGTAAAAAATGGAATCATCGCTTGTACAAAAAAAATACTCATATCAACAAATCATTACTTTCGACTGATTAGCCCTGCTCGTGATCACTGGCTGGTTTGACCTGTAGTGACCGTTTTGCCATCGTTCCTCTTCAGGCACCGACCGTTAGTACCTTGGACCGAATCGCCCGGTTGAATGCAAAGGGTGGAGTTGTCTCTGAATCTTCCAGAGATTCGATGACAAGCACAAAAAGAATCTAGTATATCACCAACGCCGATCGCACGGAGGTCTTTGTTATCATCGCTTGCTATTCTGTTTTTGTTTCTGAAAATAGGGTCGAAGAAGAAAAAAGAAAATTGATGTCCACAATGTCCACTGAATCAGTCGCGCAAAAGCTTTCAAATGCACGTGAGTCATTATTTACTTTCCCTTCTGTGGCTGTGTGGCGCTTTCATGCAGTTGTGCGGGGTTGGTTAAGTTGCTTGTGCATAAGATGGTGGTATGAATCATAGCTGGAGAGCTATGTTGGCCATTAAACCTCTTTAGCCGATATGCCACCGACATCGGAAATGAAAACTCTTTCTTGCAACCGTTTTTACTCCTTCTGCGAATAATTTTCTTCAAACATTTCAGTATCCATTTACAGAAACTCGCTGCTATGACAACGGGCTGGATTGACGCAACAAATGGGAGGATTTGTTTTGTGTGTCACCTTAGTAACCGGATGTTTATGCTTGTTCTTCTGTAGAAGTAGTTGTTTGATATAAACATTAAATTATATTATTTGGTCTTGCACTATTTCTAGCAACGCTTTACAAACGAATGATAATAAGTCTTTGCGCTATTCCATCTTAAAACAAGAGTCTGAGACGGTTGAGTTTGTGATTAATTACACTCAATTAAAGCTCACTTCTTGGACGCCTACGCAACCCACGCTGAAGCAAGGTTATCAATTTGTACTTCCATCACATTTCTGCCATAAAACAGTGCGTTTGGATGGGAGGCATAAAGTGGACAGTTTGCCGTCCGCCCTATTTGTCGTAATCACAGAACATTGTTTACCCGTTAAAGTACGCCGTTTTGCCTAATTCCTACCGAACTGTGCACATCTAATGTCAAGCGATGTTGAATTCAAACGCATTTGTTTGAGCACTGGATTGTGTTGCCGTTGACCCGTTTCTCTATTACCCATTTTTTCACAATCAAAGCTATGCAACCGAGACGCCGTGAGAAGGTCATCGTCGGCACACTGTGCAAATGCATCGTACAGAAATGAAAAGCTCCCATTCCCACACAGTGCAAACCGTTGCATGCATTGAAATCGAAAGGCACTGCCAGGGAAGCCCCATGCAGTTCGAGAGAATCTGATCCGTCGTTTCACTCGGCAGGAGAGCACACAACGCTCATGAAGGTCTGCCCGTGCCGAGGAAGGTTGCCCGGGGGAAAACACTTCACCCATCAATCTTGTGTTTGCTCCTGGCGGTCACGGAACCGATCGTGTGTGTGTGTGTGTGTTGCCTACGGCATTCGTAGATTTGATGAATCAGTACTGAACTTGAAAAAGTGAAGAGCTACAACCGCTTTTGGGCAGTTTGTGTCCCATTTCACCGTCGTCACCTCGTCGTCGTCGCTTGCACTGACCTTAATCCAGTGGCTTCGCGGTGGCTTTTTGCTGTTGCTGAACGTTTCCGTATAATTGGTGCTTTTAGCACCGCATTTGCAATTATTGTGACTTCTGGCAATTATTTTTTTCTTGCTGCCGGAGTTTCATTTTCATTAGAGTCTCCCTTGACCACCTTGAATAGAGTGGAATGTTGTATTCTTTTTGTGTGTTTTTTAACATAATTGTTACTTGTGTGCTTGATGAGATCGCTTCCTTAGGTTCTATACGGTTCCCATGTACGTGTAGATTCCTGCACATTTTTGTTGACTGTAAAGGTGTGACCAACAAAAAACACTTCTTTATTTTGCGAAAAAAACATATAACCCCTTTTTACACGGTTTCCTTTTCGTTATCGTTCTATTATATAGATAGCATTTGCACACCAATACACGCTTACGTATCGATATTATTCGGAAATCTTCCTACTGCTGATAACCACAAGATAAGATAGAATGGAACGCATACGTTGGCTTCCAGGAACAAAGCAATTGAAAAAAGGGGTTTCAATTGAAAATCAAACACCGAGCCAAAAACCCACATGAAGTGCAATTTTATGGTTAACCAAATAAATAGCAACGTTTTCATTTGCAGGCTGAAACTTCAGACGCTCTCTCCGGTAATCAAATGTCACTGTGTGAGCAAGAATTCGTTTGTCGTTTGATAAACAGTCTCGCGCGAATTGAGGGTGAACGTCGTACTTCAGGGCCGATCGGTTCAATTGGTCCAATCGGGAAACAATATGGCAGTGCTTCTTTCTGTCTTTGCTAGCGGAAACAGAGAAGCTCCCTCGTTCAGTTGTTGCAAAGTCTGTTAGTCATCGTCGATCGGCTTAGATTGTGTTCGCTTAAGGCTTTTAATTCAATAATCGTCCGCGGGCATTTAACCCTTACTAGGGATAGAAATGTTTGCGTAGGAGCAGAAGGTTCGAAGGTACCCGAGAACTGCTGCCCACAACCAGTTCTTGATACCAGTTTTTTTGTTTTGCCCTCTGTATAGAAACCTTCCATATATTGCCCAAATATGGTATTAAATTATTTATCTTTTTATGCGTTGATTTTAAGCTCTTTTTCGCCTTTATTATTTGAAATCAAACATAAAACAAATGTTAAGTAAAACAATGGGTACATATGGAAAAGTAAAACCACAAACATAACATTTTAAAAAGTGACTCTAATGTTTGTCCATTTTTTGCCGTTATTTTATCGATCTACGCTCGTAACCTTTGCGTCAATCTGCCACTTTGAGCGGTTAACTGTAATAGAACATGACTTCACATATGATCGACGCAGCAACGCGAGCGAGTGTTTCGGAAATCATTATCCGTAATTTGCCTCCCGTGTGTTTCACCATCTGCCAGTTTGTGGTGCAGCTTCCCACAGCCACGGCACACATTACACTACACATAAGATAATGCCATTAAAACGGAGCAACTCGACCGTTCCTATCAATCGCACCCAAGGAAGGCTCCCCCCGGCCGCGTGATGTTCCGCTAGTGTGGTGAAGGATGGCAAAATGGTCAATGCTCCCTCGCAGCGGCCCTCTTAGCATATACGTTCACGCATGAAATCCGGACACCGGAACCGGCATCCGTTCTTCTGCACTGCTCTCGACTACACACACATAACAGCGCTGCTGCGTAATCGTGCGCGTTTGTCTGCTGGCTACGCGAACACATGTGCCCAACTGACGCTCTCTTCCCGATAGTTGCACTTCCTTTCTTTCTGTGGAGTGCTGGATGGACGGCGGCCCACATTCGGTGCATTTCGTTTTGCTGTGTGAGGGTTGAGGGTCGAAGTGGTCGCTCTGTCTGCGCATTTGTGTTGCGTAGCTGTTTGGTGGAAAACAGAAGGAAGGCAAGGGAAATACGGTTTTTCCTGCTCAAACGCCAGCAATGCAACCACGTGTTGCGCGTTTGTTTTCATTCGTAACCGGTCTCGGGAAGGCATTCTGATTACATTTGGTTTGGTTGACGAATACGTCTGCTTTTGCTGTCCTATCTTGATGTGACTCCGTTCGATTCAGTCTTTTTGTGTGAGAAACCTTCTACTTCCCCCGTTTCATACAACTCTCCGAAACCGAAAGGACGTAGATGCTCATTCCGTATGATGGATGTTTGTGTGTTATAATTTCTCAACAACAATAACAAAATTGAAAAATTGGCATCAGCTGCAGGAAAAACGACCACACTGTTGGCGGCATTCGAGATGACGAAAGGAGAGCGAAAGTATGATCTAACGCTCAATCGCGATCGAGCGCTGGTGTTATGCGATCGTAAAGTGTGCATGCGGCCAATGGAAGCATTTGAGTTGGCTCCGGCCGGGTGCATTATGAAATGATATTGATTATATCGTGCTGCACTTTCCGCTTTCAGCTTTGCAGGAGCTTCAGTTGAACGAATCGGGCTGCAAATGTTCCCCGGATGTTGCCACTGTCGTCTTTGTGTCCAAATTTTACGGGAAGTAATTTGGGCAAAACGAGTTTGCTTTGTGCCAGGCCCAGAATGGATGGATTTGTGCTGGCGACTGTGGCATTTTATTATATTCCCATTTGTCTGCACAAACTTTGTTCATTTACTTATCTGTTTTCTACATTTTAACTCCATTTGCTTTTTGTTACACACATATAAAACTACCAAATTAATCCAAATTTTGTAAGTTTTTCAATGTGTTAAAATTAACCACATTAATTGTAGCATGAAATATTTCGGTAAGTCCATATGCAGTAGATCCATTCCACAAACACACATATCTATTCATTCTGCAGATATTTATATTGCATGGCGCATCGTGTTTATTGTATCTACGCGTGTGGACTAATTTCGACGGGCTTGATTCCGCCTTCGGAACGAGCGGAACACATTGCGACGAACGTGAAAAGTGTCATCATTTCGCCGCTGTCTGCAACTTACCGTGTCTTGTTAGGCCGTTGAAAAGACATTCCTTCGCACTGGTGTCAAGAACATTCGTCATTTGATAGTTGCAGAAGCATCGCTGTACGAGAAACATGTTGAATGACCCAAACGCGTGTTAATATGGCAACGAATTCCTCGACACAAGCTGCTTAGAGGGTGGCAGTATCATAATATCGGAGTGTTTTTCTTTCTATTTTTTGTTGCTTTGTTTGTCGACTGCGTGTCATCATTGGTGTGTTTTTTTTCGTAGCCGAACATCCGTCTCGAACTTAACACGGAGCTATTGCTCGTTAGCGTTGGTTTGTGGTAAAGGATGTGATGAAGGATTAATATATTACGGTCGATGTAGCAACGCACTTCGCTTCCTATGTGTTAACCGTGGTAAAAGAATTTAATAAAACTTTCAGCATAGCTTAGCTTAAACTTATTAGGTTGAGCCGTATGAGGGTTAGAAGAAGAAGCAACAAAACATTCGATCGTAGCACAGTCTTTCCCCAAGTTACGCGAATAATGCGTTCCGGAGACATTCGCGTAACTCGGATTTTCGCGTAAGTCGAATATCACATGTTACAGCAAAAATATACTTTATTTATCATAATTTTTAATTGAATTTAGTTCATTTCTGTAATTTAATACTTATTTGATGCAATTGGTGTAGAAAATTTGGTTATTTATCGGTAATTATTTTTCATTTGACAATTGATGGAGAAAATTGTACTGATTTGACATCTGAACTGTCAAAAATAAAAATTCGCGTAACTCGAATTCGCGTAACTCGAGTGTCGCGTAACTCGGGGAAAGACTGTACACGTTTCGATGTGTGTTATATGATCTTTTTATTTAGTTTGTAAATCTTGTAAAAACGATCGTAACGAGATTGGGGCAAAGTCTGTGTAATTTACGCATCTATTGTAATTACTAACCAATATTCAATAGACCAATATGTTGATTTTTCTTATGGTGACGATCATGACAGTGATCGCAGGTATTTCCTATGCCATTTCCAGCGGGGTTGAAACGATGAGTCATCAAACAAACACCCTGTACTATTACATCAACGTTTGCAGTGGCAGAAAATAATGCGATTCGAATTTAATTTACAGGCTAGAAATATGTAAATGTTTGTGAGATGAAATATTTATAGCCAATATATGGTTTGCTATCATATCACTCTTGTAGCAAATAATAAATGAATAAACTTGTTCAATTTACTACAGTGTAAATTGCTGTTTTGCTTCCAAAATTGGTGCACACAAGCATGAAAATTGTAGATTGTAACGTTCGGAACAAGCAACAGCAGTGTAATTGCTTCTACCTCACCCTTAATGTCGGCCATAATTAAAGGCCGCCACCAAGGGCGTGAAGGGCGTTGTCTGTCAGCACAAAACGTCTGATAACAAGGCTGCCTTCGGTTCAATGCAACTCACCGTTCACACTCTTTTTTGTTTTATGAAAACTCCTCCCTTTATGAATCCTTAGTTTTAAAGTGTTTTGTAAAGAAATATATGCAATTACCTGCGGAATCCTTAGCATTGTGTATTGTTTGTATATGTGACATGATTTATAATATGGTTGTAAGTTACCATTGGATCCCAAAAGACCATCTAATGGGCACAACCTTGCTGGAAATTATTATTCCGTTGAATGGCCTTGCTTTTCTACAATGTGTCTACGGTGATGACACGAGTTATGTGCTTGCTGCTAATCTAGTGAATAAAGTTGCAAAAGCTACAGAAATGCCCCCCAATATCATAGGGCGTTGGTTTCCGTATAATCTAACTATCTAGAAGCTGTGTACTTCCGTTTAATATTGCAGCTCTGAAGTGGCGCAGTTTGTTTTGCCTTGCAGAACGGGTTTACGCGAATCAAAACAAAACAATCGATCGTTAGGCAAAGGGAGGAACGGACGTAATCTGTATAGCTGTGTTAACTACCAAGGTCTTATTGCATGTGTAATAGTGTGTGTGTGTATGGTTGTGAACATTAATACTATTTTGACGTTGCTGGTGGTAGTATATCGTACGAGACTCGTTCAAGAAGCGAGTTCGGACAACCCTCTTGTGCCGTGTTTGCTAAACAAAAACATTCGAGCCGATACAGAACCGCCTGTACAGCATTTTTGCCATTCGAATGATGAGAATGTGTTCCAAAATACGCTTCAAATATTGAACCAATTGAACCAAACCCGACCCGCAGAAAGAATGTAAAACCAAATATTGACATTCGAGTCCGACGGTTCGATAGGGCGATAAAGTGACCAGGCTAGTTATAAAGATAATGCAGCACGACTCTAGTTGGCCGTACCCCTCATCTCACTATCTCTTCGACTTCCTGAGTTTGGTCGATGCAGCTCTCGGATAGCTGATAACGGCACTGTTTGATGGGAATGGTAGCAATGTGTAGAAGGCCAATGAGCAGCAGGCATGTGTAGCGCTACCGAGCGTCTGCTATTTTTGCTATTCTGATAGGCTTTGTGGCGTTACAGCAGTGCGAATGGCTACCGGCATACGATTAGCTCATTATCACCTTGACAGCCATTGTATGTAGCTGCAGGAGTTAGCCTTAGGGAGGATTTTTCATATAACTCCTATTTCGATCCTCTAAAGAGATACTTTTGGAAAAAAAAACAAACAGATGTTGTTGTTTTTCAACGTTGCTGTTAGCACGACCGCCTAAAAGCATGCTGCACACAGCAGGGAACTGTTTGTAACCATAATCGAGATGTTACATTGTGAAAAAAAAAATCTATTAACTATGAACTCTCCTTTCCGTTACAACCCTCTTGTATATCAAGCCATCGGACTGTGGAATAAGCATAAACACTAATCCAACTGCGACAACAAGGCGGCATCGGCAAAAGACATAATCAGTAAACCAATGCACACCCTCCATCTGGATTCACAGTTTTGTCATCAAGGATGTGATTATGTTTATTCTATTAGCGAGTAAACGTAGTAAATAAACCACCGCGTCGGATTGTTCGCTCGTTTACAAACACGACTGCGTAGTGCTGAGAACTGGCTGCAAGATCCTTGAAGGACCAACGCAATTTGCCAACATGATGGAACCCCGGAAGATCCCCCACGACGTTTTTGCTTATCTTTCACTTTAGCACAATCGTTAGGATGTAGTCATCAATGTAAAGTATGTATTTAACGCCGATCAGCAGCGGCTCCGAAGGTAAGGCGGCTGGAGTCTCACGGAATGATGCAACCAGGGGCCAGATCCATTACGTAAATACCATGCCATTCTCTGCCACGTTACGTTTCGTTCTCGTTAACGTTGATGGGGGATGAATTTTAACCCATTTAATCTGCCATCGTAGTGTCGCGTACCAAAGAGATGAAGCTAGCAGTTGCGAATGGAAAACGAACGACTGTGTCGTGTCTGACCTTCGATAGAACAACGCCGCGTGCCAGCGTTACCGTGTGCATCGTTATAAAAACCGTTGTGAAAATCGAGAGTATACACAATAGAATGAAGAGGAAAATTCTCCCACACTCATCTAACACGTCCCATTTCCCATCTACCATTCATTGGGGGTTTCACTTTTCTCATCCGAGCGGTCTTCACGATGACCAGCGCCTTCGTGTTGCCGCTGCGTGTAATAAAGATCAAGGGTGTGTGCGATGGGTTGGCGAAAATGGCCCGTACCTCATTAGTTATGCATTTCTTATTTTCGCCCCCAGTACTGGCCAGTGTCAAACCGTGGCTACCTTTCATGTCCATGATGTTGGATATGGTCTGGTAAATTTGTCTCTGTCCATTCGTGTTTTTCACAAATCGGAACGACCTTTCACTTTACTCACCGTTGGGGAACTCTGGTTGGTTGGGGGCTATAGAGGATTATGTTGCTATTGCTTCCTTTTCGTCCAATTTGAAGCAATGTTTGATAGGCATTAAAATGGATGCCGCTTGGAATAAATTTGTTGCTCTCAAATCGATGTGTGATTGATCTCGGTGGAACGTAATGGCTCACCGGGGGGTTTTTCATCTTATTTTAAACGCTGATCGATCAATAATACGGAGGACGGAGAGCAATGAAATTGCGATTGTATTGCAACCAACCATAATTTAATTCCCATTTTGTTACCTATGGTAAATAAACGCTGAAGCACAGGAAACTATGGAAAGCAGGAAAATACTTTTGTAATCTCATTATAAAGTGCTTTTAGTGCTGGAGTGATATCCTACAGCTTTATTTTTTCTATATATTGTACCAATCACCTATAAATGATGTATCGAATTCTTAGCAATAGCGTGATGTATGGGAAAAAGAGTTTTCTATTAAATATTGATTTTTATTACCCTAGCCCTTGATTTAGTGAATCAATTTCAGGTTCCAGAATCAATCAAAAATAAAACAATATATTTGGTTTTATTATACCTTACCCGCAGAATAATTTAAGACACTTGACCGATACCAACACGTGTATGGGTCCGATTCCAAGCCCAAAGCAACTGCTGTTTATGGATTCCGTGGATCGTTCAATCATTTATTAAGCGCTCAGTGCAGTGTGTCGCAGGTGATCCGGTTGCTCTTCGACGTGATACGCGTGTGTTTTTCCTCCGCATGTGCCAGTGCCACTGTACGACCTTCTCGTGACCTTTCGCAATCTTCAACCCGATATCGGCGTGATGTCATATGCCGCACCTCGAAACGACGTGGCTCCGGAAATGTGCGCTAGGATGCGCTAGAGTGTGTCTGGCTTTGAGGCATGAATCAGTTCACTTGCACAGCGCGCACAAGTCCCTTCACGGGCGCTGTGTTGTTGCTCGCGTGCTGGTCAGCGGTCTGGAACCACGTGGTAGGGCGCCCGGTCCGTACACCTCACCACGATGCCCCTGAACGATGCAATTCAACTTCCTTCAATTGCTGCCGCCATCACCGCCGCCGCCGCCGCCGCCTGCTTGTTGTCGTCATCGTCTAGCAGCGAGTTAGACCGAGGGTCGTTGTTACACGGGCGTGTAATACACTGTTGGCCCATCTGCCGAACGTCGAACCACGAGGGCTATATGGGTAGACGCTTGATTTGGCTACCATAAACGTATATGAATGGCCCTGTGTGAATGTACGAAATACGCCACCGATGCGCGGCGTTGCTGAGTTTTTGCAATAGTTTGTGCAAATTATCGCGCCAGCCAAAGTATGCCAGCTGTGGTTAGATGATGGTTTCCCTTTCCATCAGCCACTGCCAAATCGTTCCGAATGGTTGTGACAGGCACTCGCGGGATCAGTCAGAAATTGCGCCTACGACCACGATGAACGCTTTCTCTCAGTTCTCTCCCCTATATCTTACGAACTTTCGCGTTAAACGCGTATATATCTTCGTATGTGCATCGCGCCACAACTGTGCAACCACACGCTAAGAATTAAAGTGTATATATATGTGTGTGTATGTTGGGTCAAACCTCTGTGCCGGTTATGTAGCGATCAACATTGCTAAAGGAAGAGCGGATGATGACTTTCGCTCGGATTGTTAATTAAAATTTAACCAAAGAAACCCGACCGGCCCAAGCCAAACCTCCCAACAACAGCCAAATGTCATCCCATCCATCTTGCTGGGTGTTCTTCTTTCACCGATTGCATCCGTTTTCGCCGATCGTCGATTTCGCTTTTTGCTTCACCTTGTCACACATTTCGGCCACTTTACCCACTGCTGCTTTATCGTAGGACACTGACTTTTCCCTTTTACTTTCGCGGTCGCGCATGGTTTAAATCAATTTCGTCGCTGCGCTGACTTTCCTTAAGGGACTGTTTTTGACCGAAGACTCTGCTGCGACGGATGAATCTGTTCGTTCCGTGGCTGCATATTCCGACCATAAATTAGATCTTGTTGGGCCGGTCTTGTTTGTTGTTTTTTTTTTCTTCTGTAGTTCTCTGTTTGCACCTCGGTGCACTTTCACTAGACACTCGAGATTGCAAAAGGGTAGAATGCGAAAGATTTCAGAGCCACTTGGCAAGAATGTTTAAGTGTAATTCTATTTATACAACCCCTTACCTATGTCTGTGAGCTATTAACACTGTAAACGTGTATAATTTGTCGCTGATTCTCAGAACATAGCCATATTTTTTAAACGACTTATTATTAGAAACAAGCGATTTGAAAATTAGTTCTGCAGTGGGGAAAACATTCGTCTTCTATTATTATTGTTATTGTACTATCGCTAACGAGATGGGCTTTTATGAGTCAACTAGAAGCACGGCGCAGCTGGTGCATGATAACGCAAATGGAATGTTAGTGCGGCTTTTAGTAAAAGGAAAGATATGCAACTAAAAACGTTCCCCTTTCTTTCGAGCCACCAGACGCAAGTGTATGCCGCAGCGAAATAATAAACATTCTCGTTATGAAAGCGTAAACATTGGCATTTTAGCGTTCTTCTCTTTTTACTTAGTTTCTATTTTGCAATAATTAGAGCTCGACATATCTTACCACTAAATAGTAGCTCGTAATTATTGTTTTCATTTATTTTGTACTCAAGTTTTTCGTTTGCAAACAGCAAAATTGCCCTTAATATCACAGGAAGAAATCCCGCAGCTGTGTTTAATTCCAGCAAATTGTTATCAACACTCTCCCGTTGTCTGACAGTGCCATTTGTTACATTGCACAGTCCATTACAATCCGTGCAATGACTCATCGTGCGATACACGATGCCCAATCTCGTCGTAAGAAGCAGCATGGTGATGATTGCCAACTGGGTTCTTTCAAGCGCAGAAGGACAAATGTTTACCATTGTATAAGTTCAACATTATAAACACAGCATCGAGGTATTGTGGCGTTACGCACGCTGCTGGCTCATAATTATGCTTTGCCTCGATGTTTGCGCGCACATATAATCGCATCCACGTCCCGCATGTATACAGCAAACACAAGGAGAAGAAAACAAGCAGATCCTTCTTTTTGGAGCCACAGTATCGTCGCGATTAGTGCACTGTGTTGTGTAGTGTGTGAAGGCGATTGGTAGGCCCAATTCAATGAAATGTAATTATAAATATTTCACCAGCATGCTTGCCAAGAACCGTCAGAGAACAGTGACACCCCAGACCTCGACTGCGGAAAACTCGTGCAGAGAAAATCTGCCAGTATAAGTTTTCACCATAATGGGATGAGATTTTTGTGCGGCCCTTGCGGAGGTCGTTGTGAGAAAAGGTAACTTGCCCCCGGTGCACTGGATTCGCGTTTGACACGTTGAAAAAATGTTTTTCTCTTTATTTATGCTAGTACAACATTCGCCACTTGAGCTTTTGTTCAGGTGCAAGGAGACAATGAGGGTTAGCCCTTCGGCGGCACCTCTTCCTCCTCAGCACATCCGGAAACCCTATCGCTCTAGCGGATTGTGGCAGTGTAGGATTTCGCAGCATGTATCGAATTTCCATGCCGACAGTGGTTGCAAGTTTGGCGTGGCGAGCGAACTAATGGCACAGTTTCACAGTTCTCGATGGTGCTCCCCGGCGGGCATGGGAGATGCTTTATAATTCAGGGCACACAGCGTCACACTGTAAAACCCGGGGTGAACGGAATTTCGAACGCTCTAGCACTGCCACTTGGGCGTCCACCCAACGATGGGCACCACTTCCTGGCACACTGGTAAGCCCCTGTTGTAATATTGCTTTCGAAGGAAGTAAACGTGGCAACAGTTATGAATCTTGTGTGTGTCGCATCACTGTCGCGCACCGGCTTACGGCTAGGGACAGAATAGAAGCTTTCCTTTTCTTTAGTGTAGCCTAGAAAGTATCAGCGAAAGTTGTCAGGAAAGGATGGTAAAGGAAATGCATTTCAAGCATGAAACAAACGAGAGTGTTTCCGACATTTCGGTTCTGAACGAAGGCTTTTTCATGGCGCTCGCATAAAGTGGGTCACAGTTGTCGCTTGTTTGGCTCTGTAATATTTTTGAAGAGGTAGAAAGTATTTTTATTTTATTTTTTTTATTCCGTAGGGACGGCTTTGCCGTATTGCTTATGAAAGTATTTTTATAGTATCCATAAAAAGGTCGTATTTGGAAAAAATGTGGTTTTTTGTTTAATAGACCCAAAAGTTTTGCTCATTCTCTGGAACTGAGGAATGCCTACATTGAAAATCAAGAAACTTATTTTATCCCTACAACAATGCAATCGTGCAACTCCAATCGTTATCACATATTTTAAAACTATCCAAATCCGTATATTAATACAAAATGTACAAGATAGTGTTAATTTAATTTAATAACAAACGTCTTTCAGCCAAAACACGCCAGCTTAATTATGCTTTTCTTGGCACTCTGTGAGCGACGGGGAAAGCCGCATAGCATTAACTGCTGCTGAGATACAAGAAGCCAGAGCTACATTTGCATGTTAAGCACAGCACATCATACAAATACACTCCCCACGTTCATTTGCTTCACAAGTTCTTCAGAGTGTTCAAAAAAATATCACGAAGTGGAAAAGCGGAGGATGCCGTTTTGAATATGGGCCAGCAGCGAATCATTCACCCTAAGGGGTGGTCGGACTGGCTGGCGGCTAGATTACATCTAAGAACGGCTTTGCTCGACTAAAGCATCGCCCGAAATGGAGTGCAAATGGCTCTCAAAGGGTCATGCACACTTAGCAAGTGGTGTGTGGTGCATGTTAAGTTGACGTTACATTAAGCAACGAGTGCACAAAGTGGTTGACGTTAAAGTCATTAGGAAAAGCGATTGCCAAAACAACAGAAAAAAACGTCCGTTTTGTTTTCGATGGGTGTGCGATGGTATTGCGGAAGAAATGAAAATGACTGTGTGTTTCGTTTTTTTCGTTATGTGCACTTTTCTAAAATTGAAAATAAATCACCTAGTACTGGAATCAAGCAATTAATAAAGGTTACGGGGGATTCATTTGGAGTTAACAAAATGAATGTATACTTTTGATTAAATTGTCTATCTTTTGCTATTGTTTCGCTCTATCTATCCAGCTCCCATGATACGGGAGTAAATAATCATGATAAGAAAGCCCATTTTCTCGTACACTTCCTCTCTCCAACCGTCATCTTCTCTTGTCGCATGGTTTACGTTAAGTCAACGAACGCGCCTAGGGCGGTCACCACCACACCTCCTTTCGGCCCGTTTAAACAGAGCGTGAAACGCAAGCTCAGCAGTAGCTGCTGGCGTGCCACTACCTACACGCCACCCTACTGCTGCTACGGTATTCGGGCTACACCCGAACGTTGGTGGCATACTTTTAGGCCTCTCACCGCGTGCGTATTACCATTGCCGCCCCTGCCGGCGGTGACCAGGTGATATCTTCAAATACACACACACGCCGCACGGACAGATACCGTACTCGTATTCGCAGAGACAATGACCACATTTGTGCTGCATGTCAGGCGCGGCGTTACTCCGATGTCACCCGTGGCGTGATACGTACCACCGGACCGAATCTTTCTACGTGTGCGCCTAGGTGTCTCGTGGGAGACAATTCGAGGGCATAACAATTACGCGCGGTCCTCAATCCCGGATGAACCAATCACACTGCTAGCACCACCACCACCCCCTCCCATTGTCATTGAACGCAGATGTGTAGGAAATTGAAACACACTAGCGAACAGCACACGTAAAAAGTGTCTGTAAATGTAGGGAAAATCTTACCGTAAATAAATAACCTGCATGTTGTTGCTCGCATCGCTGTTCATGAAGGGAACAGTAAAAATAGTACCTCGTCGTCACATGTGCCGGCATGCTGATGTCTTCTGACGACCCAAAGGCGTTGACCACAGAGCGAGAGATAGAGAGAGAGAAAGTTACGTACGTCATTCCGCTCGATTGGATGGTCAAAAATGACGTTCACTTCGGGCCATGTGTCTTAATATCACCGTCGATCTTACAGAGTTGATAATCATGATAACTTTTTTTGCCCTGGCAGAGTGGACATTGTGGTTGTTGGGTGTGGTGCAGCAAAAACCACCTATCGACCGATGTGTGTGGGATGGGGGAAATGATTTTCCTCGTGTGTTATTCTTTGATATGGGAAAAAGTAAATGAGAGTATTGATATAGTTGTCTTTTTTTGCCCTATATTTTACGCCAAACTTTTTATTACCACCTACCCTGATTTAACACGTCAACAATGTGCTTGTGTGAGTGTGTGCGCTGTTTACAAATAACAATAACATTCGTATTTATCTTGTTGTACATGTTGTGTGTTCCAATTGTTAGTTTTCATGTACTCCTCCCAGGGCAGTGATTTGTTTACTTTTGTATTCTTATTTATGTTGGGCGAGTTCGTTTTTGCCCCGGATATAGCGAATGTACTCGTGTGTAGAGAACATTGCACAGAACAATAAATAGAAAATAACCTCACGGTTAGCAAAACCAATCCGGAAGGATAGAAATAGCCACGTAGAAGATATGCTATTTTCCCATGCGAACCGACTAATCCTGTCCATGATTGGACAGAAAAATGGGCATACTTTGATAGATGTGTCCTATATCTCCGCTCTTGTTACGAGGTAACGTTGTGTGCCGTAAAGTAAACGGAATTCCCTTCGTTTCGTGCAAGCGTGATGTTTTGTTCCTTTCAAACAGTCAATCAAACAGACAGTTCATCAGAAATCAGGAGCAATGGTTGGGATGTGGCTGTCTGAATACTTACAATTTTACATTTCAGAATATAATTCAAAGTTGTATTACGTTGCTTTGTCGACTTAAGAGGGTTTTCCAGGAATTTTCATAGATGTGGGACACTTATTTTACTCTTTCGTACGTGAAATGAATTTAATGTAATGGGAATTGAACTCTATAGCACCCTTGTTGGACAAATGCAATAGGAATTTTCAAGGAGCCTGTTCAAAAAAGGAACCATAGAATCCAATTGCCATCCTATAAAGTTCACTTCCAATAAGAAAGAGTCAATGAAGTGTCCGACAAATATGAGAACGCCTCGAAAACCCTGTATCATGCGATATATTCATGTCAGTGTCATGCGTTGCGTTTCATCACTCGCTACGGTGTAATAAATGTATACATACTACCGCAAAATTACTTTATATTGTAGTACACTCAGCAGTAATATTTTATATTATAAAATAAATGTTTGCTTAAGTAGTACTCGAATTACAATCTAGACTACTAGAGCAATTCAACTTCCGTCTAAATTCACACACCCTAATCAGTTCGTCCATCCCGTTCCGTGCCTCCTCCTCCGTGAAGTGCAAAAATCTGTGTAAATTCATAACTACAGTTCCCGCTACCTACTGATAGGATGCAATTTAAGCTAGTGCTGCACTACGCGATGCATCTCAATTGAGCGTACCAGCCCCGCAACCTGCACCTTCATTTATGCTTTCCCCTTCGGTCGGGACGGGACCGTTGACCACTTTCGCTTTTGAAGCGCCCCATTTAACTAATTGCACCTTGGACATGCTGCTGCACTCGGTGCTCGGTGCAATTCGTTAGCATAAAGTATGTCTTCGCTCCAACTTCCTGCGGTTTCCCGCTTGCAACAAGGTGTGCAACAACTCGTTTGCTGCTGATGGTGCTCGTGATTGCCACCGTGCCATCTCTTTTGATGTTTTGATAATGAGGAATGAAGAAAAGTATAAATATTATCGTAATGTAATGGTAGAAAATGGTTTTGAATCGAGAACCAGATGCATTTAATACAGGTTAAAAAATAATTTAGTAGTCAAAGTTATTAACCCTGAGCAATTCTCCACGACCTCGGTGATAGAAATTCTATTCAATGACTACCTCATGAAGTATGATCAATACAATCTGCCCAGAATCTTTTATTTTACCGTACATCTCTCGTACAAAGTAAATTGCATTACCAGCGTGCAACAACCCCAGCATGAAATGAAAAGCATTGTGGGCAAAAGTGGTTCAGTTCAATTGGTAGTTCTTTCCGTTGAAATAATTCTGTTAAATTTTACAGTGAACCATATCAAACTCCTTCTTGTGCATGCATGACGACACGAGAACTAACGATTTCCTCTCCCAATAACCAACTGCCGTCTCGCGTGGCTGTGTGTCTCCATCCATCCGTTAACTTTATACGTCATTTTCAATATGCATGACGATCGTCGATGAGAATTGCATCATTTTCTTTCGCTTCAAAAACTGGAAGTAATGGAGTAAATAAGTTTGCTTTGTTCTGGCAAATAATCGCCATAAATTTGCTTTTATTTAATTATTCCCCTGAATACTTGAACAAGCCTATGTTTAATTTTGCACTGGATGACACCATGTTAGCATATACATAGAATACTGTGTAAAAATATCTGTTTTTGCATATCTATGATGTATCCTTTTTTCATATTAGATATCGTATTCGTTGACATACCTCATCTATGTTTGTGTATAATTTTGATTACTTTAGATTCACATTAGATTTACAATTTTTATAATATTTATTTGTACTGGTTATACAGTAATACCGTACCACAATATAATAAAACGTCCTTTGTTTCCAACTCCACTCTCTTTTTTCACTGATTGTGTTCTTGACCATTGTGAAGCATTAATTAATTGAATCTTGTTCAATCAACATTCGCACGGGTCTGCATGGGGTACACTGCAGTGCTAGTGCTATTCGTGGGAAATAGGGGAGACATATGAGCGAAAAGCTCCTGCACGCTCCTGCACCATAACGCAGAGACTGATTGCTGGAATCGGATTAGCATCATGCTTCAGTGTTTTCAACCAGCGCATAGAATTAACTCCCCGTACAGACATCAGTTTCGTTTGTTTTTCGCCCACCATGTTATGTGGCTAATAAACAAGCTGCGAAGGTCACCGTGACCCGAATCCAAAATGATATCGCCGGATGCAAATAGATTCCCGTCGATCCCCTCCGACCCGGGGGGACAGATGAACGCAATGGGCACTTTCTGGTTGCGGATGCACCGGTCCAGCACAACGGTACTAATCAGTTCTGTTTGTTCCTTTCTCCGTTCAACAGCAAAAGCGAACTACACGGCTCTCGAAAAGCAGCACCACATCGATCTGGACGTCGGCGACACGGTAGTGATCGAGCAGGAGTCCTACCATTGGTACTACGGCTGCAACAGCTGCTCCGGTGCAACTGGCATCTTTCCGAAGGCGTACGTCCACCTGGTGGAAAACAAAACCTCCCGCGATGGCGATCTGGTGATAAAGCGCAGTGAAATTGTTGAGGAAATCACAACCGTACTGAGGGAATGGCAGTACCTGTACCGCCGACTGTACCTATCGACACATCCTTCCTTCAAGCTGATTCAGAGCAAAATGCTGGAACTGATCAGATTGCGGTCGCAGCTACTGTCCGGCAACCTGCCCGTGGATGAGATGAAGAACATCAAACTGAAGGCCACGAGCGAAATTGACACGGGCAACAAGATTCTAAATCTAGACATGGTGGTACGTGATGACGGTGGCAACATCGTGGATATAGAGCGCACCTCCACCACCCAGCTGTACGAGCATCATCTGAACGCGGTCGATCGGATCAAGCGGGCAAACACTTCCAGCAGCAAGAACCGCAATCTGGATATCGTTAATCGCCATTCGCACAACCTGCTGCTGTCGGTGCACAATTTCGTGTGCCGGTTAAGTGAGGACACGGAGATACTGTTCACACTGTACGATGGCGATGAGATGCGAGCTATAACGGAGAACTACGTGGTGAAGTGGAGTCGCCAGGGCATGGCCGCCGATCTGGATCAGTTCAACAACATTAAGGTGCTGTTCACGGATCTGTCCGGCAATGATTTGAGTCGCAACAAGATATATCTGGTAGCGTACGTCGTGCGGATCGGTGCCATGGACGGGAAGGATACGGATCTGCGGCGCAGCAGCATGGCGAACTCCACGGGCAGCGGGAGCTACAAGTCGCATCGCAATCATCTAACCACGCAGATGAGCAATCCATCCTCGCCAGGACCAGGGGGCGGAGCTGGAGGAGGAAGCAGCACATCCAGCTCCGGTACACCTTCCATCGGGTCGTGTCATTCGTCGAGTGCGAGCAATGAGTTCCATATGCGCCGACCGTTCGGTGTGGCAACATTGGATCTACAGCCGATCATAAAACGTTCCGAAGATTTCAAAAGCGATACGCAGCTCAAAATGCCGTTCATTCCATGCGAAAAGGAACCGCTAGAAACGACACTGCGCAAGCTGATCACTAACAAAGACCTGGGCGAAAAGAGCGATGCGGCGATCTGGATCAGTGTGGACATACTGTTCGGTGACATCAAGCAGGTCCGGGACGAGTACCCGCACCTGGTGCTGGGCAATGTGACGTTCGCTCGCAAAATGGGCTTCCCCGAGGTGATCTTTCCCGGTGACGTGCGAAACGATCTATACCTGACGCTGGTGTCCGGCGAGTTTTCCAAGGGTTCGAAGAGCAGTGACAAAAACATCGAGGTGACGGCGTACGTTTGCAACAAGCACGGTGTCGCCATCCCGGGCGTCATCAGCTACGGTGGGGGAGGAAACGCACTGAACGAGTACAAATCCGTCATCTACTACCACGAGGATCGACCAAAGTGGGGCGAAACGTTCAAGATCGACGTGCCGATCGAGGAGTTCAAGCAGTGCCATTTGCGGTTCACCTTCAAGCACCGCAGCTCGAACGAGGCAAAGGATCGGTCGGAGAAACCGTTCGGCCTGTCCTACGTGCGGTTGATGAACGACGATGGCACCACGCTGCAGCACAAACGCCACACGCTGCTGGTGTACAAAATTGATCACAAAAAGTACGACGACGAGACGCAGTTTAACTACCTAAGCCTGCCGTCGCTGGCGGAGGAACTGCCGAACGGGAGCTCCAAACCATCGACCAGCGGGTTCAGTCTCGCGTCGAAAGACAGCTTCATCATCGAAACCAACTTGTGTAGCACCAAGCTGACGCAGAACGTGGACATTCTGGGGCTGCTGAACTGGTCGTCCAGGAAGGAAAAGATGGAAGAATCGCTAAACGCCCTGATGAATGTGCGGTGCGAAGAGGTGGTCAAGTTTCTGCAGGACATTCTGGACGCTCTCTTCAACATACTGGTCTCGAATGACGACCCAGCCAAGTACGATAATTTGGTGTTCAAATGTCTGCTTCGGCTGATCGAGATCGTGTACGACCTGAAGTACCAACACTTTCAGTCCGTGCTCGATCTGTACATCAATGAAAGCTTCTCAGCCACCTTGGCTTACGAGTAAGTATCGCGAGTAGGTCCGTTGCATTAGTTCACTCGTGTAATGCGAACGATTCTCCTTTTTTTCTTTTTAGAAAACTTATCAATGTAGTACAGACGCACATCCGGAATGCCATAAACAACATTTCGAAGGATCGTGCCATGGCGAACATATACACGGTGAACGAAAATGACGAGGCGCTCTATCGCACCACAAAGTACCTGCAGTACATCATGAAGTTCATCATTCGCTCTCGGCTACTGTTTGCCAATCTGAACCAGGACAAGGACCGGGAGCTGTTCGTCGCTAACCTCGAGGAGCTGCTCGAATCCTTCTCCGAGCTGATCAAGTACCAGAACGACCTGCTCAAGTCGCAGGGTGCACTACTCAAGTATCTGCACATCATTGCGTCCGATCTGATGCAGGTGTACGATCCGGTCAAGCTGAGCCAGAAAATCGTGGACATTATAACGAACGTACCGACCGGCCGGCTGAACCAATCGAAGATGACATGCATCAAGGATGTGGTCGATTCGAAGCTGTTCAAGCTGCCCAAATGTCGCGCGATTCTGCTGCCCGTGTTCTGTCGGCAGATTAAGGATAAGCTGGAGAGCAAGGAAGAGGTACGTAATGCGTTGCCCTCCCCAACGGTAGCAAACTCTTTCAAACTCTGTTTGTGCTCGTTTTTTGTGCCTGTTTGTGTGACTATTTTGTTTTCATTTTTGCATGCAATACGTTTGATTTGCGTACGTACGTTTGCTCTCTGTGTGTGCTGTGCTGTCCATCTTTTACGACACCAACTTTCACTGCCACTATCTTACTTTCTCTATGTGTGTGTGTGTGTGTGTGCTCCATTTTATGTTTGCCTGTCGTTTGTTCTTCTGCTCGCACTTATTTTACGTGTAAACGGTAGTTCCAACAGCACCACCAGGCACGCGTTTAGCTGTTATCCTGTGGACGAGATAGCTTCCTGTACACTGGTTGCTGTTCGTGCTGTCGTGTACTGCATTGCGTATTGTACGTTATCATGTTTTATATGCGTTTTCTGGTACGATCAAACGAAGCATGATTTTCACAATCACCGCATCTTCACATGTCCTTCTAGTGTGTGCGTTATTTTTCCTCTCATCTTGCACGAAGTTCTTTAACCTTCCTTCCCGCACCAATTGACCCGCGTGCGCGAAAGGATTTGGTTACATATTTCATCTCACAACACCAATCACCACCGAAAAGCGAAAAAGGAGGGGGTTCACCAAACTGAATCTGCAATCAATCATCACCGCCCCCCGAGTTGTCAACTGATATTGAGTGCATCCGAGCACAACTTTTCCTTATCTGTCATCCCTCTCACCATTTTCCATTCCATCCATCCATTCATCATTTTCCTTCTGCATACCGGAAACACTCTTCACACTAGTGATCCCACACTGAAATGGTATCTTAGTATTTCGTGCATCAAAACTCACCCGTATTTATTTTGTCAAATCAAATTGTAACATTACCATCATGTAAAGCTCACTAGACACTTCATCAACGGGGTTAGCTTACTTTGTGTCATTTCGTGTATTAACATCACTCTCTCCATCTATCTTCATGCAAATAGTCCAATGATCATCCTATTTGATGCATCCCTATCTTGAACACATCATCCACCCACCCCACCTGTCAAACGTTTCGGGAATGAATGTTAAGTTTCGGTATCTAGGGTAAACTACTGCTTCGTAGCAATTACGTGTTGATTAATAATACCGACAAGTTTAACAAGTTGTGTTTTCTTTTTCTTTTTTCCTTCCCTCACCCTTTTTTGCATTCCCAACGCCTCGAAATAACTCATCTCCCCCGTACCCTTTTCCCATCCCGATTTTCCCCGTTGCTGTCGCCCACAAAAAAACCACTCAACCCAAACGGACATAATCAACAAATAATCACCAAAAAACATCGTACCACTACAAACAAACAAAAATATCCAAATCAATTCATTCTCCATCCGGTGGTTGGAAACTCCACATAAACTCCACAACACTTGAACACGATGCTCCTGGACTGAAACCAATTCAACGTGCCCCAAAACAAACAAAAAATGAACACGAACTCGATCCCTTAAAATTATGCTGTTTGCGCTTTATTTATTTGCTTTTTTGTTAAATCCAATCAAACATGAACAATTTGGTAAATAATTTGTTCTAAAAATGGTTTTGCTTTCTTTGTTTTATTTTTTATGATTCTTTTCATTTTGTTTACAAACGATACAAACATGATATTTACATAATATTCTTACTTTCGTTTTTCTCATTCTCGATTAAATTTTTAAATGAAAACCTATAAATGTGTGCGCAAATTTGAAAAAAATGTCCTCTACTTGCTACTACTCTGGCCAATACAATGTTCACAAAAATGACACACCTGACAACACGATACATATAAAATCCCTCCTCCGGAAACACAATCCTTTGTGCCGCTTTGTGTGTCCTGCACCACACAATACTGATCCTTCTCTCCACACGGGTTGACGATGAAATTGATGATGGCAATGATGATGGTGAACAAATGGTAAAATGATGGTGATGTGATTTGGTTACGTACATATAAATATAAACATACATACGTGCTCGTGTGTGCGTGCTGGTGGTGTGATGCGGTGATGATGCACTTTTATCACGCAATGCGCGGTACACAGGGTGACTTTATGTTCGACATACGGCAGCAGGAGAAAAATCTTACCAAAGCAGCTAGAGTGCTTGGGGAAAGCAAATCCCAGCTTCACACGCGCGAAACCACCGCTAAGACGAAGGTATTGTTTACTCTACTTTCTTCTCCTAATTGCTCTTCGATGATTATTATCTTATTCATACAAAATTCATAATATAATACGAGTGTGCGCGCGCAATGCAAGTAACTATCCACTACACTATCCAGTACAGTGGGCTCGATCGAGCATTACAGTGCTTTTCTTACTTTAAATCGTATTGTTTAAGTATAAGCTTTGTGTGCAATGCTACCACCAGAAAGCACTAATTTTGATGCCTGATAGTTTGAGTGTGAAAAGTTTTTCTTTTGCAGAGTGTAACACAGAGTGTGCGCAATTGTTATTTTCGATTGAAGGTATAGCTGTAGCACAAATTCAATCCGGTCGTCTTTCAGGAAGCTGTTTCTGCTGCTATACTTTTGCTGTATCATTAGTTAACGTGACTTTATTTCTTCCATCCTTTGCGCTTTTCTCGAATGTTGCTTCCGCACAACTCTCTAGGTTGCTGAGTGTGTTAATATCATGAACAACATGTTGGAGCTACTGTTCCAGAGCGAAGAGGACATCGGCCCGGTAGACAGTGACATCCGGGACATAATGCTGATTCTGCTGCGAACCGTAATCCAAAGCTCGATCGCGATGGACCGAAGCAATCCGCTCGTCGGCAATCTGGTCGCGATCATGCTCGGGATCTTTCGCAGCATGACCGAGGCGCACTATCAGTGCTATGTGCGCAGCTTCCTGACGAGCTACGATCTGCTCGACTTTCTCACCGAGATCCTGCTCGTGTTCCAGGAGCTGGTCTCGAAGCCAGTCTTCCCGATCGACTGGCTGGACATGATCATGCATCAGAACATGGTGATCCTCGGCAGCTTGCGCCACTTTGCCGCCATCATAATGGATCAGTTTTTCAGCCCGTTCGAGAAGCAGGTCTGGTCGAACTACTTCCAGTGCTCCATCACGTTCCTTACGCAGCCGGCCCTGCAGCTGAATCTGTTCAGCAAGACGAAACAGTCGGTCATACGCAGCACCTATCGCGACATACGGCGGGAGACGGTGTTCGAGATACGGAAGATGTGGTTCAACCTGGGCGAGCACAAGATCATGTTTGTGCCGCGGCTCGTCGGACCGATCCTGGAGATGAGCATGATCCCGGAGGAGGATCTGCGCCGGGCGACCATACCGATCTTCTTCGACATGATGCAGTGCGAGTATTACAGCTCGAAGTACGCGATGGAGAGCTACGGCGATACGAAGCGAAACACGGCCCACATAAAGGGCAATTTCAACGACTTCGAGAAGGAAATCATCGAAAAGCTGGACCACTACATCGAAGGCGGATACGGCGACGCGGAGTACAAGGATTTGTTTTACGAGATCATGCACGAATCGTGCAGCAACCACGCCACCCTGCAAACGTACGGTGTGCAGTGCGTGCAGGTACTAACCCGGCTGATGGAGAAGCTGCTCGAGTACCGCTGTCTGATACACGATGAGAGTAAGGAAAATCGAATGGCGTGCACGGTGAGCCTGCTGCAGTTCTACTCGGACGTGAATCGGAAGGAGATGTACATTCGCTACGTCGACAAGCTGTACGAGCTGCACATGGAGTTCGACAACTTCACCGAGGCGGCGTACACGCTGAAGCTGCACAGCAATGAGCTGAACTGGGACGAGACGCCGTTGTCGCTGTTGCTGAAATCCAAGCGCCACTATTGCTGCCCCACGCATCGCACCCTGAAGGTGCAGCTGTACCGCAGCATGATCGACCTGTTCGACAAGGGCAAGATGTGGGAATGTGCCATCGATCTGTGCAAGGAGCTGGCCCAGCAGTACGAAAACGAGGTGTACGACTATCTGAGTTTGAGCGAACTGTACAAGAAAATGTCGCAGTTTTACGAAAACATACTGCGTACGACGCGGTACGAATCGATCTACTACCGCGTCACCTTCTACGGTGCCGGATTTCCGGAGTTTTTGCGCAACAAAGAGTTTGTGTATCGGGGCAACGAGTACGAGGATGCAGGATCGTTCAACATGCGCATACTGAGTCAACATCCGCGGGCCGAACTGCTGACAACGCTCACACCCGGCCCGGAGATCCGCGAGTGCGAGGGCCAGTTCATTCAAATCGTCAAAGTTGATCCGGTCAGCCAGGACATACGCTTCGGCGGCAAGAACACGCAAACGATCGCTTCGAATATAGTGAAGTTCTACAAATCGAACAACGTGAGCGAGTTCCAGTTTTCCCGCCCCATACGGGAAAGTGGCGTAAGTGGGGACGATATTGCCGGCACCTCGTACGAGCGCACCATCATGCGGACGACCGATCCTTTGCCGGGCATTCTACGCTGGTTCCCGGTGAAATCTACCGAAACCATCATGGTAAGTTGTGCCAGCTTTTACCGCTGCAACACACTTTCATGTACTAAAGTGGGTGATTTTGGTGCCGTTTCTCTTCCACAGATTTCTCCGATCGAGATGGCTATCGAAACGGTCGATGCAAAGAACCGCGCTATTCGCGAGCTGGTACTGGAGCATCAGAATGACCCTCGGATACCGGTGCACTCGCTAAGCGCCATCATCAAGGGCGTGGTTGATGCCGCTATTAATGGTGGGCTTCCGATCTACGAGGAAGCATTCCTGACGCCCGAATATCTTGAACGCCACCCGGGTGACGATCGTCTTGTGGCGCGTCTGAAGGATCTGATCGCATCCCAGATTCCACTGCTCGAGGTGGCATTGCTGCTGCACAAGATGAAAACTCCTGCTATCTTGCTACCGTTCCACGATCAGCTCGAGAAATGTTTCGCCACGATTCAGGCGAATGTGGAGGCAAAGTACGGCAAACGGATGACGGATATAAAGATCGACCGTGACGCGGAGGTAACCCTGCGCCGGCACATCTCTGCCAACCAGCCCCAGATGAGCATGGATTCTAGTCGTTTGTCGGAAACGAGCATTGGATCGTCCGAGTAAGTGCCACTTCATAGTGTTGCGAGCTACAATGTGCAGCACAAGCTAACGGGTTTTGTTTCTGCCATTGCTTTTTTGTAGTAGCGGAATCTCGAAGAACCAAAACAGTCGACCAACGACGACTAGTTCGGGAGGTTTCAAAAACACCATCGCCAACTTGGCCAACTTTAACACGGTCAACTTAGCTAGGTAAGTAGCAGACCATTCGGTCGTTCGAGACACCAAACGTTTATTCTCCCCGTTTTGGAGTGTTACAAACATTTTTCGGGAGATACAAATTGACCCAGGAGCATCAGCGCGAACCATCAGCCTAGGCAATGATGTAAAGATCACTTAGGGTCAATTTGTATACACCCTGCAAACAACAACGACCCAAAAAAAACCGCGCAGAACATGTATGTTTATTGAAATGTGTTTCATTTTTTCCTTTCCCTTTGACCCCGCCACAAAATTATACCCTTCACCGACGGTGTACTGGTTTAACGACCGCATGATTGAATGCAAAATTCTAATCCCCACCCCAAATGCAACCTCTACCGCAAACGATTGCACCAATTGGAATGTGTTTTAGTGACTTCTTCGAGTTCGATCGAATAAGTTTGTCCAGTTTCACGGCAAATGGGTCCGGCGGGAAATTGATTTCCAACCTATCATCCAAGATTGGCACCAAATTGCGACAGTTCGTATAATACCAAATTATTCGCTTGTGTTTTCATCTGTGCCAAAACAGCAATTGCATTCAGTACACACCAGTCTGGTTGCTCTTGAGCCACCGGATGCACACACGCATACACTGATCGATCGAAGCAATTCAGTACAGAAACATTGGTACACCTGAAACACTTCTTACAAAGGCACAATACCTGTGTGTGTGTTGTTTAGTACGCTTGTGATAGAATTATCTATTTACATTCCTTCGTTGTGTTTCTTTTACCATTTAATTTGTCTTCTATAAAAACGGTACGCAATCTTCTAATTGTGAAGGTCGCTGTTGGTACTTTCTGGTGATCTTTAGTAGCGATGTGCAGCCAATTTCGGTTGAAGCGCATTAATAACGCGTCTTTTACTCACGCCATCATGTTTAACTGGTGGCAAAAGCTTTGGATGACATTAGCAAGAATAATCGGATCATAACGCAATTAGGCCAATGTAGAGCATCACGCGCTAGTAGGCGCACTTACCCCCCGGGGCATTGCATTTCGTGGACATTCATTCGCTTCAGAACGATGGCGGCAGAAGGACACTCGGCTGGTGCTATGGAAAATACGGTTCGCTGTGAGTTCGTGTGCGTTTGACGACTTTGTGTGCATTTCGATTCTACTTCTGTGTCCCTCCCCCCTTTCGTGCAATGTCCCTTGCGACATCCTTCCTTGAAGCTGGCAAGTTACAACGGCGTACAAAAGCGAAATCACGACCACCGCTAGTGTACACACGATTCCTCCACCTCACGAGACTGAACCCACGGTGGATGGGCCCATTTCAGGATCTTTGTTTCACCACAAACGCACTAACACCCAGTTACTGTTGATAACTATGAATATGATCATGCCCAAACAACAGCAAACTGTACCAGCTCAGTGACAAACTGAGCACTCTCTTTCTCTCTCCATGCGCATACGCATCATACCGCATTAGCAGCAACGCTTCATCAAGCTTTCTTTTCTGGGTGGTCTTATAGCAGCAACAATAATGTGTATCCTTTCTTCCTTGGTTTCTTCCTTTCTGGTGCGCGCTTATCTCGCTTCGGTGATCTCGCGATCACGATCTACGGTTTGCAGACTAGACCTATCATCGCACATACTGCACTCGAACGGGAAAATCATGTCGCAGCATATATTTTCCTTTCTTCAGCATTAAATTTCATCCCTTTTCGGTTTGGTGCCTATCCTATCAATCGCATTACGCATTTTTGTTTTTGGTGTGTTTCGATTTTCTATTACCAATACCCATTTCCTATCCGCTCTCATTTATATTTCGATTGTTTCTCCCGTTCCTCTCTCTCTCTCTCTCTTTGTTGTTACGTATTGTTGTGAATATTGGTTTGACCTCTTTTCTTTCACTCATAATGAGTTTTTGTTGTGTATAAACGCGTGCATTATGTATTCCTGTGTTTATTTGGCCTTTCCTTTCGTTTTTTGTATTATGTTGTAATTTTGGTTTTCATCCTAATTTTGTTGATTACGACAGAACGTCCCTCGGCACATCGCCCGGATCGAAGGCGAAAAAGGATAAAACGCTCACCAAACGACGATCGAGTCGCAAAGTATGTAACCCTTATCGTCTTGTCACTCATTGTAACAAGGATTATTAATGTGTGTTTTTCCTCCCACTCTTTTCAACACCCAAGATGGATCGAGAGTCGTTAAGTTTGTCGGTTTCCAACAGTCAATTCTACACTAGTCCCATACCGACGGCAAGCGAGCATAATTCCAGCATCGGCCAATCCGACAGGGACAGTGGCGGTGGTCCGCTCAGTCTGCTATCGCCCACTGGCGCTACAACCACCGTTTCAACGGCAACTACACCAACCAACTCGTTGCCCGTGTTTGAACTAACCGAAGAGGTAAAGAAAGTCACCACCCCAGGGGTTCATTAGTGTTGCTGGCCAGTTTAAACCAAAACCCAATATTGCTTCTGCTTTGTTTTAGTTGCATCCAAAACGACCGCTACGTTCGGAGGTGGAGAAAGAAAAGCGCCTATCGAGACCGCCAAGCATTGCTACTCCCACGATGGGCAGCAGATCACTGCCTGGTGGTGGTGGTGCGGCTCCGAACAGCAGCACCATGGCAGGCGGCGACAGCAACTCGATCGGTTCCGGTGACAGCAGCAGTAATCGCAATTCAATCATTACCAACGGCTCGACCACCTCGGAAGAGGATAGTGTACCGCCACCATTGCCGCTGAAAACACGAACCGATGGTGACTACAGCATGATGCCGAGTGGTAAGGCGAATGCCGACCAACGGCAGTCGTCGCCAGCTGCCGCCAACATACAGCAGCAGCAGCAGCCAAGCAATGCAAGCCACTACATAACATTTAAACCACTGATGGGTACAACGGCTGCTGCCGGCGGCACTACTACGGTGGTGGCGGTTAACGCTTCGTACGACGTGGTTGAAACGAGAAATCACAGCGTAATCGTGATCAACTCCAGCTCCTCCACCATCACCGGCTGCAGTAGTCCAACGCCGGGGGGAGGGTACGATGATCGAAAACGGCCCCCAACACCACCACCGAAACCGGCACGCAATAGTAAGGTATGATCGGACAGAACTCCACGCGCGATTGGCGATTGGAATTGAAAGGCCTAATGAGATAACGTCAAAGTTTCGTTATTGCATTTACTTCAAATTGTATGGGAGAAAAACTAGAAAGATGCAACAAAGAGAGGGAGAGAGAGGCACACACACAGACAAATTAAGAAAAAAACATACTAAGTACAAAAGAAACTAGAGCAACGTCTTGCTTCTTGATTGAGCGGTATTTGCAATAACTTTTCTTCCTTTGGTATAGTACATGCAGGAGATAGAGCGGAATGGAGTGGTAATATGGGCTGGCCTAGGTGTTAAAATGAGAGCGTGTGTGTGTGTGTTTCAACAGTGCACTGTGACAAGGACATGGAAATGTGAAACAGGGTTGTTTTAGATAGCCAATTTTAGAACCGAATTTTATAGCGACGAGAAAGACTGACAACGGTTTGTGTTGGTGCGGTGATGGAGGAAGGAGCAGGGGGGGGATCGTTAGGATGTGCACAACTGCACAACGGAGAACGAGATCGAGGTGGTGAGAAGTGACATTTATCATAAGTCAATTCATTGCAACAATACCTTTCATAATTAGGGTAAAAGTTTACTGACCTTCGCAACACCAGCAACGTGCAGCAACTGCAGCCAGTGTAGCATCGGGTCAGTGATGTGCATTACCGTGACGGACTTATATATGATTGCCTATCAGTGTGTGTGTTTATTTTGGATTGTTTTCGACAAAGCATTCGCATTAGAGAAGGAAAAGGCCATATTTTTTAATGATGTTGATTTAGCTTGTTGAGGTTTTATAGTTTAATAACGTGTAGTGTGTATGTATATATCGCGCCTGTTGATGGGCACTTTCCGTTTCACGCTTAAGTTTCAGTGTGTCTTCCGGTAATGTAGCGAAGGATGTATGTACAAGATACAAAAAAGAGACCGTTATTTAAGAAGCCCATAACATGTACAGAAGATTGTTTTGCTGATTTTAGCGATGTAACCTTCTGCTGTAAAGGTGGTAACAGTTTCGAAATGACCAAAGAAAGATAAGGATAAATTATATGTTTGTGTTTTTTGTTCATTCTCTTACCCAAACCATCCTCTGACGCAAACACGAGCAGAAAGCGCAGGCCGTCGCGCTTCACCATGATACTCTGGACCATTTTTGGGCTTGGTGCCAGCGGTGTGCATATGAGTGGTATTAAAATAACACGTTACTAACTACTTAGAAACAGATATGTGAAAAACTGTGTAGTTGCGCATATTAAAGACGGACCCCGGTTAATGATTAGGACAATTTGCGCAAGGTGTTCTACTCGCCTAGACCCAGATGATCATCTGTGTCAGCGTGTCAGCGTGTGTGTGTATGAATATGTAAAAGCAATCTTATTTATAGACCAAATATTCGATGCAATTATTTACCCTAAGGATCTAAGTATATGTCGCGCGGTTGAGAAAATAGGAGAAAATAAAAGAAACAAGCCCCGCACACACAACTAGGATGAGGATCAGTAGAAATGCCGTAATAAAGTCCGGATCAGTTGGAATATTGCTTGGAAGTTGCAAGAGTTTTCGATCTACTCTGTACCCTTCTACGCGCAACACGACGAGAATCTTTCTGGTGAATTCGTTAAAAAAACAGCTTGCTATCGCTACGATATATTTCAATACAATGCATCTAGACACTGGGACAGCGCAAAATAAAGCGATCAAGTGTTTATTAGAACAATGGCATAAAATGCTTACTTTTATTGTCTTACATCTTTCCGAAACAAGGAACAAGGATTATGGTTAATATTTGTCAATTTGTCGTCCGGGAATAAAACAAAAACAGTAAGTACTCTTGTGTGATAGTGAAACAAATAACTTGGGAAAATGATTCGCTCTCTCTTAACAGGAACTGCTCGTGATTTTCGTTCAAATGGGATAATAAATATACATTGAATTGAATGTAAACGTACAACTTTTCTACAAAAAAAGGTAAACAAATAATTAAAGCTTTAAAGCAGGTCTACGCTACACTGGCTATTGCTCATGGATAACGCGTCACGCTGCCGCCGAATGCTGTCCAGAAACACCTTCAGTCTATTTTTCGTCTCCGTATCATCTTCCAGCAAAATCTGCGCCGATACCATGCCAATCGCATTGTCCATCACCCGTTTGGCCATTCGCAAACTGGGCATTTCGATGTTCACCGTGCACGGTTCAATGTTGCGCGCAGCTCTAACCGGAACCGTGCGGTCCGCTCTGTTAACACTCCCTCCTCCCGGGCCTAACTTGCCACCGCGTTGGAGCCGCTTGCCCGGGCGTCCAGCTTTGTACCGCCGAACGGCTGAGGTACCAGGTGCGTCCGATCTGCCGGCGGTAAGGCACGAAGTTGGTAAAAAATTGTTCGCTGAATTCTGCTCGTTTTGCATGTCTCGCCGATAGTTGATACAGATTTTCACCGGCACCACCCGCCTTGCCCATATGTTGCCTTGGTCGTTCTCTAGCGTAAATACCAGCCCGGTACGACGTTGGTCCAGCCTGAAGCACGTGTTCTGACAGACGAACTGTAGCATTATCTTGACGCACAGCACCTCGTCATCGACCGGTACGCGGACTGCGTATCGATCCTCGAAGAAAGGCCCATTATCTGCACCAACGTATTCGTGCTGTTCATTCTTACACCTCACTACATGCTTCCGGATCTCTTCCGGGCCGGTATCGTGCGCGATGTGTTTGTGGCAGCGCGTGATCGATTCGTGCTGCGATTCCGGCGCGAGTGATACCAGCATTACACGCACGTACCATCCCGTCGGCGGTAGGAAGGTGGGCAGTTGGCACGCTACATCGAACGAACAGATGCTGTCCGTTTTGAGGAACAGCTTCTGGAGCTGCTCGGAAAAAATGAAACCCGAGCCTTGGGTGCTGGATGGAATGACCGTAAAATGTATATCTGCGGGGCAAAGTTCGTCCACCGACGGATACTTTCCGGTCGGATTTAGTGAGCTCGGCAAGGAACCCTTCACATCCTGAAGCAGCGAACTTGGCAAGGCGATGTCTGCGCCAGGCGATGTCTGCGACAATGCGAGAGTAGCACTAGAGTCGTTCAATGTTTTGTCCAATCCCAAAATGTGATCCTCCAGCAATTGACTGCTTAGGAAGCTAATTTGCTGAATAGAAATAGAGAATATGCCATGTAGGATATATTGTTATTGTTCGCTTCTTTCTCTCTTGGTTCTTCTTGCAGCTCTTACCGAACAACCTTCGCCGGTTGCAAACATATCCTCCTCCGCAATTATCGCATCGCTGTGAATTTATAAACATTTTATTAGTAAAACGGTACACACCGCACTTTGTCACTACACTCACTCATCCGGTGCCGGCGAATAGGACATTGTAGCGGAGAAATGTAGAAAAACATGAACTTCTGCAAAAACCAATGCACCTTCCCACAAACAACACCGAATATCTTGCGCCCAAACACCGCCGCCAGTTGTGATTAACGCGACTGTGACGTAAAAACGATAAGTTTGTAGTTGTTTATTTTAGAATTCACTGTGAACAGTGGTAAATTGTCATGAGTGTTGTTGGACATTTGTAATTTAAAAAAGTACTGTATTTAAAAAAGTACAGTCTGTTCCCGAGATATGCGGTTTATGTGTTCCCGAGGCATCCGGGTAAGTCGAATATCACGATTTTTAGAAAAAAAACACTTGATAAATGGCTATTTTTGATTAAGTTCAGTACTTTTAAACACTTAACTTTTAACTCTACGATCGAATACCCGGAGACCCAAGTGCACAAATCCACTGAACGATCACTAAACGAGTTCCCAAGTGCCACAAATCCACTAAACGACCACTAAACGGCTTCTAAACGACTCAAGCTCTCTACCTAAACGGAATATAGAAAGACTTCGTTTAGCAGAAGGCAAACGACTTATGCATTCTAAAAATAGCAAAAAAGCTGGTGGCGCTATCTGTTGGTGGGATAAGGCCCGTGTCTGTGCTCCATCGCATGCGATTTTATCGCACGTGCTGTCAAACGCTTTTTCGTATCATATTGCGATTATTTGGATGATTTTAATAATATAAAGATTATGAAAAATTAAGTTGAGATTGTTCCTACAAAACACCAAACATTTAGTTTGACAGATAAAATCGGATGCGGCGTCCGACGAAATCAAAATGTTTTGATTCCGTCGTACGACGAAATCGCACGTCCGACGTTATCTGTCAAATCCCATACAAAATTTTGACAGGCCTTCCGATAAAATCGCATCAGATGGAGCACAGACACGGGCCTAACCAATCATTGGAGCTTCCACGCTTGGAGGAGAAGCTTTCTTATTTTCTCTGTACTGTTGTATGGTTTCGCATTGAAGTTACCCAAGTGCCACAAATCCACTAAACGACCACTAAACGGCTTCTAAACGACTCAAGTTCTCTACCTAAACGGAATATAGAAAGACTTCGTTTAGCAGACGGCAAACGACTCATGCATTCTAAAAATAGCGAAAAAGCTAGTGGCACTCTCTGTTGGTGGGATACCCCAACCAGTTGAGCTACATCGCTTGGAGAAAGAGCCTTCTCATTTCCTCTGTACTGTTGTATGGTTTCGCATTGAAGTTATGCATCGCTAGAACTAGAACGGCGATACGATTGTTTAAATACTAAACTACAATGGAAACCATCAGCACTGAAGCAAGTGAGATTTGAGTAATAGTCGTTGGTGTTGATACCCACGTATCTGACCACACGACCATTCATATAGATTTTTGCTCAGAAAGTTAGAAGGCTATATAGGTCATGATAAGATGAAACTTATCGAAACACATTGCAAGAAAAGGATAGCTATATAATGATGAGTTGTAATACGCCATCTATTGATCAAACCAATGAAGCTGTGGAGCTTTCATTTTTTTTCTATGGATATTCAATTTTCCAGTCGTCTAAGCTTCTAAGTCTAAGGTTCTAAACGGCCCAAGCCCTCAACCTAAAAGGAATCTAAAAAGACTTCGTTTAGCAGATGCATTCAAAAAATATTTAAAAAAATAACTGGTGGCGCCATCTTTTGGTGGGATAGGCACACAGTGGAGCTTTCTCCTTCCCTCTGTACTGTTGTATGGTTTCGCATTGAAGGTATGCATCGCTAGAACCAGAACGGCGACATACGGATGGCTCCGACCCGATAAGTTCGGGTCGACCCACGTATCACTAGTATATAGGCCATGATTAGATGTAACTAGGCGAAACACATTGCAAGAAAAGGACAGCAATATATCGATGAGTTATAAAACGCCATCTATTGAGCAAACCAGTGAATCTATGGATCTTTGGTTTATGTCTATGGATATTTGATTTTGCAGTCGTTTAGGCTTAATCTATGGCGCTTGGGATAGAGCTTTCGTGTCTTTTTTCCATCGATATTTGATTTTCCAGTCGTTTAAGCTTAATCTGTGGCGCTTGGGTAACTCAAATAACTAGCTCAAACTCTATAGTTGATTTGAGGCTGTTTAACAAAAAATCGTGCTGATGTCGTACTTTGTGGCTGATTAACGAGACGGTACTTTGCGGAACTATGGCGCTTTTTAACTAGCACTAGGTACTCTTTAGAACCTTGCGGCTGTTTAGCCTGATGTGTATGGTTCTTGATGGAACTTTATGGCTTGTTAAGAATGTGTACCGAACTTGGTGGAACTTCATAGCTTTTTAATGCATGACATCGGTAGAAGGTGGGTCTTGTCAAAGTGTCAAAGACAGGCGCCGCCAATCATCTCATTGCTGCTCTACAAGTTAGATTAGTTTTTTGAAGAATGGATTTTGAAGGAAATGATTGTGATTGTACAGTAAATTGTGATACGTTTCGTGTAATTTATGAATATTAAGGATTTAAAAATATACACATGTACACAAACAAATCAAATCCTGTTGTTTATTTCATCGATGACGCTTGCTTGAAAATAAAACACAAAGAAAAATAATCCCCGGCACCGTAGCTTAAGGAAGCTGCTTAGGCGCTATTTAGAAGGACCGCCTGGAACTTTGATGCTGTTTATCTTCTGCAAAAGGCGAATTAGAGCAGCGATCTTTAGCGTGCCAAAATGAGCTGCTTAAGCAATTCTGGCTATTTGGGTAATCTGTGGCGCTTGGGTAATGTTAGTGGAGCGCCGTTTTTACGGGTGCCTTTTATCCGGCTGTCTGTTTATCCGTGCTGGTGAGAAATGACAGTTCAATACAAAAGGATTCATAGCGTGCTGGGGGAGGGTATTTGAAAAAAAACGGTAATCACCGTTTCAAAAATGGTCAATTAATGGCAAATTTCAAAAATTCCCATTGGAAAACATTAAGTTAATAAAAATTGGCTAATTTTGATACTAACATAAGATAATGTTTAAAAAAAATCAGGAATTTGTGATTATATATACTTTGACTTATTATCTGTGCTATTCGAGAATCTGGGAGACGTGGCGCCGGAACTGAACAAAGGAAATATTAGATTCAATGAAATTCTAAAAAAAAGAAAAAATGGAAAATCAATGAAATTGTAATTGAATAATAATATAAAAAGTCAAAATAGCACGTCCACGTTCACTCGATCACCAAACGGACGTATAAAAAAAGGATTAAAAAAAATTATAATCCTATTACAGTAGAGCGCCATTTATCCGGGCTCATCGAGAGTCGACCTCGCCCTGATATGCAAGTAATAAGGATAATGAGTCAAAAGATGTACATATTTTTTAATTATCATATGTTTTGATACAAAATTACCTAGTTTTTATAAACTTCATGTTTTTTTCAATGATAATGTTTGAAACTTGCCATGATTATAGTGTTTTTGGTAATGACAATGTGCTCTGATAACCTTTATTTTTTTTTTCAAATATCTTCCGGATTGTAAATTGAATGTAATTTCGAATGTAAATGTTGTTGGCCGGTGGATCGTATGTTGGACGCCCCTAACATAAATAATCTGTAGAAAAAAACAAAGTACACCGTATCATATAGGATACGAATGCAACGGGTTTAAGGCAGCTAGCTACAGCTAATGTTAGCCGTGAACAATAAACCTTAGAGAAATATTCACATCTTATTATAATTAGGTTGTAGATTGTTATTATTATTAATAACATTGTTATTTGTTTTTATTAAAAGAACACAAATAGTGAATATATATACGTATATACATAACGAGTAACCGACAGAATGGCAATCTATCTACGTGCAAAATATTAAAATCAGAACGTCTATTAAAAAACTATTTATTTTATTCAGGAATAAAGGAATAAAGGAAAAAAATATAATGTTATCAATTTAAAATTAATATTTGTTGTAACCCAATAAAATAAAAAAACAGCAAAGAAATATAAAAGGATCAAAGGTGCTTGACACATAATTTAAATCCGATAAGAGTTGATAAGATAAGATACGAAGAGATAGCCTGGCATTTTATAAATTTAAGAACAATATCCTACTTTATTCGAAATATGATGTTCTTTTTTTCTTCCTTTTTTTGCCCTCATAACAGTCCGCATCAACCTTCATTTAAAGTTGAGTATCTAGAGAACGTTGAACAAGCAGACGCACCAAAACCAGTTTAATCCTCGGAACGCGACAAATAGGTTTTGACTTTTATTTTACTAGTTTGGCTTGCAACTAATAAAAAATGAAATGCTCGCAAACGATATTCAAATTTAATCAGTTCATCACCATCAGTTTTCCGGCACATGATCAGACACAAACACAAGCGCAGCCCTCCAGGTTGGTGTCATCATTGAGAGGCGCACGCAACGATCGTCAAGCGCGGTTTTACAAACACCTTACGACTCGCGAACCCGTCGCAGCATCTTGCGCTGAGAGAACGGCTTACATCGGTGTAGGTGAGATTCTCCACGCTTGCCGATAGTCTCCGGACCTCAACGGCATGCCGCAACGTATCAGTTCTCGAGGTGATCGCGCCGACGATCGATAGAAACTCGTTTCTGGCTCGGTGTTAGTAATCGTAGTGGTTGGTTCGCGGAAGCTGCGCCATTGCCGTTTGATAGCGAACAGAGGATCTCAAAGATACGATTCTTGTCTTGTGCTTAGCTTGGTGGAGAACGGCCAAAAAATAAATTCGTCGCCATGGGAAGCGCAATCAAACGTGCCGGCACCATACAGACGATGATTTTGTGGACTGTGTTAATAGTGCTGTGTTTCTTCGCGACTGATCTCTTTGCGCTGCAAGGTAAACTGGCATCACTAGCTAATTTATGTGTGTAGTTGAGGTTGATATGTAAAAAAGCGGACCAATTTATAAGACTGTCAAACTATCGAGAGTGACTACAAACTTACAGCGACATGCGAGAAGTTACCGCTTTGTTTCTATCTAATCTACGAAAGCGTATTGTGTTTGTAACGCGTTTCACTGCAAAGTTAATCGTTCCGGTATAAGCGGCTCAACTGCAGTGTGCTTCTATTAATGACGCACTATCATTTGCTCCCGGGGTTCGCATAGAAAGTGTGCAAAACATTATCAGCAAATCTACTCACCGAGAACAATGATCTGTGCACATTAAACGGACACAGGCACACATCCGGACACAGTCACCGTCAAACTCATCCAATTCACAACATTAATCTCGCAACATCTCTAATGTGCACAACATCAACTTCAAGCACTGTTTGAACTGTGCAGCAAAAAAGCCTAGACAGGTTGTTTGTTGTTTACATTTGACAAGAAAAGAATTTGCTTGGCTACTTTGATGGTCGCCCACGCCAAGGACAGGTTATTGCAGCACGTTCTAAAGCCAACGCCAAGAAGTGGTAGCTAAGAACAAAACATGCGAAATGATCGAGCAAAGCAGATGATCGGTAAAGTGAAGTTGCTTTTTTAGCTGATTTTGATTTATTCAAACTTGCATCTGCTTTTTTTAGCATGATGTGCGAATCTGAAAACGTGTCGAAGTGAGACAAAAAATAAAGGAATTTTGCCAACGACAGTAAAAAGTACACAAGAATCGTTATACGGACTCCAAAAACTGGTTATTGTATGTATATGCCATGGCCTATGTTCGCCATCGGGTGTGCTAATATTTAAAGCTGATGATGAAACATAAAAAAGTAACATCGTTTCAAAGTTCGACAGCAAGTGCGAGCCTTTAGGACCATAATATCGCTATGGTTATTTTTAAGTGTTTCATATTCTCTTTAAGGACTATTTACTGATCAAGTGAAAGGGAACGTGTTTGTTTTTTGTATCACATATTTGTTATCAAACTAAATTATTTTTTACACGAGAAGTGTCTTTAGGTACAGTTCACAATCGGTAATACACACATTTTTAAACGGCACGTTTGACAACAAAATTTATTAGACCAGTGATCGGTGAAAAGTAGTGAAATATGATTAAAAACAGAAATATCTTTCTTTTTTTCAAAGCATTTTTTATACCACATAATCCGTACTCGATTCAGCGCGGATTGCCGAGCGTGAACTGTATATTGTATTCCTCATCGATTTAAACTATATAGAAGCAAACATGCAAAAGTAGATTATACGAGTACGATACGTACTCAACAGTACTCGATGAAAATTAGATGTCGGCGGGGGATGACAAATGACTATGTTATAGGTCTTATTTTGTAGAATAATTATGTGCTAGGTTTTGTTAATGAGGAATCAAATGTCCGTTCATTTGATATTTCATGCCTTAAATTTTGATAGTTCTGTAGTATAGTCGCAATCTGGTACGGCGAAACAAACATGCCCGTCATAAGTGCAAGCCCTGTATGCACCGTGCCTCGCATACGTACGTATTACAATGCACATATTCGTAATCAATAAGTCACTGATAGTCAAGCCCCTTAGTGGTACAAGCTGGCTTTGATTGACAACGGTTGTTGCCTCAAGGAATCAGATCATTAAATATTTCTCTTTCATTTCCACTCGATCACTACAAGGACCCTGACCTTAACCATTTTCTAGCGATATGCAATATATTTTCGACTTCTACTATTTTGTAATATTATGATAAATGAACATAATATGGTTACATATACGAAACGAATCACTTTCAAATTACTACATTGACTATCTTGCGCATCAAGCTTAAGATATGTAATTAAACATTTAACAATTAAACAATTTAGATTTAAAGTAATCTGTACATTTGTTTACTTAACATCTATCTTTCTTTTCCGAATTTTGTTGTACGTTGTGTTTAGGGAATCGGAGCCTTACTTAATAATGATGAATAAATTGCTTCAAATGAGTCGGTTGCAACTTTATGATGCTTGAGCTTATTACAATTAAAAAGATACATTAGTAAAAAAGATACATACATTGAATTGTTTATCTTCAGTTATCTTTATTTATTTTTCTGTAATCTTTTTCTTTTGTGGAATGATAATATTTTACAGCTCGATTAAAACAACTATCACTCATCTTTTCTACAATTAGACATAAGATTAATCCAAACTTAAACAACATTGTTCTATTATTTATTTGTTAGTTCAAAGTTGAATGTATCCCTTGTACCTTTAACACGCGTGAGAACAAATAAAGTTGGATATAATGAAACATACAGCGATGGCCGAAGAGTAGCGACAGAGTGGAAACAATCGTGAGAAAATTCGTCTCGCGTACCACTATCTCGGACCCGGAGTCGATTCGGGATTTGATCCACAACACAGTTGATACGATTTCACTCCGTGATTAAACATCACTAGGCCTTAAGCGAAATTTTGGACGACTTGAAAAGTGTGTTAACCTATCCGTACGTCACCCCTACGTAGCTGTTTGTAGGGCTTCTGATGTAGTGCCACTATCTGTTTGTTTTTTACCCCATTCATCTGGAATCCGAGGTTCACTGCCGCCTGCCCCTTAGTAGATTTCAGCTTTCATTTTACGTGTCTGTTATTCTGACCTCTTTCCCATGATCTGCCGCATGTTGAAGAACTAGTCAGCCAGAGTGTTGATTTTCCGTTACAAAATCCTCTTTGATAGTTTCCGGAAGGATCAAGGAGAATATTTCACAAGCAGTATTCAATACTGTAATACCCCTGTAATTGATGCAGTCCAACCTGTGTCACTTCTGGTACATGGGGTAGATGATGTTTGGGTCAATCTGTTAAGTATGATAGGCCAAGACAATGCTGTTTTTAAAACAGCATCCCAAGCTAAAAAGAAGTGATTAATCATCTGCAATATTATACAAAAAAAACAGAAAATGTAAAGCCGCGGGACCATGGTGCTTTCTAAAGCTGAGAAAACTTTTATTTTATTTTTATTTATTTATTTAATTGAGAATTACGGCCCTTTCCTAGTGATTGACCAACATGTTTTTTGCAACCCTATTAAAAATAAAACTAGGTGACCGAATTCTATCTGCACAGGTCTTTACCTGCAAGTGTTATTGCTCATATCGTCAACATTTTCGAAGATTCTCAAAAGTTTGTTAAATCGGTTTGTGCTCTTTCGACAAACGTTTATAACATAGTTTTCTCAAAGCTACGCATGAGTGCCTGATAACATGCGCGTTGAGAAAGTTTCTCGGCCGCCATGGCCTCGCAGCTTAAGCTTTCTTCAGTTGTTTAAAATTTCAAGCAAGTTTATATTAAGCAAGACTGAAATAATATAAAGCCCTGTGGATGGGTTTTAAATATTATGTTGTCCAAGTCTGACTAATAATATCTATTTTTTGTACTTGTTCTCTCTTAATCTGGATTCACTATAAATCAACTTCAATGGTAAATTGTTGACGGCGGAACTCCAGCCAGGCCACGCGAAGGAAAGGCCTTCAGTGTTCTAAGTTCCAACCGAAAACAGATTTATAGGAAAAGATGGGTCTCTGCCCGAAAGGAGTTATTATAAAAAATTTTGCATTAAACTTTCCGCTAGCATTCTCGGTTCGTGGTAATCTATGCTGCGAATGTGGCACAATTGATACAACAACTTTTCGGATGGGGCAGAGTGACCCGGATGAGACCTAAAGCAAATCCTAGAAAAGGCCAAGACGTTCAAAAGAAAATCGAGACATTCTCCGTTCAGTTTCTGAATTAGATCTGCCGTTTATTAAACAAAATTTGGTTCTTATATACTAACATGTTTGATGGTGTTGAAACGTGTCCGTACACGTTGTTTAAATGTATTGGCACCAGTGTGTGTGAAAATACTGTGTCTTTCTTCGGAAATCCATGCAATGTTTTTTATGTTCCTTATGTTTCTATATGCTGGTATGTTTATGCTTCAGTTCCACGCATTCTATATTACTCCTAAGTAAACTTGAAATTTAATGACCTCCTCGCTTTGGGTTGCTAACTGAAAGGATTCATTAACTGGTGCATATGCACGATTCGTCCTGTATGCATTGTTCTCCTAATTTCTTTCCACACGCCGGATGTACCAACTCTAAGATAATTTTTATTACCCAACGCTTTGTTCGTGTTGCTTATGCTTATCGATGAACTCAAGAAACGGCCGTTTACAAAAAAAATGTATGTTTATTAACGCCAGCGATCTTGTTATCATACGATAAGTTACAATAGTTTAAATTTCTTCTCAAACATAGCCGTTGCAAATGAAACATTTCGTTACAATTTAAAATCGCCTCAAACCTACCCGTTGCTGCCGCAACATAAATTATTTACCGCAAAGTTTTTAAAGATTATCCTTAATCCTAATGACAGATTCTCAAGGTAAATATTATTAATATGTTTGTTCTTATTATGTTCCTATTCCTCCACTGACCTTGAATTATTATACAAAATTATTGACATATACTTTAGAACGAATAATTTAATTCCATACAATTGCTGTTGAATACCTTTATTGTGCAATTAAAATTTGCGGATAATGGTTAGTCTTCATCTTCGGGCTGGGTGAAATACGAGTTCATCTAAATGTAAAAATTAACGTTCATATAATTGTTTCATGCATGGATCATTTCACACAGTTTTGCTTAGCCCTTTTGAATGAACTAAATTTGCATGTGACATATATTTACCCACAGCAAAAATGTCAGTATCACGCATTGATGAACAAGAATCACAGAAAGAGACATGAATCCCACATCGCTGCAGGAACTGGCCATTACATCATAGGTCGCTCCCAAATTTCATATTTAGCTGAACATTTTTTTCAGCAACAGGTTCAAAATATGGTGGACGTACATGACTGACCATGAATTTTAATCTCATCTAAAACAGACCTGAACATCTGTGATAAACCACAGTGAATTTTCTCTACGGTAATATAAAAAATCGTACATCACAAAGACAAAGTAATAGAAGATTTCAATATGATTGCAGTAATGTGCATCCAGCTGATCGTATCGTTGTTGAAAGAGAGCACTCAAATCATACATTTTGCTCGGCACCTAATAGATATTTCAAGCTACATTGTATTGGTACAGAAAATGCGCCAATGCTTTTAACCAGTGAACATCTGTCCCATCATTTCTTCGCAGACGGCGAATCATGCTCGCACCAGGGAGAGTCGGGCGTGTGCCGACCATACTCGAAGTGCAAACGCGGCAATCGGATCACCGTGTGCAGCTATTCGGCCACGGAAGCGATCGTCTGCTGCCCACAGTCCCAACAGCTCGACAGCCCTCCGAGCGGGTTTAGCATACCGACGCCACTTAACTCGCAAAGTCGTGGCGGAAGCGAACGGATAAGCGAAAAAAGTAAGTACCTCGAAGAAGCAAACACGGACAAACGGGTAATTTCACTAAGAAACCGATTCGCTCTTACCATTCCATAGAATGTAACGAATACAAGGACCTTACGACGGAAAGTGTCGCGATCAGTGCGCTCACACTGAATCCAACCCTGGTTAAAATCGATGTACCGAAGTGTGAAATGGTTGTGAAGTTGATCGTCGGTGGCAACGTGACGAAACCGGGCGAGTTCCCGCACATGGCTGCGATCGGATGGCGGCAGCCGAACGGTGGCTACTCGTTCGACTGCGGAGGATCGCTGATCAGCGAGTACTACGTGCTGACGGCAGCCCACTGCTACGCGGAATCAGCTGACGGGTAGATCAACGGCTCGGAAAGGCCGAAAGAAAGAAAGAAAAAAGCACACTAAATCACTGAACACTACCTTACCGTTTGTCCACTTGCAGCACACTACCCTCCATTGTGCGGCTGGGCGAACAGAGCTTGGTGCGCGAGGACGATGGTGCGGAGCCGGAAAATTACGACATCTTGCGCTTCATCGTGCATCCGGATTTGAAACGGAGCGTCGGAAAATACAACGATATCGCACTGATTCAGCTGACGGAGCGTGTGATCTTTACGAACTTTATACGGCCGGCCTGTCTGTACCCATCGGAAGTGCTAAACGTACGCACAGCGATCGCGACCGGATTCGGGCGGACGGAGTATCTTGGTGCCAAATCGGACGAGCTGCGCAAGGTGGCACTCAACATCTACAACAATGAACTGTGTGCCGAGCGATACCGGTATGATCGTCACCTCCGCCAGGGCATTCTATCCACGCAGATGTGCGTTGGTGATCTGGCCGGTGGAAAGGATACCTGCCAGGGCGATTCGGGCGGCCCGCTACAGGTCACGGTACAAGAAAATCATTGCATGTTTTACATCCTCGGTGTGACATCGTTGGGGCAGGTGTGCGGTAGTTCTACGCCGGCAATTTACACCAAAGTTCACCCATACCTGGACTGGATCGAATCCGTGGTGTGGGGATGAACGGACAGTCGAACGGACGGCTGTAACGCAACAGCCACTGGTTAATTTTGAACGATTCCTGTAAGGCAGGTCATGTACGTTTCCCTCGAAAATAAGCATACAATTTCTGCAAAGTAGAAATTCTATCCCAAACTCCAAGAGTATGACTACTTCAAAGCAAACAGCTAATCTCTTAATTACGTTCAGCGAGGAGAAAAAATTGACGCAAAAAGTTCTTTCAGCCCCTTTACTAATACATCCAACATACTTCTAATATTTTTATATTCAATAAAGAACTTTATCAGTTGAATACGTAAATTTCAAAACATGTGTATTATATCTATTCTTCATTCCCCGTAAAACTGTACGGCGCCATGAGCTCATTTGGAATCCCGGCCAAATTGATCAGGCTAGTTAGAATGACTACGACCAACGTCACTTGTCAGGTGAGGGTGGATGGAAAATTCTCAGAACCTTTTGCTACCACCAAGGGTCTGCGCCAGGGGAACGGGCTTACTTGTCTCCTATTCAACCTGGCGCTAGAGAGGGCCATCTGCGACTCGAGGGTAGAGACTACGGGAACCATCTTCTTTAAGTCAACCCAGATCCTAGCATACGCTGATGATATAGCACATCATTGGACGGCGGCTCTCCTATGTAGCAGAAGCCTACCAAGGGATCGAGCAGGCGGCAGAGAGTCTCGGATTGCAGATAAACGAGGCAAAGACCAAACTGATGGTGGTTACATGAGCGGGCCTACCAATAAATAATCAGGACCTACTTAGGCGTGATGTACAGATAGGTGAACGCACTTTTGAAGTCGTCCCAGAATTCTTCTATCTTGGGTCAAAGGTCAGCAACGACAATAGCATGGAAGCTGAGTTGCGCGCAAGGATGCTGGCTGCCAACCGGTCATTCTACAGCCTGAAAATTCAGTTCACCTCAAAGAACCTGTCGCGACGGACGAAGCTGGGACTATATCGTACTCACATACGCCTCTGAGACATGGACACTGTCTGAGGATACTTGGCCCCGTATGTGTGGAAGGACAATGGAGGAGCCGCTATAATGACTAGCTATACGAGATGTACGGCGACCTCACTGTCGTACAGCTTATCAAGCTCGCCAAGCTCTGGTGGGCTGGCCATGTTGTACGCATGGAAACGGACCCAGCCCGTAAAGTCTTTTTAGGCATAACGGACTGGCAGACGAAGGCGCGAGGCCGTGAGCGGTTTCAGAGACTCCTGAGGCAGGCCAAGACCGCAAAGCGGTTGTAGCGCCGGATGACGATAACGAGCGATTCTAATTATCTTAAAATAAATTTTAGGTGTATGAATGGCCCTAAAAGGCTAAACGTGCTCGGATTATTTTTAGAATTGTCATAACTCACACGCATCACTCGTCTCTTGAGTGTTATTTGGGAATGTAAGCTCTAAATATGCAAACCATTAACAAGGGAATCGACATCCCTGGTTCCATAATTATTATTGTGCCAATGGCAAATGATTGAGAACCGGAACATATTATTGTTGGATGTAATTAGATGCTAAATTATTGTTTCCATATGATTGCTTTTCCAATTTCAAAATACCAAGTCGTGTTTTACAGCAATTTCACCAGTTTGCTAAAAATGATTAAGGATCATGTTTTCAAAAATAGATAAATGAGATCTCTTGGAATAAGATAATGTATTGTTTATCTTAAAGTAATCATTTAACAAAGAAATAGACGCATTTTTGAAAAAGTGAAGTATTAGGATCATAAATAGTCCAGCTGGCCCTTACAAAACCGAATTCGATTATCATCCGGGAACTAGTCCATTTTTTCAAATAAATTCACTGTTTTCTTCGTAGTAAAATCAGTTTAGTATTGTACACCAGGTGATCTATTCAATAGATGCGTTGGCTCCAGCAAGACTCGATCTCCAACAAGCTGCATTTCAGCATAATCGCGTAGAATGCTACGCCTACAAAAAAGAAAAATGTACCATGAAAAAATCGAACAAGCCTGTAAATGATTTTTATGCTTTCCCATTTATCAAAAGCCTCGTTACGTACACATTTTTTACTCGTTTCAGCAATAATTCTGGCTGTTTTAAACAAGCATTTCATGCAATCTTCAATAAACATCGCAGTACGGCGTGTCCTATATTGCTTTCATTGGTTTGATTAACATTTCATGATCGACAAGAGGATTCTCTTCTTTGGCTCAACAACCGATGTCGGTCAAGGCCTGCCTGTACCCACTTATGGGCTTGGCTTTCAGTGGCTAATTGATTCCCCCCATAGCAGGATAGTCAGTCCTACGTATGGCGGCGCGGTCTATTTGGGGATTGAACCCATGACGGGCATGTTGTTAAGTCGTACGAGTTGACGACTGTACTACGAGACCGGCTCTACAAGAGGATTAGCTGAGAATAAAAAAACTAAAACTTTCCTTCATACTAACTGCCCACTGCTAATTTATGTTAATTTTGTTCAGAACTGGTTTAAAGTTTCTTTAATTTATTGGCATTCCTGACAATGTTGGCCTACAACATCTTTCTTCTCGGTTTCTTCGTCTTCTGATTGTGAAAGACTCCAACTTTACTTAAATTCCTTCGGCGATTGGTGTTCTGCTAACTTTATGTGCCTTTGTCCCGATAAATGTTCCATTATTTCTTTTTCTCACACTCGTTCTCCACTTTCTTTTGATTTTAAACTTCGCAATGTATCTCTGCCTCGTGTTACGTCTATTCGTGTCCTTGGGGTTACACATGATTGCTAGCTAAACTTCAAGCAACAGTTGGAGGAAGTAATAATGAAAGCAAATAAAACCCTGGGATTCATACTGAGGGTTTCATCTGAGTTTAGAGATCTCCTCGTTTCAGAACTCTTTATTGCAGTCTAGTTGGTCCAATTTTGCAATATGCTATTATTGTATGGGGTCCTTCTAGTATTGAGGAATGCACTAGATTAGAAAAAGTTCAAAGTCGCTTCACCAGGGTTGTATTTCGTCATATTTTTCGCTATGGACAACTTCCTCCCTATGAAGCGCGATTACAATTGTTTAATTTTCAATCACTAAGCCAGCGACGTCATGTGAGTCAAGCTTGTTTCATTGGCGAGTTACTTGCTTCCTCCATTGATGCTCCTGATTTGCTTGCCTCTATTTGTCTATATGCAACATGCCCGTGATGGGTTCAAGCTCCGAATGGAACGTGCCCCCATACACGTAGGACTGACTATCCTGCTATGTGATCCAAATAGTCACTGAAAGTCAACCCCACAAGTGGTACAGGTAGGTCTTGACCGACAACGGTTGTTGGGCCAAAAAGAAAAAGAAGAAGAAGAATTTGTTTATATGTACCATGCCGTGCCCTCCCCCGCAGGCCTCCTTTAGATGAGGAAACACGACATACATTGTATTGTTATAATGATCCTTTTCTGTCCTGTCTCAGATGGTTTAACTACTATAACGATCTCTTTGACTTTAACTCTTCGTTAAATGCTTTCCGCTCTTGTGCCCTTTCCTTTCAACCATCCTCTTAATTTTTCTTCATACTTTCTTCTATATATTTCTATATAAGACAGACTGTGAATGAAATAATTGATTTAAATGAATTAAATAACAAACAGCATTCCAGACACATAATACTGCCACAAAACATGGTTGGGCTGATAAGAAGAATGAACTCTTATCAACTTCTTATCTATGTAGAATTTTGCGGAAGAAAGATACATCGTCGACAATATTCTGGGAGATGTTTCGGTAACATTTGGCGCACTGTTAAGCCGGTTTTCGAACCAAAGTAAATGATACAAGATCGAATGAGGCAAAATTTGGCCAACCAATCAGAACAGTCCACGAATCGCGTTGTTCATATCTCGATCGCATTTTTTGCCATTTTTAAATGGAAACGTTCCAGAATTTCGTGGTAATAAATTGTGAAGTTGCCAAATTCTTCGGCTTGTTTCTGGTTGATATATTTCTTGTTGATATTTTTGCAAGTTGGTTAACCTTTTTTGTATAGAAATATATCGTTTTCAGGAGACAGCAAAAGAGAGCGTTGAAAGCGTATTACAAATCTCTTTATAAAAAAAAACTGGCGCTCCTTGTTCGTCGGACATGATCTATCTAGCATTAATAACATCCTTTCATTTCTAAAGAAAGGTCAGAACATTCAATGCAGGCCTAGTTATAGTCATCTTTCTTTGTTGGTTGAAAAAGTTGAAAGAAATCTCCCAATACTCTACAAAACCAGACTCATCGATCGGAATAATGAAGCTGCATTTTTGGTTCTACTCTTTAATTAACACACTTAGTTACTGGCCTGGTTGTGATCATGTTGGTGATTCAACTTATACAACACAAGCTTAGATTTTCACTTTATTGCAAATGTTACTGAAATCATTGTAAATCATTTACAATTTTTTTGTTCTATATTCATTATGCTTTTCTTCTTATTTAGAATGTGTTCATGACAGCTCTCGCAAACTTATGTTATTCAATTATTGTAGCCCTTAGTGCAAAGGCGTCCATGTTGAACATTTATCTTTCAAGTCATACCAGTCCGCTAGAGCAACAGATAAGGCTGATTGTATCCTTGCGAACATTTCCCTCCCGTACGTAGCCTGGGGATCTTAATACTTTAAAAGCGTTAACGTTATACCACAAGTTAATACTCACGACCGCACAAATCCGAAGACAGCTTCAACTAATTCCAAATTGCACTCACCGATCACTTAACGATCAACAGAATTGTGTGATGCATTTTCAATTTACTCCCTGTTACACCACACCCGTTTACATTTGCTCCACACGCAACCGCAATGTGTACTTCAACAGGCTCGCACCAAAAGCAAGTCGTTTGTTGAAGCAAGAGCCCAAAGTCGATAGATGTAAGCTCGCGCAGAAAACGATTCTCCTCTCCGCGATCGGTTCACGCTCACGCAGATCGCGCTCTGCTGCCGCCACTATCTGCATACCACCGCCGCCGCCGCCGCCGGGTTATTCCCGCGAGCGATGTTGATCGAGCGGAGCAATGGAGGAGACGTTTCAAAATTCCAACCGTCCGCGGCCGGCGCGATACGAGAGCGCTTGGGGGGAAAACCAAACTCCTCGGCGAGGTCAAACGTGATCAGACCGTCGCTAGTGTTGGGTGTCGTCCGGTGCAAGTTGCAGCAGCTGCCTGTAGACATCGTCAGGAGCTTCCCAATCTCTGTGTGTGTGTGGCTCATCGAGTTGTTAGTGCATGTAGCGCGAACCTAGAAACTAGCACGGAAGTGAAATAAAAAAAAAATCACGAACCCCCTCCCCCGACACACAATGTCACTAACCATTGATAACGCACGGTGGATCACGCCGATCGCCCTCAGCGCGATCTTTTTTCTCGGCAGTGTACTAGCCGCAAGCAATGGTAAGTCGGCAGAGGGTCGACAGTAACCTTCGTGAGTGTAAAATGTGTCTGGGTTGGTGGGGTTGCGCATTAGACAATGTGTCTGCCAATGTCTACAACGTAGTTTCGGAAACCAGGTTTTTGTGGTGTTGAATGATGATTAGCTTGTAGTTTGCCTTTGGTTAATAATTGTTAGCCAGTGTACGAGATAAACGATAGCAGTGAAACAGTGATCGATGGTGTTTTCAACGTACTGCTGAAGCTAAAACAATCGAATTGGCAGATTGATTAGCTATTATTGGCCTTCTACGCATAATTCAAATAGCCGAGAATCGTTAGGAAACAGCAGGCAAGATCATACCCCATCAATCCGACACTCCTAAGGAGAGTTTTGCACTGATAACCACACACATCCGGCTTTCTATAGCAAGCAGCAGTGTACACTTTCATTGCTTACATACTGCTGTCGATTTGCCTGCCAGTGAAGCCCCCGTTTGTGATCCACCCTTCGCTGAACTGATAATTAACATGTCTGTAATGAACAAAGCTAACATTGGGATACCTTATTCATGCCAGAACCGACGTTACGAAATGGAAAACTGAGAAGGATTGTACCGGGAGAGGAGCTGTATGACGTTACAGCACACCTTATATTGACAAACTGTTGCCACGACAGATTGTGATTTAGCTGTAGTTGATTGAAGATCGCAGTTTCAGCGAATAGTTTCGCTGTAGCTCTATCTATTGATTCGATCATTTGCCTATTTGCGGATAGTTCTCGTCTCATCGCAGATCGGGGTTATCGCAACATTAGTCGGTTGCGTGCTCAACATCTTCTCAGACACCCCTGAGATCATCCTCCGATACTTGAGTGATCGATTTCATCAAAAACCAGTTATCCTCTTGATTGTTGCGGTTGTTAACGAAACAAAGGAATCCCTCCTTACTAAGCGACCAGTGTTTGTGCGCCTCTGATTATGCAAATAGTTTATTTCCAATGCCGCACGGCCGATTTTTGGCGAGAGACACGAGAGGAGCCGGAAGGAACGTTAATACCGTTCGGATTGAAATTTCGAAACAGCTGTTACAAAATTAAAATTATCTCCAAAGCTGAATGGTAAAATGTGATCGTATTTGAATTAATTATAGTTCAGGCACGCTAATATGACGTAAATTACCTTAGTCGCTTAAGGAAGTATCTCTGTCTGGTTTAGAGCTTTGGCATAGAAAAGGAATGGAAACTATTTACACGCGTACGCGTCACAAATACCGCACACCGGTAGTGTTTGCTGATACATTTCTGATAGCCCTTTGTTGCACATTTTATTCGATTCGTTAGCATAATTCTTTCATTTCAACGGAATCTTGTATCTTTCGAAATATATCCTCAAACAATAATTTGATTTTAGTCACTCCATTGCTTCGTTTCCACTTGCAGAAGGAGAGTCGTGTGCGTATGGCAACGAGCCCGGAATCTGCCAAGGCTATAATCTGTGCCGTCCGCTTCTGGAAAAGTCACGCATTGTAAAAATCTGTGGCTACACGTCCCAACAAGCAGTTGTGTGCTGTCCGCTTGACTACCGTGAGCGCTTGCAGCAGCTGAACGATCCAAACCAGCGTGTCAGTGAACGAAGCAAGTATCTATGCCGATTGCTACCAGCAACTACACAGATCCTTCTACCTCTCTGTATACAACCGATTAACCGATACTCTCCATCGGCTATTGATCCGTTTCTTAGAGTGCCGAGATTACCAGAGCGCATCCAATTCCGGGCTGCTGTTCGGTTCGCTAGCGGTCGGCTCGTCGGTGGTGAAGCTAAAGCCCCGCGCCCAATGTCCAACCGATCAGAACCTGATCGTCGGTGGTACGGCCGCACGGTTTGGCGAGTTTCCGCACATGGCCCGGCTGGCCATGCCGGACGAGAACGGTGCCATGGTGTTTCGCTGCGGCGCAACGCTGATCAGCGAACAGTGGGTTATGACGGCCGCACACTGTCTGGAGTCGCAAACGATCGTGGTGCGGCTGGGTGAGCTCAAGGAGGGCAACGACGAGTTTGGCGACCCGGTCGATGTCCAGGTGACACGGATCGTGAAGCATCCTAACTACAAACCGCGCACCGTGTATAACGATATCGCCCTGCTGAAGCTGGCCCGCCCGGTGACCTTTTCGACGCGGATACGTCCCGCATGCCTGTACGGTTCGTCAACGGTAGATCGGACGAAGGCGGTAGCGATCGGATTTGGATCGACGGAAGCATGTAAGTATCATTCCTGGCCAAAACAAAATTGGTCTTCTTTAGCATGTCTCACCACCTGGTGTAACAGAACTCACACACACACATAAACCGTACATTTTTGTTTGAGATGGTCGACAATCATTCGACCCAATGGGCGGATAAAGCTCCGGGATCAAGCTCAACATAAGAAGGCGTGAACATGATGTGAGAAGTTGATCAGTTTTGTCCATACCGTGGACGTTTACGATCGATCGTCAAATTTGCAGCCGCTAAATGTGGACCGGTTTTTACCCTGGCATCCCCCCATCCCTATCGATGTTCATTTTTCATTCCGAAATCACATTTCGAACCGGCTTAGCTGTATAAGCTCAGCAAACAGTAATAGGAACCGGTATTGCCGAACTTAAGTGACTCGTGATCTGGTCATCCTTGCGACGAAAGTGATCACAGTAAGTGTGGCATATGAGAAGCCGGTTTGGTGTAGCTGTGAAGACAGGACAACCAACGAACACCATAAGCATGGGTGCTCATCCTGCTTGGCTATGTATAATGCGTATTACACGTTTTACATGACTGATACGTAATTATGCGAAAACGCTATATCGCACATCCCGTGATCGTGCGTCACATGGTTGAGCATAGAATTTTTAGATCAAGGCGTATATGATTCATGCTATATTTGATCTGTTGCTCGCACCATATGCCTCTACAAAGTACCAATAAAATTCACCTTTAGGAAATCCTATGAGATCTTACGACTGTTCCAGCGGTAAAGCGGTAAATTAATTCGCCAGCTTAACATGATATCCGTACTGGGTTCAACCCGTTAGTGGTATACCTCAAATGTATTGGCGTAATCTGCCCCAAGATACTGCGCTTATTAGCTTGACATGAAGTTAAGACATCAAGCCTACATTACGCTTAGTATGAGCTAAATAACTAGATGAAGAAATTCAAATTTACACAATGCTGTATTCTACTTTCCCTTTCTTTCTTTTCCTTTTCCGCACTTTCGCGATCACAGACGGTGCTGCGTCGAAGGAATTGCTGAAAGTATCGCTAGATGTGTTCACCACGGCCGCCTGTAGCGTGTTCTTCCAGCGCAATCGTCGCGTTCCCCAGGGCCTCCGGGAGTCGCATCTCTGTGCCGGGTTCCTGAGCGGTGGCCGTGACACCTGCACCGGAGATTCCGGTGGTCCGCTACAGATCAGCTCGGAAGATGAGGCCTGCGTAGCGCAGATCATCGGCATTACCTCGTTCGGCATTGGCTGTGGCTCGACGACGCCCGGCATCTATACGCGGGTGTCGGAGTACATAGACTGGATCGAGGGCATCGTGTGGCCAACGGATAGCGCCTCCCTGACGGATGGGTTACGTTTTAGTTAAACTCTCGTAGTTATCTTTTATCTCAAAAGTGGCCTCAGTGTGAACGAATGTGTGTATGTGTGAACGTGCATGTGTGTGTGAGTGTATGTCTGTATGTATGTGTTAAAGATTTCTTTGTTCAAAAGGAAATCACATTCGCAGGGCAGGGAAGCATAAATGATTCACTAATCTAAGGCTTTAGTGAGGCAGTATGCTTGAGCTAGTGTGTAAGTTATGCAGTTTTACGTGTTACTGTCTTGTGCTTTACTGTACTTAGTCAGTTTGTTAGTTGAGATTAATGGCAAAACGGGGTGCAGATCGATCGTTCTGAATTAATAGCAATCCGATGCAAAGCCGAAGTAATTTTTTGACGATGCCATTTTTGCACTATGTCTATGACTTGTAAAACCTTGAAAAATAACGAATGCGAATATCGATGGATAAAAAAAAACGTATTATTTGTGCAACCGCATGATCTTTAATAAATAAACTTCGAACACAATCATTGATTTTCACTTAGTTCAAGTTTGATGTGACGACCATTATTTGGACATTTTTATCATATAAAAGTGCTGAAAATGAGGAAGAGTTTCTTTTAAAATATTGATTGATAATAAAAGATAATAGTAACAAACAAAAATTGAAACTATGAAGAGTGTCCCGACCCAACTTTTGCTCGATGTGGTGAAACCGGTTCAGTGAGTTTTTCTTTCGTGCGATTGCTCGTTCTGTTGTACATCCGTATTCCAACACAGCTGATTAATTGACTCTGAAGTAGGATATGATTTGCAAAAAAAAGACATAAATCTACTCCCAACTTTCATTTGTCTTGTGGAACTTTTCCTTTGGCACTTACACTGAGGTGAGTGTGCCAAATTGTTGCTCCGAATTGTAAGCATAATCAGCCTCAGTATGTGTCTGGTAGTACGCATATAGCCTAGAACCACAGAACGTTCCTATTAAAACACCAACAGAACAATCGATCCATTGCAAGATATGTGTATTTCATGTGTATAAAAAGCTCTTCAGCGGAACCAGTTTCACTTTAAACCAGTGTGCTTCTAATGGTTGAGATGTGGCTCAGGGATGGGAAAACCCCGGAATATTCAACGGAACTTCAAGAGAAAGGTGACACCAGCACGACGACGACGACGACGACGAAGACAGAAAATCCCACACTTGCACACAAACAAACTAAATCTCGAATAGCTCACCATCTCCGGCAACCGACCAGTGGCCGGCGTTAGAATATAACCCTCCCTCTCAAACTTCTTTCTCTCTCCTTACCTCACTCTACCCGAGCCACATCTTGTGTCGATCCGCCGCTGGGTTTTGAACATATTGAAGCAACTTGCAACGTGTTAGCAGACTCATTAGACTAGACTCAATAGAAAATGGACAATTGATCATCAGTATTACGTGTGACCGAAAAATCAGTTACAAGTTTATCCCAGAGTGTTTGAACGTTCCCCGACATTTTATGAACTCGTTCCACGATCTAGTTTTTCTCAAAATATTCAAAACTTATTATTTATTTTAAAACTGTACAATTTTTAATTAAAAATGTAAGAGAAACAATCATTAAATACATGAGACAGATTCAAAAATATCTACAAGCAACCAAATAATCCTAAATCTTTGGGAAACAATAGAAAAACAATGGGAAATTTTTGAAGATTATTTTTTCAATTGAATTTCGGAACAATTATATGCCGAGTATAGCCGTTAAAAATGCTTCTGATTGTAATGTCGAAGCCGAGATATTGATTCAATTATTGGTGTTTACCAAATCGGTACTTGATCTCTTATCCGCCAGCGGTATTGTTTAAAAATGACCTACTCATTGATACTTTCCTATAACGTACAATCTCGCAAAGCATTTGTTTCTACTTAAATTCGGCAAAAAAGATTTGAGATGCAAATAAATGTTTCTAAAGAGGTTTTGTATGCTTTCTTCTTCGTCTTCTTCTTCTTCTTCTTCTTGTTCTTTGGCACAACAACCGTTATCAGGCGAAAGCCAGCCTGCCTGTACCACTACTGGACTTGCCGCCTTTCAGTGACTGACTACTATCCTGCTATGTGTAATCAGTAAGTCTTACATACGGCGGCACGGTCCATTCGGGGCTTGAACGCATGACGAGCGTGTTTGTACCACCAGACCGGCCCATTGTTGTATGCTTTAGTACCATCAAACTGTTGCTAATCGCTCACTTTAAGAAACATTTAGTTAGCATCCTCCGACAAATGTTGCCAATATCTCACATTATCCATACCAAAACCCACATTTTAATACCTAAGCTGTCATGTTCACTGCTCTTCCTTTCAAATGTATAAAACGAGATCATTAGTCGAGATCTTAGATCTTATAATTCTATAAATCATTATGTACGAACAGTTATGTACTTTCACTGTGAACTCACTAAGAATGAAGACATGCATTTATGTTGCCCCTCAGAGAGAAGAAGAATAATTAAAGATAAGCAAATCAGAATATTAATAGAGCACTGCCCTTTTGAACTTTTGCAAATGATAAGGATTGAGGGGAAATACCGAATAAAAATCCAAAACATAATGTATAATACAACAACAACAGCAACACAAAACGGCACACATAAGGTAATACGTTTTAAATGCATTATTTTTTGCTTTTGAACACAATTCCCGTTTGTATTGTTTTATTTTCACATCAAATTGCCCACATTGCACAATCGCGGCCCTTTCCTTTTTTTTTCATCTAAACGTTCTCAATCGTGTCTGTTGACATTTCCTCCGTGGAGGAATCCACACGTGGGCGCTTCCGGTCCGCCGTGTTGATGCAGCAGACGACCATGGTTTTACGAACGTTGGCGCAAGGATCATTTGCTGCTTTGGTGCTGCTGCTGCTGCTGTTCTGTTTAAACTTTGCGCACTTTTCCATTTCCGTGCAGATGCCCCGCAGTCCATCGTACTCGCAGGAACCGCCAAGCTCGGACTCGTTCGTTTTCTCGAAATGCATCACCTCAGAAGGGTCCTTGGGTACAATATTAGCCGACACGGCGGACACAATCAGGAACAGGGCGCTCAGAATTGTAATGTGCATTTTGCTGGTATAACAAGCACCGATCTTTCTAACGGAGCGATTGAAGAAGGTGTTCCTATTTGAAACAAGCACAGCACGCGACTGATCAATGGGGTAGGTGTTTCGAGCGATAAGGGAATCTGATCGACGGGGAATAACCCGCATGGAGTGCTGCTTTTTAATATTCAGTTCAGTTGCTTGTATTGTTTAAATGTTTCAATCTTCACGAATGCTGCACTCTCATGATGGACGCGGTTTAGAATATAAAAAATAAAAATGCAATTTTTACAAGAAATCAACGAGAAGTTTATGTAAAAAACAGATTTTAAAAAACAATCCGCCAAGGCGCACAAAAAAGTGTCGTAAGGCGCTTATTTTTAATAGTTCGTTTTTGCCATGGTTCATAGTATTTCTTTCATTTGCCATTTTAATAATGTATTACAACGTTTAGTATTTAGTTTTATAATTTATTTCCCTCTATGCTATTGTTTTGCAGGAAATCGTGCTGTTCCTTCCTAATGAATAAGATTGGAACTGTCCAGATCGTCTAGGGATAGCGGTATTCGGTCATACTGCACCACCTCCGTTGAAACAGGCATACCGACACAACACACAACCGGCTCGTGCACCTCAAAGTAACAAACGTCGCGCCGGATATCGAACGGTTCCCGGATGATGCGCGGCACAAACGTTGCGCAGTCGCGCACCCGTTGGCAGATTCCTTCCCTTGCGTAGGGAAATCCTTTCGGATCCGGTGATGCTTCTATCGTACACGCATCTCCGATGGCAAGTTCGTTCAGCTCGGGAAAGACAAAATCACCTCCAGGGTGTGGCGCAGAAAAGACGCTTCCAAGCAACGGCGGCAGCAGCACCACCAAAAGCAAACAGCCAAACGGAAAGGGCTTCGTGATCGTACGCATGTTGACCGACGCAGTAGTTTATTCGGACTGAACGCGCAGATTGATCTTTGGCTATTGCTGCTGTATAAAACCAGTTTAAAAAACGCAACCGAGCGTTTGTGTTTGTACTGGTTCCGCTTATGCGGGGTTTTTCCCATCGCGTATCGCGGGTTCGCGCCTGACCCACACTAACGGGTGATCTGTTAGCGAACTGTTTCGATTATTGATCTTCTCAAGCTGGAACATTTGAAGAGATGAAATGTTCTAATGTACTCTGCATAGGTAATGCACTACTTTTACAATTTCATTGTAATATCAGAGGTTGTTTCGAACGCCTCAATAACATGCCCATCATGGGTTCAAGCCTGAAATGGACCGCCCCATCCCCGTTGCAAAGAATTGACTATCCGGCTGCGAGGTAATGAATTAAGTCTCGAAAACCTGTATAAGCCGACATGTCCGCGTAGGACGTTACGCCATATAGAAGAAGATCAGTTGTTGTTTATATATATTTTCCGCTCAACATTGATACTTTTATTTTTGTTTCATTAATTGCTCATAATAAATGACTTTCTTACATAGCAGCCAATTCTTTGGAGTCATGGCCAGCAACAGGTCAACAAGCCTGGGGCCAGAACGGTTATCTAAAGTTGTGTATCATTCCATTAACTAACCTTTTACACAAAGAGCATATTCACGCCATCTGAGACTGTGTCAGTTTTGTCCAGTACGATTCGAATACCATGACAAGTTGAGTGGAAGCTGGATAAGTCGAATCATTTGTAAAATTAACGTCTGAATCAAAATATTTTACAATATATACGAACATTTTGCACTGTCTGGAAGTCTATCCGATCGGCTCATACAATGCCGAGAAAAATCTTAACCGGAACATCCCCCGTAACAGAAATAAGCTGACTATCCGGTTGTGTGGTACCAATAAGTATCGAAAGACGGAAGCCTGTATAGGCTGGTATGGTCGAGTAGGGTACTACACAAAAAAAAGAAGATGTGTAAAAATTGTACTATTTGACAAAATTGTCGTTGGCCATTGAAAATTAAATGATTATATTTCAAATGTATCACATCTTGCTCTATTAACCTTCCGCTTGTTTTGTTTTGATAAACATATGCCATTCTTGACAGTTGGTGGTGTTTGAAATTCAGTTGAAATGTCAACAGAATTGTTTTGCTTGGCTTCGGAGAACGCGCCCTCGGAATAGCAAGAAACAAAAAATCGCTTGTGGTTCTTCGTTTATCTATTTTGTTAAGATAATCATTACTTTACCTTAAATTGTAACTAGCACGTGAAAGTACTCGCATTGAGAAATGAAAATGTCTGCTGATAAACCGGGTATGTTGTTGTGGCTTACCTTCGCATATTGACGCTTAGCTGATGGTTGCGTTTATTAAACCGGTGTCTTGGTGGATTTGCAGATTTCGAGGATAACGTCCCTACGGAACAGCATCTGAAAGAACTGCTAACAACGGCTATTGAATTGGATGCAAATATATCGGAAATAGAGCAGGAACGAAACAAAGCATCTGAGCAGTTGGATGCTGTTTGGAGTAGAATCCATCAAGCTATCGTCAACGAAGCTGAGTTAAAACGAAAACGAGCCACGATTCAGCAGTTAAATAATGATTTTAGCATTCAAGGTAATTGTTATTTGGTAGATAAAATTTAACTAGTGGCGTAACTAATTTTCATCAACGTAATGTGTTTAGTACACAGACAGAAAAAAGAGGAAAGCTTCATGGATCAGTTCAAAGCACTGCAGAACGCTATGGGCATTACCATTGTTTGCAAACCAGAACTGAAGACGACAGAGGTTTGTTTGAGAGCGTTGAAAAATTGGAACTGCAATCGTGCTAATGCTATCGTAAATACCTTACAGATCACATTCGACGATGCACTAAAGACAAAAGTTTCATTCGTATATGATATCAAAGGAATAACGCGTAAGATTGCATGAACATCCAAGCCTCTACCATGAGCAGCATTCAATAATGATAAAAATCCTCCTTTCAGTTGGTGAGATGTACCCAGCACACCCTAATGTGGATGCAATTCGGACGCAGCTTAGCGAAACAGGAGATTTGTTGGGATTTCTTTCGACGCTGAGGAAAAAACTAACACTGCAGAACGTCTAAAGTTAGCGTAAATAGCTGTTAATAAAATAAATATATGTATTCAACCCGCACTATCTGTTCTAGGTATACTCACAAACAGCAATATCACAATTCTTACGAACAGCCAGCGTTAACATTATGTATCCAATCGAGCGCGCGCTTGATCCTTTCCAAGCGTACCCGGGTAAGAAAGCTTGCAATCAGTAAGTACTCCGTGTACGTTCTGCGCCCCATAGTACCGTCGGGAGTCACGCGCAACGGGCCTTCGCACAGTATTTTCGTCGTGAGGCTGAGCAGCCATTGCAGAATTTCATTGCTGGACGGTACGTACCTATCGCGTAACCACGATGATGGTGACCACAAGAACAATTGCACCACGTTGGCTGCAATGTCCGGGCTTAAGCGCTGCAAAATAAATCGACCACATTAGTTTACCGTGCTCTGCATATTTACTTGCGACAATGTTGTTTACCTTACTAGGGTTTCTTTGCAGTATGTTCTGCACAAGACATTGGATCAGCCTCGGGACATTTTGATCCATCGCGGGTAGCATATCTTCTTCATACGTCGTGTTCTTTAGTGCCGAATTCTGAGTGACCAACATGAACGATTGAATTTAGCACGAATTATGGAATTGAGGTAGGGACGGTAAGATACGGTTTCGATAATTACTTACCACGTCGGAGTAAAAAGGATTATTGCTGCCAAATATTTCATAAGCGATTGCACCACATGCCCACAGGTCGGCTTTGGTGTAATTTAGCATGGCGAACGTTCCCGGTAGCTGTTCTATTATCTCCGGCGCCATTAGTGCCACGTTACCACCCTTATCGATCTCGTCCGAAGTGTAAGGGATGCGCAGCCCATGGCGCTTGTCCGCAATGCAGCAGCCAAAGTCGGTCAGCACCAGCGTCGGTGGCATGTTTGGCCGCAATTCGATCAGTATGTTGTCCGACTTTATATCCCGATGAGAGACACCGTGACGATTCAGATGAGCAACGGCTTCCAGCAGCTGCGCAAACAGTAGAATGCGCGTACGCATATCGACCCCCGGTTGGCGCAGATAGTCTTTCAGATTGATGTTGTATCTTTTCATCAAAAGGAAAAGGCTCATGTTTCGCCCGTAGCCTTGCGGGTTGAGCCGCTGTGGCAATGCCATAGGGTACAGCGTGGCCGACATTGACAAATCCGGTACCTGGTCGCAGAAAACGCCGTACATTTCCACAATATTTGGATGGGGTGGAACAAAATTGGTCTTTTCCATGAGGCTAAAAATGAGATAAAGCAACGCATGAGTCAATACTGGGTGGCGTGTTCGCTGTTTTGCCACCTCCCCTTCCATTACCTTTTTTCCCACGCGTTATCAACAGTTCTTCTCTTCGCTGGGACAGTTTCACGGTACATCGCCTTTAGGATAGCCATGGCGTTGCTTTGTATGTCGTAATTAAACATCATCTTTAACGCCAGTGGATACTCTTCGATCGTGTAGTCCTGTTCGATTGAGTCAGGCTGATAATGCCCAATGGTTTCATGATTGGAGGCGCTGTTTTCCGACATTGTTCTTATTCTAGTTTCACTATTAAAGCGAACTTTACGATTGTTGTTTGTTCTCGTTTGCGCATTGCTTTCGTTCATCATTTGATGGAAAGCCTCCGATGCAGTTCGTTCGGGAAGCAGCAGCGGACTAATCCCGTCACTCCGCTGTCCAGAAAGCTCCGGCTCATCTCCTGTCCATGCTTCATTCGGAGCTTTCCCATTCGAACTGGACTTTGAGTGATGAATATCATTGCAGTTCATATCATCGTTATCGCTTACGGTAGATTCTTTGAGAGAAGCTGCGTAAACAACGGCGGAGCAGCCTTTGGCGATGGGTTTGCCAATATTTAAGTTCTCAATGCCGAACTCTTCGTCCAGGCGAGATTCGATGTCCTTCTCACCGACTTTCTGTTGAAAGTTGGACATTGCATGCTACGGGTAATAAAAAAAACCATATTAGTCAAGGTAATCACTGTAAAATCAGTTCCAATACGCCTCCAAACGCCTCCATACCCTAATTTCCCAACAGACTGCTTCCAGCTCGTCGTTCTTAGTCAGAACACCATCTCCGGAAGCCAAACTCACACCGACCAAGGCAAAGAAAGGTGTCGAATCGCCGTACAACAGTCTGTAATGGCAAAGGGAGAAAAGAATGTTTCAAACGCCCACTTTCGATCCCGTAGCCCCGAAGCGCATACTTTTTCGTAGCCTGTAGTCGTAGATCCACCGAGTACGGGTTGGTGACCCTGTTTAGCACATTGTCGATAAAAAGACGACGGGCCTGGTTGCCAAATCGCAGGAAGCTGTTGTTCCGGAAATCGTTGATCCGCAGATCATGTCGTAGCGTTTCGTTAATCTTGTTCACTTTTGTGCTCTCCGTGGGGCCGGTCCAAACGTTGCTAACGTGTATATCCCGCTTGAGATAGTTCTGGACCAGCAGGCGACCATGTTTGTACAAACGTGTGGTCAGCAGACGAAAGGACATTTTTCGTGTTGTTGCTCCCCTCTAGTCTAGTCGCTTCTTCTCGTTATTCTTTTTGCGTAACCAGAGTGTACGTGCAGCAGATGACGACGATGGCGATGAAGGGAAGAAAAACACACACTTCACACGCTGCCCTCGAATGACGACGTAAGGATGAACGTGAAAATATTGCAACGTTTTTTTAACACCTTTGTTAGAGACTGAGCCTTTGTAAAACACCGATTTCAGCTCCGCTAGAGCATCATACACCGAACTAGTTGCATCCGATATCGAAAGCTGGCAAATGCACCAATCTATAAATCACCAGAATATAGCAGACCAAAATTTGTTGCACTAGTATTTTTGCGAATCAAAACACAAACACAAACATACAATCCGATTGACAGGTGGAATTTTTCGAGAAACTTCAAGGTATGTACATGCAGATTATTATATATAGCAACCTTGGCTGTGATGGCTGTCAAAAGCGCGTATAGCCGGCTTGTTTATTATTTTGCCTCAAAGGCTGTGGTCCTGCTAAAATCTCGGGAATTTAAACCTTTTTTGTATAGGGAATTCATAATCATAGCTTTGGAAATAACACGCCCCACAATATGAACGCATATTTACAACGATGCCGGAATGTTCTGAAAAGTTCCGTAAGTAGATTTGCTCCTTGGAAGCCCGCAACGTTTTGTGGCCCGCAGTTATCATGTTTTGTTATTTTCAGATAAATAAAATCGCTGTTATCGGTAACGAAAGCTGTGATCTAGATTCGGCAGTGAGTGCAATTGCCTTTGCATTTCATCTGCAACACTCACCGAAGTTGTTGAGCCCTTGGTACAAGCCCGATACAATAGTTTATCCCGTGCTGAATGTAACGCGCGCCGAGCTGCCACTGAAAACTGAGGTAACATTCTTCCTCAAACGACAGGGAATTGCGCTGGATGAGCTGATTTGTCGTGATGACATCGATTGGCCGACGGAACAAGCCTTGAACGTAGTGCTCGTAGATCATCATGTTTCGAGCCTAAATCAGAACATAGTGGGAATCGTTGATCATCGTCCCGTGGAAGCTGCTGCACGGTTCAACCCAAATGCTTTTAAAACAATTGAGCTTGTTGGTTCTTGCGCGACCCTCGTCGGTCGTCAACTGTTTAGCGATGGAATCTCGCCCGAAGAGCGAGAAGGATATAACGTTGCATTGGGGTTATTGTATGGTAAGCATGAAGCGTAAACATTTCATCTCGCTTTCACCGTAATAATATTTGCGTGTGTTGCCTTTATTCCACAGCGGCTATCGTGCTAGATACTGTAAACTTTTCCAAAGAAGCCGACAAAGCAAAACCCCTCGATTACGATACGGCAGAACGAATAGAGTCGCAACTGCAGATTACGGAACAAGTTCGCTCACTGCATCGAGAGCAACTGTTCAAGTCCTTGGTCGATGCCCGTAGCGACGTGTCGGAGCTGAACGCTTATCAGTTGCTGTTGAAAGATTTGAAAATAATATCACAAAATGATCGTACCGTGGCGGTGCCCGGTTTCCCGATGGCAGTTCAGGAGTACATAAAACTGCCGGAATGGAGAGAGCATCTGAACAGGTTTGCCACCAGCACTGAAAGCAATGTTGTGATTTTGCTCGGAATGAAAGTACACCCTGATGGCAGCGTGCGTCGCGATGTTGGTATCATTCCGATCGATGGCACACCGTTAGCGGAGAAGGTGAGTTTCGCAAACAGTGGATAGTTTCCTACCGGGGCAGACTTTACTAATTTACAACATTGCTCAGATTATTGCAGCATTGCACGCATGCCAGGAAATGAATTTTGAGCTCGAAGAAATACCATGTTCGGAGAATGGCACGTTTTATCAGCAACATAATTTAAAAGCGTCGAGAAAACAATTAATACCAATTGTTAAAAATGTGCTCAGCACAATACAGTGATCAAATAATGCTACATTAAATTATTCACAAAAGAAATCAAGTGTATGCTCGTTCAATAATGAAAGACTTTTTATTCTTTCACTGTTCACCTAAGCTCATTAGTTTGTGCGCACTAGTGATGGGCGGGTCAACCCGAACCTATCGGGTCGGAGCCATCCGTAAGCGATCCGGAATCGTTCGGGTCGACCCGAAAGGTACAAGTAGTAGTGATGGGCGGGTCGACCCGAACCTATCGGGTCGGAGCCATCCGTAAGCGACACGGAGTCGTTCGGGTCGACCCGAAAGGTACAAGTAGGTTCAGTGGGTGCAACGACTCCGGTAGGTGCGAGAAAGCATAAGCGACTCCGACCCGTTGGTGCGGCGAGTTCGGGTCGGGTCGGGTCGGATTGCACCTATCTTGACCTTATTAACCTATCTTATGCTTTCTCGCACCTACTGATCTTTCGGGTCGACCCGAACTCGCTGCACCCTCGGGTCAAACTGAACCTACCGTGGCCCGTCCCGACCCGAACTCGTTGCACCAACGGGTCGGAGTCGCTTATGCTTTCTTGCACCTACTGATCTTTCGGGTCGACCCGAACTCGCTGCACCCTGGGGTCAAACTGAACCTACCTTGGCCCGACCCGACCCGAACTCGTTGCACCAATGGGTCGGAGTCGCTTATGCTTTCTTGCACCTACTAATCTTTCAGGTCGATCCGAACTCATTGCACCCGCGGGTCGGATTTGATTCCGACTCCGACCTAGCGCACCCGCTGCACCCACGGGTCGGAATCGATTCCGGCTGGCTCGCAGCCGACTCCGGGTCGGGTCGTGAAATGAATCGTATGACCCAACACTAGTGCACACGCATGCGATGTGGTGTGTGCGCTCATTATGAAATATGTGATCACATTAATCAAACGGTCGGTATAAAAGTATCATAAAAAGACTCCACGTCGGATACAGCATTCTGCAGTCTTAATTGAAGCACAAACATGAAAGTTGAAAATACTGTAATTTTCCTTCATAATCTGTTCGGTGGACCGATAGCAAAGGACGATCATCGCTTAACACCGCTCCAGATGTGCATCTACACTACAACGGTCATCGGAACCAGTGTTGCATTTTTTACCCTTTGCCTGTTTGATTTACATCGCATGCTGTACTCGCGCGATCTTGTTTTGAGTGTTATCGATCTGCTAATGTTGCTAGGGATTGCAACAACCGTACTGGCGATTCAATCTTCCACAGTGATAAAGCATTTGACCAAATCGCGCGTTTCCATTTTCCAGTGTCTTGACGATATCGACGCGCATCTCTACACGCTAAACGTAGGTGGTGAGCCTACCCACAACCTTTCAAGAAACTGGCTCGTTGCTGCCGTTGGCGCAATCGTCATATCGCTAGCCTATCTGTTGGCAATCGCATTACGCATCAATCAAGCAAATACGATGATCTTTGCCTTTAAGGCGTACGGAATGTTTGTGATATTTCTCATGCATGGAATGTTTCTCGTACTGTGTTATCAAATATGGCAACGAATCCGGTGCATGGTGGTGCATCTGGGGAAGATGATAGCATCTTTCAAGCGGCAGAATAATCGATCGAATAATAGCGATAAAGGGAATGTTAGTTTGCGATTTTGCAGAGATCTCCAGACGTTGGCCATTGTTCAGTGGCAGTGTTTTAGGGCTTGTAACCGTCTCAATGATGAATGTGGTCTATCGAATGTATCCATTTTTGGTGAGTGCTTCTACTGTGTACCATGCTTCTAGTATGTATAGTATGTCAACTTCAACACGTAGTAACAATACATTTTACACGTTAGGGATGTTTTTCTACGTGCTCACTGCAAAAAGTTTTCAGCTATTCTACATTTGCTCGATCGAGTTCAAACGTCACGGGTTTACCTTCACTCATTTGCTAGGTAAAACGGAAATCGCTACACTGGCATACAAATTCCTTTTCATTTGTTCGCTACAATCTTTCCATTCATTCGCAAAATCCAATCTTTCAGAACCAACTGTGCTGATAATCGCAGTTTTTTTATACTTTTTTACATCCGCCTATCTTGGTGAAATGGTACTGAGAGAGGTGAGTCATACTGTATTTTTATATATTATTAAATTATTCCACTGTATTCTGTGTAACTTGTTTTCAGACACAGCTCGTGATAAACAATCTGCACAAATTTGAGTCTATGCATACGACTTCCCAGCATAAAATTAACCAGTCGGAGGTAATGTAAATGCAACAAGTTAAATAAGATATGTTTTACTACTTTTACTTTTACTTTTTTAACCTACAGTTAGTTGAGCAGCTGGGCAATCAAATCGTGCATCAACCTGTATGCTTTAATGTGATCAATTTCTTTCAGATAGATCTCAAATTTTTCCATTTGGTGAGTAGTGACCAACTCGCTGTCTGCTATTCTACATTCAAAGTACAATAATTCCCTTTTAACTGCAGGTGATGGCATCCGTCGCAACATATTTAATCATATTATTGCAATTCGATTTCCAAAATTAATGTTCAAGCTCGCACACACACTACATAATCGTTGTTGGGATCAACTCAAAATGGTTCCTCGTCGTGAAAAACGTATGTTCCTGCCACCTTTGTTAAAGACATCAATCTTTCACAGTATGCACACGCCACGGGTAAGTGTAGTGAATGCACGTGCGCACAGCCGTTAGTGCTGCTAATTTGTTGCAATGAATATTTAAAAACACAATATTAATCTTCTTTAGCGTTTTGTTCTCATTTGCTACTATCCGCATGTGAATAGTCGCCGAAAGGGATCGAGCTGTAGAATCATTTGGCGAGTACACCATGGAAGCAACTATTAATCACACCATTTTCAAACTTTTTGGGCTAATGCCTATCTTTCAGACAAAGGGTAGTGCGTGGAAAATATTGCTAAACACATGCTACAGCCTTTCCGTTATTACTTTCATCACAGTGCATCAGTTTGCTATCTACTACCTTCAGCTAGAGCGAGATTTTGCCGGATGGTTCATAAGCGCCAGCGTGCTGTTTACCAGCTTCATCGCACTGCTGCAAACGTTAACATCGGCCAAAGGGTTGCAGTTTCTAATGTTGGAGCTGGCGAGTATCGATTCGTTGATAAGCACCTGTAATGCCACCAGCAAGAGACATTACAGTGCCATTTTCTACGCCATGTACTGTATCGGCTTGACTAGAGGCATTTTTCGCATGGTCCTGATGATACAACTCGGACTACGCTCGCCAAGCTTTGCCGTCCAGCTGCTCGTGCCGTCGATTATTGTTTTGGTCCGAGTGAATCTTCAAATCTATTTAATGGAGCTTATTGCTGCGCAGCTAGAGGCGATTACAGCGGAGCTTTCCAGCTCACTCGAAGACGCCGGGCGATGCAACACCAATGAAGCCGATACAGTGTATCGATGCAGCTGCACGCTTCAGCGAGCAGAATGCTTGTATGGACGTTTACAAAAATGTCTTCTGATGGTAAATGCACTGTTCGGTTGGTCTACTGCAGCGATCGTGGTGCTCGTGTTCGTTGGCATAACGTTCCAGTTCCGCGTCCCGATGTATCCACTTCCGTTTTATGGTAAGCCTAGCCGTAGCAAAGATGTTCTGTGTTACTTTCATTTTTTCAATAAGCATTTTTCATTCAAAACGCATTTCCAGCACAAATTATTGAAGTGTTATACTCAATATTTATACTATTTTGCTTATGTCGAGCCTCCAGTCACGCGACAGAAAAGGTAAAGAACGTTATGGAAAGCTGTCGCCATACCAAAATAAAACAATTCTCCTGTACCAGGTGAACGAAATAAAGCGCGTACTGCTGAAACCGTTCTACAATGCTTTGCTGTGGGATCAGGTTCACAATTTTATCGTTCGTACCAAGCTACAACCGTTCGAGTTTACAGCCAATGGACTATACTCGATCAATTACAGTTTGTTCGGCTCGGTAAGCAGGACCAATGGCCAAATTCCCCCTGGGGGCAGTATTTATTGTCTCTTATTAATTACAGACTCTGGCCGCCTCCGCCACATACATCGTGATAATGCTTCAGTTTGAACATAAAACACTCGAAGTGTTGTAAACAACCAACACGTTAATGCCTTCGCGCTACTACACTCCTTTCAAGGCACGCTTCAAATTGGTGCGCAAGTTGTTATCCATATCCTTGTAGAAATACTCGTCAAAAAACTTGTGCTTGCGCAACATGCGATATAACCGTTCACCAAACTTCCTGCACCGAAATATAATAATAAAATAGCCATTACATGCATTCGAATTACACGTGCTTTAAGGTGATATTTTACCTGGTTTCTAGATTTTTATCCGTTAAAAACTTGGCCAACATCGTAAGGATGGTTTTGCGCGTTCGTGTGTTTGCCGTGGTCCCCAGAATGGCATCGAGTCCTGCCACGACGCAAATACAGACAAGCAGTCGGGCCGTAGCCGTACGCACCAGTGGATTGCGGTGGCTGCAAGAACGATGAAAGTAAGACAACGGTTTGCGAGATTGATAACTGAAGGGATTATTTGCAAAAAATAAAACACACACACAGACACAACCGGAAGCATCACTGGTCGCTCTACAGCCACTTACATGGTGCCCCGGTTCGATATCGCCCGCACGGTGTGTGGCGTTGGGATGTACGTCACCAGCTTGTCTAGCGCCACGTTTGCATCCTTCTGTATGAAGCGATTCGGGTCGGCCGTCTTGCACAGCAGTATGTCGACCATTTCATCAAACTCTGGCCGTTTCGTCGACTTGGCCTGCCGAAACAATTCGCCCGACACCTGGCACGCCGAACGGCACAGTGCCGTTCGTGGGGATTTCAGAAACTCGATCAACTTCCGGTTGATGACGGTGATGTACTTTTCCTGAGCCTTCCAATCGATCCGACTGGCGGTATCCATTAGGTCCCAGATGCCCTCCAGGCAAACCTCCCACACGTTGTCCTGGAGCTTATCCACAATTCCGGAAATGCTGACCGGCCCCTCTTTCGTACCGGTACCAGCACGAACGGCTTCCGTTCCATGTCCTAGTCTCCGCCCGAAGGAATCGCCAACTGACTCCTCATCATTGTCTTCTTCGTTTTCATCGTCAAGATCCAGCTGTCCGTTACACTCGTCACGGTCATTGTTCTGCTGTTCGTCGCTGGACTCGACGTCTGATTCATCATTGACCTCATCTAACCCTTCTTCGTCATCGAGAGCGTCGTCGACCAGATGTAACTTTCTACTTCGACCTCCAGTTGGCGCGAACGTATCATCGACAAACGGTGATTCCAGTGCGTCCTCTTCGAGTGTCGGTCTACGATTGTCCGCCTTCGATTTCGTGGGATATCTGCTGAACTTGCCGACTGCACCCAACGCCGGTAGTTTAGTGCTTCGCCCGTAATGGCCACCCATCGTAGCGCCACCATCAACCAGCTTAGTGTACGATCGGTTCCGCTTCGTTCGGTCAAAGTAAGGAACTTGCGATGTACGGCCTCCATTTGCTGCACGCAGCTGTTCCCGAACCATCGGAGGTATTTTTGCTTTTCGTTCTCCCTGCAGCAACCTTGGCCGGACATCGCTCAGTTCGTCCAACGATGTTTCGCTACCGCTAGAAGCCAGCAGAGAATCTTCTGCCAATCGGTGCGAGGACGCACCATAGTTTGACGTGCCACGTGGTCCCATTGTTGATCTGACCGTTTGCTGCTGCTGCTGCATCTTTTGCTCAGCCTCCACTAGCTCGATCAGCGTTCGGCTTGTCTGGCTGTGCATGTTCCGGTGGCGTCTGTACATGCTAAAAAATCCACCCACCGGTGTGTGGCTGGTACTGTGACATGGCGATAGTAATGGCGGTCGACGCGGTTCCGGTGCGGGATGCTGCTGATGTACCACCCGATCCTGATGCTGCACCATTCGAGTGGCGTTGTTTTGGGTGATAAAGTTGTCTGGGAAGCGAAACGTTTGACAAACGTTCACGATCTGCGGATTCTTATTCCTTGGGCGAATGGAGATCGGCTCCTGGTGGGCAACCTTTAACTGGACAGCGGGTACGCCCGGACTTCGCGATGAACCGTATCTATTTCTCTCGTGCTTGAATGGTTGGCCCATTCGCCACCGTTCACGATCGTGCCGGTCGTCCTGCTCGTCGTTGTACCGATCCAGCACATTCCAATCTCGATCATTGGACGTAACGGTTGTTTCAAATCGTCTACAGGCGCCTCCACGTTCAGCCAGCATGTGTCGAACATCGCCCCCGGAAGTTGTCTCATACTGGGGGAATTCCTTCGACTCGTCCATTAAAGTTGGTTCGTGCTCTTCTTCGTGTCGTTGGTATGCGCGGCGACGTGATCGACGAACACCATCCGCCATTGAATCCGTGTCCGAGTAGAGACAACCACTCGTTAAGATTTGTGTGAAACCATTTTCTGACATGTTATGCTAATTCAGCTGTTTATCTTAAGAGCCGTCCTTCTTCCGATGCACTACGCGTTGCTTTACTTCAAGGATTTAAAGTCACGTTGAACAAACAAACAAACAAACAAAAACCACACATTCAAAATTAAAACAATTTTAACGTAAAATTTCGCACAACAACTTTTGGTATGAGCGCTCTCGAAACTATTGTACAATCCGAGAAGTAAGTTTTGCTAGATTGCTTCGATTCTAGAAAGAAGAAAAAATATTCAATAACGCCATATTGGACAATAACTTCACCGCAAAGTGTACTAGATTAGAGGCAGGACGATGTTCCTAATCCCGGACGCTTTGGTTACAAAATAAAATTGTTGGGTGCCATTGGGGCAAACATTTCAGCTAATTGATCGTTCAAATTTTGGTTTATAAGGAAAATACAAATGGCAAAATGTTGAATAAATTTAGCTTCTTCTAACTTCTTCCTTGGCACAACAACCAACAACCTAGCTGTACCACTAGTAGGCTTCTTGGCTTTCAGTTCCATTCGGGACTTGAACCCATGACGGGCATGTTGTCGTACGAGTTGACGACTGTAGCACCAGACCGACCCAAATTAATTTAGATATCTACAATTAAATCATCATGTGCAATAATCGATCGGCACATGGAGAACCACGTGGTTTTTCAGCAGTTTTGCGTAAAGTCCGGTGTTGTTTGGTGTCATTTTAATGATGCGATCGAATAATGATTACCTTGCGTTAGCAGCACGAACGTTATAGATAAGGTCAAAAGGTGTTGCGGGAAGATTTCCTTCTTTGTTTAGTTTATTATAGCCTTTATTATCTGTATACGCATTTTATATATCTGTAGTTATTACATATCTATGTACCTGTGTGTATACGATATCGCTAAACGTGTATATCATTTAATCTGTTTGTCTAAATATAACTGGTTCTTTCAATTTTCCGTGTTTGTCCATCTGAATTGTTTCATCTCTCGTTCTTGGTTCCTATCGTACCATAGCGTCTGGCTTGTTCAAAATGTTCAAGGAGAGGGACTATAGATGTGAAAACATTACACCAACATAAGCATAACCGACTTTAAGTACTAAGACAGTTTGCACGCTTATCTCCAAAACAATTAATTTAAGGGTGGAAGGAAAATAATGAAAGCATATAAAACGAACGGTACATTTGATAGCTAAACAACAATACAAACACATTCGGTAACACTATTAACCATACCTATCATATCATCAACCCGGGTTTAAAGCCCCCGATACATCATCACGTACCTTTGCCCCATGATTACTCTCTTTTATCTCTAAACAACGCATCCCCGACATGCGCAACCCTCTCAATCCCCCAACAATCAAGCTTGTTGTGTTTTTTTTTGTTTGTTCAATAAATCGCTTTATGTTATACTACGGGTGTATAGGACCGCTTCTTGTTTGCAAGCATTCTAAATCCCTTACTAAAGGAGTGTTTTTTTTCGCATTACTTTTGATCGTCTTGTGGAAAGATCGGCATCGCATGGGGACTAATTTGTTTTTTTTTTATTATTAGTATGTAGTGTCATTATCATTTCCGTCCTGTTTGGTTCATTTAATATGTGTTCACATTTTATCATTTGTTGCTGTTAATCCTTCACGGTAGTTTAGTATATTTTGAATTTTTGCTTTAATTTGGAGAACAACTGTTGTCCTATGTGTTATACTACTGAGGGAGCTTATCTTACCATCTGCATGCGTTATTTATGTATGTTTTTAGATCAACTTTTACATTTATGTGTTGGCGGTTACGAGGAACGAAAATTGTTTATTTCATTATTGATTTCGCTATTTTGCTACAATTCTAGCTTACATTTGAATAAAGATAAACAAAACCTTACCCCTACCATGTTTTGATTCGCATTTCTAACAAAATGTTATCCTATTTTCTATTCTAACACTGTTTGCCACGTGATCGCTAAACCAGTACATCATCATTTAGGGAAATAACTTTCCACATCTTTTATTTCGCTCCAAAAGGAAAACAATAACAAACATAATAAACTCATTATCGGTCGATTTATGTGAAAATAAGTTGTTTTTCTATATTTGTAAGAAAACTACTAAACATTATTAAAAATATAGACTGTTTTGGTCATAAAAAGCTTATTAATTTGCTGGAGTTTTTCATAGCAAAATGCAGAATTAATCTTCTTTTGTTTTTTTTATTGTTTTTGTTTTGCATTTGAATCTTTCTAGTATATTGTTCTCCAGTGTATATCTGGGTGATATGTAAACGCAAGTGGTAAGTTTGTTGATACGACTGTCTTGCTTCATTAGCACCGCATTCGACTGCGAGGTGCGGGAGTTTTCCTGTATGTTAAGACATTGCAGTTAGTTAACGGGAACGTAATTTGAAAGGTGTGTAAGAAAGAAACTTTGTATAAATAAGATGTTACGGTGTATGTCATAATGGGGGATGATATCGTCACTGGGGAATTCGTTTTCAACTAATTCCGAATTAGTTTCGATTTAATAGTCTAAAAGGAGGCACCATATGTGTTCCCGATCGCGGTGTATATACGATGATATTGATGAACATCCATTTTTAACAACATTTTAAATGTTTCCCAAACAGCCTATACACATCTCTGTATATTTAATTCGTCCCGAAAAAGTTACCATCCTTCTTTGCGGGATTCTAGTTGCCGGGAGCACTACTTTCCGCCGGAACATGTATCCTCTACGCAGCCGAAACACACTAAAGTTTCTTGGTTAGCCACATGCACACTACCCAGAGTTAGGTCTATTAAGTTAGGATGTAATGTAATGTCACTGTTTACGGTTGGTGGGAAGGAGGAGTAGCATACATTACGTTAGCTAAATTCTTACACATTACTGAACTACGTGTTGCTGGCTGCTTTTATTAAAATGTAGTAGGAATCCTGTCTGTATATGCGATACACTTCTCGACCCGATAGAAGGGTTACAAAAATGAGTATCTTAGCCATACATCCATTTCGGGACAGTTCCGGCTGGTAAGCTCACTGGTCGAGAGGCGTTAATGTCCTGCTAATTCCCTTACTACGGTGGATTTCTTCTAAAGTATGCACACATTTCGTATAACGGGCTGTAAGTCAGTTTTCTAAATATTTGTTAACTTGGATGCGTAGTAGCATTATTAGGACATTCACTACCGGTGTTCAGTGTATTGTAAAAACCTTCGAAACAAAACCAAAAACAACATACCAACGTACAAGTGTCGAGAGTTTGCCGCCTTTATTTACCAACAATAATCGAGCCTACAAACCTGATGCAAACATGTACGATGCGTTGCTAATTTAAATGCAGACGTATCTACTTTCGGGCCACACGCGAAACGTGCTGGGTAATGCACGCTGAAAGCAACATAAAGGATATCTGGGAACCTCTTGCTATTAGCTAGGAACTGACGATACCGTCTATAAGAGGAAGGTGCCAACATGCAAGTGAATGTTATGGTTTTTTTGTGTGGATTGTATTCTCTCTAGTGATTTTAACCATGTAATATGGAACAGTTGGAACCGAGTCCTTTTCTTCGCAATCGCAAGGCCTAGTATCCTTAACATCTTCTATTGTTTCACTGTCTAATTTATTCTCTTTGCAGTAACGCTTTATGCTATGAAAACATATTACCGGTTTAAAGGTATTTCTAGTTTAAACAGAACACAACTACACACAAATTTTGATGAACACATGTCGCAAGGTAAAGCAATTTGTTAAACAACAGCTAAACCAACTATCGAGCAGAACCAAAGCGTTAATCTTTCATTCAACCGCTCAAATAAAAGCTTTACCACACACCCTGGAAGATAAACTTAACGCAAACGATGGAATGTACTACATGTGCGCTTTCCACCGCACTCTAAATGCTAATTAAATAAACAATAGTTAACAACCCCACCGGACCTGTTACACGTTTCCTGGGCATTTGATAACGTTAGTGAAAACTAAACCAACGATAGTAATAGAGCGAATTTAATTAAACCATCCCCAACATAAGGTAGTACTACACTTTTCCAATCTATTTTCGAAATCCCCATTGCACGGAGAGAGAGGTAAAGAGAAAGAGAAAAAGAGAGAGAGTCAGAGAGAAGAAGAAGAAGAAGAGAAGAGAGGTTTCACCAATTACGACTCCGTAAGCCAGCGGCTAGAGATTGAGCTTCCCGTCCGGCAGCTAGTACTTTCGGCCCGGGTTCAACACTTTGCAGAAATGCGGTAACGTGACGTGACAATCGACCTGCGTCCCGGGCCCGCTGTTGGGCGACGGTCGGGTCGAACGCGCGGGTCATTGGTGCGTTTGTTGCTCCGACTCCCGAATGTAGTCCTGATGCCGCCGAACCACATCGGCCACGATCGGTTCTTCTATTTCGAGCCCGGACAGCGCCTGATCCTTGGTCAGCACGATCTCATAGTTGCTGCTGGGCGTCACGAACACAACGCGGTTCTTGCGCGTCTGCAGTATATTGGCGATCACTAGCTTGTGCTTGTACTTGTTCAAACTTTCGCGCGACTTGGCAATCAGCAGCGCCTCGTCCGTTTCCAGCTTAAACGACACGACGTACGCGTGCGGCACCCAGAGGCTCACGAGTGGGGCCAACATTTTTGGCACGAGCTGTAGCGATATCGTGGGCGCCCCATGCCCAGACTGGATCTTGTGCGTTGGCATCTCATCCTGCGGTACGTAAAAGTCGGAAACTGCCGCAGCCAAAAACAGCACCGCATTCCGCTCGAACGGTGCCAACGATTCGCAGGCCGCCCGCAACAGCCACATGTAGTCGACCACGCTGGTAAAGGTGATGTATAGCATCCGGTGAGTTTCCTGGGCATTTTTGTACTTGTCCAGCACCGGAGCCAGCACATCCACGGAGTCCGGTTTTACTGCAAAACGGAAGAGTGCTGAAATGAATACTTTGCCCTTTTTGCTGGCGCTTATGTTGCACACGCACAGACACACACAGACCACTCTATTAATAAGCCCCTCGCTCACACACAATTCCCTCCTTCCTCAATGTGCTGACGAATCCAGGGAAGGCTAAAAGTTGTGTAATAATAATGGTGCTATGGAAACGGAATCCCGGATGCCATAGAAGAATGAATATCAACCAAAAGGCTTCCTTTCTACAACAATCTAATCAAGCTACTGATAGTGCTAGTAGTGTTTCTACCGTGACAAGCTAATGCACCACAAACGCACTATGTTGTGCTGGCGTAAATTATGGCACATCTTTGTTTTCCCAAGGCTTTCCAGTTCACGAAGGACCACAGCTATCGGCAGGACCGCAGGTTACCCCTTCAGCGACGTAGTCTAAAGAAACTTACCGGTAATTGTGGTGCTCATGCCTTCCTCGTGTAGCTCCAGCATATCGAGCAGCTGCTGGCCGGTGAAGTGGCGCGAAAACGGCTCCAGTGATTTGGTCCGATGCATAAATATAACGGCATAGCCATGCTCAAGAAAGTACTCGGCCGAGGCAGAACCACGATTGCCAGCGCTGAAGTTATCCACGAAGCGCACCGTGTTGTGCTCCAGTGGAACCGTCGTACCACCTGACTGTATCGTCCGATATGAGAACGGGATGAGAAATTAAAGAAACGAAAAATTTAATCGAATTAAAATACTTGTTAATTAGCTGTTATATAAAGCAAAGGCCAAGGAGGAAATTTATAATAATCATTCTCCCCTAAGCATTAGCAATTATTAACTCTATGCTAAACATAAACGGTAATCTATTGCATAAATATGTTTTTTTCAACGATAAGTAACTAAATTTTAATAGGAAGAAAAATTCTTCAAAAAAACACAGTAATCTAAACTTAGTTAATAACATTGCTATCCTTTCGTAAGCACACACTCACAACTGTGTCCACTCCCTGCCGCTTAGAATGTTAAATAGTCACCCTTAATCAAGTACAATCGTTGCTTTTCTAAAGCCCATGTGATAATAATACATTATGCAGTAACATAAACACTTCTCTCCCGTAGAAGACCGGGTGAGTTTAACAAAAAAAAGCTAACCCAAGCAAAGCGGCCATTCAACGAGATTTGGATAGTAGCTCTGCAGCAAGGTAGATGGACCAATGGACATTGAATAGGCTATTTTTAGTGGTAAGTAAATTCTACATTTTATGCCCTACACATTTGTGACCGGCCTTTAGTGGAGTGGTTTGGGATGGCAAAACAGAACTGATGGGCACAGTTTTTCTTCTGGCAGAATTTGATTTCGCAGATTTCGTTTCGAAGTGTGGTTTGCCCGTTTTTGTATCAACAGTGCACACACCTTTAAAAATGTTCTTGCTTCAAGAGATCTAGAACAAAAGAAAATATGCATTTTATCCCTTTTTCCTTTAGTTTGAGCAAAAATTGTACCTTTAAAAAACATCATTATTATACAACATCCTACCTATACACAACTAAAGCTACCAACTCAATCTTTCACCCAGAATTGAACGACGAAGCTTCGGGGCAAATAAACTCGTGGTTCGTTTCTGAGTAATAAAAAAGAAATAACATGAACAGCAGACGTCACGTTAGTTATGCACAGCTTTCCGGGGCTACTTTGATCCTTTTGTTCTGCATAGAACGGGCCAAGGCGTACATGTCCATTTGTAAGTCAAATCCAGAAAGTTTGCGATGAAGTTAAGTCTTCTTCTGTTTTCCAATTTCCGTAGTATGTAAATAGTTTTGCCGCTTTGGTGATGATAGTGTCAATGCACAGCAGGCACAGCAGTATATTTAATGGAGGAGGTATGTACTTAATCTCGTCATAGGTTCAAGTCCCAAATAGACCGTGCTCCCATACGTAGGACTGACTATCCTGCTATGGTAACAATAAATCACTGAAAGTCAAGCTCACTTCACTAGTGGGTACAGGCAGGCCTTGACCGACAGCGGTTGTTGTGCCAAAGAAGATAGAAGAAGAAGATGTACTTTAATAAAATTAAGATGTTAAAATAAAGGAACACGGTAAACGATTAGCCTAGAAGTAGTGTTACGCTCATTTGCCGAATAATATACTGCTCAAATTAACCCTCAAACTGGTAAGTAAGTAAAATTGCTTCCGTTACATGTTAAAAGTCCATTTCCCTTTTATTCAACACCTTCAATTATGGAATGAAGTTTCCATTAGGCTAACCATTTGTGTTACGAAATAATTCCACTATACAGGTGTTTCGTTCACCGCTCGTGTTTCCTGTGGCTTTTCTTCCCAAAATGTCCTTTTTATCGTCCTTGAACTCGACGAGAAGGTACCAAACAAGCGAAGGAGAGTTAATATTTTTTCATCATCCCATGCTGCACTTTCGGCTACGTCGTTCCTCAAGTCCTGGTAGCCGGTTCATTCCACATTCCACCTTTCGATCGGGGAAAAAGGATGCTTGCAACAATCGTAAATTATTCGATGGACCAACTTTATGTTTTATTTATAAGATGGAGCCGTTCACCTAAATCAAATGAGCGTTATCCAATATCAAGTACAATGGGATTAGACAAGGATAGGGGGGGGGGGGGGGGGGGTTCGCTCTCTCGATCCATAGGATCGGGTTAGTTGCAGAATCGATCAAATTCCACCGCTACTCACACACATTATTTGTAGCTATGTTCGGAAATTACAGGCCTGTGGGTCTTAAACATACATTACACGTATTGCCTGTACTAACGTGGTTACTGTTGCACTAGTCCCACACAACCATAGAATTTGATCGAAAAAATCGACGCATTCATTACAACCTGTTGATGTTAAATGCAAAAAATTTTAAGAAGCAAAGCGTTACTAAACATGATCTATTAAATCTATTACGATTATCCTTTGAAAGCCGATAAAAAATATTATAAATGATATCTTAATATCTCACCAAGTTAATGGAGCAATCCACTCACTCTAAATTTCTTTTTAAACTGGTTTAATCATTGATTGACAATTTATGATGATTGTATGTGCATACATGCACCATAAGTTTTGTACAGGTATGTTGTAAGTATTATTTGCTGTACAGTACAACACGATTTATGCTTTCCTTGCATGTATCGTCTACCTCTCCTGCATCGGTCCTTACTTCTGGTAACAATACTGCAGTAAAAAGGAAACCTGCACCAGCAAAGCATGCCTTGAGAAAACGACAATTACCGTAACGAGCACGATGTGACTCTTGAGTTTGTAGTGGCGGTCGCAAAATTCCTTCAGCAGCGATCGGTTGTCCTCGAAACAGTTCGGTGGTAGATGCTTAGCATAAAAATCCTCCCAATGCGACGTCATGCTGATATGCAGGTGGCTTTAACACAATTCCGTGTGCAAATTAAAAGCGTCCCGTATCCTTACGTTGGGCTGCACGACGTTTTTCTTTTCTATTTTCTTTGTACAGGATCAATGACAGATATTATTGCTGCTTGCACAGCTTAAAGCAATGTCCTTCTGGTCAGCGTATGTATGGTATTAGATGTTTCACAATCACTTTCTTCACTTTTCTAAGCCACAGGGATGTATGTAGGTGAGATATGTTCGCTACTGTTTACGCCTTTGCACATCGTGCTGTACTTTGATCGTGTGTACCGTGCCCCCTCTGTATCACATGTACGATTTCCCCCCTTTTCACACCCTGCTTCCAGCGGGACAACACAGACACGGGAGCAAAAATACACTATCAGCGTGAAACAGCGTCGAAAACACTATCACAGGATCAGCAAACCATTGCACAGGAATTCCTGCAATCTGGAGCTAATTATGCCCAGAAGGTGAAGATTTTATGCTGACCGATAGCTGGCACGCTATTGCAGCTTCGATTAAACCGGGTGATGAAGGGATAGCGACGACTGATAGTTAATTATGCTGCAAACACAAGAGAACACAGTTGTGCACGCTGAGTAAATTAATATCAATGATAACTTGGCAACACCACAGCACTAGTTTTCAATTCCTTTCCGTCCGGTGTTGCATTTTTACACTTCACTGCTGATATTACGGTATTCATTACATTATGCTGCGGTCCAATGTACCGCACTCGGTAATTGATGACAGTCGACAAAAGCGTAGCTCTTCTGTGCAAAAAAAAATATTTCCTGAGTCATACTATTAGCTAACGACGAAGCTTCATAAATAAAAGAAAATATGCATACTTACTTAATTAACTGCATCGCAAGAGGTATTTCCGCATGAAGCAATAATTTCTAAGAAAATCCGCCGTACTTTCGTTACATCTGGCCACGGCTCAACATTTTGACCACAGCAAGCTTCTGCCAAATGCAATACAACACAGTGGATCGTCGTTTCGTTCGGGCCTTCTTGGAAATCACCCTTCCCCGGTTAATCGAATACGACTAAGAACAGGCAGTGCGGATTTCGTCGACATTGTATGATACGACACGTGTCATTACTCCGTCGGATGCAATTTTTTAAATGTTCCAGCGTTTCTGCAAAGTCGAATAGAAAAGAAATTATTTTTGTTTAAATTTTGGGAGAAAACAAATCGATGTTTTGAAAACTGTGTAATATTCGCAAAATAAAATAAATTTACTAAATAATAGAAATAAAACTAAGTACTCAAAAGCACAAAAACGTTTGGAAAATATTACTTGTTAAAAAAGTAAACCAAGAAGCGGCAAAAAGACAAATTTTCAGGTCGATAAGTAGTAAAACAAATTCTAACTTCTCTATTATTTATCCGATGTCCTACAGAGTTCGAGTATCAAATGGTGATCGAAGCCCAAATTGGGAAGCACAAAAGCGCTAATCAGCTACCTTACCTTATCTGCTTAGAAAAACTACTAATGGGGCTTAGTAGCTATCTATGTGAGGCTCAATCAATATACAAGATTGAATTGATGACGTGTACGTTCTACTTAATTAAGGATCACGTCACGGGAACCAATCGAAATTAGAAATAAAGATAAATACAATAAAGATCTTACCGATGAAACTGCTAGCCATGATCATTTCATTTACGATATTTGTTTTATATCATTTAACGTACTTACACAGAGGAGAAATCATACAAACACAATAACACTACACTACTCAATCTCGCAGACACTAGACGATGTTACCCCTACGAGGGTAGAAAATCTTTAGAAAATCGACAACCACGTGCGCAGATGAGCGAGTATTTAAGGAGACCCAAAAACATTATATTTAACTGTTTGTTTTGTAGCGATCGCTTTAAATGAATTTTCTCAAACACTCTCAATAATACCCACTGCACGAGTACGAAACATATAAGAACATACACAAACACACACACACACACACGAAAAACGCCGAAGCAAAAAGCAAACCCAGAAATTCGCTCCTGCTGGATGTTCTCCTTGTTAGCGGCTAGATTAGTGTATGTAATAATTCAGTCCTTAAGGTGTTACATATATCACTTGTGTACTAGAGTAGTTTCCTTTCTTTTATTTCACTTTATAACATTAGATGCAAATCTACACACATGATTTTACTTGCTCTCGAACGATGTCCTTCTTCTCCAGTTTTTCTTCTCATCAACATAGTTGCCAATCCATCTACTAGAACCATTACCAAATACTCTGCCTTGCGTTGGGGCTTGCAACAATACACATGCTCAATCAATCATCAGTTTGCATTTTTCCAACAGCTCTTTGCGATGGAAGCACGGTTTACTTGTGTGTTTGTGTTTTCCTTACTACACAATCATCCTTGCCTTGTTTTTCTACGGGTATCGATTGGGGCGTGTGTCAATCGCAAAACGAGACTAATGACGATACGTAATCTTAACATACGCAGATACGTGGCAGTGTGGGTATGTGTAATGTGTGTTGGTGTGTATATGTGTGTATTTTCTTTTTGTAACAACTTCTGCCTGCTTCTTTTCTGGTTAGCTGTTATTTTCTAATATAAAGATGTCCTTTAAAAGGCGCCAAATTAGACAACTTACTAGAACACTACGATTCACAAACAAGCACAGCATCGATTCAAAATATTTCCGATGATATAATAAAAAGGTTTATAAGTTGGATTGTTTCGCTGTTTCCTTCAACAATGGGTGTTCAGCTATTCATAGCAGCAAGTATCATTAGTAGGTTTAACAATAACACCGAGTAACTAAAGTACATCGGTTCCAGGAGCAGGCATTTCATAGTACCTTCGAATAGTACCGTAGGCAAACGTTTTACAACAGAGCCGTACAGCACGCGTGCGGTTTGGTGTGAAAAAACGAATACGGTGCAGCACCGCAAACGTAGTACAAGCATCGAGGATTTAAATTTCAACACGAACAGCTCTAATTGAAACTATCCAAATCATAAATCAAAATATTCCATTCGAAACGAAGCGAAGCACGCTCAACTTGCAAGACCGTGTTCTTGTCTTATGCCATTAACAAAACACAAAAAAGAGCTGCCTAAAAATTCACCAGATTGTTCGCACTGCGATTCGAACCATTTAAGTTACACAGTTGTGGCACAATTCGTAGTTTAACAATCTTTGAATCTTTAATCGACATGAAAACAATAACGCAACGCAAATCATCCCTAAAACATAAATTCCAACAAAGCAAAGCTCGTTGCCGAATCTTGCATTGTGATGATTTATACCGAAACGGTGATGATGGAGAGAAAGAGAGAGAGCAAGCAAAAGAACGCAGGGATCAACTATGCGTAACATTTCAGTCTGAGCAAGGTCGTCTCTTAGGGGATAAGCAACATCAATTATCTGTTGCACATCCCTAACATTATTGCATGTCAACCGACCAAGGAAAATAAGGAAGGAAATGGCAAAAGTAAATCGTAAACATTTAGCAGCAGTGCAAAACACAATTTCGAGCATATTTTACCACCAGATACATACTAATGACATGTACACATTCGCCTGACTAACGATCCGTGAATACTTTTGCTTACGTTTGGCTCTGAATCCCATCATCTCACATAAGCTACACTACCCTTTTAGACTGATTTAAAGGAATAAAACTCAAAACCAATTCGAAACCCCTTGCGATCGATCTACGTTTGATTGAGTGGGAGAGGAAGGGTTATTATTTGTGCCACACTTATGTTGCTGCTTCAGCTATGATTTTTATGTTCTTCATTACTTTTGTTGCTCACATACACACACACACGAATCCAGTTGATTTTTTTTCTCTCTCTCCCTCTCTCTATCTTTCTGTATCTCTCTTTTTCCCTCTGTCTCTCTGTCTCACTTTCTCTTCCTGGCTATGTGCCGATCACTTAAACGTTATCGCCATAGTCTCGTTCGCCAACGTTAAGCCGATCCGGCGCAGCCGTAACGGAGAAGCCCAAGATTCTGCTGTCGAGTTTCATCATCTTGTTCTTCTTTACCTTCTTATTTTTACCCTGAAAAGGGAAGGGGTCGCAGTATTAACATCTTGCACTATGACTCTATCATTCGTCGAGCATGACAGATCCAGCATTGTAATTAGCTTACCTTGATTTCTTGGAAATCGTTAGACGATGGGTTAATAGCTGGTGCCGGTTTGCACATATCATCGATGTGGGCATTCTTTTGGCGTTGCTGATTTTTGTACTTGGAGCGTCTCTCGAGGAATTGCTTCGCAAATTCCGAACACTCTTTAGTTTCTCCTGCAAAGTAGAAGTGATTCTCGTTACTGCCCTATAGAACAAACCACCTACAAGTATATGGCAAAAAAGCCATAGGCTGGCATACCTAAGTATAAACGGATATAATCCTTCACCTCGAACGGTGATTCGATGTCCTGCAGAAATCCGACAAATGTTGGAACTGTGGAAAGAGCATTTGCGTTATGATCAATCACGCTTGGTGGTCGCAAACCTTTGTACAGAAATGAAACACTTACTGTCGACGTTGCTGTTTAACGAGCTCAGGGCACGAGTACACCAATCGGTAAATTCATTGGTAGGCTCGCTCGGATGCTTCCTGTCGTCCTTTCGATCGCTATTTCCTCCGGACACATTTCCATTCTTGCCACCGGCCTTACCGGTACCCGATGATCCGCTACCTTTGGCTGACCCTTGCTGCTGTTGCTTCTGCTGCTTGGCAGCGGCCACCGTCGAGGAAGAGCTCGTGGAAATGCTGCCCATTGTTTTGCTCTTGCTCAAAAGCTGCTGCTGCTGCTGCTTGCCAGAAGCACCGCCAGACGTAGTCACGTTGGCATTGGCCGACTGCTTCCGCGCACTGTTGCCAGTGCCCTTGCCAGCGGAAGCAACAATCGAGGCAGCTGTTACGACGCTGGGCTGCGTAGGTTCCTCCCAGAAGCCGCCGGAGCTAACATTGTTACTGAGCCCGGAGGAACCACCGCCGGCTCCCCCACTCAGAAGACTGCTCGCCTCGCCATCACCGGTCCACGCTTTAGTTGAATTAAAGTACAGCATGCTACCGGCTCCGCGCCACACAGCGGATCCGGCTCCACTAGCACCAGCACCGCCCAGCAGGCTGGCCAAGTTGTCCTCTTTCTTCGAACCCTTTACGCCACCTTGAGCCGCAATGGCAGCCACCGTTAAACCGGACGCGTTCGCATTCTTCTCGCGGGCTCTTTCAGCCGCAGCGGCCTCTTCCGCCTGTATCTCAGCCAATGGTTTCACCTTGGCCGGCATCAGGTTCTGTGCGTTCCACTTCAGTCGACCGTCTACCAGCTGCGTTTGCATCTCCAGCATCTGCTGCTGTTCCTGTTGCTCGCGCATGCTGTGCTCACGGCGGGCCAGCAGAGCACGTTCGGTTTTCTGGATTTCCGACAGGCTTAGTTTGCTGTTTGCAATTTCGGCCATCGCTCCAGACCATGGCGCTGGTACAGCCTTAGGGGCCGAGCGTTGCTGTTGCTGCTGTTGCTGCTCTTGAATTTTCATCGCTTCACGGCGCTGAGACTCCAGCAGCTTTGCTTTCTTTTGTGCTTCCAGCTCCTCCAGCAGCTTTTTCTCTTCCGCCAGCTTACGCTTCTGCTCCTCCTGCTGTTGCTTTTTCATCTCTTTCTGGCGCTTCTTTTCCTCCATCTCTTTTTTCACGATGATGAATTCGCTCTCCTCCTCGCTGGTAATCGTTGCTTGGCCGTTGCTGGCCCCACCCGAAGCTAGATGGTTGTTCTTTTGTTGCTTTTTGGACTTTTGATTCTGCTGCGACGTACCTGTCTTTTCTTCCACCGTTTCTACGTGATTATTTACGTGCTGCTGGTGGTGCTGCTTATTACTTTGCTTTTTGTTATTGCCGGACTGTTGTTGGTTCGACGCTTCTATGGCAATGCTCTCCTTTTTTTGATTTTCCTTAGGCTGCTTTTGCTGCTGTGTTTGTTGTTGCTGGTGCTGCTGCTGTTGCTGCAGATGTTGTTGTTGTTGTTGTTGTTGTTGTTGTTGTTGTTGTTGTTGTTGTTGCTGCGGCGGCTGCTGCTGCTGCAGTTGTTGTTGTTGCGGTTGCTGCTGTTGCTGTTGCATCTGCTGTTGCTGCATCTGCTGTTGTTGCTGCTGTTGTTGCTGTTGCTGTTGCTGCTGTTGCTGCTGCTGCTGCTGCTGTTGCTGTTGCTGCTGCTGTAGCTGTTGCTGTTGCTGTTGCTGTTGCTGTTGCTGTTGTTGCTGCTGTTGCTGTTGCTGCTGTTGCTGTTGCTGCTGTTGCTGCAGTTGAGGTTCTGGCTGTTGCGGCGGCTGTGGCTGCTGTTGTGGTTGTTGCTGTTGTTGCGATATTTGCTGCTGATGCTCCTGCTGATGTTGTAATTGTTGCATTTGATGCTGTTGCATGTGCTGCAGATGCTGTTGATTTTCCTGGACATTTTGTGATTGCTGCACCTGATGCTGCTGTTTCTGTTGAGCAAGTGCATTTTCTTGATGCATCTGCTGCATTTGTTGTTGTTGCTGCTGCTGCAATTGTTGTTGTTGTTGCTGTTGCTGTTGCTGTTGCTGCTGTTGCTGCTGTTGCTGCTGCTGCTGCTGGTGGTGCTGCTGCTGTTGCTGCTGCTGTTGCTGCTGTTGCTGCTGTTGCTGCTGCTGTTGCTGTTGCTGCTGTTGCTGCTGTTGTTGCTGTTGCTGCTGCTGTTGAATAAGTTGCTGTTCTTTCTCCATTTGTTGTTGCTTTTCTGCCTGCTGATGATGTTTAAACAGTGAAACAACTGATGGTGCCTGTGGTTCATTTGATGGACCGCTGCCACCTAATAACAGTGGATGGTGTCCAGCGAGGGGGAGATGCGGCGGCTGTTGCTGCTGCATTAAGGACGCAAAAGAGGCACTCGTAGGTGGTGGTAGATCGCCCCAACTAGAAGCTGCGCCAATCATTGGACCTCGCGGGCCAACTAGTCCAGGTAATCCACCGCCGTTATTGGCAGTCTGTGGTTGTCCAGCGCCCGTTTGCAGCCAGCCAGCAGGGGCTCCCATCATTTCTCCTCCCGGTTTCGACGGAGGCTGATGATTCGGCATCTGCTGCGGAGTTTGTTGGTTCTTATGCAACGACAGTTGCATAAACAGTGATTGAATAGGATCCTCTGCGCCTGGTTTTCCTGCGTTTGGATGTGGTGGTTGCTGGTGTTGAGATGGAGGTTGTTGTTGCTGTGTAGGAACACCGGCCCCAGCTCCCAGCAAACTACCGCGATTCATCAGAAGATTGTTTGGCCCCAAAGGTCCAAGATTTTGCCCGGCGGCTTGAGGATTATACCCAATACCATGCATCAAGTGCCCTAGAGGGTCGTGCCCGGCTGCAGCAGCAGCAGCTACAGCTGCGGCAGTGGTGGGATCAACATTCATGTTACCTGGAAATGAAAAAATCAAATTTTAAGCTTCGTACACTCATTCGAAACGCATTATATCGTGTTAATTGCCCATGCAATTCTACTTACCTAGCATCGGTCTTCCTCCAGGAACTTGAGATGACTGATTGAAGTCTGGTAAATGCAACTTCAAGAACGCACTATTGTTATGATTGCTTGAAACAGACTTTTGCAGCTGTTCCATCATAACATGTGCTGGCGGTTGTTGTTGCGGTTGAGGCGGTTGCAGGGGTTGGCCTTGTTGTTGGTGCATTTCCCGCATTTTCTGATGTACCAACGTTTCCTGGTTCGACGGTATCATACCAGCGGCTGCTGTACCAGCGCCAAAAATGCCACCCGGCTGTTGTTGATGCTGATTCGCACCTGCTGCGCTTCCAGCATTTGCGCCAGGCAACGATGAAGAAGGCGATATCATTCCAATGCCCGCTACATCTGAGCTCATCAGCTGACTCATCTGCTGTTGGATGATCATGTTTTGCTGCTCTGGCGTTAGTACAGCCCATCCTTCCGTACTTTGTAGCTTCTGCACCACCATTTGGTGCTGGCGCATTAAATGAATACTTGAAATTCCGGAAACATTCGGACCACCACCAGCAGAACTACCAGCATTGCCAGGATGGAGCGACCCTTGCTGCTGCTGCTGCTGCTGTTGCTGCTGCGAGGATCCCTGTCCAGCCGTTGGCTGTTGATTCGGGGAAGGCATAACATTGTTGCCATTCGTGCCGGGTGCAGCCTGTTTCTGTTGGCCCTGGGTCGCCGTGCTGGACTGCGTTTGCTGTTGTTGCTGTGGCGAATGTTTCGCCATACCACCACCACCACCGGACGCTTTGAACGGTTGTATGATCACAGAATTTAAAAATGGCATGCCACCGCAAAGGGCCACCAGTGTGCCGAGCGTATTAAATACCTCATCGCATGCCCGCCGCACCGACAGCGACTCGTCAAAGTATCCGGCCCTGTACCATTCTGTCATTTCCGCCGCTTGGAACGGACCCTGCAATTTTCCCTGAGGGTCACGGTAAAACCATATATCCGATCCGGGCGGAGGAGCCGGTGGTCCCATCAAATGGTGCAGCTGTGCCATCGGGTTTACACCGGCCACTACTGCACGATTGGCAGCCACCGGATCGGATAGCAATAGAGGATTCACGCGCGAAAGGTTCCCATTTCCAAAGAGTTGTTGCATCGGATGCGCCTTCGGTAAAACCACGTTCATCGGTAGTCCTCCCGCTGCTAAGGTTGCTGCCGCACCGGTCGCACCTGCCGCCGACATACCGAAGACCGGAGATTTGCCGAGGCTTCCACCCGCACCGACCAGCCCACTGGTGCTAGCAGCAATCGAAGAGATTACCGATGGATCACCGTCAGTCGCCAGAAATTCATCATCCATAATCAGCTGAGCAACCATATCGTCTGCCACTTCCTGCATTCGATCGACGCTCGTACTGGACGGCGACTTTTTCGGTCCGTCTCGCTTCTCTTGCTGCGAGGAATGTTTTTGACCATCGTTGTTGTCATTTTCATTCCCGGCCTCACCACCTTTAGCCGACAGCGACGCATGTTCGGAAGCAATTTTTGCACCAGTGGCAACCGATGCAGCATTAGCCTTGTGCCACGACGACGGAGAATTCTGTCGAGCGTCAGGTTCTATCACAGCGGCAGTTCCGCTGATGGAGGATGAAACGGAGGATTCGATTGATTCACGCGAAGAAGATATACCCTTCGTCGTAGTGCTCGATTGAACTAAGCCAGAACCATCATTTCTCTCCGACGAGGATAGCTTTTCTGGTGACGATTCAGACACATGGTGGTTTCCGTCCTTATCTAGCTGTTGTTTCTGTTTTTGCTTCTGTTGCAATTCATTGGCACTCGAATGTTGCTTTTCATTGTGAGCGTCCCCTTTTTTACCGACAGCTAACGCCGTCGCGTCGTCCACTCTGCCGTCGATATGATTCATGGACTTTCCGATTTCTCTTCCCTGGGCCGATGCTGGCGTTGATTTATCGCTTCTATTTTTGCCAGTCGTATCCTCTGTCCCGTCTCGATGGGGTTCACCGCCGGACTCGCTGTCGTCAGCTCGGTGTCGAATGTTGTTTTTCGATCTTTCTTCGCCGCCCTTGGTAAGGTGGTTTGTCTTACCGCCGTTCGCGTCACTACCATCTCCGCCATACCGGCTAGCAGTAGTTCCCCCGCTGCTACTGCCACCACCACCACCGTTCTCGCCATCATTATCAGAATCGTGAAATGCACCGGTCGCATCGAAGCTGCCACCGAAATCGGACGGATTTTCCGTGGCCCACTCGGGCAGCTCATCGGTGTCCCAGTTCGGGCGACGCATTCCACCGGCACCCATCGAGTGGCCGGAATTCGGATCACCACCGCCGCTGCCAAGACCGCCACCAGACGAAAGGCGCGACTTGTAGGGGGGAATCATTCGGTCACCCCCGATGCTACTATTCAATCCTCGTTCGACCCCGTGATGCGAGGAGCTATCCTCATCGCGCCAGCTCGTTGATCGAGTCCACTTTTCACGCGCCACGCCCGTAATACTGCCGCCAGTACCACCACCAGATCGCCAATCGCTGATCCCGTTGCTGGTAGCGCCGGCGTTCTCATCGTCCGTACGGGAACGACGCCAACTTTCCAAGCCCCCGCTCGTACGAATAACGCGCGACCCGTACTCCTTCCGAGGGCTCGACGATGAGTTGTTCCACTCTGCATCGCCTCCGACCCCTCCGATGCCACCAGTTCCGTTACGCTCCAGCCACGGTCGTTCGCCCTGATAAGTAGTAGTGTGAGATAATCAAGAGTTACTAACTTTGTTCTAACCATTGGCAATGGGCCACTTCGACCCCTTCAACTTACTCTTCCTACGCCCCTGGATTCATCATCGTAGAAAGAGGACGAACGTTGATAGCTAGTATACAGACCGCGGCCACGCCCGCGACCACGATCTACCGAGCCACCACGAGCGCCACGTCCAGGAATTCCAAGCGAAATACTTCTCGATGGCCAAGCGCGCTACAAATGGACATACAAAAAAAGATAGTTAGTATATGGTAGGAAGCGTGCACCGCCTGCTACAACATACCCGTGCCTCCGGTTCCACAATCAGTTCTTCCTCCGGACAAGGAGTAAGCGCGAGCGGTGGTTGCGGCTTTTCCACGAACAAGCCCTTATAGTGCACCAGTATTTCCGGAGTCTTGGTCGTTCTCCCGTCGAACAGGGCTAGCATTTCCTCCCGGCCGTAGCGAAACTCGGCCAACGGGTACCGGATTGCAGTGGAGGTAACAGCGCCCCCCGGTCCAGTCCCGCCGTTGTTTGCAGCAGCGCCACCGCCTCCACCAGAGCTCCCACCATACGAGCTATTGGAAAGGCCACCACCACCTCCGCCAGCAGCAGCGGAGCTGCCACCGCCGCCGACGCTGCCACCGCCACCGATAGCGCTGCCGCTGCTACTATGCGACAGGCTATGGTGCGATGAAGAGTGCGACGACGATGGCGACTGCGAATGGTGATGCGGAAGATGCTGATGATGCAATCCGACGCCTCCACCACCGCCAGCATTGTTGGCGACGGTGCTGCTGCTATTGTTGTTCACCATCGAATGGCTGCTGTGGTGGCTGCTGCTGCTGCTACTACTGTTCGTACTGTGATGGTTACTAGTGGTGTTACTATCGGACGCCACCTTGCGTAACCAGGCAGGCCCAAAGTTGATTGCGTCACCCATCCTTGCGCGGACACCGTTCGGAAGGCTGCTTGCTTTGTTGGCCGCGGTTAACGGTTCTGCACTTTCAGGATGTTTATCAACAAATGGCTCGCCAGGCAGATTAAGCTGCTACAATCACTCTTCAGTGGGGTGTAGTGGCAGAAGGTGGGTGGCAGTAACGATACAATTTCCGGGATCGATGATACCGTTGCTTCGACAGCTTCTCCTCCTTCTGGATGAACAAGCGGACGACTTTGTCCAGCTATTTTTGATTGAAATAAAATAAAAGTAAAGAACCCAATATAAATTAAACTTTTTATCACTGTGTACGTGCATCAATTAATATCGATTAAAAATTCCTATTGCCCAAGCGAGAACACTAGCGCGATCTTTCCACAATCCAAACGCTCCCATTTCTCCTACATGATTTGTTATGAAATCGAGAGAAAACTTGATCTTCAGGGCAACTAACCCACCAATCGACCGGCATTCAAATAGCAGAACGGAAACTAAACGTAAATCACTCATAGAATCTTATGGACCCTTCTTTCCATCGCGACCACCAATCAATTGAATGCAATTGTAAACATTGACTCGCGATCACGTGATCGTGGAGCGCCTAACAGAAAAAAAACGCACACTGTTAATCGATGCGCAGGGGAGAGGTTTGATTCTTGAATAAAGGGAACGACTGTAGTGTTGATATACATTGAAACCCGGTTCATTTGCGTCCGTTTCCATCAAGTAGGGGTTGTATTTATTTTGAATTATATAAGTTAAGGTAACACAAAACAAAAGACAATTTTATTATGTTTTTGCCTTGTAGCGTTGTATTTGTTTAGTACGGAAACTTAGTCAAACTAATTGCTGGAACTTCGTCTTGATATCAAACAGTAATCGACAAAGGGATGAACAAATATCAGAATCTTTTCTAGAACATTTCATAATAATTCCTATTCGTTCATTACAACATGCATACAGTAAAAAATTCAGAAAAAATACTCAATAAGCATTACAAATACCATTACACATTAGTTCTTTATATTGTTACAGCTGCTTTGCCTGTTACTACCTCTGGTAACCAACGCCTGATACGAATGAAATAATGATTTAGCTTATCGAAGCCTATTATACTCTTCTCAGTCCCACGAGCGAGCGACCTGCTAAACAAATGAGGAACAGCTATTGATTCCCTGATAAGCTCGTTACTTTCGAACGATATGCTTTGATTGTGGGACCCAACGCATACGATGCGATGTACGTGAAATCAACAAAGAAGATGCTAAGCTAAACATTCAAACGCAGATTTGCTTTGTAGCGATTATAATGTTTTCATTTATTATTTAAACTTACGCTATATTACATTCTATGTATCAGCTTAAATTTCAAATGTACTCCACACTCCTTCTTTCTACTATACTCGTTCTATCATACCTTACTTTATCGTGTAATGGAATGTACGTGTTCTTCTTGTTGAGTTTGGTTATGTAGCTTATAAGTACGATCAGAAAGAGCATGAATTTTATGATTACTAGGAAAAACGAAGCTTCCTTAAATTTAGCACAATGTCATTTGCTTCATCTGCTTACATTGATCATTGTGTGTACAAGTAAGAAATAAAACGAAGGACAACGTTTATTCGCGTATTCGCTCCTTAGTTTAAATTGGTCCTTCTTTCTTTGACACAACAAACATTGTTCTTCTTACATTACGCGCATTTAATAACTACCTCATCCTTGTGTGCGAGCCATTGTGTCGCTGATGCAATAAGACCGCAGCAAAGGCGCGATATGATAGATGACAAATAGGTTTGTCCTGAGTTCAGAATGTGCTACAATCGTGTACAAGAGCAAACTGCGCAAAGTATAAAATTATCAAAAGAATAATTCGCTTTCAAACATTAAAACCATTCCCAACTGCACACACTGGGCTAACTTATGCATTTGTGGGCATTCACAGTCCTACGACGAACGAATACACAAATCCATCAGACGGTGTGTACAAAAATAGTTTTCTCGAATTATGTCAACACGACACAAATGGCGTCAGTCACGTGAAAAAAATCCTCCACGCCCAAAAACCAATCAGCCAGAGACCGCTAAGAAGAACAAACATGTGCACATATACAGGCACCGCATGTTGTACGCAGTAGTGTACAGCACAGCACACATTTTAACAAGTTCCATTTCCCAGGGTAATCGATTTTCCCACTTCATAAGCTCAAGTGGTTTAATATTATCATGTACCTACAATTCTTTTCACGAGAGAAAATAACACATCTGCTCGAATTGCACAACAACCATTCAACGAATCTGTTGAAGTCGCGTCATTGATTAGAGAAGATCGTTTAGAAGAAGATTGAAATAGTAAACGATCGTGTTGTGATCGTAGCGACATAGGAACAGTTCCATTATCTGTTGAATGACTTTAAATAAAGGGCACGACAACTTTTGAAGCACCCGAGGAGAGCGATAAGTCACCATAAGGAAATAGACCGATGATTTTGTTTTGCGTTATGATCGAGCTGAACTTTTTCGTAAAGACTCATGCAATGAATTGAAATTGTTGTTCGCCCTTGGAATTCAATGACAAAAAAAACTGTACAATAATGTTTAGAACAACGGCTGGCAATATTGAATCTCTACATTATTTAAGAGGTATTACGGAGTTTACCGCCGACAAGACAAAAATGCACACATTTGTCACATCATTGAAACCTTTCAAGTTTTAGGTGTCGAATCAAAAGATACTATTAAATCTTGAAAAAAGTCCCGTAAACGTCACGATAGCATGTAACTTATAGCGTAAATATATTGAACTGAGTGTCTTGACTCATCCTATATCTCATCCTATGCCATATTTACCAGAAAAACTTGTTTTGCCACAAACAAAAAGAAATCGTTAAATGCGAAGATATACAGTGACATTGTAAAATATGTCGAATTGTGTAAGACAATTTACACACAACCAACGCCACAAGCGGTGTTAAGCTTCTTCAAAATTTCCAGCGTTCGTTCAACTCATGTGCATGCTATCTTGACAAAAAAGGAATTATTTCTGCCATCTTCTTTCCACCCTAATTATGAATTATGTACGATTAAAGAAAACGAATGCAAAACTCACATTCCTGCACAAACGCAGTGTCCCGCTGTGAAGATCGGGAAGATCACCGCAAAATAAAGGGTTGGATAATAAGACCCTACACCTTAACAGCATGCGCGAAAGATGAAATTATTTTTAAAGCTGCAAACAGCACAATATACGTGCGAAACCGTATGATTTGCTGAGGGTTGAGAGAAATATAAAAGAAGGATACCCGACATTTGCGCATGCTGCGGAGTAAAGCGTCAGAATGTCGCTATGTTCAACGTTAAGCTCAGTCTGCAGGTCCTAACGTCTTACCATAAGTCTTTTGTTCGCCAATAAGGGCGTCCATTTTTTCCTTCTTCTTGTACTGCCATCTACACATGTTCATTTATGTTTTATGAGTACTCTTTTTTTACGTAGAGTTCTAGCGCGAAAAATAATCTTGTTAACTGCTCCCTTTTTCAACCACCTCTCTGGTTAATACTTGTTCTTGTCTTCTCCTGCCTTAAGCGTGTCTGAGGCCATCTCTTCGCCGTCTGTGGCGGGTTCCGGCTTGCTGAGTACTTGCAGCTCTTCCGCCGTACGTTCGACATCACGATCGCCGCCGCCACCGCCAGCGACCATAATACCGCTGGTTCCGGTACCACTACCGGGTACCGTTTTGTGCTTGCCAAAGTTTTCCCCGTCCGCTATCGTTTCCGGCAGCTTTTGGTTGTGTGTTTCCGGCAGCAACAGTGACAGCACACCGCCCACGAAAGCCAGCGCACCAAAGATGAGCAGCGGTAACGGTTGCCAGTAGTCGCCGAGCAGGTTAAAGTACGGTGCCAGTATGCCACCCACGCGGGCACTGGTGGAGGATGCGCCCAGCGCCACGTTGCGGATGACCGTTGGGAACTGCTCGGCCGAAAACACGTACACGGTACCGTAGCTGGAGGTAATGGCCATCTTGCCGAGCATAGCCAGCACCACGATTAACCACTGCTGCGACGCAGGGACGGCCATCGTGGTCAGCAGCATCATGCCCGCAAAGATCATGCAGCCGCACAGGATCGTACGCCGGCCCCAGCGATTGAGGGTGACCAGCAGGAACGAGTAGGCCGGAATTTCAACCGCTCCGCTGATGACAAAATTCAGCAACGGATTGCCGCCGAGATTGTTCGTGTTCCAGGACAGCCCATAGTAGGTGAGACTGTTCACGAACCAGTCGAAAAAGATGAGCATCGCTTTACGGCGCAAGTTGGGATGCTTGAAGATGTCCAGCAGCGACGGCTTCGGCTCGTTCGTATCCTCCTGCTGTTGCGCCTTATCCTCTTCCACCAACTTGTCGAGCGCTTCCTGCGGTACCGTAAGCTTGTTGCATTTGGCAATCTTCTCGATGAGTGTAATTGCCTCCGTCGGGCGACCATTCGACAGCAGCCAACGGGCCGACTCCGGGATGAACAGCCAGTAGCACAGGAACAGTACGCCGGGCAGCGTTAGCGCTATCTGCAACATCCGCCAGCCGTGAATGAAGTATGCGAACGCGGCCGTCAGCATGTACCCGACGGAGAAGAACATCATGCACACGACGCCAGCGTACAGCCGATCGCTCGGTCCAACCATTTCCATCGCGATTACGTACGCTACCAAAAAGACGCCGGACGTGGTGGCGCCCACCACCATGCGGGCCAGCGTGTAGGTGAGAAATTCAGGCGCAATTCCGGCCAGCACGCCAAAGATCACCTGCAGCACTAGGGAGGCAAAAAAGATGGGCTTCCGGCCGTACTTGTCCGAGAGGTAGCCGAAACCAATGCTGCCCAACATCACGCCCACCATGAAGAGCGAATCGGCCGACGCACGGAGCCAGTTGCGATCGCACACCATGTCCCAATCGGTGACGGTACTGCTCTCGAACTTGGTCCGATCGTACACCCAGTGATTGCACGGCCGAACGCCGGCCGCCGGTGTTCCGCCGGCCCAGTAGTCATCGGTAAAGTTGGCGTCGAGATAGTTACAGGTGGAGAACTTGCCCGTCAGCGTATCGATCGGGTACGCCAGAGTGAGCCGCTCGTCCGGCATCGGGTACGTTGCATTCTCGAGTTCGTACGGCAACCGGCACCGGTAGTCCGGTGCTGCTAGCAAAAACACTCCCGCCAACTTGTGGAATGCACAGGATATTGCCGGCAGGCACAGCAACACGTAGATGCGCCGCTGATATCGCCCGAAACCGCCGAGGTGTTGCAAAATGTCATCGTAGCCCATTTTTATCGTAACAGCTGCTGCTGGCTGGGGCGATGGGGCAAGTTTGTTAGAACGTTTGCGTCCTTATATTATAATTTTACTTTTCCGGAACAATGCCAACTCACTTAAACCCCCTGTTGGCTCTCTTTTGCTCTCTCCTATTCTCCGTTGATCCGTAGCAATTATGCCACAAAAGCACGTTTTACTATTTTGCGTTTCACCGTTGCGTCGTTTCCTTCGCTGACCGGTCTCGCGAGTTCTGCGCAGATGCACGAAAGGTCTGCCAACTTCCTATAGGATTTTTCCTTCTCGCCGGGAAGCAGCTGCACATGGGGTGATTTTCTTCATCCAAATTTCCCCTCCACTCGTGTGTGCGTACTTATGTGGCTGGAGAGTTCTGGTCGGAAAAACGCGTTCAGGCGTGTCTCGCCAATGCCGCCATTAAATATCATACCACCTTTTCTCCGAGCTGACTACGAATTTCGCGAACTCATGTGAATGCGGTTCCTTTTTGCTGCTGCCTTTCCGCTTTCACGCCCAGTAAAACGCACACTGACTTGTGCGCTGTAAACGGAAAGCGTGGCCAAATAGCAGTGCTAATGAACTCTTCTTTCCGGCTCGCGGGCAGTGTTAGCGACTAGTAGCATGGGCACTGCTGCCTTTGTAAATAGTTGAGCTCTTTCCAATTTCAACACTAAACCTGGTCGTACCATACACGATACAACTAGAACGAATTGTTGATTAAACTGCAACGCCACGATTTTGACTATGATGTGCCATGTGTTTGTTCTAGCTTCGCTCAGCACCGTTTAGTGAAGGAACGCTGCTATTGGCTGCTTTCTGGCCTCTTCATGCGTTTTTTTTATATATTCCACTCAAGTAACACATGCACGCGAGACAGAAAAACGGTGTACAGTTTCTTATCTTGAATCGTTCACTGATATTGAATAAAAATTCAACTGGAAGCACCAGTTATCGAAGTTCAACTGCCGACAGCTCCCTTAATTTTCGACCGAGGTTGTGTCTGCTGCTGCTGCTGCTAGTTGCGCCGCGTGGTACCGTAATGACTTGGAAAACTCGCAACTGACTGGCCGGCCCTGCCCGCTCTGTGACGGGGATCGTTCGTTTGCTCTCGCCTATCTCGAGAGCGAATCCCTTTTACGTTGGGTACACTGTGTGCGGAGAGCTACAGAGAGAATCAGTCACACGAAAACGGCCACGAGTGCCCATACACACACAGAAAGCATGTAGAATTTCGTAAGGGTAGCCCCCCTCCCGTCATCGTCAACGCATCGCGGTGCCTCCCGATTCTGGTGTCTCTGGTTCTACAACACCACACCACCATCGGGTTGCTTCGTAAGTTCGTAACACCAATACACACACCCGTCCATTGGGCCGCAAACGCGCTGAACGAGTGTGTGTCGCCGCGTCAGTCGCCGCCAATGCAAGAAGGGTTGATTTTCTTACATTCTTTTTCAGAACTAAGACCAATGAATGAAGCTTCGATTACTTCTCATTCTTTTGCGTGTGCTTTTCCACCCAAAACCAGCGTTTCGCAAAGATCACAAGAGAGAATTGTACAGGGAACCGCCGTAGGTTTACGAGAGTTGCTCCCGACAATGGGAACAAATAGTCGACGTAAGACGATCTCATACCCACACACACACACACACACACACACATACAAGTACGTACGCATGCACACACAAAAACATAGATGGGGATGAGTATTTGCGCAATCGATTTCCTATCGCTACATAGATTCTCTTCCAATGTTACACAGGGAAGAGCAATCGCTGGCTCACATGGTTTTCTTCTGAAGGCCAACACGGAAGTAGCACGCAAAAGATGTTGATACAACAATTATTATGATTTGGAGTTAAGGGTGTTCATGTTCCTTTACACATGTTTTATCGAACTGGTTGCCCCTTCCTTGAATGACATGATTAATTAAATTAAATTTTTGTTGAAGAATTTCTTCCAACAAAAATACAAAAAGTGCAATGTGTTTCAATGTTAAATTATTTACTTTAGTTTTAATTTCCATAATATATTATGTATTTATTGCAACCACGATTTTATAGCTCCACAAAAGAAATTCTTCATCCCTGTAGTACACGACGAGAGTGTGTTCATTGGCACGAACCATGAACTATTCATTAGAGAACGTCGTTTCTATCTTTCTCTCTAATGCTCGCTGTATGTGTGCGGCACTTTCTCTCTACCGCCTCGTTTTCACATACACGAGAATTGTGTTGATTTCCCAGCAACATAAATTCAAGTGTTTAACGTCCGTCTTTTTCCTTGTTTTTCTCTTTTCTTTGTTCAGTATAATCATTCTGAATCATCGCAGAGCGGTTATCAAACGCGGAAGAAAGTTATTGAACAAGAAACTTGCACCAACTGTGTAAAACACACATACATCAAAAGCAACATAAACAATGTTACTTTGAGTTATGTTGTTACTTTGCCGGCGGCTAATAATGGATACCATTCTCCTTTTACACTTGGTACTTGTAGCCGACTTCGGTCTAGGAACCAGCAATCTTAATACTATAAACTATATACCATACATACATACATACTATACATCTGGAAACAGGTCTATCCTGGAGTCCTTATTATTCACACAAACGAGTCGGGTCTCCCCCTTCATTAAATGATATGTATTCCATATCGCAATTTAATATAGCAAATCAATGACACAAATTAGTCCCTTTTAACTAAGTTTTAGACGCTGTGCGCAATTAGAACATCACGACTATAACAGCAATGTTTACTGTTAAAACATTTACCAGCCTATCTCCGAACTGTTTTCATTGTGCATTAATAAAGTATTTCATACTAGTTCAAAATACAAATGTTATTATTGCTTTCAATAGTACATATGCAATAATACGTTTTCCTTCAAATGTGACAAGATGTCAGGACAGAACAGGACGGTTGCAATAGTTTATTAGCCACCACACGGTGCCAAAAACCACGGTGCCGGCTAGTCATTTTATGTTCCAGCTTGTGTTGACGCTGGCCTTTAAAATACCTTTGGTTGACTTAACCCTTTAAAATACCGTCAACACAATACAACGAGCTTAATAATTATTAGCAATTGTATGCAGTCGCAAACAGTCTAAAAACAACCTGTTTCTTTTATACAATCCATTTTTTCAACATTAATCAACGACAAGATGAAAATTCGAATGACAATCCTTGTGCCAACAAAATAAATCCAATTTAAATTGTTCTGAAACAATTGCCGTTCAGTGCGATTAGGAACCTACAAAGTATGGGCCCGATTACTTTATTTACTACTACGGTAAAATTAAAACATACACATAGGGTCGAATTCGATATATCACTTCTTCGAACCACGCATCACGAAATCATAGGTCCAGAATTCCGGATACCGTATGTAGTGAGTAAATCGGCATTTGTTTCACATGTTGTAAGAATAAAAAAATAGCTTATTTTATACGAGTGTACATAACAAATCGCGTTAAAACACTAAAGTCTTATTAGTTTATGTACTGATCTTAGGATAAAATATAAACTAATCAATTGATAATCAATAAGAGTGTTATTTATGCACTTTAACAAAAAATCTCAATGTAAACAACATTTAGCATCGCTGATCTATCGTAACTAAATTGAACACAGTTGCTAAGTTTAAACACATACTTACGGTAGATAGCTACAATACCAGTATCCACCGTACTACTACACAATGTTTAATGTTATTTATCGATAAGTTCCTTCTTTGTTTTAGAAATATTGCCAAGTTACGATGCAGGCGTTTTCTACACTAAACGAACTGTCAAAATCATTCCCTGCCTGGTACCCCCCTGGTGCTACGAAAAATACGGCCATGCGTTGGAAAGACGTTTAATGTTTTTCACGCACACCAGCATATCACCAACGTTTACTCTACCCGGTTGAGTCGTTAGAATCAGCTGGGGTATCAAAGGCGGAAAGCACCGAAGATGTACATGTATGGATTATTATATAGTTGAGAATTGAGTTTACTTTCAACCATAAACCATTATGTTCAAGCAATACAGCAATAAGCGTGATGTATAAAAATCTAAAAATATGAGAAGGTAATAAAAGCATCATTAATAAATTGATGCAATGTCTAAACCCACCGGTGACTGAAACTAAACGTTCCACTAAGGCAGAATATGAGTGACCACATACGACATATACATGAACAATAACGCAATGGTGAAACCTTTAATTATTACTTTGGCAGTCCAAATTAAAAAAAAAGCAATGTTTATCTGTCTAGTTTGGTGCATAACATAACATGGTTATACCGGCCTATGTAATTGAACCTGACTCTCTGCCTAAGTCGAGATAACAATCCGCTAAGGGTAACGAAGGTCGATATGAGATTTGATTATTGCGTTACCTTTAAAACATCTAACACTCATGACACATTGGCCAGATGATCTAAAACGTAATCGTCCCACAAAAATACATTGTTATAATAAAACTGATAACCATCACTCTATGATGGTCAGTTATTTTTCATAGTGCGCATAACTACAACTATCCAGCAATTTTGGTTTAATTTCACTAACTTCATATTAATTCCTTTGTTGAACTACATCACATGTAGGATAGTTAACAGAATGAACTCTTTGTTTCAGTTCGAGTATGGCCTTATAACTTCTAATGTACTTTAAACCAGCGCTCTCCAACCTTGTTTAGGATAGCGGACCAGTTGGCTTTGAAAATACATTTGTCACAGCCCACGTCAGTTGAGGGCTTATGTTTTAAAGACTTAGTTCAAAGTTTTTAATCAAAATTATGTTTAAATTGTAGACCTGTGCATAAGTATTTTATCTTGATAATGGAAAACAATTGCTATACATGAATCGTAATAAGTTTTTTTTGCAGATCACTTCTGTTAACACCACGGACCACAAGTGATCCGCGAACTACAGTTTGGAGACCACTGTTTAAAAAAAACAAAACCAATTATTTTGAAGATATCAGAAAGAGATTTTTTAAGAAAACATCCTTTCCAACCACAAATTGTTTAGACCCAAGCAAAGGAACTTAATCAAATTCAACCCACACCCCGCCGATCGCGCTTATACACAAACCGATTGGTGTGCTGGCTGCTACTTCACACATTCGATTCTAGATTCTTTTGCACTACCATTCTCTGACATCTGGGACAGCTTAACGAAACGAGTATTTTAAAAATAGAACGCCGCAAGTGATGAAAACACCGCCACCAAGATGTGAATTGAGCGTATACGATGCCATCTTCTGAACCATTAACGTTGCCCGGAACCATGCAAAGCAACTTATTGCAAGCCAGATATAAGCGAAAATGGCGTGCAACCCTGGCAAAGGAAGCTTTTCAATATGCGATTCGATTAGATTCTGCACTCCGCGGCATTGCGTGTGTGGTTCACCACGATTTGCGGGAAGGTGCACAGATTCTAATCATATTTCACTGTGACGTCACACAGCTGTCAAAGGTTCATCCACGTCCGCCGCAATCGTGGGGTGGCCAATTGCGCGATGCATTTTGTAGATGTTTGCATCAATTCAATATCCATCCCTCGGAAGGATAGCAACACCATTGCGCTCTCCGTTATTCTAGCTATGGGAGGAACAACCAACATAAACACACTGGTGCTGGTAGAATTGGGGCTTCCTTTTCTTTGTAAACATATGCTCGGGCTCTCACATCACTCGAATGACAAAACCGCAAACAACTTTCGTAACTGCACGGCAAGTTTGACGTTTGACTAACCTAAAATGACAGAAGAAAGAAAAAGTGGTAAGAAAAAAACCCTCCTCGACCACAATCGTCGTGTGACAGATAATCTGAGGTTATGTGTTAGCGAGCAAAATGATTAGAGGAAAAGATCGGATTACGAGTTCAGAAAAATGTGTTCCCCCCTGATATGAAATGTACGAGAATCGTCTCCCTTTCTTGTCAAATTTGCCAGGAAAAACAGTACAATTTCTTGACAGCCAAGAAAACAGCACACCATCACGAAACCTGGCACATAATAGTCAGGGGAGCACGCATTTAGCAAGACCCTACACGCAAGAATGTTGGTGTTGGTGAGGGAATTGCTTTGGCAGCAGCACACAGCACAAAACGAAGGAGCAACGTCTTCGGACGTCGACGACAACGTAGCCCAAGGTTTTTTTTTACCAGTGCGAAAAATAATCACATATCTGCACCTAATAGATAGCCTTTAGAGTGCAATGTACTGGTTTACTACTTCCGGTACGCACTGCCTCGATCCCCGATGCCTTTAGCACAATTTATCAACATTGACAGCCAGCCACCCCAACCAACACACAGACGTTACGTTTTTCGCTGTGACTCCATGCGCCGAAATTGCTACGTAGTACCGTCTTGCTGGTCGCCTGGCCTCACCGAATATTATTACCACTTCACGTTAATTTCAGTCGTATTTCCTCTAAATATTTTCAACTCGCTAGCACATTACACCACCGAGAAGAATGCACCCTGCATGCTTCCGCATACCTACCTTTAATCTGCCCCGATCTTCTCCTGTTCCACTGTTGAAGGTGTCTGGGAAAAAGTCGGAGCACTCGGATTCGCCGAGACGGGAATTTGCCGTAGCTTTTCCGCAAAACTGTTACCACCACGGAAAAGGATTTCCGCCACTCTATAATTTTACACAGAATTGAATTGCTTGGAAACGGAATCGCGACCACGATGGGACAAAACGACAACGACGACGACAACGATGATGGCTACCACGAATGGATGAAGAAAGAGAATGAATATTCACTACTGCTGGCTCTTCGGTCTGCTACACACTTTTCCCTTTCGGGGCGCAAGCGATACCACCACACGCACACACACTCGCTTCGCACGCCGTTACGAACGCACACAGGCGCAGCTCAACAGGAAAAACACAACACACACGCCACCACACTTTGCCGATGCGGGCTGCTGCACACGTCGCAAACACGCACACCACCAAGCACTTGCCCTAGCTGATGTTGTCGATTCGCACTTACACAACTGCAAGGCAAAATGCTTTACCTCCGTTTTCGTCGAACCACATGCTGAGGTGCTGGTGCTGCACTCGGATAGCTTTTGACAGTTTTTTTTTCTCTTTTCCTGCTGCTTCTTCGTTGTGCGTTTTTCGTTGTGCTTTGCTTTTTTGCAACTCAAAAACGTTTCAACGCGTACGCAATCTATACTCAGCGCCGAAATGCGTTTGAGATAGTTTTTAGATGACTTTTAAACTGTATGCCACCTCAAACGGGGCTCACCAAATATGCTTCCGGTGTGCGTTGGGTGTTTTGGGAATCCAACAAAGAGCACACAAGTCCGTCGTCGGTATCGCGGCAGCACTTTATGCGTTTTACCTTAGCAGACTTTTGTGTTTCGTGGACAACATACAATCATGCCCATGCTTTCTCATTCAACCAGAATCTCAATGCCAGAACAGTGGTTTCTTTCATACACACACAGAAAATCGGTACTCACCCAGTAACTGAGCAGCTACTGGAACCGGAACTACGTTTCGCAAATTCCTGCAGCCGTGTTTCGCGCAGTATCCAACCTTCCGCCGCTGTTTGATGGCAGCGTACACCGCGTTGCGGGATACTGTAGCGTTTTCTCCCCGCACCGAGAGATTCGCTTTAGCTCTGCAACGAGTTGATGTCGCCAAAGAGTTTCGCTAGCTCCGTAGTTTACAGTCGTACACTTCGGTTTCGATCGCAGTGAAAAGGTAGAAATGATGCGTGTTTGCCGAGAGCAGAAGGATCGCCACCGATATCGACAACAAAAACACCCAGAATGGAAAATTGTGCGGAAAGTTAAGCACGGATTACACACCGATGACATAACAGCGGGCTAGATAGCAAACTTGATGGTGTGCTTTACGGCGAAAACTTTGTGGCTAATTTTTACAGGACTGTTGCAAACATCTAACCCAATTTTTTTGTAAATAATAGTAAAATACTACTAAAGGACCATAGTTTCCTAAATAAGAGGAAATCGCATATACTACATGTCCTCATGCATACGCATGTGTGGTAACTGGGTGTTACAAGGTAATTGTCAAAAAATAATGGTTGTAGAATGTCATTGAAAAGTCGACTCTGTTTCGATTGAAATTTGTACATCGCTTATAACTTTATGACGTGGTAGTGTCGTAAGGAGTGTACAGCTAGTTTAATAAGATATTTAATTTTCGGTTTACGTTTGTGCAATTTGTATATACAGGCGGTCCCCGAGATACACGGTTATTGGGGACTGAAAACGGCCGCAAAATACCGCGTATCTCGAATTTCCGCGTAAGTCGAATCTCGCGATTTCCAGCCAAAATATCACTAATTTTCGTGCAATTTTGCAAGTAGGGGATGGTTTTAGCCACCAAATTAATTATTTGATATGTTTGTAATGAATTGAACAGTTTTAAACCTTTTTAAATGGTATTTTACATTCGATCAACACGGAAATTATTTGGTATTTCACAATGGATGTGTCAAATCAGTACAATTTGCTCCAAGGTGTATGGATATTAGGAGGTGAAGTGCTTCAGAGCAAATTGACATTTCACGACTTGACATAACAATACTAGGGGCTCCGGTATTAAAATCGGGGAGGGCTGGAGGGGGGTATAGAAAATTGTATGCGATTTTACATAACAATACTCAATGATGGCGCCCGGAAAACGCGCTAACAATTCACCTCCTTAATAAACACACCTTGAATTTGCTCCAAGAACTGTCAAATTTTGAAAACCGCGTATCTCCGAATCCGCGTATAAGAGGTACCGTGTATCTCGGGGACCGCCTGTATTTATAAGAAAAAGAAAGCTGGTCCTTTGGTACAGCGGTCAACTCAGATCAGGCGGCGCTCTGGCACCAATCGAACCCGACATCGAACATGAGAGCGTTTCTACATACACCGAGACTGCAGCTGAGAGATCACCGACAAACCGACGTGACACTTCGAACAAAATGAGCTTCAAAAGTTGTCTCCTTATTTCAAATGAAAATACGTTAAACACTAGCGCCATCTCTATAATGATTCGCTTACTACACTGACACAGAGAAGAAACCGCTAAACCCTTTTTGTTTTTCTTCGCAAATTCCAATGCGTATTGTTTTATGTACTTCTCACATCTTTTGCATTGATTTGAAAACTTATAAAATGATTTTCCTGTGTGTTTTGTCCAATTATTCTCACAAAATCTTGCCTCACACTTCCTTCGCCATTTGTATTTAGAAAAGTTGTTTACATCGAAGCAGCAGTGAACAGAGCTTACTTTGACAGAAGTGTTCGCCTCACTGGTAAATGACAGTACTTTCGTGTGGGACACTTTTGTAACGCCAGTGTCACGTCGGTTTGTCGGTGGTTTTACTACAAACCAACTTAAACACAATTGCTTCCTTTGCACAATTAAATAAAATTTTAACACAGGTGAAATATGTTGAGCAAATAAATTGCCCGTGCATAAAAAACTGACTTCAACAACATTGAAGTGGCTGCTTCTGTGGTCATGTGGCTTAACCCACCAAACTGATAGTTTTTTAGTTTTTTTTGATGGAACTGGATTTTTAGTACAATAAATTGGTGGCGTTTTCGGTATCTTAGTTATATGGGATGTTTCTCCTTTTCCTCTCTTTTTTTCATATTTCTATGTGGTTTTGTTTTATGAAATTTATAATTTGCCTTATTGTTTTTCCAGAGGGTTCTCTCCATGTTTTTCGGAAATTTTAAAATTTTGTTCTATTGGAATTATAGTAAGCCGTATTTGGGTTATGAGTAATTTAATCATAGTACCCATGCGAAGAATGCGAGAGGAACGCATACAAATTATAAGTTTGCTGTTATATTTGTTCAGAAAAATATTTTCTGTAGAATGAATAAAGCGGGCACTTTATTTTGGCACAGTGATTTTGATCAATTTTGGAAAAAAAATATTTTTTCTTGAAGCAAACTTCTCATTTTTGTCATGCTATGGTACTGCGCATTTTTAAGCATAACACGAACAATGTTTCAAAAAATAAAGCAGTACAATAACTTCATTTTTCACGGAAAAAATGTAAAAAGTGTAAAATTGTAAGCAGTGGCCTCTTTATTCTGCCGGCCACTGTATGCACAAAAAAATCAGAAATTAAAAGTTGGGAGGCTACGGAAAATTTCAGGTCAATAAAAGCAATGAATCAAAAGTTATTTCAGTTTGAAGTTAAAAAAATACCCGGGTATCCGGTTGCCAACTTAACGATTAAAGTTGAAGAAATACCCGTGTATAGTTTGTTCCCGAGTTACGCGGTTTCTGCGTTCCCGGCGAATACACGTAACTCGAATATCCGCGTAAGTCGAATTTCACGTTCTTTGACTAAAATACTATTGATTACTCGGAATTTTTTATTTAATTTAGTATTTTTATACACTTTATCATTTATTTGATATGATTCGTGCAGAAAATTCTAAAATGTCTGGCTTTTAAGCGGTTTCAGCTTGTTAGCAAAACTGCAATTAAATACGAACTTGAAGAAAATTGAACTGATTTGACATTTAATCTGTCAAATTAAGAAAACTGCGTGTCTCGGAATCCGCGTAAGGCCCGTGTTTGTGCTCCATCGGATGCGATTTTATCGGAAGGCCTTCCAAAATTTTATATGAGATTTGACAAATAACGTAATAATTCAAATCAAAACTCGAGTTAAAGGATCCTTTATCTTTTTTATCGATCATAGAAAAATTCTGAAAAATTTATACAATACGTGTAACATACAGTTCTCAAAACTTTTGAAGCCATTTTGCTATGAAAATTTTATAAAGTACTCACAAAAAATATTTTTTACATTTTGTAATTATTTAAAAAAAAATCCTGTCAACTTTGAAAAGCTATAACTAAACAACGGTAGCGAGTTGAACCAATCTATGCACAGTTATAAAAACTGCATTAGTTTATTTAGTTTTCATCAGAATATTGCATCAATATTGGATAACGCATTCAAAAGTTATAAGCCTCCAAAGTCGCTGGCTACCCGGGTAGCCCGGTTGCTTGGAATATGATGTTTTTTTGGTTGCCAGTGACAGGGTTAAACTGCAGGTTAATTATTGCAGTATTCAACGCATGAATTAAATTGTCAATCAAATGTCATCCTTCATGCCAATTGACGTTTCCTTCTCGTGGTGCAGTTTTGTACACAATCTCGTAAATGGCAACTCAGGCTTGGTCCGATGGACTAATTCATGCGATAAGTAACGTAAAAAAACAATTATTCGTATCCGATTTGGCCGTCGTTATCAAGGATAAGTATCCCAAAGCCCTTCATCATTTTTTGGTACTACCCTGGAAGGACATAGATTCGGTATATGATGTGCGTATGATATACTGAAGCAGTTGCGCTTGGTGATTCGACCACGAATGAATTGCACACTATCCGCTTTAATTTTAGCTATCGTCCGACGACGATGGACTGTTACAGAACATGTACGAGCTAGGCTTAAAAGCCGTTGGTACGACTGGCCTCACAGTTGATCGGTTCGATTTTGGCTACCATATGAAACCCTCCATGAGACGCTTGCACCTCCACGTCATCTCGAAAGATTATTACTCGCCGTGTCTATCACACCGATACCACTGGAACGCATTCAATACCGAGTTCCTGCTTAAGCATGAAAGTATGTTAGCAAAACAGACGTTTATACCGCGAAATCAGATTATTGATTCCAAAAGACATGTATTTACAGATGTAGTGGAAAAGCTACACGGAGCGGGACACATACATCGACCTTCCTTGCATTACATTATGAAGCTTCTTGAGACACCGTTGCAATGCAATCAGTGCATGTACAACCCGAACAATTTTTCGGACCTAAAGCTGCACCTGAAGCAACACGTGGAAAGTGATATCGAAAGCACAACCAGCTGAAACAAGTGTTCGTGTGAATCAGTCTCAGGGAGGCGTTTTATATACAGGTAAAGGGATTGAATAGTCGAATTTAGGTTGCCAGTCCGATTAGCTTCAAGCGTGCTACAAGAACATTGTTAGAGAGATTCGAGGCCAAAGCAATATTCAGTAGTACTGATTGAATTGGCACGGGGAAAATTTCTCTACGTGTTTTGCTGTATCTGCCTTGATCGAGGCAAATGCCAATATGCGGACAAAGTGCCCCTCAAAATAGCAGAATATATTTTTCAGATCGTTTTCCATACACTTCGCTAAACAAGAACACAAAGCCTGTGAATCGGCGCAACGGAGTACGGGAGCAAAGCTTATGCTCATTCTAGTTAGAAACTTGCGTTTGAAAAGAACTGGTTCCGGCAAAATGAAGCTATATATAAGCTTTGCTCAGGGAAAGCTTAGTTGAAGAATGCAGGAAGTAGGAAAAAGCTCAAACTCATCTTCAAGCCGAAGTGTACAAAGCATCACATACAAGAGATTGCCATTTTCTAGTGCATAATTATTAATTATCGGTTACATTTTCACAAATATTGAAAATAAGTGTACGTACAATTAAAATAAACTGTATTCCTTTCCTTGGAAAGTAAATTTTTATTTAAAAAACAAAATACATAACCTGTATTGAAGTATCGAGCCAGCAGTCCTAAACCGAAATGTCAAACACGCTACCCAGAGAACATATTTCAAGAAACGTAATTGTGCATGTATAACAGCCATTCGTATAACACTCTCAATATAAACTGTGATACGGACGTCACACGAAGCTTAATTTTGGCGTAAACTATATTTCAGCCATACAACCCTTTAATTTTTTGACAGGAAGTTTACGCTCTCCCATACAAATCAAGCGTAAACTTTTTGAGTTTACGCCTCGTGTGACGTCCGTATAACTACAGTCAGAATTCAATACAGGTGGTCCCCGAGTTGCGCGAATTTTTATTTTTGACAGTTTATATGTCAAATCAGTACGATTATTTCCATTAAGCGAAACAAAGTCCATATTATACAGAGGTTGATGCATAGCTCGATTTTGGTCCACCATTTTGAAAGCTTATTTTTGACAGTTAGTTGAAAAAGCGTTCACAAACGATTCCAAACAACCATACACTTTTTAGGGCTAATTGTGCATTTTTTGCTCAAAACTTAGTTTAACTATACATTTCTTTCTCATGAACGTGGTATGGAGTAGTTTTTTCAGTAATTCATCACTTAAAAATGACCACAATCAGAAATCTGGCCTCTTAGCTTTGACCCTCTTGAGCTGCACAAGTTTTCGTCGTAATTTCGGGCACTGATCTTGTTGTAATTGGTAATTTCACTATAATTCTATCTTTTCTTGATATTCGTCAACTTTTTAAAGTAAAATATTACAAACAAACGATGTAAAAATGGCCGAAAATACTTTCAGACCACTGCATGCACAACAACTAAAACCTCAATGTATGCTACGATGAAACTATTGAAGCTTTTTCATCCAGCTGTCAAAACTTTCCCACGCTTTTTGATCAAATGTTCTGGACGACTCGACCTCTGTATTATATAGACTTTGAAGCGAAAGGCCACGGGAGTGACAAAATGCTGACAAATTTGTCAAAATGTGAGCTTTTGTCACTTTTTTGAGCTTTTGTCAAAATTCTGTGACCTGGAGCAGCCAAGAAAAAAAGTTGACAAAAGTTGAAGTCAATAAACGATGCGCAATCTCAGATTTATCTGTCAAATGGATCGGTTTGATATATTTATCTGTCAAAAAATATTTATATATCTCGGACATATAATCTTGGCGCAATCTGAAATTGTATGGAAATGACGTTTATAGCTCAGGGTTGGCTACGCGATATGATATATTTTTTGACAAAACGAATATATGCGCAATCTGAGATTGCGCATCGTGTATTAATACGGTAAGTATGTTTGTTGATTTGTAAAGTTGCCGGAAACCTTGTTTGAGGAAAAGTTTTCCCCGTTCTGTCAAAAAGTGACGTTCAAATGTTTTTAAAAAACAGGCTATGAGATAGGCTATGGTTATTGAATGGTTATTGACTGTCAAACGTCTTTCCCTGTTTGTTCGCTCGTGGTTTGCATCACCTGGCCAGTGACATTCACTTTGCGTTCATGTGTTTGGCATCAATAGAAAATAGGTGGTGCGTTGTTGCCCTCGTTGGTGTGCTTTTTCATAGGCTCTTTTTCAATGGTCGAGACTACAGACGGACTCGCATCCGTGGTCATTGTATAGCAGTTGCAATCAATCGATCGTATCCCGTCGAGGTAGTATAGTTTCGTGAAACTGCAACATTATATCGTAAGCGGAGAATAGAAAGAGTAATATCATCTCACACACCTTGTGCTCTAGCTCGCCAATTCGTCTGTATTACATCGATGCGAAAGTGCGATCGTTTTTTTTTATGTGTGGAACTAAGGCCAAATTAGAGCTGCTCTTGGGAACGAAAAGTTTCTAAGCAGTTCAGAGTTTCGCTGCGTTAACGGTGTGGTGAAAAATACAGACGTATGTGTGTCGAGTGACTGTGTGTAGGCGTTTGTATGTGTGCAGGAAGTGTGGTGTTGTAAAAAGGGGTTTTGGTGAAATTTTACATCTTTCGAAGAAAAAAAAAAGTATTGTTCGCTCTCAGCCGAAAGCAAACACGTCAACGCGAGAGTGTTGGTTGTTCACGCTGCAGTAGTATTGGTGGGAGCGAAAATAATTCTGAAGTTGCGCCACGACGTCGCACTAGTGCTAGCGCGAAAGCAGCGGAGAGGAGATTGTGTTGTTTGAAAATAATACCAACACCCGTTCAATGTATGGGTGTTTACATTTGTGAGACATCACGGGCAGTGGTTTTCTGGGCTCGTCGTCGTCGTCGTGGTTGTTATTGGTGATTCGCTGGTTGGTTGCTTTAGCAATTCACAATTTCCGTTCCTCTGCTGTCCCAGTCGAGTATCTTGAATTTGAGGGCGATTTTCCCATCGCAACTGCATGTCGTGAAGCTGACGCACACGGCCAAAATTAAATCGATCGTCCAGAAAATACAATCATGCGCAAAAATAAATACCCGTGCAAAATGACGAGCTGCTAGAAAAGGTTTGCTTCAACCGATTTTGTTTGTGTTTTCAGGTGCAGTCCCTGCCGAGCGGGCCAGTGTCAAAAGCGCTCGCCAGTGAATACCTTCGATTAGTAATGGCGAATCGCAGTGCCCTTTGACAAGTGCTCCTAGTGATTGCCATCGCCACAAAATTAAATACCCATCGCTCCAGCGCGAGCTTGCTTCTTGCCCATTTCGCTCGGTTTTGTTGTGAGGTGCATTATTGCATTGTGATACATTCAACAAAATCAAATGATGTGAATTTGTTTGCCCTTCCTTGTGGGTGTGTGCGTGTGTGTGCGTGCGTAAATGTGTGTATGTGTGTGCGTGTGTGAGTTTTACGGTTTCATATGAAGCGAAAATTGGGCGAGAAAGTTCAGAAAAGCGCTGCGTTTAAATGCCTGCTTTGATCAATATCTGTTAACCAATGGTTAGCTAAATTCGAGGCACCAGCGAGGTCACACTGTGAAAAGTGATAGTTTTGAAAAGTGAAGAATTGAGAAGAAACAAGCACACACCCACCATTACGGCCGCGACAGCAACGGTTCACCATCTTTTTATTTCGACTGAAGTCTTCTGGGCAATGCTATTGTGCGTGAAGAGAGGTTTTGCATTGGTTGCTGGAAAAGATAGGTAAAAAAAAGATTGCAGCTAGTAGAAGAAAAAAACAACCTTTCCGAAACAGATCCATCAGTGAGGTACGAGTGAAACGTGAGGTACGCAAAGGGCAATAAATAAAGCGGATATCGCTTGGCATTGTCTCGAGAGTGCCCGAGAGCTACGGGGTTCACCTGCACCACATCCGGAGAACTGGGAAAAGGGAAAACAATAGGAAGCGGATTCTAGCGATTGCCGACCGAGCTGGAAAAGAAGACAGGCAGGATGTCGTCAAAAAACATACCAGCTGATAAGGTGAGTGGCCTGGAAAGTGCAGGATGCATTTTATGATAGCAAACGATAAGCGTAGGCAAAGGTAAACATGTTCGGGAGACACACCTTCCTGCTCCAACCTGATGTATTCATACATTACCGCGACTTTCTTTTAAACAGCTTTGAACATCAAATTATGTTTAATTCCATTTTTTCTGGCTGTGCTACTATTGGACTGTCAAGGAAATTATGCATGATGATTCTAAATCAGGGGTCTCCAAACTTTTCAGTTCGCGGGCCGCATTGCTTCACAATCAACCTTGTTGAGGGCCATTTTGACGCTACCTTTAGAATGAGTGGAAGTTTAAATCTCGTTTTAATAAGCAAATACTATTGAAATATATCAAATTTCGGAAGCTTTCTTTTATTGAATTTTGATTTTCATCTTTCAGAATTAAAAAAAAATAATCTGTTAGAAAAGAAAGCTATTTCATTGAACCTTAACCCAGCCCTCGCGGGCCGCATTAAAGGCGCTTGAGGGCCGCATGCGGCCCGCGGGCCGTAGTTTGGAGACCCCTGTTCTAAATAGATTTACATCATAGACTAAATCCGCGCACATCATCAAACATCAAATCAAATTCATCAAATTCGCGCAATTAAAGCAAAAGCTTTGATACATGCAAATATAAATAATCAACGGGAATGATTCGACAAAACAGTGCAAACTTTGCAATACGATGGTATAGCATGGTATTAAACATTACAAATGAAAATCTGAATACAGTCTGTTCCCGAGTTATGTGTTTCTCGACATACGCGGATTCAGTGATATGCGGATTTCTAAATTTGATAGACCAAATTAAGTGCAATTTGATTCAAGAATTGTTCAATGCAGCATAAATTGCATTTTGCCCAAAAAATATATATATATATATATTCCGCTCAGAAGCCAGAAATATCATAATTTTCTGATTATAAAGTGTAAAATGGTTCTTCATTTAATGGAAAATAGCGAGGAATCGAATGTATTTTAGCTGAAAAACGCGAAATTCGACTTACGCGGATCTTCGAGTTCCTCGGGAACGCATACACCGCGCATCTCGGGAACAGACTGGAACAGACACCGATAACAGTCGATGATTTAATTACCATAATTCATTTACATTATTGATATTTTAGTGTGTTTCGGCAGGGAAATATGACTTTATTGTGCTAACTTTCAAACGTTAAATTTAACATTTTCGCGTTTTTTCAATGCCATTGCATAAAATTGAAGTTGTCCTCTAAATTGTTGTTAGGCCTGTTTTTAGTCTTATGTTGTCTATTTATCCTCCATTTGTGTTGTGGTGTACTTGCACTAGTTACCATGCCTTACTGATCATAAAGGTTGGACATTTTCCCTATCGTACTTTAAATCTCTGTAAGCATCCTTTAATGTGCCGGTGACAATCGCCTTGGGATCAACCGTTGGCCCTTCCTCACCACAATATTTCACAGCCAAAAATGAGGGATGCTTTTCGTGTGGACAAATTTGATGAATGATTAATTATGAATCAGGCTCACTCGTAAAATACGATGCCTAGCAATTGCTTTCCGCGACGCTTGACTTACCGTAAATCATGGAGCGAGTTAAAAGGACCTTTAATGCTACGAAAATTCTTTGCGGACCCGAACATTTCCTCCCGTTTCCCATTCGGGAGGATGGGTTTTGATGGAATGGCTAGTGGCCGTGTGAGGATATCGCCAACATCAATAACCACCATTTGGCAGGGGATGGCGTATTTATGGTTACTTGGGGTGGATTTCATTTCCCCAATTCATTAAATCACTTTTAAGCTGATTTCGTACCCAATATTGTACGCTTTGCGTCATTTGGTACCGAGACAACTGTATTCCTTTTTTTGTTTTTAATTTTGTTTGAGTTATTTAGAAGATATCTAACAATAACATAAAATACATCTTCTTAAAACATCAAATCTAAAACTCAGCAAAAAAAAAATCATCAAAACAGCTTGATAAAATAAAAAAACATCGAAGCAGTATTTAAATTTAATTGATCGTCTCTGCAAGCACAACGGCAGAACAAAGAAAGGCTTCCGAACAACATATTTAAAACAACAACAGCACGCCCGTGCATCGGAGAGCAGCCGATGATTTCCCATTCGATGTTCTACCAACTTCTGCTGGCTGGAAAATGTACCATTCCTTCATTCCGTTCCCTGTACCGTCAAACCAAACGGGCAAAATTTCGACCCGGAATCCCTTTTGCCAACTGACGGAGTGCATGCGCGATGTAACCATCAGGATATGGAAGTCGTCCTTGCCGTCATCACCGTCATTTTCATCATCATCATCATGAGAATCACACACCAGCACTGCCACCATCATCATGATACTATTTGACGCTCTCTCAGAGCTCTGGGAAATGGTTTGCTCTCTCTCTTTCTCTCTCTTCCGTGCGCTCTCGGTGCAAATTCCAGAACCATTTATTTTCGACCCGTCTTCTACAGCAGCATGTTGTGGTATGATTTGCTCGCATGAGCATCCTTTTTTTCTCCGCTCAACAGCAGCAGCACCCCGCAAGCTTGCACATAGCATATTTTTTGTTTTGTTTCCGGAAAAGGGATAATTCAAACACATACCACACAGGGAGGAACGCAGTGCATATCTTTTTGTACTATTAATTTCTCCAGCACACTGCACCTTGTTCTACCGGGGAGAGTTAGCCTGAAGTAAACAGCATCGGAGACGTCCATGTTGCTGCAATTGTATTTGTTTGGTACAATTTGAGTTCAATATTTATGAAAGTATGCGCATTGCGTGTTTTTTTGTGTGTATTATTTTATGATTAGTATGTAACAAAAATATAACCTGGTTTATTTGATTTATAGGCTTTCATTCGCCCACTTCCCTTAATTTTATCCGTTCGCTTCCTGCGCTACTTCTTGCGCTGTCAATCGAAATCATCGTAGCGTGGCACGGCTATGGGGGGGAAATGTTTTCTCCGCACATGTAATTCAACGTGTAGGAATTTGATTTGAATTGATTTTTTCTCCTGACTCTTACTATTGCTTAAGCCACTTGTCCATCAAGGCGTGGCTCGGGGCAAATTTGATTACTCAATCTCAGCTGGTGACAGCTTGCAGCAAATTGCTTCCCTTTAGTTGCGCTTGAACAGGGTGGACCGAATCAGCCTCAGCGCGAGCCTTATGCGCCCAACATCTGGATGGTTGAAATCTTGCCACTGTGATGAACCTCTGTGGTGCGATGCTCGCACAGGAACCTTCAAAATGAAGGTGTGTGTGTTACATTATCATCGTTTCGGTGCTAAGTGACTGTAAGGCTGGCAAGGGATTAGTGAGGCTCATAAAATCGTTTACCAACAGGCAGGCGTGTGTGGAGGAGGGGTGGGAGCAGGACTCCGTATTCTCACTCGAAGGCATCTCAGCTCAATCGATTATGCGTTCGTTTGTAAGACGTGATTTGTTTGCTTCAAAGTGACTGTGACGTTTAGGCGGTCGCCTGTTTAACACGCTTCAGCTACCACATGTGGCAGCCTTTCCGCCGAACACGAATGGTAGTGGAATATTATTACGACCTCCTGCCGGGAACATTAAGCACATGATATGGTGGTGGTGTTGTAAGAGCACGACAGAGGCACGCGGTGGTGTGTTGGCGGACTTGCACTACCCTTGATGTCAGCTGTATGCTAATGGTCTCCACTCTAATGTCCTCTCGGTTGTCCTTTTTTTGTCGTGTTCAGTTGTATAATATCCTTGGTGGGTCTTTTTCTTTACGATTACTCTACGTTATGATATTTCCTCCTACTGCGGCTATTTTCTTACCATTTTGATAGTTAAAGTTGTACAAATTGTACTAAATTATGTACTTAATGATTGCGAATTGAATTTGGTTTTTAAAATTACCTGTCGAACATGACCACTTGATAATAAATTGCGTTTAAGGAAAAAACAAGGATCTGCATTTTTTTCTCACGGCCATGATAGGTATGTCAAATAATAGAAAAAAACAGTAAATATTAGGCTGTACGCTTTTGCCATCCTTTGGTGTAACCAGCCTTATTTCTAATGGCGCATAAATGCACGAACAGCATCCTTACCGTAAGAGTATCTTAACCGTGCATTCCAAGTAAAGTCCGTCCTCTCAAGAAGTCTTGATTGTAGTAATGGAATTTCTTTACGTTACTGTTTGTTAGCCAGTTTCATAAGCCCCCCACCCTTCACTATCGACAACAGTGTTGTGAAGCGTCGCTCGGAGGTCTCTTGTTTGTTTAGTTGCTCTCGGAGGGGTTCACTTTGTGCGAGGGAGGAGACCCTCCTGTAAATGCTACGCTAGCGCTAGCATTTCATTTCATTTTTTAAGTGCCCGATTTCCTTCCTTTCGATGGCTGCTGTTCATACCAGAAAGGGAGACGATACCTACAAAGCTCTGTAACGGAACGGAAACTGCATCAATTTGTCTCGAGCGCGCCTAGAATGTTGTTTGTCCGATGCGTCGTTTGAGCGCGTGCCGTGGGAAGCTTCACGTTGCTGGTTTTAATACCATTTTTATTCCCGCTCAGCAACAAATTGCATACCGCGAGGTTCGGCCATCGGGTGGTGGATGATTTCTTTTTTTTACCGACCAACCACACCCAGGAAGCATAATGGTGTGCGAAAATTGTCCTCCCAGCTACGACGATGGCTAGTAAAAAGACTTTTCTATCCAGCTTTTTTAAAATACGTACGATGATTTCAACGAGGGACTGTAGACAGAGGGCGAGTTTGGGGAATTTCAATTTCCACCATTGTGTCCCTTCATGCAGGAAACATGCAGAATGTCGATTGAAGATGTATTAGAAAGAGAGAGAGAAATAAAACGAAGACAGAGATGTTGAACAACTTTCTGCGTTTTTGCTTTATCCTTTCTAGGCACTCGGAGGGACAGAGCTTAAACAGGGTGCACACACAATAGGACAAGAAAAAAAAATTAAATGCTATCGAAGTATATACTATGTACAGATGTATGGGTGTGTGTGTTGCGGAATGGGGAAAAGTTGTTCCATTCGGGAAACGGAAGCCAACGATGGGAGGCAGTAGGGGGAAGTAAATGATAGGGCGACCAGATCTGTTCGCAGCATCAAGTAGCGCTCTAGGAGAAAATGGAACGAGAACAGCGCGCGGGAAGAAAATTTAATATCCCTGCTCGATAATGGTTGGTGAAGATAAAAATCACACAAATGTAAACGCAGCCGTTGCGGCCAAACTGGGCAGCACTAAAATAATTTAATCGTGTAAAAAAAGTGTTCGAACGAAATTTGCTGTGCGATGGTTTTGTCCCTCTGGAAAAGTGTTCCAGTCCAGAGGAAAATTGTTGAGTTATTCTCTGGCACCATTGCTTGGTGGATGGTGATATTTTAGAAGGACGATCGAAAAAATTGTGCTGTATTACAAAGTTGGTGCTAGTGTTGTTCGTTTGGTTCTGTTATTCATAATGATGCCCTGCCACGTATCGTTTATGTTCTCGCCATCGCTATCACGCTGTTGATCACGATAGATGCAGAATCTATGTGTTTTTTTTATTTGGCTCTTCTTTAATGGTTTGGACCGCGTTAATGTCGCTAAACATCGAACAATAAACTTTAATAATACATTTTTTACTTTTTTTGAACAGTGTAATAATGCTGAAACATAATTCTTATGAAAATAAGGTAAAACCGGTAAATATTTTGGATAGATAAAATGGGCAAAATAGTTCGTTATTGTCATAATTTGAAACTGGATTGAATAAGGGATCGCATTGAAAGTCACTTTGGGAGTCGCTAGAAATGTATTTCCTTGGACCTTCGCTATCCATCGTCGGTGGCACACATGCTTCACTCCCGTGTCTCAGAAGTGCCAAAGTTTCGTCCCTTTTCTTTCCGCTACATAATGGAGGTTCCGTTTTGAGTCCCTTTGCTAATTGGATATTGGTTCCCGCTCAGGGAGTATTGCTACGTGCTTGCTACGGGTGCGATGCCAGTAGAATCCCAGCTGTGGAATATCGCAATGTACGTACACAGCGTATTACATGGTTGTAAAGCACTTTGAATGAAAAATTTAACATATTTTCGTAGTGCCGTACTGTGTGTGTAGATGCACTGCATAGCTACATTTGAAGAATCGAATAGACTTACCGCCTATGCAACCGCGTGTACGTCATCTGGAAAAATGTGTTTGGTTTGCGGGAAAGGGTTTTCAGCGCTACGCAACCTCTACGACAGTCAATGGGAACATGTTTGCCAGTTGTGCAGACTATTACTACACTTTGAAGGACACGGGCAGAGCGAAAGGTCAAACATAGGAAGCGGAACGGTGGCAAATAATACTTTGTGCGATCCTTTTCCCTTACCCGGTTCTGATGGCAGGATCATCGGTTCGGTCAATTTTCCTATTCCGGGCGCATAAAGGCATTCTACGCTTTGCGTCAGCCGCAAGACGTCACGGACGACGAAAGGGCCTCACAACCCTGTGGCACAGGAAATACAATAACGACGCGGCCTATAGCGGGGAACAATAGCTATTATATGCTATTGTTTGTTCACCGTACTGCCATTTTATGATACTCTATCGTATTACTTACGCTTGCTTCCGTTATCTAAGAAGATTTCCGTTTAATTATTTATTCGTACTGCGTTGGTCGTTGTTGGATGTGTGTATCTTATGAGAAAGACAAGGAATAAGGAAAGCACCATGCACCTTGGTGTAGGCCACGTATCATTAACCAAATTAGGCGGGGATCAGCATTAGCAGGCTTTGTTGCATAGTTGATAAAGCTGTCGAATTTTACAACAAAAGTGTTCAAATGGATGACAGTTTCAAGCAATAGTAAGCTAAATATTGTCAACAAACTTCTTGTTACGCTAAGTTCTTCACTGATGGATACAAATTAAATAGTTTCTTTTCGTTTTTAGTTTAATTTTTTCTTCAACTTTCCTTGGGCAATAAATGTAAGGCATTTTTGAGACAGAGCCTGTTTTTGACCTACAGTCGACCACAGTGTTAGTTACATTCTAGCAGGCTGGCATCTGTCTTAATCATTAGGAACCTTGATGTTTGTGTTAGGTGTTCATTTTGATCTTTTCGCTTTTAACTTTCTTTCTTGCTTCTTCATTTTGTTCGTCCGTTCATTTGTATATTGTGTGCCGGTCTGGTGGTACAGTCGTCAACTCGTACGACCTAACAAATATGCCCGTCATGGGCTCAAACCTCGAATAGACCGTGCCCCCATACGTAGGACTGACTATTATTCTGCTATGTGTAGTCAGTAAGTAACTAAAAAGCCAAGCCCACTTCACTAGTTGGTACAGGCAGGATCAAATTTCAAAAAAAGATACGAACAAAAATATAATCAAGTCAATCCAACTTTATACCACCAGTAGTCTACCTGCAAAGAGATGAATGTAGTCGCAAGACTCAGAATCTCTGTAAACAAATCTTACTACTACTACTACTACTACTACTACTACTACAGGCAGGACTTAACCAACAACGGTTGTTGTGCTAAAAGAAAAAGATTTGTGTATATTGTACGAAATTTCTTGTTGTGGTCCTATACCCTCTACATAGCTTTCCGTTGCACGAAGTCTTCCGTGCCTTTGTGCCGTGGATCCTGATGCTGTGTTACGATGCGCAATTGAACTATTCTCAACTCTCGCAGCTCCTAGGATAGAAAGAAGGAAAGAAATCGACGCGGGATGGTCGCTTAAGAGGGCTTTCTGTTTGCGGGTGAGAGAATTCAAAGGGGAAGAGAGGGATTTGATTGTTCGTTGGTAAAATTCGAAGGTTCGGGATTGATTCGAATGATAGAGGGAAGGTGAATGGCATATTACTGTATTCTTGTTTCCATTTCATCCTCATCCGTATCTATCCGCGCACGGTCTTCAGGGCTCTCGCGAAGCTGATCATCGTCACGATCGTGCTGCAAACGCTCCGGCGAAGAGTGCCTGCCGGAGTACGATAATCAGGGTTCAAATTGTGAGATTGAATTCGTCGTAAGCGGCTGTTCCATCTATTTATCTATCGTTCCTTCTGCTCCACCCCCTCACCCCCATCGCTGACCATTAAAGAGAGATTATACTCTAAACTCCAGCAGCTTGGTATACCTGCTCGATGCAGAGATATGTGGCCTCTATGTTTCCTCTGCTCAAAGTTCACCTTTCAGTAACCCCCAGCCTCCAGGCCCCTCTCACCCACACCCTCTAGAAAGCTGTTCCGTTTGAACGAGCAGGTTCTGTAATAGCTTTTTTTCTGGTGCTCGTAGCAAAGGTCAATGGCTAGACGCGTACCTCCGTCGTCGTTTCGGGCCGCTCTCGTCTTCAACATTTTGTAGCTTTTTTTTAAGAGTGAAACGCGATCCGTTGCGGAGCTTATTATAAAGCATAGCGGTTTTCATTATAATCGTGCACGTAGCCCTTCAATTCACCGCAACAGAAATACAATGGAATTGAGCATTTTTGTTATTTTTTTTTTAACTTTGAACGTTATGATAAACACTACAAAAAATCAACCAGTATTACTAGTAGCATTAGAAATGGCCAAACAATTGTATTATTGAGTCCCCAATAATTACTTAAGCTACAAATGTTTAATTTATATTTTTAAAAAATGTGTGGAAAATAGACCAGTGTCTGAAAAAATCGACACCTTAGTATCAAATCAATGCTGAATCGGTAACGGGTTTTTTTTCGACAGAATCCACATGGAAACATGCACATACATTTGCATCGTGCTTTGTCATCTATCATCATGTTTTATTCAAAGCGAAAGAGATTGCAAAACTCCACTTTCTTTTTCTCGTGTTTGTTTTTTTTGTTGCGGATCTCTATCTGTTTCTGGAGCGCGGTAGTAGCTGTATGGAGCACCGCCAACAAGTTCGATAGCAAGATGTCTCATAAAAGTGTGTCGTAAATTTTGCCATTAGCGGGGCGCGAGGTGTAACGTTGCCCCCTAACGATTGGCAGCGAGAAAGGGAAAAGGGTGGCGTTGCGCAAGCATATGTACGAAGCAATAATTAAAGGGAAAAAAATCAATCAATATTTGCTTACGAAGTCCAACGACGAACAGGTTGGGGTAATTGTGTGTGTGTGTGTAGTGCGCGCGTGCTTGAGCGAGTTTGTCTCGACTGGGGTGCAGCGTGCTGCCCCCCGGATGTATGTATGTGCTTATGTTATACGAACCCCGCTTTTGAGCAGTTGTTACGTCTCTGGCTCTATCTTGACGTACTAAAGCTCCGTAGATCATGTACACCTTCCAGCTGATTGCCAAAACTGTTCCATCAAGCACACAAGGCAGCGGGAGAAACAAATTCAAACAATCGATGCTGGGGCCTGCAACATGCGCCTATGTTTCGCAAGAAGCAATATGTTTATGCTTCGGTTCGGTGTAGTGTGCCTTCGGAATCTCGCAACCTTGTGACCTTCTCCGTGTTGACGCAAAGCGGGTGTGTGTACACGTGTGTTCGCGCTCGCGTATGTGTGTGTGTGTGTAGCTTTAATATATTATTTACGCTAGTGAAACACGCATTCATCTCGATGACGACTTCATCGAACGGGCGAAAGCATTACCAAGTGAACGTTTCGTCCAGAGCCAGACCCTCCAATTAACCGGTCACTGCTTGATCACATCATCATCATCATCATCATCGATTTGTTCACTTTTGCATGGCATTTGTATATGCGTGCATCAGTGCGTGTCGCAATCGGTGTCAAAAGTAGCGACAGTGTGCTGTTGTTGCTACAAGGTCATCGATCGCGTTCCAAATCGATCGAATTGGACCATTCAAACCCTTGCGAGAGCGCTTGCTTCCGTTTCGATGCGAATGGCTGTGATTTCATGGTAGAACATTCCAAATAGTAGCAAACGCGTCCGCCCACCCTGCCTTGGCTTGGCGCCTGGCGAGGACTCATCCCGGTTCCCATTTCATCGAGTTCCTACGGCGCGGCAAAAATATCGAGCGGCAACTTCTGGTACGCTTCACTCAACGCTCGTCTCTCATCTGCAACATTCGGACGCAGTGTTACGACGCGGGGGTGGTGGTGCGGTGATCGCAAAGGTGGCACCTTGAATAGCAATCTGCGTTGCTCAACAGATCGTATCGATCTGGGGCAATGGTACAGTTGGGTCATTCATTTTATTGATTCGTATTGTTGAAAACTACGTTCGCATTTGGATGTTGGCATAATTGAATTAAATTTTGTAATTCTTTTTTTATCTGCATCTGTAGCAATGGTGAACCTGATTGATTCATATGTTTTCAAGGTCAAGAAGCTTCCGGCTAATTGTAAGGCCATTGTAATTGTTTGAATTTAACCAATAAATTTAAATGTAACTGTTTGAATGTAAACGATCGAATATTGTATACAAATTCGTTACAAATTACAACATTTTTAAATTGAGTCATACAACAAATAGAGAGATTTTTAAACACTTCGATGTTGTTTGTTTGTATCATTTTTAAATGCTATAAATGTTATTATCAGTTATTGCGTAGAAAGATAGAAAACAGTAGAAAATCATTCAACAGGGCTAGATGCCTCGCCGCCTTGTATTAGTTATTGTTTAATTATGGCCTAGCCTTCGACGGTGCGCTGTTTCTATGCTTAAAGGTGTGCGCTGTCTCGCTCTACATCCAATGTTTAAGATTGGTGGTGTATTCGTGCGAGTTTCTCTCAAAAGTCCTTTCACCTTGAAGTTGTATGGCTTTTGCAGTGTTGTTTTAAATGCATTTTTTAAAAAGCAGAATCGTTTTTGTGCCATCTAAATCGAGATATATGGTGGCTTGGTTCGTATTATTGTTCGGCTCATCCTTCGACCGACGATTGGCGATGACCTTCGGATGGATCGGTTTGCCCTAGCGTAGTGAAATCGAGTTTACGGCCATCGGCCTGCTCGTGTTAAAGAAGAGGCTAACCGCAACACCTCCATCGGAAGGTGTTTGCTATTCGGTAGAACGAATGTGTAAGACGTTCTGCTGGAGCGCGCGTCGTTCACAAATAGATCGATTCTTTGCCACTCCTTTGCGCTCCTCGGTATGCGAAGCTCGCGTACACGTGCAAATGCAGCAAGCTTGCATGTGTGGACGTGTGCACTATCTTATGCGCTACATCTGTCCGAGGCAACACGCGTGCATGGGCGCTGATGATGCGTTGAAGCTAAATTTATAGTTTACGCCACGGTAGAATGCAAATTGACCATGTCCCCGGGTGCATCGCAGCGCAAACGGAAACGCATGCTATGCCCGTATGATTACACCCGGCTGCACTGAAACGGATCCAATTTAATATCAATTGTAAGGTCCAATCGAAGGCCGTTGTTTAAATGTCTCTCTCTCTCTCTCTCTCTCTCTCTCTCTTTCTCTTTTTCTCTATTTCTCTCATCTCTCCTCTCGCTTACTATCTCTATTTCGTACGATAAATAATATTTAATTTCGAGGAAATAGTCGTGGGAAATGGAAACATGTTCTTTAAAGTTGTTGATTTGTTTTATGTTGCTAGAAGTCTGCCATGGTACGTTTCGTTTTTTCACCTTGCAAAAAAATTTGAAATCAACAATACAAGCAACTTATCAGAATGCAACTAAGCGATGCCACATGATACACTTTACGCCCATTAAGGTTATCATCATTCACTTTTGCACTCAAAAAGAAACCCGTGTCTTCTGAAAGTGTGCTTTAAAAAAACCCGTACACCAACGAGTGGGAAGTGAGCGGTCAGCTGACCAAACCGCCCAGTTAAACAGCCTATTGTGTTGTTGCGGATTAACGGGATGCATCGTCTTCCCGTACAGACACACACACCCGACGGCATTACTCTCCCACTCCCACGGAGCGTCGTGTCCGATTTGCGCATCCACTGATGTTTGCTGTTCCTGGTTGAGATCACGGTGGCCTGGTTCGGTTGGCACTACTGGGACTAACGGGTGGCCAACCCTACACAACTCGAACCCGTTCAAACGTGAAGCGACAACATCGTGGACGAAGCCGGTCAGTGTGTGCATTCATTTCTTCGCTGGTCGCATCGTTGGTAGCGGTTGTGGCACATAAAATGCGAACACCTTCAGAGAAGAGGAATCGGAGCGTAATTGACCCAGTTCCAGGTCCGCGCTGCCGCATTCAATTACCATATACCCGCTACCGCGCCTGCCAGCAATGCCATGCGAACGATTTAGAGCCTCCAAACGCCTTGACATAATGTTTTTTTTTCATCATTCACGTTAAAGATCCCCACTAGTTGGTTGCCGTTAACGTGGTTCCGGTTGACCTCTTAAGTGTGTAGATTGGAGATGGTTAAACATGATGCATATTTTGAACTTTTTTTGGATTGATGTTACACCTAAATTGAGAGTATGCATTGCAATGGTTTTTGCAGATAAAAGCAGACTTTACTTCTTCTATTTGGCGTAACGTCCTACGCGGACATGCCGGCCTGTGCAGGCTTTCGAGTCTTAATTCATTACCACACAGCCGAATAGTCAATCCTTGCTACGGGGGGACGGTCCGGGCTTGAACCCATGGCGGGCTTGTTATTGAGTCGTTCGAGTTGACGACTGTACCACGGGACCGCCCCAAAAGCAGACTTATACACATCTAATTACTAAGAGCTGAATTATTACTGAAAAATGAAAAACAAATACAAACTGAGCAGCTACGGTACAAAACTAAGGAAGTATTTTGATCGATTGATTGTTTCAAAGAGAGCGGTTTGGTAGGAAACCGTGTTGACCACGATATAGAACTGTGTAACATAAAATTTCTCTCGGCTTGTGATGACAATTACAAATAGCCTATTTTTAAGAAATCAAACGATTTTACTGTCCAGTCAGATCGATGAACAATAACATAAGTTTCTCTAGGATTTGGCACCGATTCGAAACACGCACACGTTTACCATTTCCCATATATATATTCGTCCTTTTCCGTAGTGAAATGAAAGCAAAAATTGGCGCACCCTTTGCCGCCGACAACAAAGCGCAAAATTGTAGATCGATACCAAGTCCCTCCATGCATTCCGAAAGAGCAGACCGCATTCCAAACCTGCCCAAAACAACAATCCATTAATTTATTATTTCACCAAAACCATTGTGTGTGCACCCATCTAGAGTGGCGTTCGAATCTTCTAGCCGCGTGTGCTATGGTGGCAAGGTGTCGAAAAGGGCAAGGGAGTAGCAATGGTGGACTGCCCAATTTTCGCCATGCCATATCTATGATTTATTCTACAACTCCAAACGAAATGGCCTTTGTGAATGGGAAGCTTTCAAAACAGTTAAAAGCATTCTGGTTACGGTGATGGGATGGGATATGATGGTAGTAGGTTCGGGACCGCTGGAGAATGAGTTGGTACCGTGCAGGGGGTACCGGGGTCCTTATTGGACGTCGTTGCTCCAATGCTCGAAACATGGAATCCATTCTCGCCGTTCCGGGGCTGTGGAAAAGTGTTACGGCTTTTGGAACGCACAATTTTCATCAACCAATTTCTCTGTAGGGCAATGTACGGCGAGGACGCCGAATGAGAATGTATGGTGCTGATGTTGTTTGAATTACCGTCCAAATGTGGTCGTATAATGTTCCACATACGTCATCTAATAGGGTGGATAGAGCGGTACGTTAAAGGGGACAAAGAAAATGTTGACTTTTCATTCGCTCCTTTACAATCAGACACATTTTCCCGCATCCTCGGGAAAAAGCATCCATTAAAATAAAACCTCCCTGATGGTTTGCGATGTCACGATAGTGTAAAAAGTATTTTAGATGATTTCAACAAGTTCGATTTTGTACGAGACCTTAACTAACGATTTAGATCAATGTATCATCATGTTCGTTTTTAGCGTCTCTTGAACAGATTCCGCATTCCGATTTAGCTTTGGTCCGCGTAACTTTTTCTCACACTAAACTTCGATTCGCTCTGCGATGGATGCAGCGCAGCTTCTCACTGAGTTTTCTGTAGCCTTCAGATGCGTGACCTACAAATTGAAACGCACAACTTTCGATCATTCGTCCACGACTCGTCAGCTAACTGTGGCTCACAAACAACGCACCCTGTCAGCTGATACAAGGCAACCAGTTAATCTGCTCACACACAATAAAATATGTATCGTACTCTCCCATTCATTGGTGTGTAACTTTTGCACACCATGATAGGTGGATCTTGTTTCGATGTGTTTTTTTGTTGTCCAACGCACCCACCGAATGACATTGAGCCACGATTCCGACTGGATTTGAGTCGTCTTTGCTTTTACATTACCTTCAAAAGCTTTCAAAACATCGCAAAGAGGATGAGAACAGCACTTGACGCGCCGTGAATGTTTTGCGGTTATTTTCCATCTATCTATCAGTGCATTCCTTCGGTTGATCGTCGCGGTTGTTGGGTTCTAGACTTCTAGCGCATTCGCATTCGTGGGGATTGTCAAGTGCAAAATGGAAACGTAAACAAACTCGAGATTGCTGGAGCAACTGAGTATATTACCTTACCGCAGTATTGCATTGATGTAATAGGAACAATTTTGCTTATAATGAAAAAAATACGTGTGTACCTTTTATAGATTTATTGGTTGTAAGTTGCACATCCATCCAACGGTGCAGACCATGACAAAGTCTATTTTTTATTGTGCTTTGATTTGTGTATATAATGTTATACAACCTTTATAACACAACGCCGTTTCTATAGATTGTATATCAATCTTTTCATCCTTATTTATGAAGAAAATAAAATAAAGTTAAATTATTCGGTTTGGATCATCTTTCCGAAGACAGCAGTTATTAGCCATGTTATGATGACTCGTCCAGAAGATATTAAGAAAAAGAAGTTCATCTCATTCTGGGCTTAAAGGCTATATTCGATAGTCCTGGCTAGTCTACGAGATATGGCCCTGTTCTTCTCTGGTGGCTTTGTTGGGCATATTTATATTGATTATGCTGCAAGATGTCTGCCCGTTTGATACGTTTTCATTGAAATGTTATGAGTTGGGTGTGTTTCGCTACAAGTACATATACCTCTTCTTATTGCCAAATCCTTCATTGGGGGCCTTCACGATTCTAGTTAGCTTTTTGTATGGAGTTTGACAGTTGGAGGCTGAAATAATGTAAACACTCCATACAAAACCACACAAAAAACTAGCCTGCAATTTTCAGTCTAGATTATTCTAGCCACAAAGCTAGATTTAGATTCGAGTACCTGTTCGAAAACACGGTTTTGTTTACATTTATCCCAAGGTGCATTAAATAAATCAGGTGATCGAATCTGGAATCAAAGTGTATGTAGTCCAGGTGGTCTGATAGCATTTTTTTATAATCAAAATTGAATATCACTTTTTGGACAGAACGAGTGAAAACTTTTGCTCCAACGAGCTTTCTGGAGGATTGACGAATACTCAAAACACTCTTAAAATCTTCATTAAGAAGCAGAAGCGATAAAAATCAGTCTTCTAAATTCATACACCTTGGGATAAGCCCACCTGTACATTATACTCACTTAGATAGCTGCTCGAAAACTGCTATACAATGCAAACAGCTGACAGGCTGAAATTTCAGCCTACGAGCTTCAAACGGAAAGGGCCCCGTTGACGAAATCACAACAACCAGAATGTTCTAGAATGTGGTTTAGACTAACAGTTAAAAAAAAGGTATCTATAATTCATTTTACCGCTTACTGCTTGCGAAGAAGTATCGAATTAGCTGGATGATTCTGCCAATTATCAATGCGCAGATCATGCGAATTGATAAGAGTGTGATTGAACGTTCCAGTACATGTGTCTTTATTGGTTCTCTGCATACATTATGCGAACCAAAAAAAAAAAGAAACAGATTTCATGACACACAAGATTATTCACCTCGTTATCTGTGAAACGGTTGCGTGGTAACGGAACCCAAACAACCTCAGTCGTCAAGTGCGACAGTCCGGGAGTAAACAATACTTGAGACACTTCATTTGACAACAGGAAATGGCGGTTTGGTAATGTGCGGGCAGAAGAAAAAAAATCACACACTCACACACACACTCAAACAGACACAGCTAAAATTGCGTCGCCCCAGAGCAGACACGGACAGAGAGGCAACTAACTAGCAGCAGTAGCATTAGTAAGGTGTGTGTAGGGTAATTAACATATAATAAGATCGCACAGCCAAGACGATTACGACGCCTCCGCTGCCATGCCGGGTTTTACTTCAGGGCAAAATCACTCCCAATTGCTGGCACCCCCCTTTCCGCCAGACCCAGTGTAGGAAACACTGGCACAAACAACAAAGAGGTCATTGTTTTGCGTGGAGTTGCGCAGTCCTTCTTCCACCGGTGCACCCTTATGTTCGCCCCATTGCCGCTGGTGTTTTTCTTTGCAGCGTGAATTGCAGCAGCTGACGGTGGCGGTTTCGTTTGCCACTCGCGCATGGTGTCTGCCGCCCGCGAGGGGCCTTTTTTCATCTTTTCCGGTGTGCTTTTTTGTTTCTACCCTTCCCCTGCCCTCTGATGGTGGGGATTTCGCTTTCGCCATCGGTTTCGGTAACGCCAACGCAGGCTGGCGCGACGGGTTGCTGTATATTGCTGCTTCAGCGGATTTTTCCACCCCGGGGGCTATGATTGCTCAACAGCGAGGGAAGCCTCGTCGCGTTTACCTTTTGCCGGGCAAGCCGAGTGTTTGCGACTGAGCCAACCAGCCAGCCAGCCAGCCAGCCAGCCGATTTCTCGCAAATGATGGAGACTGGGAGGCAAGTGGTCCATGTTGTAGTATCTTCGGAATGGGATCGGCAGGCAGCTAATGATAATAATCTTCATAATGAATGCGACAAAACCTTCGCTTCGTTAAAGGCGTCATGGGCCGTGAATAAATGTTTAACGAAGGAAAATCACTGACACGCTAAAGGAAAAAGCTCGCTGGGTGGGATGAACGGGGGCAGTTCCATGTTCCATTTGGCGGGCTTTGTTTTCGTTCTGGTTTAAAAATTTTACCCCACGAGCAACCTGTCTGTCGCAACATATAGGGCCCCGCAGTGAAGCAAGAGGCAATCAGCTCAGAATAAAGGGGAGCGGAACCGTTTCCCATGGCTCACAGGCATTCCGAACTGTTTCTGTGTGTGTGTATGCGGGGGCAGGTTTTGTTTTTATACATTTTCCTTGTTTTTCCATGACCCTGCCTCTCCCAATGGTGGAAGGGGAGGAGGACCTAGTTCACTTCCTTATGTCTGTCAACACAGCAACGTATGGTGGAGGTATGGGAACATGTTTTGCACCTCTTCTTCCTCCCAGCTGTACGCGCATTAGCGCATGATCGCGAAGGGCAGGTTTCTGCTTCTGCTCGTTTTATTCCTTGCAGGGTGGCGGCGACACTTGCGCGCGCTGTACGTTGCGAAAACTATCACGGACGGCACGTCGAGTGGTTCCATCTCGCGCGCGTTTCCCATGGACGGTGCAAAATTGCGGGCACTAGGCCCTCTTTCGCTCCGCGTACAACCCCCCTTTACATTTCCCACTGACCTGCTCCGGTTGGGAATGGATGTTGTTTACGCTAGCGCGCTCCGTTAGCTGATACAGTTTCGATAAGAGTCGATGGACCTTTGGCAGTCGCGGCTTGGTGGTGGGGGTCTGATTGCTGATTGCCCTTGCGCTTAAAACCGGATTAACATGGTAGTTTGGGATCGTACATTCGCTTATCAGCTTACCGTTTAATCGACTCTGATCGCTGGATCTTTGACTTTGGAATGAAAAATGTTGATTGAAGCTATATCCCAATTTCCGCTATTTTAGAGGGACACAAGTTTGCAATGGGACCTGCGATCACGGAGCTTAAGTGCCCGATAATCGCATTGGATGTTTAAACTCGTTTCACCTGGATTAGGGCTATTAATATTTCATAAAAATAATTCATCTCTGTTGCACTTCTTTGTAAACCCTTCCGCTGTCTCTGTATGAATCCGATTAGATTAACTTAGTATGCGTGCGTTGTAAAGGTTCATCCACTAACTTTCTTTTTCATTTTTGTGTTCGTCCCTTCACAGGTAAGCAACCCCCTCTGGAACCGAAATTGGCAACCACCGTGACGTTAGCTGAGGGAGAAATGTTCCAGAGCACCGTGGAACCACACCGGCAAAAGGAGCACATAATCCTAGCACAGCAGCTTCGATCACGTCAAACATGGGGAGTGGGTTAGACACACAGCTGGTATCCATCGTTTGTTTAGTCTTCCGCATCTTGCCCGTGTGGGCTTTGGCTACCTTTACCTTCCCGGGGCACTTTGAAGCTCCCTTCCAGATATGCACAGTTTCCTCAAGCCCTCGCGCTGTGGTACCGACTGTGTGCAAATTGAAACTTTTCTCCGTGTAGCTGATGTACGAGTGTGTGTGTGTGTGGGTTCACTTTCACGACCGTTCACTAGCCAACATGGGCGAGAAAAAGAGAGTTGCACCGTACAGTAGGCCACTAACACATAGTCGGCGCTTGTGCGTAGATCGTGGTGGTGGTACGCTGGCAGCAAGAAGCACGGTTGACAGTGACAGGAATCGGTCTAATGACAGACATCGATGAAGGCGGAAAACTTTCTCCTAACTGCTGCCCGGAGGCTGGTTGCACCGGAGCGAGTTTTCCATTTCCTCCGACCCACTGTTTTGAGATCGGGTAATGCCTGCGTCCCGCACAGCGCTAGTTTTGCGATGGGTTAGCACCAGTTTTACTACGCAAAATCAGAGAACATGTGCAGAGCATTTAGTGGGGCACGTATGGCACAATTACACCGTTCGTGAACCGTTGGGGGCAACTCCGGTCCGTGCGTGTGTGTGAAAGACTTTTCTGGATATTTGGAAGTGAAAAGTTAACTTATCTAGTTTGACAAATCTTAATAACAAAGGACAGCTAGGCGTCAGTGTTATTTTGATGTTATTTTGTTTGCAATCATTGCTAATACTTCAAGTTTGCCTTATTTGTGTACGTTTATTTCCGAAGCACGGGGTTGCTACACGCTGATGCTGTTCAATCATTTGTAAGATGCATGTGAAACCAAAATTATTAATCGGTACTTTGGCGCAGAAATTGGTTCAATTTGTGCCACATTTGTGCTTTTTATCCCCGCTCTGCCCGGAGTCGTACGAAGTTACCACACTGTAGCGCGCGCGCCATTACGTTGATTGAATCGCGAACGAGGGAGAGAGTTCGCTCACTGTCTCCAACCATCGCGTCTGCACACGGCCGTGGAATGGGTATGACTTTTTCGAAAAACCTGTTCCTTCCTGAGCAGCAGACCTGCCTCCTACTCCTCATCCTCCTCTCGCAATCTGTTGCGCAGAAAACGCACCGCCGCTTGATGACGAAACGACGCTGTGGCTGCGGTCGGAAACGCGATTCGCTGCCGTTGCTGGCGCGAGACTAACGAAATAAGCGTTAATTATTGACGGGCTCGCGCTGTACACAAGGGCGGTCGGTGGGAGAACCCGTAAGTAGCGGACATTTTCTGCCGCTATCGGTCGTCGATGCTTTGATGGTCGAACGCCAGTTGGCTGACTCTGGCGTGCTGTTTTGAAACACGTCGTCGGCTCTCTTGTGCATCGCCGTGACCCATTCGTGGGATACGCCACCGAAAAGCTGGTCATGGCGACGGATCATCATTGCTCGGCGGCGGTCCGTCGCAACACGGTATGTTCCGAATCGTGTGCTGGTTGATGCGGGGTCGATCGTTGTTGCCATATCGGGAGGGCACTATTTGCACCGAGTAATGCAACTGCTGGAAATAGGAAAAAGGTTCATGGTTGCTTAACTACGATGAAAACGATAGTAACGGCATCTAGCAGCAGCAGCAGCGAGACATGTTGCCATATAGAGTTGGTAATTTCCCGTAAAATCCATGTGTATTGCTAGCTAGCTGCAGGTCTTACATTTCTAATCCTTAACAACCAAATTGTTTCTTCGGTTATTTTATTCTTAGACTGAAGCAACTCGATGTTTTTCTGGTGCTGGTTCTCAACGTTCTACGCGGTGCCTACGGTTCATTCAGTGACCACCGACTGCTGTGCAGGAAAAGGTTGAAGAAACGTTCAACCATGTTACTTTTATTGGCCTCCCAGCCATCGACATCTGTGTCATAAATTATCCGATATGGAAGTGCGTTCTTTCAACGGTGAACCATTTGTTACTCGCTAGCTTCCCATCTTTGGAGCATTATTGTTGGCAATTGTGTGTATGCGCATCTAATGGTATGGTAGTTTTTATTGCTGCACTCCTAATCGCGAACGTTTATGATGATAGTAGCACGAAGTTCGTGGCTGACACCGAATCGTTCGAGCATTTGCAACTATCGGTTGCATTTTGTCATTCGTAGCTGATCTAATTTGTACGAACAAAGTCAAAATTTTTGCTCAATCACGACGGGTACACGAGAGCCAATTCACCCATTAGTACAATTCTCATTTTTTGTCTGTATTGGAATTAAAATACTTTTTTTTATTGCCACTGTGCGAAAGTTGTCTGATGTTATTCACCTGGAGATGTGTGTTCTACAAACTTCCCGTCTCTTTATTCTTTACTCAACTTTACTTTACTGTGAGTTGATAACCATTAAACACATCAACAGCAGCTTGTGTTGTAAATTTGCCGATTCCATGTACACCAATGCTTACCCTTCTGTTTTCACACTTTTCCGTCTGAGTCACTGTTTTTCTTGCCGGGGCATACAAACTTAGGCTGAACAATCATTAGCTTGATGCAAGATTCATCATGATCGTTGCCCCCCGGGTGAAGTACCGGTTGAACAAAGAAAAGTAAGTCACGATGATGCGCTTGTTCTGAGACAATCTTAGATTATTGTCGTCCTCCGACCGGATGGTGGAGTACGGTGGGTGATGAATTCACGAACCGTGTGATCAGCGTTAACCCGTCGCCACGCTTTCTTTCAGACTCAGCGGGAGGTGTTGTCCGTGAAGCAAAAAAAAAAAACAGAAACAAAACACAAACACATATTACCCTTTTCTTCGGCGAGAGCATTGACTAGCGCGTGGTGGTGGCATTTGTACTTGGATGAAGAAAATACACTTGTGCGTTTCTTGTTTCCTTGCCAATGGTGTTGTGACTGGTCGTACTGGATGGAGCGCGGTCGCACCCAATCCGTTGTGTTAACTAATACTGTACATTTAGAAACACCACGCTCTCGCACCCTGTAAGGCCTGTGACGTAGCCCTTCGCTTTGTCTGGAGAGAAAGATACGGAACGTTGGAGCAGAGAACCGCACGAAATGACGTTTCTGGCTCGCGTGCGTGACGCTTATGCCACTCTTGATTGTTATCAATTTGTGTGTAAATTGCATTCGGTCTGTTTCGCGGTGGGATGTGGCTCGCTCGGTGGCAACTCTCTTTTCTTTCTCTGCTTGTGTGCGTATTGTCGTCTGGCTGGTCCTACTTCTCGTTGTCGTTGGTGCCGTTGTTCCCGCTGACTACATTCATGACGTTGGCTTTTTTTTCTTTTCCATTTCTATCTTCTACAGAGGTTATTTACCTTTGATGTACACACTGGTGCGCAGCATTGTATGTGTGTGTGTGTATATATATTAAAGCGGTCCTCGTCGCGTGTCCACTATCCATTGAGACCCTATGGCACCGGACTTGATGGCTTTTGGCGTTCACAATGTGGCTTAGATATTAGAAGTTCTTCACGCGGTATATCGTGTTCAAATGGTTTCACCTCTATCAGTGCGTTTACAGGCTTTACGAATCGTCATTGACGGTTTGGCAGGGCCAATAGAGATCTACAAACATCACCAGGTGCAAATGTGGTAGCGCACGTTTTAAGGATTCAATTCGCGTTCGATGCCAAACTACACTGGCGTGGACCGGAATTACACTTTGCACTGTGCTTCTGTAGGGAATATGCGGTTGGGTTACAAAGCATTCATTTTGGAGTGTATCAAACTTTCATGAAGCGATGGAACTGTTCGCTAGTTTTGGCATCAAATCCTGCAACACAAGTCACGGTTCGTATGTTTTGCGTTACTGGAATTTAAATGAGCCGGATATCAAATCTTTTTGAACTATTCTTGCTAGTACTGACCGATCATTAGGTTATACTTGTTAATGAAGAACGTTCTTAACTTGTATTTTCACCCATTCAACCATTTCGTCTTATTTGGTGCCATGATCCTCAACGGGTCGCTCTTCATTATTTCATTTATTTCAGTAAAAATAACTTCATATATTTCCTGAGAAAAGGAATATGTAAAAAAATGCTTTAAATTACTAACCTATTATAAATAAAATTTAAAATAACTCAAAAGAAACATCACCGGAAATGGACTCAATCTTGATAGTCGGAAACTGTTTCGTGAAATATGCATCCATCATGATCCCGTTGGAAATAGAGTGAAGTGTTAGAGATTATGAAAGAGATTTGTAAAAATTGCGTCGACAGTGTCGTGTGTGCATATGAAGGTGTGTGTGTGTGTTTGTGTTGCACAATGCAGATCGCCCGTGCAGCTGCGCCAACCATCAGCGCGTCACCATTTGCATAACGAAATGGCATTCGCGCAGCACCCACCCGATATACACTACGGCTGGCGTTTGGCTGGCCTTGCGCAACTAAAGTTCACAAGTGAGGATAATCGGCAGCAGCAACTCCTCTAAACTAAACTAGTAGTAGTAGTAGCAGCAGCAGCTAACGCTGGTAGTGTGGTAACAGCCATATATCGCTGCTGAAAGGGTTGTGCACCGCGTAATGAGGCGAAATGCCTGAAGGTCATATGGCACGGCTCTGGTGTCACTCAGAGCGGAGTGTGTCCCACCATCGTCCTTTGACCTTGAAATTGTGTCACCCTTGCGAGGGGTGCTGATCGATAGCTTTCGAATGGGTGCTGTTGTCATTCGGTGGAAAGTTGTGGCCTTTTTCTACCCACTTTCTACTATGGCAAATGTTTGACATTGATGCAAAATCGAATGTCGGCTCGGTAACGATGCTGCATTTCGTATTCACATCATACGCCAAAATAACCATTGTCGTTAGTGGCGTCAAACGTTGTTGTTGGTTGAAGGGGATGAAAAGCGGAGGTTTTATGCTGTTAACAGTATCACGCTGGGAACATTCGGCAAACGCTTGTCTTAACTGCTGGTTCCTACATTTCTGTATTTGAAGAAAATTATAGTTTCCTTGAGCCACATATTGTAAACATATGTGTAATTGTTATACTTACGACTAGCCAAAAATGATTTTTCTGGCACGTTTTCTGTTTCTTGGGAATTCCTTTCGCTCCGATCCGACTGCACCTGTCGTTAACGGTGACGCATGCGGCACGGTACAATCAATCTACCGCTGCTTCCGATCGCATAAAAGCCTCCGCACCTGTCCTGAACCATAGAAGCGTGTGACAGGAATCCAATTGCTGTCTTTTATCGCTCCATTGAACCATGCTTCATTATTTGTCCTTCTGTTTGAACGGGAGCGCTTTATCAGCGAAAACGTGACAATTGCATAAACATACTTCTCGACGCTATGAGTTTCCTTAACCCAGACTTCAATCCCTACGGAAGCTAATGTCCGAAAGGGTGCAACGTGACTGAATTCACTGCCCGATACTGCTGTCGTATGTATGTGTACGTGCGTGTGTATTTCGCATCACTCTTTTTCTCATACCTTTTGCATGGGCTGCTCGGGTTAACGATGATCTTTTTCGCTTTGTTTCACCGTGGTTCACACTGCTGCACGTGCGATATAAAGCATGCTTTATGTGCTTCTGCTCATACACTTTCTCCCGAACCAGTGATGATGACAGACGATGAATCTGGTTACGCCATGCCTGCCGATTACACATTCCCCTGCGTTAGCCCATATCTGTGACACTTATGCAAATTCTTCGGCAGGAGATTTTAACATGTTCCATGCCGCCACTCCACACAACCACTGCCAGTATCGTTGGCGTGTTTGAGTCTGGCTTGTCGAAGGATCGACTTATTGAATATCGCAGAGGAGGTGGGAGAGCATATGCAAAGAAGCGGCAATCAATTTTAACAAATCTCTTTCTTTCGAGGATTTGTCGGACATAAGCTGAGTTTGGTTGTTTGTTGTGTATTTATTCTTGTACTTTCTAGGCAGACAAGGCAACCTATAATTTAAGGAACAAATAGAAGTTGCTTTGGTAGGTCTCTAACGTCAGTATGGTTTCAATTCAGTATTTATTTGATGTAAAGTTTTTGTTGTTTAAAGTTTAATACAATAAGATTCGCTACAATGATCTCAAATTTATTTATCGTACTTCGACGATACAGATAATTTCAGTGTTGTCACAATTTTTCATCCGCACAATTAAAACCAGTTTTCTTATAAAGGGTAAAGGATAGAGAGGGTAAAGATTACAGCTAAACAGAAACGATAGTTTTCACGGTAATAATTAAACAATAACATACCAATGCCTGAAAGGAAAGCATTATTTCGTTGGTGTGACCGTAAGGTGTATAAAAATAGTAGAAAGCCAAAAACTTAATTTGACGGTAGTGTCAGCGTGAATGAAACGATGGATTATTAGTGTAAATGTCAAACCCTGTTTATGCTTAAAGAGCATTTTGATCTCCCTGTTAATGTTTATGCATCGTGCTGATGCATCAGTTGTCGCAGACTAATGGACCCTCTCATGTTGATGTCGTTGCTTTTGACAGCTACATGCGCACACAAATCGTTCCTCAAAGGCACAGCGAAAGTGGTGGCGATGAATTTAAATTAAATTTTCATACATGCATGCTTTACACGTACGGATTTGGTTCGTGTTTTTGTTAGCCTTATGCCACTTGCTTTCACGCAAAATACTCTATATTTTACACTCTATTAACAAATGCGCCTGCTCCAGAGGGAGGAAGAGCACGTATTTTGCTAAGAGCTAAGCTTAACTGAATAAATGGGACAGAAAATTACCTTCTGCTACTTTTTAGCTGTAAACCCCCCGTTAAAATTTCTCGTTTCACTCATTCGCTCCATACATCGCAGATGCGGTTCTGTTCGAAAGCCGATAATGGCTATGCTGCGAACGCTCAATTTATGGTCTTTATGTGAGGGAGAGTGTGCACTAATTAAATTTCATAGTAATCTATCAAACCTAATAAATTATGTTCGTCTGATTCTCCACTTGGGATTTCTCTTGGGCATATCCATCGGAGGGTTAAACAAAGATGTACTGTTCCCTTTCATTGTATGACTGTATGAATTTTGTTACATAGGATATGATAAAAAATGTAATATGTCAAAAACTCTTTCTTCTTAAAGTATTCTTACGTATGGAGTGTTCAAATTTGGTTGAGAAACCTGTCTAACGCAAAGCAATTTTTAAATTCAATTGGGTAGTTTCATTTGAAGATTTTTCATAGAAATAAGAGTTGGTTATTCGAATTACTTGCGAACTTACTTACCATACTTGTTATATGATGGTTTATGACATTCTCTCTTCTCTGGCACAACAGCAGTTGTTGGGCAAGGCCTGCCTGTACCGCTAGTGGACTTGGCCTCAGTGACTTATTGATTTCCCATAGCAGGATAGTCAGTTCTTCAAATATGGGGAGTCAAGCGGTCCATTTGGGGCTTGAACTCATGACAGGCATGCTCTACAGTCGTGCGAGTGGACCACTGTATCACGAGACTAGCCATTATGACATGATTATGACATAGGCTCTTAGTTTTTCTCAATACTTGACATAGTCAATTCCAAATTTTCGAACCAAACTGTTAAATTTATTACATTTACTATGTAAATATTGCTCCAAAATAGTTGCGTCCTTGAGTGTATTAAGTTCGATTCTAATTGCGTTTTAATGGAATGAGTCTTTTGAATTCCACCGTTGAATTTCGTTGGGCTATTCACTCTTGACTGAGCATGCATCTAAGTATCTAATAAGTAAGTCTTTACGTAAAATGGTTTATACTCTTTCTATATTTGATATTCAATGATGTTATTGCTGTGGTTTGTGGTTGATGGATTTCATTCCAGTGAAGGTTGGGATATTTTTCTAAAATAATCCTTTCGGGATTAAAACGGAAAGCAACTGTGTTTCACTTAAGAAGTATCTTTCTACCCGTATAAACGAACGCAAGAACGCAAGGCTGAAGTTTCTCTTCTGCAAAAAATGGTCGATTGTGCTTCACTTCGGGGACTCGGGATATGTCCACAGGCATTTAGTAGGGAAAGTTAATGATCCCGGGGGTATTCAAATTCAATATTCCTTTGTACCGCTGTTGCTGCTGCGCAAACGTTCATTTTTCTCCCCTAACTTTCTGCTGTGTGGGCTATTAACATAATTGTAATCGGTATTGTTTCGAGCATTTACGCTGCAAGAGCGGATAGTAGTAGAATACTGTCAAAAGAGGCAGATTAATCATAATTACTCTCCAAAAGAGATAACAATCCTGCTGCTTTGTTTGTTGCACGGCAGTTACGGCTTGTTAATCCTTTATTCTTAAAACTTGATTCGAAAAATAAATAATGAAATTGTTGTGGAAAATGGAAAAAAAATCCTCTATGAAATGAGATGCAAAATGAAAAATGAACCACCACATACGTTTGTTAATTATTTATTCATTAAGCCGTCTAAATTTAGCTCACAAATCGTCACGCGGTCAACTGCAGGAAGGAGGTGTTGGTATGGATGCACCCACGATGCTTTTCCATATATTGTGTCCCCACTTTAGTGCCGTACGGGCACCGAAATGCAATTGCAAATCTGTGTCACAAAGCAGTCTTACAGTGATCCAGTTGCTGTCGTTGAATCCTAGCCGTTCTTTAATAGTTAAAAGGAAACAGTCGCCTACAGATACAGAAACATAGATACATAGGCTATAACATTGGATAAGGGTTTCTATTCAAAGCTACCATCAGGGGACCAGGTGGTCGTTGATATTACACATCCTTTTTGAAATCTTCTTTTCATTAGACGGGACGCTACGTTACCTCTTTACATGTGCTACCTTTTTATGTTGTCTCTCTTTCTCTCTCTCTCTCTCTCTCTCTCTCTCTCTCTCTCTCTCTCTCTCTCTTAAATTGGATTGCGCAGAAAATGCAAGAGAAAGTTTTACAAAAAGATGGCTAAATTCGAACATTATAATATAGAATAAGCACTACCAGCATGAAAGTTGTGATTGTATGTGGAAAACTTGCTATGTGGCAGATAGTTCGCACTCACAGATTGTTTTCCAATAGTGTATGCAGTTTTTATAGCTCTCAAATGCACTCGCGTCACGCTGGCTGGCACTGAAAGGTCTATCGTTGCTCTAACTTTGCGTGGGTAGTTTCATGTGTCTGTATGTGTAAGTTAAGAGTTCCATCTCAAGGAAAACGCAGCTGAGCAGTAGACTCGGTGTATGATGACGTTGATGGTACCAACGGTCTACCGCAAACGGTTGCACAAATATCAAAGTGCACCCAAGTGAAGATGGTTGGATGATAATGATAACCAGAGGAAAGCAGGGAAAATGTTGACACCAGCTGATGCGAATTTTGCTGCTTCTTTCTTTAACTACTGACGATACTGGTAGCAAGAGCAGCATCGATAGTGGTAACGTTGGTAGCTGTGGTAGTAGTAGTAGTAATAGTTGTTGCAACCAGCGCATGCATTAAAAAATAGCTGCTGTTTTTGTAGGTCAACCGACACACTGATACGATCCGAGTTTAGTAGACCTACGTCATCTCGCAGTCGGCTTGCAATGCGAATAGGCGAACCGTTCTGCAACCCTGCTGAGTTGAGTTTATGATTCCACATTTTTTGCTTGCTCCAGTAACGAATTCTCTGTAGCTCTCTAGTTGGTACAACGACAAACGACGGTGCATGCCGAGAGTGTTTGTGTGGGAAACCGCTTATCCGTACGTGTACATTTGACAAGTTTCCCATTGAGGCGACAAGTGGAATTTTCATTCGTGGTGTGTATGTGCATGAATCACATGCTGTCACACGGGTGCATTTTTTCGGTTCATGCAGCGTGACATTGCGTGGCCCAAAGAGCACACTTTTTCCATCGAACCGAGTACGATTTCGTATTATACGGCTAGTATTCGTGACATGGTTGCTTCCTTCTCGCAGACTCTCGGTCTGTGCTGGCCATCGTTAATTATCATTACCGCACAGGGAGTGAACCTGGGCTGTTGGTGAAGCTCCCACAATCATGACTCTCCTGCCAGTGCAAAGCGCTGCCAGTCATCAAAGCGTGTGCAAAATTATGATCCGATGTGTACCTCGCTTATGGGCGAAGAACATTAGACACATTTGGAACCGTTTGGGAGAAGGACGAATGAGCGTCTAGTGGTAGTAGTAGACATTTGTCAGGTCATTGTCATTTTTCATCCAATATTGCTGCTGCAAAAGGACTGCTTTACGTGTGTGCCAAGCAGCAGCGGACTAATACGTGTTTTTCCACTACACGTGCCCGCACGGACATGCAATCCGTATGGAGAAAAAAAGAGTACCACCACAAAGACGGTGTCGAGTGCGGCAGGCGTACAACTGTTGTTCGCTCATTGTACTACTGCACTGACGTAGTGCAGACACCGATCAATCAGTCGCGAGTGGCACTGCTTTAGAAGCTGCATTAACCCTGTTCGGAATTGGAATGATAGGAAGATAAGACTACACTTTTGGGCTGATTATCCGCAAATCATATCACTCCCCATACCATGCCATTAACTTCTACTACGTGTTGAAGATTTTTCAACACTTGTTTTGCATCTTTTTCAACCTCTTATTCCAAATGTTAGTTTTAACATCATCCTAAAACACTTTTTTTAGCATTTATTTATTTATTTATTATCCAATTATGGGTCCTCCTATTTTTGGCTTAACCCGTTTAATTTAAACTCAAATTTAATTTCGCACAGCGACACATGACAAAGTAACAAGGACATACATCAGATTCTCATTCATTGGCAGGTCTCGTGGTACAGTTGTCAACTCGCACGACTTAACAACATGCCCGTCATGTGTTCAAGCCCCGAATATCGTGCTCCCATACGTAGGACTTGACTATCCTGCTATGGTAATTAATAAGTCGCTGAAAGCCAAGCCTACTAGTGGTTATAAGCAGGCGCCTTGGCCGACAAATGTTCAAAAAGAATAAGAAAAAGAAGCTGTTTCATTATTTGAAACTCGTTATCCTCAATGTCAGGGGCGGATTTTAAGCCAAGTGGAGGCCATAAGCGGTCACACGAATGTAGGTCTGGTTGAAGTATCGTACGTACTACAGGTGGTTGTGTCAAAGATAGTCAACGAGAGAATTTAACCAGAGGATAGAGTAGCAATTTAACTTTTTTTCCTTTTTCAACAATTTAACCTTTTTCGGGGCCCCTCGAGAACACGGGGCCTCATGCCGCCGCTCAGTTTGCGTAGTGCTTAATCCTCCCTTGCTGATAGTTATAATAAACTACTAATTTTATCATTTTAAATTAGTTTATTTGTAATTAGTTGTTCTTACTTGATAATCTTACTAATTACTGTCAATAAGCTATGTTAGTTCTTCTTCTATTTGGAGCAATGGTCTACGCAAAAATGACGGCTTATATAGATTTTCCAGACTTATTCAGTACCACGGGGTACAGTTAATATGTGGTTTTAACTCATGACGGTCGTACGAGGTTACGACTGCTCCACGGATCCGTCCCGTGTTAGGTAGTTAAAATACAAATTTCGGTCTTTTTTAATCCGACTACCAGTTACTGGTTACTAGTTGCTGTATTATTTATCAAAAAGTAAAGTTACCTTTCTTTATTTTGTTTAAAAATTTCTATCTCTAGTGATCTAATGTCATTTTAAAATAGTTTGTTTGTGCTTTAAAACCTACACACTCATTGGTATAGTACAAAAAATCATTGACAAATGAAGGAAAGAGGCAGACTGCGATGAAACCATCTTTAACCGGAAACGACCATCCTTATTGTCTCCAGTGACGGTCATCCACCGGTGGCAATGCGAAAACATCCGTCTCCGAAACGACAACCTGTGGTGCGTGTGTGTCGCATACACACAATGCACAAAACGGGAAATACCGAGAAAAATGTGCACGTGTCTTGAATTTCAGCTTTTTGCGACAGTGGGACCCATTTTTCGACACCCTGCACCCCCTTGCCTGCTATACATTGTACGTGATACTAATGGTTTTTTTTCTCGTTTTTCTTTCTTTCTCCTTTCCAGGTGAGTGTATATGTGACCAGGAAATGCGTCCCGTTATGGTAAATCGAGGTATCGTAAAAGTTCAACCAAGGTCACCAGCTCCAACAGTAGGATCCTTCCATTATGCACCACGTTTGTATATGCAATTGAATTTATGTATGTATGTATGCGTGTGTCGAAAGCTACCATAAAGCTTCTAACAGCTGTTGGGTGACCCTTGTACACCCGTTACATTGTTTGTGGTAACTTTTGCTAGCTTCAATGTGATTTCAACGTTATCGACAGCTCATCACGAATAGTTTTCTGCTGTCATGTTGTAAAACTTAACATTTTTATTCTTTTTTTCGTACGTAGCAATTCGGTACAGTAATTCATTTTGACGTATGCTTATCAAATAGCATATACATCAGTGATTAGTTGTATTTGTGTGTGTTTATGATTTAATTTCATCAACGAAGGGCATTAATATCAGATGATCTCATTTACTTGTGGAGAAGGAGAATTAACAGCATTACTATGTGCGTGAAGTAATCTGCAAATCAGCTATTTGCAAAAGGAACTAACATCAGAAAAGCGCAGAAAAAAGACTATGCATATAGTGCAGACAAATAAAAGAAAACAGCAAAAAGAAATGTGTTACACGCAATGGATGTGATTTCACTTATTTAATCTGACGTTGGCATTTTCCGTTACAAATCTGCTGCGGACAAATCTCTGTGCAAATGCTTCGAATGTGGCTACCCTCCGCTGGATAGGAATCAATCGGAACGTAACGTATTGTATGTGATCGAAAAGAGACAGCGAATGACGAAGAATGTTTAATTACAGTTATTTCGATACAGACTGGTATAAAAATGGATTAGTGACGACTAGACGGCCAACGAAAAGCCCGTGACCACAATCTATATAATCTGGCGAAACAAACTAACAGTGTCGACCACCAGCCACACACACCAGCCAGCTCTTCAATGATTCGGAATCGGATGCGATAGCAATCTACCGACTTTCTGTCCACGGTTCTGTCCGCGCACCCAATCCGGGGCTTTTGGTGGTCGGTGCAGAAATCCTCTACGCAACAACCAGCCCGCTGACATGAGATGAAGAAGCAGCACTAATCCGGTTCAATGGCCTGTCGATGGATTGTTCAATCGAGCATGGAGCAAAACACCCCCAATTCAGCGCCATCATCAGCGGAAGAAAGCAAACCACAACAGGGCCGATCCGATTCGTGTTTATTCACCACGAATACGCCAGAACCCCTACACTCTCCTACGTGGCTAATAATCTTTTGCTAAATTGAACACCGTCTTAGCAGCAATAACTGTAACCAGATAGGTTTCCGGGACAACACTTGTAAATAGGGTTAATGGAGTGAACCTTGCGAAGTGCAAAGAGCAGCAAGAGCAGCGCTTTCGTTCGTTGACTGCGTCAGAAATCGACCGACTGCATCTACTGACTTGTGGACTTTCATTTATTGTGCGATGGCCGACCGGTCGGCTGATGTCGCTGATAATGCTCAATTGTGGTAGAATTGGCAGGAATTGGTGAATGGCAAACAACTGCAAAAGAAGGAGCGGGGTAACACACGATCCCAAGGAACCGGCTCGGCTCTCGCTCTCCGGGGACAGCTGCGGGTGTGGCAACGCATGTGATGTGGTTTTAATTAAGGCTGAACTATAATGACCCGTAGGACGGGGCACGCTTGGAGCTCTAGATACATGCTAAATATCCAGCCAAGATTGATCAATGGTCAAGCACATTCGATTAGCTTGCACAAATGCCAAACTGCTAAGACGCACCACCATCAGCTTTGTTTGTAACGTTTCGTGCCTCGTTGTTTATCTTCCGTGCTAGGAAATGGTCATCCTAAGAAGCAGCACTTTGTCCATTGCTTTCCCACGGGATTAATTAAAACCGATTAGCCACGACCTCCCGAATCAGTACTTGACTTGGGGGACCTCAAGACAAGTGCAACCCAGGGAGAGTGAGTGGGAGAAAGAGAGAAACAGCGGGCGTTAGGCTTTTGTTGGTGTGATCAAGTTGCACCATGCCTTCTGGTTGCGTAAACGCCACTGAAATACTTCACAAGTGTGTGCGAGTCTCAAATCTGAAACCATCCCCCCATCCCCTCCTTTTTCCCCTCTTCTACTTCAGACTGTTCTATGGCCATGTGGTCAAACCTCCCCTCATTTTCCTTTCTTCGTATGTCCTTCGAACGTGGACGCGAGCAGAAGGAAGGTCGACAAAGGCTTTCGCGTACTGCTCAACACAATGACTCAGACCACAAAACCCAACGCCGGTAGTACGCTCAATAAATAATTCGTTATTACTGTGTTTAGTGGTCTGTGCCGGTTTCCTGCCCATACAGTGCAAATCATGACTGTACGTCGAAGCTGCTATTTTACAGCCTACCCGGGCGAAAAGAAGTATCTTCGGTTGAAAGAACCTGCGGCACCAACTGGTGGGCCTGCTCGAATTACGCTCTCTGGGGTTTTGCCTCCCACCCCTGTGCCATACGTTCAGAGATATTTTCCGTTTGTTATTAGTTCATCGTTTGGAAGGTATCATGTTACACGCTGCTCTTTACGGTAAAAAAGGCTTGTATCATACTGCACGGGACGTCGTTGGTTGACTGCTGTTGCTGTAGAGTGCGCGGAAAAGATTGCTAGCTGCATCGGCACTTGTAAGGTTCTCGAAGTAATTTCCGCTGGACCCGTTCTACCATCTGCTGGGCGGTGTGTTGTAACATTGGGTGCGCCTTCTTGGTTTTGTTGTAAAACAGCTAATCGTGATTGTGAACATACAAAGAAACAGTAATGTTTAAACGATTGATGCAAAGATGAACATGATCTTAGATTTAAGACCATTTATATCAAGTTTGTATGTAGCGTCGAACAAGACGGTAGTTTCTTTTGGAATTTGGAAAAAAATAAAATAAAAAGTTCTCTCCAATATTTTGTCTTTCCTTTTTTTTATAACCAATTATCGAACTCTACTCACTCACTCATGCTCGCACTTTCATAACAGATCCGCACGGTATACATCTATGGACAACCGATCATCTCGCTGTTTGTGGAGAACCAGGAGCGGCTCTGTCTGGCACAAATTTCCAGCACGCTGCTGAAAGACTTTAGTTACAACGAAATCCACAATCGCCGCGTTGCACTCGGTATCACCTGCATCCAATGTACGCCAGTGCAGCTGGAGATCCTACGACGGGCCGGGGCAATGCCGGCCTCCTCCCGGCGCTGCGGCATGATCACACGCCGTGAGGCGGAGCGTTTGTGCAAGTCGTTTTTTGGCGAATGCTCGCAACCGGCACTACCAGAAGGGTTCGCCTTCAGTGTGTACCACGAGTGTGCCTGGGGTTGCACGGGATCGTTCTCGCCGGCGCGCTACAACTCGTCGCGTGCCAAATGCATCAAGTGTGCGTACTGCAGCCTGTTCTTCTCGCCGAACAAGTTCATCTTCCATTCGCACCGGCTGAGCCCGCACGACAAGTACGTGCAGCCTGACGCAGCCAACTTCAACTCCTGGCGGCGCCATCTGAAGCTGCAGGGCAGTCCGCCAGAGAAGATCATTCACGCCTGGGAAGACGTGAAGGCCATGTTCAATGGAGGCACCCGCAAGCGGTACATCCTCTCGACCGCGCGAAAGTACGCCGGTGGCTCAACGCCGGCATCATCTGCCGCGCAATCTTCGGCCGTTTCTAGCAGCGGCAGTGGTTCGGGCGGTTCGGCCGGAGGAGGAGGCTCCGTCACAGTAACATCCCGCCCGTCACAATCGTCGTCGCTGGAGAAACCGACGCCGCTAGTGGTGATGCCAACGCCGACGCACGCCGAACCACGTCAAATTCTGCCCGTACTCGGCAGTGGCATTGTCGTACCGAAAAAGGAATACTCGGACCTGCAGCCGATCGATGCGACCTACAATAGTGACAGCTGCAGCAACAGCACGAGTCCGTTTGCTCACATTCCGCATCTGCTCTCGAGTAACAGCTCGAGTGTGTCCGCACCGTCGGCTGGAGGTATGCGCGCCAATGCGACAGTACCACCGGTGACAGCAGCCCCAGGTGGTGGTGGTACTCCGGGAAGCATCGCGTCTCCCGTAGCGACCCCGGTAATGGTTGTTCCGGCCACCGTACCAACACCATCCAGCTGTAGCCCATCGGCAACGGTTGTATCAACAGCGGCGGCGGCCGCGGCGGCTGCTGCTGCTGCAGCGGCGATGGTATCAAATCATGCAGCGGCCACCTCCACCGTGGTGACCAGTTCGGCAGCGGTTGCTGCAGCCAACTTCGGATTCAAGCTGTCCTGTCTGCAACCGTTCGCTTTTAACGGCATCGGTCACTTTCCGGCAATGGTGCCGAGTACGGCCGGATACCTGGTGCCGCTGTTGCGTCCCACCAACCCGAAAAGCATTTCGGCAGCCGCTATGTCCGCATTTAAGCCCGTGGTAAGGGCGCGAAAAAGGTATGGAATTGGCACCTCAGCCCTGGTGAGGTGGAGTGGACCAGATCAGCAAGGATCTTTGGGGAAATGTTTGTTAAATCTGCTACTAGGCGGCTTAATTGTGCTATTGCACCACGATTGTTGTCACCCTGTCACACTTGTCACACTTGTCACGAACGTTATTTCAACCGATCAGTAATTTACACATCATCACGAACGTTATCCACCAATCGGTGCGCCGGATTCGATGTGCCGGTGGTAATTTTTTGTATCTAAACTTTAATACCTTAATGGAAATGAAACAAACGGGCTCTTACTAAAATTATAGAAAAAATGAATGACTGTGTTTATGATTTTGTTAAAAGCATGTTTGCCCATCTTCCAAAAGCTTCTACCCGCACATCATAGTTTCGATAGTTTCTCTCGATTGTTTCAAAGCTCGCAGAAGAAACATGCTTCCGCGATGCTGCACACTTCTACCGGGGGGTTGGTTTGTGCAGCCCCCGGGCTGTGGAGGTGGCAAGACATTGTTGTACAATCATGACATCTAGTTGTCTATCCACTAATTGTCGCTTCTGGAACTGGCCAGCCAAAAGAGTGCCCAGACCTTGTCCCTGCCTGGTGGTGTTAGCGGAACTGTCGCAACCGTTTGCTAACCGCCTTGTTTCTGCTTCTCGGTGCTTTCGCGGAAATCCCTTTCTTCGGTTTTGCTGAATTGACCGGAGTTGAGCGTTTCTTGAAAGGAGAAGGTGGCTGGCGGTGTTGCTTTTCTTGCGAAGAGTTAAGCGAAGATGACGTTGAATTGTCCTGCAATTGGAGCAGCACACGCAGGCTGAATCTTATCCTGCGCTCTCACCGTAATCATGGATAGTCTCGAAAGGAATTACGCCGTAACTTCTGGTTGCGAAAATTGTTGATTGGGATAAAACTTGATCACACAGATTTTCACAGAGAAGTACAGAAGAGTTATCCAGGCAGGTAAGTTTGAGTGAATTTGGTTATCCTCAGTGTGTTGGTTTGACATAATACTTATGTTACTTAAAACAACAATCTAAGTACATTTAATTTGATTTTCTTTATCGATATCATAGTTTGCGTTTATTTGGTTTTTTACTCTATTTATTATTTGTTCAGTTATTGATAAAAGCAACATAAATATAAGATCTTAATTAACGGTTTATTTATGTTTTTCAAGCGTTATTATATACATGAAAAGCTTACACCGCTTTGTCAACAGTGTGTCAAATGTATGGAACCACAGTCGCAATCGAAGGTCAATCCGTTTTGACGGTCAAGGACGCGGTGTATGGCGTCATCGCTCGCCTTGATTTGGGCCAATCTTTTTCCTTCCGTTCACAGTTGTGTCATGGGCTCTCCACTGTTGTTTGAAGAAAGCTTGTCTGAAGTATTACAATGTTCTCATTTGCCTTCTTTCTTTGTCGTGGGATGTGTCATAGCAGTTCCTCGCGAATAGAAGAATGTCGAGAAAGGGAAGCATTTTCACTGCTTGACCTTAAGGTCATGGTTATGTGCCATAACGTGTCGATGGTTCTTGAGAATATGTTTTTACGTTCTTCTTCTGCTGTATGTGCGTTCCTTGTGCAAAAGCTTCACTATTGATTCAATCAACAAGAAAAAAAAAACCTCTAAACTAGCGCCATTCGCGCATCCCCGGCCCGGTTTGCAATAGGATTTTTCAATATTGAGCGTACTTCTTGAGGGGTTTTAAATCGTTCAGCAACCAAGGGTACTTTAGCCAAGAGTTCTCTCCTGCCATGGAGAGGAAGATCGTTTGATTTTTACCAGTGAGCTCTTTATATGAGTTTAAAGAGCTTATTGTTCCCACGTTTATGACGCATTGGTGTTTTTTTTTTGTTTTTAATGCTAACATTGGAACATAGTAAAATATGTTTTTATTGTTTAGTATTACGGATTTCATGTAACACAGATGCTAGCATAAAGTATACATTTAACAAATTTCTCTCACTACAAGCATGTAACTTTTGAGTACTATGTATTAGCCTTTTTCAACGTTTTACGTTTAGTATATCTTACACAACTTCGTCAGCTAATATAAAATAAGCTTGAAATTTCAAAAATCTCAAACTCGTCATAAACGATAAATCCGTACGGGTTTGTGCAATCTCTCACTGACCTCTGTTGATATTGCATAGTAGTATCATGTGTTGCTTTGAAGCTTCCGGAATGTTTAAACTATGAAACCGATGCATTGCGTCATGTAGTCCATCCCGGGGCACCACCACCGATACAATTCATTGCATGGGCCTCCCCGACGCTCACCGAAAGACCAAACCAAGACGCAAAGCAAAGCCTGACTTTTGCTGTCTCGTTGCGTAGCGCCAAGCTGCCAAGAGATGGAACATTCTTGCGAAAACTCCCACTGACAGCTATCGCTCCAAGATTAACCAATTTTCGCATCCGGAAGATTCTGCTCGAGCACGTGGCAGCAGCTTCGATATTCCCGGGGTTGCGCGCGTGTGTTTGTAAGAAAATCTCCAAATACCACTCCCATTCCACGCGCGTTCCACAAGATTTGAATGCTTCCTCGAGCGTGGGACGGGGATGAGGATGGAGTAGATTGTGTAGCATCAAAGGGAGAAGGTATTGCAAACAAAATAAAACAATAACAACACACTGAAATATGCTGCTTCGACCAAAAACAACAGATAATCGAAATCGACTGCCTCAACGACGGTGGTACCAGCTGCGGCAGTGTGTGTGTGTGGTTGTTATCCAGATTCGCCCGTTGGTTTTATGTGTGTTTATTTCAGTTCTTATGCATCGCATCCTGACAAACCCAGCGCTCGGAATCATCGATGTGGTGGTCGCCAATGCTACCTACCAAGCTCAGAAGGCATTTTATTACAGTTTATTTATGTATGATCAAATATTGTTTTTCGCGTTTCCCATGTGTTGATTGTTGTGTTGCATTTTGTCCCTTTTGCCTTTCGGTTTATGTCTTATTTTGGATTTTTATTTCTTCTTGCATTTCATTTTTGCGCGTTTCAATATGCGCTGGGAAAGGTACCATTTTTAGCTTTAAGTTATTTCATTAGTAATTGATAGTATTTTGTTGGTTGATGTTGTCGTTGTGATAATGAGCAATCGTTATTGATTTATGTCCAAGCATTTTAAAACATTGTTGTTAAACAAACAACCTGTATACGCTAGAAGTAAGCAAACAATAACCTGATGTTCTACGCCAGCATTGCATTGTGTAAGGACATATATTGCGCATTATATGGTGTATTTGATATAAATATCATGCCCACGCTCTGGGCAGTCCTTTGTTTGTCCTTTGTCTAATCTACACATGTTTATGTTCTCTTTTCATTTTTCCTTTTTACCCATAACAATGCGCGTTGTAGATAAATCTGCGACTAATACTCGTCAGTGGCAAGACGAAAGAATTCCTCTTCAGTCAGACGGACTCAGCCGGCGACATAGCACTCACAGTATTCGAAAATTGGCCCGATGGTAAGTGTTGTATTTTTTAGTAATAGTTTTAACCTGTCAATAGACCAATTTTAAATGTTCGTTTCTGTATACTGTAAGATCTATACGATGTATTTTGTAATTAATTGATGCTTTCATGCGTAGCTCTTTGAAACTTTATACAACCTTAAAGAATTTTGTTTGTGTTTTTTGTTGAACACCAACACTTACAGGGATTGTGTTTTCCTACGGCTGCTATTCGCTAATATTGGTCCTTTTTGCTATTTGCAATTTAACTGAGACGAGGAAATAAACTTACTCTCGCTTACGTCAGGTTCTCGAGTTACCGCTGCAAGATTATTCAGTAGGTGTATCTCTAGACCGTGTGCTAGGTTCATAGTAGGAAACATGATACATCCAACGGATGCTCCCGTTTCGATTAGCACCAATGATAAAAATGGAGAGGTTTAAATGTCGGTTGCAATGTTCAAATAAAGCTAATCAATTGATCGACAGTTTCACACACGACGTTGGAAAGAGTGAGAGATGCATGTCAACCTATATTGAGCTCGAAATCCAACCAACACTAACACACATATTCCGAGTACAACAGCATCATCGCTACACTACCCTCGTTCGTAAGCCCCGGAAATGGTGCTGTTTGGTGTAGCATCGAGCCTCTCTCAATCCACGCGAACAAAATCAATGATCGATACATTGGGGTGGTGGTGATATGTGTTGGAGAGAGGATGAGATAATAGGTGGAGAGATGGATATATGTACAAAACATGCAATCGCAGCAAAACATTGTTTCGCAGATGGCTTCAGGTGTTTCATCCCTGCCCGTCGCCGTTGTTCTGCTCGCCGGTCAGAGCAATGTACGCTACGTAACACAGCAGACTAGATACTAGAAGCGTATATTTTATTTGACACTAATGAAGACAAATCTATGATTTGGGAAATGCTTTCAACTTTCTCGCGAAAGTTAAAGGGCCATACATAATGGCAATGCCTCCGAGAGCCGCCGTCGTTGAGTAGCACGGTTTAGATGTGTGGTATAACTTTTGGGAGTGCTTTTGCCTGGAGGTGGTAAACCTAGTACCATCACCAAATCACTTAACGCATGCATGCGGATGGTTGTAACGACACACTGGCCGGTACAAACCGGCACACTGGACGATGGTTTTGAGATTTCTATGCCATAGATAGAAAAGATGCCATAGATTTGCTGTTAATATACATTATTTAGCATAGCAATACGTTTGTGGAACATGTGTACAAAACTTCAATGTTCAAACAGACATCATCAAACGAAAGAGATCTGAACATTGATTGTGCTTACTCTTCAATATTTACGTTAATTGATGTAAGAACAAATTGATCAAACAATACGTTCCGTAGTACGTGGAAATAAATTAAGCACGCTCTACACGGGAACTGTAAGTTAGCTCTATTACATCTGGAATCTTTTGTGACGGTTGCCATTAAAAATTGATGATGCAATAGTTCATTTTTCATGCACGTATAAAGTTCCTACTGTGTAGGTTTTGAGCATGTAAACCTATTTTTATGAAGCCTAACCCGCCAACGAATACATCCACTTTAAGCTTAGTACTAACAAAACAAAACAGCAGGCAACACTCGACATCCATTCCACCAAACTCTCAAGGTGCCACTTTGTGTTGAATTTATTTGTTCCATTTTTATCTTGAGGGTTATTTTCTGCTTACAGCAAAGATGTGTCAAATGCAACGGTCCCTTCATACATTTGTAATGGGAGTGTGCCTTTGCTAATATGTCTATGCGGGAAGGAAATGAAGAGCAACGCGGAAATCGAATGGTGTTAAGGCACATGTTTGCTACGTAGGCTGCTGGTTGGATGGGGCACCAATATGTAGCAAAATGGCGTAGATAAAATAAATCTTTAACGTGTATGCTGTGAATGTTAGTACAATCGTGCTATTTAGTATATAATTTGGGTAAATCAGAACGAAAACTGATCCGATGTAGGAAATTTAACCATTTAACACAGAAAAAATACCAATGAATACATTAGGACGCCACAGAAACACTGGAAATGTTATAATGAACATATAAAGTAATGCTAAAACATGCTAGGAGCAGCGCAACGGTTTGTCGTTATCCCATTTACGGTACACGCTCACGTGCGCCTGAAAAACATTTTTCTCGCTCCTGTATTTTCCATAGCACTGATGACTGCCTGCTGCAACACATTCTACTACTACCTCGTTGCAACAACATTAAAGTTCCTTGTCGGGGCGAAAATGGCCGAATATAACATATACACCCTAACATAGCTCAGCAACGATGCTTGCGCAGGAGGAGTCAGAACTCCAGGCCAAACAGGATGCTAGCAACAACATTTTGGAGGGACATTACAGAAACAGGCCGGAACGCCGTCGTGATTAATTACCTACATTAATTACAATCAAAGACCGAAGTGAGAACAACTCGGGCAAGTTTTACATAGCAGTGTACTGTACGGTAGAAAATGAGGATGAGGTTTTGACCATTTTTTCGTGCTATATTTATTGAGCCAAATCGTCCCTATTTATGTTCTATTAGACTTAAATCTGTATGGCATTGCAAGCTCATTAAACTTTATCTAGTCTCTGTAGTTGATACTAAATAAAATATGCTGAAATAGACGAAATTCGCTGGTATTGAAAATAAATGTTTGGTGGGGAAAAAAAGATTCTGACAGAGTAGGTTCCACCGAGATTTGAACTCGGATCGTTGGATTCAGAGTCCAAAGTGCTAACCATTACACCATGGAACCCGTTGAGAAGGGAGGGTTTCTAATCCGTACTGTAGCCGCAACGCAGCACACATGTATCACTTCAAATGTTTGACTAACATGAACATCGGATGAACCTTTCGCCGTGCAATCGTATTCATTCGGAGTCGTGTATTATTCCAGATAAAAATGTTATGTTTTTAATAATTCCCATTGTTAAATCTTTTCTCTCATTTTACAGATTGGGAAGCGGAAGCGGTAGCCAAGGCCGAAATCTTAAGACTAATATACCAGGGACGCTTTCTACATTGCAACGTAACGTTAGGGGCGCTGGGGTTACCATTAGGCAAAACAACCGTGATGCACTTGGTACCGCGTGATAATTTACCCGAGCCAAACTCACAGGGTAAGAGTGTATCCCCCCGGTGTGCATGCGTACGATATGCTAATCGACATGTTTCTTTTTGCTTTGTAGACCAGCGACAAAAGAGCAAAGGCGGTTCCAGTAGATGTTGTCCCACGAGTTGTTGTATACTGTAACCACCATCACGACGACGAAGAGATGACACAGGTGCTGCTCCGGAACGGCCATGGCCGGTGTGTATTATGACTGCGGGACGTGCCGGCGGACCATATGCAGCTACATAGAGGGGCGGAGAGCGAGAGAGAGAGCAAGTGAACGTTGAATCATCGATTGGAGGCGATTGATCTGATATGTTGTGTACATTGTGTCATGTTGACCGTTGACAACAGTTCGGCATGTTGCGGGTGCACCACACGCGCGCCCAGTGCGATTGGAAGCGAGGAACCAATAACGTCACCGAGAGAATGGCACCGAATAGCAAAGTGTTGTTGTTATTTGGTTGTTCGTATTTCCCGTAGGATTAGCGCGAAATCCGTTAGCGCGTGTGCGACGCAACGGTGGGGTCTATATTCTATGCATGTTTTTCATCTCCTATGGAGTGTCTGTGTGCTGATAGTAGTGGATGCGGGTGCGTAGTTTGTTTTAGTATTGACACAATTCCTGGTGCACAGATAGAGGAATAGCCCCCGCCAGCAACACCCAGTTTCCAAAGTTCAGGCGTCATTAGTGTTCCAGTCGGCTTCAAAAGCTTTGCAAAGATTCGTCGTTCACAAAACCACTCGAGCAGACACGCAAACGCGACATCATGTAGCCCCGAGAGTAGCGCCGTTGTGTTGTGGCGCTTTTGTATTATTAGGAAGCAGCGAATTTCGGTAAATGTTATTATTAGAGAGATAGAGAGAGAGAGAGAGGGATAGAGTGTGGGGAATAATAGTGTATTAGCAATCGAGATATGATTAGTGTTATGTTTTTTTTATTGATGAATAATCAATCCATCGATCCGGTTTAATTATGCTTTCTGGTTTTACACCTTTGTTTCCAATGACTGCCTTATTTGATCGTGGTTTACTTCCTGATGCCCACACCCACATGGAATGATCCGAACGACGGTTATCCAAAATATGGTACAGTTTTAAGGGGAAATATTAGATAGAAGGGAGAACATAGTATCGTGCAGGAAACATGATGCACATCTGCAACGAGTATATAAAAAATCTCATTTGACTGACCAAATTAAAAACGTGTCCGTAAGATGTATGACAACTACGCACTACCGCTGACCCGAGCATGAAGTGAACGCAAACGCCTTGCGTCACGAAGGTTCATGAGTGAACACAAACGCTAACACCGAGCAATAGATGGCGCTGTACGGATGGTGATATTTTGTATTTCGCTCGAGGTGAACGCGCACGGTGAACAGTTTGAGAGAAAATACGTACCAGTCCATTTATTGCCACAATTCTACACAAACACACACACATATCGTTCGCTGTTATTGTTTCTATTCCAAACGTGCGGGAGTGTAGCGTTTTTCGGTACCTGTTTTAGCTCTTGTTTTCTTATCACGAAGGAGAAGTTTTCATTTCACTGAACTAACGATACACGCGTGTGTTGTGTCCGATTTGCTACCATTTGGGAAATTCCGCCGAATAGAAAAGAGTTTCAGGATGAGATAAAGGTTAGAGCCAGATATATAATATTATTGTTTTTTTTTTGTTATCGTAGCGAAGAAAATAATTGTTTGAAATCACATGACAGCAGCTGAGTGAGAGTTATTCGTTTGAAAAGGGCGGACAAATGGACGACGCATAATGCAGAAACTGAAGAGCAAGTCGATAGTGAATGGAATACGGCAAAAGCAAATGTGGTTGTAGTTATTAAAAGTAAATACAAAAGTATATATATATAAATAAAATGAAACCTATAGTTGGTGGTATAAATATTACTTTACAAAAGAGCTACAAAAATACTATACCCTAGAGGAGGCAGCCGGACGACGGAATGTGTAAGGCACGGGTTGGAAGCGATAGACAGTTACGTTGCAAGCAGCAAAGGTAGATAAAACAGAAACGAATCGGTGTACACGGTGCGGTGGCCAAACGGTACCGCTAAGAATTGGAATCAAATGACTAACTTAGGCAAAAAGAAATTATTATACTTTGTTCTCTTCTGTTTAGGTTAGTTTAAGCAAATGTATTTGAAAATGAATCCTTAACCGGAAGAGAGGGGAGTCACGAGAAGGTAAACTACCAGCGGAAAAGAGAGAATGTGAGGTGCGTGTGTGTTTGTACTGTTTCGGTAGATTGTAAGAATGGTAGAAGGAATGGAGGAGGAAGAAAGTATAGATATATACGTATATGTATATGTTTCGTGAACATAGCAGTTTGAAGAGTAAACATGCAACCTGTTGTGCTATTATTGCAAAAACTTACCACTAACTAAAACTCATACTAAACACAAACAAATCTTTGCCAGTTTGAGCGTATTCAGGTTTACCAAAAACGTCAACGGACGATTTAAACTTCTATACTTTCAACTTCTCGACATAATGAGCACAATATCATCATCTCATACACATCCATGTCGTCCACCTCAATAAATTCCCCAGTAAGCCAATAAGCAATGCAAAACCAGACTAGAAAAGGCCATTGCTGTACTACTAGTAGGGCTACATGGAATGCAACTCACTAGAAGAACCCGCATCACCACTCTAGAATGTGTAGGAAGGAGGCAACTGATCGAAGTTATCAACTGGTTACAGCAACCGGCCCACTCGTCTCTTCTTGGAGCGCGCTGGAGCGTTAGCATTACGATGGTAAAGCTCTACTGTTGCTGCTTCGAGCGAACCGAGTGTGTGTGTAAATCAAAATCTCACAAATGTTTATTGTTTGTTCATCTGTGTCAGCTCCTCTAACCCAAAGCGAACGTTTGCTCTCCCCGCATTTCCGGAAGAGCCACATGTTGCTTTCCCTTCAACAACCAACATCACCCGCGTTGTCACCACCCCATTGTTCATACTCTACGAGTCCGCGTACAATTGTTTCGAACAAAATCAAGACTAAAAAACCCTCTCCCACTCGCCTAAAATATGTGAAAACAGTTGTATGATTTTATTGATCATCGTTTAAGGTAGTAGTGTGCAGAAAGTAACAAAGGTGCATACAAAGTAATTAGTAATCCAAACATACATGCTATACAAGGATGAAAACAAAAGCAAACACTAATCAAACAGAGGAAGATAAACTATGGATGTAAAATTTCGACGCATGTACGATGATATTGGCTTAGTTACGGTACGGGAAAGGGAAGCGGGAAAACGAAACTGATCGGGATTATTTTATTACGTTAGAAGATGATCAATTCGAACATGGGCGGCAAAGGGACCTATAGGATGGGGAAAGAGAACGAGAACGAAAACAAGAATGCTCACGCGGGTGGAGTGGGGTAACGAGAAGATAGGGTAACGTGTTGTGGTTGCGGATGGAAAATGAAGGGAGAAACAAAACAACAAAACAAAAACAAAACAATTCAAATCGTGAACGTGTATTTCCTGCGTAATAGAAGTGATAAGAAATAGTAGCAAATTTAGTTCCGATGTGACAGCGGAAGAAGAGAAGGGAAAAGTTAAGCGAACGTGATGACGATAATAGTAGTGTGAAGGAACGAGTTGTACGTAAAGAGAAAGCTTGTAGAAAAGCAGAAACAGAACATACACAACACACACACAGAGAGACGAAGAAGAGAGCAAAGGCGCAAGCAACGTTGCGATCAGACACGGAACAGCAACAGCTTGCCTGCGTCGAGTGCTTGTGCGTATATGTGTTGCGGAAATCTGCCGGAAGGGGAGGCAGCATGGAAAAGCATAATAAAAGCTGAAGATGTATTGTTAAAATGCGTGATGTGTGTTTGCTTATGTTTACTGCACGCTGTTTGCTGACCAAATGGAAAGAAATATACAGACAATAGAATAAAGTAATATAATTGGACTCAAATTAAGGTTAGCATAAAATCAATGTCAATGCACATCAAACTACAAAAAAAATCGTTACCAAAAAACTCTCTCTGTTTCCGCCCGGGATCGAACCGGGGGCCTTCCGCGTGTTAGGCGGATGTGATAACCACTACACCACGGAAACAGCTGACAGAGGGCAGATCAATACGCTATTTAAGCAAGATTGTTTACATATACATATGATTATGATGGTTTGTATGATATTATTATAATTTACACTGATTCGAGTTTAAATTTGAACGCAATTTTATCTAAATGTTACAGGATAATTATCTTTATCATAATAATACACATATGCTCATGTTCTCCCTTGGGTGCATTCTATACGATGCAGTCCTTCGGATTCCCTTCGTGATTTTTGTAGCTACTTATTACCTTTTAGGTTATTTTTAGTAACACAATTTACACATATATGTATACTTAATATAAAATAAATACAATTAAAGATACAAAAAATAAATCTACCTTCATACATAAGACACAGGTGGTCGGATTCCTGAGTGCTTTTCGAATAGAAAAGCTCGTGTAAGGTAACACGAATGCTTGAAAAAAAAAATCAAATAATGATCTGTTTTGTTGTTTCAAATTGTTTAGATCCTTTCATATGTTCTTTTTTTTACTCAAATCGTCTTATGCTTATGCAAATGTCTTATTATAAATAATCCCAAGTGAATTTTCTGTACAAGGCCAAACCACCACGTCACGACACACATACTTTGTACCGTGCTGAAGATGTTCACCACCATCAGGCGCTCCCATCATGTCCGTCCGATATCAATGCAAATTTGTCTCCAGCTCGATCGTTCCTGTTACCGCGAGTGATTCATCAGTGGAATGCACCTTAATTTATAAACCCGTTAACCCACCCTGCAGCGCAGAAGGCTCAACTCCCCAACAGTAGTAAACAAAAGCTCTCACCACGCTTTTTCGCTACATAGCTCCTCATCAAGGTGAGTGCTTTTAATGACGTCAGAGCGTGAAATGCTGTACGCGGGGCACCAAACAAGAAATCCCAGACCGGCCGTCAGCATGGATTGTGTGTGCAGCACGTTGCGTATAATTTGCGCGTCCCCTTTGGCGGGTAGTGCCGGTTGGGGTGAGTTCCCGAATAGAGTTTGTGTGGCTAACAGAGCACGCTAAACACGCGCGTAAACGTTGTTTGGTCATACGGATCGGCGAACTCGACGGGTGCGGACGTGAGCGACACACAGCACGCTGCTCCTTTTCTTCTGAAGTTGGTGAACCACTCGCTAAGGCTTGTCCGGCGCGCCATCATCGTCATCATCATTACCACCATCATCAACATCGAGATTGTCTGCGTATCGGAGTGTAAAGTGTTCGGGCTCGCGCCCGCGCTATCGCAAGCTGTGTTTGCGTTATCCGGTGGTAAAGTGGTGTGGTCTTATCATGGTATTCGGTGATACACTGTCAGTGCCGTCAGTTCTCCCCTTTTAACTAACAAGTGTACTCTGATATCATTTGACTCGTTTTGCACGTCGAAGTGCAGTGCTGCAAGAGGTCCAGCAAGGTGTGGTTCCGGTTATATGCTGTGCTTCGTTCGGTGTTTCAATAAATGAAGTGAAAAGTGAGTAAATATACCTGCCAACACCAATTCCGGCAGCCAATAGATAGAATGACGTCAGGTGCAAAAGAAATGAAATTCGTGCCGTATTTACTCTCGTGCACGGTTCCGGTCCAGCCAAAACGTGGGTTTTTGTGGAGTCCCTTTTTTCGTGGAATGATCGCGCTCTCAAGTCAAATGCGGCAACCAACGCTTCCGGGAAGGGACTTTATTTTGTTTTTGTTTTGTCCTTTTTTTATGTTGCTACTGCTTTGCCCACTGCTCCCCTGCAAAATGACCGCAATTCCTGCACATTGAGCAGTCACCCTCCACACTCCACGTGACTCATCGAAATTACCGAAGCGATCGGCGCTTGGAAGCTGAACCGATCGTTTGGAACGGACCTTAGCAATACCTTCCGATATGCTCTCGGAACGAATGTGTCACACTGTGTGTGCGCGGCGCTGTCTCTCTCTACGTTGCGATTGCGTGATTCACCTACCGGCTACGCCACACTACTGCTACTGCGTAAACGGACACGGGAAAAACGTGTTTCGTTTCGTAGCTTTTTTTGCTTTTTTTTTGTTGTTGTTGTTTCCTCTCATCAACCGGGACAGCGCGATAGTTCAATTAGGGCGACAAAATGAAGCCATTCAAAAAGAAATTACTGTGACAGAAAACTAAGCAACCACAGCAACACTCTAGCCCCAGCCGCCGCTGTCATCGGGAGATGTGTTTTTGGGAAGCGATAATCATGGGAGGGGTTGTGTGTCAGAGGCACCGGCAGTTTTGTTTGTTAATGCTCCACAAAGCCCTTTGCTAATGGAACGGAACCGTGTATCTACGTGGAGCAAAGCGGCAGGCACACCATTCGCCGGTAGATCGGAATAAGATGTAGGCAGGCCTGCCCGATGGACCGCAACGGGTAGCAGCGAGTTCATTAAACGTTTTTTGTTTTCTATTCCCCTCCTCCTCCTCCTCACAGCGATGTGAAACCAGACGCCTGCCAAACGGAGAGCTTCAAACCGGTGGAAGAATTATCATCAAACGAAACCAAAGTTCATTGAATCGGCATCGGCACCAAAACCATCGTTTAGCACTCAAAGGCGCGCGAGTGTATTTAAGACATTTTCAAGATTAAGGAAAGAGCTTTTGAGCAGGACTGTGTGTGTGTGTGTGTTTGTGTTTGTGTGTGCAAGTGAGATAAAAGAAGATCAACAATAGCTCCCAACAATGAAGTCATCCCAACAGAGGGTGACCCTTGGTGTTGGACAGATCGTGATGCTGCTGCTGCTGCTGCTGCTACTTGCCGGCGATGGCGATACGTTCAACTTATCGCCAGTGCCGAACTACGTGTTCCGCGAGCCCAACCTGCAGCTGCATATGGAAAAAGGTCGAAGTTCATACTTTGGATATTCGCTTAATCTGCGCCCAGGCGGGTAAGTTGTAAAGTCGTGAAGGATGACAGCGGTGAAAGTGAAATTTAAAAGGCGGCTTTGAATGAGCGGTAATGTCTTTGTTTGTCGTGAAGAGAGACGGTCATTAACGTAACTGTTCCGTATACCTGAAGGTGAATAAATGGCCATCGAATGGCACGTAAAGGATGTCACACGCTTCCGTAATGTAAAAATGGCATAAAAAATCGCACTTGAAGGAGTTGGAAGGCCATGGAATAAACAATGGTTACAACAACCCTTTTAAGCGCTGCTTGACATGACTGAATTGTTACAAGTTTAAATCGTAATCTTTTATAATGTAAATCTTATTGGACTGTTTGTTCATCAAACATTTGTCTGGTACGTGGTATATGAAGTACATATATTTGTACGTATTTTTTTATTTCTCAAAATAATCTGCCATATTTCGGATTCGAATCGATTCTGCCTTCTGTTGACCTATTTAACATATCTCTATTTGGAATAGGGATACGAATTAGAGCTTAAAAAAGAAGTCTTATAGGTCTTAGAAATTTTATAAGATGTCACTTCGTGAATTCTTATACGATGTCACAATAACTGTTGCCATATTTGCATGCTTACATTCAAACGTTCACAGTATTAACATTGCCATACCATGCTAACCGGTTACCGATATGTTTTATTAAGGCAGTCGCTTAAAAAAAGGGAAATTAAATTACGATTAATCATATTATGAAATGTATGTTTTTTGTTCCATTTCTGACACACGCTACTGAAATTTTCCCCAAACAGAAGCGTATCATGCAATGCGCAACGATTCCTACTGGTATTTACCTCAGCAGTTGCTGATTCACAGTGCCCCCCTACTGCTGATTCTTTCTCTGCTGATTCCTTTTGGGAATTTGTACGCTGGTTTGGATCTTCGTTTCCATTTTCGGTGCTGCATTTCCCGCCGAGAATTAGAGCTGTCACGCTAATTGAGACGACTTCATAAAGCAACACTTTTGCCCTTTAACAGAACGGTTTCGTTACAAGCTAGTATGCAAACAAAGAATGCCACACCTGGATAAAATCATAAAATGTATAACAAAATTCGAGCAATTTCCACTTTAACCTATGGTGCATTAATAACACTTCTGAGTTCATCGTTTTTGTACTTTGAACTATTTGCCTCCCAATCTCGAAAGTTTTGACAAAACCTTCCCATCTTCACAGTGTGATTGTCGGCGCACCGAGAGCCCAGTCGGATTTGGCAACGCAGCGGAAGGTGAACGAAACTGGTGCCATCTATCGGTGCCACTTTACAGACGGCGAATGTGCGCCGTACTACTTCGACAAGGCCGGCAACACGAAAGCGGAACAGTCGGACTTTGCGTACAATTCGGAAAAGAAGGACTTCCAGATGCTGGGCGCGGCCATGGATGGCCATGGAACCGATGGTGACCGGTTTGTGGTGTGTGCGCCGAAAACCATCAGCGAGCTGGTCGACTACTACCTGCTGCACGGTATTTGCTACGTCACAGACGGCACTGAGCAGGAGCAGGAGCCGAAGGAGATCCGCAAGATCATACCGCTGCGTGCTAAAGGTAAGGTCGATCCAAACGGACGCGTGAAGCACATTCTGAGTTAATGGGGTTGCATCAATACACTTCTAGACAAACAACTGCACAAGGATGCGTACGGACAGTACTACAACTACATGTACGGCGAGCAGGGCATCAGTGTGCACGTGACCGACGACGGGGAGGAGATACTGATCGGAGCGCCTGGTGTGTTCAACTGGCGCGGTACGGTGGTGCGCTACAGACGGCGCGTCAGTGATGCGGGCGGCCTTAGTCGACGTGACGATTGGTCTGCCCAGCATCGTCCAACGAATCGGCACAAGCGGCAGATCATTCAATACGTTAGCGACGTACCGAATCCGTACTTTAGCGCCGTTCAGGACGATTCCTACTTCGGGTATGCAGTCGGGTCGGGCGACTTTCGCGGGGACAAGAAGATTCTGTACGTGGCCAGTGCCCCACAGTCCAGCGGCCAGGTGGGAGACGTATTCATATTCGACATCATCAATGCTGACTCGTTCTTGGAAACGCAAATCAAGGTGCACTACACGTTTCCCGGGCAACAGCAGGGCGAATACTTTGGGTACGCTCTGCTGGCCGAAGATTTCAACGGCGATGGATTTGCCGATCTAGCAATCGCGGCACCGATGCATAGCCGTTTCGGCGACCATGACAACGGCGTCGTGTACGTGTACTGGAACGAAGGGGAACTGAACTTCCAGCTGCAGGGGAAACTTTCCGGCAGCCAGGAAGTGGCCGGGCGTTTCGGCACGAGCCTCGCCAAGATCGGTGACATCAACATGGATGGATACAATGGTAAGCAGGGGGAGGTGCAAAGCACAGCGAATTTGCGGTTGCAACCACTAAATCCACCTAATCTTCCCTCTCCACTTCCAGATATTGCTGTTGGTGCCCCGTTCGAGGGAAATGGTGCCGTGTACATTTTCCTCGGGTCGGTTGATGGTTTGCAGTCGAAACCGAGCCAGCGATTAACAGCACCGGCGAACGAGTTGCTCTCTCCCCAGCCCATGTTCGGCTTTGCCCTGTCCCGTGGTAGCGATATCGATGCGAATGGTTACAATGATCTCGCCGTCGGCTCACCGAACGATGAAAAGGTGTACGTGTACCGAACGTACCCGGTGGTAAAGATCGATGTGGACGTCACCTCATCCAAGCGCGAACTAACGCTAGAGGACACTACGTTCGATTTATCGATCTGTATGAATGCAATATTCGCCACTGGCCAGCAGTTTGATGTGCAGCTGAATTACGAGCTGAGCGTTGACGCACAGGTTGGACGCGTTACCCTGCCCGGCGTGGGTGGCAACAAGCGAAACGAAACCATCACCGTTTCCGGCACGAACGAATGCCGGCGCATCGACGTTCGGCTGAAGGCCACAGCGGCCAGCATCTATAAGCCTGTGCTGGTCGAGCTGTCGTATGAGCTGGTGCGCCAGCTGCCCGCCGATACGGACGCTGGATTCTGTGCCGAGTGTGCGCTGCTCGACCCGACCGTCCCGAACCGACTCATCCAGAAGATCTCGTTCAAAACGGGCTGCCAGGGAGAGGTGTGTGTATCGGATTTGCGTCTGTCCGCTCGGTGGCTAGACATATCGCCCGTGTACGTGCTCGGCAGTTCGAAGAAAGCGTCGATTGAGTTTGAGGTGTACAATGCGGGCGAGAATGCCTATTTGCCGCAGCTAAACGTAACACTTACGCCGGCCCGCTTGACACTGGCTAAATTGACGTCGGAATGTCAGCAAACGATTACCGTCGAGGGAGTTAATGTGCTGTGCGATCTGAACAATGGTTTGCCTCTGAGATCATCGCACACCTCCCGATACACGCTGATCCTAGACATGACGAAGCTGGAGGGCAGCAGTGCCGAAATACGGGCCGAAGCACTGAGCTCCAGCGAAGAGTCGGCGCAGGAGGACAACTTCCTAGAGCAGGTGCTGACACTGCAAGAGTTTAGCGACATCGAAATTATAGGGTAAGTTGTTGAGGATCTGACAACACTCCCGTGGCCGTTGTAATATTAATTCCTTGCATTTCCACTTTCCCCATTCGTCACTCTAGAAAAACGTCCACCTCTGAGGTGTTCCTGGAGCAGCAAAGTGGTCTGCTTAATATCACGTACGAAATTCAGGTCCACAGCAATGGTCCCAGCACGTTCCGTCGGTTGGGCTTTACGCTGGACGTGCCGCTGGTGTATCACAAGCCCAGCGCTGGCCGATCGTTTCAGATTATCAACCTTAACAACATCGCTGTAGCGGGCTACTACAGCTACAAAACGCTCGACTACACCTGGACCCAGAACGAAACCATTCTGTTGCCCAATCCGATCGAGCAGGACCATATCCTTCCACCGGTTGTAGACGTCGAGGAGCTGCATCGCTTACCGAGCGACTTTGATCTCCTTTCGGGCGGTGGCGGTGGAATGGTCGGATATCCGGGCGAAAACCAACCGCACGGCTATGATCCAAGCTCGGTGGGTATGCATCGACGGCGCCGGAACCTGGATGGTGCCCCGGAGTCCACCTACAACCGGTACACCGGCCAGCTAACCAGCCATTCGCGAACCCGTCGTAGCTTGTCGAAGGTGAATGAAGCCATCGTGCAAGCACTGCCCGGGAATCGCACACTGTTCTTCAACTGTGCCGAGGAGGATTCGTTGATCGAGTGTGCCCGGCTGAACGTAGCGGTAGACATCTTCCGTCCGACGAACGTGCCGATCGTGATAACGCTGCACTTCCAGCTCGACCTGGACGCCATCGGTGAGGCGTTCCTCGAGCGGGAAGACATCTTTGCGCTGACGATGCTAGCCGACGTGCACAAGGAGGGCGATCCGGACGGTGTCACCTTCCGGCAGGTGCGCAGCAATCCTTTCACGGTGGTGTACCGCTATTCCGATGGCAGCACACCCATTTGGGTGTACATTGTATCCGCGCTCGGGGGGCTGTTGCTGCTCGTTGCGATTTCGTACGGTTTGTATCGAGCCGGGTTCTTCAAGCGCGCCACAAAGGAAGAAATGGAGAAGCTTCATCGGGAGGTAAGCGTGTATTTGGTGCAAATTATTTTTGTGACGAGGTTTTTTTTTAATAACTTCATTTATCCTCTTACAGAGCACCCGGCTAAATGAACCAGAGCAGGTGAACCAATCACCGGCGGAGGTTAGCACCGAACTGAACTGAAAACCTGTTAGCTGCTTTTTGTTCGAAAAACACGCATAGCGCTTAGTAAAGCGTTTCTTTGACACCAAATCTTATTAATAGCTAAGTATTACATAGTGGTACTGCTGTACGCGGTAGTGTTGTGTTCGATTTTAGTGTAATGCATAGGTGTAATGTTCTTCTGCAAAAGAACGTGGTTTGCAGCTTTTATAGTTTTGAAAGTATTTTGAAGAAAGTATGTTCAGCTACTTCAACATTCATTCCTAAGTAAATGCTTTTACCGCATGCAGTAAATGCATGCATTTCCTATATATTTTGGAGTGTGTTGAAACTTTATAACTTCAAGGTTTAATGAGCCAGAACAGGCAACTCATCTGAGCTTGCACAGGCTTATTATCGTTAACAAGTGGCAGGCTAGCTAATTTCTTTTTTCGAGATTTAATTCATTACCACGCAACCGGATAGTAAATCCAGTCAACGGTCCATTCTAGGCTTGAACCCATGCTAGCTAACGCAGATGTGAATTAAATGCTGTGCGCCGTGTATGTGATGGCCGTATGATACGCGATACGAGGAAATGTTGGATATTTGCCCTGAAAATCACTTATTTGATACATGCAAATTGTGCATTTGGTAGACATTATCGTATAACTTGCGTAATAACAATTGCACAGCAGAATCAATCCCATTTTCAAGAAACACATCAGGGGAAAAAGGTGTATTTTGGTTTCTAGTCAATTCTTTGTAGCTCTGTTATTATTGATTGCTAACTACAAATCAAGCAACGTAGTAAGGAAAAAAACTGTGTGAGCTATACGACATCATTTCGAGATAATAACGCTTTTAGAAATGTAGTTTACTTCTTAAAATAATGTATGAAAGCAAGAACTGAGACAAACAATGTTTTTTTGGTGCGGAAAATTGTGGTTTTTTCAATTGTTTTTCTTTGAAAACATGCAAATAAATTATGAAATGTGCACTAACTGAAGGTTAATTGAACTCCCCAACTAGTAGATATCATCTTTTATAAAAAAAATAATTATATTCTTTTCAGTGATTAGCTAATAATTTCACGCAAAGGGCCGTAGAAAAATTAGGCAAAAAAACAACGAAAGGGCTTAAGTTTACTAGAATTCATATTTATTCGTGGAGTAATTCCATTTCCTATTAGTTGCATGCATGAAACATCAAATTTTGAATTATTTTTCGGAGTAAATAGAACAAAAAATACATTTCATTTTACTTACAACGAAAAGAATGGCAAGGCGTGTTAAATTATGTAGAAGTAAGAATTAGAAACAGTTTAATTGGTGATGCCAATTTTTCTGTTGGTTTTCTACACTAATCGGACCTCCGGTTGGCATGTCAAATGGTCATGCACTTTATGCCTTTACGAAAAGATGATATATGCTGAATAACTTAAACTGCGAGGTTGAATCCCGCTTCGGCTTCAGAGTCCAGCTCCCTGGTCCTCTAAAAACATATTATTTTCATCCACCTCTATACAATTAGAATCGGCAAGTTAGGCCATATATCCTTTTCTCTATTCGTAATATACGGCTTGATTTTAGTTAGCGAAAGCATATGTGTTACCTTTCCTATTTTGAAATTTGTTTAATTATTCGTAAATTCTATTGATTGAAAATTGATACAAATAAATAATTTTTTTATTGCATTTTATCAATTTTATCAATTACTACATGAAAAAAGTAAAAAGAAGAGCAGTTGAAGGACACCAGCTTGTTCTACAGGAGTTTGAAGGAGGCACGGTGCAGGTTGGCCCCTAACACCGCAATGTGCCTGGATGCGGAAGGAAATTTCTTGACGAACGAGCGGGAGGTGATCGAATGAAGTGAAAGTGCTACTAAGAAGGACATCTGAATGGAGCAGAGGCTGGCGCAAGTGGCAGTACAAGGCAACCACGACAGCAGCAGCACAGCATTAACAACAGCGACAGCATTGGCTCCGACGACGAGGTACCCCTGCCATATTTGGATGAGATTTCAAGCAGCTTAAGAGCAGTAAGTCTGCTGGCAGTGATGGACTGACGGCTGAGCTCTTCTAGATGGGCCCGAGAAGCTTACCGTCGAAATGCATCAGCTGATCGTGATAATCTGGAAGCAGGAGGAACTACTGGAGGAGTGGAAGCTAGGTGTCATTCACTCAGTCTACGAAAAGGGCGACAGGCTGCATTGCTCGAATTTCTGAGCCATCACAGTCCTGAATGCCGCCTACAAGATCCTGTCCTGTCCCTGTCCTGCATTCTTCAGACTTGCGCCCCTTGCTACAAATTTCGTTGGCAGCTACCAATCTGGGTTTGTTGGAGGCAAATCCACCACCTACCAAATTTTCACTCTTCGGCAGATCCTCCAGAAGTTCCCTGAGCGCCAGATACCTACGCACCACCTGTTCATCGACTTCAAGACGGCTTACACCATAGACCGGAATGAGCTATAGAACATCATGCCGCTGTACCATTTCCCTGGGATCCGGCTGGTAGTGCCCATCATAAATGGGATGCAGTGCAAGGTAAGAGTATCGAACTTGACATCGGAATCGTTCGAATCTCACAGGGATCTGAGGCAAGGTGACGGACTCTCTTGAAAATTGCCCTGGTAGGTATCATTCGAGGCGCGGGGCTAGACAACGACATCCGTGGCACGATCCTCTACCGGTCTCTCCAATTTCTTGGCTTCGCGGATGATATCGACATCATCGGCAGGACATCAGTGAAGGTGTGTGAGGCGTACATCCGACGAAGACGAAGAATCTGCTTGCCGGAAACTCAGACCATCTGGGAAGCAGTGTATAAGTTGACGGCGACAATCTCGAGGAAGTAAAGGAGTTCTGCTATCTCGGGACGGTCGTTACTTCGGACAATGACATCAGCAGCTAAATCCGGAGACGATTTGTACAGGGGAATCGTGCATACTATGGGCTTCTCCGACTGCTGAAATCTAGATGACTTCGAGCCCGCACGAAATGTGAGATATTTCGCATATTGATCCGCCCGGTGCTTCTCTATGGACACTAAACCTGGACCATTCGAGCAGAGGATGCAAACGCTTTGGGCGTGTTTGAGCGATGCATCCTCCGAACCATCTTTGGCGGTGTGTTCGAGCATGAAGCGTGGAGGAGAAGGAAGGAACCACGAGCTTGCTGAGCTGTACGGCGAACCGAGCATCCTGACGGTGGCGAAGGCTGGCAGGATACGATGGCTGGGGCATGTCATGAGGATGCCGGACTCATGCCCCAGCAAGAAGGAGTTCGACCGCGATCTCCAGTTCGGCATAAGGCGCAGCGAATTGAAAACAGAGCCATCTTCCGCATGTTTTAACACATTTAACTCATTTTCTTTCTTGCATCAATCGAACAAACAAGACAATCTTTTTAAATAAATACCCTTTATTTAGTATTTTTCTGGCTCTCATTCAATGTTTGCCTAACTGTGTGATTGGATTTCTCATCCATAATACCGGGCGGGTCTGTTTTTTTATTATTGTTATTTCCCCTTTCGAGGACACTACCTTCCTTCCTAACTGGAACACCGGTGCTTTACCGTTTTTATAGTGCTGTGTTATGGTTAGAAGTATCTATTATCCTTCCACAATCTCATTGCAACACACAATTCAATCGAGCACGAGGAGTTCCTTCGTATTGGTGTATTCAATTTCATTTACTACTATTGTTTCTGTCATTTTGCTTTCTCCACAGATGAGGTTTCTATCGCATTGATATATATCTATTTCTATACTGTTATGTTGGTGTGTATTTGTTCAACAACAAAATCCATCCGTTTCCTATCGAATGTATATTCTGTTTCTGTGTACTATTGCGCTTCAAGTGCCGTGTGTTGAGAGAAGAGGCTTTACCCAACGGTGCCATAGTTTATCAGTGCGTGGTTACGAGTTGAGTGAGTTGTTGTTGTTGAGTATACAGGTTCATGTGGCGCCTATACGCGCACCATTGGAGTATGTTTGGGCGAACTACTACTTGAAGTTAATGGAAGAGTGAGTTGTACGTACTACGTCTCATAGTGATTTTGCAAAAGTGGGGTGTAATTTTCCATCTCGGTACTGGTGTGTGTACGTGTGTGTGTGTGTTTATGCATCTAATAATATAGTTTTGCTATACCTCTTTCCATTAAACTACTACTACTACTACTACTACTACTAATGTTACTAAATGAAGCAACGCTCTTTAACGCTGCTTTACTCTCTATACACGAGGCATGCGCTTTACCACTGTGTGCTTCTGCTCTCCGTGCGTGTGTATGGAAAATCGGGTCTATCATGTACAAAATTTAAACCTAAAAACAATAAAAACAACAAAATAAGCACAAACACATTCAACTGTTGTTGTGCCGTGGGGTTGTGTTGTTCGGACTAACACAACTTTTCTTGTTTCCTAGTGTTTTCTTTTCTTCAACTGGGGAAATTCTACTAAATCTAAAAAAGGATTTTTTTTGTTGTTTCTGGAAGAAAACAGTACTCTTACAGTAAATTTTTAATACCTCAACTACTTTCTCCCCCCCCCCCCTCAATTAACGTGTGTTGATAGCCTCATTTTCTAACCATTTCTCATTCAAGTTGTGGTGTGTGTGTGTGTGTGTGTGTGAAATACAAAAGGAACATACATTTATTTGTTCGTGGTAGAGCTTTTGCCACTCAGTATTAACGCGACAAATTGAACCAAAAAAGAAAATAGGCTTACTTTAGTAACAATGGTGGAATTAAAACATTTCTAACGAAACAATCATGGCGGCTCCTCTCCATCCATCCATGTGCATATAATTAATAACATTTGTTTTGTTCCTGTTCTTGTTCTTGTTGTTTGCTTTGCGCTTTTATGTTTTACTACTATATACAAGTTTGTTTTAATTCTAAACATGTTTTTTTTGCTAGTGTTTTCATCCGTTCCAATAGTCTCTCGGCATCGAATGGGCGAATTATTCAACAATGTCTTACTGTTTGCTGTTTTTTCCAAATTGGAATTATTGTGTCTTTTCATATTTTGTATTGCATAACATAATACATAATAACATATTATATGTAAATTTCATTTACCTTCTCGCAACGCAAACATTCAAATAGTTTGATACATTTCTATAACCTTCCTTCGGGAGAGCTTTGCTAAATTTAGTTCTATTAATATTCTACGCTTACATAAATACAAAATTAAAAAAAAAGAAATTAGAACGGTCCTGCAAAACAACCCCCTCGATCGGGTGCTTTCCAGCCAAAGTTCCGGCTTCAGTCTAGTGGGAATTGTTTTGATTCGCTAAAAACCTATACCAATCGCGTCTAAGATGACGCGACGCTATAATTTATGCTAGACCGGGGCCAGACGACGAAAACACAGACGACGGCTCATAAACAGTGGGCCGCCGCACGGGCACGGGTTGTGTTTGGGTTTTGTTTTTTAACCGCAGCATCAAAATCAAACAGGTTTTAGGGGGTCGCGCGAGACACCAATATGCTGAAAGCCTTGAACGGTGCTAGAAATCGATCATGGCTAGCAGCACCTCTTTCTGTACCTCCTTCCTTTTGCGTGTGTCTAGGCTTCATTAACGCGTGTCTGGGCGGAGCGATGATCGTCTGTTTTCCGTGCCTGTTTGTGGCCCAACGATGCACACCCCGATAAGCGTGCAGAGAGATGGGGGAGCAGTACATTTGAATATTATAAGCATACAAACAGCGATATTAACGTCGTCTGCCTATTTTACTCATCATCTCGCTCCGCCATCCCAGAGGCCTTTACCTCCTTCTCTTTTAACTTTAACCGAATGTAAATAGATAAAATAACGTCACAAGTTCCAACATCCAAGCTCATCTCTGTACCTGTTCCTTTTGTTTTCGTCTCTACTATATGTTCTCCTTTTTTTCAATATACTAAGAAGATCAGGCTCTTCCAAGAAGACGGCACATCCTCCTTAAACACGTAAGAACTAATTTTGACTGGTTTCGCACAAGGAATGAAAGATAATTTCAGTTATAATTAATTTCAAAATACAACAAATGGCCGAGTTTGTGAAGTAATATTCTAGAACCGAGCTCGAGTGTCCCGCTTTCCCTTACCCTTTCCTTCCCACCTTCTTCTTCTGCAATCCAGACGAGGAAACGGAACCTCTTTCCTCCCCTATCTATGCGCGTATACGTGTCGTAGCGTCAACTGTTGTTTTGTTTCAAAACTTGTTAGCGACTGTGCTCTAACTGAAGATTTTTCGAACATTGAAAGTCGCAACCGTTGAAAAAGGAACAAAGTATCGTCTTTACTACCGATCGCCTGATCTAGCGGCACGATCATTGCTCGTCGTCTCCCTCTATCTTTACCTCCGGCGTGATGTCGATCAGGGGAATTTCGTCACCGCTGGCATCGCCGGACAGTTCGCACTCTTCTGCATCGCTGCTGTCCGGCGGCTGCGGTGCGCCATTGGGTCGTCGATGCAACTGTTCACCGGCACCATTCAGCAGCAGCTGCTGATGGTGCTGTATTTGCTGCTGCAAGCTGGCGGCCGATCGCTGCTGCTGCTGCTGCTGCAGGTGATGCTGGGCGAGCGCATGGACGGCGTACGTGTTGAAGTTTTCCTGGCTGCCAAACACCGAATGGTAGCTAAGATCAAATCCTTCCCCTCCATTTGTACCACGCCCACCACCACTAGCACCAGCCTCAGGATGGTGCTGATCCCAGAGGGAATGGGTTTCTTCATTGCCACGCGCTGCTGCACTGCTGGCTGTGTCATTCGGCGAACCGCTCATCTGCATAGCGTAGTCACTGTAATCGATCCACTCGTTCGTCCCATTGTGGCCACCGTTCATTGATCCGTTTGCGACAAGGGCGCCGCCGTGTGGAGTGATGCCACCGATCGCACCGCCATTTAGCATCGACGCACCATTCATACCGCGCGCCATCAGCTCGGCAGCATTGGCAAGCATCCCGTTGGCGAAGATACTGGCGCCGACGCCGGGCCCGACACCGACACCGTACGAAAACGGCACGAGTTCGGACTTTTTCCTGCGACGGCGCCGTCGCGGCTCCCCTTCCGGCCGTATCTCGTGCACATGCTGCCCGCGGAACTGATCGACCGTCCCGTCGGCGTTTAGATAGACGGCGGCGTGGCAGCTACGGATCGCGGAACAGCGCCACACCTTGCGCCCATCCTTGCGGACGTAGTGCAGGAAGTAGCGGCAGTTTTGAAACACGAGCACGTCACGATTTTTCCAATTTTTTACGATCTTGTAATCACGTGTTCCGCGCAGCTCGTCCCCAGTAGGCGGTGCAGTTATTAATAAGCCTGACTGATCGGGCCGATGCTGTAGCGAACGGGGATGGTATTTATCCGGCCCCATTAGGTAGTCGCTCTGGTCGTGATTGTGCGGCTGCTGATTAGATTGGATCACGACGCCGTTCAGGTCGGTGTAGAGCGAGGCGTGGCACTGGTTTTTCTTTGCATCAAAGTTAAAGCATCGGAAGAACGCACTTTGCTCCGTGGGATGGCGCGATATGAAGCGGAATTGAAACCCATCGTAAAGGATGATTTTTGGCAGCATCGATTCCGGTCCGGCGCCGCCCGACACTCTCGCCCCCCGGTCTGCGATCAGATCGGTGGGCGTTGCGCCTTCTTCCTCCTCATCGTCGGACTTTAGCTCGATCGGTTCTGTCATTAACTGTCCGACCGATTTGGCGTCCAGCGATGGCGCTTCTCCCGCCTCCCAACCGTCCGCGGTGGGATGATTGTGGCTAAAGTCTTCCGGCACCTGTAGCGTCTTGTTGGGCAGCAGCAGCACAGTCGCCCGGCATCCGGACACGGCCGAGCAGCGAAACACAATCCTGCCATCCTTGCGCGAGTAGTCCAAATAGAAGCGCCCGCTGCGGTAAAGCACCAGATCACGGCCCTTGGAGTTCTTGGTCAGGATGAAATCCGTTGTGCCCACTTGCTCGGCTGGCATCCGGACCTGGGGCAGCTCGTCGTCAATCTGTCCGCCGGCCACCTCCGGCCACACGGTCGGTATGGGATGGTTGTGCTCGTGGTTCCGCGTACTGACCAGCTCGTACGTGTCCTCCTTCGTGTGGAACGACACCGGGCACTTGGTTTCGAGGCGCATCGCACACCGCCAATAGATGGTGCCTTCGCGTTTGCGAGTCGCGAACCGGAACCGATGGCCCTGGTGCGTGATGTAACGGTGGTACGTTCCACCACCGGTCAGCAGCATCGAATCGCCCGTCCCGTCGGCCCCGTTCCCAAGCGTATAGTCGAGGGAGGAGGACACATCAAGCATGGCTTTCGTGTACTCGCCCCCATCGATCGACGAGTGGCTGATGATCTTCTTCGGTGGCGAGTGGTTGTGATCGACCAGCTTGGCAAAATTGATTGACCCGTCCGGGAAGAGGTGCACCGAGCCGCGGCACAAACGATGCGACGAGCAGCGCCACACCTGGCCGCCGCTCTTCTTTTTGTAGTCCTCGAAGTAACGCCACCCGAGGTAGATCATGATCTCCTTGTTCTTATAGTTCTTGATGATGCGGTACCCGTTTCGCCGCGCTACCTCTGGGTCTTTGCTCAACGGCTCTATTGCGGCCGTGTCACCGTGGCCTCCCGACTCAACGCCCCGCTTTCCACCCTCGGTCCCACCGTCCGGCAGCTTGATCGGGCTCGTTATCAAGCTGTCCTTGGTGATGTACTTGTCCATATCCTCCACCGGTGGGTGCGTGTGGATAAAGTTCTTCGCCTCCTGGATCGTACTGTTCGGCAGCAGAAACGCTCCGGCGGGACAGTTTTTAAACATCGTGCACCGGTACGACCGTCGCCCGTTCTTCGACTCGTACTGGAAGTAATACCGATAGCCCTTGTAGATGAGGAACTCTCGCTTCTGGCCACTCTTGACCAGCTTGAAATCGGTCGACCCTTCCGTTGCTTCACCCTTGGCCGGCAGTCGAATCTCGCACAGCATCGCGTTCTCGTGCGGTTCTGACGGATCCGGCGGCTCGTGGTTGTGCGGTTGATCGTTCACGTTGAGAAACTCGAGGTTGCGCTTGGTCTGTATCGACGCCAGACAGTCCTTATCGTGACGCAGCACGCAGCGCCAGTAGAAGCTGCCCTCGGGCCGTGCATGGCAGTACTTGTACCGGTAGCCCTCGTACACGATAATCTTCTGCGGCCGGCGACGCTTGTCCTCCTCGCCGCCTTCCGCTACACTTCCGCCCGCCGTCCTGTACCGATCAGCAGCGCCCCCGTCCACCGGGAACTCCATGCCGTAGTCCACGTTTTCCTCCTTGCACACCTTGGCGATGCAGCCGTTCGAGTGCAGGAACACGGTATCCGTACACGGACGGCCTGCCTCGCCCGACGCCTGCTCCTCGCCACCGACAATGCTCGTGCACCGGTACACCCGCACGCCATCCTTGCGCGTCATAATCAGTCCGTGGGTGTGTCCAGCGTACAACAGCAGCTCCGAACCATCGTCCGCCATTCGCAGCTCGTAGTTTCTACGTGGATCGTTCTGTTCGGCCATGCTGCCGTTGTTGTTGTGGCTGCTGCTGCTGTTGCTATTGCTGCTATCCAGCCCGTGCATCGAGCGCTCCAGCTCGGTGGAATCGTTGCGGGACGAGTTGGCAGCCGCCGCCGCCATCAGCGCTGCCGCTGCCGCAACACGGCGCTGCGCAAGCTCCACCTGACGTTGGCGCAGGAGTTGCTGCTGCTGCTGCTGGCGCACGAGCCGTTGCTGCTGCATTGCGTGCTGCTGCTGTTGCTGATGCAGCAGCTGGCGCTGCAACTGTTCCGCCTCGACCGGGTCGGGCTGTATCGTTTCGTACTTGCTGTCCGCGTCCGGTTCCGTCGGCGAGTGCGTATGGGACAGCTCGTTCGTGCGGAACAGTCGCCCGGCGTAGCTGCATATCTTCACCGGACAGCCGGTAACACTGCACGCCCAGTACCACTTGGGCAGCCCGCTGACGGATTTGTTGCGCCGCAGGAACCGATTGTCGTCGAAGATGATGTTGTACGAGTTGAAGCGTGCCTTCACGACCTTGAAATCCGTCGAGCCTCCGTCCTAAAACGAAACGAATTTGCGAAACGATAATGAAAGCGTTCTTACAAGCTGGGGCAGCTTTCCACTCCTCCCGGTACCGTCTACATACCCGAGCGAAGTGCGGGTTTGGCGCACCGGCATTGTAGATCAACTCCCGCAGTCCATCGTCCAGAAACTTTTGCACCTTTTTCGTGGGTTCGATCACACCGCCGAGAACGCGCGTTGTCGTGCGGCCATGCGGAGGGTTTGCGAGCGCCAGTGGCACCCGCCCGTCGGCCTGCAGTCGCGCATTGGCCAACCCTTTCAGCCGTTGCCACTGCTGGTACATTGCGTCTCCGGGATGGTACGGCAAAAAGGTGTTACCAACACCACCACCACTACCACCACCTCCACCGGACGCGGCCGCTGCCGCTGCCGCCGCCATCGATAGCATCTCCGTAACGAACCGCTGCGGACGACCGCGCTTCCCCGTAACATTGGAGTAGTCTGTTATTTTGAGCGTTTTCAGTCCGGACGAACCGGGCTGCGGGGAGAATTCCGTCGTCTTCCAGCCACGCTCGAACAGCTGGGGCGGCTGGTGTTGTCCAGTCGCCAACCCACCAGCACCGCCACCATCACCACTCTCGGCACCATTCGCAACGACAAACTGCTGCCCATCGCCATCGGAACTGACGTCATTGTCTGCATCCTCGCCGATCTCGTCCTCTTCGTCGATTTGTGTCTCCTGGGCGAGGAATTGGTTCGGATTGAAGTACTCTTCCTCATCGTCGTCTTCATCCTCGAGATGCTGTTGCTGCTGATTGCGGTTTTCCTCCTCCCCGTCTCGGTCCGGATCGATAGCTTCCTGCTTAATTTGATACGGTCCCAGGTCAGCTTCCTCACCATCGTTCTCCACCTTTCCCGCACCTTCCCCGTGACCGTCACCATTGTAGGGCTTCTTTATACTCCCACTGCTGTCATCATCATCGTCATCCGGAAGGCCCCCGGTTCGGTGTCGTTTACGGTCCGTCGATAGCTCGTCGTCCTCCTCCTCCTCCTCCTCATTGCCTAGCTCTCCGCCGTCTCCATTGCGTGACAATCGGCGCCGCTTGCTAGACAGCTCCGGTGCCGCCGCCGCCGACGACTGGTACGAAAGATCGTTCGCCCCGACGATCCCGTCGGCTGAATCGGCCGCCAGCCCGAGCTCAGCGAAGAAACTGACCCGCTTCTTACGCAGCAAGCGATCGTTCTGCACGCACTGGGCTTTGTACTTGAAGAAGGCCTCAATGCTGAGGATGCAGTTGGCGCATATGTTTGCATCATGATCATCGCGTACGCTTAGCTGCAGTTCCACCATCATGCCGGCGGGGATCATTCGTGTTCGGTCACGTGAGCCAGCAACGGTTGGAGGTTCAACCCGCGAAGAGAGCAACGAGCATGAAATGAAAAAAGAAGAAAAAGAAGAAAACGATATATTATAAGAAATGTGTCTGTTGTCTCATTCTGCAGCGATTTTATGTTCTCACCACAATTGTGGAGTTTTTCAATTCGTTTGCATAGAGATAAAAATGGTTACCAAACACCACGCCACCGAGTAAAACAGTGCACATACACCACACACACACAAACTCCACCAACCGCAGGGTAGCGTCCGGGTGTGCCAACCAAAGAAAAAAAACAGCGGGGCGATAAATTTGGAGTGTTCGCCTTTTACAGATTGTCAATTCAGAATCGAGCTAGGCCTACTACTACTTTCAGCCAGAACATGACGGTGGTGTAGGAAACTGAGACGAAGGCGACGACAACGACAACGATGCGACGATATTGGAAGGTTTTCATTCCCCCCGACCCGAAAGATAAGGGAATCCATCCCGGGCGCTGCCGTTGCCGTTTGGGAGTGAGCGCTTAACTTGCCTTTCGGGGTCGTCTATCAGCGACACTGCCAGTGATGGATGTGGGAACAATAACAATACAAAAGGGACGGGCAAAAAGTGTACCACAATTTTTTTAGGGTTTGTGTGGTTGTGTGGCTGTCTGTGTGTGTGTGTTTGAGTTTTTGAAAACGACTCGTCACACATTAAAAATTGTGCCCTCGCATGGTGCTGCCGTGATAAGTGTGTTAACCTGTTGGCAATGAGCTGAAGAAGAAGAAGAAGGGATATATGGTTCGAACATATCAAGCCAGTTCTGTCTGGCGGTCGGTCGGACGATTGGTCGGTTGACTTGCGCGATTGCGTAACGATGAAATCTTTATTTAAATATTGACATATCGATTTTAAATCAAACCTGCCCTTTTCCTGCACACTCGCACTCGCCCTGCCGATACACCTCCGTCTCCGTGGTACTGGTGTTTGCGTGCTAACCCCCCCTGCGAGAGTGCGTAACAAGAATTTAATACATCTCTATCTGTAACTCTCGGAAAACCGCCGCTCGACGGAAAACTGCTGCAACGTGTATCATGTACCATCATCATCATCGTGTTAGAAAAGGAAACGGTATTACTTCAGAGCATACGCATACAAACACACACACACGGTTGACTAACTTTATGTTTCTTCCTGCTGTGTTGCAAAACCACCCCTCCCCCCACCCCCTGACTCCTCGTACCGCATTTTTATTATTATTATTATTATGTTGCGCTCTAACCAATGCAAATGAATGGAATGAATGCAACCACGGTGGTGGTTGTTGTTGTTGCTGCTGTTGCTGTTGCTACTACTGTTGTTGTTTCTGTGCAGTTTTGCTGTATTATTTTCCCGTGTGGCTCATCTAATTACACTAATTGTGCAAACGTAAACCGAGCATCGAACGTTCGTTTTACGTTTCACATGTCTTTTTCTGTGTGTTTTTTTTGCTGTACAGGGCTGCCGAGGAGCAATGTATAGATATCCGTCTTACTGTACTGTATAATACATTAAATGTGCGAAAAAGAGAGTCACATGATATGGAAGAACGGCACACAGATGAGGAGGTACAATGCAATACAATCTTTTAAATCTGTTTCTTCACAACACCACACACACACACACCCATCGATCATCGCAGGAAATGGAGGTTTTTGTGTTGAAGCTGGTGGTGTATGTAATAACATTTTTAATCGACCCCGGACAGACAAAGCGCGCATGTGGTTTCCTTTTTTTATCGTTGCTTTATAGAACATATTTGGCATATTGGCGTCCTCTCGTCGACCCCCTTCGTTCGATCGATGTATTGATGTTTTTTTTTCTAAAAATGTTTGTGTATTGTAGTTTATTTTTACAACAAAAAACAAAGGACAAACACACATATACATTTTTCAACGGCCAAACGGTTTTGTACGCTGGCGGTAAGGTGGGAGCAATGGCAAAAATCAATAAAAAGAGCAATATTGTATGCCCATACAGCATTTTGTAATACAGGGTTTTCCAAGACAGTTTCGAATGTAGAAATTGTTATTCACCGCATGCAAAATGCTGTTCCAAATGGATCTGGCATTTCATATCCATCATAATAATTTTTAATTTCTTCAACATGATTTTCAACACGACTCAAGCTGGATTGAGTTTGACAGTTCTATGTTATGTGTTGAAATCATGTGTCACTTGACGCAAGGTCCCCAGGATTCAAACTTTGTTTACATTTATTTAATTTGTTCATATAATTTATCTACCCCATTTTTTCAATTAAATATTCTTTAAAAATATATTTTGGGCTTTGAGAGTTCGTATTTAACATTATAACAATGATTTAAGTGTGTTGTTTCATGTTATTCCGTGAATTTATTCTATAATTCATTGTGTTTTCGACATTTTTGAAGATAAAAACTAAGAAATCATTATTTTTTTTCAATTTTCATATTAATTCCTCATTATCAACGAGCCGTATGGACAATTTAAGTGACATTAGAACTCTTACTCACATGATTTTACATTTCGTGTATAAACAAATCATCAAATCTTTTTTTAACATTTCTCTTTTTTTTATAAAATCAATAGACACACAAAAATGCACGTAGTAATAAAGAAATCTGTTCTATTTGCTATGCTTTGTGTGCGGAAACCATTAGTTAATGGTTTTAAAATGACGATCAACTATGGCGACCCCCCCAAAGGCCCTTATATCCACCACCTGATATTTTTAATCCACCTTGGTTGAAACTGAAATTTCATTTTCAAGCAAATAAATCATTTGACAATTGTTCAAAAACATCTTGGATGCGGTGAATAACAATGTTTACATTCGAAACTCGGCTTGGAAAACCCTGTAACTTAGTATATGCGTTAAGAGGAACGGTAAGCGTTTAATGTGAGAATTAGGCAGAAGGTGTGTGTATGTGTGTGTTGAGGTTGTGTGAGAAATCTCTGTTCGTTTGATAATGCAACCAACAGCAGCCCTGTGGCGCAGTCCATATTAAAGATAGTAACCGTGTACAGTTGCTGTTGATTTACACAACTTTAAAAAACTAGTTAATTTGTGCTTAATGCATATATGTGGGAGCTATTCTTGCAGCTCCGATTCACAGGTGTGGTTTGGGATCGTTGATGTTGTATCCATTTTGTATCTGTTTCTGTTCCCGTTGGTGATAATTGGCTTTCTGTTCTAGATTATTTTCGATTGAAGATCAAATCCTGTTCTTTAATTAAGATCTGCTTATGTTGAATATCCCGGTTAGTAACTATTATGATCTAAAAGGCTGTGATCACAACTCTACCCTTTCATCCAATCCCGTTCCTGGACGTATACTTGAGCCATGTATTTCGGGTTGTGTTTGGGTTTATTTAATTATTTAATTAAGTTAGTTTAAAGATTCTATCCATAAATTGTACAAAAAAAAAGTAAACAACAAAAATCATAGCAATATATTAGTGAATTGGTGAATTGGAAATGATGAAATTAATAAATAGCTTTCTACTATCCACGCTTGAGTCACGGGGTTTTGACCGTCTCTACTGAAAAAACTGCAAAAACAACCCAATAAAAAAGTGCATTTCTATCTAAATTAGGTTCGAAAGGAGAAGGAGAGAGAGAGAGAGAGAGAGAGAGAGAGAGAGCGACTTTTGTAAGATAGTGACGTCAATTCCGAGTTAAATTTGCATAACATATCACATGCCGCATGATACAAGGTCAATCGTATTAAGTTTGAAACATAAATGTGCCATTCCCCGATGGCCTTTTCATTCGTTGTTTTAGCGCATTTGGTGTTTGGTATGTTTTGGTGTAAGCAAACGTGTTTAAATTTCCGTTGAAATCGTAAATTCAGCCACACGCTGCACCAAACACGCTGTATTGTAAAGGAGCGTAAATGTTTTATGGAACAGATAAACTATACTTGTTGTTTTGTTTTGGGACTTTTTAACTCATTAGCGGTTTCAAGAATGTTTTTTTTTTCTGTTTCTTTCGCATACACTTTTAAATGTAAGTAATTTTTCATTTTCTTAACCCTTTTCCGAACAGCATGATGTGTTCACTGCTAGGCCGACATATTCCGTGAAGTGAGTTTAAAAAGAAATAATAACCGTGTATTATTTTACTACCACAAAAACCCCGACCATTGGTGGTCGACGCAATCTTTCTACAGAAACATGCTTTGGCTCGCAGGCATTGCACAACGTCTGGTGGTGGTCTCGGGTATATTTTTCAATTCTCAGGCCATTTGCTTCGATGCCCTGGCGCAGGGTATTCCCCCTCCCCCCCCCAACACACCCAACATGGAACAAAAAGAAAGATAGTTATTTACCATAACTACACTGAAGAGAGGAATTGAAAACAATTATGATAGAACCCAACTACACACAAAACCAGTCCCGATGGGGGGACACACGGGTTGGTAAAAAGTTGCAGCTTTTCTTGCGCAGTTTTACCATCGCACCCGACCCGGCCAACCAACCAACCAACCTCCGAACGACTCTGACGTCGTTAGCAGCGCATACTACGATTACTGATGCAAAATGCTAAGTCACGTCCAATTGTGGCTACTTGCTGGAACTTTGCAACCAATCAGGGGTTTTCAAACGAAATGAACAGGATTTAAATTGCCCCAAGGGGTTCATTGTATTGGCATACGATTGGGCATTCTAGAATGTGATGTGTTCTGGTCTAATTCTCTATCGCTTCTAAGCGAGATTCGCCAAGCATTGAGAAGCTCTGTTAAAAGATGTATGTATTCAACGTTGACAAACCCCGATGGGCAAAACAAGATATTCTAGACCAGCAGAGCGAGCTAGCAGCAACTATTAACCTTACACAGCTTCAAGAAGTGACTACAGGCACACATACACACACACAGCTTGCCCGCTTCCACATCGACCACTATATGGAGATGATGTTGCATTGCGACTGGTATGTTGATTTGCATTTTCTTTCTTTCTCCTTTCCCTGTCCCTGATCCTAATTTCGCTTTTTCCTTTTACTGCTCGTTACTTGCGCTATTTCATGGTGTTATGTTTCTTCGCTCGGTGCGTAGTTTTGTACTTATATTTTGTACAGGCAGTATCACATAAATGTGTGTCTGTGCTGTTTGCGCTTTACTCCTCTGCAAACGTTAAATCCAACACAATCGCATTTTATTACTGTGCTACATTGCCTCTCGTTCTCTCTTACACACAAATCTTCTTTCTCTGTTTTTGCCGACCTCCCCATCACTTCCATGTGCACCATGTGGAATGTCAATTTATTGTATGTTTTTATTGTATTGTTTCCAGTTTTGCATTTAAAAAAAAACCTTCAACAACAACAAAAAACCCTGCCCCACAACTTTACACCAATCACCATTTTAAACCACTTGAATCGCAACAAAAGATACACTGACAAACAAAATCAAATAAAACAAAAAGAACTCCACACACACTTACCCACACTAACACACATAATTAAGATAAAAAAAGAGTTTACAATCGGAATGTTTTTATTATAAAAATTTAAGTTCAGCAAAACACAAACGCAATGTTATTGCAAAGATATGTAACTTCCCCGTTACAATCATGTTTGTTGTGCTTCAAAAATAATAACAAACGTCATGGTATTAGCCTGTTGCTTGAAAAGGTCAGTCAAGTAATTAATGAATTCACATTTGTGTGAAGAGTATCATGCCAAGAAGATGGCATATTTGTATTTGCATCCAGTTCACAGATATTTAAATACATTTTTGACTTCAAATGCTTGATTGTGTGCTTGATTTAACTTTTATTTCTTTAATTACCTACCTACCAGGGTATGTTTAGCTAATTAATAATATGAAACTGCTTGTTGTCAAACATGTTTTTTTTTCAAATGGTATTTAAAAAATAATACGTTTAACATATTTAATGTTTAAAAATTAATCTTTAAAAATCTTAAAAATTATGTTTGTACCACCTAGGCAGGTTGAAGATGTTTAATTCGGTTTTGGTTATACATTTTGTGATGATAACATGTCATTTGGTATATTTATTGCCAATTACATTTATGTAAATTAATTTCCGAAATCAATTTTTAAGTAACTACACAAAACCAACTATTATTTCCAAAAAAGCAGAACATTTGACAATCATTTTTTTGCAAATAAAATATCAAACTCCCTAACAAAATGTACGACCTAACCGGGCAGGTTTATAACCATCAAGACAAGAGTGTAGTTTGGGCTTTGTATGATGATGTTTATTATTCACCGTACGACCAGCCAGACAGGGTGAAATATACAGCGAAATAAACTATTTAACAGGTTAAGCCAAAGGGTTGAGGGAGATGCAACATCCGCTTTCGTTAATCATTCAAAAAGAGTTTCTTTTTAAGCGGAGCAGTCACAAATTGATAGAAATAATGAAAATTAATGAAAGTTAACAAAATGCTTGATTTTGAAGTTATTAGAAGTAATGCTCAAGCTCATTCAATTGGTTCATTTCGCTGTATATTTCACCCTGTCTCACCATACCGTCAGACATAATGGCTAAAGACGATAATGCTTTGTAGGGAGTCATCGCACGCAAATTTCAAAAATACGCAAATATTTACCGTGATTTTCATTCAACCTTTTACAGCTTTTCTGACATTGCAGCTACAGAACATTCCGACTGATTATTCAGAGGAACAATCAATTTGCCGTTCGAATAGCTTATGTTGGAAAGAACGAGAGTTTTTCCAATACAGTTTTCGACAATTCTCAACTTCATATCATTGTTTTACAATTTGCAAGATAGGGTAAATGTACCAATAGTGGTGCAATTTGTGGTGGTACAGATGTATTTTAATGGATTTAAAGTGTCAGAAACGACAATTTCTGAATATTTCAACACATAACAGTTGGAATATGTTTTTATCTTCGCAATCAAAACCATTTTTACCATAAAACACATCGAATCTACGAAAAAATACATATTTTTGTGATTGCTTCGTTGTACCTATAATGGTGGTATGGTTCCTATAGTCGTCGTATTGTGTTCCTATAGTGGTGGTAAACAAAGATGCCTCAAAACAGTGTATAATATCAATATAACTTAGTTTTGAGGCTGTTATCGTATGAATAGCATGGATTACCTGTGACCTGTCGTCAATCCATACTCAGAAGAGTTTGCTCGATTTGAAGTCGATTTTTCACTCAGCCAGATAAGCGAATTTTGGCCTTTGTTTCACAAATTACTTACAGAAAACTAGTTTTTGTTGCTTATTTTAATGAAAACAGTACGACATGTCAAAAATGTCACCGAAAAAAATCTAAAATTAGCGGTTTTTATTGATTTTAGAACTAGGACCACTATAGGAACATGCCTGTTTGGTGTACCTATAATGGCACTATCGTAAAAAACATTTAAAAATACGTAAATATGGTCAAAAGCCAATGAATTTGAATAAAACAATATCATTTGATAACAATTATGCTAAAAAACTAATAATTGCGTTGTTATGTGGTCATTTAGAACGTTAACAAGAATATGAGTATCGTTATGAAATCCTAAGGATTTTGGAAAAATGTTGATACCTTTCACAAAATAATGGATTTTTCGGTCACTAAGAAACGGAATGGCCCCATTTCATTTTTAAATCCTTTGTAAAAGGCTAGAGAACATTTCACACTAGCATAAATAACTTAACTACTGTTAATTTATCGTATGAGACGCATTTTAGTGCAATACCACCACTATTGGTACTAGCACCACTATAGGTACGTTTACCCTAATACAAATTTAATCATGACGCATTATATTTTACAAGAACAACAATAATCATCCAAAAAAAATATCGAAATTCCCTCCAGAATGGGAATTTCCCCTTCGTTAGAAAACCGCTGAAGTATACCATTTTTGAAGAAGGCTTTCCCCGCGTTCATGGGGCAATCCATTTCAAAGTTCCGGGACGAAAACAGATCCAGACACGTACCTTCAGTGCCCTGGCTCCGTACTGAAAATATCAAACGGGTTTGTCTCGAATTTCAGACCTTGTTTTCAGAGTAGGTGGACATAAGTTTTGCAAACGTTCTTTGCGTTGTTTTTAACACCTTTCGTAGCCGTATTTCCTTCATCTTACAGCTAAAAAACTACGATGCAAGGCTTTTGTAGTTTTTAGTTTTGTGATTTAGAGTCTGATTTTTTTTAACATCCAATTTTACATTTTCCAAATATTTATTAAAAAAAACTGCTACTACTAATGGCTATAGGATATTAATCGGATACGCAGGGAGACAAATCGATTTTGTTAATCATCCAAAATTACCCAATAAAGTAATTAAAAGTAAAAAAAAAGTATAATATCTTAAGACCCTTAAAAAATCATCTATTTTACCAGCGGTCGCCAAAGTATACCACCCTCATGAAAAATTAAATGCAAAATATTGAAGTTATTATGTATATCAAAAGGGATATTTTGTTTTATTTTCGTGAGAAAAATACCTCGAAATATTACAAAATAATTAAAACAATTGTTTTGTGTCTCGAGCAAAAACATCGTAAAAATGTCATATAATCATTGAAGCATCCTAAAAACAGTTCATTTTATGATCCTGGTAAGGCATCCGAAATTAAAACAATAATATAAACTATAATAAAATATTTCATCCAATTTCATCGCAAGTCGACCAATTTCGAAAAGAAAAGTCGGGAAAAGTGAAGCTCAAAAGAAAGAAGGTAAATATAATTTAGCAAAAACAAAAAGCTAAGATCACCATCATCCTGGCAACATGCCCCGTCGCTGTATGACAGTACGAGATGACGGAGGAAAAGTCAAATGGAAAATAACCCCCCAAACCAGAACCACTGGATCCTCAGCACAGCGCAGTCAATGTCTCGAATTTCCGTGCATAATAAAAATGAGCAATATTTCATCATTTCTCATACGCCGAAGAATTGCGTGCGAAATGGATGCGGCGGCGCTCGCGCGTGGAAATGGACGAGGAAATTCGATGCGGCATCTGAGGCCCGGCCCGGAGTTCGGAACGGGTGGCGAAGGCGCCCCCCGCCGCCCATGAGAGATGTCCTTCTACCCAACTCCCTCCGACCCCTTCCTGTCGTCTTCCCCATTTTTTTCTGTCGAGTTAGTCGCTTGTGTGCTCCTGGGTTTCTGTGCCATCACATTATTATGATTCGTTTTTCGTTTGCAACACAGAGAGGAGCTTGTTGTTTTTCCACGTGGCCTCGATTTTCATGTTGTGTAGTAGTTTGTTGTTTCGTCTTGTTTTTTTGCTCCTTCTTTCTGTGCGCTATCTGTATTTAACCTTTTTTTAAGTGTGTGTGTGTGTGTGTGTGTGTGTGTGTGTGTGTGTGTGTTTTTGTCGCTTTCGAAAACCGTATTCTACCGTTCGGTTTTTCCGTGCTACCTACTAAAACACTACAAACATACAACAAATGGCGAAACAACGCAGCACTTCTTGCCAAACGCAAAGCCAACAACAGCAGCAAAGCAGCAGCAGCAAGCAAGTAAAACAACATTCAACAACGAAAAAACATTAAAATATTCCTCCCCAACCGCCCAACGCAACCACCCCCTCCTCCCTCCCCCCTTTCCCCATCATTGCATCAATATACACGCACACACAAACAGACCAGCATTGGCTTATTATGATTTCCATGTTTTTTAAAAAGCTTCTCTCCGGCTTCGTTTTGCTATCTGTTTTGCCATCGAAAGAGAGTGAGCGAGCGAGCGAACGTCGACCCGGTGGCGTCGCGAGTTCATGCTTTCGATGAACGCGCGGTGGCCGCGCGTGGTGGGCCTTGGGCCGGTTAGGCGGTTAGGCTCCCGCCGGTTCATCATCATCGTTCCCGGTTGATCCGAGAGATCGATCCAGGGACAACAGCCGAGAGGTGGGAAGTTGTCTGTCGTTCGTGTGCCGTGGTTGTGGGGGGAGGCGGAAGGGTGGTACACCTTTTTGTTGGTGTGCGCTTGATAGTCTGTTTTATGATTATTATTACCATTAGTCCGTACCATTATTGCTGCTATTCTCGATGCTTTCGATATTCATTCGTGCTAAAAGTTGAGGTTGATTCAAGAGAAGAAATAAACCAAACTCGCCAACCAGCCAGCCAGCCAGCACGAACATCCGACATCCGACCGAGTTCTTGTGCGAATGTTATTCTGAATCGATTGATTGAACACGCCAACCAGGCCGTTTGCGTTTGTGTTTGTAGATTCGTTCGATTGGATTGGAAAATTGTGAGCTCAGAGTTTATTTGATTTCATCTCGTGTTCTTCCTGCATTTTTCATAGTTTGATCCGCACCCGCGGCCGCCACCCTTCCCACGCCTATCCCGCCCAAATGGCCACGCGATTGTGTGTTACAGGGTTTGGCGGGGATTTCTATGGATAGTTCCCGACTTTATTTATAGACTGTTTACCCAAAAATATTTATTTTCATCGTTTGTTAACAAAAAATGTTGGACTGTTGCCATTATATCGTGGGATCAATTAAAAAAAAAAATGTGTAGAAAACGATAAAAAATCGCAAGACAAGTTCAATAAATTTTGGAAACTAGCCAATAACGAGTGCGTTGATTTCAAAAATATTCCTAGAAACATCCAAACATTTTTGGAAAACAACCAAAAAACCTTGGAAAACCCTGCGTAATGGGGCTTGCAGTCAGGCAGGCAGGCAGCCGGGTGTAGGGGTGTGTGGGATGGATGGATGCGACATAAATCGGATCAACCTCCAGCCGCCGCTGTCCAGCACTCTCTCTCTCTCTCTGGACGGGCAGATTATGTAATTGTGCAACACTGACATATGCCTGCCTTAAGCACCCCCCACACCTTTGGCGTCCCTCCCTGCTGTCCCTGTGTCTGCAGAATTCATGAATTGGAAAATGTGAATCGAAAGAACCACACCAGCCAATAGAGTGTATATGCATGTAAGTATGTATGTTTGCAACACACCATTAAAATAAAACTTTTCACAATCCACTTTTTTAAGCCGCTACCTACACACACACAGCAGGGACGACTATAATAATGGACATAAAAAAAAGACGAAAGACTGTTAAAGCCCCGCATACAACAATTATGATATTGATCATACGCTGCTGATGTTGCTGGGTGTTGTTGTTGATGATTTTACTCGAGAGGACAGACACATACCCGCCCGCCCGCAGAAGGAGATGGGAGATAAAACTGGTGAGAAAATCAATCCTGATTCTCACTCCTCATCTCACTCGCCCTTCAGTATCTCTCTTTCTCTCGCTCTCTTTCTCGCTATTTATCTCCCTTTTTGCTGTCCCCTTCAGCTCCATCCCACCTCTCTACAGAGCTCGCTGCATTGCTCCAACGCAAAAGTACGTGAGATGTGTGTGTTTGTGTGTGTGTGTGTGCATGGAATACACAATTAATGAAACGAGATGAGAAACTCAAAAGTGCAGAAGGAGAGGGAAAATTGTTTAAATGAAACAGCTCGCCAAGTACGGAAAGAAATTGACGAGAAGTTGTCTACATGAGTGGCTTGTCACAGGGGGTGGAAGAAGGGAGGAATGAAGGAAGAGCGAGGGAGGATTGGGGGTGGTGTGCGGATGAAGGCAATGAAACTTTAGAAGTACCATTTATCGACCCAGCGCAGCAGTACAATAACAGCAACAATAACAGTAATAGTATGTAGCGGCAAAACAGTACAATTGTGTGGTTATGTGGTGGTGGTGGTGGTGATGATGGTCATGGTGGTGGTAGTAGAAGTTTAGTTATTGCACTTGGGGTAGAGGCAAATGAGGACGCAAATTCCGCTACAGAAATAATGTACGTACGTACGTAAAACTACACCAACCGTAGTGATGTTAGTAATAAAATTCAACTAGACAAAAATGAGCACACACAACCCCATTGGCACATGAGTGCAGGGTGAAGAGAGGGAGGCGGCTGACTGCTTGCACGCAAACACACACCAGAACACAGATAGCGCTGCTAGGCGTAGTAGTCGTACACTAGACGAGACGCGCGCGTCGTTCGTATCTAAAGATTGCACATGGCAGGACAGAGAGAGAGAGGGGAGGAGAGCGGGAAACATTAGAAGAGTGGTGTAAGATGATGGAGCAGCACCGCGGTGCACGTTTGGATCAAATCAAATACAATCGCGCAGCCTCTAAAACCCTCCGTTCGAGTGAGTGAGAGAGAGAGAGAGAGAGTGAGCCGAGCGATAGAGTGAGCAATTGGAGTGAACAAAAAAAATATACAAAAATGGAATTTGAAACTACACACAACAGTTCGTAACAACCGAGCAGAAAAATATAACGAGCCAATCAATTCAATCAATTCAATGGTGTGCACGCGGTTGTAATAAAAAAAACACAACAGCAACCGCCACAGCAAATACACCAATACGCTGAGAGAGGAAACACAATAAGATTAAACCTATGTGTTGGGAAGATGGGAGTGGAGGGACATATTGGGGGACGGGAGACAGGAGGACACAACACGCAGGATAAGGAAGGCGTAGAATATTCTCTCAAATGTTCAAATGGCTGTGTACAAAAAAAAAACAACAACAGCCAGATCGAAAGATGAAATGGAGCCGTAAAGGAGAGGAAATGAATCCGTAAACGAAGATACCAGAAGAAATAGAGCCTGAAAACGGTGCTTGGTGTTATTATGCATCATAAAAAGATCACTAGCGTGCATACACATTCGGGCCATATACACTCACACACACACACACACACACACACACACACACACACACACACATACTCGCACGATCTATGCTAATGGGGAGTGGCGTGGCAGGGTGGAGGCAAGGGGGTTGGGTGGAGCATATAGTTGGTTGTTAGTTTGCACAATGAAACAAATCAAAAGCCGCTGCACAATCGTTGGATACACAACCGTCCAACCTAACGATGGATGTGGTATTTTAAATGTTTTATTGAGTTAGTGTTTTATACACTTTCTGATATATTTTGCGTTATTTATCTTACTATGTTTAAAAATGTAGAGTTGCAAACAATTGATTTTTTCATAAGTCAGAAGTGGCTAGGGATTTTTATTTATTTATGGAAGAACGGTGACAGACTGAGAAATATGTGCCAGCAAATTTAAAACTAATATACCGACTAATTAGAAAATGCAATAACAAGGACCAAAATCCAATGACTAATAATTACATAAAACTTAGGCATGATAGGCCTTTGTTTTTTTTTTGTTAGGTGTTCATTTGGTCATTGAAAATAGTGTTTCCCATGGGTATTTTGAACTCTTACAACGATTTATTAATGATTTGTTTCAAACAGTGGCTGATTCTAAAATAAGCGAGAAACGATGAATAAATTGGTGAACGAATCCTGTAACTGTCTGGAAGCAAGCCGAAATATTATAATCTTTGAGGAAAAATGATCCATTTATTTTGTACCTGTCCGTCATTTTGTCGTAAAATGAAATTATAATCCTCGCAATGGACCGGCTTACAGTATCTTATTTCAAAATCTTATAGATTTTTTGTCGTTATTGTTCCAAACCATTATTGACCAAACGTTTGAGGGTACCACCACAAACCCGTTTTTGTTTTAATAGCACCCCGACTAAAGGGCTGTAAAAAAAATGTTAGCTTGTGTGGGGTTTCAAATTTTTGTTTCACATGCTTTGCTTGTTAAACGAATAAAGTCATTGCCCTTTTTCGAGTTTTTGTGGACAAATCTTACACAAAATATGTAGACAGCCTATATACCCAGACAGGATACACAGAGTGTGAACTCGAATATTCTTATACTTCATCGAATAAAAAATACTTCATTTCAATTCGTTCATCAAACGAAGCAATTTGTCATTTGACAAACAAATTGCGGGTGAAGTCAAATTTTATTTATTTAAAATATCAGTTGCTAGGGTAAATGTACCAGTATTGGGCAGGTTAGTGCAGCAGTTTCACAAAAACTGCTTGTACACTTACAATTTTTATTACTTTTCATGAAAATGACGTTATTTTGGACGATAAACTATCGAATTATGTTGTGCTATTTTTTATTTGCCGTTTCAAATGCATTTTCTAGCGATATTCATGAAAATGCAAACACTGTTTTTGTTCCTATTTTCGGCAGGCTGTGCTCCTATTTTCGGCAACGCGAATACGGATCGGTAAATGTTTTAATTAATGCCAATAGGTAGACAACAATGTTTAAAACAGTTTTACACTATCACTTTCCTAAGATTGGTGTTGAAAAGTACTTAGATTATTAATTTTATGTTGCCCATTTTGGGCATTTTGCTGGCAGTCACTTTGATGTAAGTTAGCATTGGCAAGCAGGCATTGGAGAAATGAGACTGCCTGACGGCTATAGAGTACGGCTCCGACTGGCTTACAAATTATTATTTTTATCTCAAGTTATTGGATGATTTATAGTGAAATTGGTGATGTTTGATACAAGAAATGTGGTTTTATGTGTCGACATACGCGTTACAGTTTTCTGCTCAAGTTATAAATGAATATTCAACGAAATCAAAAGTGAGGCCAACAGGAGCCCAAAAATAAAGCCAAATGAGTCTGTCAAAAATCAACATTTACCGTGTACCAATTTTCGGCAGCATTTAAAGTGAATAAGTACTTGTTTTTGGTGATTTTAAAATTCCAAGCGGGTTAGAATAAATTCTGCAACCATAGAATCCTTCATAAAAACCACACTTTCATTGTTTAAGTGCTTTGATTCTCTTAATAATGAAACCTGCCGAACTATTGGCTAAAAGCAAATCTGCCGAAACATGTTGAACTCTGCACATTTTGTTTGATATTTTGAAAAATAAGCATGGAAATGATGTGAAACTTCGTATATGAATAACAAATGAGCATATCTCTATGTAAAAAATATGTGTTGATACTATTTTTAACGCGTTTTTGCGTAATTACCAGTTTTTAGTTACCCTGCCGAAAACAGGTACACTGCCGAATACTGGTACAGTTACCCTATTATGTTGTTGTTTTGATTTAAAAATAAAAACATTCGAAATATCTTTGCCTTTGTACAATTATTGCATGATAATTTGATTCTACTTCTACTTGGCGTTACACGTCCTACGCGGACATGCCAGCCTATACAGGCGTTTTCGAGACTTATAAAGTACCACACAGCCAGATAAATAGACATAGGCTATAGGCTTGAACCCACGCCGGGCATGTTGTTAAGTCGTACGAGTTGACGACTGTACCACAAGAACGCTCCGAGAATATAATTGGTTTATCTAAAAAAAACCTGCTCGCAAGATTTTCCTCATGGCATGGTCACGTTTTCCTCGTTTCGTGGAGATCCTGCCGATGATGTTGGAAAGCGGATGCAATGGCGGTAGACAGCAGCCAGACTGCGAACACATTCTGCTTTTACACCACAGCGTGGAATAAAAAAGGCGAAAAAGGGAGAGAAAGAGAGAGAGAGAGCGAGAGAGAGAGAGACAGAGAGAGAGAGAGAGAGAGAGAGAGAGAGCGCGATCGAATGAGAAAATGCGAGCGAATTGCAAAAATGTGAAACAGATTCTTTCTCACCAAATAAACGGACTCCTCCCGGGGGATAGAACGGCTCACGCTGCGAGCTTTAGCAAATACAACAGCAACGCAAAGAAAATCCACATCTTGACATACTTTGACCTTTCTCCTATTTGCTAGCGGAATAAATTGATGATCATTTCCGGAGCGGAGAAGGAGAAGCAGGAACAGGACTGGGAGGGCTCGCATAGATGATAGAGATCAGATTTTGAAGCAGTAACAGAGTAGCATGCATTAGTGTGAGTGGGGAATTCAAAATAAAACACATTTGAACATCGAATGTCCTGAATATGTTTGCCCGATGGAACCAAACAATTTATTCTACCCCTCCCTCCCATGCTGGTGTGCTGGTGTGTATTATTATCATGGATCTGACGATACGGGCCTGGCAAGTTCAGATATCGTTTCATTCGTCTACTAAGCATGGTGTGCCATAAAACCCATACACAAGCCAAGATAAGCGTAAAGAATGATCTAACAATGTGACTCGTGGTTGCAGTCATCGTTGTCGTCGTCGTTGTCGTTGTCCTCTTCACTGACTGACGGTCGGAAGATTGTTAATTTTGTGTCTAAATTGCTTTTATTTGAAGCTAAACTAACACATGCACAGCCAGCAAGAGCGCTATATAGAGCCAAAGGGAATGACGTGCAGGTTCCGGGGCCAGCGAGCGAAGGATTTTAAATGAACCAACAGCACACATATAAAAACGAGTCACAGTAATAAAAAACAATCGTTATAAATGAGAGAGAAAAAACAATCTTTTTTTACAACACACCGAAGGCGAAAGACGAAGTTCAATTTACGTAAAATAAAACTCGAAGATGGGAAAAAAGCGATGGAATGTAAAACTCAACACCACGAGACGAAGAAAAGTACACGGGGGGGAATAGAAGTAGAGTACGAACCACACACACACACGAACACACACCGCATAAGACGGCATGAAAAAGCAGAACGTGAATACATGAGTCGCCAAGAAAAGAGTAGAAGTACGAAGATTAATGATCGTCTATAAAATGCACATTTTCTTTGCTTCAATACCAAAATTAAAAAAAAAAGTGGGAGCAGGACGGCCGATCGCCAAGTTCATAGTTTCGTTCTCGCGCAAACATAGCTTCCACCCATCCCGACCACTCTCTGTTCCATTACCCTTAGCCCTTTCAACGAGGAGAGCACTTCTTTCGCTTATCCGATTAAAGTACACCGTACAGCCAGCCAGCGCGCGGGAGAGCGAGCGAGAAAGCAACAAAACAAACTCCAACAGAGCAAGCGAGAACGAGCGAGAGAATTTAAGTTAACGAAGCAACAACAAAAAACCATACCGGAGCATATGACAGCAACAAATGGGTTGAAGGGACGCCACGGGGCGTTGGGGAAGGTGGTGAGAAGGCAAAAATAAGTTAATACAGAAGAGAGATAGAGGAAACATAGCATATCTCGTTACCGTTTTCTCTAGTACCGACCACCCTCCTCCGTCCCTCCCTCCTCCACATTCTCACTCCCACTGTATCTAGCTGCCGCCACCGCCGCCGCTTATCCCTTCCATCTCTCCTGCATCCACTAAATCCTATGCTGTACACGGCATTCATAAGTAAGCGCTCCACATACATACATACATGCATGCCGAACGTTGCTAACAAACACACACGCAGGGAGCCGGAGCGCGGAGTTGAGGCAAATGTTTTACAAAACTCATGAAACTAAATTACACTTTTGTAACTTCATGAAAATGGGCTATTTGCGTTATGAGTGTATTTGCGCTGTGTACTAATAAATGGGAGCGCGAATACCACGATGAGAGAAGGTAGCTAGAGAGAGAGAGAGAGAGAGAGAGAGAGAGAGAGAGAGAGAGAGAGAGAGAGAGATAGAGAGAGAGAGAGATAGAGAGAGAAAACTAAGGCGTGTGAGAGTGAGAGCAGAACGGAGTAACAGTGATGGACGAAAGTTTAGTTGCCGGTTGACCGACAGTTTACTAGATTGGATGGATTTTATGCTCATTCGCTAAGGACAGACGGCAAAGGTTGTTGCACAACGGCACCAAAAGATACTGAGACAGCGGGAGGCAGGGGGGAGGGGGGCGGGATTGGGAGGTTGTTTGGAGAAGTATGGAGAGATTGTCGTTAAAGAATACTAGATTTGCTTTTCTTCGTGCGCTTTCAAATGGAGCAAATATGGAGAGAATGGTAACGCAATCCTCGCTAACTGTGACTGACAGAGTGTGCACTTTAGCAGCCGCGGCAGCCCCGATCTCAAAAGGGGAAAAGATAAATGCTGAAAAACTGATGGAGCCGTGGTGTAGTGGACGAGATTTAGTTAAGCGACGAGCGTAAAGAGATAGAACCTTTTAAAGCAAATGGGGACAGAACTTCAACACAGTCCCACCAACACGCCCGTGCCCGTTGGGGGACAGACGCACACACTGCTAAATGTGTTGGAGCCAAGTGAAAAGCATAAAACATTCTTCACAGTTATTGCACTGTACAGAGCCGAGGGGCAGCTCGGATGAGGCGAACGCAAGCAGCAGCTCTGGGTTTGTGCACAGCTTGGTAAAAGACCTAACAATATAGCGATATTTTTCACAACATAGTGTTAAAACGGGAACGCAGCACGACGAACGCAAAGCGAACGACGACAATTGACGCTCTGGTTTCAATTGTCAAAAGGAGAAAAGAAAGATGATCATACCAGGGGGGGGGGGGGGGGGGGGGGCGATAGAAGGAAAAGAGTCCACCGTCCGCCCCAATACCAGGGCTCCCTCTCCAACAATCCAGAGCAGCAATAATGTGAATAAATATATAACAATTTGGAAACTTCAGACCCAATTTCGTCATGTGCCGAGGCACGATGGATTGACTTGATTCGTAAATTTAACGAAATGAATTTTAAAGAATGAGCATTAAACCCACGTAGCGACAGCGAAGACGGGCGACAGACGAACGAAACATGCTTCCCGAAACAACCGATCAAAAGGGAGAACAGATCATTCCAAACACGGAAAGTTGAGCTTTTTCCCTCGTTGTTTGGCAAAGCTTCCTACTAAGCCTGTTTTTTCCTCTCTTCTATTCCACGAACCGTCGTTTGAACGGTTTTTGACTTTGAATGGTTTTAGGAATTCTTACACAATTACACACACCCGTCGAAGCATTCATAAAATGATGAAAAACAAAAAATAAAAACCACTTCTACTACAGCCTTCATTCCTTCCCCATGCCGTAAAACCTGAAATGAAAACTATCTATGGGTAACATACCAAAAACATCGAAACACCACTAGCACCAGGGATAATCAACTCGTTTAGGATAAATTGTTTAACCTTTTAAAAAAAATATTTTTTTTGTATCTAAAGGTACCAGGTTTGGTTTCATACCAATAAAAAAGTATATCATGAAAAATTGCAAAACAAATCTTCAAACAACACAACAAATTCGATGATCTTCTGCCAAAGTCAAATAGCAATTGGGAAAAGACCAGTAACAATTTTCCTCCGGATTGGCACAAAATGGTCCCACAGCTTTCAAATAAACTTTTACAAATTCCAAATTTTCTTCAATCAATCAGTCTTCAAGGCAAGACTTTCAAATATCAAATCAATCAACTAACAGTTTATTTTGAACCAAACGTATATTACTTTCTACGTACTGGGTTATAGTCATTTCAAGACCATTTTATAAAACAGTGTGTTCCAGTGTCACAGCCCAAAAGCATACTACAAACACAATTGTCATAGATATTGAAAACTCTTCAATGACTGTAACAATCATTCAATCATAAAATTGCCCCCTAAGGCAGACATGTCGTTGCCCATCCCTGCACTAGTCAAACGGCTGGCTTAAGCTTGCCTTGTATAGGATGAATGTACGCTATTTCTCGCCTTCCTTGAAAGTTGCCTTTTATAATATGCCAGTGTGCCAGTGTGTGTGTGGGTATGTGTGCGCGCGCGCCTGTGCATGAATGTTTTTGTGTGTTGTTTTATTATTGCTGTTACTCTTCTTACGAAAGCAAGAAAAAACAACAAGTCAGGCAATTAAACTTTGAATTATCCATTTCCCTTATTCATATTCTCGTGCCATCTCCCTTGCGCTCGCACACTGCTTCGTATCACATCTGGCGTGCGCTGGCTCTTTCTTTCGCACGCACACACACCCGCCGCGTGGTGGTTGCACTATCTTTAGCTCGTTCTATGGAACTATGCAGAGGAAGGGAGCGGGCTGAGGGAGGCAACAAGCAACCACTCCACTCCACACACACTGTCTACACCCCCTTTCGCGGGCCGGTCACTGCTCCATGATAATAATAATGGAATTGTGAATGCTCTCGCGCTCTGCGTTTCCGCCACACTACTGCCATTATGTTCCTTTGTATCTATTCCATTCTTGGCCTTTCTACACTTTATCGATTCTTCACTGTTTCGCTAGTACTACTAGGTGCCTGCCTAACCTCACTTCAGTTCCCTCCCTCCCTCAGCAACCCCTGCCTTTGTTCAGCCTTTATCCCGAGAATGCCAGCTCTGCTTAAACTGAGCCGCACGAGTTCATGCCTCAGCACCATGTGTATTTATTACGAAAGAAGTAGAAGAAAGGAAGAATAAAAAACATTCGACCCACCCAACGCCCACACGTACACATACATACATAGAATGGCCCCAACTAACTACGGTAAGCGTCGATATCTTGCGAGTAAGAGCGAGAAGATGCATAGATTCGTAGGCCAATCTAAGTAACCACCTTCCGCAATTTAAAGCATACATGCATTCAAAAGATCACATTTCTGCTTCTTGCAGTAAGTATTATTGGAATAATAAAATCTCATTCGCTTGCTTTTCTCTCGCTCTTTCTCGCTCGTGCTCCGTCTCGCTCTTGTGTTGTTTTCGTCTCTGCTGCTTCTGCTAGGAATTCCAATCAAAGACAGCCACATTTGAACTACTTGCCTAGTAGAAGAAGCGAGCGAGTGCCACTTACCGTTATGGTGGTGCAGTCGAATATCTTATGAAGCAGCGCTTTGTTCGGAATGTTTGGCGCAGGAAACAAGGGGCACAGGTCTACCGCCTTGTTGAAGCACAGTCGACAGAACTGACCATCCCGCTGTTCCGCCTGCGGATCGGATTCGTACATTTTTGGCCACCGTTTTTTTTGCCCGAAGCTGGCACGATCCGCGTATCTGTGTGACGATGTTTTGTGGCCCAAGTTCTATGCTCAAGCTGCTACCACTACCACCCGACGACTACACTCAGATAGCGCGCGCACAATCAACTCTCTCCATCATGGGGGCGATCTCTTCTATTCACCACGCTTGCCCCCCCGCAAACCGATCAGGACAAGGTGTAAAAACGGTCGACGGGGCACCGTTTGGTTTCACTTCCTTCCGATACGGTTGCTCTATATGGCGCGCCACAGTTTGCCAGTGTTTAGTGATTATGATACTTTTGAAACTGCCACATCCTAGATCGCTGTCGAAGGACCGCACACCGAGAGAACGTCGGAATTGCACATTGATGCCAATTGGACAACAATGGCGCTGTGATATATGAGCAGGTGTGGGCGAGTCGTGGGCAACACCCGGGAACCACCACGACCAGTTGTTTAACGCCGGAACTGACAGAGCGAATGAGCAGGAGCGAACGATTCCGCCACTGTGCACAAATTACACAATTATGATGTTGTGCAGCCCCACCACCCTCTCTCCACCTTTTTCACTGTTTCATTGCATTATACAAGGCTTCCCTTCCCCCTAGTCGAACCTATACAACCCATCGTGTAGGTTGGTTTAGCGATCTCGGTACGAACAAACAAACAGAAAACTGGCAATTTTCGATTACTCCCATTAACAAGCGCAAATCACAAACACAGACACAAAGCAACACCGACGACGATGGTTGTGCTTCACTACCGAACAAAGTTTAGCCGTGCGCACACAAAATACCAAATACGACCGCGATCGCAGCAGGCACTATTGCGGTTGCTACTTCACTGCCTTACTGTTAACGGGGTTTGAATGAATATATGCCACCACCGCCCAAAAGCGGCACCCAACGTGACGGTTTGTTTTTAACACGCGTGAATCTATGTTACCACCGCGTGTGTGTCACTGTTCGCTTGACTTTCTTGACTATTATGTCTTCGCGGCTTCTAACGGTGGTTCCTTGATCGAGGCGGCGGTGCACTGTTTTGCTGTCGTTCTGTGGTCGACAAAATGCAGCTACTACGCACAATACGGACACTTTGCATAATTTGCCACTTTCGGGTATGTAGTAAACTCAATTTCTAAAACATTTGTGCAGGCAATTAAGTCTACAGAGTATTTTCGTTCACTTATTTTCGGTACATTTCGTCGAATAATTCTGGATTATCGCGATGCAGGTATCGGCAATCACATTGAATCACACAGTCACGTGCTTTACGATGTCGTCCGATTGCTTCTGGCTAATCCCGCTTAATTTACGTTGAACAAAAAAATCAGAAAAATAACAATAAACGAAAATAATGCGGAACGATTCGGCAAAGACACGCTCGTACGCCCGCCGCGTCCGTAGAACGGTTGAAGAATGAGTGAAATGGACTAGCAACAACGTGAGCGTACCGGCGGCAATCAGCGTTATTTAATAAGCGCAAAAGAGAAACAGTATGCCAACCTCCAATTCTCTGTACGCTTTACTCAAAAAGCGACGAAGTGTCCAGCTGAGCAGGGAGTACCAGTGCCGTATAACCCCCTAGCGCTAAATAGAAACATCGAATTTGAATGGCTTTGTTGTAATAAAATTCCGATCGATTCACTGTATAGACTGCAGGTGCCAAACAAAAAATCGTTCATTACAATTTCCTCCAAATTACATGAAAAACTACTACATCAAAATAAAAGTTTAGGCAGTTTTGATAAGTTTCTGTTTTCTCTTGAAAATTATAGGCCCTATTTTGTATTTGATTGTGTCGTTTTCTTCGCTTGTTGGTAAGATACGTAAACAACACGTTTGCTACCTATTCTTTTTGTTGGGCCATGATACACTACTGATAGAAGCGAGACGAATATATGTTTCAGCATCCTGTGCCCACTCACACACACACACACACGTATCGTTCGAATATAAACAATTGACAACATGTGCTGGATTGGCCCAAATAACATATTGAAAGAAATATGCCGGCTATACACACGGGTTAGGAGGATACAACAATTTTTCTCTTACTTCATTTAGTGAACTATCATAAACTAGCGAAAATTGCATGTCACATGTAACATAACTAAATAAAATTTTTTTTTGTGAAACTGACGTGAAATTTACAAACACGTTTGAGAAAATAAATAAAATACAAACCTTTTAATACAAACAATAAGCAATACGGCAAAGCCGTCCCTACTGAATAAAAAAAATACAAACAATAAAATACCTCCATGCCAGCCTATGGAACCGTACCCGTGTGTAACCCGCCAATGAAAATTTGACGACATTTGTCGAAATCACATCTGATTTTGACGTTTTCGTTAAAGTGTCGTTAAATAATGTTTGTTGTGAACTCCGCCCGGTGGAAAGTGGTACTGCCGTTTGCGCAAAGAATGTGGCTTCTTCATGGATTTCTGGTCATTAGTTGGGGTTTGCTCGCTTCTTCAAACGAAATAGAGGTAAAACGGCATTGATTATATGCTGGCAATAAAGTAAACCGTCTCACTTCATTACAGCTACCCGCCAAGTTTGTTACCAGCAGTTCGCACACAAACAACTGGGCAGTGCTGGTTGATACGTCCCGCTTTTGGTTCAACTATCGACATATTGCAAATGTTCTCTCCGTGTACCGTTCCGTGAAGCGGCTGGGCATCCCGGACAGTCAGATACTGCTCATGGTGGCGGACGATATGGCGTGCAATGCGCGCAATCCACGGCCAGCCACAGTTTTCAACAATGCAAAACAACACATCAACGTGTACGGGTCGGATGTCGAGGTAGACTACCGGGGCTACGAGGTGACGGTGGAAAATTTCGTACGACTACTGACGGGCCGAAACGAAAACGGCACTGCCCGTTCGAAGCGATTGCTCTCCGACTCGGGAAGTAACGTGTTGATATACCTGACCGGTCACGGAGGGGATGGATTTCTTAAGTTTCAAGACTCGGAGGAAATTACAAATCAGGAGTTGGCTGATGCGATCGAGCAGATGTGGCAGAAGCAACGGTACAACGAGCTGTTCTTCATGATCGACACTTGCCAAGCCGCCTCAATGTACGAAAAGTTCTACTCTCCGAACATACTTGCCGTGGCCAGCAGTTTGGTGGGGGAGGACTCATTGTCGCATCACATCGATCCGGCCATCGGTGTGTACATTATCGACCGCTACACGTACAATGCACTCGAGTTTTTGGAGCGCGTAGAGTGGAACAGCAAGAAGACAATGGGCGATTTTGTAAGTGCATTTAACCGGTCGGGTTCAGTTTTACCTGTTATAGTAATATTTTTGCTATTGTTTAAAGCTTTCCGTTTGTCCTAAGCGAGCGTGCATCTCGACGGTGGGTGTACGGAAGGATCTTTACCCGAAGGATCCCTACAAAGTTCCTATAACGGATTTCTTCGGTTCCATTCGTCCGACAGAGATTTCATCCGACGTAGTCAACGTGACACTGTCAACCATTCCAGAAGTATTGTACGTAGCTTTTTTAAATATATTTTTTCACTTTTTTCCAATAATGATTAACTAATGTACGCATCGTACATCTATATTTCTTTAGGTCATCGCCAAAGCCAATCAGCAAACCAAATGCTCAACTGTTTTACGAACAGTTTCCAACCAAACTGTTTCAGCGATCCTAGTTTGGGCCAGTAGCAAATAAAATCTGAACAAAACAAACGACAAGAAAATCAACTACTCTTTGTGGCCATTACTTCACGCTTTTCCATCGCTGATTCGAATCGTTCCGGACTTGTACTCCGTTAGCAATGAGTTTTCGGCATCGCCAAGTTTCTTCAGACCCGCGATGAATTGCTGATTTTCCAAATTATCATCACACAGGTTGTGTATTGCCAGAATGCTCCATTCCTTTATAACTGAAAAACAAACAAACAAAATTATTGAAATTATGCAACTTCCTGCACTTTCCGACTCGTTCCTTACGCGGATTGCGAGCGTCCAGGTTGGTGCATTCTAGAATAGCCGCGATGATGTCCATCTCTCGAGCAAGTTTTTGATTTTTCTTCGACTTGTACGTCAAATTGGCCAACCCTTTTACAACTGCCGACCGCAAGGAGTAGGAGATCTGAGATTCAATGTCCAGTTCGGTGTCACCTTGTTTAATTCGTAAAATTTCTTCAATCTTCTGCACCGGTGTAAACATGTTCTTCGTCTCAGACTTGCCAAGAAGCTGCATTTGACGCAAAAGACCTGAAAGCCAAAGATATAGTTCACGAATTAACCATATGATTAAAATGGGAAAAGGCTGGCAGATGCTCGCATAGGTCGTATGGTGTTGCTTACATCCAAGATTTAAAAATAACCCTCCGTCGTGGCGCAGAAACGAACCATACGGTTCTACGCACGTCGAGTCTGCCACCATCACCAGCAACGTAAACGCTTCCTCTGTGTCCTGTGCATCGAGCTGTACATTGTCGGTTTTAAGTATCATGTCGGACTTCTTCTTAAATTCAGCCAGCAGGTGCTTGAATACATCCGGGTGGATCGGATGGATGCGCCGATCTTCCTGCCGTATGTACTCGATGAGGTATCGATAGAGCAGCAGCTTTTTGCTAACGTCAATCTTTTCCAGCACCTGCACCATCTCGTTACTTTCAGCAATAAGGTACTCCAGAAATATGCATACGAATTCCGGCACATCTGTTTGAGCAGTTTGATTAGCTTCCACGTTGTCAAGCAAACGGGCCAGCACGTCGTGCAGATTCAAGTCGACTGCTTTGTAGATAAACCCATTGTACAAAATCATTGCCGATGCATTTGCATAGCTTCCGTTGGAGGAAACGTTGGTGAGCAGAAAGGTTTGCATGTACGTAATGATCCTTTCTTGGTTGCTTCTGTTCTGGACGCAAAGGTTGGCCAGCAGTTGCAGACAGTTTGTGCGCACATTTTCCGGTATTGTTTTCTTTTCGTCTACCAAAATATCGCGCACACGCTCAAGGAATTCCACGCGGGATACTATGGCGTTTTGAAATGATTCTCCACGGGCACAGGCACGTTTCAGCAGGTTTAAGCATTTAATGGCAATCCGGTTCACGGTTTCCTCTTCCGAACCATGGCAAACGTAAAAGCTTTCCAGCAAGATATCCACTTCGCACCGGAACGAATCGGCGTCCGTTTCGCTAAAAATGGCATATTAAAATTGATTCATTTATCCTAGCACGTTCCTCTTCACACCCCGGGCTGTTTTCCACGAAGAGCACAAACTAGTTTGCTTACCTTATGTTCAATGCGTTTAATGTTTCCAGAACCTTGTCATAGTTTTTATCCGTTATATTTTGCTTTATATCAATCATGGTGAACAGGAATTAGTTTGCTAGTTAGCGATTTACTGTGCGGCAATAGAAGAAAATAAGGTACCCTGCTCGACACTGTGCTTAGAAAACATCCATCTGTCAGATTTGACCTCTGCGTACGAACTGCTACGAATGGGGCTCACGTAAAATTAGGTCAGGTTTATAAGCAATGTTGTATAATTCCTCCCAAAATTTGTGTTTTTTTTACTGCGGATTGTCTGCAAAAGTGGCTTGGTAAGTAATATATTTATTTGATTCGTTTTATGTTTTCAAATTTATTTGCCGAATCAAAACACAATGAACTTGAAAACAAAACAAATAGAAAGAGATGCAACAATGTCATTTTTCCCAAGCAACAATTTGAGCCAATCTTAGCACCATGTCTACGTGACGGTGCGCTAATCGCACTTGAGAAAATCGCACATGAAACTAAAACAAAAGAATCTCATAGTCGCGACTCAATTAATTGCGTTGTTGTTATTGGTGTTGTTGTTGTTTGAATAGTTTATAGAGGCTTTGGCTCCTGCGGAGTTCTTTCGTCTCTTACATTAATTGCGTTGATAAATTTCACACCGCGTAGATCAAAGTAGCTCAGTTTATCCAGTCAACCTACTTGTTTTTTGTTTAAAAACATAAAGAAATAAGTTGAAATGTGTTCTAGGGTACCTGTACCAGTATTCAGCAGTGTACCTGTTTTCGGCAGGATAACTAAAAACGTGTAATTACGCAAAAAGGCGTTGGAAATAGTCTCCACACATATTTTTTAAATAGAGATATACTCATGTGTTGTGTTGAGCCGGTCTCGTAGTACAGTCGTCAACTCGTACGACTTAACAACATGCCATGGGTTCAATCCCCAAATAGACCGCGCCGTCATACGTAGGACTGACTATTCTGCTATGGGGGGAATCAATTAGTCACTGAAAGCCAAGCCCATAAGTGGTACAGGCAGGCCTTGACCCGACATCGGTTGTTGAGCCAAAGAAGAAGAAGATACTCATGTGTTATTCATATACGAAGTTTCACATCATTTCCTTGCATATTTTACAAAATATCAAACAAAATGTGCAGATTTCAACATGTTTCGGCAGATTTGCTGTCAGCCAATAGTTCGGCAGGTTTCATTATTAAGAGAACCAGAGCACTAAAACAATGAAAGTATAAAATCCAATAAATTTAGCACACTTGGATTTTTTACTTCCTTCGAGTTGCTCTTCTTTATTTCGTCTCGTCCGCCGGTGACAGCTGTCATCGACCAGGTCTATATACACGCGCCATGAGGTGTGGTTAGGTAGCATTTACACGTATCACGCTCAAGGTTTACATTTTCTCATCTGCAAGGTTTACAACTCGGCCTATTCTGACATCTAAAATTGCCCTCAATTTACATTACATTTAAATCAATTTGTGTCGCATCATACGATTCGGGAAAAAGGTCAGCATCTACCGCAATCCAATGCCTAAGTTTATCAGACTCTAAAATACCATCATAAGGAATTTGTGTGTGTTGGAAACCATCGATATCTTTTATCACGTAACGGTCATTTGGAAGTCGTTTGTCAATTATATAAGGGCCTTTAAACTTGGGAATAAATTTTTTGTTAGCATTTGGTGTGTTATCCACGTTTCGAATAACAACAAGATCTCCTTCTGAAAATTCTACCGCAGGTTTGTGTCTTTTGCTGAACTGAACCATGTTTGTTTCTTGAGACCTCGTTATGTTCTCAGAAGCTTCGACGCGAAAAGATTCAAGATCTCTAGCATGTACGTTTTTGTCATCTAAGTATTCGGTAAATTCATCAATTATGGTTCCGCGTTGTTCAACACCGAATAGTAAAATGGAAGGTGTGTAGTTTGTTGATGAGTGTACTGTGTTATTGAGTGCATATTCGACATCCGGCAATCTAGAACACCAATCTGCATGATCTAAGGGATCTGTTATTTTACTAAGCATAGGTTTGATTACCCTGTTAACCCTCTCAACCTGGCCATTGGCTTGAGGAGAACAAACTGCGTTTTGAATATGAATTATGTTATTATCCTCTAGAAACGTTTTAAACTCATGAGAAGAAAAACAAGTAGCACGATCACTCACTATCCGTCGGGGACGACTATAATAATTGAAGTATTGCTTTAGAACTAAACACACTTCTCGAGTATTGGTTGAATTAGTGGGGTACAATTTTGTGAACTTTGTAAAAGAATCAATTACCACCAAAATATACTTTTTTTTCGATCTTATAGATGGTAACGGACCAAAATGGTCGATGTGAAGAGTATCGAAAGGTACCGGACTTTTTGGTATAGTGTGCAAGTTGCGTTTATTTTTTCTGGAGGGAGCAGAGAAGAGAATGCATTTAAGACAATTTTGAATAAAATTTTGTACATGATTTTTCATTCCAGGGAACCAATAATGTTTGGTAATTTGAGAACAGCATTTATCTACTCCTAAATGGCCAATGTTTTCGTGAACATTACGAATAATGCTTTTAATTAATTCTTTTGGAACCATCATTTGCAATTTCTTCTGAGGAGATTCACGATAGACAACACCATCTTTTAAAAGGTATCCTACGGTTGGCTTATTTTCCAGATCAGATTTAAGTTTAGAGATGTCAGGATCACGGCACTGAGCAATTTGCAACTGCGTATCAATGTCCAAATCATCAACAACTCCCACTGTTTGGATACGACTAAGTGCATCGGCATGACCCATTGTCGTTCCAGGTCGATATTGCATGGTATATTGGTAGTTCTCCAAGAACAAAGACCACCTTGCAATTTTGGCGGAACAATTTCGATTTTTTAAAGTTTCCACAAGCGAATTGCAATCGGTCACTATCTTCAGAGGTATACCATGTACGTACGAATGAAAACGTTTGAGAGCGTAAATCACTGACAAAGTTTCCAACTCGTAGCTGTGGAGGTTCGATTCACTAGGAGAAGCAGTTTTTGAAAAATATGCCACTGGATGAAATTTGCCATCATTCTGCTTTTGAAGTAGCACCGAACCAAACCCAACGGTACTGGCATCGCAGTGCAATTCAGTTTCCCGATGGGGGTCATAAATAGCTAATACAGGAGCATTCATTAATCTTGTTTTTAAATCATTAAACGCTTTCAAGCAATTGTCATCAAACTTAAAAGATACGTTTTCTTTAAGCAAATTGCTGAGAGGTTTGGCAACACTCGAAAATGACGGAACAAATCGCCTGAAATAGGAGAAGAGACCCAAACAACGTTGAACCTCTTTAGGGGTTTTGGGAACGGGATAATTTTGTATAGCTTTAAGGTGGTGGTCACTTAGTTGAATTCCTTTAGAAGTTACAAAATAGCCAAGGTAATCCAAACTGCTGCATGCAAATTTACATTTATCTAGTCTCAACTCTATTCCGTTTTTTCTAAGCGTTGTCAAAACCGCAGCTAGTATTTTCAAATGATCTTGGAAATTCTTTGACGCTATAATGATGTCATCGAGATAGACAACTAGCTTTTCCTCTTCAATAAATTCACGTAAAATGTTATTAATAAACCTCTGGAAGCTTGAAGGAGCGTTTTTAAGGCCAAATGGCATTTTCAAGTATTCGTAATGCCCGTCTGGTGTTACGAATGCAGTATATTTGATGGATTCTTCGTGCATATTAATTTGATGAAACCCGCTCTTCAGATCCAAAAGCGTAAAAATCTGTTTACTACTTAGATGCTCGAGACAAGTATCAATTAGGGGTATGGGGTAGTTGTCACGTATGGTAATCTTATTTAACGGACGGTAATCAACGCACATACGCACCTCACCATTCTTTTTACGCACTAACACAATAGCAGATGCATATGGAGAATTGCTTGGTCGAATAATCCTTTTTTCTAATAGATCTTTGACTACATCACGAACTTGATTGCGTTCTGCAAAAGACAACCGCCTCGGTTTACAAAATATGGGTGTTTCGTTTGTGACACTAATTTTCATGGAATATTTCGATTTTTCAATGGGCTCATTTAGCACCTCAAGGTAATTTTTCTGTATGCATGAATTTATGAGACATATATCATCTTCACTTAAATTGTTTCCTATATCCAATGTATTTGATTCTGTTCTAAGGTCAATGGCACACAACTCCGAAAAAGTTTTAGAAATGGTTTCGCTTTTGGAATAATTATGATTATTCATAACACTATCAAATTCACTATCAGGTAGATTTTCTTTTGGTATACAAATGGATTGCAAAAAAATGTCTGCCTCTTCCCTTGACTTTATTTTAAGAATACCCAACGAATTAAGACGCGCTTTTACGTGTGTTTCTATAGTGCATTTATTTGTATTCAATAAGCTCATCAAATTTTCACGCGAGTAACGATAACATATATATTTCAAATGAATATTCATTCTTTTCAATAAATCTCTTCCAACAATCATTGACCAAGCTGTTTGATGTTTGGGCAGTATAATAAAAGAATGAGTAACGTTTGTATTCCGAAAACCAATAGTGCCTTCTACATGGCCCAATGATGTGAGTTGCTGATTACCTAGGCCACGGAATCCGGACAGCCGAGGATTAAATTTATGGTTTGGCACAAGCTGCTCGCTGATAAAACTTTTAGGGCTGCCGGAATCAAACAAACAACACACACGTAAATACACTTTGCCTAATTCATTGTTATTCTCAAATGCGACACTTACCTCCTGAACTGGATCTATTCTAACCCCTCCTTCAGCATGGTGAATTCCACTATCGTCACGATAGTTGTCCTCAACTGCAACAGCTACCGACTGATTACGACGCGAACCATCATTAATCGAGTAAAGCGGTGATTGTGGTTGCGAATATCCTCTCAATGTGTTGCTTTCATTTGGTTGTTGGTTTGTAAAAATCTCTTGATCGCACGGCGCAAATACTGCAGCAGGCATTCGATGGCTTACTCGCGGACATTCCTGTCTTTTATGGTCAGGATCACCACACAGGAAGCATGATTGGACTGGCTGGCGAGGTTTTCGGCATTGGTTGGAATAATGGCCGAAACTGGAACAATTATAGCAACGAACTTCTTCACGCTTGTTGGCTGGCTGTGTTTTTGTATTCACAGATGGTGTCGATGTAAAGCGATTAGCTGGTAGCATGCGAGGCATGGGAGCTGGAAGCTCACGCATTTGGTAATGCATCTCACACCGCTTCACATGGTCGATGAGATCGTAAATGTCTTTGTACTCTTTCGCCACAAGATTGTTGTACATAGGATCGCGCGATAGTCCTCGGATGATGTAAGTTGTTATCGCCTCGTTGCTCACATTTCCCGTAGTACCAAGGGCGTTCACGCGAAAAATGTAAGCTGTATAAGACTCGTCTTTTTTTTTTGTTACTTGCAACAGTTGTATATGGATAGCAGCTTCATTTTGTTTGTTTGGGAAAGCTTTTTCCATTCCGTCAGCAAATTCTTTGAACGATGTTATGCAACTTCGAAACCCATTGTACCATTCTTTGGCAGCACCAGTTAGCTGGCTGCTAGCATACAACATCGTTATTTTATCATCCCAGCCATAAATTTCAGCACTTTGTTTAATAGTTTTTATCCACTGAATACAATTGGTACACTCATCAAACAGGGGAATGATTTGCTTCACTTCTTCGGGGTGCAATAGTTTTGACGAGTGAGCGGTGTTTACGTTGGTATGTGCTTCAAGAGCAGCTAGTTTATTCCGCAGCTCCAATATTTCGCATCGCTGTTTTAGGAGTGCGATTTCTGCTGCAGCTTCATCGTTCGTATTCAGCGTATTTGTACCCATGACGTGGTTAAGGTTTCCGCCATTTTCTTTTGTGTCGGTTGTGCTTTCGCTTAATGCGGGCTGACTGGAATCGCTCAGCAGGACGCCATGTTGTTCAAAATCAGGGGAAGCTTGCTGGTACATTGTACGAATCTGTGATATCGTTGCCATGCTTGGAACGGTAATGTCGGCCGATTCAAGGGCACACAACATCTGGTCCTTGGTCACTTTCTTATCGGTTTTAGACATTTTCGGGTCACTATCCCACTTCTGAGATATAAAATCCAATAAATTTAGCACACTTGGATTTTTTACTTCCTTCGAGTTGCTCTTCTTTATTTCGTCTCGTCCGCCGGTGACAGCTGTCATCGACCAGGTCTATATACACGCGCCATGAGGTGTGGTTAGGTAGCATTTACACGTATCACGCTCAAGGTTTACATTTTCTCATCTGCAAGGTTTACAAAAGTGTGGTTTTTAGGAAAGATTCTATGCTTGTATAATTTATTCTAGTCCGTTTAGAATTTTAAAATCACGAAAAACAAGTAAGTATTCACTTTAAATACTGTCAAAAATAGGTACAAGGTATATGTTGAGTTTTGACAGATCCATGCAGGAACCCTCTTGCCGAAACTTGGAACAATACTCACCTTTCATTTTGATGAATAATCTTTTAAAACCTGACCAGAACACTACAAAACGTATGTCGACACATAAAACGACATTTCTTGTATCAAATATCACCAATTTCATTATAAATTATTCAATAACTTGAGAGAAAAATAATAATTTGTGAGCCAGTCGAAGCCGTACTCTATAGCCGTCAGGCAGTCTCATTTCTCTAGTGCCTACTTTGTTTGTAACTTTCTAAGTGCCACAAAACTACTAAACGACCACTAAACGGGTTCTAAACGACTCAAGCTCTCAACCTAAACGGAATATAGAAAGACTTCGTTTAGCAGACGGCAAACGACTTATGCATTCTAAAAATAGCAAAAAAGCTGGTGCCGCCATCTGTTTGTGAGATACCCAACCAGTGGAGCTTCCTCGCTTGGAGAAAGAGCCTTCTCATTTCCTTTGTACTGTTGTATGGTTTCGCATTGAAGTTATGCATCGCTAGAACTAGAACGGCGATACGATTGTTTAAATACTGAACTACTTTGTGAACCATCAGAAGTGAGATTTGAATAATGGTCGATGGTGTTGATACCCATGGTCACACACGACCATTCATATAGATGTTTGCTCGAAAAGTTTGAAGGCTATACAGGTGATGATTAGATGAAGCTTGTCGAAAAATATTGCAAGAAAAGGACAGAAATATAATGATGAGTTACAATACGCCATCTGTGGAAGCGTTACCAAGTCGGTTGTTGAGCGTGGATTTAAAAAAGTATATTTTTCGACTAATTTAAAATATTCACACTTTTTTACAAATCTTCGACTTGTCCCTTTGGTGGATTTTCTGCTTCTCCTTGCATGCCCTTATTTGGGTAGGAATCAGCGCGCGCTGTCCCGATTCCCGATCTTCGATCGTTGACCTGGCGCGCGAACCCTGACCGCTCCGAACATTTCTTTTATCTCTCTCTCTCTCTCTAGCTCTGTTTGGTGTTTTATGGCACCGTCGATCAGCTTATCGTTCTAATCGATAAGCGCACCTGCCTTTATAATTATCTCGCACTTGTTATTGCTCTTATGTCAACATACAGACGTGTCAACATTCCCCGGCACGTGAATCCATGCGGTTTGGATTCACCAATAAATCACGACACGTCCATCAACCTATTCTGCTACAAACTCTCTACTATCAACGTTCCCTGTTAATCCCTTCACTTCAGGATCAGCTGATGTACATTACATTTTACTACAGAAGGCAAGACGAACGACTATCTATACCACCTATCTGTCGCAGTCGGTAACAGTCTGTTCTACAGTTCCAACCTATCTTCTCGTGTGGTGTATTTACGCTTCGATTTCTTTTTAGGTTTAAATCATGTTCCTATTTCGTAGTCTAAATGATTCGCGATATTCTGTAACGCATTACATCGATCTTCACTGTGCTGTTTCAACGCCTATTTCACAGTTACTCGCACTAGGAACCCTTTCGACGGTAGATGCTCTATATTGAGAAAGCGAGCTCCCCTCCTGCTCCTCGTTTCGCTCAAGCGGTATGCTTGAACCCCTTGCGCGGTGATCATCCGAGATGAGCGTGGCTGCTTTGTTGGTGCTTAGCGTGCCGTAGATCGACCAACCCAGCGGACTACGCACAGCGATCAATTTACTCTCCTTGCTCGAACGTATCTCCTGCGGCTTCATCAGCCAGACGTTATCTAGCCCAATCAGCAATTGTGGCACTGCGTCGCGATATTGAATGGCTGGAAGATCCTGGAAGTGATTCAAATTCATTATCAGTGAAGAATTTAAACTTTGTTTTGGCAAACTTAGCTTTTTAATGGTGTGAGCGGCCGCTATAGTATAGCGCCGCTCTTCTCCCCGTGCTGATATCTGCAGTTGGACGCACTGCGATGAGTCTTCTTGTCGTTTAATGTTGCCAGTCCAACACATTTCTAACGGCTCTCGAACGCCGTTGAGTCCCAGTTGTTCTGCTAGCGCAGCTTCCACTATGGTTAGTGAAGATGCCTCGTCCATCAGGGCGTATGTGTCTACGCTGGTCTGCCCGTTGTGGACAGTCACTGGAGTCACACGGAAAAGTGTATGTGGTGATTTCGTTGTGTGATAGTGAAACTGCACCATGCGTCTCCGTAGGCCACCGGTGTTTTGATGCAGCAGCATGTGATGTTGAGCGCCACATCCGTCAATTGTGCAAACGAACCGTGACTTACACTCCCTTGTACCGTGGTTATTGAGGCAATTGCGACAAAGTTTCAGATTTGTTACTGCATTCAAGCGATCTGCTACCGACATGCTCTTGAATGTTTCGCATTGTCGTACGTGATGCGCAGGATCCTTGCATACATGACACTTTACTCTGTTTGGGTCAGCCACCACAGGGCTGCTGGTTTCGGCTTTCAGCTGTCTTGGCGTATCGTGAGTAATTTCAACAGCAGAAGGGTAGTGCGTAAAGGTGTGGCCTCGATGTATTTTTACTGGTGCTCGAATATTTTCCACATTTCCAGGAACCGTCAGCTCACAGCAATCCTCAGTGAGCTCCTCCATGAACGCACAAAATTCTCTTAGAGTGGCTTTCTCAAAGTTTCTCTTAAAGCGTATCCACTCTAATCTTCTGTTGGCCGGTAGCTTTTCTACCAGCTCCTCTAAAAGCTCCGGGTTGGAAAAATACTCTTCCATTTCACTGGCTATCAGATGGTCGCACAACCTCTGGACGGTTATGCCAAACGAAATCAGCTGGTCTAAACGTTCCGGCCTCGGTGCCTCGGCACGTCGAGCTTGCCCGATCAGTTCTTTGACCAGCAATCCGGGTCTGCCATACAGCTGCTTCAACATTTTTATTATTTGTGGGGCTGCGTTTGGTGAAGTAAACTTAGATTCAACTACTTCTCTTGCCGGGCCGGTGAGCGCTTCCTCTAACCGCATTATATTTTCGACCGAGGTAAAGCCACATGCCTCGGTCGACCGATTATAATAGCTGTAGAATATCGGCCATTGCTTCACTGAACCTGAAAAGTTAGGCAGTTTCCTATTCCAGATTCGTCTCGCATGCTCCATGTCGGCTGCAATTGACGTCGCCGGTTCTTGTTTCAGGGTTGGCGAACACTCTCTACTAATCGTACTAGGTTTCGGTAGAGTAGTTTTAGCGCGACCGTTCGTAAGCTCGTTCACCCCTTTCGTCACTTCACTCAAAGCTATAGTTGAACCACCTTTTCTGCTTGCACTTTCATATTGTATTTGCTGTCTCATAGCGTCGTAACTTGAACTTAGTTTGGCAAATTTCTCTTCGTAAAGAGCTCGTATGGCATCCATTTCCATCTCTTGTTCTCTAGCTAATCGTTCCAGCTTAAGCGCTGTTGCCACAGAACTTCTACTTTTTCGCGAACCGTTTGATTCGCGGTCCCTTTGGTTTAGGGATTTTTCTGCTGACCGTTCGCTCCCAGCATCAACCCTGCTGGGCGCCATTTCCTTTTCTTCTGTCTGCGCCATTATGTTAAGCGCGGGTTTCTTCGCGATTTCAGAATCGCCACTAATGCTTCGATTGACCGCATCGAACTCCCGGTCCACGCCTGTGGACTTATTCGTTGGGGTCAAATATTTCATCACTGGTGCCAGCTGCGAAGAAGAAGGCTGCAGGGTCTTCTTTATACACGATGCAGAAGGTTCGCCTTCTTGCGACTGGGTTACGCGAGGAGCCCTGTTCGGCCTGCCACTGGTCGCGTGGCCTCTAGCCTCAGCTGCCTCATCCGTTCCACCGCTTTCACACCGTGCACACACCCACCTCACGTTCTTCACATCGCTCGAAACACCAGCGCAATCGTAATGCCACCACTTAAAACACTTGTCGCATCGCACCATATCGGCTACCGCATTCTCGCGGGTACAACCAATGCAATCGAACTTCGGTTTCGGCATTTTACGCGTTGATCACTATTTAAATCAAACTCTTTAACTTTTAATTTGTAAAAAAGCTTGTGGAAGCGTTACCAAGTCGGTTGTTGAGCGTGGATTTAAAAAAGTATATTTTTCGACTAATTTAAAATATTCACACTTTTTTACAAATCTTCGACTTGTCCCTTTGGTGGATTTTCTGCTTCTCCTTGCATGCCCTTATTTGGGTAGGAATCAGCGCGCGCTGTCCCGATTCCCGATCTTCGATCGTTGACTTGGCGCGCGAACCCTGACCGCTCCGAACATTTCTTTTATCTCTCTCTCTCTCTCTAGCTCTGTTTGGTGTTTTATGGCACCGTCGATCAGCTTATCGTTCTAATCGATAAGCGCACCTGCCTTTATAATTATCTCGCACTTGTTATTGCTCTTATGTCAACATACAGACGTGTCATCACCATCTATTGAGTAAAGCAGTGAAGCTATGCGGCTTTCATTTTTTTTTCTATGGATATTCGATTTTCCAGTCGTTTAAGTTTAATCTGTGGCGCTTGGGATGTGATTTCCACTTGCGGGAATTCTGTAGCTCAGATTCGAAAGGTTCGAGAGAGCTAATGTAAACACACGGTTACTGGGTTTCCCACGATTTACTGGTTGGTTCCTGTCATTTTTCGGTTGTTTCCCATATTCGGTATATTCCCGCGATTTTTTTTAGCGTTTCCCAGAATTTTTGGTTAAATTGTTCACCCAGCCTGATAATGAAGGATAAACATAGATAAATTATTAGGTTAGGTGCATTAATTGTGGACGAGTTTGTACAGCGTTTGAACTAAAACAAGAATTGTGACGAAAATACTGAATAACCATTCAGTAATAAAGAAAGGTGAAGTATATTGACACATATCTTAGCTAAATTATTGCCTTTCTTCTTCTTCTTCTTCTTTGGCACAACAATCGCTGTCGGTCAAGGCCTGCCTGTACCCACTAGTGAAGTGAGCTTGGCTTTCAGTGACTTATTGTTACCTTAGCTGGATAGTCAGTCCTAGGTATGGGGACGCGGTCTATTCGGGACTTGAACCCATGACGGGCATGTTGTTACGTCGTACGAGTTGACGACTGACCACCAGACCGGCCCAAAAAATTATTGCTTTTACATTTTACAAAAGTTAAAAAAAGTACAAAAAGGCCATTTTCAAAAACCTCCTTCATGTATCAAATTGCTGTGCAATGTGTTCCAAATGTTGTGCAACTCCAAAACATGTGCGAGATATGTTTAATCTAAGAAAATTGATTCTCAGCACTAAGGTTAATGTTCTCAAGGAATGTACAATTGCTAAATTTGATAACTAAACGTAGAAAATCAAAATCTAAAAAATCCTCTCATCGGATATAAAGATCCTTGTTGCGTGTGAAGTGCATGCAGAATAAAAAATAAAAGTGAAAAGACAGAAGATCGGTGCATTTCCACGAAACACCAGCCGCACCCCCCGATGAACGTCGCTACCAGCACGCGCAGCACCGGTACCGTCTACACAAAGCGTGATCGATGAGGAGTTTCTGGAATCGCCGGTGTGAACAGATGTCGCCGGGAGTGACAATGGAAACCGGGAGCGCGATGGGAGTTGGGGACAAACGGGAATGGGAGTGGGAGGAAGGGCGTATAAGCGAAAGGCCATGGGAGTGACAAAATGTTGGCAAATTTTTCAAAATGTGAGCTTTTGTCACTTTTTTGAGCTTTTGTCAAAATTTTGTAACCTGGAGCAGCCAGGAAAAAAAGTTGACAAAAGTTGACAAAATTTGACGTTCGTGAAAAAGCGTAAACAAACAGCTATTTGGCGCAGGTGTGACCCATTGTTATGATAATAATGCTAAAATGCATGATTCTAACTAATGTATGTACCTATTTAGTACCTCTTAAACAAAATATCGATGATATTCAGATGTTGGAGCTTTTTTTCGCTCTTGTGTATGTTTTTGGTGCGGCCACGAGAAAAGCTCTTTTTTGCAGTTGACAAGCAATTTTGACAAAGTTGAAAAGTTTTTCAACATTTTTTCAGCTCCGTGGCCACGCGCTATATAATTTTGGGTTAGTATCGTGCAGAAAAATTGTGAATTTTTTCGTATATAAAGGCGGCTCAAGCTGGAGCCAAATCAGATTCGAACGATAAGCCAAAGCGTTAAGAGCTTCATTTCATAACATTCGAAATAATCCGAATCTCATCAAGGAACGATCCCCCTTTCGTTGGCATAGACTCCCGAGGTAGCGAGGAGCACTAGCTGAAAGGCTTGGAGAATTCCCCGTTGTAGCCGTAGGAGCCGGAACCTTCGCCCGGCGGAGCCCCTCGGCCGCAACAACCCTAATTGCGCTCGATGAGGTCTGGGCCCACGGCTTCGAAATAATAGCACTTCAGGAGGTATGCTGGAAAGGCGTTACGGTGCGGTGCGCCTGTACCGTAGCAATTGCACAATCGGATTGCACGGATGTGTAGGTTGAGGATTCGTGGCAGATTCTTCAACCTGATCATTATTAATGTGCACAGACCACACCTTGGGAGAACCGAGAAGGAGCCCTTCTACATGCAGCTGGAGAGGGAGTACGACCGCTGCCCAAAATATGACGTCCCAAGTGCCACAAATCCACTAAACGACCACTAAACGGCTTCTAAACGACTCAAGTTATCTACCTAAATGGAATATAGAAAGACTTCGTTTAGCAGACGGCAAACGACTCATGCATTCTAAAAATAGCAAAAAAGCTGGTGGCGCTATCTGTTGGTGGGATACCCCAACCAGTTGAGCTTCATCGCTTGGAGGAGAGCTTTCGCATTTCCTCTGTACTGTTGTATGGTTTCGCATTGAAGTTATGCATCGCTAGAACTAGAACGGCGATACAATTGCTTAAATACTAAACTCCAATGGAAACCACCAGCATTGAAACAAGTGAGATTTGAGTAATGGTCGTTGGTGTTGATACCCACGTATCTGACCACACGACCATTCATATAGATTTTTGCTCGGAAAGTTAGAAGGCTATATAGGTCATGATAAGATGAAACTTGCCGAAACACATTGCAAGAAAAGGATAGCAATATAATAATCAGTTTTAATACGCCATCTATTGATCAAACCAATGAAGCTGTGGAGCTTTCATTTTTTTCTATGGATATTAAATTTTCCAGTCGTTTAAGCTTAATCTGTGGCGCTTGGGGTGAAGATCGTCATCGGAGACCTTAATGCTCAGGTCGGACAGGAGGAGGCATATGAACCAATTATCGGAGGTTTCAGCGACCACAAGCTGACAAACGACAACGGCCTCAGGCTGGTAAACTTTGCATCTTCCAAGCACCGCGGCACCTTCTTCCAGCATGCACACCGCCTTAGTTACACCTGGAGACTTCTCGGATATTATGGACGATAGAACTCAGAACAACCAACGGAGTCAACCCACCCCAAGGCTCAACCTGGACCGGTTGAAGTGTGCTGATGTGGCGGAGGTGTAAGCAACAGCGCTCGGGGAAGCGCTTCCGATCGGCAATAACATCGCCGCGATGCCCCTCGCAGACCACTGGCGTATGGTGGAACGAGCCATCAGCACTGCAGCCGAACACAAGATCGGCCGCTTACCACGTAGAGAGAAAAAGAAATAGTTCGACGAAGAGTGCAGACGAGCACTATCCGAGAAGAATGCAGCGCGCGCCCGTATGCTACGGCATGAAACCCGTCAGAACGTGGAGTTCTAGAGACGACTGAGGAAACAGCAAACCCTGCTCTTCCAAGCCAATTAGCGCTGTTTTGAAGAATCAGACGAACAGCTGCTGGAGCAGCTAGCCCAGTCGGGGGACACCCGCTTGTTTTACAGGAGATTGAAGGAGGCACGGAGTGGGTTTGCCCCTAACACCGCAATGTGCCTGGCTGCGGAAGGAAATCTCCTGACGGACGAGCAGGAGGTGATCAAATGGTGGAAGTGCTACTACGAAGGACATCTGAATGGAGCAGAGGCAGAAGAGGCTGGCTCAAGTGGTATTACAAGACAGCCGCCCCATCAGCAGCACAGCAGTAACAACAGCGACAGCATCGGCACAGACGGCGAGGTACCTCTGCCATCTCTGGATGAGATTTCAAGCAGCTTAAGTAAGTGTGCTGGCAGTAATGGACTTATTCACCCAGTCTACAAAAAGGGTGACAGGCTGCATTGCTCGGATTAATCCCGCCTAGAAGATCCTGTCCCTGTCCTGCATTCTTCAGACTTGCGCCACTTGCTACAAATTTCGTTGGCAGCTACCAATCTGGGTTTGTTGGAGGCAAATCCACCACCGACCAAATTTTCACTCTACGGCAGATCCTATGGAGCATCATACAGCGGTACCACTTCTCTGGGAAGTTGATCCGGCTGGTAGAGCCCACCATGAATGGGATGCAGTGCAAGGTAAGAGTATCGAACTTGACATCGGAATCGTTCGAATCTCACAGGGGTCTGAGGCAAGCTGACGGACTCTCCTGTCTGCTCATCAACATCGCCCTGGAAGGTATCATTCGAGGCGCGGGGCTAGACAACGACATCCGTGGCACGATCCTCTACCGGTATCTTCAATTTCTTGGCTTCGCGGATGATATCATCTGCAGGACAACATCGAAGGTGTGTGAGGCGTCGAAGTACTCCACGAAGACGAAATACCTGCTTGCCGGAGACTTAGACCATCTGGGAAGCAGTGTATAAGTTGACGGCGACAATCTCGAGGAAGTAAAGGAGTTCTGCTATCTCGGGACGGTCGTTACTTCGGACAACAACATCAGCAGCGAAATCCGGAGACGATTTGTACAGGGAATCGGGAAATATTATGGACTTCTCCGACTGCTGAAATCAGAAGACTTGGAGCCCGCACGAAATGTGAGATATATTGCACATTGATCCGTCCGGTGGTACTCTATGGACACTAATCCTGGACCATCCGAGCAGAGGATGCAAACGCTTTGGGCGTGTTTGAGCGATGCATCCTCCGGACCATCTTTGGCGATGTGTTCGAGCATGGAGCGTGGAGGAGAAGGAAGGAACCACGAGCTTGCTGAGCTGTACGGCGAACCGAGCATCCTGACGGTGGCGAAGGCTGGCAGGATACGATGGTTGGGTCATGTCATGAGGATGCCGGACTCATCCCCCAGCAAGAAGGTGTTCGACCGCGATCCCCAGTTCGGCATAAGGCGCAGGGGAGCAAAGCGAACTCGAAGGCTGGACCAGATGAAGCGAGACCTGACGGAGATCTGCATGGATGGGAGGTTACAGCCAGGGACCGAACATCCTGGAGAATTCGTGAGCAGGCCAACAAGAGAGAGAGCGAGAGGGAGAGGTACGAATCATAAGGGGTTTGAATCCATAACGGGCATAATGTTACAGGGGTTTCCAAGTCGTTATTACAGGGTTTTCAAATCATTTTCGAATGTAAACGTTGTTTTTCACCACGTGTAAGATGTTAGTCTACATCAATTTGATATTTCATTTCAATCATCATAATTTTTTATTTCATCAGCATGATTTTCAACGCGTCTCATGCTGGATTCACAGTTGTTTATGATTTGTTAGAAATCATGTGTAAGAACTGAAATTTTATTATGACGCAAAAAAAACTATTTGACAGTCGTTGAAAAACATCTTGGAGGTGGTGGACAATGATGTGCATATTCGAAAGTGACTTCGAAAACCCTGCAAGTGGTGCGAATTGATGATTGTACCCCGATACACTATATACTTATTTATTTTTCATTTTCATTTGAGATTTTATTGAATTTTTTTTTCAATGTTTTTACCATAATATTTTAATGTTACGGTTAATCAAACTTAAGGATCAGAATAAGAAACTAACGAAAACATACATATTTGCTAACACAAATTGTAGTGGAATTTTCCATAAATTTCCCGTTTTATAAAGAAGGCGGAGTCATCAGGATACATTTCAATCGGAACATGCGCAGGAAACGCAATTTTACAGGCTGCACAGCAACATTCAATGTCGAACTGAGTTAAAATATTCCACCCCTCATTCGTGATTACGACACTTCGCCGAAAGGTTATACTCCTCGGTATTGCTGCAAATGTGAGGAATATTTTTTAAAGTTTTGTTCTATTGTGCAAGTGCTTATCGATAAAGGAAAAATAATCCTTTGTACAATGGAAAACAATACAAGTAGTGATATTGATATGTCAAAGCTTGGACCATCAGCCAAAGGCCTGTTGACAACGTTTGAAAACGCCAATGCAAGCCTAATGGCATCGGCCTTAGTGTCCTCGATTCAATTTGTAACCGCTGCGAAAGATGTGGCCGAAGCAACGCGACACAGTGACTGTGAAGTGCAAAGTCGACCAGAAGCTTATTTTAGTCGTAGCCCTATGCAGGACCTTTCCGACGATGATATGTCGGACTTTTCCTCCAACGAAAGTGATGGGCTAGAGGAGCTAGATCTGAAAAATTCCGGTTAGTGTGTTGCTTTATGTTTGATATTTATTTGTTATCAGTAAGTCGAGCATGGTTTCCGTTCTATTCCTGCCAGGCCATGGACCCAGTGCTGAAGAAGAGACTAGTGGTTCGAATCCTGACGGCTGTGGATCACTTGAAGCATCCATGCCGGTGCTTAATCTAACCGGCACTAAGCTGGGAATCGGAAGCAGTAGCATTAATGGGTCCGGTGCCGTCGTCAGAAAAATGTTCACCAATACAAGAGAGCGCTGGCGTCAGCAGAACGTATCGGGTGCATTCGCTGAGCTGCGGAAGCTTGTACCGACGCATCCGCCGGACAAGAAGCTATCAAAAAATGAAATACTTCGCATGGCCATCCGATACATACGGCTGCTTACGAATGTGCTCGAGTGGCAGAAGAAGCAAGAAGCAAACGATCTTCGCACTCCGTTGAAGCAACGAAGCTCACAACAGTCTCAGCAGCTTCTATCGATCTCACAAACGACCGGGCATACAATACAACAACAGCATTCTAACAACGAGAACCATTTCACCGGCAACTATAGAGAAAATGGCAACAATCTGTTAATGATCGTGTCGCCTAAATCCTTTGCCAAATCTACCAACTCCAGTAACCGCACCGTTAAGCTGGAATCGAAAATGGAACAATGCGTTGAGATAGAGAAGATCAAGTTGGTTAGCAAACTGTGCCCGCCGGGTAAAATGGCCAAGCCTGGTCCTGGTGCATCGAGCGGTAGTGCAAAAAATCGACGTAAAACCATGGGCAGCACAGTACATATGCGGTCCGGTTTGCATATCAAAACGGATCTGATGGCGCTCGCTCAACCGTATGGCACAGTACCCACTATGATGGAGACTGAAATTAAACGTGAACTAACGCACCACAGTCAAATGGCTCTGCTCGATGGAGCCGGACATAGTCGGGATTATTTAAACAGTGATGGAAACGGGCAGAAAAAAAACACCGAAAAGGGATTGGAAAAGCAAAAGTAACTCACACTACAATCAAGGACATGGATCGAAATGATTGATTGAATTTTAACATTAACATCGTAGAACGTGCATTATCAGAGCGAATTCGAGTTGGTGTTTTGCATTTTAATAAAAAAAAAACTTCATTCGTAGACGACGGGCTTGTGCTAAAAATCTAATTTATGTCTATTTGTACCACTTTGCTTCTTTCGCTGTATGCTTGATACGTTAAATGTAAGTTTTCAAGCAGGTGATGTCGATATGTGTATCGTGAAAATGTGATATAATGAAAAACACTTTTTACAATGTGCTTCTTTATGAGCATAAAGAGCGTTAAAGTGTAGTTTTCACAGGCAATTAAGATGATAAATATATATGAACAGTCCCTTTCAAAAGTTTTTGTCTCACTTTTTGAAAATCTTTTTTTATTTCTTTTATAAACTAACTCGAGCTCCAACTCGAGTTGTATTGTATGTTTCAATGATATTAAAGTATGTTAGCGTGTATAACGACCCTTTTTTAGGTAAAAAAATACCAACATGATATTAAGGGGGTCATTATTAAGGAGATAGTAACCTTTAGCTTAGTCGATCTCGTGGTACAGTCGTAAGCTCAAAGGACTTAACAACATGCCCTTCATGAGTTCAAGTCCCGAATGGACCGTGCCGCCATACGTAGTACTGATTATCCTGCTATAGGAGGAATCAATAGGTCACTGAAAGCCAAGCCCACAAGTAGTGGTACAGGCAGGCCTTGACCGATAACGGTTGTTGAGCCAAAAAGAAGAAAAAGAAGAACTTTTAGATTACATCTGAGAAATGACATCATGTAATCGACGTAAATAGTCGGTGGTGGTATAGTGGTAATAGTGGTGCATGGGTATCCACAAAGATAATGACTGCAATGAGTGTTGCCAATGCAATAGGAAAAACAAAGAGGTTTACAAACTGAGGAAATAATTGATCCAACTGAATCTCCAAATTGGTTATTCAAATTCATAAAAAAGAATCGCTTTACTATGTGGTTAAAACTAAACTTGTTTAGGAAATACCAAAAGAATATGAAGGTAAAGTAATTGCCTGCCATTCGCTTGTACTACAGGCACGAAACAGATTTATCTGAATCAATTTGGTGACATAAACAAGTTTTTTTTGTTTTTATCGTTAAACGTAAGAAATCCTTTTTCTGAAAATTTGAGTTATTTATTAGAGAAGTCGTTATACACGCTAAAATACGGTACTGCTCCTTATTGGCGTAATAAACTAGCTTATTGACTTATTGAGTACCACGCAGCCGAATGGTCAAAACAGCAAGTTATTATGTCAATCACGGGCATGTCATAAACATAATAACTTAATGCTATTACTAAAAATGTTATTATTCCAGTGCAATTGCAGTATTACTAAAGTATAAGTAGGTGATGGCCTCACTGGCAATTTAAAATGGTTGAGTGTACTATAATGTACTATTCATAATAACTTGACACAATTTGTGGTACTGGCAATATTTAATTAATAACGATTTTTTGCTGTAATTAAAATTGCACCTATTGACTATGCGACTGAATATTTCGTGAAGGCGGACGAAAACAATGTTTCAAATTGATTTCAACTTATACGCAGGTTTAATTTTATGTTAATGCATGTTAAGAAATGCAATTAAAAACAAACAAATGCTATCGTTCCTCACTATCCCGTGCGGCTGGCAGGTCTTTTGAAAGGGGTCGAAACCTCCTTACGCACAACTCATTGTTCTAATATTTTTCAGTTTCATGAGGCAAAACTTGACCTTCTAGGATTGTTGCCAAATAAAAAGATTAATGAAAAATCACTTAAATTATGTGTGCTGTGACCAGTATCAGTAAACTGAGGAGCTGTCTATTAAAAAACACACACAAGAGTTCTTTTTCATCTCTTTTTAACCACCAATGAGATCCATGTCCACACACGTGCATGAAGGTAATAGCGGTAAAAATCATAAATTGTAGATCAAACCCCTCTCCAAAATAACCAAAATGCCGAGATAAAGACTTACTATTGCCATCGTTCTCTAATCCATTTTCCCAATGATATCACATGAACGGGCTACACTTTATTTGTACAAAATTCTCGATTTAAATTCATTACACCAGTCTCATTTGGACGATGGCACGTGTTTGACACATCGTTTTGCGTTGAGGTGACAAATAAGCCAACGTGACGAGTGAAAACTACGCTGAGAATCTGGTTCGGTGTAGATAAGAGAATATGCTCTCCTCCCCCTGGTATGACTTTCTGTTCGCTCGAGGGAAAACGGAACCTCGTGCCCACCAACATTGAGCAAAACATCCGAGGCACTTTATGCCGTCGACAGTCCCACAATTACTTTTAAATGATGCTCTTCTTCCTTCGCCACACGCCAATCCCGGACACGTGTCATCATCACCTAGCGCATGGTTATCGATGGCACGAGTGGCTAATAGGATAAAGATTAGTGTGTTTAGTTTATTTTATTGATTAGTGCAAATCACAATTTAATATAGGGTAGATAGTTTCATCTAAACGAACTCGTAGAAGCTTAGGCTAGGCCATGGAAATGGGCTGAGAATTTTCAACTCCCCTTGTACTATCCATTATCCTTTGCAAACCACGCCCACTAAAGAAAGTAAAACGAAAGCAAAGTATTTTTTGCACTGCAAAGTTTTGAAATTAAACGTAGAAAAAGATTACGTTGTACTGGTATTCAGATTGAAAAGAGGTTCGATTTAGCAACAAAAAGTGTAGAGAAAGGTGTGAAAATTGTTTCGCGATAAGCACCATAGCTGACAGCCAAGGATAAGTGCATTTAATCCTTTAAACACAACAACCCTTGTTCGGCCTTTATCGGTTGTTTGTCAACCATTTTAATCAGATTTTGAACTAGAAAGGTGAATTTCAATCAACAAAAATAGAAGAGATGTTAGTCATTTTAGTTTTATGGGCATCAGTTCATTGATTACAATAAATATATTTTAAATTTGTAAACTCACAGAAAACTTTTTTTTTGTAAATCCAAAACGTATCAATAAGTATTGTCAGCAGTATTTGCTTTAAAATGTTCGTACTTTTCATGTGAATTTTATACGAATTTTGATATTTGTATCATTAAATTAATATGTATGATTTTCACACACAATCCATCTCATGCAAGGCAGATATAGAACAATCTAGAACGGCATTAGAAAAGATAATAAAAAAAATAAATAAAGATAATAACTAAGTCTTGCATTTGAGAATTTGGCTGTAATAACATTAATATGTTTGTAGCACCTCCGCAGAACCATAAACTTTGATTTTGAGTTTTGGAGTGTCATCTTCTCCAAGCTTTTTGGTACAGTGGATCGTAATTGTATAAACATATAAGAATTATAACGTATCAAATACAGTTTAGAGGTTCAAAGCATCAATAAGTCCAATCTACTATTATGAATATGAGCTTCATTGCTGACCGGTGTTTGGAGCGACCCGATCGTATTGCTGATGAAATGAAATTTACTAGACTAATTAGTACCTCGCAACCAGATAGTCAATGAAGCTATTGGCGAACGTCGATGGTAAATTTATTGCTAGTAGACAGTTCTACTACAACACACATATTTTTTGACAGTCACATGATATAATCTAGCCGTGTGAGCCAAAAACATAAGCAATGAGCCGAGTGTAATTGATTTTTTGGATATAATTTTCTATGGATATAAATTGCCATATATTTCCAATAACTAAGGCTTTGGATTGATAGCAAGAATGTTTCGATAACACATATTTGTAGTAAAATGTACAAAAAGACCCTGGTGGGATACTCACCCATATAATATACTTCATTCATACGATAGTCCGTTGAATAAAATTAAAACACTTTATAAAATAAATGTAATGATAATAATATTTATAATTATATAATATAATAATCAAATAATAATAATAATAATCATATAATTATTAGTATACGAAGCGTTGTAAGAGGTCAGTAAGCTTAATGTTTTTATAAAAATAAATATAAAAAATACAAGTCGCAATAAATACTACAGTCCGAACTCACTGGTTGAACTTCGATTCCCTGCCAACTATTGAATATGTGCTTTTTAGTTGGCACGTTTTTCCACACAACAAAATTCTGAATTGAGCCGGTCCCGTAGTACAGTCTTAACTCGTACGACTTAACAACATGCCCGTCCTGGGTTCAATCCCTAAATAGACCGTGCCGCCATACATAGGACTGACTATCCTGCTATGGGGGGAAATCATTTAGCCACTGAAAGCCAAGCCCACAAGTGGAAAAGGCCAGGCCTTGACCGACAATGGTTGTTGAGCCCAACGAAGAAAATTCTGAATTTTTTCTCGGTGAGCCATGAGATATTTGTGAATTTTTCAAAACCGTTTATTCCATACAAATGCATGCTTTTTAATCGAACTGTCAGCCAACTATTGAGCGTTCAATTAAAAAGCATGCCAACTAAAAAGCGTTCAACTATTGAATTGTGACTGTAATTCAATAGAGCCAATTAGGTGAGTCAAACGGAAAAGTGTCAAATTAAACTATCTTAGAATAACGGAAACAAAATTGGTATTATACAAACTAGTTAGTGCTTTCTTTATTTCTTTTGGATCATCTCTATAATAAACAGCCACTTTCCCAAATTCGATCGAATTCGGGAACGATCGTAGCGATTGTCAAAATGACACAAAATGATGGTTTCCTTGGATGTGTTTCGAACATTTTGCCATATTGTACGCGTAACTGAGCAAGATACTCATAACATAAATTAATGCAACCGTTGTATCGAGGCAACAGCAACTATAGTTCCTCTTCGATCGAGTTTGGGAAAGTGGCTGAAAATTTTGGTATCCCGTGTGGCTGGCAGGTCTTTCCAGTGGATGCTTGTTCTGGGCTGATCTGGGCTGATCAGCGTTACTTTTCAGCGGATGCTTGAATGCTTTTTGTTTAGTTTACATCCATACAATGGCAACCGCTTTGGTTATGGAAAACGCAACGCCGATTTAGTTTTTAGTGTTTGGAAAGGTTAGGAGATGAATGATACAAATTACGGTCTGAATTCAATAGTTGAACGCTGTTTAGTTGGCATGCTTTTTATTAATATAATTGTGTGATTTTTCGAATTTTTTTCATGCATCGGCCTAAATTTTGGCCCAAGCATTGCTAAAGAATCTACGACGAGTGAGCGAAGTTTTTCAATAAGTGGTCCAACTGTCCAGAAAACCAGAAAGTTCCAGAAGTCAACAGACATGCATCCTACTTTAGATGGCCGCCACTCTAGGCCCGGATGTATAAAAATGTCGCGGCAACAAAAATTATTTAAAAAAAAAAAACAAATAATCTTCTTTTAAGGGTAACATATCACGGTGGGTTGTACAGGCTTTCGATACTTTTTAAAATACCACGCATCCGGATAGTCAATCTTTGCTTAGGGCGACGGTCCATGCGAGGCTTGAACCCTCATAGGGGATGTTGTTAAATCGTCCGAGTTTCATTTAATTTCATTTATTCGTTCGAGTTGACGGTACTATTGGCAGGACCCGCCAATGAAAAAAAAAACAAAACAAATAGGAACACCACTCTACTGGATTGTTCCATGACTGAGACAGATTCTGGTACTATAATTGGAGACGAATTAAAAATGCAACAGCATCAGGGGGCCTAGATAAGGGTCTTGATCTATTCCAGGTCTGATAGGCAATCTTAATCATTTTAAGAACCAGTATGGGTTTGGGATCAGTTCCGTTGCACGCATCCTAAAGTTATTAAATACCCCAGAAATTAACTAGTAATAGAAAATCAGCATTTTTGAAATTTTCTCTAGCACTCGAGTCTCCATAATTGGCGACATCCAACAATTTTTGATTGCTTGGAATGGGTTTGTTTGACACTTTTCCTTTTGACACTTGAACTCCTTCGTCACTGGAAAACTCGAACATGCAAGATATCCTTTCCTGATCTAATTTCATAGAAGCAGTATTGATTAAGAAGGAGTTTTGAATTATTGTTTTGTTGATTGTTATTATATTTTTACGAAATATTATCAGGAAGCACCCCTTTACCTTCCCCTGTGTGCTGAATATTCTATTGTTCAATAAAATCGCATACGATACGCACTTGTGCAATCGGCATCTCGTGTTAGATCTTTGAAATGAGCTTCTTAAAATGGTCACAGTGCTCACTTAATGTTGGTTCTAAATTGCTTAAATGTATAACAATACATAAAAGCTGTACCTTTTTGTGATCCAGGAAGCTAGGAGGCTTTTAAGTCCTATCGATAAAAGCGGTTAGATTCTACATAAACCACACTTGGGCGATATTCTTCGAATGATTCGGTGTGCCGTGCTGTTGAAATACAGACACAATACATACATAACTAAAATATATCATCTCTGTTTTGCTACTTGGGAATACTTGGGATAAGACAGTATCGTAAACCGCAAGGCACTTTATACCGACTGTATTATTAAAAGTGCTATAGACAACAACAACAATAATCTTGCCCTTGGTATGGCAATTAGAAAATTGCGATTAATTTAAGTTAAATATAACATCTAAAAATGTTGTAGGCCTCAAAACATATTGTCATGCCTCCACTGACTGATATTGTAGGAAAGTGTGGTTGATAGGTTGGTACAATCTCCGTTGACCAATGATAGTGACCACAACTGACCGATTTTGGACCTTTTACGGCTTATGCACAGCAACGAAATCTAATAATTATAAAAAATGAACTCCTGATTTCTGAGACACTTGAGAGATTGTACGCCACCCCGACACTCGCTTTTTAAAATAAAATTTTCAATATGGCGATACTTTTTCATCGTGTAGTCTCGCAATTTAAAATGGTCCCGAGTGCAACACATTGGTTTTAGTGTGTACAACAAACGATACAATGTTTTTTTTTTTTTTTAATTTCTGCTCGTTTTATGTAGCGGAACTCACCTATTATTTTGAATAAAACTACTTATTAGTGCTTGCTTACTCTTTATTTAACTTATTTAACTATTTTCAGATAAAACATAAGTTATTCGCTTCAATGTTCCATCTACATTTTGGCACTGAAGCCTTTTGGCACTGTTGAAATACCTTAAACATTTTAATAGTGCAGGACATTTTGTGAAAAAAAACTACAGATTTTAAGTTCTCTGATAACGTATTACAGTCTGAACTCACCGGTTGAACTTCGATTCCCTGCCAACTATTGAATATGTGCTTTTTAGTTGGCACGTTTCTCCATACAAAAAAATATGAATTTTTTCTCGGCAGGCCATGAGATATTTGAATTTTTCAAAAACCGGGTTTTCCATACAAACGCATGCTTTTTAATTGAACTGTCAGCCAACTATCGAGCATGCAACTAAAAAGCATGCCAACTAAAAAGCGTTTAACTATTGAATTCTGACTGTATCATAAATAACATTTTATCACTCATATTTTTGCCGAAAACGTGTTAGTCGACTACCCAAGTGACATTTGCTCGAAATTGTTTTCCCATATCTGCTCGATTAGTACTCGATACGCCTGAAATTGTGGATTTGTGTGTGATCAAGTGTGTTGAAAGCGCCAAGATTTGGTGTGATCGTAAATTACACGTTCCTCTATCGATGGACGATGCCGTCGAGCTCATTTTTCATTCATGACTATGGTTTTTTGTTGAAAAACAAAAGCTAATTTTATGTGACGTTATTCTATAAAAATGGGTATTATTTAAGTATAAAATGGCTACATGACCAACTATAACGATAGCAAACATCGTTTCCGGGCGAATCTAGAAGAAACCCAACTGACATTTTATAGCACGAATAATCGGGAATTCGAGCAAATTCCCTTAAACTGGAGCCTTAAACTTCCCTTAAACTGCACCAGTTTAAGGGAATTTAGAAAAAGTCCTTTAAAATCAAATGTAATGCGGCTTTTTCGTTACTTTCTTCTAGATTCGCCCGGAAACGATGTTTGCTATCGTTATAGTTGGTCATGTAGCCATTTTATACTTAAATAATACCCATTTTTATAGAATAACGTCACATAAAATTAGCTTTTGTTTTTCAACAAAAAACCATAGTCATGAATGAAAAATGAGCTCGACGGCATCGTCCATCGATAGAGGAACGTGTAATTTACGATCACACCAAATCTTGGCGCTTTCAACACACTTGATCACACACAAATCCACAATTTCAGGCGTATCGAGTACTAATCGAGCAGATATGGGAAAACAATTTCGAGCAAATGTCACTTGGGAAGTAACGAAAAAGCCGCATTACATTTGATTTTAAAGGACTTTTTCTAAATTCCCTTAAACTGGTGCAGTTTAAGGGAAGTTTAAGGCTCCAGTTTAAGGGAATTTGCTCGAATTCCCGATTATTCGTGCTATAAAATGTCAGTTGGGTAACGCGAAAACCCGAGATGCGAATGTCCCTGGAACGCATTATTCGCGTGACTTGGGGAAAGACTGTATTTGAACAAACATATCGCCGTTCTAATTCTAGCGATGCATAACTTCGATGTGAAATCAAACAACAGAATAGTGGGAATGAGAAAGCGCTCAGAGCGAGGAAAGCTCCACATGCTGAGTATCTCGCCAACAGATGGCGCCATCAGCTTTTTCGCTATTTTAAAATGCGCCAGTCTTTTACCATCTTCTAAACGAAGTCATTTTAGATTCCTTTTAGGTTGAAAGCTTGAGCCGTTTAGGGTGGTGGCAACGCTGATCCGATGCGATTTTATCGGGAAATATTTATATGGGATTTTACAGATAACATCGCACGTGCGATTCGTTAAATCTCACATAACATTTTGACAGGCCATCCGATAAAATCGCATGCGTAAAAGCGTTGCTACAGCCCTTAGGCCCCGTTTGGTGGTCGTTTGTAGCACTTTCCAAGTCCTAAACTTCCCTAAACTACACTAGTATACAGGAATTTAGAATAAGCCAGTTAAAATTGACTGTGATCCGTTATAATCGATATAATTTGTCATAAAGTTATTTCACACTTGAAAAATACATTTTTTTACCAAATAATGTTACAAAAAATTAGCTTTCATTTTTCATCAAGAGCCAAAGCTATTAATGTAAAATGAGCTCGACTGCAACGTTCATTGATACAAGAAAGTTTGTTGGAAGTTAGAAATTTACGAACACACTACAGTCTGTTCCCAAGTTACGCGGTTTCTGCGTTCCCGTCAAATCCGCGTAACTCGAATATCCGCGTAAGTCGAATTTCACGTTTTTTGAGTAAAATACTATTTATTACTCGCAGTTTTTTTATTTAAATTAATACTTTTATACACTTTATCACTTATTTGATAAGATTTGTGCAGAAAATACTAATATTTCTGGCTTTTAAGCGGTTTCAATTTGTTAGCAAAAGTGCAATTTATACCGAACTTGAAGCAAATTGTACTGATTTGACATTTAATCTGTCAAATTTAGAAAACCGCGTATCTCCGAATCCGCGTAAGTCGAGAACCGTGTAACTCGGAAAAAGACTGTACATCTTGGCGCTTTCAACACACTTGATCACACACAAATCCACAATTTTAGGCGTATCGAGTACTTGTCGAGCAGATGTGTAAAAAATTTAAACAATTTCGAGCAAATGTCATTTGGGCAACGTCAACCTTGCTCGACTCGAGCTCGGTAAAAAAAACAGCGCGAACGAATTGTTTGCTGGGTCACCCAGCCCTTGTAGGGTAGAATTGTAAGTCTACGGGAGTGTGTGTGTGTGTAAAATACTCGTCGCCGCATTCGTGGGGGTGTGTTGAGAGCGCATTGAACGGTCCGACGTCGTTACACTGAGAGTGTGTGTGTGCAACGCTATTCCTCGTCGTTTTCGGTCGTAGCGAATCTTCTTCTAAGCTCACGCAAAAAATCCCGTGCAATTACCATAGCCCGTGTGTGGTTCTGTGTTTTGGCGAATTTGTGGCCCCGATTAGGTATCCTGTAATCAGGACAGCTTAAAGTACGTGCCCAAGTCATAGTTAGGAGCACCAGCCGTAGGCAACGAGCAGCGTCTTTCGAGAAGCCATAGTATCGAGCAACAGATCAAGAAATGGTAGGTAAAATTCATGTCTCATTTTTACATGTGCAAATTTTTGAGTTCATATCGGTTTACGATCGAAGGAAAAAGGGGGAAAATGGTGCAATTGTACGATTTCCAAAACTGTGTCAAACCTTTGCGTCGTACAATCGGATAACTTTTACTACACCAGTATACCTTGGTGCAATGTCTAGGGGCATTGAAAATTTTACTATAGCTTGAGCCCAGATCGCCCTAGATCCAAAGGTATTATGGCGCCCTCTTACCTGTACAACAATTTCGATTGAACGACGGCCTGACTGACTCCTCGTTTGACACAGCCAAACTAACTCAACTATGGTATCTTTCACTTACAGGGAAATGAAACCTCGCTACCGATGGAGCTCTGCTCAAACTGTAAGTAGCTATTATACGCTTTTTTTAGGCCAACCTCGAACCCATTTTGTAAGTGCAGTGCATTCTATTAGGTGAAAGAACAATTGCGCTACATAACGCGTGAAGAAAGAAAAACACGCGTATCATTGGTGGGATCAGCGCGTAGCAGTAGGCCACGAAACATCCGTAGTGTACACACGCGCGCGTTCTCTCTCCTTTCGTGTGATTTTGTGCATGACCGTGTGTGTTATGCCAGCGGTAGCAGCAGCAGGCAGCAGCAGTGGATACAGTAGCACCAGAAGCATACGGCTATTCTCGAAACAAGCATGAGTTTATCGATTTTCCCAGAGGCAAAAGACGCCAATAATAAGGCGCATACGACCGCAGCATGCAAGATCCATTATCTTGTGTTTGCAGCTCTCCAACTTATCCTGTAGCTACGGACAACTAGAAAGTTAGGTTTATTTTATTATGTGTATGTTGGTAAAATGTCCATAATTGTTCCACCACTATATTGGCTGTCCTTTGTTCATGAGGCGCCGTTTAGCCATTAAACCGATTCAACAACCACTTATATCATATGATAATCGGTTATTGTACATTAGCCGAATGTTTCTCTTTGTATTCTCTTAATGTTACTTATCTTTCCACTTGCCGACAGCATGGCGCTTGTGTTGCTAATTTTATTCAAACGCTCGATTCACACCCTCACGATCGCCGCGGCGTTTTGCCCAGTGGCTGGCCGAGCGCAATGTTTTTGTTTCTCCCTCGTTTTCGGTATTATTTACATCTGCCAGATATTTGTCACTCGGCTACGGTAAAGCGGCGTGGGCCGGTCACCACTAGCTAGCTGAAACGCTTGCGGACGCGCTACCATGGGAACGGCGACAGTCCATACTAACACGATCGCTCATGGCCCCTACACAGCTGGATATATAGGGATCAATCTCTCAGTTTCCTTTTATCCAGCGAACGAAGTGGATCTTCTTTCTGTGGTCGCCCGCAGCTGGTGTGTCGTCGGACGTTAGTGCTAATAGAATCTAATTCCAATGGGCCAAATCACATCTCGCACCCGTACGGAGTGTTTTTTTTTTGCCAACCGTGCATCACATGGTCATTCTAACGTGGTAACATCCTCTCCGAATACTTCCAGTTGACGCGGACGAAATCCGTCGATTGGGCAAACGCTTCAAGAAACTGGATCTCGACAATTCGGGCGCCCTCAGCATCGATGAGTTTATGTCCCTGCCAGAGCTGCAGCAAAACCCGCTGGTGCAGCGTGTGATCGACATTTTCGACGCGGACGGCAATGGGGAGGTCGATTTCAAGGAGTTTATCCAGGGCGTGTCGCAGTTTAGCGTAAAGGGCGACAAACTGTCCAAGCTGAAATTTGCCTTCCGAATATATGACATGGATAACGATGGATACATCTCGAATGGGGAACTATTTCAGGTAAGCGGGACAAATTACGGGCCTACTGATGTAGCGCGATATTATCCGCGCAGCGTCCAAAAGTAGCCGTCGCTCGAACGAACAATCTTTACCACACTACTACTACGCGGCTGGGGAACGTTGAATCAATGCTAAAAATAATCATTCATCGTTCCGGGCTACCTTGAATACCATGCATGCCCGCCAACGTTCCCACGAGCACAAGCGACGTTAGAATATCTGCTCGGGCTTCTTTTTTTTTAACAAAACTCATATTTCCTTTCATGCATCCGTCGTCGTCCCCCTTGACACCGACACGCCCGGATCCAGGTGTTAAAAATGATGGTCGGTAACAATCTGAAGGATACGCAACTGCAGCAGATCGTAGACAAGACGATCGTGTTCGCCGACAAGGACGAGGATGGCAAGATATCGTTCGACGAGTTCTGTTCGGTGGTGGGCAACACCGATATTCATAAAAAGATGGTCGTGGATGTCTAAAGATTCTCGTGCTGGGTTCGGTTTACCTCTCCGCCAAGGGCATAGGCACCATCAATATGTAGTAATGGACGGTACAGTCCGTCGCGTACTGGGTAAAAACACACAAAAAAGAACACACAAAGAAACAATTCGTCGTCCTGCAAGCTTCATTTGAAACACTATTGCAATAATATGCACCTTAATCTCCCACCCGCGGTGTTGCTGCGAACGATGGTGAAAACAGTGTGGGATGATTACGAATGGGTAGTTTTGTCACAATTTTACCATTTTTACCTATTCACCCAGCGACACACATAGCCCCAGATATACTTACACAAACCTATCCTATACAATCGCTTACGTGTCATATTTGGAAACGCTCTCGCATCATCTGTTTTATTCCGTCGTTGATTTAATTCCGATGAAAATGATAACATATTTGCATCAGATGCAACTATTAAAAAGAAAGGTAAATAGTAACGGTGCGCGTGCAATAATGGTTTTGTGATGGTACTATCCAGTGTTTATCTTTCAATTTCAATTAATCTATCGTTCATCAATATGTCCTTAAAAAACAATATTTTTGTTTGTTTGTTTGTTCGTAAATGTTTAAGAGAGAGGCAATTCATGTTTTACCTATTTACATATTGTTACAATTGTCTCCTTGTGCGGTTAGTCTGTGAAACTTCGTTATCAACGTTTTTAAAACAGCAAGAGACGATTAATTATGCTTAGCATTATACGTTATATGAGTTTGTTTTGTTTCAATCGATTACACTTACGTATTATATAGACCAATGTAGTTAAGTAATAATATTAATAAAAAAGTGCGATCTGCCGAAGATGGATTAACTGGTGAATTAACTCTGGCAGAAAGTGGCAGCAGAAAAGGAATGAATGTGGAATGAATAAACACATTTAATCTCAAATCCACCGCCCATAGCCAATGGAAAATTGCAATTGTTTCGCCGTCTCCAACTGCATGTCCAGGATACCTTACCCTTTCCTTTGGTTCTATCGTCAATGGTATAGTTTTTTTATTTTACTGTTTTGTTACTAATGTGTCGAAAGGGGAAAAAAGCGTCAAGCGAATTGTACGTCATTAATTCAGATAGATCAGTAAGATAATTAAAAAAGCATTAATATAATGTAAGCACCATTCTTCTCTCGATCTTTAATCTTAACGTTTAAAAGAGTAAGGAGAAGGGATTACAAGCACCAAACAAATGCGCAGGATCATTTGGAAAAAGTCTAAATACGGAACAGATAAAACCTATACTAAACTATTGATCATTGTCACTTGCGTCATACAATTGTGAAGAATGCTTTTTTTTAATACAAACAAAGACAAAATACAATCAGTGGCAGGCAGCAAACATTGTTTTCAATAGAATGGCATCAATTAGCAAACAAAAAATCCAAACCATAGGAAAGTTCATAATGAAACAAAAGAAAGGAAACTACTGTTAACATCTTTTACGAAAAAAAAAAAGTTTTTTGGTATCAATTCATCTATTTATGAAACAATTGCGCAAAATGCATACCAAAAACTAGACAAGATGACGCGTTATTCGTACTTACGCATGTTCGAATCAACATCAACTTATGAATGGATTGCAAGTTTGTTAACATAGTTCTTAACCCAATGTTTATGTGCAGGATAACGCGAAGGATCTCTTCCGTTAGTTTTCTTTCAACTTTTTGCTAAAACTACCAACGTACTAACACATTGTTCAATGGCTCTCCGATTAGCGTAATCTGCATTAAGTGAACTTTTAGTAGCATCATCATCGCATGCTAATTTCAATTCCCAACATAACAAAATCATAAGCAAAACCACCACCATCCATTTAGCTGCATCATCGAATGCATCAGTGCAAGAGCCATATTTTCACGTTTGAACAGTTTCTTAGGTTAGGAGTAAATTTACTTACAAAGGAGTGCGTAAGATTCGAGACATATTTATACAACATCCTTCCGTGGATCGTCAAGGAGCGTGGATCATCATGAACCATCAGCACAATTGCATATGGCGTGTCCATAAACTTACGTGCATGATTGTGGTGTGCGAGAGGGACTACTAAATGAAAGCAGTCGAATTACATGACCGTTAAGGGAATTGTATGATGCTGCATCATATTACCTGCACGGCTCGCAATGCCATTGTCTCTGTGTCCCCCCATGCGTTTGTACGTTACATGCACTCAATGCATCGAGGATGTACCACATGCACAGTAGTTTATGTTGTTCATTGATAACGCTCTTGAGACTAAACACCACGAATCTCTCCAAAATAGTGTGTCGTGTGTACACGACGATGCTAAATGACGCTTTTCTGGATTAAAATCTTTGCATCGGTGTCATTTTCACAAGTTCACTAAAAATTATCGATAAAAGAACCATACCGAAACACGGAAAGGAACTCTAAGCGCCGATTGGTGGCGACAGATTATCTCTAACTAATGTGCTACGAATAAAGAAGAACTCTATCTGAAAGATATTCACAATGCTTCGAAGAGAGTCTGATTTCAATGCCGAAATGGAAAGCGAAATGTGTAAGTGTATGCAGGCATGTATACTTTATTGAGTCAAATATAATCGCCGCGACCGCTATGCGCTTTTGCAACTTTTATGATAAAATTTTAGGCACATGGTACACTTCAAACAAAAACGCAATATAATACAATCCGTAGATTACATATCCACAAATTATGCAGTTTCTACTCACACACGCGTACAAGTTATCTAATATTGGATCAATTTTGTTCCATCGTCGTCGCTTTAGTTAAGCTAGTGATAATCACACTCGTAGCACCGATTGGAATGGTGATAAAAAGAGAAGTACACTTCCATTAAGATCGCGGTGCCGGAGATCATCTGGGGGAAGTTGTCGTGTACATCGATCGCTGTCTGTAGCACCTCATTGTGTACGCTTGGCGTTAAGGTATGACTTTCCCATCATTAGTGTACAATTTACGTTATCTAGTCTTTTCTCCCTATCTTTCTCTTTCGTAGGATTCTGAATGCTGCTTTGTTTGGACGTGACACCAAATCCACCACGAGATCGTACTAGTGTATGTATAACAGATAAGAATACGTATATAAAGGATGCGCTGGCCAAGCGCTAGTGGAACTACTGCAAACGTACGAGCAAACGAATAGTAAATACGCCTCAGCCAAGTAAGGTGCGCGGAAAATGGCCCATATCGATGAAATCCTGCACTATCTCCTCTAGCAGTTCCCTCGTGATCCGGGGACGGCGCAGCTTGTACCCGTACGATTTAAGCTTCTCGTTGCTCAGATGCAGATGCTTCTGAAAGAGCAGCTCCTGGTCCATGTACGGCGTGAGCGGTGTATTTTGCACACCGTCCCGCTGGCACAGCTCGGCCCACGGCCCAAGGTGACGGTCGTTAATCTCCTCGATAGCACCCGCCATGTCGAGCTTCGTCATATTGGACATCGTAACGCCCCAGTAATCGATCTTGATGGCGAACATATCGGCTAGCAGCTCGCTGATCAGTCCCTGGGTAGCGTCACTGTCATCGCACACGTTGATCGTTTCGTGCAGCGTGCGATCGGTTTGCAGCAGCTCCCAAATGCTGCCGCACACGTCCTCTACGTGCACCACGTTCATCTTCATCGTGCCGGTCCAGAGTAGCTTCATCGTTTCCCCGAGATGCTTGTAAATCCCGGCTATAATAATGCGTGGTGCTGAAACGAAACGAAACGAAACGTAAACGATTGAAATGCAATCGAACGGTTGTGTGGACCGCGTTGCTACTGGCGCTTCGAATCAAACGCTCCAGGCACGTACTCAGCCCTTTCCGGTCTCCTACGCCATAGCATATCGGCAGTCTCAATATGGTGTAAGGCAAATCCTTTATGGCGATAAGCTCCTGCTCGACCTTCGCCTTGTACTTGCCCACCATCGTCCAGGGCTCGATGGGGCAGTCCTCCTTTTGCGGCACCTTCTCGTCGGAGCACATACTGCCAGTGCTCAGTTCAAGGTAGCGCTTAGCCTTACACTTCACAGCCTCTGTTGCACAGTTTAAGCTTAGCTTCAGTATACCCTCCTGGTAGACGGGATCCGTTTGGCCGGGTTTCGTTTCGGCCGCACAGTTTATCACATAGTCCCAACTTCCACCGACCGTTTGCGCCCGCTTCTTCTCCTCCTCCTCTCCTCCTTCCTCCTCCATTCGGAACGCATTTTGGCATGAGGTTGGATTGATCAAATTGGCACTCGCAAACTCGACCCGTGCGTCCGCGAATGCTTGCGTGTGTCGGCTGTTAAGCCACGCCATTAGTGGCGGCGTCTTATCGACCACTTTAATGCGTCCCGCTAGATCATTCGCAACCAGATGATCCACTAGATGCCGTCCAATAAATCCGCATCCTGCATGTTGCGGTGGGCAGAGGGATATGAAACAAAGAAAGAAAGCAAAACGTTCTTTAAAAGCGAATCACTCGAAGCAGAAGATCAGAGATTGATCGACGGCACAGCGCGGTGATGGCATTGAACCGTGATTATCGCTTCGGAACCGGCTTTGCGGTAGAGGGAAAACGAGTCTACCGACAGAAGCGCGGTCTTGCGAACGCAGGCTGCGCAGAATATCGATCACGGGTAGCAATTATGTGACATTAACTTAATTATGAGCGGTCGGCAGTCCGGATTGCAGGAAGTGTTGTTGCGCAACGAGATTGTTGCTTCACACCCCCGCACCTTTGGGCCACCACGTTCCAGGATTAATTCCCCAGTAAATTACCTCCAAGGACTAGAACGTTCGGTTTTGACATTGTTTATTCTACACACACTACACAGCTACAAAATGCGGAACTGAATTGCACACGAAACCGAAACGGCAAACCCAAAAAAAGGTTCAAAATAAGTCACGATAATTTAACTAATCCGTATAGTACGGAACAAAGCACACGGACAACAATTAAATGGCACTAAACAGGAGCTACGGCTTACAGAAGGAAACGAAAAATGTAATGAATGTACAAAGTGCAACAAAAAAATGTAACACAATCGGTGCGGGGAAATTGCGACCGTTGCGGCAGATGAGTTGTTTTTGTTTTCTTTTTATCTCTCGGCCGCGCTTGCTTTTATCTGCGGGATCGCTCGAGAATGTGTGCGGTTGGCTCATTGAGGATGATTGACATATGGCATGCGTTCCTTGACAATCAGTGGCTCGAAAAGAAAAACTAAACGTTATGAATTAAATTTACCCTTTTGGGTGTGATTTTTAGTTTGATGCAGCATTTGTAACTTTTTTTTGTAAATAATTGCACGTGGAATGATTTTGAGATAACTTTTTTTGCTAAATTATATATATTTTCCATTTGACAAACGAAACGCGTGTGGCCCAGCCTGGATATTTGAATAGTGTCATTCTCGCCAAACTAGACTGCCCCTGTCACTGTCCCAAAAGGTCTCTGACGTGTTGTTTTGTTGATGTACACTTGGCAATTTAATTCACAAGCCGCAAAAAGTTGAAAATGCTGAATATCCAAACACATATGGTAAATATCGATTGGGCAACGCTAATGGAAGCTGGCACTACTACGCATCTGTTACTTTTCAGGACTTTGAGGGTCAGGGTAGGGCCGAAAAGCTTTCCCGCATCATCATAACCCTGTTCGGAACCGTCGGTCTAGTGTGGGGCTACATTATCCAGCAGTTTTCGCAAACGGTGTACATTCTGATTGCCGGAGTTTTGCTCGCCTCAATTGTAAGTAGCACCAACGGTATTCTTTTACGGTAAAAGCAATACAATCTGTTTTACAATCTTCATCTGGTTCGCCCGCGTACAGCTCACCATTCCACCGTGGCCAATTTATCGCAAGAAGCCACTGAACTGGCAAAAGCCCCGTCCTGATTCTCAGACTGCGCAAAGTGCAGGAGACGAAACGAAGAAGAAAAAGAAAAACTAATAATTCCGATGATGTGCTGAAGGGCTGAAACTACTACTAATAAAAACAACTATGTTGGACTTGTATTCATCTATTTGTCTTAGAACGTGTGAGTAGCGTTTTTCTGCTTCTTTTTTTTCGCAATGAATTACGCTTCTAATACAGCGGACGCTTGTACGCTTTAAGCTTCTCGTGGTCGTAATATTTATGTATCAAATTGTACATATGCCGAAAGAAGAACAACACATTGTCGTACTGCCCGTTGTACGGCGGTACTTCGTCCGGGTTCATCTCACTGGGATGCATAATACGCTCCTTCGGAATCTGCTCCATGTTCAGGTGAATGTGCTCCAAGCCCCGATATCGACTGTCCAGACCCCAGGCAGCAATGTGCACCTCCAGCACGAACTGATGGATGGCTTCGACCGTGGCAAGAAACCATCGTGGACTGTTGCGCTGATGGCGCCAGAATTGGGAAATTCGGTTCTGTATCACAACGGTGCGCAAACCCGACAGCCGCTCATCCTTGTAAATACCCCGACACTGGCTCCAGGTGCTGTCGATGAACACGGCTCGCTTTACCGGGAAACTCTCATCGTCGCAATCCGCTGCACCGCTGTTCCGCTCATCAGTCGTCTCCCGGGGCTGCAACGGTGTATCCACGATGTCGTTCAGCCGGAAGCGCAACAGCGTGCCCATATGGTATCCTTTGGGAAGACCGTAGTTTTCCTTCATCTGGTACGTTTCGCCACTAAACAAGCTGGCCACGGTGAGCGCGGTCGGTGTGGGAAATATCAACACCACACCGCTCTCCTCGCGATAGTCCGGGATGTCGGGGTACGTGTAGATTTTCACATCATCCGGCGCCAGGATGGCAGCGTGCACCGCCGTACTTTTGCCATCAATTTCGTTCCTATGCTTTATGACATCAATTTTTACTGGCAGGGAAATGCGCGGTACACGGGCTGCTATTTCCGGGACTGGGACATAGCAGGTGTAGCAGAAAAACTTGCGCGACTTCCCACAGACAGTGCAGGAGCTTCGACCCTCCACGCTCATCAGAAAGTCCGTGTCCTCAATGTGCATACCTTGGAAGGGGTCCGGTCGCTGGTTCGATGGTTCGGTCGATGCCATCGTCTTTTGTTTTGTCGGATGCAAATGGCAAAGTGTGGGAAAGCGATGAAACTGGTAGTGTTTTGTTTACATTCTGTTCGAAACTGCACATGAATTTGACAGTGCTAGTGCAATTCAAATGCGTAACGCGTCAAAGCGTTACGCGTTACACAGTGCCTGGCACACATTATGCTGCATTGGGACGTATTCAGTTTGGAAGGTAATTTTAGTGGAAACAACCGTACGAAGCAAAAGTTAGTTGAATCGAATTGATATAAAACACACAATATAATTGTTAAATAATCAACAGGGTGGAAATTTAAAAAGTTTAAAAATAGTGGCAATATACTAGTAACTGACGATTACAATTAATACAAATGAAAGAAGGGACCACAAACATATAATTACTTGCACCGTGCAGTTGGTTTAACTTTTTATTGAATATACTAGTACTGTATGTATATGTATATAGGTATATCTATCCATCGACGCTGGTATGGATGGGAGAAAGTAGACACAGCAGTAGCAGCTTTGCATTCGCTATCCACAAACAGACACACACACGCACACACATCTTATATCATTTCGAATCTATTGATTTTGCTGTCCATCTTTCGCTGGCATTTTTATTTCATTAAATTTTCTATTCGTGTTTCAAGAGTCAGAGCAAGATAAAAGTGTATTGTTGTGTGCGCAGCGCGCGCTGTACGCGCCCAGATTCCAGAGGCGTGTTCTAAATGTGTTTGTGTTTAACTGCATGTTTTGCATTGTTTTACATTGAATAACGACGAAGAACAGGAGGAGGTGTGGGTAGGTGTGTTATTATTTTTTTTGTAGCGACTTATTTTGATAGCATTCTGGAACTAGGAGTTTGTTGCTAATCCAAATTGCTATGTTCTTTTTTTTCAATCATTATCCACTATTAATTCACCCTTCTCACTACCATACAACCACCATATTTTGCTACATTCCGTTTTATCCCCACTTGTAGTACAATAAAACATAACCATAGTACAACGTGTTTACCATCCGCCGTATGGAGAAACACTGGCCGAAAACAAAGATGCGATTAAACGGCGCACATTGCAGGCAAACATTGACGGTACTACGGGTGATCCTAGAGTTCTTTGTAGTCAGTTTCTAATTTCGACACATTGCTTAAATTGGGACATTTATCAAAAAAAGGAAATTTTATCGTCAAAAAAGGACAGGACATTGTTGCTCATTGCGCTTAAAGCAGATGCCGTTCGGTGAGTATCATCTATCAGCAGATGAAGGATACAAACAGAAACGCTAAGCGTCACGATCCGCTAACAAGTGCTGCGGAAAATGAATTGTGTGCTAGGTGTTTTTTTTTATAAAGAATATCTAATTTATGTCCTGTTTTCCATCATTGTCTCTGTTCAATAATTACTACCCATTTTTCTCCGATCCGATTCGATTGGAAACATATATATATCCTTTACCAGATGTAATAGAAGAGGAAAACAAGAAAGAAAATGAAAATGCTCGTGCATGCTCTCGCTCCTGCTGTTCAATGTTGCTTACGATATTATGCAAAGATTACTATTCCTGGTGTGCACAAACACATCTTGCACGGCGTGGGACAGGTGTATTGCACACAACGGCGTACGGAGTGTGGTGCCCTTCCTTTTCCTTCCCTCCCTCAAAGGGAAGAATGGACCCCTCCCCCCACTCAAAACGATACAAATCGGACACAAAAATATTGAAGCAACGTGTTAGCAAAGGTCGTTCCCCTAGTCGTTTCGCTCACCGGTTCAGTTGAGGGGCGCACATTGTTAGCTTAGCGACAGCTGGCCAAGTGCAAGCAATCGCTCGATCGCCGCATTGATGTCGCCGAAGGAAGCAATCAGGGCCTGCAGGTTAGCTTCACGGTTAACAAATCCCATCGCCGTCAGTTGTTCCAGCTGCGCCCGGTAGCGCTCCTCCGGTGGAATGTTCGTATCAGCCGTACCCGATGCCATCCCGTTGATCATGCGGGACATAAACTCCGAAAACAGCGCATCGTTGTTCGACGCCTGTGCACCGGCGCCACCCGTTGCGGTGGTAGCCGCGCTGGCCGTGTTCGTGGCACCCGTACCGCCCGAGCCGGTAGTTGGCGGCGGTGCACCCGGCATCGGCGGAATGCCCATCGTGCTCATTAAGCCGGGCGCGGCCGAGCGCAACTGTTCCATTCCTTGCTGAATCTGCAGGATCGCATTCAGTGCCTGCGGATTGGTGACCATTTGCTGCACTTCCGGGTTTTGCATCTGCCGCATCAGCTGGGGCATCATCGTGCGCAACTGATCCTGCAGACCGGGGCTGTTGGCCAGCAGTGGATTTTGGCTCATCAAGTTCGCGGCCATGGCCGGATCGGCGGCCAACGCCTCCATCATGCTGCGGGTAGCCGGCGAATTCAGCATATTCGACATAATGGATGGGTTCTCGCTCATCTGCTGCAGCAAGCTCTGCATGGCCGGTGTGTTGAGCAGTCCGAGCGGAGTTCCGGCAGCATCCGTGCCAGCACTGCCGGTTCCGGCTGCCCCACGGTTGCCACTGCCGGTGCCGCTGCTAGCGCTGCTCCACGGATTCGGCAGTGGGCTTCTGTTTTCGGTGCCCTGCTGCGGATTGGCACCGCCTCCACTAGTGCTGCCCGACTCGGAGGTCCCGGAGTACGGATTGCGGAAGGTGGCATTCATCATCGGCTCCTGGATGTCGCGATAGATTCGCTGCAGTGCACTGTATCCGCCCGGCACGCTCTCCAGATTGGAAATGGCACGATCATGCGAACGCATCAGCTCCTGCAACATCGACGGATTGCGGGCCAATTCCATCGTCTGTCGCAGCAGTTCCGGGTTGTTCAGCATGTGCGAAATTTCCGGATTGCGTTGCATCAGCTCCTGCATCTGCGGATTCGAGGTCAGTATCTGGCGCATCGTGTCCGGGTTGTTCATCATCTGCTGCACGAGCGGGTTGTCCAGCACCGTGCGCATCAAGTCGGGGTTGTCGAGCAGCTCGTGCTGCATGCGGGACTGCAAATCCATGAAGTTGGTCTGATTGCCGCCGAGCGCACTGAGTCCGGCGAGACCGCCGAGCTGATTCAATCCGAACGGCGTTTGCGACACATCCGCCGGCGCTCGCCGCGCACTCTCCGCATCCGCACGGGGGGCCGCCTTTATGACCAGGTACACCGTCAAACCCTCCTTGATGTTGTGTGTCTTGAGCGTGTCGGTGTCCTTCATGATCTTACCAGCGAAAATCAAACACACCAGCTCCTGGTTGGTCTCAAACTTCTCCGCGACAATGGCCTTGAGCTGAAAGGGGAGAGAGTAAAATCAACATCATTTTCGAATTGCATCATTCACTCGTTCGTGAAACACTGCTCTGCCAGAGATTCCCCCCTCTGTGCGGATTATATTCAATTAAGCAATTCACATAGCAGCCAGCGGTGATAAACACATTCCAGCAGCAGCAGCAGCATTTCCAACCTTCACTCATCGCTACTGGTCAGCTTGTGCGTGTATGTGTGAGTGAGGCAATAGCCGCGCTCCAGCGAATGGCAAACCAGAGAGCACACGCACACACTGACACCCATGTGCCATGTTTTTGTTCGATTTTTCCGAGTCACTCCGCACGAACCCAAAAATGCCCAACATTTTGTCGTCGACCACACACATTTGCACCATCGCAGGGAGTAACGATAAAACGATAAATACTCTATCGATTTAGAAAATTCATAAACCGGCAAACCTGCCGCAACGCACTGTCTGATTCGAAGGTGGAGAAAATTCTCGAATCACTTAACGCCACACCATCGTACGACGCTTGCAGATTGTGGTCAACACGCCCGCCATCACGAGCGGCGATCGCTTGTTCGGAAATTCACTTGTGCCGCTACCGAATCACTTACATCTTTAATTTCTGCATCGTCTTCGATCTCTATCGATTTTCTATCTTTGGGTGTTTTCACCATAATGGTGATCTTTTTCCCACTAGCTCTATTCTCCGCCATTATTGCTGCTGCTTGTTTGTTGTAAAAATCTTTCGTCACTGAATCTGCTGATGACGGCTAGGTCGGCAAAGAAAGAGACCGCCAGAGTGACCAGAAATACCGATTTATCTGTATTCCTACCGATTTTTATATGCCTACCGATTCACAGATGACCGCCCTAAAACTACCGATTTTCCATTTATCCTACCGAAAATCACAGATATTTGATTTTTCAGTCGTTTAAGCTTAATCTGTGGCGCTTGGGTTGCTGTTTCAAGGATCGCTATCCTCATTTGTTACTTATCGCGCTGATGCACGTTTGTTTGCTTGGCACTTTTTATCCGTTAAAATTTAATGTTCATAATAATTAGAAAATGTCAGTTGCGTGGATTCCGAAAATTTCTCGTCAAAGAAAGTCATTTAAATATGAATTTAAATCTCACTGTCAGCGGTTAAAGCTTACCCGACAGACAAAGAGAATGAAATTTTCAGGCGAGGGGAAGGTAGAAACACACGGTGGGGGTCTGGCCCAAGATCGGATCCGAAGTCCGTTGTTTTGGGCTGATAATTAATGAATGGCGGATGGAGCGCTACCACAGGGAGAATGCGCTCTCTTGCTCATTCTTCTTCTTCATTTGGCACAACAGTCGCTGCCGGTCAAGGCCTGCCTGTACCCACTAGTGAAGTGGGCTTGGCTTTCAGTGACTTATTGGTACCATAGCAGGATAATCAGTCCTACCTATGGGGGGTCGGTCTTTTCGGGGCTTGAACCCACGACGGGCATGTTATTAAGTCGTTCGAGTTGACGACTGTACCACCAGACCGGCGCTCTCTTGCATGCCTTTAAAATACACGAGGCGCTCTCACTGAAAAGAACGCTCGCTCGCGCTGTTTCATTGTATTTTCCTCATACCCCTTCCTTTCCGTTTCTTCCCGAACAAGCTGCAAAGGTCAATAACCGTCGCAAAATGTCAAAAACGACCGTCGCCAGCGCCTCGAAATCGTTGCGAGTTTCGCTCGCTGGCGACGTCGGTTTGCAGTACATGCGACGCCGGTTTTGACGTTTTGCGACGGTTTTGCGACGGTGGCCGCCAAAAGCTCGCCTTGCCCTGTGGGCAAAGTGACCAGAAATACCGATGTATATATATTTGGGTTTGAAGGAAAAAATCTCAATATTTTGTAATCATTGTACGATGAAACTCAGCCAAACAATCAAATCAATCTAAATAATCCAGCGAAAATCGAATAACAGCACGTACGATAAAATCGTATCCAATGGAGCACTGCAGTGGCCCTAAGCGGTCGCGTGGAGCCCCAAGAAAAAGAACTTGCCACCACTGAGAAAAAAGAATGAGCATCTTAGTTATTCTTTGGTTTAGAATTCCTAGTACCATTTTCAGATCAACACTTCAGAAAGACCTTGATTTGTGTAACCGCTGAACCAAATCTAATCCATATCCTAAGTAAAGGATGCATATTCTTTTGAAATGGAACTTTAATTTTGCGCATTAGTACCCCTCCCCCCCCCCCCCCCCTTGAATGCGGTTTCAAATACCGTTCTATTGCAAATAGGTTCAATTGCACGCATTTTTCACCATCGTAAGTATTTAGAGATTTGAAACATTCTCAATAATTGAATTGTCTTCTCAAGTATTAAAATTGCTACATACACTTGACAATTGCAACATTTATTATCAGATTTGGAAATGGAAATCATAAAATCATCAGTGTCGATCGTGAGAGGAAAGTATATCCGTACTGTAAGATACGTGTTTTATCAGCGGAAACATTAACATTTGAAATAACGCGCGTATCAGTAAATCCTAGAGTTTCATTGAATTTCAACAAGAACACTAGCAATCGTCCAGTGAGCGTCATATGGGATTTCAAGTTTCAGAAATATCGAATCTGTTTATTAGTTGTAATCAAATCGCGTTCGATAATTGTTTTCAAGTTTGCAGTATATAGATTTGGGTGGCTATTTGTGTAAGTGGGAGTTGTATTTGTGTAGTAATAAATGGATATATTGTGCTACTCAATTTTACTAGTAAAATCTTAACATTCAAGTGCCGGTAGCTAAACATGTTAGCTTTATAACTACAGTCTTTTTTTTAATTTCCTTTAGCTGCTACACCATCAATTAGCGTACCACATATTACTGGATTTATACGAACCGAGTACCGATGCTAAGATGTAGGATGCAGCGTATCTTCGTGCTGTGCATGCTTGAGTATGAATTTTGCTTCCTCTGATCAATTCCTTCCCCGTTGGGTAATATTCAAGGATGTCCCCCCTCCCCCTCCGATTCCTGCTACAGTTTGCAGTAGTTAACGCGCAACGTTCTCCAATGTGTTAGGTAAAATACGGTCCAAACCAAGTCAGGTACAAATTGTCCATAGAGTGCACGCAAGGTCCGCACGAGCGTGCGTTTGCCCTACAAGATAGAAATAGACAAATGTCTCTCGTTTTCGCAAGAGACCCTAATAATCGCAGGTGGGAAATGCATCCCGAAGGATAGCGAGAGCTATTCGGGGGCAAAGAGAGCAAAGTACGATTCATGTTTTCTGTCTTGGAAGCAAATTAACAGGTTACGACGACTGGTTAGCCATTAGTCGATCCTAACGTACTTCGCGCTTTCTTTCCCCAAGCATTCCGGTGTACATCGTGCGGAAAAATTCGAAGTTTTACTTGATGTGCCACGAATGATTTTCCAACAGTATGTGAATGTATGATAAAATGAGCTGATGGGGGCACATTGTTTGCGAATGTTACTCATGCATGCATTATAATGTTTTAACAACAGCGTTGGGAAATGATTGTACGTTCTTGATGGGTTCTTGTGCATATTCTATTGACACGATTGAAGGCATAAACTCAATAGCATGCCGCTGTGTAAGTTCGAGCATTTCATTTGACTAACAACGGTAAAAACGTTAATAATAGAAAAAATAAAGTGCTTAAAAGATACAGGTTGGTAACTGTCCGTTCAACCGGACACAAACAGTACGAGGCAAATAGATGCGATAGAAAACCAAATCTACGTAACACTCACTCGATATTACTTTACGTTTAACGTTTGCTTACGCTACATTTTAACATTGCATCAAATTCAGCTGAACTTTTGCACTTTTTCAACTGGCACATGAAATGGGCTACGTGTATACTAATTATCTTTTAAATGCTTTAGAATATAGTTAAGACATATATTTTTGCGCACGTGAGAGCTTGTTCTGGTGTGTATACTGGGTGCACGAAAGGTGCATTTGAACGTTACTACAGTGTTGGGGGCATTAACACGCACTACTACCCTTTGTTCTAAAACTTAATTTAACATCGCAATGCAAGAGAACATTATCGTCTACGAAATCATGCATATCGTGCATACGGTAAAGGTTAAACTGTGTAAAAATACAAAAAAGGAACAATTTTTTCATTTGAATTACAAAGTGAATCAAAAGATAGTCTTTAGATGATTCTTGTATAAAACACATGCAGGAGGACATGAAAACATGCAAACAGATTCAACATAAAGGAAAAGAAGATGCAAACATACAGTACTGTGATTACTTGGTTTCAACTGCGTCGGATATATCATGGTTATTCGTGCGTGTTGTTTCCTCTCTGGTCACTCTAGTTTCAAAACATTTGGAACCCTTGCTCGCGTCCTTGCTACCCCTGTACTATTCAAAAACTGACCACCTGCGGTCTCGTCAACTATCCTAGCGGAAAGAGAAGCTATTGCACTTCCTGCATGGGTCAGAATGAGATGTAAGCTTAATGCATGCTTTCATAGGATTCGCTAATTCGCTAACGGGATTCTCTAACGATTTCTGTACGATCGGCTGGTTGGATTTCAGTTTCCAATTTCCGTTCCGAACAGGTTGTTTGCCTGTAGTGTTCGGCTTGCGGGCAAAATGAAGGATGAAGGACACTGACTGGATGATGACAACATGATGCTGCAGCTGGTATTTAAAGCCACATTCGGTTGTGATTGCGAACGAAACCAGAACAAAAGGAAACCGAATGCAATATAAAACAAATTAAATTAATTGACAAACAAACAGACAGCCACACACACACACACACACGCATACATGATGAGCGGGCGAGCGGATCGTCACCCGTTTTGGCAGTCGGAGCACCGTTCTGACAGGCTATTGTCGCCGCTATCCGTACTAAGTTGGACGGGGGGGGTCAGCCCAATGGGTACTCAATCGAGCGGGGAATGTCGATGGCGATGATTGCGTATTGCGTGAGTGTGCACGCGCCATTAGGTGGCGTTTGCGGAATCAACGTATGGGAACGTAATGCGTGATACCCGATAGTAAACGGCAGGCGATGTTTGCAGTAAGCTGATCGATACCAGTGAGGATAGTGCTTCGAATTTTACCAAACGATGCACGGGAACGGTTTACTCAGTTCTTACTGACACTCTTCAGCATGCCCGCGGCACGCCTCGGTCCGTGATCGTGCACGGTAAGGTCTGGTTGGGGCAGCAGATGCGGCGGGTGCGGGTGATGTTGGGTGTCACGCGTTTCGTGCCCTGCATTGCGGGAAGACGAGCCGGCCGGTGGTGGCACAAGGTGCACCGGTATGGAGTTGGATTCAATTTTCTTCTTCAGCCCCCGGAACGTTTGCGTCATGTTTCGCAACTGGTAGCGCAGCGAGTTGGTCATTTCCTTCTGCAGCTGCTGCACCTCCTGCAAATCTTTGCGCAGGTTCTGGTACTCGTTCTTGACCTCCGTCACGGACTCTAGCAACTCCATCACTGACTCATTTTCGATCGATTCTAGCTCGTTTTCGTCCAGATTGCGCTCCACATCCGTCAGTTTCACGGCCAGTGAATCGAGCTGGACTCCGGCCGTGTACACCTACGGGAAAACATCGGCACAAGCAAAAGAAAGCGTCAACCGCAGCAAGGAAAAGGAGAAAAAAATGCACAGCCAGTTCGGACTTACACATTTCTCCAGATCGCACAAAGCGTTCGAGATCATGGTTACTACATTAAAAACAACGTTTTACAATTCCACTCGCAGATTATCACACTAAAAATTCCTACTTTAATAGCGCACTAAGCATCGCAACAAACTTTTCCAAAGAGTTTTTTTGTGTTTTCAACACAGCAAAAAGGTCCTGGCAGCTTCTGTCAAAGTTGAAACAAAAAAAGCGGTTAACAAAATGGTGGCAGTGTTGCCAGTCATCGGTTTGTTTCAATTGCGGTTTAATGTGCATTTTAAATGAAAACAGCTTAATAAATACTAATGGACGTTAGTATTTTACTGGTACTTATTAATTTGCTGATGATAAATTAGCCATTTGCTGCGCCACTCATCCGCAGAAGCGGAACAATTTGAATAAAGCTCTGAACTTTATGATTTAAACGGAGCCGCCTTCCCACACATACAGACAGAACGGCAACAACAACAAAAAAGACAAAACTATCGATTTGTTGTGAACTTGAACTGGAGAAACAAAGCATCGCAAAGTAGAACGGTATTTACGCGAATAGGCCAAGTACGATCGCTCGAAGCATGTCCACAGGGCGCTTCGTATCGTCTGCGTCGATCGGCAGCACCAGCACCTCCTCGAGCACGCAAATATCGGCCAATGTGCCCATCTCCAATACGGCCAACAAGTGGAAACGGGAGAGCGATTGCGATGAATTTGTGGGCGCCCGTCGCTCGAAGCACACGGTGGTGGCCTACAAGGAGGCAATCTACGTCTTCGGCGGGGACAATGGCAAGAACATGCTGAACGATTTGATTCGCTTCGGCGTGAAAGACAAATCGTGGGGCAGGGCGTTTGCTACCGGGACTCCTCCAGCGCCCCGATACCACCATTCGGCCGTCGTGCACGGTACGTCGATGTTTGTCTTCGGAGGGTACACTGGCGATATTCACTCGAACTCGAATCTCACCAACAAGAACGATCTGTTCGAGTACAACTTCCAGAACGGGCAGTGGACGGAATGGAAGTTTATTGGGCGTACCCCGGTGGCACGCAGTGCTCACGGTGCGGCCGTTTACGACGGCAAGCTCTGGATATATGCGGGCTATGATGGGAATGCCCGTTTGAACGATATGTGGACCATTCGACTGACGGTAAGCAGTGCGAGCCAAGTGCGGGCGAAAGCGTTACAAACACAATTTTTTATCCTTTACCCATTCGACCTTATTTGTAGGGTGAAACGCATCAATGGGAAGAGGTGGAACAGAAAGGAGATCGACCACCGACCTGCTGTAATTTCCCTGTGGCCGTTGCCCGCGGCTGTATGTACGTGTTTTCCGGTCAAAGTGGACTGCAAATTACCAACACACTGTTTCAGTTTAACTTCAAAGATAAAACGTACGTATACGGGGCAATGCATGCTATCCCCTAGCGAATGTTGCGTTTAATGATACGTTTTGGTTTATCCTTTGCGATTCAATGCAGCTGGAGACGAATATCGACGGAACATATACTTCGTGGTGCTCCACCACCGCCCGCCCGTCGGTACGGCCACACGATGGTACACCACGATCGCTTTCTGTACGTGTTCGGAGGGGCGGCTGACTCGACGCTCCCCAACGATCTGCACTGCTACGATCTGGACAGCCAGATATGGTCGACTGTAACACCTGCGCCGGAATCGCAAATTCCGAGCGGTCGGCTATTCCACGCAGCAGCCGTTATCGGCGACGCAATGTACATCTTTGGCGGTACGATCGATAATAACGTACGCAGCGGCGACACGTACCGCTTCCAGTTCTCCAGCTATCCCAAGTGCACACTGCACGATGACTTTGGGAAGTTTTTACAGAATCGGCAATTTTGTGACGTTCAGTTCATCGTCGGCACGGAGGAGGTAAAAATTTCCGCCCACATTGCAATGATAGTGGCCCGGTCGCAGTTTTTACGGTCGAAAATTTTGTAAGTAATATGGACGGTGGTGGAAAGTAGCAAAAAGTGCAACATGCTAACCGTTTTGGCCGCATTCCAGGGCTGCTCGGGATGCGCGTAATTTACACTTCGAAAAACTGTTTGGAACGACCGATGTACGATTGGCGGAGCAGCCGATACTGGAAGTTCAATTGCCGGATGCACAACCGGAAGCGTTCGAGATAGTGCTTAACTATATCTATACCGATCGGATTGTATGTAAGTATGGTGCAGTACGATGGACTAGAAGAAACCCGGCTATTCGAAGTGCATTATTGCAACCCACAATAACTTACCAACTTTCCCACAACACGCTCTAGTTAAGGACCCATTCAGCCACAAACTCGTACTCATCATGATGGATGTTTATCAGCTTGCGGTGCAGTTTAACATTCCCCGTTTGGAGCAGCTTTGCGTGCAGTATCTGGAGTTTAAAATTTCAAAGTTAAACGTCCTCGATGCGCTGTACAACGCGGACCGCATGGGACTAACGCTTATCAAGGATTACTGTCTCGGGTTCATCGTGAAGGAGGATCATTTCTACAACATCGTAATGTCGGCCGAATTTGCTGCCCTGGACAAACCACTGATCGTGGAAATCATTCGCAAGCGGCTTAACCCGAGCAAGCACACCACGGACATGAAGTATGACAAAACGATCGGCACAACGCTCGAGAGTGACATGGCCGTGTTTCTCAAATCGGGTGGCAAAGAGTTCTGTGACATTAATTTGGTGCTGGAGGAGAAAATCATACCGGCCCACAAATCCATACTCGCTGCCCGTTGCACCTACTTCCAGGCGATGTTCCGCTCGTTCATGCCCGCGGACAACACGGTCAACATACAGATCGGCGATATTTCACCATCGCTCGAGGCGTTCGATTCGCTGCTCCGGTACATCTACTACGGTGACACCAAGATGCCACCGGAGGATTCGCTCTACCTGTTTCAGGCGCCCTGCTTCTATGGCTTCGCCAACAACCGGCTGCAGGCGTTCTGTAAGCACAATCTGGAGAATAACATCACGTACGACAACGTGCTGCAGATACTGGAAGCTTCGGACAAGATGAACGTGCTGGACATTAAGAACTACGCGCTCAAGATGGTCGTGCACAACTTTAGCCAGGTGGCGAAGCTGCCGAAGATGCAGGACCTGTCACGGGAGCTACTGCTGGACGTGATAATGGCAATCGCTGACATGAAGGTGGAAAACAAGCAGCGCATCCACGACACATTCATCAGCCAGTACAACGATATTTGAGCTGAGTAAGTAGTACTGTGCTTGATTTTACCTCCAGATGTCTCTGTTACCTTTTTGCTCGCGTGGCAGTAATTTATTTACCGCAACTGTCGCACGCATCAAATATGTTGCAAACTATGAAGTATAATAAAATTATATATTGATGGTTGTACTAACAGGTACAGTGTTTTGTGTCGGTTCGACCGTGGAAAGAAATACATTTTTTAGTTTAAAATATTTATTTTCTGACCATTAAAATAGAAACAGAAAAACACTTTGCTTCCAATACGCTTGCACAAAACACTTTTTTTATAGCTACGGGTGGGTACTGCTCCGCTCTCTTTTGATAGTTGAGACATTATCGTTATTTGCTATGTCTTTACATAATTTCCGAATATACATAGATTCACAATCCACACCAAAGATTGTAGTTTCAATTGCTTAAACACCGGCAGTCAATAAAAGAGCTACTTTTCCACCTGCGCATACACAATTTCTGACCAAATGGAAAACGTTACGAGCGAACGGTATTCCAGCAACAATTTGAAGGTGCTCTATAGGAAATGTATACCAAAATAAATCGTAATTATCGTAAGTTTGCACACATGCTGATGAAATTGCGCTAAATAACGACTGTGAATCTGCGTAAGGTTTTGGATGATCGGACCACCTGAGATATTACCTCACCAGTTTGCCAATTCTCTACCACAGTCGAGGCACTTTTTGAACCTAAAACATTTTCGTTTCTACTTTGGCCTAGGGTTTGCACATACATTTGCGTAACAATTTACCAATTAGCCTCTCTACTACAAGAAAATGCACTACAGAACTCACGCACTATCATCACGGTGCGCGAGTTGTGTGTTTTACCTGTCTCTTTTCAATCCATTGTACTATTTGCCTGTAAGATTTGTGTGTGTGTTTTTGCACGGTTCCAAAAATATATATTATCCACCCCCGCCCCCCTTAACCCTACTACACATAAACTGATGTATCGATTGCTCTATAGAATCTGTTAATTTATAACTTACATAGCAAAAACGAACATTATGTATGTAAAAAACAAAATGGGATTATTTTATCAAACGCATGAAGAAAAAAAAACATAAAACAAAATTGTACTCTAAATGGGGATAAATTATGCTATACACACATTATGGAAGTGCACTATCAATAAAAAGCATGCCACCGGTAGGAACAAGATGTTGAAATGATTTGAAATGATTAAATTGACAATTTTCCCCTAATTCTGGGATGTGGTTTTTACAACGACAAAACAAAAATCACTGTTGGGATTATGCTTTTTCACACTCAACCGGCACAATAGGCTAATTCAAATAGCAGGGGGAATTTCAAACAGAAGAAGGAAAGTTGTGTTAGAATGATGAGAACGAAATTATGAAGTTTTGCGCATTAATCGCACGTAATAAATGAGAAGGTGAGATACAGACGAAATATGATTGCTCACAGCCCTTTCTTCTACATTCTTTTTTTTTTGTTTAACTTTTGTTTAACCTACTATTCCTACGTTATCGCCAAACTACTAGTACTACTACTACACACACACCTATTGCCACGGGATGGGATTGATCGATCCAGCGTTCCCTACGCTTTCGGTCATTGGGCACGTCTTAGCTGTTTCGTTCGTTTGGATCTTTCCATCAAATCAATTCCACTGCAGGCGATTGCTTTCCCTTTGCTTGCTTGCATTTGCCGCTGCAGTTCATCATCCAGCTTCATGCGCCTCGTGCTGCATCCGCTTCTGCTTATTCGAGTTCGATCGTCCGCAGCAATCACGCTCGGTTTAGCCTTGATTGAGTGCATTGCAAGACAACGATTGGGCGCAGTGGTTGAGCTTACCAGATGGTTCAGTAACAATCCTTGCCGTTGGTGCGTTTGACCTACAGCCCGCATTGCTATGCTGCGTGCAGCATCGCCGACGACATTATCGCGATGCCCAGGGCCAGTTAGCACGTGTCTGGCAGAATTCACTATCATTCCGTTCGAGCGTAATGCTCTGCGCACGAACGTATCGGTACCAGCGGTCGGTGAACCGTTGTCGGGATGGACCATGCTGGTGGCACGCATAACGGTGGACGCTTTTCGTCGCTTTACTATACCGCCAAACGAGGTAGGTTTCAAGTCCACCCTTTTGCGACTGCAATCAGCAAAACTGTTTGATGTTTGATTTCGCGCTCGCGACTGACGCCGACTGCTGCGTGTTTCGTAGAAAATCGTTATTACGCGTGACGATGGTCCGGGTTTTCTTGGGCGTTGTTTCACCAGCACTGGCAGCACCATCTGCTTCACGCCGGCCGCAGCATTAGTTGTTGATGAGGCACTGTTCTCTTCATCGCCACTGTCTCCGTGGCTGGTTGTGCTGGTGGTGCTTTCGCTGTCCGAGCTTCCCAGCAGCATCTGCGACGCACAGGCAGCGGTACCGACGTACGACGACGAAACCTCGTTTATTTGGATGCGATGACCGTGGATGGCAATGATCTGGTGCTGGGCCGGTCCATCCGACGATGAGCTGTCTTCCTCCTCGCCTTCATTCGCGCGGGAATGTTCGGCCGGTATGAGTTCATCGTTCCGGTGTTGCACCACCGTTGGTTCCAAGACGGGATGTGCTTTGTCCTTCGACGTATACTTGCTGCACGTTGCTTCGCAAGGCACTATCGTTTCATTGTTGTTGACCGTGTGCCTGTAATCGTAGCGTTCCATCTGGTAAGCGGTAGCGTGCGGAAAGCCGTGTGGTTGATAGTGTGAGTCACTGTGCTGCTGCTGCTGGTGATAATGCTCATCCAACTCCATTTGGTATTGGTGCAAACCGTGGTGCGTTAAACTTCGCATCGCTCCGCCAATCGTTTCAATGCGGTTCGATTCACCTTCGTTTTCCTGCGAATCGGTACGGCCGTGGGTAGTGTGATGCTCGCCGTACTCACCATGCGGTGCATGGTGATAGTTGTGAAAATGCTCAATAATCGCTAAATTTCCTGTCGCGTAACCACTTGGCTCGTTTCGTGGTTGCTGCTGACGGTAATATGCATCCGGAGAGCTGCACGATTCTAGCATTTCTGCCCGCAATCGTTCCGATTTGGTTTGTAAGTTGGTCAACGAGTAGGAGGAATCACTCGCCGTGTTTGCGGCTATTAGTTCATCGTCTGACGATCCGCCAGAGTAATCAAACATCGTTTCGTCGTCCTCCTCGGGCGCCACACCCTCTACCATGGTGGCCTTATTGCGGTACGATTCAGCGACATCCTCGGCTTCGAGGCCGTGCTCCGTGACGGGGTGAAAGAGTGATGTGTAAGAGTGGTCCGTGTTTTCAAAGCTCCTATTTAGCAGCGAATTGTACGATTCGGCAAAGCTGTCCGAGTAGGCAAGGTCCTGATGGTAAGAGGTAGATGGAACGGCGGATTGATTGTACGGATCAGCAGCTTGTAGATGGGACAGTTGGTGATGTTGGTCCGGATGCGGCTGGTGCAGCGCGCTGTGATCGTTAGTATGACTTTCCGATTCGCAGTATTCTTCCGTGCTGTGGTGTGGATGATGATAGTGGTGCTGTGCATCTAGATTATGATGCATCCTATCAAACCTTGCATCAGCCAGGGCCGGCAGTTCTCGGCGAGAAAGCTCCTCCGACATCGCAGGCATCGACTCGCCCCGTGTGATGCAGTCGAATAGGTGGATAATATTGCTGCCCGCTGCTCCTGTACCCGCATGAGGCTGATCGTTTGCAGCGTGCTGCATCGTATCTTTGACCGATTTCAACACATCTCGCTTCGGTGGCCCAGGAGGGTCAAGCATAATGATAACGACGGAAGTATTATCTGCCTTCATGTTACTGCGACTCCACCGGTCCAGTGCTTCGTTGACTAACAATTTGCTGGGATTTTTCCACTCGTTTCCACCCTCCAAGGCAATGCGTACGTTTTCCATTTCAGCATTCCGAACAATGTCCACCGCATTTTTCGGTGACATCACGTTCCACAAGCCATCGGATCCGAATATGAGACACCTAATGAACAAGACGCGTGTTGAAAAGGAGAAATATAGGTAAATGAATGTTTGCATTATAAGTCTGTTTCGGCACGCTTACCTGTACTTTTTCGGATCAATCTCAATGACCGAGACGTCGGGCACGGGACTCACGACAAACTCATCCATTGCCGAATTATAGCTCCACAAGTCGCCCAGACTTCGGGCGACGGCTAGAAACGGTATTTCGTCGATCGGTGTGCTCCTCCGCACCGGTCCCTTGTGGCCAATGCGTGGCCGATTCCATACCACACGTGGCACGCCCGATTTGGTAACTACCTTACCGCCACAACTCATAATACGCATCTTTTCTGCGTAGCTTTCCGGTTTGTGGTCTTCGGTGAGCGGTGTTGCCACCCAGCGCCCATCGTTTGCCGATTCCTTATCGTTCTGGTAACCCAACACGATGCCAGAGTCTCCTACGTGACCGATGTAAATTTTGCCCCGTCTTATAAACGCAATGCTGGCCGTCGTTCCCGCTGTGCTCGGCAATCCGGACGACGTTTTTGGCCATTTCTCTGTTTGAAGATGGAAGATGAAGTTGAAACCATAAGCATCATACATTGTCAGTAGCGTAATCATGCACTAAGTGCCAGTTTCCCGCCCAACAGTGCCCGAGATACATGCAAAATAATAATAAAACCAGCTGAAGTGTACAATTGGAATGACATTAGTTGTCTGTGTGTAGGGTAGATGTTATTCAAACACAGAGCACACTCACCCTCACACACACACTATCATGAGCGTCTAGCGTCAAGTTGGTGGTGTGCGTGAGCAAGTAGGCTTACGTCAACCCGTCCGAGCAAATGAGTGGGAAAATTAAACAACACGAAAATTCATGAAAACGCCAACAGGATGTCACTTGAACACGGCAATCACTTTCCCAGGGCGCCCTCTGCACCAGATGCAGATTTTGTGCAACTTTTTGCAGCGCTTCAGACACCACAATGCATTAAATAAGTGAAAGGCCACCAACATCGTACAAGGACCCCCCACCACAAAAGAAAGAAAAAGCCAGCATTTTATCGCACGAGAGGGCGTCGGGGGAAGGAGGGAGAGTAAGTTGTCTTCTACGTTGTTTACCTTGCTCGCGCCACATCGAATAGTGTGTCTGGATGTAACCTTCGCGTATTGATTTCAACACATCATCATCATTTTCCGACCAGAACAGCTTCTGGCTCACTATCGTATTCATCAGATGCTCCTTGGCGTAGAGGGACGCTTCCGCGCCACCATGCCCGTCGTAAATTCCAAAGTACGCGTACTCCAGATTTTGGTCATTCTCCGTTTGCTGATAGGCGACGGAAAAGTAGTCTTCCTGGTATTTGCGGCCACCGATTGACGTGTGGCCCGTCACACGTAAATTCACCCCGATCGACATGTGTAGAATTTGTTGCACTCGTTGTATGTCGCTCGTTAGGGAAAACTTTCTCGCGTACACAAAAATAGAAAACAGAACAAACAACGACGATGCAGCTGAATCGATCTCTGCCAACAATGCTCGTAAAACCAGGTCAGCTCACACACGGCTTGTTACATATTTGGACGCCATATTGAATTGAAGTTTGACATGGCATCGGAAATGCTCTTCTGTTTGATCTTTTGTCTGTTTAATTTTAAGCGATTTACTCTATTCTGAACTATTTTCAAAAAGACTGTAAATTATTCTAATTTTAGAATAGGAAATTGTGGTAAAGTTTTGAATTTTTCTGAAATTAAATTCATTCTTTAGTTCAAATTTTGGTTGATCTTGGCAACACTGCTCATTTGTTTTGCATGTGTCGCATACAGCGTTTTTACACGACATCGCGCAAATCGCGTTTAAGCAAAAGGCACGCTCAATACGAACTACACTAGCCAAAAGAATCGGATCAGTCAAACGTATGTTTATAAAAATGCTTATAATAAGGTAAAGAAGTACAAAATTGCAAATTAATTGTAATTTTATATGTGTATATTTAAACGGGGTTCTTTTCCAAAAAGATTGCACTGTGTTAACATTTTATAATTTAACAAAAAAATAGTCAACTTTTCAAACTATTCTTTTAGTTCCTGTATTTCATCTTCGGCTTCGCCCATAAACACTCGACCATGTTGATCTTGTCTACGCGCTAGGGTACGATCGGTGCTAGATAAAAGATGACCTGCGAATGGAAGGGGCATCGCCCACTTGAAACATGACTCAGCTAGTTTTGCATGCTAAATACTAATATCTAAATTTATCGGCAATGTCGTTGAAGTTGATTGAAAGCACCGTGTGATTTTCCTACCCGTTCCGATTGTTCGTTGCTGGAAATTCTTCCCTTTTTGTTCCTCTATACAATCTTTGATTGCATGTGATCAGTCACGCATGAAAAGTAGTGTTGCTGCCACCAGTACAAATTATAGTGACATTGATCCGCTAGGCTGCTTTCGTCACTAAACGTTATGTTCGGTTTGCGAAACCTCATTGCTACAGTATATGGTTGTCCTTGTACTTCTTCGACCATGTGCATTCGCTGTTCTCCTTCCATTCTGAGCTGCCCTCTCCATCGTACAGCTCCTTCTTCCAAACAGGTACGGATTTCTTCAGCTCGTCGATGGTAAAATGCACCGCCTCTAGACTGGACTTGCGATGCGGCGAGCTTATCGCTATCACAACGGACGCTTCCTTTACCGGAACCGTCCCCAGTCGATGGTGTATGCCGATGTTGACCACATCCGGCCAGCGCGCGCGGACCTCCTCGCACAGCAGATTCATCGTTTTGATCGCCATGGCTTCATAAGCCTCGTACTCCAGCAAAACGACGGTTTTGCCTTCAAAGTTATCTCTGGTCGTGCCGACGAACAATGACACCGCACCGCAGCTTTCGTGCGCCACCTGATCGTTCAGCCCCCCGACGTCCAGCTTATCAAACGTTAACTTAAGATAATTCATGATCTATTGTATCTCGATGCGTCGCGGCAACGTCTACCCTCCGGAGATGGGTGGTATCACAGCCAGCTCGTCCCCGTTGCGTATGCGTATCGTTTCGCTCAGATCGGCACAGTACTGCTCGTTATGGGCTAGTATAACATTGTTGCGGATGATGGAGAGATTGTACCGATTACAGATCAGATCGAGCAGCTCGGAGCACTTGATTTCAGCGTGCGGCACCAGGAAATCGTCCGTGCCAGAGACTCCGGCTAGCTCCCGGGATTTCGCGAAAAACAACAACTTGACCCGAACGGAATCTGTATTGCTCATAGTATTGCACTACAATTCGAGAGTTTTAGCAGCTGCTAATGCACCATAGCACATTCTACTTCCTGCTTAGCGAAACAAAAGCAACACCGTGATTACGCGAGAGAGCCACCCTTCGAAATGACCCCACTTCGTGACAGCGCTCCAGGGCTGAGCGTGAAGCTAAATTTAGACAAACATTCGCAAAGTTATTAAAAAAATGTCGTTATCAATTAAGTTAAGATCGTAAACACATAGGTATCTATTTATAGATAAAAACTTTTCTAATTTTAAAAAAATTGTTCAAAAATCAACAATTCAAATTGTATTCAAAGATGCAACATTTAAAAATATACACAATCGCAGCTCAGCCCTGACCATCGGCACCCGACGTCAACCAGCAATCACTCTCTTGCCTAGCGTGCAAAAAAGGCGGTTTTCACGAGCTCGCCTACGTTCGAAATCGGCGCAATTTTTCATCGCTGGCGAGCGTTTTTGTAAGTCGTTGTGAGGGGTTTTGAGTGTTCAAGATGGCCGCCAAAAAGCTCACCGTGGTGTGCAATTGTGTTAGTGGACAAAATTGAATGGCCAAAAAATAAATATACTCTACCTATTCCCTCCCCCCCCACACCATGGGGTCCTACATTTCATGTGTGTGCCATATTAGCATCTGCGCACCGGCGTCTCACTTGCTCATACATATTACGATATTGCATCAGCTGATTCGGTGGTGGCTTTTTATGTACTGTCTGCATTTGCTTGTGGCCTTGAGGCGCTGGGGAAACCGGGTAAAGCCTGCGTTTAACTTTTGACGGAGCTTTTATTAATGTATTCCCAAGTGCCAAAACTCCACTAAACGACCACTAAACGGGTTCTCATCGGCTCAAGCTGTCAACTTGAACGAAATATAAAAAGACTTCAATTAGCAGACGGCAAACGGCTAGTGTATTCTAAAAATAGCAACAAAAAAAAAACTGGTGGTGCCATCTGTGCAGCAGGTCCGCTAGGTAGAGGTCGGAATCAACGACCCAAACGCTTAGTGTAAGAAAACATAAGCGACTCTGACCCAATGGTGCAGCGAGTTTAGGTCGAATCTTGAACCTATTTTGGTCCAAACCCGACCCGAACTCGCGCCCGAACGAGTCAGAATCGCTTATGCTTTCTTGCACTTAACAGGTTGATTCGAACATCATCACGAGTCAAAGCGCACATAACCGGCATTAACCACACACATGCTGACGGTTAACTGGACATCCCCACGATGGTGATGCCAATAGGTCATACATTACAGTAGAACGTCGATTATCCGGGCAACTCGGGACCGGACGGATGCCGGTTAATCGATTTGCATGGATAATCGTCCAAGAAATGTTAAATTCATATAAAAATTATAAAAACCACTAGTTTTATGATTAATTCACTTTCAATCAATCGATTAATCGTTAGTAGAATATTATTTTAATCAATAACTATAGGTTTAACTACTGTTCATGAACAAAACTGAATTTCGAAAACAACACTACACACTACAGAGCTGCACAAAAAACTGGTTGCCCACTTGACTATCGCTGCAAATTTTCGCCGTATGTTTGAACAGCTGTCACATTTATGCGCACGATTAAGCCTCTCGACGGTTAATCCGTCCCCGGATAATCGACGTTCTACTGTACTTTGCTCTCAAGCACCTTCTTGACAAGGCATTTGTCCGCATTGTGCTTTCTTTTCAAGCGGAATTATCAAACGCGTTGGACTGCGTACGAGTGGCGCATCCTCCGGAACATCATTAACGATTTTGTTCTAGCATGGTTTGTAAAAGGAAATTAAAACATGCTTGAAGCATGGTGTGTGCTTGTGGAGGCGAACACATGCTTTATCAAACGGGTGATTAATACAAGATGCTGTACGGCACCATGCGCAGAATCGCACAGTGTGCTCGAGGGCTGGATCAGGTTGAGCTGTGTTTGTTGTAAAAATGAGCGAGATGCAGCGATATTCGAACGTCACAAACCCTCGCCATGTTGTACGGGGCTCGTGGCCAACCATATGTTCTCTGCTCTCATTTTTGTTTACAGTTGGTCTGTCATTCTCACCGGGCGCTGTAGAGAGAAAAAAAAGAAAAGAAAAACACGAACCGTCGCCTGCAGGGCCAGCTTTAAATACTCTTTCCACCGGTGGTCCCTTCGCTTTTCGCCCGCTGCCTTTCCGTCCGGCCGGCGAACCCATCCGCCGGAGTGCGACTGCGGAACAATAGCATGCTCTCACACACAGCGCGCAGTTCGCGGTAAACATCTGATCGATGCGGTTCATGTGGTTCCGTGTGTCACACCGATCGGTCTTCGTGCACTATCTAGGCAGGAGGGTGGTTGGTTCCTGTTAGTTTTTTTCCACAACCCTCTCCGCTCTCTTGGTTCTCCATTAGTCTGATTTGTGTGCGGAATCAAGCCAGCAATCGCCTACTGCTGAAACATCGAGAAAGTCGTGCGTTTGCCAATTTTATGCATTGTTATTTTTCCTTTCTTTTGCACTGTAACGTGTGTGTGTGATTGTGTATGAGAGTGTGTGTATTTTTGGTGAATGTATCCTTTCACAACATATATACTTGAACACCAATCGATGCGTGTCGAATACGGTGCATGGTTCGTGCTCAAGCAAATTAGTCATGTTTGAAGTAGAAGAAATAAGTAGCAGTACCAAAGCTCGTGCTGTTTATATATTGAGCAACAAACAGGGAAAAAACTACCATCCTGCCTCCTCAAAGACACTGACAAATTGTGCTTCCCTTTTCACACAATCCCGAAGAGGCACGGTCATTGCCGTAGTGAGTTTGTGTGCGTTCTATACACACATGCACACCTGTCCTTGTACTTGAACAAACTTCACCTTATCCTTGCCAAGCTGGCAGGAGTAGACTCAGTCCAATTGCTTTACTCTAACAATTAGCCATTAGAATTAGCCATTAATTTGTGGTAATTCAAAAGTGTGTTTATTGATAGTAATAAAAAAAACTTGAACAATTGTGTGCATTTGCAGTGAACAACCATTTTGACAATTGGCCCTCATCACTGCAACCCTAGGTCGAAGTAAACTGTATGCACTGTTCCATCCTAGCAACGGGCCAAACGTGCAAATTGAGCACACACAAAAAAAACACTCCCTGTACAGGCACACTTGATTGTAAATACCTTTTCGACCAGAGTGCGGCAACTTTCACGCACTTTTCGTATTGTTTTTTCTGTATTGTTTTTCCTTCCCCTGTTTGGTGATGTCAGCTACTTCGGTAGCATCTCCGCGGACTTCTCTCCGTCGACGTGGGCTCGTCTCCAGTATTATTGCGAGAGTAATATTCGGCTCGGAAAATCTGCAGTGAACCCGACTGCAATCTCTCATCGTGTCTGTGTGCGTGTGTGTGTGTGTATGTGTGCAAACACGGTGCAGGAAAAACAGGAAGCCCGGAGATTCCGGAAGCAACAAATTTCGATACGATTTTCGTTCCCGTCGCACGGCAATGGTCTTATCATTCGCTTTTTCTTTTACATTTTTCCGTACTGCAGATATCCCGGTGTGATTCTTGCGTTTGGTTGCGTGTGTGGTAAAAGTGTTCGAAATTTGGTGCTTTTAGTAAAGTTTGGTGTCCATTGAGACCATTTATTTGTGTGCGCCGGCCAGCCGCATGAACCCGCGTCCGGAGAAAGAGTACAGTTGGAGCCGAAAATTTCATCCAGTGTAGTGGTTAAATTGGATTCCGTTAATAGCTGCCAGCCCAGTTGAACGCGTCCGAGGCGACAAATCGTTCCGCAGGCTAGACCGTCTCGTCTCGGTAAGTGTGTTTTTCGATAAGATTATCTTGAAGCCGTTTTGCAGATGCATTTTTTTTATTATAAATAATGGAACCATGGGCGATAACGATAGTAACAGGCATGGTAGTTGATTAGGACTTTTCGGTGGCTTAAAGTGAAATCTTATCATGTGGTTTGGTATATAAAAGGGTAATAAAAGTAATTGCATTCAATAGGTACATCGTCAGCTTCGCTAAGCTATTGACTCATTGGCTCATAGAGTTTGTTAAACGCTTATTAGACTATCCCAAACTTCAAATATAGTTAATTATTTGAACTGTTTACTGGGAAGTAACGCCTCCATAAAACGATCATCGGAACATGTATTATACATTCTATGCCGGACGGAACCAATTGATGTTGTGCCACCCTTCCTCGTCATGCTATGTTGGCGGTACAACTAGCTTAACGGTTTTGTCTGATGCATTTTGGCCACCCCACCCGAAAACTAGAAGCATCTAACGCATAAATGGTACACACACATACACAAACACACACACAATAGTTTTGTGAATGCTATTTGAAAAATCATCAATATACGCCATTTAGACCGTACACGAGAACCTATTGAAGTGAAGAAGCGAAATAATTTCAAAAATGTTTGCTAAAACTATTAAAAAACAATGAAATTATTGATTTTTTTATTCTAAATGTCTATCTCTATTTAAAACCATATGATATGTTCAACCATTGCTACTTGTATCGTAGAATAATGTTGATTATTTAACACAAAACCGTTACGGCATACCCCATTTTAATTAACATCAATTAACACTTGTCTAAATGGGTACAATTTCCCAGCATTCATGTTTTGTTTGTCTAATTTGCACACGGTCGTTGAAATCACGACAGCTATCAAGCATTAAAAAAAGGACTAAAAACAACCAGAAAAACCAAACAGATAATTGATACCAATCAATCGTTCAAGCAGCCGATGCAAATTAAAATACCTTTGATTGATAGTTAATAGACCGAGCCAAACCCCCCCCCCCACCTTCCTCTCCCCTCTCACTTTCCCCTTCCCTTCACACATAAAAAGTATCAACAGGTTTAAGGGACTGGTGCGGGCCCCCCCCGTGGTATGGAGCAGAGAACGGGTTTGCAAATTTTCTTCGTTTAGAACTGTTGAAGAACCGTGGATGACTCTTTCCTCGAGGAGCACCAGGTCCCATTCATACCCCTTGGCTGGCTGCTCGCTAGAATGAGCATGAGAATAGCAAAAAACATTGCATGAATGGAAATCACATTTTCACGCAAAAACAATTAAAAGCGGCAACATAATGTGCACGCTTAGGAAAATAAAACGTAAACCTCAAGAGTTTACTTCCATCAACTGGGCAAGTGGGGGGGGGGGGGGGGGGGTGGTAGGTAGTGCAACGGGGTCTGACTATCAAAGTCGTATCGTGTGCTCCAATAAACTTATTATAGTCTTGACTTGATGATACGTACCTTTTGCCGTTCCTGTCCCTGGCCCTGTCCCTGTCTTTAGCCTGTTTGTGTTGTGCTAATTATAAAACAATTCTTAACTGAATAGCTAAATGTGTACACAAAAAAGGACAGGGAAACATCGTTCGCACTGGTTATAATATCGCGTGCAGTGATATCCCTTTTTAGTGGCATGGCGTTGGCGGACGAAAAAGGCGTTTCACCGCAAAACTTTCCCCCGAGGTTTAGAGCCTCGCTGTATGTACGCAACACGGAATGACAGTTCTGACTCTTCCATTTCGTTCTGGGAAGAGGCAGGGCTGATCTGGCCGCTATGCGATGGTTGAACAATTTCAAAGTCGCCAGAGTGTTAGATTATGATGTCATATTCCTCGTTGTGATCGCCTGCCGTGCCCCCAACGTGGTGCCATACATTGTTTGTGTGTCGGTAGCGAAAGAATTCAAGAACTGAGGCGCCACGGGCATGGCACAGGCAAATTCCTTGCTCAAAAACACACAAACTTTTCCTTTAACAATTTTTCCATGAGAATACTGCCGGAAAGAATCAAACCCACAATGGTTGTCCAGCATGTGTCACACGTATAAAAAGGAAACGAGCTCGCTGGAAAACAAAATCACTCGTTGGGCGTTATGGTCTTTCTTCGTGCCTGGCAAGAATTAGTGATAATCTTAGAGTTGTCTCTTCTGCTAACAAGCAAGGACACACCGGTGACGATGACCTCTGGGCAGTTGAAAATGTACGCAGCATGTTATTATGATTGGGCAAGCTATCGCCAAACGAACCATTTTCTGCAGTGGCTCGTGAATGTCAATTCGGTGTGACAAGTCACTCTCCCCAGAGACACGAAGTCGTCCTCTATTCGTCCCAAACCCCCACCCCAGCCCAGCCAGCTCCGGCCAGATCGACGTGTCGATGAAACTGCTTATTTGCAGGAAGTCATAGCATAGTGAGAGAAAATCGATGCTCATGAAAACTGCAATGGCTTTCGTGTCTGCTTACCCTTGACATGGCATCGCATGCAGTAGTTGGCTAGTGGTCAATTTTTGTGGACAGTGTGTGTGCAGCTATCGGAATTAAATAGTTTGTTTTTGCAAATAGTATAAATGAACAAATTTTTGGAATGTTATATAAAATTTATCGCTGATCAATCAAATATCAAATAGAAAACTTTATTCCTCGTTCATTCCAGGGGGGACTTTTAAGGACTCTTCTACGTTTAATGAGTCGTACCAAGGCTAGTACCTTTGGAACAGTATTTAGAAATCCTTTCACGACAGGGATACAAACTGGTGCCCAAACGTTGATATAAAGCTGCCAGCGCTTAAACCATTAGCTAGCAACACTATCACACCCTATCGATTGGCGGGTATGGCCAGTTGAAATGTCCCCAAAAGTGTGACCGAAAGTTCTACCACGCACAAAGGTCATAGGATTTGCGTTGTGCCAGCATTCAACTAACAAAGTATTTCGTATTTCGAAAAAAATAAAGCATTAATGACATTTTCTCGATCTGGTAGCAGTTCGACAGTTCCCAAATCAATCGATCCTACTGCCGAGGCCGAACAGTAAATGGGGCCAAACGAAACGAAAAATTCCATTTGCATGGCCATACACGTCATTTTACCATTAAGGATGATAAAAAAGGTGCGTTTCCGCGTGTGTTTGAGCATAAAAAAGAACAGGAACGAGGGGAGGGGGGGATAGATTTGGAGCGTAAGGCACGCCGTGTTGGAACTTTCCAAAGATTTTTGTTGTTGTTTATGCGTGTGTGTGCCCGTGATTCCTTTGGTGACGACACGATAGCTTGTTTTGACTGTGTTGGTTGAGAAGGACGTGAGATAAAGTTATTGCGATGCAGTATAACAAAACCAGTGCCACTACACACATATATCATACGCTTTTATGAGTCCCGTTTTATTGTGTTCCCTGTGTCGGAGCTCCTGTGTTTGTTCTGGTTTAGAAGTTGATCATTTGTTGGTTAACGTGACACAGTGACACAGGCTGCAAGTGAGCAGCTCCTGCAGCAACATATGCAAATCTCAGCCTACGCACGTCGCTTGATCGTTATCAAGAGCGCAAACAAGGCCTGCACTACCTGCTCCGGGGAGTGTGAGTTTGTGTTTTCGGTTAGGCTCTCGTTTTCGTTCCACCGTAACCTACATCAACTTGGGCAGTGTTTGCGATTTGTTTGGTATGATAAAATGGAAGGAAACAAAGTTTCCAGTCCTGGGCGCGTGTTTGGGCGGTTGGGAGCCCAGGCAAGAAGTAGGACAGTACGGAGCAAAGCCACGTAAACGGAAGTTAGTTAAAGTGAATATTACAAGCGGCAAACGGGTGACGTAAGCAGGATCGAATTTACGCTTCCGGTCTGCTGCCGTCCCGTTGCATGGTCGGGCAGAAGAGGTCAGGATGGGGTACAAAGGGGGAGTTAGTTGTATGGGCGGCCGGGGCCACGATTAATTTTGACTATTCTGTTCCCATGTCAACCAGCCACGAAGCCTTAAGAATGTGGCCGTCCTTAACAAACGATGAGGGGCAATGCTTTTCTAACCTCTGCGACATGCGGCACACGCCACGACGGGGGTTCTGTTCAAGGGGTTACACTAATTTCCACTCTTCGAAAAGTAAGCAAGGGTTAATGTTGACTTTTTTTTTGTAGGTGAGTCGATTTTAATGGGCAAAGTTTACGTTTTGCGTGGAAGCACACTTGAGGAAGGTTCTGCTTTGCGAATAGTTTTTTTTTCTTCATTTTCTCTTCATTTTAAATTAATTTCTCGCTCTACCCTCTTTAAATAATTTGAGGCAATTTATAAAATGGCATATCAAATGGTAACTTTAAAATTTGAACAAAACAATCGCTTCTATGTCAGCAGCAAAATTATTTTCCATTTCACTCGTTGCTTGCAGACAAGTTTATTCAAATGAGCCAATTACTCGTCTGTGTTTGGCAAGGCGATGCGACGGTGGACTCTTTTCGCATACATTAGAACAATTATATCTGCCAGTGTCTCATAATCATCTTGAATTATCGTTGCTTTGTTTAGTAGACCGCTATTCAGAAATGCCAACACGGAACAAACCGATTAGTAAGCGACATACGGCATACAAACAACCGGCCACAATCGTTAAGACAAGTTTTTTGTGTTCTGTGGCAAGGAGCACATTTCTTTCACAAAAACTCGGTAGCAGTGTACCGTTTGCGTAAAGCTTACCCATAAAATATTTGGAATAAAAATTTGCTCCATATAGGCGACAAAATGTGTTCGCATTTTACGCTCCGTGTGTTGGAACCATAAAGTGATAGGTTATTGTGCCACAAAGAATCCTTTTATCTGTACCATCCGGGGGATGAGAAGCCCAAGCAGAAGGCACGGGAATGTTTGACCGTATTTTTTCTTTCTTTTGCCTCTCTCTCTCTCTCTCTCTCTCTCTCTCTCTCTCTTTCTCTCTCTCTCTCTGCGGTGGCATTTAAGTTCGGCACCCAGCAATGGTATGGCGCTTCAAACATTCCCGCACACGACGATGGTTGTTTCTTGTTCTTGCAAGGCACATAATAATATTTTTAGAAGCCCGGCCGGCCAACCAACGGGCCGACCGGGCTGGAGTGGAAACGATTTGGTTATGTGTGAGGGGGTGGAAAAAAAGGAGTGGTGGGAGTGACGACGGGGAGGCTAAACAAACCCAAACACCTTCCCAAAGCACGTATTCCCATGACCCATTTGCATTCTAAACGAGAATCGAAACGGCGACGGGTGGTAGTGACCTGCATAATCCGATAATCTGTAATCCAGCGGCCAAAACAATTATCTGCTACCGATGTCACCTTCGAGCGGGAACTTTGCACGGAGACAATGCGCCGAAAGGAGGAGTTGCATGTCTAGTGCCAATCTTGGTCCGTTGGACAAGGAGCGAATGTGTGGGAATGGGTAAGCAGCGTTATCGATCCATCGGTAAATCCTGCGACGGGGAATTGGTTACAGAATGAGAGACACTTTTTCTAAGGCATGTTTTGTGTTTGGTGATCTGTGATTTCTTTTACGTTTTCTAACGACGAAGATGGAGTAGGTGTTCAAACCATGTATTTATTTTAAACTAGTAGTGTGCAACAGCACTGTTCATTTCCTTGTTGACGAGTTTACTACACCCCTGAAACGCTCAAACGCTTGGATCGAGTAATCCACTCAACATGCTTACCCGGCTTCCGCTGGGGGTACTTAAAATTGTTTTGCATACACTGCTGGTCATAATTGTTTGCTAAACACAGACGAACAGAAGACAGCCTAAATAAAACCCTCTCTCATGTCATTCTGAAATGAGCGTGATCGGGCGTGGGATGTTGTTGAGTTGTTTGTTTTTCAATTGTTAATGTTTGCTTTAACATAATGTTTAATGGCTGCTCACACAATCCCTTAGCAATTGGATGGTTTGTGAAGGTGTTTGGTGTGGTGTTAAAAAAACTACATTACCCAAACCCTGTTTGTTTTCTGCCAAACTAAAAATATATAACATGTGATATAAATGATTAATTGTATGTGCTGATAATCAGTGCTGCAAAATGTCATGAGTATCACGAGATTTTCACTAACGAAACAATGAACATATTCGTGGTAGCGTGATGCTCATTGCTGATAGTCAATAAAAGTGCGTCATGACATGCTAAACACGACATGTGAATTCTTAAGTCCAACGCGATACTCTGACTGACAAGCTTAGCTTAATGCCGGTGCAAGCATAATCATGATTTTTTCTGGCTGTGAACAGTGCTGTCAAATACCACTGTTTCAGTCATCAACACTCATGCCTGAAACGAAGCTCAAATCAGATCACGTACACAACTGAGATGATCAGTGACGATACTCAAACAGTTGGAGAATCAATAACATGCTTGGTGACATTTTGATTAGCATCCAACTCTTGGTCACTCACTTGGTCACGACATTTTCTCCCAATGATAATCACGACATTCTTGGAATATACTTGGCGCGTGGGCTTTAACAACAAAATGAGCATGCTTTCTCCCTCTATCTGTTTTGATTATATGTCGGGTCAAACAGAGCGAGAAAACATGTTCATTTTGTTCCTTGGAACCACTTGCACGCACCGCATATCTCCCATGACCATCGCGATGTTCACCGACTGAAAATGTCGCGACCAAGTGACTGGCCAAGAGTTGGTTGCACACAATGTCACCAAGCATGTGATGATCGCACCAACTGTTTGAGGCTCGCCGCTGATCATTACAGTAGAGCTCGTGACGCTGAGATGATTTTGTTTCAGCCGGAATTTGTCATGACTATGTCATTTTGCAAAACTGATCACAGCAAAAAAAAGTCGTGACATAGTGACTGACCAAGCGATGGTCACAAACATGTCATGAGCATGTATTGGTCACACCAACCGTTCTGAGTATCACCTCTGATTATCACGATTGAGTACGTGACGCTGATATGGATTTTGTTTCAGTCAGATTTTTTTATGACATTCACAGTAACATTTTGCAGCACTGTTGATAATATATTTTTTTATATTTGAGAATATCTTCAGGAACAGCTATAAGTTATATTATCCTTAAAAAGACGTAAACTTTTTTGAGCTTCGTAAATTTGTACTTAAAAAAACAAATTATCGAACATTTATGCACTACACTGTACTATCCCTTCACGGTTCACGGACAGCGCAACTTCAATGTACGCGGGTTAACGCACAAACAAACCGCCTGCATTTAATATCGCGGCTGCATTTACGATTTCGCTCGCAATGCCCGAACCCAAAAACGACTCGATAGCGATCTTTTACGACTTGTTACAATTGCTGCACGGCTCATCGGATAGCGTACAATCGCCAACCATTGGAGTAGCGTTCAAGCATCTGTGCCGCTGTGCTTCATCCCAGTGTCTAGGTCATTCCGCGATCTCGCACCCTCTGGGCTGGGAGGATTTTTGCCACTTTTTTTCCTCGCTTCAAGTTCATACGTTTGTTTGCGTTTCGATGAGCGCTCGCTGTTCAAACAAGAGAAGCGCTATTTGATGCCTGCAGGCAATCGATTTTGGCCATGTATCGTTCGTCACCACATTGGCACGCAAGGCAAATATTGACCGAACGTTTTTATGCGCAAATTGGTCATTCGATAATCGAGCAATCGGTAGGGTGAGAAGTAGTAAATGAGGCACTCGGATGGTAAATCGGAAAGTATAATGAAACACGGTATGGCGTGGATTGGAGCAAACATTGGGACTTTGAAGAAATTAATGTTTCGCCGACTGATTTCTTGTGGGATGAAGTTAGATAGTCAGCGTGTTGATTAAATATTGAAAAAGCATAACATACAAGAACATTAAATATACATTTAAATCATCGAATGTAAAATAAATTATTTAATTTTCTTGCCGAAGCCGCCAATTTAAAATGTGTTTTTACATTTTCAATATTATTACAAGTAAAAGCATTAACCATTGATAAGAAATAAGACTTCCGTAAGAATAATACAACTAAATGACTACAACTCGAACTGTCCGCAGCAACATTAAATTGTACAACTATTTCCTCCTCTTCCGATATTAAGTGCCAAAAATAATTGTTTTTACCCCGTCTGTCCGAGCATCGAGCGCGCTTGACCGATGTTCAAGCAATTATGAACAGTGTAATGTTCGTACCGGCATCGGCATCATCTCATGTGAAACACTTCCATCATTGAAGTCCTCAACCGTGACCACACTTTTCACTCGCTTTCGAAGCAAGTGTGGGTGTTGCTTTATTTGTTATCGTCACGTTTGGGATGAAATTTTGGCGCTCGGATGAAACCAACGCGTGCGTGATCGCCGGAACCAACGAGTAGGAAGTTATGCGCGGTGTTAGGGAGGTCTTAAACCTTAACTTTTGTATTTTGTTACTATTTAGCTACATGGTTTCAGCCAATATGCTCTCTCTTGAGCACACAAACGCGGCCGTCCAGTGCTGGGGGCAGGGGGTTGTGTGAAAGAAATGATCAGCCAGCCAGTGTGACGTGTCTCTTTGACCATGGCTCGATGACGGTCGCAGTTGTGCTGAAATGGCCCGATTGCGGTCGATGGTTGGTAGAAAGCGCAAAGCGCAACCCCCCATTACACCTAATGGCATGGGGTGAAAATGATTAAGTAATCGCACAATGCGCTTTCAGTGGCGCTTGGTTATGAAGCAATGGGCAGCAAGGTAGCGTAGGAAACTGTTTCACTGTTTCGCACATTACACGCATTTCCATAACGCTTCTTTTACGCTGCTTAACTAGTTTCAGTGTGCGCAGTGTTTGGCAAATGCAATGTAAACAACGGTTAAACTATTATTGCCGCATACTCTCTGGTGCACTGGTGCAACGTTTGCTTGTAGGTAGATTATTCATACTTTCCCCAGAAACTTCGATAATTGTAAGTGTGAAAGACGATCATGGGTGAACATATTGCCGATTGCCATTCGTTTAAGTTTGTGTGTTTGTTTTTGTGTTACATATCTAGCGATGGTTCATTTTGTTGTGATGAATTACATTTTATGTTTTGCTTTTAACCATTTCCCCCTTCTGCAACATAGCAACATTGACATGTACGGCCGATGTTGACAGTGGATGGAGCGTATAAATGTATTGAACCCTGTACACCCACAACAACGGAGCAATGGACGCTGTTGAAAAGATTGCCTTTAGCAAATTCCTACGCCAAATACTTCCGGCCATTTTTCAAACCACACGTATATGCTCTTTGAATGCCGTCATTCGATGGTGTTTACCGCATTTGAATGATACCAATCAGTTGGCCCCGATTTGCGCGTTGCCGAATAATGATGTTGTATTGGAAAAGCAGCAGCAGCAGCAGCAATAGCAAGCAATGCACCACTTTTGACAACATTGAATAACTATGTACGCTTGCAATTGCGTATTTCCATGTCGTTTGATCGTAACATTGGAGCGTAGACAAAGGTGTGTAATGTGTGGTTGGTGGATTGCTGGAAAAGGTGCGGTGGAGGATATCACCAGACTGAATATGTTTACTGATGGGTGTGAAGTAGCAAAATACCACCACCCAGTTCCATTGTCACTTTGATTGGGCTTTTTATGGTTTAAGGGTTTAAGGGTAATTCTTGACACAAGAGTTTCGCTAGTTGATGTTTGACATTCGACTGCAAATGTTCTTTCCGGTGCCTTCCCTTATTTGACTGTCGGCTCACTAACGTACACATGCATCACATAATCTCACCAGTTTCTGGTCAGACACCACTGAGTACTGGTGAGTGAGTAAATCGATAATTTGATAAGTTATTGATGGATGTATTGTTGGGTTGGTTGGTTGGTTGGTTGCAGGGAGCATAGCGTAAGTTTTCGTTCCAGATGGCACAACACTTTCGACTAGCAGCGGTGCAAAATTTCGTGCAAACCGGCTTCGTGCAAGATAAGTGGTCTTTCGGTTTTTGGCAAGAGAAAAGCAAAATTACCCGCCCAACCTGCCTTTAAAGGACCCGGTTCCCGTCCATCGTGACCTTGTTTCGTCGCTTTGATGGAGCGCATTTTAACACGTCAGGCCGTGAAAATGGGGATGGTTGCCTATGCTTTTCTTCTTTGACTGCTTCGAGACCAGCAGCAGCTTTCCTTCGTGTTTGATCCGCGTAACGGGTGCTAAAGCGAGTTTGCGACAGCTACTGTGCCTACATCGGAAGGTGTGTACGCGCCCGTATTGATGGATGCGATGGAACGGGGAACCCAAATTGCATTATTACAACGCCACATGCACCTGACAGTTGGTGCGCCTGATGGACGGGTTCTAGATTGAACGACCGAAATTTCCTCTAGCAGCTTGCCCGAGCTACCCGTGTGCTTCGAGTGTGCTACGAGCTGTACAGTGCTGCAATTGAATTAGCACAGCAAAGCCTCCTTTCCTTGTGGAAACAGGAAGCAGGAAAATCACCGGACGATGAGCTTCTTGAGTGCGCAATCTGTTCTGGTGGCGTTAGGGGTAAACCGGCTTCCTTGGTGGCAAAGGATTTATGTCTATCTAGGTTCACGCTCAGAAAGCACTTATTACATTTGACAGGCACTGTAGTGTTGATGTACGTTAGCAGTATTTCCCTGCATAAAGGTGTCTACCTTCGTTTCGGAGTTTCGGGATGTCAAGGGACTCTTCATATTATGACAAAGCTGATAATTGAGCACGTTTTAATATTATGATAATGATTCTCATGTCAGCATTTCTATATGCTAATTCAGAAATCATCACTCTATTCCCGAGATACGTGATAAATGACCAATTGTTTAATGATATTTACCATAATCTCCTTCAATTTGTATTTGTTTGAGATTTTGTGTTTGAGAAGATACAAATCATGCTATGGTTTTTCATAAATATTTATGAATTTCCATGTTTTCATTGAATTTTGAGTTTAATACGCTTTCCATGTGTGTAATTATTACAAGTTGTGGTACTATAGGGAAAAGATAGAGACGAAAAGTTGTCCACAATCGTTTTGTTAGTGTTTGAAAAATGTTCAGGTAAAGATAAAAGCTAAAGTCATTTGGGTTTATCACATTATAGACAAGTATTTTTGAAAATCATCGCAATAACTCTTCGTGTCGTGCTCTTGCTCTTAAACTGTCCGTTACACAAGTTTTGATCACATTCGTAGAAGAATGCTACACTTCACAACCATACTAAAACAGATCTCACCAAAGGACTCGTACGAGCAGTACAAAGACTCGTCGCAGAATCAGGAACACTTTGTCACTTGCTTAACAATACCTACTTTCTTACTTTTTCGGCGCTTACTTAATGGACTAAATATTTAAAATTTATTGTTAGACTTGCTTCAAACGTTGAGTCCAGTTACATGTCATACGTAGTATGTTCAGTTGTGTTTCTTTAAAATCAAGTTACTACATCTATAACAAAATTCTATTTATAAGCCACACCATGCTTCCGGTGCTCCAATTTGGTTAACATTCAGCATTCATTTCCTTTGCGCTGTTTCTATAGGCTCTTAGAGGAACGTTCTTACGCACCAAAAATATGTGACTGTGACTCACGCTTCTTTGGTTTGTCAACGCCGCTGTCAGCCAAGTGTAAGAGCGACAAACGTAAAACGGAGAAGCAATCAACCGATCAATCGGAATTCCAAGCTCTTGGGACGAAAACGGCAAGCATGGCTTGTTTGCCCTGTCAGCCGTCGTCGATCATCCGGCGAGCAATTAGGTATGCACCGGCGCATGTCGCTACCACCGCAGGACGGCACCGTAAGGTCTCTTAAATGTCGGCCGGATTCTAATCTGCTTTGTTCCAGCGCCAACGGCATTTCGTATGCAAAATACGGCCGAATTTGGGCGATGACTTCATGTAACGGTAGTGCACGCATGTTTTTCGCGTTTCTTTCACTCGAAAGTTACTCATTGGCCTACGATGCACATAAGATGGTACTGGCAGTCAGTGAGGACCGTAGGTCTGATCAAACGTTGATGCTTGCTGGCGTCTAATAATAGATAGGACTTGCCGTTTGTACTTTAAATGGAATTGTAGCGAATGTTCTACTGCAGACAACAAAACGAAAGGAAGTACTATCACAAACGCTGTGCGTGAGTGTCGATCGACAAAATTGATCGTGAACAATTTTTGTATTTCGCTCAATTTAATTTAATTTGGTGTAATCGTTAAGAAACAATATTATTTCTTTTCTCTTTCAAAGTATTTTCTTCAAAAGATTTGTTTCCAATATATTTGTTAATTGGCTGGGGTATATTATCGCAAATATATTTATTTAAAAAAAAAATCGATCGTAATCGCAACCAACTTGTTATTTAGTTAAAGTTTTTTACTTCTGTTAAATGAATTGTGACATTTTTGATAATAATACTATTCTGTGAAAAGCTAGACCGTTACTTTGTTTTATTAGATTTACTTTTTTTTATTTACTAGTTTATTAGATTTATTAGATTTACTAGTTGTTTGCAGACGTTGAACGTTTTAAAATCTTCTCTACCTGGTAGTTTGGAAAATCGATAGCATCGACATAGCCAGACATGGGACAATAGCGCACCTTACTATAAAAGCTGCTAAAAGCGCGATGATTGATCGCAATTGTGACGGAAATAGCGATAAGGAAAATGGCACCAAATGTGATTTGGAAGTGCTGATAGTTGTGCCGCCGAACGTGTCTAATGAGCTTTGGCACTCAGGCGGAAGCAACGGCCAATGGTGAAAGCGGACGTAGTGATTAATGAAACTATTTTTAACCAGACATTATTATGGATTGGACAATTTAACGAAATTAATTGATCGAAAGAGATTATGTGGTTGTCGTTTACAATTTGTAGCTTTTACGGGCGTTGCTAAACTGTGAACAATTTGTGTGAGTTGCAAAGGGTTTCCATAATTTTGGGTTGTTCCCTTTTGTTTCCTAAATTTTGTGCATTCCTCTCAAGAATTATTAGACGGTTAAAAATCTTACAACAAACGCCTTATTTGGTGTTTGTGCAACCCATAGTTTATCCGGCAGCTTATATACAACTATATATAGTCTGATTCGTTTCCTAATTAACCATTCTAGAATAAAAGTCTCCTCCAGCCAATAGTGGTCGACAACTAGTCTGGGGCTTGATTATTGCGTTAGTTGAAGCACGAGTATAAAATATTCACATAATTAAGCAATAAACCGTCATAACGTAGCGATCGATAGATCGATCGTGGTAAGTGCTGTTACATGTACGCTGTATAATGGTCCAAATCATTTGGTGTGCAACATAATCTGTGATTTATGTAAACGCCAGGTTAATGCTACCGTATTATTTCTAGCTCAATCTCATTGTGGCTGTGCTTGTGCTTAAAATCAATAATTGGGGTTTTTTTTTTTAAATTCTTTCCTTTACAGATTAACGCCGACATCAGTACAATGCCGCGATAGAGTGTATGCTTTCCACAGCTTCTGGTATCAACTACAACAACAAATTAATTGTTTGTGGGTAAGTTTATTTATACAATATCTATTTATGGATGTAATTAATTGATGCTGTTATTTGAACCCATATTGAAGGTTTACAAGGTTGTTTAAAAAACTATGTTTATGTTTAATCAATTTGATAGTGCAACATTGTTTTGGCGTTGACATGTCTGTTTGTTTTTATCTAGAGGCCCTAGAATAATTGTTTTAGGGTAAACGTACCTACAGTGGTGGTAGTACCAATAGTAGTGGTATTGCACTAAAATGCGTCACATACGATAAATTAACAGTAGTTAATTTATTTATGATAGTGTGAAATGTTCTTTAACCTTTTACAAAGGATTTAAAAGTTAAATGGGGCCATTCCGTTTCATAGTGACCGAAAAATTCATAATTTTGTGAATGGTATCAACATTTTTCGAAAATCCTTAGGATAACATAACGATACTCATATTTTTGTTAACGTTCTAAATGACCATATAACAACGCAATTATTATTTTTTAACATAATTGTTATCAAATGATATTGTTTTATTCAAATTCATTACCTTTTGACCATATTTAGGTATATTTAAGTGTTTTTTACGATATTGCCATTATGGGTACACCAAACAGGTATGTTCCTATAGTGGTCCTAGTTTTAAAATCAATAAAAACAGGTAATTTTAGATTTTTTTCGATGACATTTTTGACATGTCGTACTGTTTTCACTAAAATAAGCAACAGAAATGAGTTTTCTGCAAGTAATTTACCAAACAGAGGCCAACATTCGCTTATCTGACTGAGTGAAAAATCGAGCAATCAAGCAAACTCTTCTGGTTGTGGGTTGACGACAGGTGTTATTCAGTACTTTAGTCACCAAATTCATACATTTTTTACGATCAAACTACGAAAGAAATCAATCTAATGGCATTAATCCTTGTTATTCACACAAACACAGCTTCCAAACTAAGTTAAATTGATGTTACACACTGTTTTGAGGCATCTTTGTTTATCACCACTATTGGAACACAATATGACGACTATAGGAACCATTATAGGTACAACGAGTTGGTCACAAAAATATGTATTTTTTCGTAAATTTGATGTGTTTCATGGTAAACATGGCTGTGATTGCAAAGATAATACATATTCCATTTGTTATGTGTTAAAATATTCAAAAATTTTCCTTCCTGACACTTTAAATCCATTAAAACACATCTGTACCACTATAAATTGCACCACTGTTGGTACATTTACCCTAGTGTCGTTATTAATGTTTGTTCACATTGGTCAATCGCTTTTGGTTGTCGCTGTAGGTGATTATTAAAGACAGATATTCAGTTCAGTATTCAGTATTATTTTCAATTTGTAAAAGTGTGATACAAAATACAAAATTTCAAAACGAATCTCTATTCACACATTCTTTAAAATTTGTTATTCTACTATTTTAACTAGTAAGAATTGTTAGTAAGAATTGTTGGTCGGACTTCAAGAGCAATCTTAAGATAAAAAATATGCCCTTCATGGGTTCAAATCTCGTTTAGACTGAGTCTTTCATACTTCTAGCATATCTTGCTATGGGCATACCAATCAGTCACAGCGATTTCTCCTTAGGAGAACGGCGCGCGCATGAAAATACAGTTAATGTATGTACAGAAGTAGACTGCTAAGTAAATATGTAAATGTTGCTTTATTGCACACAATGTGTCATCAGAATGCATATAAATGGAAGAGGAATGTCCAAGACTCGTCAAATGTGCCGTGAATGGCAGACGAACGTCCGTGATTCAAAATGCCAAACCACTACAATCCTCCCTCGTGAAACATCGCCAGCCAAAAACGCTCTGCATGAGCCATCATCGTGGATCGTGGATTTTATGAATGGTTTTATAGTGTGGGTGAAAGCTAAAACGGTTAAAACCACCCCTCAAACCTTTCAGTGTATGAGTGCGACTGCAGTTCAATGTTCTCCCACACTGTCCGTATGATTTTCCAATCGGTTCCGAGGAGGGAGGCTTCGTTTAATCAGCGAAATTCTACGGTGCAAACTTTTCTAACAGTGCGCACGAAAAAGGACGAATTATGCAAATGTTGGTCCAACTGTTCGTGGGCGTTCTAGCACTTCCATGTATTGGTTTTATTTTCTCACATTGGAGCATTTTCACTCTCGCTCCGAGTCGCACCCGCGGAGGTCTCGTGTTTACACTTTGTCCCTACCTAGTTCAATCGCCTGGTGGGACGGGCAAACGGTTAGTGTCACTATTACGAGTTTCAAACACTTGCGTCGCCTTGGTGCAGCCACCCTTCCCAGGGAAGAGCATGCTGTTTATAGCACCGTCCGCCCAGGTATTCCTACCCTGTAAACATTCTACCACCAACTAGCGCTGTTTGTTATGGTAACTGGTGTTTGGTTGTTTTCCTGTACTCGATTGCATCGTTCCGTTTCGAGTACGATGAGGGGCTGTAGTACGCGGTTATTGAAGGCAATGATCGGATGACGAAGGTAGTTAAGGAATCGGGGAAAGGAGGGAGGGACCCCATAGTGTACTGAACGATATGCATCCTTATCTAGAGCGCACCCGCTCGGATGGCCTTTGATGGCAGGCCCAACGTCAGCAACGAGTGGAGTTGCTTGAAGCGTTCACAAGTAAAGCGCCAAGAAAATGCACCAGTGTCTTTTCGGGACCCGTGTTCCGGGAACGGTTGGTCGATGAAAAATTAGGTTAGCCAGTCAGACCACGATACTGGTCGGTGGGAGAAGCACCATCGTTTCGTGGTCAATTTCGCGGTGAACAGTGTTGTTTGGAAAGCCATAAATTAGTACGAGTAAGAATGCCATCATCGGATGGACCTATTTTTTGGCTTTGGGTCTGTTTTTGCCTCTGTGTTTGTGTGTGTGCGTGTGTGTTTATTGGAGCCTTTTTGCTTGCGCAAATTAGTGGTTACGGTAGCAAGGATTTCTATTATTGCCTAAATAAGGTCAGCTGCGCTCTGCAAACTATATTGGGCAAATATCTACAATGAGTATCGAATACGGTGGCAATACCTAACAAAAAATCGTTCGATAAGTAAGGATGGAAAAAGTGAGACCCGTATCGGTGTGTTCTATCGTAAAGTAACACCAAATGAAACTACTTAGTTGATTTTAGTCAACAATCGCCGTACTCGCTGAGAGGTAAAAAGTGCTCGCGTGCGAAATTAGTGTTTGGTGCGTAGTTGTACGAATGTTGGATTATCCATACCCTAGTGCAGTGTGAATAAAAGAGAGAGCGAGAAATCCGCCTGTTTGTCGCTACAATCGACCTTGCCCATTACATTTTGCTGAACCTTGGGCTCGCGACAGTGTCCAGTCGGTATAGGTTGTCAACTTCCAGACGCAGACGCCGGACTCCAGGTCTTGGGACGAAATGTTGTGTCGCGGGCAGCACCAAATATGGCAAAGCCGTCGCCGTTATGCTGTCGTCGAGGACGGTGCAACATTGCCACCGTAGAAACTCCCACCCCGACTACACACGGCGGGCTTGGATCCGTGGGCTGTCTGCCGCAACACAAAAAACACACACCAAAACCTGTAGATACCAGCCAACGAAGAGTCTGTTTTTTTTGTTTTGCTCGCCGCGTGTTCGAAGTGCACCGTCGACGACGTGGGGTCAGGTTCCCGCCGATTCGACCAAGGGAACATGAACAACTTCCAGCGCCTCAGCTTGTACAAGTATGTGTGCCCACACGGTGGGTATAAGTTAGTAGCTCTTCTCTTTGCTCTCATCGACATGCATTTATCATCATCGTGCATCCAAAGGCTTGTCATACGCTTACTACACCCTTAGCGTCCACGTGCTTTTGAGGGAGTTGCTATGTGTAAAGCTCGTCATTCGACCCCCATGTTTATCTTTTCTTCGTTTCATTCTCCATCCCGCGAATTGAGGACGGCCTTGCCCGATTTGGAAGAAAGCCGCTAGTGCGCAAGCTTCCAACGCTAAATACTTACCCTTATAAAGCCCTGTACCTGTGTCCGTTGCACACCAGATGGTCAAAGTGGGTTTTGATATGAGCTGTTCTGTAGTTGGGTATATCGTTTAGGCACGGCAAGAGCGGCAAGGCAAGAGCAATCCTCCACACACTACAACTCTATTTTAGTAGCCCAACATTACAGTTTATTTAACCATTTCTTCTTCCCAATTGACTGTACAAATCATATTTGACATTGAACTGTTTTACATATTGAATATAATTATTGTTTTCAACAGAGCTAAAACATGTTTTTATCCGAATGAATATTAGTGAATTTTTAACAAAAAAACCCTTGTAAAATGCTATTTATTTATTTTGTTTATTTATATTTGGAGGGTCCAATATTTTTTTCTTTAAATGGCAATTTGGTGTAGTCAATAATGAACAATTTAACTTAAAAAAAAATAATTTCGCACATGTTTCTATCCAAATATGTTGTATTCTATTTGTGCTGTATTATGTTGTATTCAATATCTCGACAAAATAGTCAATTATATGCCCGAACAAAACAACAACTCGCTGAACATGTCAAAATAATTCTCGAAACCCCTGTTATGTTTGCTGCACACATGTCATTTAATGAAAACACTACTACTTTACTGCATAAACCAATTCTTCTTCTTGTTCTGTTGGCTCAACAACCGTTGTCGGTCAAGGTCTGCCTGTACCACTTGTGGGGTTGGCTTTCAGTGACTTATGGGTTACTTTCTCCCCCATAGCAGGATAGTCAGTCCTACGTACTGCGGCACGATCTATTTGGGACTTGAACCCGTGACGGACCTGTTGTTAAGCCATACGAGTTGACGACTACCACGATACCGACTTAAACCAGTTCAATAACATTTCTAAAAATCATGTAGCTTTATCGCTCTTAGTGGATTAATATATATCTCTACAATGAGTTTGTTTACTTCTTTTCAATTTTCTATGTAGGGGTCAGAGGTGGGTCAACATCATCATCATCATTTGTTCATCATCTTATTCTTAGTTAAAAATCACTATACATCTGAACCTCTCATAACGAGTACTCCTTATAATGAGTTTTTCGCATAACGATCCTATCTAAATGCTCAACAAAAACCTCTCTTAACGAGTAAAATTTCGCATCACGATCGGTTAACATTGAGCATTTCTTTTATTAAGATTATCATTCAGGCACATGAGTTCCGACACTAAGAATCGTTATAATCGTTAATATAAAACTGGCAACAGGAGAAATGCCGAATAATTGTGCACAAGTTTGTGGTATATTGACGAGTGTTTTTTTGTTGCATTTCGATACTAAGATTTGATCATCGCATGATCTACCAATTTCTAGTGTTATGAAGACATTTGTCAGTTTTTGAGCCTCATATAAATCCTTTCAACCAGCATATTTTCTGGTCCTGGAACCATTTACTTCACTTTTTATACAAATTATATGGAAAAGAATCTCTCGCATAACGAGCTTTTGTGTTTACGATCACGAGTTGCGATAACGAGTTTAAGTTTACTTTTTTTCTCATTCAATATACTTTTTTATTATTTGTTACTTCTCTACATCATTCAATTATTGTAGTTATATTTAAGTTACGCTAAGATACTCAGTGAAACCTTAAACACAGACTGTGAAGGAAATAAATTAATCGAAATGAAATGAAATTGAATTAACGCGTGAGTCACTGGAACGGATTGAACTCGTTATGCGGAGTTCCACTGTATATCTATGCTCCAACAGCTCTACTACGGTCGCTTCCACAGCTTAATGTTGCTTGCCATAGAACAAACCATGTCGCTCAGTTGATCCTATTTCTACGTGCAGAACATTTAACAAAGTATAACATTTTTTTTTTAAATTTTAATACCACATTTAATCTGTGTCATTTATTATTTAAGTTTTTTATTGCTGTTTGAAAAATTATTTAAATAAAAAATTAATGATTAGTTTACTCAACAGTTTCAAGTTGTTTGGGCGCTTCAAAAATAGTATTTATTTAAACTCAATTAAAGTGTATCCTTTGCTTATCGCGAATAGCAATCATTCATAGCATGGAATGATATGTTGTGTAGCGGAATTTGGGGCAAGTGTGCCACCTTAAGCATTTCAAGTTATAACTCTCTAAAACGTGTTTTCCATTAGCCGATTTAAATCTCACAACCATTTTACATCTATTTCCTCACTTATAAATGAGTTTCGCTTGAAAAAAGTGCAAACAAAACAGTTTTTGAAGCGTTTTAAAAAGGGTCCAAAAAGACGTTGTTTTTTTGGGCTATGGGGCAAGAGTGCCACTCGTATGGGGCAAGACGGCCACCCGGTTAAAATAACCGTATTTCTTAGATAATTGGAAATTATTACGTTTGTACCACTAGTGTATGTATTCCTACATGTATTTAGTCACCAATGAACCCTTTTTGACCACCAACTGTACCACAATATGGTTTGTTACTGTTCTGTTTTTCTGGCGTGGAATCCGCTCACAATAGCGCACCATTCCGCAGCACGCTACAACAATGTTTACATTTTTGACAGCTCGCGCCTATGAAAGATGGTGGCACACTTGCCCCAAACAGAGATGGCACACTTGCCCCAAAAGTTGTAACTTTTTTGAAATTGAATTTTTCAGTGACAAAAAGAAAGTTTTTTTCAACTAACCCCACAAAAAATTTCACGTTTTCCCAGCTATACGGTGGTGTAAATATTTTCTGGTTTTATTGTTCGCATGATTTGTGAGAGCTTATTTGGTTGGATTAAAAAATTATAGTATTCTGCTCAATTTTGAAACTCAACCCAAATCAGTTCAAAACAATGGGAAATATCGATTGTTCTATATGAAATTCGGCTCAGTATACCTAGTCATTGGAAAGCAACCAACTGTATACACAATTGATCATTAAACTTAAGTTTTTAAGGAAAAATGCTTGGTGGCACTCTTGCCCCGTATGGCACACTTGCCCCAAATTCCGCTACCACAATATGACAGTAATACCATAGTTTCCTGTGCTTTCGTGACCTGAATTAACCTGTCCTTTTAGTTCACACTAATGTAGGGAGGGTAAGAATATAGTCAAAGACGGTCTCTGTCAGGACTAGCGTCGTCGTAAAGAAATTCCAAGCGGAAGGAAGCTCCCCAACGGACGGGCGGGGGTTGGTGGGCCACAAACGGAAAGGCAAGCGCTAGACCGCCTACCGCCATTTTTTTCCTTCCGTGAGACGTTTGTGTTGGAGCAACGGGTGTGTAATTGTTGCTTAGAGCGGCAGTACCTTGGAGTTGTTGTTTGGGAAGGAGAAGGCGGCCGGTGTGTTGTTTGCAACATGACAGCCGAACGTCAACCGCAGTTAATACTACGGGGTATAAAAGATCAAGTGCTGAATGGTGGCAAAAGGAGGAGAAGTTGGTAGGGTGTTTGGGGTTAAAACCGTCTAAACAACACACGATGCCGCGGTTGTCCTTTGTGTTTGCGGAGCTGAACGCACATTCCGACATTCGCGTGCCGTTCTAACAACTGAGAAGTGTGGGAATCCGCGGCAACCAGTGACTGGTAAGGGGAGGTGGGCAGATATAACGAAGGGTCTGCTGGTATCGCGGCAAGTCAGTTTGAGTTCACGGTGTAACACATCCGATATTCAAATCAGTCGAATCCGGCATACCTTGGAGTGCAGGTGCTACTTCCTTATTTGTGATTCCTGCATGTGTGGTTCCTTTAGTCGTTAGTGGAACATTTTTCGAAAAGAGAGATACAACTTACATTACAATTCCCAGTATACGATTCATTGAAGGTGTAATTTATTCCTTGATACAGTTCTATACTTGTTCTGTGCTCCGTCCTGTCGTGTAAAGAGCGTAATTGAAGTGAGATGCGGCTACGTGAACAGTTGGCACGAGAAATTTTTGATCCAAACTCTTGCCTAAGTCAGAACATTATCATCAGAGAGATGGTGTTACAGCATAAGGAAAAAATGTAATGTATATGTTGTTTGCAATATGGTTTTGGAATATCTTCTGACGTTGCAATTCGTTTAATTAAAAATTATTAATATGAAGGGTATTTTTATTCAGAATAAATCAAGTGTGTACTAGTGAGCTGTCTTAAGGTCGTTTGAGGGCTGTAAAATTAGGTCGTTTATGAATGTTTCATAAATAAAACAGTTGTACATGTTTTTTTTCTTTTAATAAAAAACATGATAAGTTTTTATTCAAAAGAACGGCTCAGCCGTATTGCTTAAAAAATAGATTATCAAGCATATTTTACAATTACACCAAGGCATATGATTATTTGTATCTGGTTCTAGACTTGTATTGCCAACTTACTGCTCAGTGTGGAAAAGTCAACGATCTTATAAAATGGATAATCATGTTGTACCATCGTTTCAAGCAGACCAACTCCCTCCCGAGTTAACTGATCGAACATAAATTATTACCCTTCCTTTTTTGCAGCAGTTTCGGTGCACGGCACGGTGTGAGTTGAATTGCTCCGTATTACCACCATGTCATGTGGTTGATTTTATATCGAAGCGAGGCTGGTGATGAAGTTTTTCATATTTCATAAGCTTCCTGTTTGGTTGGTGATGGTACACCCGCGCCGAGAAACTGAAAAAGGGTAGCTTTACTTATGGGACATTAGAAATTATGAATTGATTATGAGTGAGTTTCCGATCGGCGCGGTACGGGTGGAATGGGACTGTGCCCTCGGGGGTTTTTTTAACAGTAGAAATATTGCTAGTGATGTGATGTTTGATGTAGCCTTTTCCCTTTACCTTTTACTTGCAGGCGGAAACTAAACGGGTACTCTAGTTTGGATTTATTCGTTATGCCTATAACAGACAAGCCGCGATTAAATCACTCACAAAAGTAAGTATGAAATCGAAGCGCAGTCGAAGTTTTCGTTTCGCCAGTAGGTATGTATACTAGAATTTTGGGGATGATTATTTATGACGTCGGGCACTGCATCGAACAAATTTACGACAGGGACGACGGTTGGAAAACTGATTGACGAAAGTGGAAACTCAAGCTAGGGGACATTCCAATAAGTTTTGTGGACTTATGCTATTTTAATGATATTATTGATGCTTTTGTTTCTATTATGCGATGAACTCAATAGACCGAGTCTAACACAGCGCTGTTTTCTTCTTTCAGTGCCAAAAAAACCATACCAACTACTCCCAACCCATGGGTCATCGGCGGTCCACCGGGTGGCAAAGACGCCGTTCTGGCATTTCGTACCTACGCTCTTTCGCCGGCGGTTTCAGAGAATGGCACGGATCTGTCTCCCGGGGGCAGCCCCTCTGCCACATCATCGTCGGACGCTACGTCCAGCTCGTGCCCAACCGATCCTGTAGCTACCGGTAGCGCAACAACCGCTCGGCTGGCCGAGCTAAAGAGCGCAAGCAAATCATCCACCGCCACTGCCACCCATTCTTCACTGCCGAAAAATTTTAACGTACAGCGAAAAACGCGCGGAACGGCACCGAGCAGAAGCAGTACCACTACCGAGGACGAAGAAGACGAGGAGGATGGCGAAGATGGAGAGGAGGAAGACGATGACGATGAGGATGAGGTAGACCAGGATGAGGAAACTGCAGCACGGGATGTGGACGTGCAGGACGAGGAGATCGACGAGGAAGAAGGTGAGGGTAACGACGACGAGGAGGGTGGAGATGAAACGGATGCCGGTACAACGTCGCAAGAGGAGTCAAGTCCTGCCAAGGGCAAGCCGACTGTCGGCGAAGCGGCGCGCACAAATAAACCCAAAAAACGCCAACTGGAGTCGTCCTCCTCGTCCAGCTCGCTCAGCAATGCGTCCATGTCGAGCGTGAAGGGAGGCTCGGGAGACGAGATTGACACGGAAATGTCGACCTCCAAATCCGAACCCTCGCTGGCGATGGCTGCGCTGGATAAGAAGCTGGCCGCCCAGCGCAAGCAAAAGGAGGAAAACAAGGAGAATCAGCAAACAGCGCCGATGAAAACGGAAATGCCTGCCGCCCAGCTTAACATTTGCTACAAGTTCATCAACACCGAGACGCGACTGCTGCGAAAGATTTTGAATGCGCACGGCATGGGCGAGAGTGGCCCGGAGTGCAATGACTTCAATCTGCTGTGGACGGGAATACACCTGAAGCCGGACATATTGCGTAATTTAGCCCCGTATCAAAGAGTGAATCATTTTCCCAGGTGGGTGTGAAGCAGCATCACGCTTTCGATTATTTGCTCATAACAGGAGAGCAGGGTCGTTTTTTAATATTGTCTTTTTTCATTTTAGATCCTACGAACTGACCCGCAAAGATCGTCTGTACAAAAACATCGAGCGGATGCAGCATCTTCGGGGCTACAAACATTTCGACATTGTTCCACAGTCATTTCTACTGCCACAGGACTACAAGGAACTCATAGCAGCGCACAACAAATGCCGCGGTCCGTGGATCGTAAAACCGGTTGCATCTAGCCGAGGTCGTGGAATTTTCATTGTAAACTCGGTAAGGAAAGTGTAGGAAAACGATTCGTCAGTTGATACGATGGTTGGCTAATTGTTCTGTGTTGTTTTAACGTTCCATGCCTTTGGTTTTAACGGACAATTGCAGCCGGATCAGATATCGTCGTTCGAGCAGGTCGTGGTGGCAAAGTACATTTCCGATCCGCTTTGCATTGACGGGCACAAGTGTGACATACGCATCTACGTTGCCGTGACCTCGTTCGATCCGCTCATCATCTACATCTACGAAGAGGGTCTGGTCCGGTTGGCGACGGTCAAGTACGACAGGACGGCAGAAAACCTCTGGAATCCGTGCATGCACCTGTGCAACTACAGCATCAACAAGTACCACACCGATTACATAAAGTCGAGCAACGCGGGCGAGGAAGATGTCGGGCACAAGTGGACACTGAGTGCGCTGTTGAGGCACCTCCGCAGCCAGGGCTGCAACACCGAGCAGCTAATGCTCGCGATCGAGGATTTGATAATCAAGGCAATTTTCTCCTGTACGCAACCAATCGTGTCGGCATGCCGCATGTTTGTGCCGCACATTGGCAATTGTTTCGAGCTGTATGGGTTCGACATCCTGATCGACGATATGCTTAAACCGTGGCTGCTGGAGGTGAACCTCTCGCCGTCACTCGGGTGTGATACGCCGCTCGATACAAAGGTGAAGGCTTCGATGCTGACCGATCTGCTCACAATGGTGGGCATACCGGCCATCAGCCCGCTGCAGAAGGCGTGCTACGATAGCAAGGGCCAAAAGATACGCAACCTTACGACACCCTACCGGCGGGTAAACTCGGCCGATTTTGTGCACACCACCAGCGGACGGAAGGAAGGTGCTGGAACCGGTGGCAGCGGCCAGCAGCAGCAGGGAAAGGGAGACGGTGGTGGTAAGCTGCAGACGACGCTGAGTGCGCTGACGGCGGAGGAACTGAAGATTGTGCGCTTTGCGCGATCCCAGTACGAGCGACGGGGTGGCTTTGTAAGGATCTTCCCAACAAGCGATAGCATGAACCGGTACGGATCCTTGCTGGACCCAATCACCGGCATTCCCACTTCGGCCATCACGTCTTCGAGCAGTGGCACTTACCTGATGATCATTCCGCACAACTACAATCAAATGTTGCACTCGCAGCTGTTTCCACCTGGTAGTGAAACTGAAAATCGCATTGTCCACCGCATCCAGAAGTACGAACGTGCACTGGAAAGCTCGCTACCGATTACGATCGGCCCAAAGCACGCGGCCCCCAAATGTGTCGATGAGGCGAAGCGGCTGCGATTGCAGGTGCGCAAACTGATTGAGAACGGGCACGAAATGAGCATTCTGCAAGCGAGGCGTGCCTTCGGCTTCTACCTGGAGTACATCCTGAAGCGCCTCTCGTCCGAGCCGAAGCACAGCCACGAGGAGCTGATCATGAAGTTCTTGTATCGCGTCGGGGCGCACATGAAGACGCCCTTTTTCTTTCGCAACTTTGGAAACAAGGCACTGGGCAAAGATCGTGGCGCTATGGTAGCGAAGCAGCTGGGCGATTATCTGCATTTGTACAACAAGGAAACCGAATCGTACGTGGACGTGTTTGACATCGTCGGCATGCTGCCGATCAAGCTGTTCGACGATTTCCTGATGCAGGCCGGCGAGGCGGATCTCGAGTCCGTGCTAACGCTGCACACTAATCTCACGCAGCAGATGCCGTTCCTGTACAGTGGCTGCTCGACTAGCGTGCCACCGGCACCTCCCATCCCGGTTGGTGCGCACGGGTTTCTGAAAGCCCTGCCCAGCATGGCACCGGGCGGTGCTAACAAGGAGCTCATCCGGTTGGATCCGTTCTATCGACGCGTTGAGAGTAGGCTACCGCTCGGCGCTCGAGTAAGTGGACTGTCCGAAGTGCGCGGAGCGGGCGGTGCAGGGGAATCGAAAAGCTCGGCAAGGCTCTCGCCCATGAAAAAGAAACCTCCGATCGGGAGCATGGTGAAGTCTTCGCGCGAGCGAGAGCAACGTTCGAACTGGCTCTATTGAATTGACGCTAGCGGACGTTGCGTTGTAGACTCGTAAGGGCATTATTTATTTGTTGTATGTTGTTTTATATTTTATGTTTAGTCGAATCATGTGTGCTTTTAGTTCGTGCTAGTTGTATTGTTTTGTAAATGTTATTGTTGTAGGTTTTGTTATTTTTTTTAATATGAATATTATCATCACGCAACAAAATGTATTGCTTAGCTTAAGCGAAAGCAAAATCACGGCAGCAATACTCATTTCACTCATACGGTTTTTCTAAAGACGGCTGATAGTAATCATATTGTAGGGCAAAAGAATGTCGGTTCATACTGTTCATAAAAAACGAATACGAGGCATCGATGCCTCGGTAACTAGGCGCATCATCATCATCCGTTCAGGATACAAATTTAGTTCAAATAACGATCGAAGAAATAACGCAAGGATATGTTTTTGATTGTATGCTGGTCTCATTTAACCGGATCGTTTCATGAGCTACAACTTTGCATAAAAACAGCACAAAATATGAAAGATTTCTCATTAAAATTGAACGATCATTTCATGGCAGCCACACTGAAAACTATTGTTGGTGCATATAGGCGGCCGTAGTTAATCTGGGTGGCAGTTAACACTGGCTCGCCCCAAAAACGTCTAAAACGTCTAGTCATGTATTCCAAAAATGGTGAAATTCGTTCGAAAAAAAACAAACAAACAAACAATACAATTAACAGGCTGCGTTGTGATTGATGCCGGTTGAAGCTAGTGTAGAAAACTGCAACATTGGCAAAGCGAATACTGAACCTGTACCAAAAACTGAATTAGCGAGAGGGCAAACCGAAACGAATGAAACACAAATGCAAAACATTACCCCTCGATTGTGATATGAAATGATATAAGATACTCAGATGCTGCTGAATGGTTGGATCCACAAACGAACAGAATACAAACTAGTGCAACAAATGACATACATTTAAGCAGTTCAAACGTATTCCGTCATATATGAAACGAAATCAAGTGCTTTTTCCCTCGTCACTCGCACAGGAGTTTTAATGTGTTTTAGCCAGGTAAACTAAAAATACAAAGAAATCAATGTTTCAACAAACAAAAACAAACAAATGCAACGATTGTGAGGCCGTTAAATGAAATGCTGCTTTTTAAGCGGCTAAATGGAAAAGTAATAAGCACAAAATACAAAACATAGTAATAGTAATCTACCTTTTTGGGAGAGGAGGAGTAAAAATTATTATACCGCAAGCGTTCATTGTGTGCTCACGATGGGCGCAAGTTTAGAGCTAAAAAGCCATTGCTTAATAGTAGTAGAAGTTTAAACTGATGCCTGCTCACTGATTCGCTTGTTGTAATAAATAGCCAGCGATTTAAGTTTCGGTGTGCATTGATTTCAAATTGTTAGCTTGGCTTGAAAATAGACACTCTTTGTAACGATACGAAAGCTATACGATGCGTGTGAGCATGTTTCGAACGTTATTGGGCGATCGCCCCTTAAATATGCACAATTTTGAAACAATTGTTCTTCGGCATGCGTAATTAAATAATACAAATCACTCCGACACACACCAATAGACAACTCCAAATAGAAAACCAGTTAACCAAATGAGCACCGTGAGTGAGTGTGCTCAGCAGAATTTACAATCATTATAGAGCGCTAGTGATATAAAAAAAAATCCGGGCCTGAAGAACACGAAGAGTTTCAGGGCAGCAGCATATATACACGGCACAAACCCTGTTGCTTCGAACATACATTTTAAGCGTACATAAAACAGCACAATATTTTGCAATACTTAACGTTTGAACGAGTAAATGGTGATACATGGTGAGGACTTAATAGTGCGGCACAAACATTATGGTGGATAATGCAAATGTGAGGATATTGCAAACGCACCTAGCTCGCTGATAAGCTTTGCTATGGGTGATAAGCAACAACAGTTGGACACCGCACAGGTTTTTAACATATTCTTAAGTTTTGTAATGTGTTTTTTTGTATTAATAATATTATTTTATTGCAACATGTGGCGCTCACTTACGGACTTGTCTAAGAGTAACAGACATTCATACGATCCGGGTGCAAAGTGTATCGGATTAGAGTGCACAAAGCCGGTGCACACGATACAGTCGTCGAAGCAAATATGTGTATAAGCCGAAGCGAATGGTTTTCCTAAAAAAAAATCCTGAAACAGTAAACAGGAAGAGTTTTTTGGTAAATGAACCGATAATAGGAGAATGCTTTAAACTATCCAACACATTGAAGTTTTTTCCAATCTTTTCAATAATAAAATAAAATGCCGATAGGTTGTTTACAGAAAAAAATCCTTATATTTGCAACAGAATCCACAAAATAAACTACCAATTCAAAAATGATTTTCCAATGCATATTTAATGCTAAACCACGTATCCACGATTCCGAAATTCGGCGGGACTGGGCTGGGCATAAAAGAAAGCAATCAAATGTGCATTGACGTGTTTGTGCAAAATCTTTTGTGCTCTATCTTCCCGTTGTTTGCGTAATGCGTCACACATTTAGCAACATTTCGGCAGCGAAAGTAAAAAAAGCGCCATAAAATGATCAGCAGATGTGTTTTTAATCGAATCATCGCGCCGCACCGCTATTTCTGTCAGCTGTTTTTGGCGCAAACTTTGTCTCTCAGCTACTTGGAGAGTGGGGCAATGTGGGGTTGATGGCTGCGTAATTGATAAACTTTCGTTCCGCTGCTCGTTTCTCTAAGTAAGCTGTGAGATTTTCGGCGCTGAAGGAAAACGCAAACGCTCTCTCTCTTTACCGTAAACCTTTTGCACTATCTTCCCTTACTCATTCTTGGCACTGTCCCTTTTTTACGACTTTCTTCAACTGCTGTTCTCTCTCTCTTTCATGCACACACGCACACTCTTCTTCTCTCTCTAAAATAATTAGAGACGAGTGAGCTTTGCCGATGCACAGCTGGAAAAGCTTTCTCAGCTGTCACCTTGGCCCTACGCGTTTCGGGCCGCTTAGACACACACCACCCACACCAGCACAATGGCTGGAATGTGTCCGTGTGTTTCGGCGCCGACGCACTAAACCACGCCGAGTAGTTCGTCCGTCGGGCGGTACTGGCGGTTTGGCCACCGGGTTATTTTTCCCTCCCTACCTAGCGTCAGACTGTGCAGCGACTTGTTATCCACGTCAGTAGTAATCGTGGCGTGGTGCACAGATCGTCCGTTTGCGGAGCGCCCGCTTTGGTCCCGTTTTGCTGCACAGCGGTTTGGCAGGAACGAAACACCCAGCCAAGGGTCACCATTGACTGGTAGGGCTAGCGGGTGGAAGTGCATTTGTGAAGAAGCAAAAGTGTGCTCGAGGGTCGTGTTGATGTTGAGCTGCAGCTTAGTTATAATTAAGCTAGTGGCTGGTGCGAGCTGCTTCGTAGAAAGCAGCTGTGGACCCTTGTGGCGGTGGTGAGCAAAAAGTTTTTCGGTGTTTCGCTTGTTTTCTGAGCATGTTGCTCTTTGAGGGAAATCCCAGAAGCACATAAAGTACACGGTGTATTTGTTTAGCGAATTGTTGTGCCGAAAAGACAGGAAAGAACAACGCACAACAAGTTGGTTTGTTCAGCATACACAGCTCAGCACACACGGTAAAAGGAAAGCAATTTTCCATTGCGGGAGTAATGTTTTACGTGTGCTGCAAATTGGACCTTATCTCGTGCTTCAATTTGCGATCCATCAACAACCTTTTCAACGTAATCGCAGTAAGCATCGAAAAATGGGAGTTTAACAACATTAGTTGATGCTGTGAAATTTGCTCCATGATGACATAATAACCTGTCAAACAGTTTCTATGCAACCGAGTAGCCCGCGATTTTCCTTCCCGAGATGGACTGGGGTACTGTCGAGGGGGGTACGACACGGTAGGTGAGCGATAGGTGAGAAGGTGTAAACGATCGGGCCTGATGAGTGAGTGCCTCTGTTCGAGCGTTTTCCAGTACATGGAAACTTCGCGTGGTCGGCGAACGCGTTCATGTGTCTGTGTGTGAGTGTGTGTGAGTGTGCGTTTGTGTGTAATTTAAGATTGTTAGTCCATCGAGGACGTGAGGGGGGCTTTTTGACATTTTAAAGCATTTAATGTTCCTTTTTGTGTGTGGTTCGTACTGTCCATATTACTACTACTACTACTAATACTACTAACACACTCGAACATGCTTATAGCCGGTCAGTTGTTTCACTGTGTGTGCGTGTGTGTGTGTATAGCTATAATGATGGGGTAATGTTTTCACACGTCGTCGTCTTCACCATTGGCTCGTCTTCCATGTGATGAATGATAGCACGGCATGCGGAAGCGTACGAGTGCTGGAAAATGTTAGTTTTCCCCGGGAGGGTTCAGAGTGTTCTTGTTTCCTTCGCATGCGATTCTTACCACGTGCGACTGTGGGGCGAGTGGGGCTGCGAGTGAGATGTGTTTCCCGATGACGAGAGCGTGAAATAAACCAGATGGCCCGATAGACGCGCGCGAACAGTTTGGGCACAACGCGTGTAAATCTGTTCGCCATCACTTCGCGTGGAGAAATATTGTCGAGCTGTGGTGAAAGTCGAAATCGCGGTTCGAATGAATAGCCGCTTGAATTACGTTCAATGGAGCACCGAAACATGATGGGTGGTTAAATTGAAGCGAAAACGAACAGGAATGTTAATGTTTTTTGTTGTGTTTTTCTTAAATATCGATGGAGGCGCATGGTGGCTGTTGTGGAAAAAAACTAAATAAACTGAAATTGTACATAAATGACTCCAATAGCACATAAAAACAACTATTGAATTCCAGTACGGGAGCATAAATTTACATGCTCACTGTGTTTTATAGCTAGGGGAAGCGTTATAAAGCATAAAACATTCAGCTCATGCATACACTCCGCCAACGCCACTAACGGGGGAAACTGGCCCCCATCGATAACCTGACAGTTGTTTTCACCCCACGCGTCCCATCGTACACCCAAAAGGCAAATTGATATTCCCAAAGCAGTAACAATTTTGCATCCCCGAAAATAGAATCGCACGAAAACAGCACCGCGCGCGTGTGGAAAACAAATAGAAGTGTTTGAACGAAATACTGCTCACACACATACACACACACATGCATGCATTAGTGGACGCGTATGTTTTGGTCGTAAAAGTTCCCATCGAGTGGGTGGATAAATAGCAACAACAACAACAACAATAAAACAAAGCACGAAAAGCTTCTCAGGATCGAAGCATGCTTCGGATTTTGTTATTTGTGTGAGTGTGTGAGAAAATCGGTCGGGCGGTGAGTGCGTTACCATACCAGTGAGTGCCAACCATACCGCGGATGAGTGGTGGAAAGTTGTTGTATACGGAGCGTTGCTACTGGTAAGAGGGTGAGCTCCCTTGTTCCTGCACGTGCGCGCCCCTATCGTAGTGTGTCACCTTCGGGTGCCATGTGCTTTTGTTTACGACCCACGTGCTTCGCTGGAACGTCGCTAACGTCGCATTCGACTCACGGCTTTGGTGACGTCACATCGGTGGTATCCTTGTTCGTCGTTTTCGTCGTCGTCGTCGGTGGCAGCGCGTGTTGGACGCTGTCCGATGGTCTGTAGCAGAAGCAGCAGAAGCAGCAGAAGCAGTAGTAACGCGGACAGTAGCGATGGTTGTACGGTTACGGCTGGTCGATCCACTACCACGCGTAGTGCCACTGTGTGAATGTACGTCCAGTGGATAGGCTGGCTGGCGCGCTTTACGCTGCTGGACAACGCTGCCAGTGTGGTGTGTCCTGCGTTGGAGTGAAGAAGAGAGTTCGCGTCTTTCGGCGGTACGGTGAACGTGCCGTTTGGAGGTCGTCTGTGACCCGCTGCTGTGTTTGTGTGTGTGTATTGTGTGCGTGTGTGTGTGCGTGTATTTTTATTATTAGAAGCTTCCGTTGCCTCTCTGCCGCCTTTCCGTTCGAAAGCGCGTGGTGTCCGCCCGCCTTCCCTTGTTCTCTCCGCCGTGGATTGTGCACATGACCGGCGAACCAATGACTACCCGCGGCACCGTTGCTGGACGAGCACCCCATCTACAGCCACCGCACGCCAACCATCCCCTCCAGGCACTGCGAACGGACGACATCGAGGTGCAGGTGCTGGAGCAAGGGATCGAGCTTTGTAGCAGCGAACGAAAGGTAAGTGTACCGCGCTCGACCCACGGCAAGGAGCCGTTTGGCTACATAATAAAGTGCTCACCAGCCGCCACTGGAGGGTTTGCGTCTTTCACGCACACGTCGTCGTCGTCGTCGCCGCCGTCCCGGTGGACGCAAAACGGGATATGACACACGCGACGCTCATTAATGTCAGTGTCAATCAAACGGAATCAATCCGTTCCGCTTCACCACATTAGCTTAGGAGGTTTTATATCGGATATTTATGGCGAGAAAAAAAAATAGAGCAAAAAAGCAGCGTTAGCGGATGTTATAGAACCGTGTGTAGGAAAGAAGGGGGAAGGGGAGGGGGAGGAGAAAAACACAATTTATCCTTTTTCGCGAAAGCTTTTATCACTTTCTCATAGGGCTGTTGATAGGAGGGTTGACGATGGTCGGTTCAGCTGCGGTTCAGATTTCGCTATGGCGCGCAAAGTGAAACTCTGGCCAACAGTTACGTAATCGGGTCGTGTGTGATTTGTTTTCCACCACCACAAGTGTGTGCAGCTCTCTCTCACTGAAGCGTTGAAATGAGATGGAAGGGTCACCGTTTAGGAATTATTTATGCTAAGAAGCTGTTTGTATAAAGAAGACAGATAAAAAACATTTCCTCGACGTTTCCAGGGGAGTGGTTGAACAAAAAAAAAAAGCTTTTTCTATTTTTTCTTAGTTTGTAAAGTTTTATATTTTCCTTTTTTTGTTTGTTGAATTGCATTCCGGTACACAAACTTCACATAAAATATAAATGAGTAAAAGTTGATCTACTCTCTTACCCTCATTACCCTCGGCACACACTCCCTCCAAACTTTGGAGCTAAAATTACAATTTATAGATTGCTCACCCCGCAAGCTCCGGACGATAAAATTCAGCACCGGAAGTCGTCTCGCAGTACCACGTTGCTTCAATTATCTTTTTACGAAGCTTTTTCCAAAGATGCGAATCTTATACGAAACGGAGGAGGCGGTGATTTTTTTCCTTCGTTAGTCCAATTGGAAATTGGTTCCATCTGGCACGCTTAATGGACCGTAGAAAAATTCGAAAGCAATGTGCTCACTCATTGCGGAATGGGGAAATGGGAAGTTGTTGGTGGTATGGTGCGCAGCAAGCAGAAGGCACGACGCTATTATAATATTTGCTGAAGCGGAAACTAATGTTGGGCAAAAAAAAAACAAAGCAGCAAGGGGAAAAAGCGAAAGCGAGGAAGTAGAATGTCTAATTGAGCGGTACTGTGTAGATTTATTGCACGGAAAAAGAGGTTTGCCACGGCCTGGAACGGAACGGCCGGTGGAGCTTTTTGCGGCGGTAGTTGTAGTTAATGTTACAAAACAGACTTGTTGGGATTCCGTTCCGTTTCGTAATCGTCTTTATCCGCCGCTCTCTCGCGTTAGTAGGCTTTCTAAACCATAATGTTTTCTTCCACATTGTATTATATTAGTTAGTGCTGTTTGTTAGCAGTGACCCCCGGAAGGAACACATTTTATCGTTCCATTTTTTCTTCTAAAATCATTAAAAAAGTTCCTCTGTCAAGGTGGAATAAATTAAAAATGTAAATAAACGATTGGGGCCCGCCAGTAACGATCGTATTGCAAAAACAAGTTTCACCATCAAACATTTTCTGCCGGTAATTATGTGCAGTGTAACAATACTGTTTTCCCCCTATTTATCGTTTTAATTGGCACTTTGCGGGCCCATTGCCTTATAAATAGGGAGCCCAACCAACAAAACCAACAAAAAACTTCGACAAACTCTGCTTCTTTTCTAGGAGCCTAGGTGTCGTCGTACGGAAAAAAACTGTCTTGATAATGGGACCACACTCTTGATCGTTGTTTATTTTCCTCATTTCATCTAACCACACCGAGGCTGTGGTTTAGGCTCATTGTGAACAGCTGTCGACAGAGTGTGGCGACTTTTTGGCTTGTTTTTTTTTGTGCTTTGCTGCTCATCCCCTTCAGGTTGTCCTGCGGCAGGCCGTTCCACTGCTTTAGCCCAAACACACTGCCACTGTTTTATTAACGGCTGGCAGGTTTTCTTTTGTGTGCCTGCTTTTAAGTAATTTACACCTTCGAGCCGGTTCGATCGATCGGCAAATGGGTGGTGGTGGTTCAAGCTGCTGGCTGGCACCGTTGTTCGCTCTTGGGGAGTGAAGTGGCAAATAGATACTGCCACACAGAAAACCCTTCCACAGAGTGGTGTGCTAAATTCACCCTTTGGACGTCTTAAAACTGTGTTCCTCCCCGAGCAGCGAAGCACCGTGTTTGCCAAACACGTGTGTTGGATGAAATGGAAGGATTTCACGTTAAAGCTTTTGTTGGCACACCGGGTAATGGAGCAGCCTGGTGGTTTACTGTTCGCTCGTACCGTACGTGCGCCCTGTACCGCAATGGTTGTACACGACGCTGGCTGTCGCACCGTGATTGGAGCCAGCGGTTGTTGTGCGAAGCAACCGACAAGATACAGAGTGCAACGAAATGAGAGTATAAAGAAAAATAAGTAAAAATGCGCTCCTTCAGCACACCATATGAAGAGGGGTTCGTCCCGTTGTCATTGTCTTCACCCGGCGACCGGAAGCAGAACGCACGTAATTTATGATTGCACAACATTAAATAAGTAACGAGTAAGTCTCGGGAAGTGGCTGGCCCTGCCCTTAGGGCATGGAATTTTGCCAAATGGAAACATGTGCAAGCCCCGAGCGCCACGAAAAGTGCTTTGTTACCAGCAAACCGCTTGTGCGATGGGATTGCTTTATTGGTGGTGCGTTGCGGGCAACTCTCTTGGCCAGTGGGCCAGTGGGCTGCTGCGGAGAGCAGGCAAGCTGTTCCAGCAGCTCTCGGCTCGGTCCGGTTCCAGCACTGATTGAATTGGTAATTGAATAGGGGATAATAAGATTGTTTCGTAGATTATCCACTTATAGCACTTAGCACTCCTGAAAGCCCTTTAATTATAGCGGACACAAACAAATTGTGACACAGTGTGCGGGAGAGAAAAGCACACACACACACACACACACACACACACACACACACACACACACACATATACACAAAAGCACACGCACACACTCTGTGTTTTAGTAGCAGAAATAAAAAAGAACAAGCAAAACTCTGTGCGTGTGATGGCATAAGTTTTAATTGCGATTCCAAGCATGTCCCTGTGCTATTCGAACAAAACCCGTTAGCATGTAAATGTGATGTGCAACTCGACATGTTTAACAATGTTCTTTGCCCACCTTCCTGGCATCTCCGCTCGAACGCCTTCCCGTTGTACGATACGCCAAGTCATTCGAAGTCATTTTGTATTATCGGATATCCGACCCTTGCGTCGGAGAGGCCTTGCTCTCGAAAGTTGTTGACAACCGAACCGAGAGGGGCAGAAACTTTTCCACCCTGGAAGCGCCATCCTGCAGCATCAGCAACAGAAGAAACCCACGTAGCAGAGCACACCCTCTTATGTCTTTACTTTCGATTCTTTATGAATGTGTGTGTGTGGGTGCAGATGGGTGCGTGTGTGATGAATGTGTGACGTGATGGGACGGGTATGCCCAGCACTCCAAGATGAAACTGTTGTTCCCGTTCAGGTACGGAGACACAATGCTCCATTGTGTCGGTTCTCGTTCGTTCAAGTGTCCGCCCTTGCCTTTGTGTGGTGTAATTTTGCCAGCGGAAATATTGATCGAATGTGAGTAAGAAAATAATTTATTGTCCTCTGAAGAAAAGAAATAAAACGCCAGTGCAAACAAACTCCAAATAACTTCTTCTCCGTATACACACACACAACACACACACACACATACAATGGCACGCGGGCCAGTTCTTTAGAAGTTTGTGGCACATTTCTTTGCTTGTTTGAGCCGATCGGATGATTGGCGAACTTTTCAAACCACCCCACCACCAACGGAGTTGAACTTTACCCGAATGGGGTGTGAAGGTTTATGGATATCGGTTCGGAAATCTATTCATCCTGATATTGTCCAACTTTCCTCATTACCCCGGATTTCACGACGGCGTGGTGCCACTATTTGCTTACCAAACAAACGGAATAGTTTAGCATAGTTTAAGCTGGCCTGGCTTTAGTGTTGTTTACTTGCGGCCAGAAGGGAAGGAAGGTCGTTAGTCGAAGCTTTGCTGGTTTGTGTGTCTTTGTGTGTGTATTGGGTATTCCATGTAAACGCTCGATCGAGAAAGTCAAGCTACTGAAAGGCAATTGAACGTAAAATACCATCGAAACCTTCACCGACTGGTTGGAATGTGTGTTTATCGTGTGGCTGGGAACATAATTTCAAAGGCCAACAGTGACATGTTAATGGCAATGTAAGGAATCGCATTTCATTAGCGAAATAAAAAGATTAATTGGACAACAGGCCAAATATGTAAGCATTAGTAACAGTAGTGATCAATAATGTATTATTTATTTATTTATTCATTTATGTGTATTTTAACAATTACTTCTTCTTCTTTCTTCTTCTTCTTTGGCTCAACAACCGATGTCGGTCAAGGCCTGCCTGTACCTACTTGTGGGCTTGGCTTTCAGTGACTAATTGATTCCCCCCCATAGCAGGATAGTCAATCCTACGTATGGCGGCACGGTCTGTTTGGGGATTGAACCCATGACGGGCATGTTGTTATGTTAAGTCGTACGAGTTGACGACTGTACTACGAACAATTACTTCTACAATAGGAATTTTTAGAAATTTAAGCTTCACTTACTTACTCCCCCTGTTGTTTTACTGCATTTCTAGTGAAGCCTATCTTTAATATTTGTCTTAACAGAATGATATGCAAATGATGATGTTGCGTTATAGGAGACAAGTTTTTTTGTGATATTATTTATGACCGAAGCATGACTCGACAATACTGTGTATAACAAGTGATCATGAACAACAGCAGCTCCAGTAGATATCTAAGCAGATAATTCCATTTGACAGAATGAGAGCAAATAGTAAAATACACACAAAATCATGTTCATCTGCATCAGTCGCCACAACACAACAGCTTGCTGAAGCGCTCCGACCCACTCACCCAACTCAAGCATGGAAAACCATTTGATTTGACGTAATCCAGCTTATGTCTGCCATGGTCATCACAAATATTCGATTAATTTCCTTGCCTCATTGCCATCCTCTTAGCCATCATAAAGGGGACATTCCACGTTGCGGGTCAGCATAATCGCTGCCCAATTGTCGTAAATCATTCATCACTCATCATTACCCGATCATTCGTCAATGTGAAACGTGCCCGCCGGGCGGACAAACAACCGGTTCAGAACAGTTCAGGCCCATAAAACCGAAGCAATCGAAACACGCGCACACAAGTAGACGTACACGCGTGGAGCGAAAATGCAATTATCCTTCGTCTACTTTGTTACCGCTTTGTTATGTTTGCACCGGTGTCAGTGCCCCGTTGCCCCGTTGCAGTATGCACTAAATGGACAAACTTTTCCTAACGGCTATTGCACAACGGGCATGGGGTAGCAGCGGAAATCATCGAAACTGGCGATTTGTACGTGTGCAACGATGCAGATTCTAGCCAAAAGTACTTTATACTTGCAATGATACTTTATCTTTATTGGAGAACACTAGCAAACATACAAACATGGCAACGTACAACACATTTGTTTGCTATTCTTTGTAGTTTCATATACATATAGTGTAATGGGTTTGGGCAGAGTTACGGTCGCCATGTAATGCGATGATCGTACAACTGTACTTTGAGTACCGTCGCGGTAGGTCAGTTTTTACTGACATGAGCCGAGGTGGATTAAAACTTCGTTCGAGCGGACTTTTCGACACTTGATCGTCCAGGCGATCATAGAAACCTTTAGGAGGTTTCCCTTACTGGAAACGTTGGAGTTTAGAGTAGTGATGTGCTGTATGGAGCGCACCCACGACTCCGATCCGACTGCGACTATTGTTAGTTCGATTCCGACTCCGGCAAAATGGAACCACTAGGTTCGCCCGGAGTCGGAGTCGTTCGGAGTCGTCCGGAGTCGACCGGAATCGTCCGGAGTCGACGACTGCGAACGACTCCGAACGACTCCGACTCCGAACGACTCCGACTCCGAACGACTCCGGGCGACTCCGAACGACTCCGAACGACTCCGAACGACTCCGGACGACTCCGACTCCGGGCGACTCCGGGCGACTCCGGGCGACTCCGTACGGCTCCGGACGATTCCGAACGACTCCGGATATTGCAGCGCGGACCTACCTTCCGGAGTCGATTCCGAATTTATCGGAGTCGGATCGGAGTCGACTCCGGATTTTTGCCAACTTTACCCATCACTAGTTTAGAGGCCTTACCTTGGGTAGGGGGACATAACTAAACTCTTTAAATGAGAAGTCGATAGATGTAGGATGGGTATAGTCCTATCCTGACAGTCCGAACGAATCTGGCTTGCCACGGTTGGAAGTGGTTTTATTTATACTCAAGTGTAGTTAAGGGTCTCGCACATTTGCTAGTTACGTTTGTCTTGTGTTGACAAGAACGATTAAAAAGGTATTGTTTTCACTCAGCTAGTTACGTTTTTTTTTTGTTGACAAGAACGATGGTTCTTGTCACTAAGTTCCTGTTTTGGGTTTAATGCATATACTGTTCCTGCTTTGGGCTACATACTGTTCCTGTTGATGTTGTGCGTTTCGGTTGTTTTTGATAAGTGTGTCACGTCTGTTATTTGTTTGAATGGACGGCCTGAACTCTTCCGGTTGCGGTGCTATGGTATGATCTGATTTACTGAATGTGTTATAATGAATGTGTTACAATGGTGTGGTTTGGCTTTCCAAAGTGTGTTACAATGTGTCTATAGCTGATAGTGTGTCTTATAATAAGTTTTGTATAGCAGATATGCTACAATAGCAATGATGAATTGAATATCATCCAAGAAATTAAAGCGTTTAGCTTGTAGATATAATTTTTAAAGCATTAAATATAAATTAAATTAAATTACAAAGCGGGAAAACCTAAAATTTGGCTTGTGATTTTGACCTGATTGGAAATAATGAAACCTCCTATTTTATTAAAGTTGTAAATTGTTTAACATGTTTTGGTTTCCATAAAAAGTTTTCTGCAAAATGCTAATTTATTGTAATAGTTTATTTAATTATTTATTTTCGATGCCACAATTTGACCGAAGTCCGCGGGTGTTTCGAAACAAACGAGGAACTTTAGGAGGCCATTTTATTTAAATCATTTATCAAGATTTTTTTTATGGTAATAAGAGATTTATAGTTCTCTTTTATTCCTACATTTACTTTTATTGAAAAATGTTACAACTCAACTGAATAAACTAAATGTAATCAACCCATCCGTCAATTTGACGGGTCCCGTAGATATAGGTATGTATGTATCTGAAATAGTGGTGGGGTACACCTTGAACGATAGTCAGTTTTACGGATGATGGCACGGTCCATTCGGGGCGACGGGCATGTGTTAAGTCGTACGAGTTGAAGACGGAGGCGCAATATTAATGGCCGGTTAAAATCCGAAAGTTTAATTTTATATGTGCTGATGAGTTTAATGATAGATAGCTCGAATATTTGTTTCATCTTAAATTAAATAGACCACTGTATGTTACGAATCTGCAATAAATTAAAATAACTTGGATAAAATTAGACGATAAGACACTGATTTATTTTGCAGATTACTGATTGCATTTTATTAGCAGATTATTGACATACTCATTTTACATTACCAAACCATGGGTAATATGTAAACTAGTATCAGATTATGTTAGTTTGATTTTTGCAACAAGTTCGTAACACATCTAGTTTCGGACAATCAATCGGCATAAATTTGCAATGATTTTATGCATACAACTTAAAGTTTTAGTCAAGAAATATAAAATTTTCTTCAAAATCAATATGCACATATTTTATTTGTCAGCTTTTTTATCAAATATACTAACGTATCGTCCTTATGAAATACCGTTGTGCATACAATTGGTAATAAATCAATTTTCAATATTCTAATATAACATTTGCTTCAAAGTATCCTTCTAAGCTGTTCTTGAAAAGCATTGTTCAAAATGTTTTATAAAAAAAATCAATATCAGTTACCCCCATGCTCAAATCTACTGTACATTTTTATGCAGACGAATAACTGAAAAAAATGGGGAGTAAAAAGATAATAATTGTGTAGCTCATATAAGATTCAGAATGAAAAAGAAAACGTTATGATTCCTTTGGTATCAGCTTTTCTATCAAACTAATTTTTATTTAACATGAGTGCTACCAACATAAAAACTTTTAGCTCGAACTTCAATTTATCTGCTTTCTTGGGGAAATATGAATTTGGTACACAAAAAATCTTTCTATCCCATTTATTTTATTTGTATTTTCTCCACGCTCTAATGCAATCGCTCGACACAGGAGCAAACGCCCGAATGCCTGAAATGTCGTTATGAGAAGCATAACATAAAATATGAAATAAGTATAGATGCTAGTAAAAATTCTCGATCAACTGACCGGGAGACCGAGAGCGCTCTGACAACGGACACAAACATGCACCCGGGAATGGCAAACGAATGCGAACGGCCACTGGCCAGATATTTAACTGCCACTTACTAGTATGATTGTGCAAAATTAGGTTAAAAGAATCGATCCGTTCGTGCTCCGGCGTCGTTGCTTGTGCAATCCACGTTTTGGTGGAAGTGAACCTTCTGGATGTCTGATAAGAAATGGAAATTGTGCCAAATCGAAATGGCGAAACGACAAACCGCCGGTCCCTCTCGCCGTGTTTGCGCTCCTGTCCAGGAGCGTCCAATATACGACTGCTCTGCCCGAGACAGGAAAAGCTAGCTCCTGTCAGTTTGTGTCATTTGTTCTTGCAGTGGACAAGTGACGTTAAGCAAAGGAAGCTAAAGCGAGACCCTGGAAAGGGTTTCAATTTTTGAAGAGAAATGTTGCAACATACCATCAGCTACGTGTCCTAATATGCATTGCTGCGTTTGGACGCGTGTACGTGTTTGCCCAGGGAAGAAGGTGGCAGCTTTTAGAGCAGATGCGATTAAATTATTCAGCTGCCAAACATGCCATGGAGTTACTGAGGATGAAACAGGGGTCGATGAAGGCAGGTGAAAGCTTTCCATGTGGCAGCTGTCAGTAGTTGGCAAGAATGGTAGCACTAGTTTTCTATCACTAGGTATGATGCATTCCAGGAAATTGATTTCTCGAATAAACATTTGCCTTTTTTCCCATTCTGCTAGCTATTCAACTAACAGTATGCTTCTCATGAATGTTTGATTGTAACTGTTGTGTTTCTTACACATAAAGAACAGTAAAATAGTAAATCTATTTTACACCTGAAGAGTCTTAAAGTCGTCGGACCGTTGAAGGCATGTTGATTATAGAATTGTTAAATGTGATTGGGGTTTGTGCTCTACTGAATGAAATTCACTGGCATTAAACTCTTTGGCCGATACATTAAAACATCCCAACATTGTTGTTCACATCTTTACAAATTAGGCTCGGTGTTTTACTGACGGAACATGAAATCATTTCTATTGGTCAAGTACTAACGTTTTGGGTCAAACACTAATGACTTGTGAGTTAGTTGTTGAAAATTTAAAACTTTTATTACACTCTACCAAAACCACTTATCCTTTATAGTCCTATCCTGATAAACTATAAAGTCATGGTGAAATTCATCGATTGTATGCCAATTAAAGTATATTCCTGAGTTGATGAGTTCTGAAAGTATTGAGCTTTTAAGCCGAAATAGGTGAATGTGGGTGAGCCGATCTGGTGGTACAGTCGTCAACTCGAACGACTTAACATCATGCCCGTCATGGGTTAAAGTCCCGAATAGATCGTGCCCCCATGCGTAGGACTTTTGACTATCCTGCTACGGTAACAAAAAATCACTGAAAGCCAAGCCCACTTCACTTGTGGGAACAGGCAGGCCTTGACCGGTAGCAGTTGTTGTGCCAAAAGGAAGAAGATAGGGGAAGGTAGGTAAAGACGCACACGTTAAGGAAAATGGTAAAAATCTAGGGATAATATATATAAGGGCAACGACCATGAAAATGTGCATACATTATCTTACACCCATGTTTTATCAGAAAATGTGTTGAAACTTTTAAGTTTCCATAGATTTTAGCGTTTTTTCATGAATAAAAAACATGGTTTTTTCGTGCAGTTTTGAAATGTTCGGGTAAGACGGACACCTGATATGGTAAAGATGGACACCATGAAGGGTAAGATAAACACCTATACAAAACGTTGGAAATGGAAGAGGTTTTTAGTATTTTAATATATCCCATTGCATTCCACATCATGGTACGTACATAAACTAATTTTAGGCCAATTGCAACGACGATTCTTTCATCCGTGAATTTAGTTGTAAGCACCGCTTCTAACATGTCGTAGAATGCAGCATCTAAAGCATTATTGAAATATCGCGCACTAACAGCTGACGTAGCTCCAGCTTACAGAACAACAGTCTAGAACTTCCATTATTAAAGTTACCCAGAATACCCTTATTAAAGTTGTTTGATGGAATAGGTTCATCACCAATTAATATAAGCAGTCAAATAAACCAATAAATTCGGTGTCCATCTTTCCCTACAACAAAGTGTCCGTCTTTCCTTCTTTGGTGTCAGGATGTTTAAACCATCAGAAAACAATATTTTGTATTGCTTTCATTCTCGTCCTTTTGCCAGTTTTTTCATTAATGATCACGACAACTCATTTATGAATTAAAACTTCCGGAAATATAAACAATAAAAGTTGTAGAGCTTAAGATCCGCAGTATTCAAATTAGATCCAGAAGGGTGCACACGGTTGAAAATTTGTTTTGTTCGTGAATTTAACCTATTTTGCGTGGATTTAACCTAAAAATATTTTCAAATGTGTTGTTTCACTTTAAGTTAGGATAGGGAATTGTTGATTTTTTCGAAAATTACCTTTTCCATGCATTTATGAGAAGAGTCCATCTTACCCGCAGTGTCCGTCTTTACCTACCTTCCCCTACTTTAAAAAACCAAACAGATAAAATTTTCTATTAAATTTATAAGTCAAACTACAGCTCGTACATAACACTTTTTTCAATATTTCATATTTCATTTTTGTGGTATTTGGGCTTTTCATTAATTTGTCACAAAAATTGTCCTTTTTCCTTACAGGGTTTATGGGACCCTGTAATGTTCCAAACAAAAATGGAACCCATCCAAAATATTATGGAAACCAACCAATAAATCGTGGCAAAGCCTATGTGTGACGGGAAAAGAGTACCGTAGAGTCTTCTTCCGAAAACATAATGTTCCTCTGTGTAGTATCTATTTTTTTATCGAAACACATATTTTCAATATAAGTGAAAAGGTGAGAACTATTTATAAGAAATTTATAAAGAGTAAGTTGCCCTACTTGAAGAGCCCTTTCGAGGCTTTGAAAGCTTATCTTAAAATTTGTATGAAAGTTGGCCATGTATACTAAAAATTGGCCTAAATAAACGGGTACAAAATCATCCAGGGCAGTTTTATCACCAATTCAGTAAGCCTCTGTATGACATTTTACTATTTACTATCGTATTTTTAAACCGTTAACACCTTTCAACAGCATTGACGTCAAGGTTCCGCAAAGAACTGTTGCTGCCCGTGGGTCCAGCACAGGCTGGCGAATACTTACATTTTAACACCTTTTGTCTTTTTCCCTTTGTGCTACAACTGGCCATCGTACTGTCTTCCCCTGCCTAAGTAAACCGTACATGCATATTTTACAATCCAATTAGATACAACCAAACACTACACCTAGGTTCGGATGTGCAAAGTATTGCCACTAGCCTCCAGTTCATTCTTCTGGTGCAGTAATTGACTTCAGTTTTGTCTGTGTGTCTTTTTGCTTCTCCATTGCCCAGACCAACGCCACCAGCGGTCCGACAGCCAGCAGTAGCAGCAGTAGTGGCCCAAAACCTCCCACAAATTTTGGCCGTGGCCGGGTCAGCCTTCAATCATCCACCACCGGTACCACGTCCCTTGTGACGGGCACCAGCGGACTAGGGTCGGGAGGGTCCAATGGTCCAGCGGCGGCACCCAGTGGCCCAGTGCCGCCAGGTTCTCGGATAGCTTCCCTCAAAAACCCCGTCGGATGGGTATGCTGTGCGCCGTGCATTTGGCTCCGGAGTTCCTCGGCCGTTCACAAAATGGCAATTACGGCTGCCACACTCCTGGTGACGTCACTGCTCGTCGCCTCGCCAATACTGTTCCTCATATCGGCCGCACCCTCCCAGCTGCCGCGCGATTGCTTCGGGGCCGATGAGGACGACTGCCATCCAACGCCGGCCCCGCCGCCGGTCTGCGCGGATCCGATCTGCCGAGCGGCGGCCATTAGCATATCGTCCCGCATGAACTGGGATGTGGAGCCGTGTCGGGAGTTCAAGAACTACAGCTGCTCCACGATGGAGAGCAGTTTGCGGGCGGTTAAAAGCGCACAGGAGCTAGCCGACGCGCAGATGCAGCGTAAGTCATGAGGGATTTGCATTTGGCAGGTTTAACGGGTTGTCTTATCTCTTGTCACGTGGCTTACTTACCGTCTCATACAGAGCTGCTATCGCTTAACACAACCAGTGGGATTTTCCGTAAGCTGGGCCGGCTGTACGGTAGCTGTCTGCGACAGGAGCTGAACGATACTAGCATCCGGAGGCGGTTGGATCAGCTCGGCGGCTATCTGCACATCGGATCGGTGGGACCACAAAGCATATCGCCGTTGGTAGCGAAGATCCAAGCAATTGGGCCGCTGCCATTGATCGGCATCTACTACGATCTCAGCTACGGTCGCAAACCCCAGACGCTGCTGATCATCGATGGACCAAATACGCCACCAAACATACTTGAGGTACGTAAAGCGTCGCTTGTCGTTTGTTGTAGTTTCTCCAGCTAACTAACGGACGGTGTCCAACGTTCACGGTCAATCGTTGACCAACGATTATTTGTACCCGTAGAACCCTGTGCGATGGAATGGACCAAGGGCGCCGCCCTATGACGTGGAGGAGGTGCCGGACCTGCTGGACGAACTAATCAATACGTTTCTACCGTTAGGGTTGAGCAGCGACCAGCGCCAGTCGGAACGGAACCTTATTTTTAGCTTTATTCGTGAACTGAACCAGGTAATAAAAAGCATACACATATCGGATCGAATAAAACTGGTGACGTATGCGTAGGCTCGTGAAAGTCAATTAGTCCTGCTGATGCTCGGTATCCTGTTCATTATTTTTTTGTTTTGTTTTGGCATTTTTGCCTTAAAATAGACTAATGGTAGATTTTACTAGTCGTTTGTAAGCTAGCATAATAACAGAAAGTGTAGTTTGAATACTGAGCTAAGGATGTACATGATTATTTTTATTATTAACATCGCTCTTCTTCCATCGTTCGCTCTATCAAACATCGGTTTTCCACACAGCGGGAATATGATTCGTTCGCAACACACACTGGTACCGATTTGACCTTAATTTCTGATATCAGATTACATCTATTTGTATCTCATGATTGACATAACGGGTACGACATTAGGAAATGTGCGTCATAGTCACATAGAGTAGCATGGTATGAATTTGATTCGTGATTTGAACACTGTAAAAACTCTTTAATTGCAATTGTAAATGGAAACAAATCATAATTTAATCCGTAAAATATGAAAGCATTAGCAAGTTCAGTTTGTTTTACAAAACCAAAAGTTATGAAGTTATTGCTACTATTAATTTTTGTCAATTTTATCAACAACTTCATCGTATGGCACCGCGTTAAACGACAATGAATGATTTTTTTGTTTCTTTTTCACTCTCCTTCCCTGATCCAAGATCCGTCGAAATTATGTGCAGAAGGACTTTACCAGCAGCTACGTGCTTAACAACGTGACCGCCCTGTCTAACGCCCATCCTTTCGTAAGTGTATTACCAGTAGAGTGGTTTGCAACTCACGGTGCAACTCTCCACTGCTTCGAAGCAGTTCCACTTCATTTGGCATTTCTTCACGCACCGCTCATTCTAGCTCATCTGGACCGAGCTTGTACCGGGCAACTGGACGGGACCGATCGTAATTCGAAGTCCCGAGTACCTGCGCCAGCTGCGGAAGCTGCTGCTCCAGTACCAGAACCGGGTCATCCACAACGCGCTGCTGATGCTGTTCGCGCTGAACACACTTCCCCCGGGCCGACCGTCGCCGTTGGTTTGCACGCGTGCAACCAATTGGGCCCTGCCCGAGGTCACATCGGCCCTGTTTGTGGCTCAGTACAGTGAGGAGGTCATACGGCACGCCATCCAGCGGGTGAGTTCAAGGGCAGCTACACCACCGACGTGCGTTTCGTTGACTTGCGTCCTTGGGAGTTACGGGGGTCGAAGGATGGCGGCACGAAGTGTGCATGAACGGTACCGTTTGACCGCGTTTGACCGTGACTGAGACCATAAGCTTCATGCACGAAATTATGATTGGTCTAATTTTGTCTGGATTGAATAATAGATGGAATTGAGGGGGTTTAAGGACAGCGAGAGCGTGTAGTACTATTGCTCTTTTCCCATAGCAAAATCAATCAGATCAATAATGTTTGTGTGCTTTTGTTTTCAATGTGATCAAAGCAATGATCCACAATGTTATGTTTTTCATTAGTAAAAGGATGGCATCACATAAAATGTTCCTCATATCTGACTGCCTGTCTGATGCTTTTGAGGGCAAATTGTGGAGTTAATAGTAGTAGTGGGAGCTCGGAATAGGACCTACCCGATTCCGATTCCGTGTTCAGAATCAATTCCGGATTCCGATGCTGGAATCGATTCCGATTCCGGAGCCGAATCCGATTCCGATTCCGAAACCGATTCTGGATTCGATTCTGAAGCCGATTCCAGAGTTGACTCCGGAGCCGATTCCGGAGCCGATCCAGGATTTGACTCCGGAGTCGGCTCTGAAATCAATTCCGCGATTAGAATCGGCTCCGGAATTGGAATTGACCAGGGAATCGCAATTTGCCCCGATAATGGAATCATAATTGACTCCTGAATTAGAATTAGCTCCAGAATGTTAACTTGTTCTTGAATTGAAAAAAGAAGTGTTAGAAGCATAATTAGTCCAGGAATCTCGATGAGAATGGATCTGTTACAAGTAATTTTTTATTTTTTGCAGTTATCAGTACGTAGTATGATTGGACCCAAACGCCAATTTTTATGGCGATGCCGAAACTGATTCCGATTATAATTTAGGAGCCAACTCCGATTCGAGAGCCGATATCGATTCCGGAATTGATTCCGAATCCGGAGTTGATACCGGAACCGATTCCGATTCCGGAGCCGATTCAATTCTGGAGCCAACTCCGATTCTAGAGGCGATTCCGCAACCAATTTCGGAGTCAATTCCGATTCCGGAGCCGATTCCGGAATTGATTCCGGAAACTGATTCCGAACCTACTGTCTGGAATCGATTCCGACAAAAACATTTTTTCCAACACTAGTTGATAGAGCTATGCTTTATGCTAATTTGACTAGGAAATGTTGTGAAAACAAATGTGATTGCGATAAGCAAATTCAAGCCCCTCAATCCAATCTCGATAGTGCGTCCTACACACGGGATGGGGAATTTCACGCAAGACATATCAACATATTTCCGCCAAAGTCATGCCAGTGTCACGATACACAGTAAATAGAACACTGATACGCTGGTCAGAAATAACAGCAAAAACAAAACAAAAAAACGTACACCAAAACATCCCTCACGACATGATTTATGCATGCTCGCCTGGCAACAAAACGATAACATCATTACTCATCCGCTATGTAACATGCGTTTAAAGGTTAATTTACGAGCACGTGAAACGGGCATGTTTGCGACGCAACAACTCCCAATTCCCTCCCTTCCACTTCTTTGGCCAGTTTATCCCAGATCATCCATAAATTTAGCCGGTGTAATTTTGTGATTTTCTGCCATTTCTGCCAGTGATTTGATTTACCGCTCAATGGAGGAGGCGCGTTTTCCCCATTCCATTCGGGTTATGTTGGAGGACTAATTTTTCCTTCTCTTGGGATTTGTGTCTTTTTTTCTTTTATTGCCTGTTTGGCACTCTCGCAGACGGAAGAGATGTTCGAGAATATGAAGCAACATCTGAAGCGGGCTCCATCGCTACGTGGCGCTGCACTGGTGCGCCTGTCTCAGCTGAAGGTACAAGCGAAGGTTTGGCCAACGCTGTTCAACCGGACGGAGATTGCTTCCGTGCTGGATGAGGTGAGTACAAACTGTGTGTGTGTGTGTTGGAGAAGCCGTTTGGGGTAGCTTTTAAATGTGCCTTTTTCCTTGCAGCTTGAAATCAGCTCGGACAATTGGTTCGAAAATGTGCTTAAAATCTACGAAATCAACAACAATCGCACGAAGGCGGTAAACTTTACCGTGGACTCTTCCCAAACGGCGTAAGTAGGGGAATGGAAGGTTTTGTATTGGGCGTAGTTTATTCTCCTTAATCGTATCGTTTCCATGTCTAGCTAATGAGTTTTGTGGTGGGAAAATTCCACTGTGGTGTTTGAAATTGAAAGTGAAGAAGTTGGAGGTTTCACTATTTTAACCTTATATATAGTACAGACAAGGACGTCACGACCCCGTAGAACGTTATGCCAACAAGAAAAACAGCCTAAAATCGGACATCTCATCTTTTCACCTATCTTTCGGCATTGTGGCTTCCTGGACAGTTTGACCATTGATCACTTATTAATAATCTACTTACTTGATACAACACCCAAATGTCTGAAAAAGTGTAAAATATATGAGGTCCTCTTAAAGTCTGATAGTCCCGATTAATTAACGAAATAGTCCCGTAGCTTTCCAAAAATAAACTAAATTTGATGTTGAAATTGTTTAATTAAAGCAATTAGGTAATAGTTTTAGTCAAATAGCCTAGATATGCGAATTAAATGACTTATGTTTAGAACATTAGTACCAAACATTACTAACTACCATCAATTTGTTGCACCACCATTATCAAAAGGTATTTTAATCGATACGTGAAGGTGTGGTTTAATTAATTATTTAGGAAGCCACAGAGTACGAATTAGTAATGGTAGCTCGGAATCGGAACTACTCGATTCCAATCCTCTTATTCCGATTCCGGAGCCGATTTTTATTCTTAAATTGCAGTCAGATGTTCCAGACGCGGAATCAGTTCGGGAATCTCCGTGAGAATGGATCGTTTACAAGTACATTTGGCTTATTTGTGGCTATCGATACAATCGTGGCTGCATAGGACCCATATGCCTATTGCTATTCTCATGAAGATGCCAAAACCGACTCCGACCCCAGAGCCGATTCCGGAATTGATTTCGGAAACTGATATTGGACCTACACGGATTCCAGAAGAATTTGGAACCAAACCAGAATCAATTTCGACCAAAACTTCATTTTTCCCATCACTGGTATATCGGGTACCATGCATAGTAAAAATGAGGTGTCCGACTTTAGGATACTGCCACTGTATGTTACACCGGTGGACAAAAAGATAGGAAAAAAATTTGTTGTGTGTTTTTTTGCGTGTAATAGGTGTGCCATCGCCAACAGTTGTTGTTGTTGTTAGTATGGTTTAGAGCATGCAAGCAAGCATGCACGTTCTGCCGATTCGCTATGGAGACGCTGCAAGGCTATGTGGAAACGCATAGACAGAAGCGAATGCCGTTACCTCATCGGCGATATGGCCCTACGCTGTGAGGAAGTGATAGCGAATAACGGTCAACACATTGACTGTTAGAATATGTTTTCGCTCTGTGGAACACCGCAACACCACCTCCCAACAACCACTTGAACAGTCATTTTCAGGGCTACCAAATATTTCCGACAAGAACTATGTTTTTCGGTCACAGAAAAAAGTTCCTATTTTTATGTCCACCAGTGTATCACTGTAAGTCGACATCGAGTTGTTGTATTTTTTGTGTTGATTTGTATGGAAAAGATTAGCCATCAAAGCTGATTTTTTTGACACAGTGCCGAAACAACCACCACTCAATACTGCAGCATAGTTCTAGCATTAAACAAAAGATTCTTCAGAAATAATATACTATTTATCATGGGCTTCACAAATGAAACCCGCATTGAGTCTTCTCAGTCTAACAACAGGATACAAACGCTTGGTTACATTGTTACTTTGTCATTCTAAATTGATAACCTATTCAAGCAAATCAATTTGACCGTTTGGCCATTGACTTTGACACGATAAAGGTTGAATTTATTTTCACAATTTGTTGTAATAGTGTCCTTCTTGCTGCGCATCCTCGACAATTATTATCCTTCCTACATTTCCACATTGCAGATACGCTTACCCGCAAATATCGAAAGTATTCTACGACACGCTGTCACACTCGATCGTCGTACCGCTGTCGGTGATCCTGGTGCCGTACTTTAACCCAGTGCTTCCACCATACCTGCACTACGCCTCCCTCGGCACGACCCTCGCCAAAGAGATCCTGCGCTCGATCACGAAAGCGTTCGAGACAAAGATCATGCAGTGCGTCCCGGGCGCCGTCAGCGTCTTCTCGAACACCAGCCGCATGGAGCTGCTGATTCATTCCGGCGGACTGCAGATCGCGTACCACACACTCCTCTCCCTGTCCGGACCAATCAAGGGCATGAACCGGCTGCTCGGGCTGAGCCTGACGCCGCCGCAGATCTTTTTCCTCATCTCCGCCCAGCAGCTGTGTGCCGAATCCGACTACATTGGGATCGATGTGAATTCGAGTGATTTTGATGAAATGTAAGACGGCAAACGACGTAAACGATCACGTCAATCTTCACACCACCTAATCGTGACCTTACTCCTTACTCCTTTCTTTTCAGACTGGCCTGGCTCATATCGCAGGGTGGCAGTGCATCCGATGTCTTTCAGTGTCATTCGACCACTAAGTTAAGTTACCAGAAGAATTGCGATATATGGTAGGCGAGGAGTGAAGGAGCTCAATCCCAGCGCATCATCTCTTGGATCCAAACCGTGTATCCCATCGGTAGAGTAGCTAGTAGTTGTGTGTGTGTGTGTGTGTGAGACAGAGAACTGAGACAAAACGTGGTAAAACACGGATAAAGTTCTAGTGATAATGAAAGGAGCAATCTTTGGTAGGAACATAAGTATTAGAGACAAACAAAAAATGCAGTGGACAAAAAACATTGTAAAAAACCACGCGAGTGTTACACACTAAATTAGGGGAAAATATGGAATTTTAGCAAAAAGAAGTAACGTGATAGTGTTTAACATTGACTAGGAGTGTTGAATACTCGCAAATATAGTTTATCTTTCATTCTCTACCACGGAAGGAGAAAGAAGGGCATGATCGGGTCGGAGAGTTTAAAAGAACGTACAAATCGTTGCGCATATCGTCAAAGCTTTCTTATGATGATTTTGCAATGATTTTTCGTCATGTTGTACATTATCCTTCCACACGCGCAGCTGAGTCAGCATGCGACCCGTGCATGATCGTGTCCGTAGCGCTAGAACTAACAGATAAGTCAATTAAGTTATCGGCTTGCAGTGGTCGTCATTGCGTTTGTTTGCGCCTCTTAATTAGTCTAAGCTTGTTGTTAGTTAACAGTTGTTCTTGGTGGGTGTGTTTTTCGGTTTTGTTCCACAACAATGAGCAAAGCTCTCGCAAAGCAGATTGCTTAGCAGATTGTTTCGTGCCGCGGTGGAGGTTGAGCTAGAGGCAGATAGTTTATTAGCATGTACATTGTTGACAGACCGTGACAATATTTCCACCACCGAAAGCTGGAGGCTGGAGGGAGGGTAACTAGTGAGGCTTATTATAGGGCAGATTAAGCTGTTAGGAATAGAGAGTGGTGCATTTTGACGAGAACGAATAGGTTTTTATTTTTAATGGCCTGTAAAAGGGGAGAAAACACACACATACACACAGAGATACCGTATGTTAAGGGGCCACTCCGGAAAGGGAAGGCACCGCTTGGAAGGAAAGGATAGGGAATATTTGTTACTACCGTAACCACTGTTGTAACCTAGCGTTGTGCATTTGATATTATGATTTTCCGGGTGGACGTTCACACTCTATATACACATATACACATATAGTGGTTGAGAACTGTCCGGTTAGTAGTGTAACAGTAGATCAGCACGTAGTACGGTAGTGCCGTTGAATAGTGTACGGTGGTGTATACAGTGGCTGACGATAGACATTGTTTTGCGTGTTTAGGAGATAGTAAGAAGGATAAGATTACAATAGTTAAAAAACACACACACAATGAAACAAAACCAATTTACAAACGTCCTAAGATTGTTCTTTTGCCAGTGCATTAGTAGGACTTAGTAGGACAGCAACACTAAACACACTCGATGATGTAAAACGCTCGGAATTGAACACTACATTTAGAGGGAAAATAGAGAGGAAAGTAATTTAAAACAAGAAACTACTGATGCTGGGACTCACCGATATCAACGTAGAACTGTAGCTAACACGATGTTTAAGGATGTATTAGCCAACCGATAGGGAATTGACCGAACACGAACAATCCGATCACAAACAAACACAGTAGTAGTTGTTGTTCCAAACGAATGAGGAAGCCCGAACGGACAGAAGTGTACCTTAATGTTACTTAAAAGCGATATATCCCGGAAGAACTGAGTGTAAAATGCTGTGCGACAGTATGCACTAGCAATCATAGTTGAAAAAACAAAAACCACCACAATCACGGACATGCCACATCCCGAACCACCCCCGGTAATAGTGCATGGTAATGGTAGCTCATTTTATTAGACATCCTTTTACGGAGCAAGAACACCAACACTTGCGGGGGCGGAGACTTGTTCGACTGTAGAACGTAAACCACGACACATAAAACCTGCGATAGAGAGATGGACTGTAGAGAACGAGACACCTTTTAAAAGCCACATTTAGGATGTGTAGATGAATCACTCACAAATTTTACGACACAGCTATCCAACCCTAGGCAAACCCCATTTGCAATTACATCCTCTTTCGTTTGTAACGAATTATCCCAAACGTATTGTTGGCAGACGGAATGGTAGCAATTTTAACACTAAAATCCCACTGAGAGCTTAATGACAATTATGGCACATCAAAGGCCACGCACCGTTTGTGTGTATTACAACAGCTGATTGTTATTGATATTTATTTGAAAGTATTCCTGCCCAGCCCACACCCAACTTGAACGGATATGAATGTAAGCGAAGGGGTAGGGATGGGGGGGGGGGAGTGAAAGCCCGATCACGCGATCACGGGACTGGGCGTGGTAAACCTTTATAGCAATCCTTAGCAAATCGTGCCAAACAAAGAGAAAATCAGTTGCAAAACGAAGTATGTGTGTGTGTGTGTGTGGATGTTAGAGTTAATAATAGTTTAATTAGCAATCAAGCCGTTCGAAGCGTTAAGAAACGAAGGCACGAGAATGAACTGTTGATAATTATTTCATTTGGCGCATGAAATGCGAAACAAGACGCAACTGGAATGCGATAAATACTGAGATAGAATTTAGCAATAAATAAAACAATGTTCGATAAAAGTAATACATTGTGCGTTATTTTATATTTATTTGGTATTGGATCTAGAGTTGATGAATTTGACCACAAATTTCTGATTTAAATGTGATGTGCACACTTAATTGAGCATTAATTTATGTGACCATCTCCCATTACACGACTCGATTAAACTCCATCAATCATTGGCGAACAAAAACACGAAACGACTGTCTCATGATTCGCCACCTGTCACCCGAATTATCGCATCTTGTTGCCCATTTAATTGGTGCAAAATTGAGGCAACATTTAAAACCAGTCATCGAAACGATGACCGAGAACGAAGGCTTCGGGCGATTCCGATCAATCAGCTGCTAATCATTGACAAATTGACAGTCACCAGCGACCTTGCCGCTTGCGTCCGAGTCAACCGGCCGGCTGTCAATCAACCTGGGGGGTGATGATGAGTGGTAAATTAATTTCGCATTGATTGACTCCCGACGTCGTACGGAAAGTGCTGATTTCGAAGATGACGATCCCAGCAACCATTGCGGTGACGCTTTCGATGAAGTAGTCCGTGCGTGGTGCAGTGGACCGAAGTGGATGAGCTGAAGTGCTGAAATCTGAAGGAAACATAGTGGAAAATATAGATTAATAGGGGGAGAAAATAAAGCAACGCACAGAAGGACGCAACACATAAGCTGGTAAGAAATTGGTGGCTAGAGAGTGAACAAGATGGTTTTGTTTATGTTGATGAACTGATTTATGAAAAACAAGGTGCAATATGGAGCTGCTGTGTAGTTGTGATGAATTAATTGTGATTTTGTTATTTGATAAATCTGGTGTAAATATTCTAGCATTTTCCAGCAACTAAAACATTTCAAACATCTAGTTTATTTTGCTCTGTATCGTTGAAATGCTTCTTTCCCAAAAAAATTTAATTATATAGATGCTGTGAAAATGTTTCCCTTCTCTTCTTTGCTATTACAATCAACGTTGCCTTACAGTGGTGGACACTCTAACCCGGCCACCAAATGTTCCTTTTACATTACAACAGATATGGGGTGTAATGTAAAAGTTACGTTGCAGCTTCATGGGCAGTTCCTTTAACCACTTATAAGAACATCGCCTCTACACCTATAGATGATGATACACTTAAATTTTATTGCAGAGTTTTTCAAATATTCACCTTACATTCCTTTGAACTGCAAATATTTTGTGTTTTGCGGAACCTTCATGATTTACATATAGCCTAGAAAGGACTGTGCCCTTATTACTCATAAAAACTCTGCGAAAAGAACGAATGTGTTCCTTTTGGAAGTTGTAACGTCAGTCAGTGCTCTATACCAGGGGTTTCCAAACTACGGCCCACGGGCCACATGCAGCCATTAAGAGCGATTTTCTTATTAAAACGAGATTTGAACTTTCAATGGCCAAAATCAACAAAAATTTAACAAAAGCAGTTGAACAAAAGCCCTCAACAACGTTATATGTGAAGCAATGAGGCCCATGAACTGAAGAGTTTGAAGACCCCTGCTCTATACTATATAATATAACACATATATATAATTCAATGCTGTAACATGCATTAAGGCCTAATTCAATATAATTAGCTGTAGTATTTTCTATTTAAAATGCAATTTTTTCATTCAGTAATACAAAAAAGCTGAAAATATTCAGTACGAGTAGAGCTATGTTTATTATCATCGCTTTTCCTGGACAAAATAACAAACAAATTATGAATTGTACGATTGTTTTGATAAAGGATTTGTATGATATGGTCCCATCTGATTAGCATACAAATTGATGCCATGTAAAACACCGATAAAATTTTTTATTCAACTTTGTTTTTAATTACTTGCTTTTAATTGTTATTAATTGATCAACTTATGTCATACTTCATCAGTTTACTCATTTTTTTTTCATACATCACTTGCTGTAACTATATGGACAGTCTTTTTTCTCGATGTACGAAAATCCGGAACAGTAAATGTATGATTTCTTCAAAATGAGATTCACATCTTTGTGATTTTTTTTAAATTTTATATCCATTTTTATATGACTTATTAAGAAAAAAACGAAGGATCGTATCAAAACTAGAAATACATGTCGAAAAATAGGTTGTTTGTATTAATAAATGCATTTCAAAATCGTCCAAAAATACAAATAATATATTTTAGTAGGGGTTTACAGAAAAAACATTTTTAACGATTTATAAAAAGTATTGATTCAATACAAATTTTAAGGCTTTATGAGGTTTATAAAGTATAAGAGTTTATGGAAGTTTTATCAACCTGTTAATGTAAAAAATATTAAATCAGCAAAATCTTTGTTTTTTTTTGTTTCCAGATGATCAAACCAGATATTCAAACAATATTTTCAAATTGCCATGAGAGCCTTACCAATTTAATGAATAACGGTTCAAAACTGATCCGATCAGATACTAGCGACACAAAACCTTCAACAACGATTTTTTAGCAGAATTAATTTTTTCGCTATTGTTACATAATTAGTTAAGGAATGTAATTTTCTTTTCTTCTTTGCAACAACAACCGTTGTCGGTCAAGGCCTGCCTTATACAGCTAGTGGGCTTGACTTTCAATGTATTTACCCATTTCAGGATAGTCAGTTCTATGTATTCTTCTGTGTGCCCCCACGGTCTATTCGAGACTTGAACCCATGAAGGGCATGTTGTTATAATCATAACCTAATTTTTTATACCTCCCATTACTTACTTCAGCATAAATGTACTCTTAAACTGCTATTAAAAATGTACAAATAATTAATTTAATGTTTTTATATATGTCTTCCTGATTTTCCACAAAACGGGAAAAACAACTGTCCATATAGTTACGGTAGGCAGTGTATTTGTTTAATATTTTCTTTTTTGAATATTTTTTGACATTCTTTTGATCGGTCCTTCCATCAATAAATAAATAAATAAATAAATAAACAAAAAAATGTTCAAACATTGTACAGTACAAAGTAACTGTGTGTGACTGTACAACGTTTTATTGTATAGCTTGACATGTACTGCTTCGAATTCCATTGCATGAAAAAACACTTAGTAAATAAAATTTTGTATTGAATGTTTGCAGTTTAGTGTAACAATTAGAATGTAACAAGAGAAAACAAAGTTTATCGTTGAACGGAGTGTTTTCCAAATTTTGATTTAACACGAAATGATTATTTTTAACAGAGCACCAATATCCTATGAGTTGTAGATTCACGTATGATTTTGTTTGCTCATCTACTATTCGTGTTATAAGTCCGATGTACTGCAGTACAATCGATATTACATTGCCTAGTTTAATCGTGTGCATGCTCAGCCCAGCATATCGGCATACTTAAATGTAAAAAATAAACACAAACTTTGCACGCCTTCATTAACGCAAACGTTGTTTAATCGTACAGGTTTCAAGCAATCGTGGAAAAACTCGCTGATTTCCGAAAATATTCGCCTAAAAAAGTTGAGAATGACAGTTTTGGAATGGATATGGAATTGTTTCCTGCTTCTGCTGTTTTTAGGTAAGCCATCATTCTGATTGTAACTATTTGAACCGATTTAATAGATGCCCTTTCGTTGTTGCTAATGCTCAACTAGACGGAATCAATCCATAATTTGATACCGCTCTAGGTGGCTTTAGTTTTACTTGCTGAGCTCTTGTAATCCTTTCACTCTTATCGGCACATACTGAACAAAATCAGCCATTTCTGTTTATTCATGCATTTTATTACTGTGTAACACCTTTTTCTATCGCACCCTTTAATGACGCTGGTTGGCGAAAGGTATCGCGAAGGCGGCACTATCATTTTATTGGCCCTCGATCGGAGAGTGGAGATATGACGATTTACATCCATCCTTTCGGTATCACGAGTCGTGCAGGTACGTAAGCATATACCCGTTACTTTATAATGAAAGGCAAATAGATAGATAGATAGATCCTCCGCACACCTCAAAGTCACGCGGCATAGGTTTATAGGGTGTATTTATTCAAAAAGCGATTTATTTTGTGAATTAACTCATGTCATGGTAAAAGAGCACTCTCACCCTTTAGCACCATTTGTTTTGATTTCAGAACGAAGCAGCTTCTCGTGAATAGCGTCTTTTTCGTTGTCTATCCTTGCGTCCTGGGCGCCCGTTGGTACCCCGCGAACCGGCAGTGGTCGTTGTGGACGGAGGATGAAAAGGACAATACCGACGCTTACGTTCAGTATTCGCGCGAGGAGGAAGAACTTTTGCGCCATGGTATGCTCCGTGGGCGAATGATAGTACAGAAGGAAATTGTACTGCCCACCGACAGTATTTCGGAGGAGGATGAGCCATCGACCTACAAAACGTACGGTAAGGTAGATGATTGCGTTGTTGCAGTCAACGAAGACGAACCGCGTAATGAGCGGAATTATTCTCCAAAATCATGTGAACCACTGAACTTGTCGAGAGACGGTGAGGTGATAGATTTAAACGATGAGGACAACATCCTGCAGAAGCAACCTGCCAAAGCCGATATGGAGAGTATGGATTCATCTGACTCTAGTAGCGAAGCAGAAGATCATGATAGCGTAAGATTACTTCAATCATCTCCGAAAACATATCGTGGTATTTTGTCGGTTGTCGCCCCAGATAAAAGTTAGTGCAACGTAAGCTCAGCAACGTCATTTTTTTTCTTTTGTAACATATTAATCTGTTTTTGCCATCAATTATTAAAACTAGAAGGATATGTTGAAAGAAAGTCGCAGATAATTCAAAGCAGAGCTGAAAATTAGTTTAGTGATCGGGTGAGTGAAGAACAACTGATCGATGAGGTGGCTTGAAGATTTATCCTACACAATATATTACTTCCTGCGACTTGTATTGGTCGATGGGCAGCATAAATCTACGCTTCCAAATCCAAAAATAGCAAAATCAGTTCATTAAATACACAAACTCTACCTTACCCCAGCACCGCAGCTAGCACAACAAAGGGCGGATGGATTGTTTCAACGCCAAGCATCGCACGATTATGTTTCCCCAGCTGATGGATGATGGAAAATTGTTGACTCATAAATGTGAAAATATTTGGAAACAACACCAGCTCATAGCTTGGGCAGCCAGAAGAGAACCAGCGCAATGTGTTGTGCGGACCAAAAATGGAGCAGCACCCACCCCCGGACGAGTTTAAAATTATAACACCAAAACGAGAATGCGTTCCACCAGCGGTCATGGTGCGTGAGCGGCTGACTCATTTGGTTTTCCAACGGCCACATGCCACGATGCCACGCTACATGCCGTCGTAAAGGGGGAATGCTGCTGCTATTTTCGAAGATGTCATACATGAGCCGCCCTCGCCAGCCGCTCTTGGTTTTGAAATTTAATTTCCGTCTATCGCGAAGGGTTATTTGGTGGTGGCCATGTCGGATGGCCGTATCTGTACTGCCTCTTCCCGGCGAGCGATGCTTTATCTGCCTCAAGCACGCCATCGTTTCTCTTGCACCCACGCACGCAGACGATTAAACCCCCGATCTAAAGTGTTGCTAGATCGCAAAAGTGAACCCTGATCGGGCGGCATGCTTTTTGACCGTGACAGACACCTCCACGAAACAACAGTGTGCCCACGTTAACCCAATATCGGTCCCATTTCCGACGCATAATGATAACAACGGGAGCGTTCTGGGTATGTTCCCCCGCAGACGCATCGAGCAGCATCGAGCCGGCCCGCGATGGGAAATTAAACGAAGCGCAATCTTGCGAGACCCGCCTGCACTTGGATGGTCGAAAATGGTGTGAATAGCAACAGCTACGAGTGTGAACAATTTATGATCCCACTCCTGGAATGCCCCGAGTGGTTGCACAACGGCAGAAGAAGATGTGCCGTCGTTTTCTCGTGATGTCGGATGTTGTGATGATGCTGAGTGTGTGTTGCTTTACAAACTCTGGGAATGCCACGATCTGCAATTTGGATTTGGAAAAAGCGACAAAGCAGCGGCAACCGGGGAGGGTTATGGTGACTTGCATGACAGAGTATGGCTACTTTTGACGACGAGTTGATTTACACTGAACAAATGATGATCCCACCATGGGGTTTGAGAACAGTTTGAACAGATCTGTAGCATCGTTTACCGGATTTTCTAACAATTGCCATTTTTCTAGGTGTGGCTTACAAAGAAATTCTTTATTACAATTAAATCTTTTTCTTTAAATTAACATATGCAGGCGAGAGTTGTAGCTGCTTAGAGTGAACTATACTACATTTGAAATTAAATTAAAATAGAACAATGAGTATCAGAGATCCAATGAACCTGAGAGCGAATTATCTTTGTTCTACTGTAAAAGAAAAAAAACAATGTTAATCTTGAAAATGTTTTTGAAGTTTTCTTTTGCTTCAATTGTTCAAAATGTATATATTTTTTATTGTCTGTAAAAACCTTTCACAGATATATGGAGCAGTCAACATAAGCTAACCTTAATTACTCACAACAAAAGCCGTATTTAAGTACTCAGGTCAAAGATTAAGTCTACTTGAAATGAATTTTCAAAATAGGGGCCAGCCCCGTTACATGTAGAGTTGTCAATTTACACGACTTAACAACATGCACTTCTTGATATATGTGTAATCAGTGAGTCACTGATATTCAATCCCATTATGGATTAAAGCAGACCTAGATCGACAACGGGTTTTGCGTCAAATAAGAAGAAGAACCAGTCAGAAGTTTGAGGCTGTAGATCCTAGATGTAACAAACACACTACAGACAGTGGTGAGAATTTATCACATTGAAAGATGCGAGCCTAAGGAAGTCTGGGGCTGAGCAATAGAATGCATACGGAGCAAGACGCGTCCTGCCTAACTAGGACAACTACAACAATGAGAGCAAAACTGGACAGTCCACGATTTTGTTGAAGGAGACATAGTGTGGCATATTGATCTCGATTTGCAAAAAACAGCAGTCTACACAACAAATACCTAATTCGGAACTCAAGGTGATCCCACAGGTGAACTCAGCTGTCCTCGGTATAAAGTGCAACGCATAGGGAAGCGTATGGAGTCTATCAAAAATCGAATAAGTGAACAGAACAGTGTATTAGTACTTAAACGATAATGTAACACACAAAAGCACAACACAGAACATTAAAATCATAGGAATTGTTAAACCAATAAGGCAGATGAATGCAGGAAAGGACGTCTGTTGGGAAATACAACGACACCATATGTACGCACATTGTTAACGGGAACCGTGACTACTGCAGGCTCCAAAATCTGCTGAGTTCTGGACGAAGCCTTCCACGTACGAAGGTCGCAAGATACCTTAGCTGGAACAAGTGTGGAGTAAGTCGGACACATACTTTGAATGATCTGAAGAATGGTTCGCAACCAGACCTACGGATCAAAATGACGTGCACAAATTTTAATGGACCTTGATCTTAAGAATTCTTTAAAATAGCAGCGCTGCCATCTGTGGAGGTGATTAAACTGAGATTAAAATGTTGAAGCAAAGAAAGACTTTGAAAATGAATTACCAAAGTCTGAATGCAACAAATTACCTGATCATTTATTTAAATCTTATTTTGACTAAATCGCTTCAGCTTAATTGCATGCATCCTCAACGCACTATAGAAATCTGCTTCTTTTGTTAGACATTTCCTTACCTGATAATAATTGATCAACTTCGTTCGACACGTTGAGATGCAACCAGTAATGAGAAAAGCACACCACACAAGTATGCTGCAAACGATCAAGCAGTGCATCAAGTGGGCCAGCGCTCGGCAGAGAATAATGAATGCAAGCAGTGTGTATGTATGTGTGCGTAGGAAGAAAGTATGCCCATTCAGCATGCCTTATTTAAGAGAGCATAAATGGCCATAAAGAGCCACAACCATCCCAGAGGGCTGTGTTGCATGTGAAGCAATGAGCAGGCCTGCGCGGTTGGAGCACGATGTCTTCTAGCAGCATCGCCATGCTCATCGATCGCTTTCTCGGCTTTCGTACTGACTGCTGAAACAGACGTCTCCTGCAGCAGCGGAACATGGTTCCCATACCATCCCTGTCCTGCTTTCTAACGGGGAATCGGTCCCATGAGTTGGTTTTGTTTTCGTTCAGTCTCGCTCGTACTTGCGCACAGACCGGTAGGAGCGTCATTCGATCCTGCTCACACGTTTTCAGCCCATGATGGCGGCGCCAAAACAGGGCGGCAAGTGAAGGGATGTTGAGTGAAGAATCTCGTGAATTGATCGAATCTCCGCTGCAGCGTGGCATTTCCATGGCGACGAAGAGAAGAAAAGAAAAAAAGTGTGAGCAAATAATTAGAGAGAAGAGGCTAAGAGACAAGAGAGGGTGATCACGGGAGCGAGAGAGAAAGAGAGAGAAAGAGAGAGATCGACGCAATCCAGCTCCTCCAGCCTCGCTTGTCCTTTGGTCCGTGTACCATGAAGCGATCAAACTAGTGAAGTCGAACGAGACGGTGCCGCGTTTAAGTGGTGGCAAAAAGAACGAGATGCATTGACCGGTTGCGCCCGTTACCATTAACATCCGCTCCTACTCGCTCTCTTTCTCTCGCGCGCTCGCTTTTTCGTTTCTCGCGCAACGGTGAGCGAGATGAGCGCGCATTTACGCGGTGCGCGCGATGCTGCGGCCCCGGTCGCCACCGCCCCATGGAAAGGACGGCGAAAGGTGGCCCCCACGCAAGCGGGTAGAGGGATGCCTATCCAGCGCCGGAGGAGGGGAATGCGGGGAGGCGGGAGGGTTTTCAGGGCGAGTCCAGCGGAATTGCTTTCGGAATCGAATCTCGAAAACTTTTTCTCTTTTTATGCTCAGTATCGGTACACCGTTGGTTTAGTATTGCGGCGATCTTTACTTGCGATCGATGCGCGCGCGCACACACACGCTCTCTCACACGCGCGCCGGTTTCCTCCCGCTCCGTCGAACGCATACATGCACGACGCGTACCGCGCAATCGATTCACACACCACCGCGAGAGCACGCCGGAGAATCCGCAACAACGTCAACAAAAATATCTATAGAAGGTTAATAGCCAACGGGAGGTGAGGAAAGGGAAGAGGAAGAAAAAGAAGAAGAAGAAGAGGCAAAAAATACACGACTTACTCCACACGATCGCGACCGCGCCAGCTTTGCGCCCGTGTACGCGCGCCCGTCCGTCACTCTTCTTCGCGCAACGCGCAAGTGAACGTGTCTCGCACGCGGGTTTGTTTTGTTGTGCTACCGATAGTTAGGTTGTGTGTGTTGTGTATCTTTTTTTTGTTTGGTTCGCCCTTTTTCCGCATCGACTATCCCCCGCGGTTGCTGTGTGTTATGCGAACGCCCAAACGATTCGTGATCCACGGGGCAGCTTGGTTTTGTGTTCGTTTTGGAAACGCTGATCGCGAGACATTTCGTACGTGCAGATTCAGCAGAATGTGAGTTTGTTCGAGTCCGGAGGAGGTTTGTGTGTTCATTTGCCGTACTATTTGCCATCACCGTATTTCGTAAATCGTCAGCCCGCGGGTTCGGTGCTTTGGCAATTGTTGATGGCCGTGCAATGATCGTGATCATCCATCCCACGGCAAGCGAATTGAGTTTGTGTAAACCCCGCAGATGCAGTGCAGTGAAGTGCGGCAGTGAGTAACACACCAGCTGTGCCGTGTAATAATGTTTTGTGCAGGAAATGCAATCAAACGTGCCGGGTTTTGATATTCTCCATCAGCAAGGTGAGTGTTTGCGTCGTTCGTTTATGTGAAATCGAAGATCGTTCGTGAAGCAATTGAAATCTCATTCACGCCGTCACGAAACGAGTGTGGCAAGCGTGGCGCAAAAAAGAAAAAAAGAAAGGCGCATCAGTTCCAACGCGATTCCAGTGAGCGCGTTCCAGCGACCGCTGGGAAAAAGTAAATAACAGTGTCAACAGTGCGCTGTACGGCCGGCAAGGTGGTGGAGGGTAGTGTGATAGGAAAAACAGGTTTTTCCTAACCACCGTCGTCTAAGCATCGGCCAGTGCCGTCCCAGCCCTTACTGGGACGGGCAGATTTGTCGCAAGTGATGTGTGAGTGTGTATGAGTGTGTCCGGTGGCAAATATTTCAAGATAAACCCAGTTCCCCGGATCGGGCCCCGTGCCTAGGGGTTGCTGTTAGAAGAAGCGGTTCGGCGCAGAAAACCCGGTGACCGTGAAATCATCCGTTTCTTCGCCAGCAACAGCAAAAAAGAGGTAATGTGTTTCACAGTGTCGTTTGCTGTATAGCGTGTATAGCGTTTGCTGTTCCCTTAACCTCCCCTAACCACCAGCAATCCGTCGTCCGAAAGCTGACGAAATACGACCAAAACCATGCGGTGCCGTACAGGCAAATGTCTCTCTGTGTGTGTGCGTGTTGGTGTGTTGTTCCGATCGTGCGCCCTTCACTGCCAAAGGTGAACCCGACGACCGCAATCAATCCCCGGTGCGAAACCAAATCTCCAGGCCAGGCAGAAATCGAATGCCGAACATGGCTGGGGAAAAAGATCATCTCCAGCAAATGCACGATCACCACACCGCGGACTCGATTCGATCCTCGGCCTTCGTGAGGCACGGTCGCAGAGCTGTTGCGTGATCGAAATTGACAACATATTTGTGGCACCTCGTTGTGCATGTCACCCCTTAAAAACCGGTGCCGAGCAGTGCGGGAAGGCGCTCCAACGAAAGGTATTGCAAACCTTCCACACAATTTCAAGGCAAACCGCCTCTTAAGGGAACTCTCTGTTGCTCTGTTGCGTGTAGTAGAGCTGTTGTAGTTTTATCGGGGCTTTTTTACCCCCTTATATGAATGAACGCATACCTTCGATGGGAGCAGGGAATCAACTCATAACCCGGCGAGACCGAGGGCACAAGACAGCACGTTGCGTTTAGCCTGTCGATCAATCCGGTCTACAAACCATTCCCATTACCAGAGCCGTGGAGTAGAGTTTTCGACAGCGGCACTGCCTCCGCATTGCTCGTGCCACCTCCACACTCTCTCTCCAGATCATGGTGGCGATAGATTTGATGAACTTAGACGCTGGGAAGTTCATCCCTCCGAAATATCCCGTTAAACGTAGGGAGTGAAAGGGGGGATGTGAACTCCGGCTCAGGGTGGGATGGTGGGGGGGATGCAGAGCTAAAATTAACCAACTCTGGAGTGGTCTGGTGAATGCGCGTTCGGTCGTGGTCGGCTAGCAGTTCCCCTGGTGGTTCCGCCCGGTTTCATCTTCCGCCCGCGGGATCGGCTGTGGATGCTGGAAGCTGCGGCGGCGATTCTATAATATCACGAAGCCCTCGCAGCGAAGATCGTTCCAAAACCGTTTCAAGTGTTGCTTAATGTGGAGGTGCTGGTGGTCTCATCTCGGCAGGAGTGTGACGCAACGCTACCACCGGGGGAAGTCGATTCTCTCCCTTCGGCCAGCATCAACCAAGTAGCAGCTGGTACGGTGGAGGTTAAACTCATGAACGTGAACTCAGGCTCCAGAGGCATAAACGTTAGCGCAGCATTGAAGGAGTGAGAGCACTGAATTAGAATAGATACTGTGAATTGGTGGAGTAGATTGGTTGTAGAAGACACAATTGTACCTTAGCGAATCGTCTGTTCCTTGACATGGCGCTTATCCATGAAGGCCATTCGGCTCCTCAGCATTAGCGACATTGTAGAGCGTTGGAGTGCGCTAGAATACAAGGTTCCTCCACAAGGTCTGCGATCGTCTCAACGGGTCGTGTACGCTTCACAAAGGCCCGCGCACAGAATCTTCTCTCATCGACACGCAGGGGGATCGCATTAAAACGAGACTCGAAAATGGTAATTATATGCCTATATTTAACCGGCCCGAGAGACGTCGTCGTCGTCGTCGTCTTCAACGTCACACCGGTTCTCCCACCGGGATCGCGCCACGCCGGGGATAAAACAAAACAAAAGTTCGTAAACACATGCACGTCGATCGCTAGAACGATGCCGCCAGATCGAGGCGATGCGTTCCGATGCCAGAAGGAAGGCAGAAGGAATGGAAGCTTGCTGGAGTACGAGACGAGAATTCCGCCGACATGATCTTCATTAACAACTCCATCCGGTTCGGTATGTACGCCGGCGGGAAGGCATAATCCGCTTCTCTTAATGGACGTAACTCCTACGACCAGTTGCTCCGATCATGTGCTCTTTGCCAGTGTGCCTGATTGCCGGGGCCGGATACAATTTGGCCCCGGTTACTTGGGGAGCGTTGCAAACGTAGCGACGCTCCGCCAAGATCTGTGTTTGCCCGCTTGACAGACTTCCGCCAGGCACTTGTCTTCTTGTACCGGCTGTGTCATTTGAATGTTGTTTGAGCCATAAAAATTAGCCCACGAGATGACACGCGTGCTGAGGTGTCCACGTCCCGTCCGTCCATTCGTCCGTCTGTGTGCGTGTGTTTAAGAGTTGATGAGTGCATTGAGCTACACGAGCGAGCAATGGGGTGTGGGGGCACCACCTATATGTGCGGGAAACCGGTCGGCTGGCTGTGTGACGCCTGCTCGCGTTGATTGTGGAATTAGTCTTGTCAATTATCTGCCTGTTTTAAGCTCTTCTCGTCGCATTTTACCCGGCGACACAATGTCAAACTGTCATTTACACGCATGCGAACCGGTGAGCGTTTGTCAAGGGTAGCGATATGGTGGCGCGCGAATGCTAAACAGCCGCTCCAATCACAGCTGGCAATTACGGATCGCGCGAGCCGCATGGCAAAGGCGGAAAAGACCGCAAACTTTGTCTCGCATACCCATACCAAACTGGTATATTGAACGTTGCGTAATAATATAGCTTAGAAGCGGTGCTAAGATGCACCTTGTGCTAGGCGATGGCCGTGACGAACCGCGCGATGAAAATGATCATTAACTTGATCAGCATGAGAAGTGCATACAACGGGGATTGGAAGATCGTAAAAAAAATATTACACCATAAGTCAACATGACTCTTTTAGAACATGCATTTGATGTGTAAGTAAAATTAGTGAAATAACATATAGCACAATTCTTGTTAATTTATGAATTTGCTGCGCTTGTACATTTACCGTGCCAAAAACTAACTTGTTCAGTATTCTTTATTACATGGTATCCGGCGTTGAATGTTTAAAATCATCCCTCGTACCTGCAAAATTTGATTTAAAGCTGCTTATAGACGGATTGGATGGTATAACAATAAGTTAGTGTTGAAGCTACGAGTATAATTAAGCATTTCGTTGCATGTTTGGACCAATTGCGTAGTTGTGTAGCGGGGTAAGGGGAAAGCAGAAAACTCTCACCCTTTGAATCCCAGCTCCAGGGTCATTATCTTTCACTTAGAAAGGTGGTCTCACACTGATGTGTGTGCTGACTTTTTTTCGAACTGAGCCCGATACTCGGGAAATCAAACCCCCATGACTGTTCCAGCCGAGGGAGCACTGTTTTCCCTTTTCTTTGTGCCGGTTTCCAGTGCCGCAACCAGCAACAGTGTTGTTGCTGGTTGCCGGTGAAATGAGGTAGCAGAGATTGATTGACGGATTTAGTTTCTTTCGTTCGTCTCGATGGCGTTGGCTCGCCCCGGCAGCTCATGTTCGGGATACGGACTCTAATCAATCAATCCTACGCGCGCTGTAAGATCGATTGATTATGAAATATGTAATTTAATTTTCGTTAACTTTAGTCGATGCAACAAATGCATGCTATAAATATTGATAGAAAAGCGGAAGGTTCCACTAATCGTTCACATACATTGGTACTAGTTTACAAAGTGTTTGTAATAGCTCTCTTATTTCGTCCTGTTCGTTTCCTGTACTAATTAACCAACCATATTATGCTTTATCTTCTTGATTTAAAAAATAGATAAGATATTTAAAAATACTTTTTAATTTGGTAGAAATCTTGCTTTTATTGCTTCTGATGTATTATTTATTCATTACAAGTATTGCAAACTACTCGTTCTGTTGTATTGGAAGATCATACACAGTTGCTGGAATAATTGAAAGCATTTAGCTTAGATTTTTTGGTTCAATTTGTGCTTCATTCGGTCTATGTAAATACCATTTTTATATATAATCTTTCCATTTTTATCTAAATCAAAAGTGCTGTTAGTGTGTTTTTGTTTTCATATTTGTTTATTTCCTAGAATGTTCATACTCAGGCCTACACTCGTGTGGTCGCTTAGGGTCTCCTCTCGTCTTTATCCAGCACTGTTCATATCACTTAAAGGTTTCTTAAATTTTCTATATTTCATTCAATATTTATCAGAATTTGGCTCATCGTACACCAAAAGCAAGGATATCAATTCTCCAACTATTGAGATTATAAAATACGCAAAAAAAACGAATTAAATGCCTTTCCTTTTCATTCCCCGATGACCATTATTTTTTCACCGTGAACAAAGCGGAGAATCACAAGGAACTGCAATTAATTTATTAATAACATATTTTTTATAGTGTAATTAGTTGGGGAATTGAATATCCTTTCTTTTGCTGTACGATAAGCCATATTCTGATAAAAAATTATTGAAATATAGCAGAAAAACCCCAAATTTCACGTTTAATTTTACTGGGGCTCTAACGCGGGCTTAAGAGTTGATTGAAGGAATTATGAATCTTATTACTTTTTATTTATATATTTACTATTTATTTCCATTGGCCTATCTTTACACCTACAAGCAGTGATGTAACTTTGAGTGAACAGGCCTTTTGTATTTCATTTTTTAAAATCTCAATGTCTTGAATAACTATTTTGTATCTGATCGATCAACATTATTATTTTTCTTTTAATTGGGTGATTCTACGATTATAATTGTCCACAAAAAATAAATGACAAAATTGGAACAAAATTACTACTTAGGAAACAATATCAAATTTTGTAATTCGAATGATTATGATTTTTTAATCATTGATTAATGATCCCGTCATTGCTTGAAATATACATGCCATTTTACTGGGTATTTTACTTGATTGTATAATAACAAACTTTTAAAAAAATTGGCACAACATAAATTAAAAGTTGCTTTTCACGATAAGTGTACCAATTGCCAATGGCTATAGCACTAATTATGGCTATAACGAACACTATTTTCGCTCTAAAACAGTCTATTTCCGTTTTGAAACCACGGAGTGATTATTTATTTCAAATATGATCATTATAAAACATTTGTGCTTCATTAGTTCCGTGCTGGCCACTTCTGTTAGTTAAATATCACCCTTTTAAAATGTGTTGCCAAGATGTTTAGCCAGTTTAGCATCTCTTGCCATTTGCTAAGAGCAGCGCTGTAGGAAATTAAAGATTTTGAAGTACAGTGGAGCGCCGTTTATCCGGGCTTCTCGGGACTTGACCTCGACCGGATAAGCGAATAACACGAATAATGAGTCAAATGATATATTTTATCATCATTTTCTGATTAGTTCTTTAAAAAATTCCTATTTTTTTATAAAAATAACCCAGTTTTTATTAACTTCATGTTTTTCCCATGAGAATATTGGAAATTTGCCATGAATTATAGTGTTTTTTTTATGATGATGTGCTCTTATAACCGCTTTTTTAAATACCCTCCTCATAACGCAATGTCACCTTTGTATTGAACTGTCATTTCTCAACAGCACGGATAAACGGAAAGCCGGATAAAAGGTACCCGGATAAACGGCGCTCCACTGTAATTACCCATAGTTTTTTCTTAAAATCATCATGTTGATGCAAAATGTTCGTTATTTAACGACTTCAAATCAAAATTTATCATGATTTTATCGAAAATGTTTTCCGTATGAACTTTCATGTTTTCCGTACATCCTTAATTGGTATAACTGAACTTCGATGTACCAAATATCGCAGTATATCATGGATGCTTTGTTTACAACTGTCGTTTTGGTCGTAGTGCGTAGTTTACAAATTAATAAATCGGGGTTTCAATTGTTATTTTTGCAACCTAAAGTATGAATATGTGTTTTAAGCATCATTTATTTGTAAAGTGATATAAATTTGTAAAGTTTTATAAAATCGAATCAGTTTTATCAAAATAATGCAGTCTTGAATGACTTTCATACAAAAAAGCAAAATCTGAAGCCGCTCGTGTCGCCCTTTTGTCAAAAGCGCTCTTGATCAAGGAAGATCGATAGTTAGGGCTAGTCCTAGCCAGAAGATAGTTGAATAATGGCTACGATTTTTCATTTAAGCAAATTCAAACAGACCACCCTGATTTGTGCTCCTCTGCGTATCGCACTAAAACGGTTGCGGGCTTCGGTATAGCTTCTTGAGCAGGTAATATGAAGGAATATCAGGTGATTTGAAGTGTGTCCAAACTTGGTGTTATCAGAAAGGTGTAACAAAGTTAATTTTTAGAAGGATTAGCCCCATCTATTGTGCGATTAATTGAGTGTGGCTATCAATGCAACCAGTAATAGAAAACGGATTTTTGAATCAATTTATTTTACATTTTAATGGCGTTGACATACTTATATAAGTGAAGTGAACATATAATTATTTGATTTGAGTTAAAACAATATTACAAAATAATTTTTGGTGTGAATATCCACGAGTTTTGGCCTACAGCCACAATTGGTACAGCTATGGCGAATTGCTAGGAACACTAAAGCCATAATTGGTAACTAGAGAAGCAAATTTTAAATGAATTTTTTAACCGTTTTGATAAACACTTAGATAAAATATAGATTTTTAAATGTTACCTAACATTTATTTTTACACGACTAAAATCGTTATCTTGATGACATTATACAGCCATAATTGGTACACTTTCCCCATATCTTTTATATCTTCATCTACTTCTTTTTTATTTGAGACTGCCTGGAAGGGATCATGTTGGGTATTTATGAAACAAAAATCAATGAAGTATTTCTTTTTTTTGTATAAGTTGATATAATGTGGCACTATGGTATTTTTGTAGCTATATTTTTTTGGCTATTTTTTCCTTAAAAACATTCCATTAAAAATGGGGAGAAAGGCTGAGCGGGAATCGATCCACTTCTCAGCTTGTGGGGTCTGACGCGTCTAGCCTTGTGCTTTTGAAATAGATTTATGTAAATCAAATATTTTATTTCTATAAAAAATACACAAATTTAACAATTTTTATTAATATTTACTTTGATACTACAACCAATACCTCGTGCTTCTAATAAACTAGCATTTTATAAGAATTAATAGTCAATTCTGGCTAAGAGATGACGGTTCAAATGGGAATAGGATCCAGAAATCCATACATCTGACTGCTAACGTATTCGATCGTAAACTCTTAATTTTTTTTACATTTCTGTTTGTTTTATGATTAAAATGCCAGAAAAATTCCCTTTGAATGTGCACAATATTTAAATTCTTCGAACAAAGAAATTATGCAAATAAAAACAATAAATATACCTATAAGAAATTTAAAATTATTTTCAAAATTTTAAATATTTAGATTTTTCCCCATTAAAGTACCAGTGAAATTATCTGGTTTCTTCCACCATAGGTTTTGTTTTAAATCAATTGAAAATAAATACGATCCACTTTGCAGCCGTCGATATTTGATCAAAACGGCTGCAAGACGGCTGAAACACATTTTCTTGAAAATATACCTCACGCTAAAACTTGCCTGCACGCAGCAACACACCAGCAGCGTACCTTTGTTTGTGTACGTTTGAAGCGGACGAATCAGAAACGTCAAATGGCCGACTCGGAGATGTGAGCGTTTGGCAGTGTGCGTACCATCGCCGCTTACGTTTGCTGGTGTGCTGTGAGAGCGGGTCGTAAAACTTGTTCGAATGCGAAAAAAGAGGTTGGATTTCCGTCGGACGCTCGTTCGCTTTCTGCTCGAAGCTTTGAACGCAACCGTGTGTGTCTGCTAGGTGTTTGGCGTGATTCTGTGCTGAAATCGACTGAAAATCTTGTCTAAAGTCACCTCTAAAGCAAGCGTGTACTGCGTAACGGTCCGTTGGTGCAGAATAGCTACCATTCTGGTCGAAAATCGAGCGAACTGTGGCGGTTTTAAGTAGCAAACCGTAGTGTTCACCCGACGTCTATCGCACATCATCATCTCCCCTGGCAGACAGCCACGGCTTCTTCACGGTGTAGCAGTTGCACGGTGATTACTATCCACACGAGACGAACGTCGGTGGCGGAGCCATCGATAAGTAGTGTCCTCCCAGTGTGTTCTCACGCCGATCCGCGTTGTGAAATACGGCAGCATCCTTTTGTGCGACGGTGAAGAATCTTCCGCTGGCGGGTGCTTCTGTGTGAAGTCGCCGTGTGTGAGAGAGAGAGAGCGGGAAAGAGAAAGCGTAGACACGCGAGAGGGAAAGGGATCGTCTCGCAGCCGTCATCAAACAACTATTGTGTTTCGTACCGTGTTTGACGTTTACCGTGACTGGCAGACCGTTTTTTGGACGTCGGTCGATTGTTCCGTTGGGTTTTATGGCCAAGAAAAACTAGCAGCCCGACCGCTTTTTTTCGCCTGACGCGTTGTCCGTGAGCAGCCACATACTCTATCGCGTCATCATCGCCAGCAGCACTACCACCATCACCAACATCATCATCATCATCAGCATCGATCCGTTCGTCCGACTGGCGCAGCGTGTGCGACACAACAGTGCGTGGAAAACAATATCAAACGGTGTACGATCAAAGTAGGCTCGGCTGAAGATTAGTAAAAAGCTGTTAGTCGGCGCCCCCTTGCGATAATCATATTGCAGTGTTTCTGCTAAACCATTCGTGGTTGTGTGTATCTGTGTGTGTGTGTGCGTGTGCCAAGTCGTTGGTGTGTGTTGGTGTGCATACGTGTGTAGTGTGTTTATGTATGTATGCGGAATTTTCCACCATTAGCGTCGTGCAATTTTTTCCAGCAAAACGTACCGCGATCTCGCAATAAGGATCCTGTGGAACGAGTGCGGCTTTGTGCTTAAGTGAAATTTGTGCACGGGATTTGCTAACCCATCCGTCGAGGAACGTCAAAGTGTGCTACGAAACAGCGCGAAAGAGAGGCAGTATTACCGTCAGCAAGCGTACCACCATCGCAGAGAAACCCGAACCTTCGATCGAACCAGACCCGGTTAATGGTAAGTTGGAAAATTTAGTAAAGATTTGAGCCCGGTCTGTTTCCCCGTTTTGCGCGCGTTGACATCAATCGCTTAGTGTTTAGCGGGAGCGAAGCGATCGAAGATGAAGCATATCCCCATTTCCGATCCGTGGGTAGCTCTTCCGTACGCGACTTGAGCTGGCAGGGTGAGCGGGGTCACTTGAAGAGGCGTACCGCGACGCACCAGAACGTGTGCGCAAGCGAGACAGAGTACACGCGGCTTGCCTGGTAGCGGTAGCTGCCAAAGTTCTTGTGTGCAGAGACGAGATAAACAGCTGAAAAGTGATCAAGAAAGCTATTTTGAAGAGGCTGAAGAGGGTCAGCCGGTGGACGGCGTGGGTGCGGGAGGAACCGGCAGAATTAGAGTAAACATGCAAAAAGGACACATGGTAGCAGGGGGGTGTGAGAAGCAGAGAAGGAAACCCTATCAGGTGTGTGTATGTGTGCATTTCTCTCGTCTGCCTTTGGGGGTAGAATTTCCCCCTGCCATCAATTGGGGTTTGGGAAAGACGATGTGAAAGGTCATGGTGTGTGTAGAGTGTAGGAAACGGCGCGGGGTAGTAGGTAGTGCTGCTATTTCCGCCATAGCCCTCCTCATCACTCCCACCATGTAATTTGTTCGCCGTCTCATCATCAGCCGCTGAGTGAGTGTGTGAGTGAGTGGAGCGCAATGGACGGTCGACGTCGTCGAAAGCGGTCGAAACGTCGTTCATGGGAGCTGGTGCTGTTGCGATGAAACTGGCAACCCGGATGGTGGCGGTATGGTGTGCGTGAGTGCGAATGAAAGCGCACTAGAAGCGTGCATCTCGCTCTGGCACTCGCGATGGGAACAGGTCTTCTTTGTTGCGCGTTGGGATGTGCTTCGTTTCGCTGGAGCGGTTGCTAAGAGTTTGTTGCTGCGGGTGTGCACGGCATAAATGAGGCAAGGCCAGTAGCGTTAGCGTGAGTGAGCTAGCTGTATGTTGGATTGTGAGCTAGAGTGAAAGAGGCCGTTATTATCCCTTGTTCACGCGAATGGTTAACCCTTGAAGGTGATTTTATGAGTGTTGTTGGGTTTTTGTTATTATTTAATTGGCTGAAAAATACCTTTATTCGCGCTTATAAATGGATTTCGGTGCATCATGTAGTTTTCTCAATGATTCGTGTATTACAAGTTATTTAATATTTTGATTTATCATCATTTGATTAATTTATTTTCGCATGTTAGTATGTTTTGCTTACATAGTTATGAGTCCAATAAAGAATTGTCTTTTGTTTACAACAATGTTTTTTAATAGACACAGTTGTCTATCACTAGATCACACGTCAGCTGGTGTAAGCTACTCTGTCCAATTTAATAACACAAGTTTCATCTTCGATCCGTGGCACAATTCTAAGTTTCGATTGAGTCAGATTGAGAATATTAAATTTCATGTGATGTAATTTCAGTGAAATATATGTTTTTAAATAATAAAAAATCATAGTGAAAATAAGTTGTTTTGTTTAAAGTCGATTTTATCGAGTCAAATGCAAGTCAAACTCGTCTGTATTTTCTACTTGGCGTATCGGCCTACGCGGACATGTACAGACTCTCGATACTTATATTCAGTACCAAGCAACCGGATAGTCAAGTCAGTCCTTGCTACGGGAGACGATCAATTCTAATATTGAACCTACAACGGGCATACTATTAAGTCGTACGAGTTGACGATTGTACTACGAGACTGCCCCTCAAGCCGTCTTTATGAGTTCTGTAAAAAAGACACAGCAGCAGCCTTAATGATTATCAAAACAGCTAGCTCGTCAAGGACAGCTCAAATAACTTATAACAAACGCACTAGAGGGCGCTGTAGAGACTGATAATGACCTAAAGATATACCCAAAGGCGAAACAACTAGCTAATTAAACTAGGGTTAGTAGCAAATTAAACTAGCAAATTAAAGCAGTTAGAAGAAAGTCTGCCAAGCTACCAAATAAATAAATTGTTACCAGGCGTAACAAAACATACTGCAAACCAATAAATGTTATCCGTAAATGCGTGTGCAACGTTTGGATGTATATTATAAATCGTTAGCAGATAAGCAGATATTACAGTCGCTTCTCGGTAGGGGGACGAGATGAACATTTTGATATAAAAAAAAAATACAATTCACGTATGATTGATTAGGGATGATTTTAGTAATGATGATCTTCAGTAATGTAGATTTTTTTGCATTTCTAATTTATTTTTTAGGTTAATATATTTCATATTCAACTGTTTCACTTCAGCAGAAATTTTCTAGACGTTTTTGTAAAGTGAAACGTTTCTTGTTTATTCTGGTAACAGTTTTATTGTTATTTCGATAAGAACATGTTTGAACATTGTTGTTACGATCTTTAGTATTTTTTGGATGAAACAGAATCCCTATAATTAATTTTTAATTCATTCTAAATTAAAGAAGTGCCTCATGTTAGTTAAGTCTGCTCTGTCTGAAGCATTTTTGCAAAATGTTTACTTGAATTAAAAGAGGAATTATCAAGAATATCTAGAAGCACATGAAGTTTTGAAAATTTGAGCATAGTGATAGCGTCGCATCCCGAATGGTCTAATTTTATACTAATATCAAATAACCATCCACCACATGCATTCAAGGGTTGGGTATTACCTCTGCATAGGGAACCGTTGCGCATGGTTGCGTGAGTAGAGTAGAGAGCTTTGCTGGTGTGAAGGGTGTAGTGCTGTAGCACAGTCGGTCGATGTTCGCTAATATGGTGGCAATGGATAGGGGCAGTAGCAACAGCGGCACGGCAGCACATAAACGAATGAGTGCAGGCAAACAGCGAACCCTTGTACCTAGCTCGCCCATGGTAAAGCAGCAAATCTTCTGCTGTGTGTGTTGGTTGGCTCTGGCATGAAACAGCTTGAGGGTAGAGCAGTCGGCCTTCGTTTTATTCATTTCATTCGTTTGGTTTCTGTTGGGTTTCGAGATCTGATCGCGCTCACGTTCGCATGTGGAATGACAGCCCAAAGCGGATCGAAATAACATCGAGCACAGCGGAGTAGAGAGGGTCGAGATGACAGTAAAAAATGTATATTTTTTCTGAGTTCGCCACCTCGGCTGCTGCTGCTGTGTGGCGCTGCGTTGTAGTGTTGGAGTGTGTGTGTATTTTATTCATGGGCAATGATCGATCGTTTTTCTCTTTGCGCTGTTCTGTGTCTCACTGTTTGGTGCGATTAAGGTTTCTATATTTAAGAGAGTTTTTCATGACTTTTGTTATTAATAAAATGTCATTTTCCTTTTGGTTTTTTGTACCAAAGGATAGGTAAAAAATTGAAATGTGTTCCTATACATTTGACAGTTTTAGGGACACATATTTAGATAAACGATTAAATGTTTTCTGTTTGTTAAATTTTTGTCCTATTTCAATTCACATTATAATGCATGTTTAACGTATTAAATTTGTAATTTAGAAGAATTTTATAAATTGATAAATTAAAAATTTCCTAATTTTTCGCATTCATGAAAACATTGTATAAAACTATGAATTTTAGCAAAAAATTGATTGCATTGCATTATGAAAATTGAATTTTTATTACATAAAATACCTGTCTCGGTCTGTACATTGCTGTAGTTATCTGACAGTTGCATTTTTACTCAGTAGCAATAAATGCATTGAATGGAGAATGTTTAGCCGGCACTAAAACATCGCCTGAAATCGGCAATCATCAACAAACCGACACCCACCCACCCACCTTTAACAAATGTGCTAGTTTGTTGACGGTCGAACGATGTTAACGAGGGCAACAAAGCAGGAGAATGCTGTTGGAGTTTTGACGTTATGTGTTGTGCCTTCGTCAAGCATCTGCTCCGCGCTCTGTCGTGTCCGGTATAATAATAACAGTAATGAGAGAAGTATGCTACAAGATTGGGTTTGTTGGGTTGAGCAGTGGAGACCGGTAGATAGGTAACAGCATAGCAGCCGCCAAGTACAGGTTGTGCAGGATGTGAATAGTAAGCAAAAGCTGAATAATCTTCTGCGAGAGTGTGTGTTATTTGGCGCACGCTCTGTCTCTCTCTCTAAGTATGTACCTGAGTATCATTGTTACTGACACGGGAAGGGAACCTTTGGCTGTTCGGTCGTATTTCGAACAGTTTTTATGTATATTTTCTAGAAAGCCGTAAAGTATGCTACAACCAGTTTCGAGCGGTTCTCATATCATCATAACAAAGTATATCTATTCAGCCGCCTTTGCACCTAGGTGTAACACAGGCGAGACTCCATAAAATAGCGTGGCGTGTTTGGTTATAAAGGTATAATATTTCAAGTTGGTTTGAACACGACAGAGAACGTGAGCGGTCGTGTAGAGGTTACCTTGGATTTAGTCGTTCGTAACGCTTGGTTCACCGTCCGTCGTTCGTGTATCCGACCGAGGGGCTTCAACTCGCTCGAAGCGGCAACTGTAAACGGATATCATCATTGCCTGTGCCTTTCCCTGTGCTTCCAACGGCAACGAGGGTTGTTGGGACAGAAAAAAGGGGCTCAAACCCTGCTTTTTGCTCTTTTCCGGCTGGTTAACTACGAGTAATGGCTGTGTATGGGTGAGCTTCTCCCGTCACGGTATAACAGTGTCGAGACGCTTGTATGTGTTTGTGCTGTACGGCGGTGCTGACGATGGCGGCCGATTTGCAAACCTACACAACGCCACTTGGGAACGTAGCAACGAATGAGCGAGTGAGAGAAAGCATATTTTCGAAAATCCAGCGGCGGCGGCTAACTATGTTATGTTCCCTTGTACAAAAATGTCCCTTTTTTTCACCCTCTGTGTTAGGGTGTCCTGCATGTTTTCGGGTTTCGAAAGAGCAATGATTAAATTACCTTTCCGTTCTTGGTAGTTGCATATGATTTGTCAAAGCTTTTTAAATATATTTAAAACAATATTTTTATGTTTTTTGGAATATATCAATTCATCCAAATTCTTTTAATTATTTTTGTACAACTATTTTAATAATGATTTTAAGTGCTACATTTTTTACTTCTTATATGGTTGTCTAATAATTATAATAATCTTCTTTGAATCGTAAAATGGAATAGTTCAATCTGTTAGGTGAATGTTTCAACCAGGTAGTGGAATCGTGCAAGCTTACTGTGGCTACCGGCTCCCATAGTCTGATGACAGCTTCACAACCAGCTTGCGAAATTCCCCTATTCGGTTGGAACACTTCATTGTATGATTGCAAACCTCGATTGCAAATTTTAATTCAATAACTCTTGTTTTTTGTTTGAATTCTTTTGAGAATTCTAATCATTGTATTTGTTTGTATTATTATAGCTAAAATCAATTTCTATTATTAAATATATTAGTTAATTAAATATATAATATATTAGTATTATAGCTTAAATCAATTTCTGTTGATGTTTTATGAATACTGAAAGAGTTATTACGCGTAAGATATAATATTGTATTCTTATACCTATTTGTCTTTAATGCAAAAATAACAATTTTCAGTTCAATTTTATATTCCTCTTTTATTCATTAGTTTAAAGAAAGAGAGACTTCACAATAAAAATCATCTGCTAATAATATCATCGATTTGTAAGCAATAAGGCAAAGCCGTTCATCATGAATAAAAAAACATTGATTTCTTTGGAAAAATGTTTTACAAATACATTGTTGATGAAATGTTTGCTTAACAGTAGATAGGTTCCAAGGAAGTCTGCAAGTCGTGAATTTGCAAGGAATGAAAAAGTAAAACACCTAGATGATTATTTGCTCTGCCCTGATCCTTGGGTGGATGCGGCATTAAAGGTCCTTTTAGCATTTTAGCAGGGGTTAGTTATTTCATTCTTCATCGATGTTGTCATTCTCCCCTGGAATGATTCGTTATTGATCTCTGATACTCATTGCATGTATCCTATCCTATCCGAGTCGCTTCATTTCAACTGTCGCTGATCAACTAATGGACGGTTGGATCCATACAACTACTTTTTTCGATCTTTCATGATTAATTTTTTTATGCAAGATCTTGAGCTTGCTTAGGCACTGTGGCACGTTCATGAATACATAACATTTATCGGTTGTATGCAACGTGTTTCTTATTCGTCTTATTATTCTTATTCGTCTCTTATGTGAGTCATTTATAATTGTAGACTATTATGTTTTTAAAACATTAAAATCTGAAACTTAAATCGTAAAACCAAACCAATATTTGTTGATTTTTAATTGTTTTATGGAATGTGATCAATTTTCTGAAATATTTTTTGCGGTAATTGTTAGCATATTGTGCTTATATGATAGTGAATATATGTTTAATTAAAGTGGCAATTCGAGATAATTTCCATTCAGTTTTCCAATTAAACTTAAAGATGTGCCAACTTTTCTCTATGTTACTAAGTGAATTTTCATATTATTAAAAAAAAAAAAACAAATGGAACAAATGCTCAGTTCATCGACACTTACACTTTTGAATGGTTGGCTGGGGCCACTGTGGGTTGTGTTGTGTCGCTTAGGGAGTGACATGATTTATTTTGCTGCAGCAAATCGAATTTCTGCACCTTATTACGGCATTGGTGGGGATGGTGCCTTCCGAAGTGAATGTGTATATTTTGTTCGTTCATGCTTTCTTTCGTACTTTCGTTGGTTCGTTCGTTTGTTCGTTGTTCGTAACGCGATCGATCCCCCCACCGCTGTTCCACAGCAAGTTTTGTCAGCTCGGATATAAGATCATTTGAAGGAAGTGGTGTCCCTAAAGACCTGCCCACAGCGATGACCTTTCGCAAGAAGAATGCTTGCGGCGAAGCTCGACGTTGTTTTCAAGTTAGAAAAGCATAGTCGCTTGGCATGTACACTGGGGTAAACGAATGGCATACATCCTCCGGATAACGTTTGGTTTTACTTTGTTCAGTCTCTACGGAGATGGCACCCGCCCTGACCATTACCTTGACGCAATTTTCTAGTCGACGAAATAGACTCGCTAACATACGTCCGGTGAAATATAGCCGTTTATCGGAACTTTCTTAATTGATTATATCGAAGCGCAAAAGATGGTCGATCTTTGTCAAGAGGTATTGTGGACTACCTTAGACCACTAGCTCGGAAGACACAGGACGAAGATGGTTTGCAGATTGACGTAATAAGAATTTTAAGTCGGAAATCAATTAGGATTAGTTTTCGTTCATTGGATGTTGTCGTCGAAATTTTGTATTTCCATGGAAAAGCGTTATCTAGGTTACACGTTATGCACTAAAACCTTTTGGCGAAAAATTAATTTCATTTTGCTGTTTGACAGGAGGAGATGAAACTGTGAACTTCAATAGCAATACTTAGTAAAACATTTTTTATCAGGTCCCGAATGTCTTTCCTCGTGTTCGGGGTTTAAGTATAACGTATCGTATCTTCTCCACTGCTTGTCGAGTAATACCCACTATGCTAATTAGGTTTGAAGATCTATTGACAATGCTCTTGTTTTTACTTCATTGGAGAGCGATCGATACGTCTGTCACTTTGGATGGATCCTTCTATTAGCACTCGAAGGGTTGCAAGTGTTCTTGGAAGATAGTTCCAGAAGTAGTCGGTATATTTTACCAAATAATTTATTGGAGAGTGTTCGAGTATTGCTCTCATGCCTACCCTTACCTTTTAGAAATGAAGCAATATCTTCAAAATTGTTAAATACTTTAACGACTAAACGAATAATTATTGTATGTAGTTTAAAGAATATTCTTTAATATATTGAACATGTTATGTTGAACAAGTAGGAAAATAAATTATTTACTTGTATTTCTACAAGTATTGTATTGTTGAACAAGTAGGAAAATAAATTATTTACTTGTATTTCTTTTTTAAAACGAAAACCGAGTCCCCAACCAAATAAACTTCCAAAGAACTTCCACACAGAGAAGAACACTCTGAACACATTGTTTATTGAAGGAGGTGCTATTACATCACCTCCAAAAAATGGCCCGGGGTGGCACATAACGTGATGCTATGTGTAAGTATATGATTACTTTCGAAGTAATTTTATTTCTATCACATTTTCCCATTATTTCGTCGTGCGATAAGAAAGAATCAGGACGTTCGTTTCAACACAATCACCCTCACACACTCCCCTTGGTCTCCCATGCTACGTCCTCAGAAAGTAAGTGAAGGACGTTTGTGCAAACGACCGGGCTCTCGAATGTTGTGGGGTCAAGGTCATTCTCGGTTTGTGGGTGGGAGATACACGAAATGATGATGATTACAATAATCGTAAACATTGCTTATCGTTCATTTTTCCTTTTTTTGAACTTTCCTGTTAGGAGTTGTTTGCCTATGAGCATGAGCAACGTGTTTAGGATGAAGATTCGAGCGGTAAAGAAATGAAAAGAAATGTGTATTTAATAATTAATAAATTGTGTTTCCCAGCGGCAGTATATGTGTCTAGCCCCCTTACTTGTTAATAAAAAATCTCAGTAAAAGAAAAAAAACAGACGTGTTGGGCAGGAAAGCGAGACAAACATAAGCTTCTGCTGTTCTGCAGTAGACCAAAAAATGTTTCGCGCATCCTGCCCTGCTGCGCTTGATTTTACGGTAAATCCTAATGTAAAGTTAATAATTTCTCCGCAGCGGCACACTTTAATGCTTCCCACAAGATCGGGCCCATCTTGAGAGCTACGGCTGTTTTTTTTACAGTTCTCGGTTGGTTTGTCGCTTGCTGGTGGAGGTTCCTCTTTACCCCGGTGCCGTTTATCTTGATTTTTAGGTCGCAGCGCTTAAAGAACAACATCATTATCATTGTCGCGATCGCTCCCCGACAGCAAGATGTTGCAGAAGCGCGCAAGCATGCTTTTCTCGACCCTTAACTCTCCCACCGTGCGGAAACGGTGTGACTGCGGGAAAGACATGCAAAAACAAAAGTAACGACACCGTAATAAAATATTGTGATGTCTTGATTTTGTAATTTCATTTCCATGCCCTTTTGCCCACTTGTTTTGAGGTGCTTGTCTGCTTGTGTTGCTAGAGTTTTTTGTTTGTTTGGTGTAGGTCTTCTCCTTCGGTTTGCCGCATTTTGCATCAGCGATGTTTTGTGACACGATTCAAAGGCAGACTCGTAAGTGGATTGACTTGGTGCGCTTTCCCCTGTTCTGAGCAGCTTGGGAGTATTATTTTGCAAAATAAAAAATGTTGTCTTAGTATTGGTAGTTATTTTCACTATCTTTGCTTTACTTCGAGAGACCTGGAAAAACAAAAGGATGTTGACTACTGATTCTCCAAACTGCAGTACATCTTCATTGTTTCGAATGATCGTCACGATTATGATGCTCATTATATTAAAACAATTTAAACAATAATACAAATATAATATATTTAAAAAAGCTGGTCGCAACTGATCAAAGTTGGTAATATATTAAAAAAAAAGGTTTGTGCGGGCTATAAATAAAGGAACAATTTTGCCGCTCAATTTCGTCGAATAACCGCTTTTTAACTATTATCGTCGACCTCGATGATGTCGAGGCTGTCAAGTCGAGCTTCACAGTGTCGATTTTGGGAAATTCCTTTACCAACTATGGGGGTCGGAGGACTGCTTGTGGTAACGCAAGCAATAAACTTGAAGTCCTCCTAGCACATCATCTAACTCAGGCATGGTAAAACTGATGCTCTTTTATGAACTTGATAAATATAATCGGGATATGAAGTAGTGATGCCTGCAGGAGGAATCAACAGCAAACAAAAAAAAACAGCCTCTCAAGGTCTCTGTTTCTTCCACGAACCCTCCCTGCGGTGGAAAGGGCAGCTTTTCTGGAGCACGCACCGAAGGAGCTGAGAACCGTAAAAAGGGAAAGTATCATATTTTTAAGAGATTTTTCTGCTCGGGTATGATTCACGCCTGTGGATGGGGGGAGTAAAATGCCACCCCATGCAAACCCCTCTAGCCTTTGTTTAGTTTTGGTGCACGAGCACATTTTTCCCTTCCTTTTGTAAGGGGAAGGAAGGTCAATGTCGTCACAATCAGGACATATTTACCTTTGCCTGTGTGTGTGTGTGTGCGTATTTCAGCTCCGTTGGTTTAGGGTGGAACGGCAAACAAAAATAGACAAAGCATTCCCCCCTAGTTTTCCAGCGAGCAAATGGGGGTGGTGAAAGAAAGTGAAAAGGCTCTCCAGATTTCTGTGTGTGTGTGTGTGTGGAATTTATGAGTGGGACATAGAATAAATTCGAGCAGTGTTTTTTATGCGCTGCTGCCGCACGGCTCCTCACGTCGGCTTTGGGGGACGGTTAGTTAGTCAAGATTCTCTTTTCTTAATTCCGCCCCTTTCCTTCGCATCGTAATCCCGAGAGTGAGATCATGTCATGTGCGCTTATTTAGGAGCTTCTTTATCTGCAAGTAAATTTTCTTGCTTTCCGGGATTTTCCGCGGTGCACCATACCGTATCAGTCTTACTTTTCTCATGTTTCAAAAACTGTCCCCTGAATGGAGGGATGGGTCAACAAGTTTTTGTTTTTTTTTGTTTTACCACTGCAAAAGACAAGTGGTGGGCGAGTTTTCGGTCTGCGTGCTGCGTCCTTTTGTCCATGTGTGTGTGCAGTACATAAACAATGATTTATATCGGTTGTGTTTTCCGATGCGTCTTCGCTGTGTCTATTTCGTGGAGTCTTGGAGCTCCACGCAAGGCAGGCGGCTCAAGACGACACGCACAAGACAAATGGTTCTTTGGCACTACAAAACTTTGGCCCTTTAACCTCGGAAATACTGGTGGAAAACTCTCCATCAAACCATTGCCATACTTCTTAGTCACTTATTGTCGGCGCTCCATAGGGTCGCCTTCGAAGAGAATAATAATAAATGCGTGAGATGTAAAATTCGCTTTCGAAGGGCGAAGCTTTTTTCTTGTTTGGCACTTTTCTCCAGTTCCAAAGTGGTAGCACCCTAAGAGCGCCAGAGCGTAAGGGTGGAAAACCAGGACAACAGGAAGGATGGTACAGTTGGTGTAACATTCCAAATTCCCGCCCTGGTCTCCGGGAAAATCGGCAAAGCTAATTTAAACGCTTTTCCGCAAACGGTTTCTGATGTTAAACCTCTCGAGTGTTTGTTGTGTTTAGGAAAATAAACGTCCCTTGTTGTTGATTGCCGGCTGGTTGGGCACATGTGTGCCTCATATGGTGTGTATGCGTCGTTGGTGTGAGTATGTGTGCGCATTATTCACTAGGATCGCAAGATCGACTTTTTCCCGAGCAAGATGGGGTGGAAGGTGGGTGGGACATCGCCGTTTTCCACAAATGTGCGTGTGATATGCCTCGCTCGTGCTTGTGTGTATGTGTGTGTGCGTGCAATTGCTTGTGGTTGTCAGGCATCAAGAGGAAGAAGAGGCGGCAAAAGGAGGAAACCGCAATGGATCAAACACACCAACAACAGTGCCTTGGGAGGAAAATTGTTGTGTGTGATGTATTTGAAGCATCCGAGAAGCGACTTGACGGGTTTCCGCCGTTGTCGTCGTCGCTGACTTTGGCGGTTTTCCGGCGTGTGTCGTCCTCCTCGATGCTTTGCAGGTTGACGGCACGCACGCACACACACACATCCACCACCCTCTTGTGTGCGTGTGTTCGCGTGTACTAAGGCGTCTGTGTCGCTTTTCCATTTCCCACAGGAGAATGGTGGAGAAAATTTATAGTCCCGAAATTGTAGTACTCCGCACGAAGCGAGAAGAAATTGCGTTGCTGCGGCACGGTAGTAGATGCTTTTCGTTACACCTTCTCAAGAAATGAGGATATCTTTTTCTAACTTTCTAACTTTCTTTATAACGTCTTGCTTTTGGTGTAAACTTTGTTCCTTTTTTTGCTTCCGAAAATGTCATCACTTCTGCTGATGCCCGGGGGAAGTCAAAAAGTCGGTCTGGCAAAGATATTGTTGTTTACGGTTCCCAGGTCCTCCGGCCGCTAAGGAGAAGCCACGTGCAAAGACTTATGAGAAGCGGAAGAAAGGCAACAACAACAACAAAACGCAAAAAAAATGTTACGAATCACCCTGCTTTGACACCAATACAAAATATTGATCACCGTTCACTGAAAGTCAATTAAATTATGATGCAAATTTAATGACTGTCTTCTTTACGGACATCCGTGGGTGCTGGCCAATGTTAAATCGAAGCCATTGGCGGCAAGGCAGGCCTCTCGTGAAAAAATAATATTATTTTTCATCGATTGCTAACATTATCATGTCTTTTGATCACTTCAACAAATGGTATTGTTCGTTAAAAAGCAATTAAAATTAATTAACAAATTAATCTTGTTATTAAAATAAATAATTTCAAATCATTCTTCCTTGATATTGAAAAACAAACCATCTTCTACATGCATGGTGTTTTTTTTCTCTCACAACTATTAAAAGCATTTTTCATTGCCCATTGCTTGCAACCTAAAAGGGGAGGGAGAGGTGAATGGTTTTGCGCGATACTGGATAGGATTTATTTTACCTGTCCCATAAATTTTAGACGCAACACCATAAATTCTGTATTCTGGACGTAAACTGACTCGTACGTGGTGCAACAGAAAGGCAGTCTGTCTGTCTGTTCGCGGCTTACTGTAGTATCTATCTCGAATTCCATTGCTGTTTTCGGTGGAAATGGTACGTGATTGTGTGATGGCTTTTCAAAAGATAAAGTTCAATCGAGTTCAGTTACGATTATTGGACGATTGTATTTATCTTTTAAGAGGCGTGTCAAATTACGGAATGTCTATTGTACAAGAATATTTCATACTATAATAGATTATAAACACATGCCTATTTGCACATTTAATTGCGCGTATGAATAAAATCAGATGTAATTTGCTATTAATATTTCCAGAGTGTGTGTGTTGTAATATTTAAAGCAAAATTAATAGAAAATGATAAAGCACAGCTCTTTACAATGTTCATAAGAGCAGTAAATGAAAAGCGTGTGTAGTTACTTGTGTAGTTTGTAGTTGTGAGCGAATTGTGTAAAATAATTTCGAATCATTTCGATTCCCTTTGGTGAATGCAATGGCCAACAGTAAATGGATAAAGCCAAAGTTTACGGTTCCTAATTCGATAGCATAACTTTCGCATTATCAATAAACTTATGGTGGTACTTTTGCGCAGATCGCCGTAATATGATTTACGGTTACGATGCGCCCCCTACACCCGCATTGGTTGGTGATCATCCAGTGTTGCAAACAGAGGAGGGTGCAGTTTTTTTATATGCCCTTTTATGCCCCCAATAGCATCTAAATGGCATTGGGCAAGGACAGAAAAACCATCAATCGCACTGGAGAAAAGAAAACACCATTTGGATTTATGTTACACCGTGCTTCCCATTCCTTAACGAATTGAAGAAGAAAGAAAGTTCGATATTTGCACTTCAACTGTTGATGTTCTCCTAAACTGAAGCCAATTTGCGATAACCAGACGACCCCGCATACTCTCTTTGGAAAGGTAATTTTTGTATGTTGTGAGTGTGTATGCAGTAGCGTTTGTGACCATGTTGCATAACGCTGGCCATGTTTTGCTGTCCTATTTTTCGATGTCAATCACCACCGCTCAGGGATTTGCACACTTGTTTGGCACAATTGTACACCTTTCTCTTGCGAAATGTATCAACAGAAGTAAAAAATGTGGATCGAATTTTAAAATAGCATAGCCACACAAAAAAACGACACATTTCTGCGCCACCAAATTGAGACGAAAGGAAAAGTAGATTATTTTAATTTGCTTCGTTTGCTAATATCTTTACAGCATATACCTTGTTGAGCTGTGTTGCTGTTGTGCAGCAATTCGGGTAAACGAATTTATTGCCCAATCGGTAATACTTTCAATTTTCATTTTAATCCGCGTCCTTTCGCCCAATATCCTTCCACAATCTACCGAGCGAGAGACATGTGTTGCCTATTGTTAGCAACACAAGAGTTGACCACCTCGACTCTCTGAGGTATTGCACTGCGCAAAGGGGGGCGGCATCTCGTGAAAAAGTAACAAGTTGAAATGGACTGACTTTTCTGCCGCCGGTCGACGCTTCGACCACCAACCGTTGTTTCTTGTATTGTGCTGTGCAGAGCGCCTGACAGCCGAACAAAGCCCGATAAACTTGACTTTGACAGTTAGCAGGGAGCAACGAGTTTGAAAGCAGGTCAAGTGGCCAACGACTGAGACCGACCACCCTTTGCTCCGTCTGGTCCGGGCTGGGCGTAAAAACACGTACGGCTGCTGCTGGTGCTGGTGGTGTGGTGGGTGGTGAGGAGATGGCGGGGATATAAAACTTTACCTTTTCTAGTTGGTAGTTTATTGGAGCCTAGCACGAGCAATTTGTTGTCACTTGTTGTTACCGAATCTCTGGAGGATGTGTGGTGCTGTTGGCGCTGTACCGAAGGAACTTCGCTCTCCACGAGACACGAGATTAACTGTGGACACAGATGCTGACTGCACAGGAACTTTTGTGCTCTGTTTTGAAGATAAACGGATGCTGTAAATATTCGATACCGTCTGACGTGTTTGATAGCATACGATTTTGTGTTGTTGTCTCGCTGCTCTATGACTTAGTGTGAAGTTTATGAAACATATGCAATGTGAAAAATGTAGTAAAACGTATGTTCGTCTCTCTTGTACAAGTGTCGTTGGTTTAGAGTGATTGAATGGCATTGGAAGAAGGTTCAGAGCACTAAATGATCTCACTTTTATTCCTCCATTTGTTTATAATTACACCGAGAATCGTCCATGCGTGATCATTACGATGTTCGCACCTCCTTTATGTAATGGATGCTTTATTACTGGTAGTGCTTTGTACAATTCTTATGCTGAACTTAAGAAACACATGTTTGCTGCTTTTTCCTGCCTTCTTGTGCACGCCAGCATTTCCGCTGGCAGGCATGCTAATGATGAAGACTAATAAAAAAAAACTCACCGCCATAACGCTACTTCGTTGCAAGGTGTGGCGATGATAATGATCATGATGATTGGTGGATAGAAGGAGGCACAAGAGGCATCTCTTTTTTTTAGGTCACAAGGGTGTGAAAATTGAACTCTCAAAGCTTCTCATGCATTCCCGCAGTGTGGGCCTGGCCGGAGAGCAGACACAGAAGCATTAGTCGATAAGTGTCGATAATCTTGCACGGTGTGTCTCGCGGGTTTGGTTTCGGTTGGTTTACGCCTAACGGGAGGGTTTACGTCTACCGAGCGACGATCAGTTACACACCGGCTGGGGCTGGATAGCAACAATCACACCTTTTACGGAATGATGCTTCTTTCTGCTTCAAGTGCAATCCACCATCTCTCTCTCTCCCTGTATCGCAGAGCGTTTTCCTGCTCGGGAAAACGGCCAGGCACACCCACCACGACACTGACCCCCCTTGCTACCTCGTAATGTGCTCTCGTAGTCTGGACAGGCTCACAATCGGCTGGAATGCCGGCGCGCAGCATCCGCTGGAATGATGCTCCGTTCGCTCCCTCCATGCGCCAGGGCGAAATGGGAATCGTAATGACTATAATGGTACTTCCAACAGAAGAGGTACCCATTCGCCGGCCGACGCCTTATTGCAGATGCGGGGGGAAAAAAGTAATGCTCCGGAAAACGAACCAACACTCGAGGAAAACTATGGAACAATTATTTCTTTCCCTCTCAATTGCTCTCGTGCAGGTAATGGGACGACGGTGAGCAAGTATCGTGTGATGGGTTGGGCCAGTGTGTGGAGCAGGCTGCTGGCTCGGCAAAAAGGGAGGACCGGACGCAAACCGCGCTCACCTCGAGTGCTGAAAAAAAAAAGACAATCCGGCCGGTCGGCGGCTGTGGTGTGTTCCCATGCCAAAACGAAGCAGATGACTGTGGAACAGGAAAAGGAACGTGTGTGTGTCAACCAGTGTTTATGATGGCCGCACGCTATTCTGAGTCTCTGGGGCAAGCTGGATGTGAGCTATAACTTTCCAGAGACAGATGGAATGAAGGTGTGTGTGTGTGTGTACTGCTGGCTGCTGCACACGTTAGACAATAGCGAAATGTTATCTCTATAATTGAGAAGGTGAAAGTTTTCCACTTGCCTGCAGCCTACAAGAGGCCGATGTGCGTTTTTTTGCTTGCTTTGGAGCAATTTTCTTTCCTCGATTTCTCCACTCCACACATGTGTGTCACAATTGTGTTGTGTTGCGTTTAGATGAGTTGATCTTTTCCAAAGTGATTGTTCATCATCGCCAACATTACGATTATTGTTTTCGTTTTTCCGTTTATTTCGGGGGATTTTGACGTGTTTTTTTTACCCACACAAAGCCTATCAAGGTGTTGATGATTGTTACATTTGTTGTGAAGTAGTCGGTTGATGGATATTCAGGTAGGTGGCAACAACAAGATGTTTGGTGAAAAACGGTGTGATGAAATACATGCACTTACTTCATGTTGTTATGATGGTGAGTTGCGAGTGTGTGAGTGACACGGAATTGGCAGATAAATGAGGCATGATCGAGATTCTTTTGCTGCATCTACAATGTTACATACATAAGCCATATCGAAAAACGGGAAAGAAGTAGCATTTAATTCGATAATTGGTTGATTTGAAGCTATTTTGCATGGTTTATATGAACATCGGCTTCCTGATTTATGATTGCCTAACTGGCTTGGCTTCACCTGCACAAGCGGCTGAGATAACATAAATTACGTGTCAACGGCGAAGTTATTCATCCTTTTATGTAGAAAGACTTTTTCTTATGTGAATCATTTGAGCAATAGCAAACTTTCCTCTTTAATGTCATTGATAAAATTCGAGCAGAGAGAGAGAAAGAAAGAGAGAGAACAGCAAGCCCCCCCATTAAGGTTCATGCAAGATTGAAATCAATTGGAAGAAAATAGAGACGTAATCAGTCGTGTAAAAGTGTGGTAATATATTATGCACTCCTCCTTTTGCTTGTGTGTGTGCTTCGGGCAGTAGAGCTGCTCTGCTGCTGGTGCCTATGACTAGCAGCCACTTGCCGCACTGTTCCTCCAAGCCTCCAAGAGTTTTTGTCACCATGTGGCCCATGGCATCGAATGGCTGAGGCGACTTCTTCACGATTGTATGCAAATTTTCCACGCTCGATAGGGTTCACCCATGCTCTCACCAGCGTGATATTGCAAAGTTCCAACACGATGATGCTCTGCTGCAGCACGAACGGCGGTGTGTTTGCTGTCCGTGCTAGTCGCTCCCTCGCTGGCACCACCCGGATTATGGAGCATCCTGACCAGCAGCTGCTCGACGCAAAGGAGAAATGGGGAATGATTAAAGTTGTTAGCATAATCTGCAATCGATTGACGTTCGATAGAATGCGTTTTCAGCCCTATGGTCGGTCGTCTCCGGTACACGAGGCTGAGCGGGGCCGGTCGGGTGGGTGGGTGAGTTGCAAAAGAGTGCGATGGTTTTAATTGAAATTGATGGTCCGGTGCACAGATAAAGTGAAAAACTAGCAGCAGCAGCAGAGAGGTCTTTTTCCGTCGATGGGTGGTGTCGTTATTTCATTTGTTCCTCTGCCGGGTAATTGTAATGCAAACAAGCGAAATAATGCTTCGGCAGCTCTGATTGAAGTTGAAGACAATCTTATAAAGGTAATATTACGGATCGAACCCCTCCTCAAAACCCAACGAAGCTTCTTTATATAGATAAAAAAGGAATAAAAATATTTGAAAATCGATTTATGTAATTTAACGAATGCCTTGGGAGGTTTCATTTCTTGTAATTGTTGTAAAAAATGTTGCATCGCCTTCATCGTAGGATGCAGATAACTTATCAGTGTTGAAGTGTTTAAAACCCATGATGCTCATACTTTCCCTCAAACTGCTGTGCTGGCCAAAAACTTTTCTTTTATGCTTTTTGGCGCTTTTTTGTTGCTTCAAGTTATTCTAAATCTTGACGGCAATGGTTGAATGGTTCTGCACCAGCGGCAAACTTCTTGAGCGTATCATGGTGTGTGATCTGATGTTGGTTTAAGAGCGAATTTAAAATACTTTCAACGATGGATTATCCCAACACATCTCGCTCTCGCTCTTCCTTTAGCTTTCCCTTCTTGTGTGGAAACGCTGTTGAAACTTTCAATTCCTTTCCTCAATCAGCGTGCACCGCACATACCTACGACACTCGGTGCGCAAGTATGTGCTGAAAGAAAGAAGTTGTCTATGCTTCCATCCATTAATGCTGCCACCGGGAAATGATCGATCGAAACGATTCGTGCTACGACAACGAAACTCAAGTGCTCGATCCCCCCTCCTTTCCCTATTCATCTACTGTAATGCGTATGGATAACGTCCAAAGGAAGTAGGAAGAAGAGTAGGAGTGATTTTAAAACCGTGAATTTTAGTTTACATTCCTCTACCAACTCCATCATCTTGATATTCGTTTTTTTCGCTCTTATTGTAATCGTCGGTTTCGTTGTTTAAGAAAAGCTCATGCTTGAATTTTCCACCTGGCAGGATCGATCCTCCCCCAAACGGCGGAACATCGAGTGAAAAAGTTTGTGTCTTATAAAAGTTTGCCAGAATTCAATTATATCAATGCTATATATTGATTGTTGCACTTTGCTTCCTCCTTATCGTACAAAGTCGAGCGCAATGTGCCTGGGGAGTGCTGAGAATCCATAGAAGCCATCACCAACCAGCAGAAAGATAATACTCAAAAAACAGGAAGAAAAGCAAAGTAAATCTCATCTCACTATTCGCAAGAGATAAGGGAAAAGTTTTCCCTGTCGTGTCGGCCGGCGGAACTTAAATAGCCTTGGGATGGTAGTGTGTGTTGAATTTTGGTAGCATTTTCTTGCGTCCTGCATCGGTCATGGATTAATGGTGAAAGGAATAAAACATGTTGACGGATGAATAAGGCATATTGTTTATCTTTTTGCACCAATAATAATACTTAGTTTACCACTTGACTACAGTGAAATGATAACTTTTTTTAATTCATTTAACGATTCAGCTACTCAGCTTTAATTTTGAAAATTGCAAACCAATTAACAACAGATGTTTCCCTGTCAGCGGTGTGTTCTACTTTCTGGGCTCCCATGTTTTTGCCCAGAAAATAAACTCAAACGCCGAACGAGAACAGTCCAGTGTGTCATCATTCATCGAACCCCGAGAAAAGGAAAACGAAACCTGTATCATCACGGGGTATGGTCATGCTTTACCTCTATCATTGACTCCCTATCCGCACTGTCATCGGCCCGGGACAACATGTTGTAGGCATGTTAGCGTGTCCAAACCGTCACCACCACCGTCACCGTTCGGCGCCAGTAGAAGATTCGGATGGTGTGTCCGAACCGGCAAAATATCTAAACATAATGTCACATTTGCTCTCTGCTCGCTGCTGTGGACATACAGCACATAATACACGACGACGGCCCTCGACGGCGTGTGTGGAATCGTGTGCCCCGGTTCACGTTCACAAGACGCGATGCCTTGTGCCTGTCAAATCGCGACCTCATCGTTGTTGTGTTGTGGTGGACATTTCAGCATTAAACTGCAGTAGCAGCGGCAGCAGCAGCAGCAGCTAATTGCCTCCTGGCGCGGTATGAGAGATACACCGGGAGACGGTACGGAAATTGTTCTTTTGGGAGATGGAAGCGATTAAATGTGCTCCCGGAACACGGAAACATGCAGTGGGAGAGGTAGTGTTGGCGTTGGTGCGACTCGGTCTGCTTCTCGGTACAGGCCGGCACGGGTATGGTACCATTTTGTCGGCAGTGTAGCAATGTGAGTACGTTTGTTATGCGCCACGTGCGAGGGCCGTACAACGTTGTGTCACTAAGAGGTATTTATGTGTCCGAAAATTGAACGCATGTGTCACATGGTGGTGTACGGTCGACTGTGGGTGGGGGCCTCAGCGGTTTTCGGCAAATTGCTGTCGAATTCTTCACCCCCCCATAATCTGTGTGTCACCGTTTGCAACTGGTGTTTGAATTGTTGCAAGAGTGCATCGCACTGTTCTCGCCAATGGAGGGAATTATTTGAGGATCTTTCTCCCGCTCGTCGTAATTACCATTTCGCCAGATTGCAGCACACTTTGCAGCTGGGGAGACTTGATGTGTGTGTGTACGTTTGCCTGTGATTGTCACGATGGTGTGAATCGTGTACAATACAGTAATTGGCCGATGATGTTCGTCAGTGAAACGGAGAGCCTCCATTTTGTGGGTGGTAAAGCTGTGACATCATATGTTTTTCATAAGCCATGTTTGATCATGTGTAAGTTCGAATAGACATTGTAATTGTGATATCGACTTACCAGTTGAGATAAAGAAAGCATTTTTATTTATGCTGATTCTATTAAACCCAAAGTTTCAGCACGAGTTTAAACTGTGTTAAAAATTCAACGCGGAATTTCAAAAATCGATTACAAGCATTACCGGAAAAGTTCGGTGCGCGCGTGTCAACGATCGATGAGAAGAAGTGTGCCATAATCGTAAAACGGAATGAGATGCTCATTGCTTTTGCCCCGTTACCTTTTCGCATTCTTTTTTTTTCTTTTGCTTTTATGGCGTTTCGAGCCAATCGGCGGAGAAACGGTGATGCAAGAAAGCTGCGCACGATTTCCGAGAAGCCAGAACATCAAATATCTCGCCGGCGGGTGTTTTAGCCGCAGTTTACAGGAGTTTTTTTTTGTTGTTTGGGAAAGTACAATCCTCATTGGTCTCCTTTTCCTTTCCGCCTTACGCCATCCCACCGTACTGATATTACTCGTTCTGTGTAAACGCCACGTGATACGCAGCATTTTGGTTTTGCTTCATTTCAACCAAGGATCGTATCCTTTTTCTCTCCGCGCTGCTGCACGCTCGCCATGTCCTGGAGCTTTGCAGCTTTCGCCGGCACGGTCGGAAAAACCCGAAAACGTTTGCCGGTTACATGAACGGTACATCCTGTCCGCATTTTCGATGTCTTTTATTTAGCAGAACTGTTAACCGTCTTTCAATGCGTCTAAAGTTCAAGGACTCGAAACGTTTCGGTGAGTGGCAAACAGTTTAACACACACATACGCACACACTCTGCACCACACATTGCCCAAATGACGACGAACATTTGATCCTTCCTGGTTCCGGGAGAGGACAACAACACAGCATGATTGGCGTTGAAAAAGTGCAGTAAAACGGGAGCACAAAATTGACTCCTGGACACTGAACCTGTGTAATGTGTTGCGGGAAAACGGAGTTCATTTTATAATAAAAAAAAAAACAATGGAAACATGCACATACCATACGCTTCCCGACACAATTTGTTTGTTCACAAGGGTCGTGTAATTAACAAGTAGTAAGTATGTTCGACCTGTCGGAGCAGTAAGTGTGCAATGCATTGTTTTTTTTGAGGATACAAGGGATGTATCCATCAATAATCCCTTTGTCGTTGAGTTTTACTTACTCACCATACAACACGAAATCCAGGATAACGGTGAGAGTGTTTTTTTCCGAAAGCAGAACATTTCCGCTTAGAATTGAACGATGCTTACGATGAAAGTCATTGTTTGTGTTGTGTGGCCTGGTGGAGAGTAACAAACTAAGCAGGAACTTTTCGTGTGTTGATGGTTTGAAATTGTTTACTTTATTTTGGGAGACTCGGTAGTAGTGAAGAGAAACAAGATAGTTAGATGATGTTGTTGCATTTCCGCTCGAATCGTTGAGCTTCTTCTGTGTTAACTCAGGGCATACATCTGTGAGCAAATAGTGCACTTTCTGGGTGGATTCTGAAGCGAAGGATTCTGGATAAAATGTGTCGTACTCGTTCTATTTTTATACATCTTCAAAATAACGAAGCATACACATAGGGGAAAGCGGGGCAAAATGGGCATGTGGGGCAAAATGGGCACCCTCTATTTAAGCATTAGGGGAAAGCGGGGCAAAATGGGCATGTTAAGCAGTTTACTGAATATTCCATTGAATATGCCACAAAACACAATTATTCATGCATTATTGTATGCCTCCACTATTTATCTATGGATTAAAATTGCCACATAGAATGAAAACAACTTAAAATCATGAAAACAGTGTAAAATAAAAGTTGATGTTTTACGAGAAGCTATTTTGACACGCGGGGTAAAATGGGCATAGCCCTGGGGCAAAATGGGCATATGTAAACAAACAGTGAAACGTCAAAACACTGGGGTAAAATGGGCCACAACAACTGCGCTTAGGTAATGGTCTATGCTTTTGCGCACCGTTTCGTGAATTGTATTTTCGTTCTATCTTTTGTTTTGCTGGTCAGGAAAGCCCTTAAAATTCTTCCAAAAATATGTTATCAAAATTAAAACAGTTTTTACACGTTTAAATCTACAAAATCGATTCTTTTGAAGCTGTGTCTGTTATCATTATTGAGGCGACAAATACAACACCATAGCCTCACCAAACGCCATTTGTCAAAAGTATCTGCCCATTTTGCCCCAAGCGTAACTGCCCATTTTGCCCCACGTGAAGCATTTTTGTATTTTATGTTATATTAGTAAAAATACGCATTCGATCGCCTTGCTTTCTTCAGACAAATTGTATAGAAATATCATATCTTTAATAATATATAATGTAAAACTTCAACGCATCCCTGTGACACTGGGTTAAGCTTATTTTCGAAGTGACAAAAATTACATCAATATGCTACTAAACCTTATTTTGCACTTTTCTTGGTTATTTGTTGTGTTAGGGTTATGAAACTTACATGGTGTTCATAAAACACTCTAATGAATACATTTTGAGCATTGGAAAGTAGCTTTGTAGACAAATAATGCTTAAATAGAGGGTGCCCATTTTGCCCCACATGCCCATTTTGCCCCGCTTTCCCCTATTTGACTACAAAGATACTTTCCAATGCTAAAAATGCATTCATTAGAGTGTTCTATGAACACCATGTAAGTTTCATAACCCTTATATAACAAATAACTAAGAAAAATGCAAAATAAGGTTTAGCAGTATTTTGATGTAATTTTTGCCACTTCGAAAATAAGCTTAAACGTGTGTCACAGGGATGCGTTGAAGTTTTTCATGATATATTTTTAAAGATATGATATTTCTTTACAATTTGTCTGAAGCAATCAAGGCGATTGAATTCGTATTTTTACTAATATAACAAAAAATAAAAAAATGCTTCACGTGGGGCAAAATGGACAGTTACGCTTGGGGCAAAATGGGCAGATGCTTTTGACATCTAGCGCTTGGTGAGGCTATGGTGTTGTATTTGTCGCCTCAATAATGATGACAGCCACAGCTTGAAAAGTTTCAATTTTGTAGATTTCAACGTGTAAAAATTGTTTTAATGTCGATAACATATTTTTGGAAGAATTTTAAGGGCTTTTCTCACCAGCAAAACAAAAGATAGAACGAAAATACATTTCACAAAACGTGCGCAAAAGCATAGACCATCACCTAAGCGCCGTTGTTGTGGCCCATATTGCCCCAGTGTTTTGACGTTTCGCAGTTTGTTTACATATGCCCATTTTGCCCCGCGTGTCAAAATAGCTTCTCGTAAAACATCAACTTTTATTTTTCATTGTTTTCATGATTTTAAGTTGTTTTCTTTCAATGTGGCAATTTCAATCCATAGATAAAGGGTGGAGGCATACAATAATGAAAGAAAAATTGTGTTTTGTGGCATATTTAAAGGAATATTCAGTAAACTGCTTAACATGCCCATTTTGCCCCGCTTTCCCCTACTCACAATTGTAGCTTAATTATCAACAGTTGGCAAAAAACAGACAAATTGTTTGCTTTATTCAGCGTGTACTCAGCGTGTTTTCCGAAACGCCTGAAAGGAAGGGAAGTAACAGTAAATAAAAAGTTAATAAACAAGTAATGCAAACGCACTCTTCCCCGGCCTTAAACTTTGCCCGACAGTAGTCAAGTTACAGGACTTCCCTCCTACACCACCGATGGGGTTTCTTCCGTGTAGTGTCCTGAGGCAGCTCAGGGACGTTTTCCCCAGCGGGAATAACGAGCACAATAGGAAAATATGTGTTGGAATTGTTTGAATTGGAACGCCTTGCGGAGGCGATAAACCATTCGAATGACAAAGAAAAATGTTGGGCTATTCTCTTGATTATTTTCCATTTCATCTTTATCCAATCTCATTTTCTGCGAGGTAGAGTTTCACTCACTTTAATAATAGGAAATGTGTTCATCGTGTATCATGCTCGCTGGAATTATATCGGCTTGGGTCCCTATTTTTAGATAAACTTAATAAAATTGTGGCTTTCAGTGACTCATTGATTACTCATAGCGGTCTGACCTATGTATGAGGCCTCGGTCCATTTGGAGCTTGAACCCATGAAGGGGCATGTTGTTAAGTTTTGCGAGTTGACGACAGTACCACGGAATCGGCCAGTTGCTACAACTACAACTTCCCTTTTATTTTGGACTGGAAACCAGATAGCTGCTACCAATCGCTAGTCCTAGTCCTAGTCGGTTGGTTGGCCACGGCGAGTACCATGGTCCTAGAAACTATGCGTTTGTCATAGTCCTCGTCAGGGGTCAAGGGTTCGCGACATTGCAGCCACAGCAGCAGCAGCAGTAGCAGTAGAAGAACGTGTATTTATGGATAAATCCTTGTCTGCCTTCTCTCGTGTCAGTTAAAACGCACAAGGAAGAAATGCTGCGTTTGATATGTTACAGCAGCTCCAACGACGCTATGTGCGCGGTGATGAATTTCCGCTGCTACTTCACTGTCTGTCTATCTGTCATGTGCGCCCATGTGGTGTGTGATGGCCGCAGGCATCAGCTTGCCAACTGCACACAGCAGTACGGCTGACGGAACTGTTGTTTCATTTTGGGTCTGTTTCATTTGTGTGCGGAAGGTTCAGTTTGGTGCGGATGGGCTATGATAAACGAGCAATACATGCAAAAGAAAAATGAGTAAAAGCAACAGCAAAACATGTGTGTGTGTGTGATTGTGCAGTGTAAGTTGAACCCATGGAATTGAAATGCAATGCAATAACATCCACACGAACTGGTTTCCACCACCCTGCGTACGGATGAAGGCATAAAGAATTGTTCCCATCTTTTTTGTATCTATTGCTCAACGATGTTGTTTGAGTTGCACCATTAATCCGTTTTTTTTTGTACGAAATTGCATTTAACTTATCCCGCAAGCAATTAAACGGTAATTTGCATTGCTTTAAATTCACGTGCGCACACTCTTTCTGTGTATTTTTGTGCACGTTCTTCAGTCATATGCGGAATTCGCAACCAGCAATTAATAAAAATAAGTCAAACTGTCGAACACGGCACCAATAGCAATCGCCATATAAATTAAGATATGTGCGTTCGATTTTATATAACTTCGTGTGTGTTGAAGGAAGCATTCATTTCATAAAACCGTACACCTCCAATGGATAGCGTACGCGCAAGACGTTTGTGGAATACGACAAATTGTGAGTGGAATTGAATTACCGTAAAGTGCCTCCTAAATTCGGTTAAGAATTGGAAGCGATCGGTACAAGATAATATACCCAGAACGCTGGGTTGTGATTAAATGGAGATACAACTTTTCCCAACGGAAGAGCTTGCATTTTTCTTTTGCTTTTCCACGTTCAATTTGGCCAGCCACGGTATTCAGAGATTCCTCCCATTCTGCTTCACTGTGAGAAAAGTGCGGGCGCTGCTTTCGTTCGTTCATGATGCGGCTGTTGGTGAAGGAATTTTGTGCAATTTATTTCTCAATCCCATCCCAAGTACGGACGTATTTTCCCTTCCTGTGTTGGCCTTGATGGGGCAGGCCATTATTTAGCCGTTCGGGTTGCGCTGATCCGGTCAATTCGTCAATGACGAAGATGAATGGATAGAAAAGGCATCATTCTTTTCGCACGCTTCCCCTCAGCTGTCGCCCCTTAACCATGTCCATGTTTTAGTTTGAGTAAAGTACGATGGGAATTATAAAGTTAATCTTTTCCCTTTACATCGGAAAGGAATCGTAAGCCAGTTGTATTTCTGTAAGTTTTGTTATAAGGGGTATCGAGAATAAAGGAGTGAAAAACTAAAAACAACAACAAAAAAACCTTCGGTTCCTTCGGGTATTATATATTACTCTTTTCGACATCGAATTAATCCAGCAACGAACAGCAGGAAAGGATTTGTATGCAGAAGATAAAAGGATAATTTGTAGTTAATTCGCACCGGTTGACCGAATGAATGGAACACAGGATTGTGCTTGATTCGTAAGCGTTTGCAATGTGACAAAAACGATATTCGATACTCATGGCTAGGCTTCACTTTGTACGAAAAATGCACGATTTTTTTCTGTTAAATCCTCAATATTATTGTTTTCCAACCATAGAGGATGGGAACTCGAAACGACTAACGGATATTTAATTTCCTTGACATGATTCATACAATCGATCAACGGCAAACAGCCACCATTCGCCACACACTGCACAATGCTGTTTGTTGTACACTAAATGCTATTTATTATAACTTCCGACAACTCGCACTCGTTCGAATGTGTAGAGTAAAGTGCGAAAAAGCCATATCGCTTTGGCTTGGCGCGTTTGCCGTTGTTTTGCACCATGCTTTAACCGACCCGACAGCGGTTGATTTATAAATCGATGCAAATCGATGTGCGGAATTAGGCACGCATTGCGATGCATTATTTATGTGCGATCCGTTATCGCACTAAGCCGCACTGTTGTCTCCTGCTTCTGTTGCTTTATGCTGACGGTGGTAGGTAGAGCGATTTAGATTTTTACTCTCTGCCTGGCCCGTGCCCGTCGTCTGCCTCGTCTGCAATTTTACGACATCAGGCATCGTGTGCTCCACCGGCTTGTGCCTGCGTAATGCATTTGTTTTATTTGGCAATTTCCCGTATTTCATGATGACTGGTTCCGACGATGGCTGCTGCTGGGCTGGGGTGATGGCATTGCTGCGCCATTGGTTGCATTGGACTTGCTTCATTGAACATCCGGACCTTCCGGATCGAACGGTACGGTGATGTTAGCTTTTTTGCTGCTGCATTTTGCACCTGCATGCACACAAAACCCCATCTCTATCAGACATTATGGGTACGGCGGGCAATTTTCGACGTCGAGCGACCCTAGAGAGGTGTGTTCTCGTACATCCTGACCTAGCGGGTATGCTTCATGGGCTTTAGTGTTACGGTGCCATGAATATTTACCACCAAGAGTCGTTCTTTCGCCATTCTTTTGGGCGTCCGCACTTCCTGTTCCACGGCTACTACTGATCGAGAGGAATGCAGGGAAAATCGTTGTTGCATAGCGTTATTGACCCAGCAGTAGCATAAACCGGACATGCTTCGTATGTGTGTTTGGCGTACGTGGCGTACTCTGGATGGTACCATTTATGTATGTCGATACATCATGCTATTTCTGTATCATTTTGCATACAACGGACGCGTGGATGATGCTGCCGGAATGTGGGAGGGTGATTGCTCTGTACCGTGCAAGATTATGCTTCCGTGACGTCCATTATACCGAACTCAACACAAATGTACGTGTGCTGTCTGACATTTGCTTTAATCAGCGGCTGGCTCGGCGGTAGTGTGTAGCAGCTACTGCTCAATACACTAAGCTTTCCGATGTTCCGATCAGAATGACGTATGTGAAAAGGCTTACTCTTCTTTGTCGGACGCGCTTGGAATGCAACCAATAAAGCATTCTCCATCGCGCTTTCTGCGGTGTTCATTATGAGGGGCGCAATCCGGCTAATGAGATGCTACACTGGTGTGACTGATGATGAGTTAGGGTCAAATACATTTAGGGTTATAAACTATAATTTCATGGAGATCATCGATCATCCATAATACACATTTTAAAATAATATGAAATCCATGGTCTAAGATATAAACCATGAACTTTGTACATCACTTGTACTACATGCTTCGCACTAAACTATTGATTGATGGCAACTGCGGGACACGATATTATGTTTCTGATACTCTTTTGTGCTTAATACTAATTTTAAATACTAATGGTATGTTTTTCTGCTCTTATTTCATTACAGCGAAACAATGGCAATTGTCAAGGATAGTGCAACATTCTTCCAGCACGGCAACTCGGCCCAGTTTGACTACGTGCTAAAGCTGTACCCGAAAGCCCTGAAGCTGAAGGCAGAAACGCGAGGCAATGGCAAAAAGGCAGATAAACTATTACGCCTCGAAAAGTGGTACCAGAACGAGCTGCCGAAGTTGATCAAAACTCGTGGCCGCGATGCTCACCTGCTGCACGAAGAGCTGGTACAGACGATGGAGTGGAAGCAGACGCGTGGCAAGTTCTACCCGCAGCTGTCCTATCTCATCAAAATCAACACACCCCGGGCGGTGGTGATGGAGACGAAGAAAGCTTTCCGGAAGCTGCCGAACCTGGAGCAGGCACTGAATGCTCTCTCGAACCTGAAGGGTGTGGGAATTACGATGGCATCGGCTTTGCTGGCTGCTGCTGCACCGGAAAGCGCGCCCTTCATGGCCGACGAATGTCTGATGGCAATTCCGGATATTGAGGGCATCGATTATACGACTAAAGAGTATCTAAAGTTTGTCACACACATCCAGCAGACAATGGAGCGGCTAAACCTGGAAGAGGAAAGCAATGGCGCTGCAGAAGAATCAGCGGGCGAAAAGAAGGACAGTGCCACTAATGGCGGTGGCGGAGGTGGTGGCACAGCGGAGGCTGTTGCGGCCGACGGGGAAGGAAGTGAAAGCGCTGCCAAGGAGCCGGCAGGCAAGGAAGGCAAGGGTGATGCGACCGAAAATGGTGCGTCGGACAAGACGGGTCCGAAGCCGAAGAAATGGTCAGCACATTCGGTCGAGCTGGCACTATGGACGCACTACGTCGTGTCAGATTTACAGCCGGAGCTGCTTGGCGGCATGCCGGGAAATGGCAATGGCGTTGCGGCTGATGCTGAGGCCGACGCCGCTCAGAACGGAATCTCAAAGGAAGAGGGAGGTGAAGATGAGGATGATGACGAGGTTGCCGATGAGGAGGAGGTAGATGGAGACAATGGCATCGTTGAGGATGAGGGTAATACGAACGACGAAAACTCCCGCACCGCTATGGTGGAATCGTCGGAATCGGAAAGCAACGAAGCGGCGGCTGCCGGAGGCGTCGTTTCCAATGGCAAAAGTACGCCGGGCTCGAGTGGCTCTGCGCAGGAGGACGAAGAAAAGCTCCTCGATGCTGAGGATACGTCCAAGGATGCCACTGACAATAGCAGCACGGCCGAAGCAGCAGCGGTCACGATGACCGAATTAACGAACAATGGTACCTCGGTAACGGAACAGGTGCAGACAACCGTCGCCGCCGCCAACACACAAGTGACATCTCTCGTCAGCGACTGCACGAAAGCATCCGGTGAAAGCTTAGGCGATTCAGCAGTCGCTGGAAAGGACGCGTTGAGCACGACCAGCCCCGTCGCGGACAGTACCGAACCGGACACGCCGATCTCCACCGACAGCAGCAGCAATGGCAGCAACAAACGTCCTCTCTGCTGCGACGATAATGGCGAAGACACGCCAGAACTTAGCGCTCCGAAGCTGATAAAACTGTAGAGTGAAACGAAGGTCAAGAGAGCGACACAGGACGTAGATGTGTTCGTGGGGGCATGGTAGGGATGAAGGGAGGGTTTAAAATGGGGGTGCATATGGTGAGCCATTGTGCTTGACCGGGGATGTGGAGAGGAATATGAGGTGTAATGCGTAGGATAGTATAGTTTTTAGCACAGTACAACAACAATCATTACGGTCACTAAAAGAGGGGATATATCCAAGACGAGACTACAGTAAACGGAAAACAACACGACACGACAGCGATACAATGCCTGTGCATCATAACGTAGAGTGGCGAACCGACTTTTATTTGTACAACACCAATAATATCTAAGAAAGGACGTAAAGAACATACATGCGCGGGTTTTTTTAATTGGAAGAGAAAAACGAAACACCTAATGTGCGTGTGAGTGATCGTAAGTAGGAGTTGATCGATTGTTTTTTTTCACAGTGAGAATTAAACGATCTAATTAATGATCGCGAGCATTGGCGAAGCTCGATCTAACGTTTGACGACATCTTAAAAAGTGCAGCAGCATCCCAACAACACGCATGTGGACATTTCTTTCGAAGGGTATGGCTTAGTTGTATTTTTTGCACAAGCCGGATTCGTTTTAAAATATAGTTCCCAATGTTACGATTAGTTTTGGCAAGATTGTTTGTATTAATCTTGTCGGGCATAGTAACGAAATTTTAAATGAAACAGTTGAAAATTAAGGCGCAAAAAAAACCTAATCCAAGTTGAAGTAGTTTCTGTGTCCTAGTCGATCTCACTACAGCTGCACATCGTCGAGTTCATTAGCGCATTGCTTAACGTAATGGCACGAAGCACTCTGTGCATTATTATGCGATCAAAATGTCCCCTTCGTTTACCACGCAATACAGACCAATTATTCTCAAATCAGCCGAACGTTTGAAGAAACGGAATGGATTTTTATTTTACCTGTCCGTAGTTTCACTTTATACGTTAGTGTAAGTGAAAAAAATGCATGTTTATCTCATAGTAGGTACGATCTAAGTTTTTGTTCATTTTACTGTATTTATATACCTTAGGATAACCGTATCCAACATGAGCCGTCAGCTAGAAGAGCACGATTTTGTGTAATGAAATGCTTTTGGGGGCGTTATTCGAGAGGCAATACGAAACATTTCTTTGGAGGTTTGTCTCTTGAGGATTTTACGTACACTCTCATGGTAACCATTTTAACACACAGTGGCCAATAGTTTTTTTGGGGTTTTTTTTATTCAGAAAGAACGGCTTCGGCCGTATTGCTTAAATTTTTTGGGTTATTGCTTTTAAATATTCGATCATTAGGTTTCACTGTACGGCAATAGAGACAAAAATAAAACACTGCAAATTTAGACCGGGCGTACACACACATCTGACAGTCTACAAAAGCAAAGTATGTACTGAATAAATTGAAATAGGCTGTTTACTTTGAGACGAATTTCATCTTCGGTGAACGTTTGTTTTTCAAAACGTACATGAAACAAGCTTTTGAATGTTTTAAATACTCGATTGCATTCATCTGTTAAATTTTTTTTTTCTTCTTATTTGGCGCAACAACCTTAGTCGGTCTAGGCATCACTAAGCCTCTTGGCCAGCTTGGCTATTTGTGGCTTGTTGATGTATTCATAGCAGATTAGTCAGTCCTCCGTATTTGGGGGCTTGAACCCATGATGAGCATGTTGTTAACAGTACCACAGGGCCGGTTACATTGATTACTCCCAGCATTTTTATACTTTTTTTCTCGGTTAACCGGGGGTATCCTGGAGATCAATTTGACGGACGTGTCAGCTCATACAAGGTTGGACTGTTACGGTTGCGTGGTGCAAATAAGTCTAGTAAGCCTGTTTAGGCCGGTATGAGCCCGCAGGTCGTTACGACATGAATGATCGTTTCGGTTCAGCATGTTTCTTTTCACACTTTGAATTTTGGCTGATCATCAAAAGCTTTGAATGGTTGATTGCGTTTATTGATTGTGTTTCAATCCAGCAAACAGTTTAGGTAAAAATCAAACACTGTAGAATATACACATGTCTGTACACCCCTTGCATACAAAAATCAAATGACTGAGATTTATATAGAAATACATGGAGCAAAACATGGAGTTGGGTAGAGCTGATGAACACACACACACAGGACACTGTAAAAATGCTTGCAATTGAATGAGTATGGTATGAAAGTGTTGTGTGAGTGCCTGTGCATTAATCTTTTTCTACACCAGTACGAATGAATGAAAGCATGAAAGTAGGAAAAAACACGTGCATGTGATTTGGAAGCAGCTTTGGATGGCTTTTTCAGTTACTGATAGAAATAGTGAATGATAGGATATAGTGAAGTTTGCATCCAATTACCAAGGACAGAGCATTTTCGGATAAATTCAAGCAAGTAAGAAATGAGAAACAAATGTAAAGCCAAACACACGATACAGAAACACGCCCGAATGTAGAAACTGAAACTACAAAACAAAATAAATAAAACTTAACATCCCGAAAGGAAGGCTACTCTTGCACACGGGTGCAGCATTTCATCCAACTGCGCAGTGCGTCTCGAAAATGGTGGAACGAAAACGGAGAAGGTGTAAAAATACTACAATACAAGTGACTTATTAGAAGAATAAGTGACAATCTGCTGCGGTGTTTATAATTACTATCATTTCCTTGTAATTGTATTTGGGCAATCCAAGGAAATGCTCAACAAAACCGCCCCAGGTCAGACAGTTTGCTCTGCAAACATTACCATAAAGCGCCGAAAACAAAACAAAAAAATCCGTAAACCTCATGACCTCATGACCTTCTGATCGCGTGAAGATCAATTTACATTGCGACCGGATAACGTTCCACTATTGCTTCCTTCCGACGCCGAGCTGGTGGAATTCGGAATTGGATACTTGCTGTACGTGGAATGAAAAGAAAGGGACATACTTATCACTCTTGGTTTTATTGAACATTGACGATGGAGGAGGATGTAGACGAGACCTGGTAGTGTAGAGGAACAAAACGCGGAAACCTGTAACAGAACATGATTTGTTTTGTGAAGGTAGTATTATTTTCTATTAAACTGATGATTACAAATACAATGTTTACTGTACGTACGTCCCGATACTACTGATGAGAATGAGTAAAACACAGGGGCATTTGCATTTGCAATGCCTGTGTGTATGGTCGCAAACTGTTTGATTGTTTCGGGTTTACTAGAAAAAGCTGAGTATACACCGTGGACATCTAACCATCATATGCAAGCATCAATAAGACTCATTAAAACTGACTAAGAATAGTGTTAAACGAAAGGTGAATTGTGCACGCCGAGCAGCAGCAGCAAGTGACTAAACAAAAAACAATGAATGAATGGTGCGCACACCATGTGGTGATGGAAATGTAAGAGAAAATTGGGGCAAAAAAATGGAACAAACTAGCGTAAAGTACATATACCTGCACACAAACAAACTAACTCATCTTATACCGTAACTTCGTACAGCATAAAAATGATGATTCAAATGGAATAGAGACACGATAGATGAGTCACTGCAAATTGTTAGTGGAGTAGAGAGAAGTTAAAATTATTAGTACGTGGTAAGACAAGCAAGAACGATCTGGTGGGGAAAAGCGAAACCGCAAAGCAGGAAGGAACGGCGTGAATGAGTCGTGTGTGTGTGGCAATGAGTGAATCAGAAACAGTGCTGAAAGAAATGGATGAATGCGTGCGTTGGAAGACAGTTAAGGAACGGTGGCAAAAGGCTAACAAAACATTTTTAATTATTATATGAAAGCATTAAATGGAAATAGAAGAAGGAAAACATACAACACACAAACGAAAGAGAGAGAGAGAGAGAGAGCGCGCGCCGAAACAAACATTTGAACATAGTTTGGTGAAACTGAAAACAAAAACCCGAACCCAGAAAGGCGAATGTTAGCGAATAGTTTATAGCGAAAGTGTCGATGGAGAGGAAAACAATATTTACGAATTAAATGTAACGATCACATGATACGATGCTAAAACATAAACAGGACACAAGACCGTAATATTTAAGGATAAGGTAATATTAAAAAGAAGGAAGAAAACCACAAGTTGAAAACGGTATCATACATTAATTTTAAAACAAACATACGCCTGCACCCGTAAAAGTTGAACAATTTATACCTATACAAGTACAGTGCTGCGGCGGTGACCGTTTTGCGGGGGTGGTTGGAAAGTTGGCGAAAAGATAATTTATCCTTCTACACTACCGACGCTGATAATAACATGAAACAACAACAACAAAGCGGCGAAAAGCAGAGCAAAGTAAAGCAAAACAAAACAGAGACAAACAATAGTGAGTAGATTCTAAAATCAATCAGAACAAACAATAGTGAATAAATAAAGCAAGGAAAGTACAGTTTAGAATGTAAGAGGAAACCATCGCAAGAGTCAAAACAAATACACGAAGTACATTGGCAAAACAGACAAACACAAAACAAAAAAAGCAACACATTTACAAACACTCACACATACACACTGAGACAAATGCAGCCAAGGCGCACCCTTACATGCACACAGACGAAACTTTATAATTGCATATAGAGTTTTATAATTTAAGCAGAAAAAGGAGAATAAAAACAAACAAAAAAAATCTTATCAAAATGTATTTCTGTGTTCATATTTGTGTTCTATTTTTTAAAGCTTACTGTCTGTTGGAAGTATCCTTTTCGTTGTTTTATCTCTTTTTGTGTTACTTTTTAAACCTTATGCGCGCCAGTTCCATGTTGACCCACATGGTTTCGATGGATTTTTCATGAACCCTTTATTTCAAATGGATAGAGGAAGAACACAAAATCATCCATATTTGATCAGATTTATTGGATCCCACTTACTGATCGCATTAAAATGCACGCGCTATAGGTACATGACTGGCATACTTTTTTCCAACGATCCAACAATCCCGCTTAATCCGTTTTAACAAGCAAAACATCCTACACACAAACAACCCCCCCCCCCCCCCCCCTTCCATACTCACGTGGCCTCGCATGCATATATGCAGAGTAGAGGTAAAGTACATCTAGAATTATTAACAAAAAAAGAACCGATAAAAAATTGGAAGTACCACCACCCACCCACTAGGCCCTGCTTCACAGGGATGGACTCGGACAGGACACGATCGGGGCACTCCGGGTGCACTTCCACTAAATCTTCTCTAACTGCATTTCGAATGCATGTTTATGGTACGGCTTTATGGGCGCACTCCATGCTGTGTGTGTGTGTGTGTCGATGTGAGCCGGCTTACTGCGATCTACTCTTTGCGGCGGGGAGAGCATAGCGTGCGCCCGTGTACGTGCAACCTAAAGCCGGCGAGAACAGCAACCCGGGGAGGGTCATTTAACGTATCTATCTACGGGTTCGATGTTGACTAGCAAATGGCGATGCACCCACCACGTCCGGGGACGACGACGATGCCGCCGAAGTTTTGGATGCGCTTTTATGTTTAAACGATTATTTCCACTATTTATCACATGTGTGCGCGGTGAGTGTTTATGCTGTTAAAAGGTACGCTCGCTTTCAGTATCCTCATGTTTCTCTCTCCTTCTCTTTCTCTGTCTACGAGAGGTAGTGGTTGGTGAGGAGGGCTGTGGAGTGTTTTGTTGGTTCATTTGTGGCTTTTTTTTTCAAGAGTCACTCTTAAACCGAGAGGAAACTATTGTATACACTTTATCTCTCTTAAATGGTTGCGTTTTTTTGATGGCTCCGTCCGCACTGCAGGGGTTTGTGTATGTGTGAACGGACAAAGTACAGTTCGAATAAAGAGTTCATTTTTCGTATGTAAAAAAAAAACCCCCCAAAAGGGTGTGGCGGGGAGCAGTGGTAGTAGAGCATCGCTTCCGAGGGAGAAGGAAATGTTTGAAAATACTAACATTGCGTGTATTGGTAACAAAGTGCGTCCCGGGTTGGGGAGAGGAACAAGAGCACACAGCTAAGTAAACACGAAAAATAATCAACGCGAGACACGTTCGCTGGTCGTGCCAGGGGCTGGGGTTGCCAACTTTACCAACCATCGCTCGGTGTGCATCGCTCCCGCCCGCTCTCTTGATCCTTGGTATGACCAGTGTTATTGCACGCCATACCAGCTTCACCACACATCGTGGCAAGCAGGTAGAGAGGAAGGAAAAAAAGGAACGAGATAATAAAACTAAACGAAAAACACGCGAGCAATTTAGATACGAACACGCTGAAAAGTGTAATCTCGCAAAAATGGAATAGCGTTCGACAACACCTGCCCACTGCCATACTACCATATAGTGCTGCGCCACACTGTGCTATGGATGCTGGGAAGCTAGACGCATCAAAAATCGGCAACAAGCGAAGGTAGCTTATGGTGGGATAAGGAGCGGCAGGGAGAAGGGGGGGGGGGGTGTATGGTGAGAGGAAAATGGCGCTTTTTACATTAATGCATCAGACAAGTGCATTTGCATATGTGCATACACACACACATTGGTTGGCAAGGGCTGTATGATGTTGCACCATATTTGCTGCACTCGGTGCCTGTGTGCCCATCACGTACCGTGCTGTGTGTTTGTTTGAACAACTTTCATCAATAAAAATAATAATATAGGGTATTTTTGGGTGGATCCTTGTTGATCCTGTGCGGTTGGGGGCAAAGTGTTTGGTGTGCGTTAGTGTAGTAGGGGGTAGTTTGCACATTTCCGAAAAGAGGGGGTTAAGTTTTGTGATTCAATTTCCTATTATTTAATTGCAGCATCCGAACGCCAGGTGCATGTGAATCAGATTTAGATTACATTTCATAGATTTTAACCTAACGGTTTCACGTTAAAGTACGCATTTCTGTGGATGATATATTAAACCCGACGAGCTGTTTTTGAGGAAACCATTCACATAGTGCTCGAGGAATGTTTACATCGAGATTTTTATTCAACCACAGTATGATATGGAAAAGAGGATGAAAGTCGGGGTGTATAGTAGTTATTGGTTCTTTTTCCATAAAACGTTTGGTTCAAATGAAAATACAAATATAAAAAATCAACCTATATGCGATTGAACATAACAAGTTTAAAATAGACGCTTTCATTGGAAAGGTAATCAAAAATAGGAATAAAGCCAAAATGATGGGTAATATGTTTCTCTGGAATGTTTTTTGTTTTTTTGGATATGTTTTTTCCTGGAAATTTCAGGTTGTTGGAGTTTTCCTGGAGTTTTTTTAATGGTTGTTATGTTCGTTTTTTCTCTTGTTACTACTAATTATTATAGTTTTTTTATTATGATTTTATTAAAATAGCTACTCAGTTTTATCATTGTTATTGTTAACTTTATTACAGCAAGATATTTTACAATGCAAGAAAAGAACACAAAACGTGAGTAAATCATGTCAAATTCAAACCCCTTTTCTAAATATAGCGGAGAGCCTTTTATCCGGCTGTCCGTTTATTCGTGCTGTTGAGAAATGAAAGATCAATACGAAGGTGACATTTTGTTCTGAGGAGGGTATATGAAAAAAAAAGTTAGCAGAGCACATTGTCATTACAAAAACACTATAATTCATGGCAAATTTCAATTATTCTCATTAAATAACGTAAAGTTAATAGAAACTGGTTAATTTTTATGAAAATATAACATAAATTTCTAAAAATCAGGAATTTGTGATGTAATATATTCTTTGACTCACTATTCGTGTTGTTCGCATATTCGGGCAAGGTTTAGTTCCGATAAGCCCGGATAAACGGGCTCCACTGTATTAATAAGCAAGAAGGTTCTATTAATCTACATCATTTGTGCCATTTATTACTGGGTAGAAACTGTACCAATCGCCACATACTGTGCCAAAAGGACATACTAATTCGATCGGCAGTCCCATTGTACAGTCGTCAACTAGAACGACTCAATAAAATGCCCGTCGTAAAGGCCGGCATGTCCACGTAGGACGTTACGCCAAATATAAGAAGAGAAGAAGAAGACTAATTCGATTCTATCCCTCTGTTAAAACAAGATCGCAAAATGACTTGAAGGTATAAGTGAAGCTTCGTTCTTGTACACTTGCATTTCCCGAAACGTTGCAAACGTTGTGATTTAATTGTGATTTGAATTGCGAGAACCTCTCGCTGTGCCTGCCAACTTGCCAACAATGAGCAAAACGCAGTGTTCAATCGTTAACCTCCATCCTTCCCTTAAACCCCTTGCCCAGAATTACTATCTTTATTGCCAGAATATGCCTGCAATGCATAAAGCAGCTCAGAAACGGAGGCTGGTCAACAATCACTGTTGACCCCTAACGTGAAGTCCGCTCCCCTTACTACTCCGTTAACCATTTCCCCTCCGATTCTCTAAATCGTAAAACAAACAATTAGGTTGACTGGTTGTTCGGTGCAACTTTTTTGTCCTTTTTCGGTAAGCACCGCCAGCAGCACGCGTGTTTCTTCAAGATGCTGTGCCCGAGGAGTGCAAGCCCAATGCAGGCCACCGATCCCTTATTTGGTCAGTGATGAAAGACGCCTTCGGTGTAGACTCTCGGTCGTCGTCGTCGTCGTCGTCGTCGTCGTATGCGAACAAAATAGCGAGAGTGAGAAGGAGAGCCAAGCAAAACAGGTCCATCGTAACCTCCATTTCGACGACAATATCAAAACGACGACCACACCAACCTCTCGAAGGCGTGCTATTATTGTTGTGCGCTTTCGATCGGAGAATCCATTCATTGTCCTTTATGCTTTTCGCTGGTTGTTTCTGTGTTTGGAGCACCGTCTGCTGGTCGGTTTATGGTTGCGGCGGCGATTGCATCGTACCAGGACGCCCTGGTTGGGGGTAGATAGTAAGGGTCGCATTTGCAAGGGTTTGCGTCTAGAGGCGACCATCCAAGAACGAAACCTTGAGACTGGGCATAATAAAATCACTCTGTTTCTGGTGTTTTGCTGGGCGGATGCTATTCCCGTGCTGTGTCGATCATTATGATACTTTTACGATGCATACAGCTGGTGCATAACGAGTATGGGCGTACCAACAATATTGAAACTACTGTCAATGCGTTTGAAATGCGGGCGAAGATATGGGCACGTAAACATGAAAATTGAAGTCAGCAGTTAAGTGAATTGGTACCTAGGAACGAATGGTTTTTGTTTTGTTGGAAGAGTGTAATTCACGCGTACCACTTTTCAATTGCTTGAAGGTCATTGGTTTGGAAGTTTGTGTGCCAAACAAAGAAGTCACATGGACGTTGTTATATTTGGAGAGTGTGCAGTTAGATTTGAATTAAAAATTGAAATACAATGAAGAAACTGAACCAAGTGGCCTGTGAATCAACTTTTTAGTATTTATAGCGATCTTATTGTGCAATTTTTGGTACGATAAGCCTTCAAATGTAAAGTTCAGTAGTAGAGACATCACTGTACGAGAATGCGCCAGGGAAATCATTCCACTTACCGATGATTGAAGACCGCAAAAGTGTAAATTTTTAGCTTCTTCTTTTTTATTATTTATTTATTTAATTATTTATTTATTTATAAAATGTTCTAACATATATGTGGCCTAAGCAACTTGACAACTATCCTATGTTATGCTGAACTATCACTAATTATTCTATTAAGAGCTGATCGAAAACATTTGTATGATATTTGTCCGTGATTTTGAAAAGAATAGAGCGATTAAATTAAAATACACACAGATTAAAAACTCTAAACATGGACAACAAAGGTTTATTAGAGCTATACTATCGCCTCCTAATATCAAAAGCTATACTGTGTGTCCTAATGTCCAGCTATATTGTCTCGGTCCTAATTTACTTGTTAGAGTACTAGTTGCTCTATTGATTTTGCCCAGCAACTCTGAGAAGTCTTTTGGAATCCCGCCCAAACTGATAAGGCTACTTAGAATGACTATGACCAACGTCATTTGCCTGTCTCCTATTCAGCTTGGCGCTGAAGTGGGCCATCCGCGACTCGAGGCTGGAGACTTCGGGTTCCTGAAATACGCTGATGATATAGACACCATTGGTATTCGGTTCTCCTATGTAGAAGCCTACCAACTTGATGGACCACTTGATAGATACAAAGATTAATGTAGTTTTATAGAGATAGGGTAAATGTTCCAATAGTGGTGCAATTTGTAGGGGTACAGATGTGCTTTAACAGATTTAAAGTAATATCTTTTATCTTCGCAATCATAACCATTTTTACCATCAAACACAATATATTTACGCAAAAAATACATATTTTATGACTGCTTCATTATATTTACCGTTATATATATATATATATATATATATATATATATATATATATATATATATATATATATATATATATATATATATATATATATATATATATATATATATATATATATATATATATATATATATATATATATATATATATATATATATATATATATATATATATATATATATATATTTTTTTTTTTTTAGTGAAAACAATACGGCCAATCAAAACTATGCTGGAAAAAATCTGGAATCTCCTGTTTTTATTGGTTTTATGACTATAGGAACATGACTATAGGAACATGCCATTTTTGTGTACTTACAATGGCACTATGGTAAAAAGCTCTTCAAAATGCTAAAATATCGTCAAAAGGCAATTAATTTAAGCAAATCAATAACATTTCATGACAGTTATGTTGAAAAAGTAATAACTGCGTTGTTATGTGGTCATTGACAGTCAGTAATGAAATCCTAAAGATTTTGGTAAAATGTTGATACATCTCACAACCATTTTTCTGTCACTATGTAACGGAATGGGCCGGTCTGGTGGTACAATCGTCAACTCGTACGACGTAACAACATGCCCGTCATTGGTTCAAGCCCCGAATGGACCGTGCATCCATACGTAGAGCTGACTACCCTGCTATGGTAACAATAAGTCGCTGAAAGCCAAGCTCACTTCACTACTGGGTATAGGCAGGCCTTGACCGACAGCGATTGTTGTGCAAAAAGAATAAGAAAAGATGTAACGGAATGGTCGGATTTAACTTTTAAACCCTTTGTAAAAGACCAGAGCACATTTAACAATAACATAAATAACTTAATTACTCTTAAATTATCGTATGGAGTGCATTTTAGCACAATACCAGCACTGTTGGTACTACTACCATTATAGGTACGTTTATCCTATTCTCTTGGAAAACTCGAAAATAAAATCAATCATTTGATAACAACTATTTTTTATTGCAAACTCTGAATGCTTCCAATGTTGTCCGGTCATTGGGTCATATCAATTGTTATTGGTATAGAGTGATCCTGTATATAACGTAAATTGATTTGTAAAAGATATAAAGAGGATATAAGAATGATAATCATTTTCTTAGAATGCCAATTATTGCCTTTCTGGTTTATGCGTATTGACTCATTGATAGTTTGTTAATTTTTAGTAATAAGAAGAAAAATATTCTCTAGAAGAAGTCCGATAAAGCTATTTAAAAATTAGTTATTTTGAAAAAATAAAAATATTTTGTAGAGTATGTGCGATATTTTTAACATAGGATGCGTTTCAATGACTTATAAAATAACATCTCACCTGGGGTCGATGTTACCTGAGGATTTGTCATAATTTAAGCATCTCGTATATAAGCATCAAGCCCCTCGTATAAGTGCTAAAATCTATCCTATATACTCAATGATAATTTCTATACAGCGTCGGTTCGTGGAAGTACCTTTACCACGTTTGCCTTATGAGTTTTATGAGCCTTATGAGAGTCTGTTTTTTCTTACGCATCAAGTTTGAATAGGAGACAGGTAAAGCGCGTCCCTTTGGCGCAATTTGACGAAGTTTCAACCGTTTTCCACCGGACACTGTATATGAAATTATTTTCAAACTGGAAAGATATGTATTTATTTTACATTTTCTATTTATAAAAAAAACAGCAACAGAAGGATTGCAAAAAAAAAAACAATCATTATAAAAAGTGTAATTTTAAAAGCACGTCACAATACCTGACAATGTTGTTAGTGGACTAAACTGCTCAACCCTGTACAGTAGTTTGTTAGCACACCCGGGTACATAATTTGCATCACTTATCTTTTTATTATTTCATCATGCTTAAAAAAGCACAATATAGCTGATGTACTAGCACCAGTTGCAATAACATTTGCGTATGCAGTCCGGAGACTTTTGCTCCGACTGTAGTTGGTTAGCATTTTCCATTGTTTGGCTTGGCATTGTGACGGAATGCTTTAAAGGATGCACCATAAACAGACACACAAATACACTAGACGCAGAGCTGCATAGGAAACTCGTTTCGATCGTGTATTGCATCCGTTGTTTCACGAGCGGGGTAGCGTAATATGGACTTAATTAAGTCCGGCTATCATCAGGGTAGCGCCAGTAATTAAAACCCTTTGGAACCCCTCTTTACGCGCGCACCGGCCGATTTGGTGATGCGAAATAAGTATGCTTTTGTTGTGGCAAAAGCATGATTTCTTTTATTTAGTAGCGCCCTTTGTTCCGAACTTTACTGAGCCTAATGGTAATGTTTGGTCTCTGGAGCAGAGCGAGAAGCGAATAAAATTATGTAGATTTTTGCTTTCATCGTTTATATTTTATCTGTGCGTTTATTGAGCGTTGGTTTGGTGAAAGAGGGCAAGTTTGGTTTGAATTTTCTTCCATTTTTTTGTTGGTTGTCTTTTCAAAATCGCACCCGTACAAATAAAGCACTAGCAGCTGTGAAAGACATTGTCCCTCCGTGTCGCCCCGTTTCACTGATTACCTTTGATGGCGTTGGTCACACTTGAACCGTAAAATAGCCACCGACAGACAAACGATAAAAGTTGTTTTAATAATGCTAATAATGCTAATATCGGCCAGCACTGGTCGGAGGAACGCTCCGGTGTAAGAAGTGCCATTGTTGCCGACGCCTGGAATGGCGCTCACGGGAGCAATCACGCGAAAGCTTGCCACAGCTTGCCACACCGCCGCCGCTGGGGTCACGAACGTCGTTGCGCGCTGCCCGATTTTCAATTAAGACTTTGCCATTATCACGTATCCAGCGTATCGTTTGTGTAGCCAGCCACCCGGCAATGGCGGCCGGCATAATGGACGGGAAAAAAGTCAAGCTTGCAATCTCCAATTTTCCACCCCTTATGCTAAATCTCCCTTATGTCGTTGATGTGGCGTGGTGAAGCGTGGGCTAGAGAGGAAGCTTTTCATTCGTGTGCACAGGGCCATCGGCACAGGACCTCCCGTAACGAGGATCACATTTAGTGACAGCTTTTCGGAATTGGGGGAATTGGGGCCGGTGAAACGGGCAAACAGAGATTATCATCATGGTGTGGAGACTTTGGTTAATTTTCTGGCGACAGCAAGAAATGTGCTTTGTTTCTGCCCTCGAGACACACACTGTGCGAGATGATTTCGCACACCGCGTTGAGCGAAGATTATGAATGTTGTTGTTAGAAATAATCATTCGTTCAAGATGCAATTGAAATGGCTTTTAAAACGCTTCAAAATAGTAGTTTGTGCCAAAAAAGCTCACCTTGCTCCATAGAGCTCGTTACTTACAGTAACCGTTCATCGGTCCAGCATTGTAACACCAACGTAGAAAGGTATTTGGCTCTACTTTAGAGCGAGCATCCGAAACTCCGGAGATTGGCTAAAGGTTAATTACGGGGGCAAAATACCAGTATACACCTTCTGCACCCAAAGAGACAGAGAGAGAGAGAGAGAGAGAGAGAGAGAGAAAGGTTGGGAGTGGTCTCAGGCAATCAGTAACTGACAAAAACCAACTTAACCAAGGAGCGAACTACTGGGATAAGCTTATACGCGCGCTTGCCCCATTGCCACCGAGCTCTGCCCCGGCCCTGTCTCGGACCCGCCCACCAGCTAATTTCGTCGAATAAATTATGCATCCCTACGGCTGTGGACCGGTGGGGGTGCAGGTGTGCACGCGCCACCGGCTTTGCCTTCCCTTTGGTCGTTGGGTTCACAAGAAAATCAATTAGCATCATTACTTATGCAGACTAAACCGTTTCCGGGCTCACGCTCGGGAGGCGGACGGATGCGTACATACGCGTAGATGCGCCACATATCAACCACCGGGCACAACACAGGCAGCGCTGGATCCACACCGGGCCCACGGTACTGCACGGATCTGCACAGAAAGGCTAATGAATTTATCGTCGCGTTGCACGGTGTTAACAGCCGCTCCGCTCAATTTGTGTGTGTGTGTGCGTGTGCGTGAACGTGTATGGGTTTAGTTTAACTAATGTGCTACTATCTTCTCCGTTTCAGTTTCTTGGCCAGGCCACCGTGGAAGGTGTGATGACACAGGGCGAAACGTAAATCTATGGAGGATAATTAACACTTTTGCCATTGTGTAGGGTGAAAAGCGATAGGTAAGTGTTGGTTTGCCCGTACATCTTCTCTACAATGCCACTCCGCTCGAAGCGTTCGAACAACAAGTCGTAATAAATGTCAGAGTATGATCGTTTCAATGTAACATGCGTTCCTTCTTCTTATTCCAAGCTTTTTCTTTTGCCATTCTTCTTCGATTTGGCAGAACGTTATGCCTTATGGCAATTTTAGTTGTGAAAGCGAATGAAGCGTTTAATCACTATACAAAGAGACCTTGTCTCTTACGCTAATGTCCACGATTGTTCATACGTTGCAAAAATACTGCAGGGAATAGTTAGCCGACGTGCGAGTTGTACTACTGGTTCAAAACAGGAACTGTATCGGTTCCAGGACCGATGCAGGTTCAAAATTCGTGCTAAATTCAAAACCAGGTATAGTATCAGGACCGGATATAATACAGATTTCCAAAATCGGAATAGATTAGTGAATGGTTACAGGGCCGATATGGATTTGTGATCTGTTGCCACAGATTTACTAATTGAGTAATGGTCAGGCAAAATCGAGCGAATCGCCCAAAGCGAGTAAATTTCTTTTTCGCTCGACCGAGCGAACAAATGAAGAGAGGAGTTTCCGGAAAAGCCTCAGTTAATCAAAAGTGTGCTAAAAAGGTGTTTATAATTTATATCTCTACATGATCAGTTCCAGTTCATAGTCAATGGTACAGTTTAACCTAGTACAGAATGGATTCGTGGTTGTTTCCAGGAACGGTATGGGTTAAGCATCAATTCCATATTTGTTCTTTGTTATTTATTAAGTTAAATTCGACGGAACGCGAGTGGCCCTCTTGAAGCGTGTTCGGATTCATTATATTAAAGTCACGTTTCAGTCATGGATTTGTCACGTTTAGTTTTAGGTAAAAATAATTAACGCGTAGAAGATCGCACGGCATGAATACAATTTAACAACGCAGCGCGCGACATGTCATGTTGATGACGATCAGAAATACTGCCCTATGAGGATATCGTAAATCGCGCAAACAAAACATTAGGATTTATTTTTAAGATGACAAGAGATTTTAGTGACCCGACTGCCATTACCGCACTTTATGCTAGTCTGGTTAGATCTATTTTAGAATACACGTCTATTGCGTGGTGTCCTTACACGCACGTGTGGATAGAGAGGATAGAATCAGTCCAAAGAAAGCTATCTCATTACGCTCTTCGGATGTTACCCTGGCATGACCGCTCTCGGTTGTCACCCTACGAATCGCGTTGTCTACTACTGGGTCTTGAGACGTTAAGCAACCGCAGGAAAAATGCTCAGGCTCTGTTCGTAGCAGGAGTTCTGAACCGAACGATAGACGCACCGCGTATCCTAGAGCATATCAATTTCCACGTACCCAGAGTAGCAGCCCGGCATCGTGTATTTCTCCCACTCGATCGAGGCAACACGCGTTACGGAAAAAACAACTGAGCGTTGCAGTGCTGTTGCTTCAAAGTCTCCAGGCCAAGCAGCGCACAGTGCCCCTCATAGTCCAGCTGGACACTCCAGGAGCGCAAAGCGAACCGCGTGATCTTGCGCTGGATCGATTCTAAAAAGGTCAGGGGGTGAGCAGCTGGTAGATCAATGGTAGATACATTGAACGCGTAGTCGTAGGCTAAAGCACCAAATCATTCACAGAGTACCAGGACTGGAAGGCACTTAGAGTGGCTTGGAGGTGTTTTTTTTTAAATAGAGACTTTGAGTCAATTGGCTTCATTCGCCTATTATAATCGGTTGATTAATTCTAAGCTTAAAATCTAACATTCTTCTTTGCAAGTCATTTGTGGCTGGCAGTTACCTTATACCGGTTAATCTCGGTTTGCGTAAAGCTATTTTCTGATTAGAGTTCTTTATAAAGGCTAGTTATACGAAGGAATTTTAACAGTTTTCGCTATCATTCGCTGTCTGGTGAGAGGATGATGTCGATGCTGTGGTCCAATTTGCAGGGAATGCGTTCTGCTGAATAACCATGGCAGCATTTTTTGCAATAAAAAGGTGTGAGTGAGCCGGGTGTGTAATGGCGGAATTAGTTTGACTGATCACGAATATGCACAGGAACAGATTCGCATATGCATATTGATTCAAGATCAAGTACCAGGACGAGTATGAGTTGAGTATCAGTACCACGGCTGGTAGTGGTTTAATATTAGTTTCAGTTTCGATTTGGTTTCGGTTATAAGTCATCGGATAGCTCGTCACAAGTTCCTGATTTGGATTAAGGTTTAAAGTATTTTCTTTTAACATACACATCAGAGTAAAGGTTATCGTTGCGTAGCCTTGTAATCAGGCTAAATAAACTATTTACTTTCAAATTTCACGTAAAGTATTTTAAATGTTGACTTTGGGTTTGATATCAATAACATTTAACAATGATAAATTTAATCAATTTTTGGATGGTTCCTCCTGTATAATAAAAACAAAGATAATTAATAAAACAGTTTATAAACCAAAAGCTTTGAAAATACAAGGTTGCCCAGGGTGTTTTGGTTATTTTTCGAGAATTTTTGGTTGCTTTCCATAGTTTTTTGGGAATTTTCCAGATTTTTGTTGGTTCAATTGTAATGATGTTCAATGGGACAATACCAATAAGTCGTAGGAACGAACCAAAAATCTATGGGATACGATGAATAAATCGTGAGACGAGCCCAAATAATTACAGGGAACCAACCAATAAATCGTGGGAAACTCTGCAATAAGTATGCATGGGCTACATTTGAAATATTTCATGGTATTGTTTAAAAAGCATGGCTCAAAACAGAACAGTAGTAACAATGAAAAAAGCTTCTGGCAATTATGAATCAATCACAACATGTAGCAGGCATCATATCATAGAAACGAATGGTGGTAAATTCAAAAGTGTTGTAGAAATATAATACAATGTAGCATTAATATAAGAAAACTCTACACGCTTCCATACAGTTTCCTTTGTTCGGATGGAATAACTATTCTCCTGTGTTCATGCTAGAAACGATCATCCAATAGCTTCTTTGTTCCGGCGCCTTACAATCGGCAACCCAAACCGGCCGGTATAATAACCGTTTATCAAACACACGCACCAACCGGCTCGTACAATGGCGCTTCGCACCGTCCTTACGCATGTCTCGGGAACGTTCAACAGTGCCACCAAACGTCGCTCACTTACCCAGTGTCGCCGATATATATATATGTGTGTGTGTGTGTGAAGATCCAGACAAGCAAGGATCGTTAAGAGCAGAGACCGTATGTGAAAAGTGGCATTACTGCCAACACGTTGAAATTTATTCACAAAACTATACAGCCCCGAACATTCGTGTCATTTGCCGTGGTCCCAAGTAATGGGGCCAAGTAACCGAATAGACCCTCCGGAGAGAGAGTAGAGAGGTAAAAATGATGCCAATGGCTGTGTCTGTGTGTGTGTGTGTGTCTGTTATGCTACACACGGGAAGTAAATTATTCTCCGGCCAAGAACCGCAGCACTATCCCCGGAAGTAAGCCTGGGCAGAATGTAAAAACAGGTTTACATGGCGTCCGGGGACAATTTTGGGGAAACCGAACCGAACGACGGCAGCGCAAAGTTTCTAATATAACCCCCAATGTAATAAATAAGACAATACGGCGATGGTAAAGGTGACTGAGGATAGGGTGGTGGTAGTGGCTCTTATTTCGGTGGGTAAAAACTGGACCGTCGATTCCTCTACCCCTCGCCCGCCGGGAGGAATCGAAATCGCCCAGACGTGCCTGTGCAGCTTAAGCATCAAATTGATTCGAAAAGATTCGTTCCAGCTTTTCCTTAAGGACCGATTAGAGGTAGTGTGAAAGTGGAGATACTTACTTACTTACTTATCCGGCGCTACAACCGCTTTACGGAAAGTGAAAATATGTTACTATTTTTCTAGTAATCACCACAAAACAAGAACACACATAACGTTTTTTGCTTAAAAGATAGGCAATTGAATTTTTCTTTAAGTTTTAATTTTTTTTCTAAATGACCCTGTTCAAATTTGTCCTTTGAGAGAATACAATGACCTCCAGTTTGGTCATTTTATTCATTTTATTTTTGCACGTTTTTAGACGAAAAACTACCAAAATTTTTATTTTCGCGCTTACGCTACCTCTGATCCCACCTTTACAGCTAAATGGATAAGGGAGCGGTCATTCGCAGGGTCAACTGAAGTCGGGCGCATAGCCAGGGATTGGACCGTAATTTTCCCACAAAGTCTAGCATATTGGTAGCTTGTTTTCTTTTGTTTTGTCTGGAAAACACATCGCCCGGTTGCGGTTTGGCTACGGCACAACAAAAGGAAAGTTAAGATTAGAACATATTTATAACGATAAAACAACCGCATGCGTTTGTGTGTGTGTGCGTGCGTGTGTTTGTGGCCCATTTTGTTACGATTGGTGTGATAAAAACAACGTTCAAAGCTATGTATTTTTATGCTCTACCGATAGCAACATTTGATTTGATTCGAAACTTCTCGAAACTGACCGACGGGCCGGCCAATGGAAACTAATGTGAACGTAAGAAACTCGGTTACGGTACCGGACCGCACCACCACAACACGTACACAGGTAAATCATGCCGATAAAAGTTGATCCCTATCATGCATCATCTCGTTACCGTTGTGGGAGTCCGTGTGCATGAAATGTCGTCGTGGATCGTGGGCAAAAAGTAAGTAAGTAAGTTCGTTGACCATTGCAACCGTGCTCGTGCGAAGATCGAGGTGACCCGCTGGTGCGGGTCGTGCAGTTAAACTCCCGAAAGTTACAGCCATTTCCGTCTCACGGGTCACGCTGCTGTTAATCATAACATATGGTGCACAATTATCGTAAAGTGCGCACCCAAAAACACGATCTTTTCAGCGCTCTTTCTTATCTCAACGGGGCTGGTGTGGTTGAAGGTTTACTTTCCCTTTCCTGTGATTGCCGTCTGGGTATGGTGGCACACGTGCGTGCACGGGTGTTGATGGGTGATTTTGCGAAGAAAATGCTTTTAGTTGATTGAAACCATTGGGCGGCCAGCTAGTGGGATGGAGTCGGTATGTCGGTGGGATTACGAGAAAAAAACGAATGTTATTACATGTATCCACCTATGGATTGTTGTTGGTGCGTTATGCTTTTGGTTGGAGTGTAAATGTTGTGATGTGGATGGTATTTTACACCTTTGTTTTGAATTGTCTTACGAGATTATTTAGGATATAACGCCACCCAATTGAAATATGTTTGAACCATAGCTTAGCTAATATGCTTGATCACATTCGGTGTTAATTAAAGCTATTTTCTAACACAAATTTCTTCTTCTTCTATGGGCGCAACAACTGTTGTCGGTCAAGGCCTGCCTGTACCGGTAGTGGGGCTCGGCTTTCAGTGACTTATTGATTACCATAGCAGGATAGTCAGTTCTACGTATTAGTGATGTGTAAATACATTTTTTCCGGAGTCGGATCGATCCGACTCCTGCACCCCTCGGAGTCGGACTCGGAGATGCCCCGGACTGTTTAGCGGGGAGGGGGGGAGAGGGGTTGCGCACGGGAAAACCCTCGGACTCAACGACTCCGAGTCCGGAACAGTCCGGATCAGCCCGGATCAACCCGGATTAGTCCGGATCAGTCCGGATCAGTCCGGATCAGTCCGGATCAGTTCGTGTAAATTGTTACACCTTTTCGTACATATTCGATGCCTTACTTGAAAGTCAATGAACTCATCAAAAATTGTCTAAACGATAATGGACAGTCATTTTGGGAATTAGCAATTGCAACGTCAACTTAACCTACTCGCCCGGACTCTACCGGATTCGTTCAGACTCAGCCGAACTCACCCAGACTGATCTGGAATGATACGGACTGATCCGGACTGATCCAAGTTGATCCGGAATGATCCAGATTGATCCAGATTGATCCGGACTGATCCGGACTGATTCGGACTGATCCGGAGTCAAATCCGGTTATGGTCCGGAGTCTGAGTCATATTTTACGCACCGGAGTCAGAGTTGATCCATGACTCCGCTACGGATTACCCATCACTACTACGCATGGGGGCACATTCCTTTCGGGGCTTGAACCCATGTCTGGCATGTTGCTCGATCGTACGAGTTGACGACAGTACCACCAGACCGGGAAATAAGAGAGTGAGGAAAGAGATACGTTGGCTAACGATCGTGTGATATACTTTGATCTCTCTCTTTAAATTGTCTACCGGAATGGTGTAATAAGAAGCAGTAAACATTGATTCGACGTTTGACCACCGAGGTCCAAACGTGTTTGGTTTTCAAAGTGACGGTTTCAGAGTGTGTTTGTGTCTGATACAGCGATCCAGTGATACAAGTCGGGATAAGGTAGACAGAGGGAGGGAGAGAAACGTGAAACATGGAAGTTCATGGCCCAGGAGGGGCATTCTCCACGGAAACTATTATGAGATTCTCGAATATTCCTGTTGATGGAAGCAACAACGTCTAACAAAGACCTAAGCCGAGTTAATGCATTCCTAATAGCAAAAATACTGAACAATGCGATTATTGGAAAACCGACTCAGGTAAATCGCCTGAAAGATAGTAAACTGTTAATACGTGTACGTAACCAGAAACAGGCGAAAAAAATAATGACGATCAAATCAATTCCGGACTATGGAGGGGAAATAGTAGTAAAGACAAAAGAACACCCCACACTAAACACATGAAAAGGCATAATAAAATGCCCTGACATTGAGTTTCTGACCGAAGAAGAAATCATGGCAGGACTCAAAGAACAAAGAGTAGAAGAGGTCAGCATCATGAAAAGAAAAATAAACGACAAACTAGTAAATCCTAGAACGGCAATAATAACATTTAAGGCAGGAAAAGTCCCTCGCATGCTAGACTTCGGATTGTACCCACTGAAAGTGGAATTCTACATCCCAAGGCCCATGCGGTGCAAAACGTGCATGAAGCTCGGGCACACAAGAAAATGGTGTAATGAGGAAAGAATATGAGCTAACTGTAGCGAGCCAGTGCATCCGAACACATTTAAAAAAATAAAATGTGTGTCGTGTGGAGAACCACACAACACGCTCGACAAAACTGCCCTATCTTCCAGGACGAAACGGAGATAAGCAAAATTAAAGCGGAAAATAGAACAAAGCATGCAGAAGCAAAACTATTAGAAGACGGCAATGCCCTGTAATACCCACAAGAAGACACAACCAAACACACAACAGAGAGAAAAAAATCATTATGTACGAAATGGACACTGTATCCAACGGATCGTTCGGATCGGACGAGTCCATCTATGTACAAGAAATTAATGAGACACCACAAATTGCCTCGACAAAAAGAATAGAATTGTGGAAGAATATATCATTACAAATGCTGAAACTGATCAATCCGATGAAAATGAAAAATTTCAAATCTTTAAATAGATTACACCATGAGATCAAACATATACCGAAACGAAAGAATGATAATAATGAATAGCATACAACCAGACAAAACTCGAGAAAAAGGAGACACAATCTGCATAGTAGCGTATTTTTGCCAAGGGGAAAATACTCATTACTGATCACTTATAATTTTTTTTCATTTTGAGAATCTCCATATCAACAACAGAGGGCCATATTAGCAAACACATTCTTAACAGCTAAACTTTGGTACATAGGATCAATAAAATCAGCGAACAAAAACATACAGCAATGCTCACATCTCTACTTGGTGAGTTCATGTGGCCTAAAGGTGGGCTGAGAGTCAGTATGAACCAACTTGGCCTATCCAAAGCTAAAGGAGGTCTAAATCTTCTTCTACCAAACATAAAGCTACCATCATTACTGATCAATAGACATCTCAAAAAAAAAAAAAAATAATATGCCTTTTACCTCAAAATTCATGCTAAAAATAGAAAACCCTCCAAACATTCAATCAGTGCCAAAATTCTATCCATGTTTGGAAGTAATAACAAAAGAATGTGCTTATTTAACAGATTCAATCATTCAAAAACCCACAGCAAGTGAAATACATAAAACAATGATAATCTTTATTCCTTCTCCTTCAATTACACAAAGTACATACCCAGCATTAAATGGAACAAAATATGGCGAAATATTAAATCAAATGAACTCAGCTCAAAACAAAGAACCTTATACTATTTGCTAGTAAATGAAAAATCAAAAAAGATTAGATCAAAAAATCAAACATAATTACAAATCGGTAATCAGTCGAAATTGCTCTTTTTGCGGAATTATTGAAAAACTACAACACAAATTTAAAAACTGCAGAGAAATTGAAGATCACTGGAAAATGTTTAAAGAAATTATTGAATCGTACCACATAAAACCTCTTGCATTCAACGAATTATCTAAACCAGAACTGAGAGGCATAAATAAGTAAAATGGCAAAAAAAATCATGAGTCTTCTCATAAACTACATAGAATTGATATAAAATAATGAAATAAAACAAATAACGAATAAAAACACGTTGAAGGTCATGATTAGTTAGGAAATAGTTTGTAAGCAAATATACGGATTTGTATTGTTTTAATAAAAAAAAACCAAAATATCTGTGTTAGATATTATACATATGGAAAGCTTTATTTAAAATGGAAAGTGAGAATTTTTGAAGAATAGATAAAGCGTGAACGCAATAAGAGATTCGATGATAAGAAGGCAATGAACTAACGATGAATTCGAATGCAGAATAAAAGATGAAGTAATGTACTCTATATGAGCAAACGAACAAACGAGCAAAAAACCTCAGAAAACCAAAAAAAACATTAAATTGAACTGTAAACCTGGTAATGTCTTAACCTTGCCTTTACAGCAAAAAGGACATATGGCCTAAATTTCCGATCCTAGTGTTTATAGAGGTTGGTGAATAAAACCACCAGTTGACCAGGACTGGTTTTAAGAGGGCCCAGGAAGCTGGACTCTGAAGCCGAACCGCATATAACCTCACAAAGAGAAGAAGAAGTAAAGAGAAGAAAAACATAACAATCCTCTCCAGTTATTAAAAAAATATAGTAAATTACAATTTAGTTTCATAATATTTATTGAAATTTTATTTTGAAAATCTATCGGATAAATATGTTTACAAAAACAGTTATCTAGAAAAGAAAATCCATCAAACAGTCAAAACGGATACAAACCTAATACAATGGAATGTTGAAAGATTAAAAGGATTTAGTAGAAAAGTCTATGCTCATGATGAAGCGTATCGCAAGTTCTTACACAGGCTGAATTCTGCCTGAAACTTGAAAAGACAAGGATAGATATAGATGGGGGATCGATTGCGAAGGAGGATAGGAGAGCAGGAACATAAAGTTAATAAGATAGGAGACTGGCGATAAATGGGATTGCGCATTTGAATCTCAAAATTTAATGTCGGACAAGCCCCTGCCCGGTGCTTGCAGTGGATATAATAAGAGGGCCCATGAGTGCTATAACTGTCTAGAAATCTACGCAACAATGACACGCGTCTATTTCCTCTAATTTCCCTAACCTTTGTTTAACGGTACCTTCTGCAGTGGTCTATGTTACGTAGGAACAGTCCAATTTTGATACGGTCCCAGCAGAAGTACAGTGTCTTGGTTCATGCATGGGTCTCGTTTTACAGTGGCCATGCGTTTATAGTGATTTTCGAGTCAGAATTTGCCAACAAATATGCAACAGCTGTGCTTTGATGCAATAATTTATTAATGCAGCAGAACCCCTCATAACGAGTGTGACCCATTACAGTGACTCACTCGTTATGCAATTTTGCAACGAGTGTGTTTTGCAATTTGTATGAAAAGTGAAATAATTGGATCCAGGACAAGAAAAGTTCTGATATATAGGTGTTCTTCTTCTTCTTCTCGTTGGCTCAACAACCGTTGTCGGTCAAGGCCTGCCTTTACCACTTGTGGGCTTGGCTTTCAGTGACTAAATGATTTCCCCCCATAGCAGGATAGTCAGTCCTACGTATGGCGGCACGGTCTATTTAGGGATTGAACCCAGGACGGGCATGTTGTTAAGTCGTACGAGTTGACGACTGTACTACGAGACCGGATATATAGGTGTTATATACACATAAAAAATTAAAAATTTATTAAGAATGCTAATAATTTCGAGGATTTTTCTAGATCACTATTTTATTGTCTTTATTATTTAGTCAGGAAAAAATCACAAATAGTCGACTTTTTTCAGCCTTTTCTTTGACACTTAACGGGCATTAAAAATAACGTTTGTTTCATACACTCCATTGCTTGTAGAGCTTCAATATTGTCTGATGATGATGTTTGCGGACATATGTGGAAACAGTATTCCATGTTTTTAACATCTTCTGTATGTCTTCAGTTAATTGTTGATTAATCTTTTCTGTTGATGCGGAAGCTTTCTCTTCGGAATTAGTTTTTTGCAATTCAATAAGTTCTTTTGGGATTGCCATTTGCTCTGTTAGAATTTCATCGATGTCGTTTTTGGAGTGAAGTATGAATTAAACGTGTAAAATATTGTTGTTAATTCGCCGAGGGTTCAAGTGCTAATGTCTATTCTCTGTCAAATTCACAGTGCTTCTAACTCTTCTTATTGCTAATCTGTGTTCTAATCCTTCATGCACTTTGTCCTAGTTGTTCTAATTCTAATTGTGCCTTGCACATTGCCTACCGTAAGCTGTCAACATATACAGTTTTTAAAAAACTGCTGATAATAGGTAACCATAACATAACCTGCTGATCCATAGGTTGAAGAATTGGAGTCGTGTTAGACGGAAGAGACTGGATTTTAATGAATTTGAATTTGAATTTCTTCGTAAGGATTTCAGCCAGGGTTTTGGGATGACCAAGTGTATTACCCAGGACTAGAAAAGCATGGATGGGGCAAAAAATACAAGTTATCAGCTCAACAAATATGTCTCTAGCTACCCATGCTGTTTTGTTAGATTTCCACAACATTTTCCACAACGTTTTTGGTAGATTTACTCGTCATGCGAAAAACTCATTACAATAAATACTTGTTAGGAGGAGTTCCAATGTAAAATGAAATGTTAAGTATCAACTGACGGAGATCCTTTATTGTCATCACGGAATTAACCCCACATACACCGGATCGATGCTAATGCGTTGACCATGTTATAGATAGTTACTTCCTTTACAGGTTTTATGACAGAGCTAGACTGATAACAGTTGCTATTTTATGTAAATGTTATGTTTGTCATTATTATTTTGTATTTGCAAATGAATGTTTCTGCAAACAAGTTTTCTAAGCACAATGCTATCAAGAGCTCGGTTAAATGTTAGTCTGTGAACCAGTGAGATTTGTCTCATGGTTGGTAAATGCGTAAAAAAAGATTATGAACTACCATCCTCTAACATATCTTTAGTCGTTAGACCAACATTTAATTAGCTACAAAAATCATTTGTATTGATAACAATCATGTATTTCTTTTTATCATTTCTAAAATTGTTTTTATTAATGAACAGAACTTCTCTGGTAATGATGTCTCAATAAAAATGGCACTGAACATGCCCATTTACAATAATAAAATTAACCTGCGAAATGACTAGAAAAAGTTCTATAGCAATAATTAACCAACAAATAACCCACTACGAACCTAATGTTTCATGTGTTGCACTCGCTTGGGAGTTGTTGCAGCTACCGCTGAATGTGTGTATGTGCAACATAGTGCTACTGATTCATCATAAATTCATTAGTGCACACACTCCGCCAGCCAATGGAGTGATGATATGGCATACAGCTTAATGAGAAATCATTTCCTACATAAATAATGATGCTAATTGATTTTCCCGCAGGCTAGAGCCAGAGCCAGCTCACAGGACGATGCCTTCGCGAGCGTCTTGATGGAGAGAGTCAAAGTTCCGCCCGCTTTTTGTCCGCCCGCCTTGCATCGATGGGGACGAGCAATTAGCTGACTTTAGCTGTGTCTCTGCAATGCATACACTTTCAGCGTATCTGTCACATTCACACAGTCAAATCGTAATGTCTCGAGGATGTGCTAGTGTGTGTGTGTGTGTGATAGTTATCCTTATGCATTCTTCAAAGTCAGTTTGTGCTGTCCGGCAAATGTAACGCTTGATAATTGGGTAGGATTGGTTTGATTGCGAAAGTTGAATGTGTCGCATCATTAGGCAAGGGAGAATTGGGAAAGTTTTCCACCAAGCCACATGGTTCGCTAACTGGTTGACGTAAACGATCCTGCTTGATGGTTGGAAATTGTACAATGGAGACATTTGGATACCATTTCAAAGTTTTCGTAGTTATGTTCGGGTTTGAAGTATATAAGTGGGTTCGATTTGAAAGAGAAGAATTGCTCTTGCTCTTTATGTTTGCTTACAAAGATCTTATGTTGGAGAAGTTTTCGATTTTCCTTACTGTAATGTTAAATTTGCAACGTTCGGTTTAAATGGACAAAATCCAATCCAATGGTTTTGGATGTTTCTATTAACTTTAATTCCACTCTGAATACATGTTTTAAAGTGCTGGGAAAAGTGGCACTAAAAACGAATGGAGGAAAAAAATCTTGCATCCCTATTCATTCGCCACCGTTTTTCTGTGAAGTGTAATAGAAAAGAGATAATTTATATGCATACTCGGTACGCTGTAAACTGTAATCTAATAAAAGTGGTTTTGCATTTTACCAACCCGTCTACCCGCCACCCGTGTTTCGCTCCAGTTAAGGCATCGGAACCGAGCCAACCAGCAACCAGCCAACCAACCCGCAGGCTAACATAAATTATAATCAAGCGGAAACTGTGCCTATCCGCTGCATCCGATCGTAAGGTGAAAAGAATTCATCCCCCACTAGCAGCACATGCTGCTACGGCGAAATGAAGTGCAACGAGCGAAGAAGGTAAAAAAAATATGACGGCTAAGCTTCGGTCTGTGCCGGGTTTGATCCGCAAGCCGTAGCAGCAGCAGCAGTAGCCGCAGTTTGCAACGTGAAGCCATGATGCAATTGCTCTCGATTTTTACTAGCACATTGAAGAAAGCTCTGTGCTCTTTAACGATCTTCGCCCGTCTCCCACACACTGCAGCTCGTCTACGGCGACGTTTCGTTCGTCGGCATCGGACAGCGAGTGCTTGGCTTGACTTGCAGACTAATAAAAGCTCAAGTGGCATAAAAACTTGCGAGAAAGAAGAAGAAGGAGGGAGAAACCAACACGCAACGATGCGGATTGCGAAAATCTATCACCGTGCGGGCTACCGGAACCGATACCGAAAAGCGAACAGGAAATGATTTATTCATATTCATTGGAAGAGAAAATTGGTTTTAAACGAAGGATCAAATTGCCGTTCGACAGGAGCGTCGTTCTGATCCATCCCAGCAATCCCAGCGCAGAGACAGAGAGAGCGAGCTTGATCTTCCACTACATGACAGTGACCGAGTTCGGTACGAGCTTTGTATTGGTTGCCAAGCTAATACGGCCAAGCTTGGATTCGATTGAAGGTATTGGACGGAATTCATTAGTCACTGGTTTTAGTGTGCTTTAAAGTAGCAAAAGAATAACAGGACAATGAGTTATAGCTGACGATGAAAAGACTGGAAGGAGATTCTAGTGGTAGCAAATATTCATCAAAACTCAATTACATCGATGGAAATCAATTCATTGTGCGCAAGAGATTTCTAAGCTTTTTAATAAAATGATAAAACAAACCTCTAACAAACGATGTAACGTATTCATAATATAAAAAGGTTTTATACTGTTAATACAGTTTAATTTGAATTCAACAGGCAACCCCTATTATTAACACTCTGTGCACTGTGTGGCTCAGTTTGAAATCACAGCTTTGTTAACTCTCCTTCTCTGTGATTGATCTCTCGGCAACTCTGAGCAGAACGTATTGCAGCGAAAAGAAAGAGAGAGCGCATATTGCAGAAGCGGCATCGTACGTGAGGATCGGAAAGTGAGTGAACGATCGTAAGCCAATGAAACGCTCTCACCGCTCTCTTATCACGTGTTCTCCGCAGAAAGCTAATGCAAAATGCCAGCAACCAGAGTGTTAACAATAAAACAGCTTTCGGTACACCAAGTCGCATTGACCGTGAGGATCAAACCAAAAGATTAATTTAAAATTAAATAATTAAATGTTCATAAAACAAATACTTAAATTTGGATTCTTCATACATCATACAAAATATTGCTAGAAGAACTGAAGATTTGCCATTTAATAATAAAATTACTTAAACATCCTTCAATTTTTGAGAGTTTTATCTTGACCCTTGAATTCTCTCTTATGCAGGATTAATTGTTTATGACTAAAATATTAAATTTTGTTAAAGTACCATGCGCCTCCATTAAAATAGACATACAGTGGGATGCCGTATGTACTGGTACTTTTATACGGCTGTCCATATATCAATGGTGTTGAGTAATGAAAGTTCAATAAAACGGTGACATGGCGTGCTGACGAGTATTTTAGAGAAAAAAAACATAACGAAAGACATTAAATTTTATGGCAAATTTCAAATATTTCCTTGGCACAAAACTGATTAGTTTCCCAAAATATAAAGCAATTTAACATTAGGTTTACGGAACTCGTCAAAGTGACGGGTGGGTTGATTACATTTAGTTTTTTTAGTTAAGTTGTAACATTTTTCAACCAAAAATTAATGTAGCCTTGAAAGAGAACTATTAACAACCTATAATAATTTAAAAAAAATTCATAAATGATTTAACAGACACTCAAACGGAATTGCTGATCAACTTATTCCTCGTGTTTTTCGAAACTCACGCGGACGTCGGTCAAAATGTGGCATCGAAAAGATATCGGTTCATGTGTTCGGTGAAACAATAACGACTATTACAATAAATTAGCATTGTGCAGACTCCTATTATGGAAACCAAAACATGTTAAACGATTAATAATATTAATGAAATAGGTTTTATCATTATTTTAACCAATCTAAATACATATTTTTATCCACCCGTCAAATTGACGGAAGTCCGTAGAGATAGGAATGTAAGAGATGTCCGTAAACCGGGTGTTAAAAAACATACAGTGACCTATTATCTGTGTTATTCGAATATCCGGGTGAGGACGTGTTCCGATGAGTCCGGTTAAACGACATTCCACTGTATAGTAATTCATTTTCAATTACGTTCGAATCATACTAAACCGTAACAACAAAGCAGGAAAAATCGTTCCCAACGACCTACTTTACGCATTCTCCCTACAGTCAGCCCGCTGCGGGTGCTTTTAATTAATCGCCCAAATGGCACTGAATAGTTTAACTCCGTTTGTTAGCCATCCCCCATTCCCCATAGACAAGGGTGAGAAAGCAAATGAAGTGAATGCGAACGTTGCCGTTTCTTTTCCTTCCTCCATGTGGGTCTGCTGTTGTGCAGCGTGTTGGTCTGTGATTGTCACACAAATTATAGGCAATAAATCTCGGCACCACGCCCAGCATCGCTGGCAGACTGGCCGGCTGGTTCTGTGCCTTCCCGTGTACCCGTAATTCCTGCGAGTCCTCAAAGCAATTAAGCGGCAGCGTTCGGAACGGAAGCGTGACGAACGTAAAGACAAACATGAGAAAACTCTCGACCCTCGGGAGGTTTTGCTGACAGTGAGGTCCAACGGGACACGCCGGCTTACTTATTCACTCGCACGGAACGGCTTACTCGGAAAAGTGGGCACGGTGCGGCGGATAGGACGACGCATGTCACGCATCACTGCCCTTGAAGGCTAATTGATTATCCACCGAGAGCGCAATGGGGAGCACGGTTCGTTTTAGTGAAGAGTTCAACACACTTACACGCCGTGTTGCGCTCACACTCACTGCTAAACGTCGTCCAACATGTTTCAACCGACGGGCATTCCGGGCGGTGTGAGCAAACGAGGGATTAAAATGTTGTTCCTGATTGTTTCGTTTTCATTAGATTGATTGATCGGACACACTTGGCTGGGAAAGATCGGGTGAGATACTGAGCGTAGCAAACCCCATGGAATATATGTAAATATATGCGCAACCCATTGGAACATTTTTTCAGGCCTGTGGCGCGGGCTGGACTAGTTTGGTTGATCAACTTCCAATTAGTCGAGGGAGTACCGTGACGGGTTTTATGTATGCCAGGAAATTGACACTGTAGAAACAGAGCGAGCCCTAGATAGATAGCTCCGATTACATTTGCTGGTTGGCACAGTGGTTTAACAGCTTTCTATGAAGCATTCCTTGTTTCCTTTTAGCTTTGTTAAATAAAATCAATTTGATAAACTCTAATACCTTTTGCGATTTATATTATTCAGCAGAAAGAATTAGGTTCGACAGATTTTTTACTTAAAGAATGTGCGTTTTGAGTAGATGAATTTTATAATCGACTCCATTATTGGTCCTCTGTTTGGTGAACAAACGATCTAGAGCATAATTATCTTTCAAAAGTATATCATTAAACAATAAATGATAACAAAAAGAATAAAAAATGATATAATGAGTTAGAAAAGGGTTTAATTTTACACTACCATGAAAAAGGAGGCGGCGTTGTGTACAACATTCGATTTGTACAAATTAAAAATAATGGATAAGGACTGACTATCCTGCTTCGTGGTACTAAAAAGTCTCGGAAACCTCGTATGGCCTAGGAAATGTTAAATATCCAAAAATAAAATAGTTTTACAGCTTTAAAAGGGTTGATCGAACCATTTTTAGGTTTTTATGCATATAAAATTGTCTCAGATCATAAAAAATGATCCTTTTGTTTCGAGTCCTTATCATTAGGCTGTTTACCAATCTTATTTGATGTAAAAAAAGATTTGATGAAAATTACTAAAATTGACATTTTTCTGCACACATCCTCTTAGAAACTTAGTAATCTGTAATGAAACATACAATTAATTTCAAATTTGGCAGATGTTCAATTACACAAAGCCGCATGATGATCAAAGCTTCTGCTTTGAAATTTAATGAATCGAGGATTGTGTGATCAATCCTTCTGCTTGGCATAATTCCTAGCGTTATTCCTACGTCCTATGCGAACATGCCGGCCTGCAGTTAGGCTTTACAAACTTGTTCAGTACCACGCAGCCGGATCGCCAGTGCTTGTTGCGGGGGGACGTCCATTCTAGACTTTAACCCACGGTCGGGATGGTGTTAAGACGGACGAGTTCACTACTGTGCCACGGGACCGGGTGTGATCAATTATTTATATTTAAAAAAAAACATTATTCTCTTCCAATAGTGTATGCAAGAGTAAACAATATTATATTGTTTCAAATCGACAGCAATAATGACGACCAAAATCTTTCTCAAACTCACTTTCTGTGAATATATAAGACAATTAATAAAAACATAAATAAATAAATAAATAAATAAATAATATAGGGTAAATGTACCAACAGTGCTGCAATTTATACTGGTATCAACGCATTTTATTGCATTCTTTGTGTCGATAAAATATATGAATATTTTAACATAGAAAAATGTATCATTTAAACACATTTTATTTACATAACGCTAAACGTTTTTACCGTTAAATACAACAAATTTATGAAAAAAGGCAATATTTTTCTGACTGTATCGATGTTCCCATTATGGTGGTATTGCGCATTCCTATTTTTGTCGTATCGTGTTCCTATAATGGTGTTAGTAACCTCACTATTAATATGAAACAAACTTCAAACCACAGTTCTATTATACACAGTTTTTTAGGTCTCTTTGACTGTCATAATATCGATATGTCATAATTGACTATCCTGCTATGGGGGGAAATCAATTAGTCACGGAAAGCCAACCCCACAAGTGGTACAGGCAGGCCTTGACCGACAACGGTTGTGGATCCAAAGAAGAAGAAGAATTATGTATTACTACAAACCGCTATAGAAACATGACATTTTCTATTCCGATTGTGGGACTATAGGACAAAATATTATAAATTGAAAAAAAGTACCGAAAGGCAATCATTTTGAGTAAACCTATTCGGATGCATAGTAGTTATATGGTACGAAATGAGTAATTTCGTAGTTTTGTAGTCATTTACAGCGTTAACAGAAACACGAGTTTCCTTAGGAAATGCTGAGGATTTAGATCCATGAGATCCGTTCAACCACCAAGAGTACTGTAACAACGCTGTAAAGAAAGCGAATTGAATTTTCTCCTTGAACTTTGAGCCTAAAATCGTTAGAAAGTGAAAGAATTTCTATTAACGCATTTTTGTTTCACACACCTTCAGAGTTTGACGATGCGCGTCACAACTTTTACAACCAGCAGCGGTGAAAAGTTTACCAAGGCGTGACATAATTCACACTCAAGAATTTATCTAAAAAAACAACAACAACAACAAAACCAACTTACCATTCAAACTCCCACACTCTCCTACCATCTTCATCATTTTGCTCAACCTAGTTGGACATTCGAATAGGGAAATGATGATGATGATGATGAAGTTGGATAATAATGTGGTCGCGAGTATATCAATATTCATGGTGGCACATTTCAGCACGTACACTGACGGCATTCGTTTGGGCTGCATTTCATGCTAGAGTACACTTATCCGCACACAAGTAACATCTGTGGGATTACGCACATTTACACCGGTCGTGAACGTGGGCTAAGCCAGTGCCCAATGTCAACACCGCGCGCATTGTTTGTCATCGAAACCACAGCGGACAAAAACACTGCTGCGAGGGTCGGAAAATTCAATTATGATTTATTTTTGCATCTTGATTATGTTTTTTTGAAAAATGCACCCAACAAGAAGAGGTGTGTTTTTCGGAATTTATTCGGATTGCCTCTCTATTGGCAATATGTAGTACCAAACAACTTTTTCACCTGAACGTATTTGCTTCATTTTTCACATTTCTCCGCTTTTTCCCCGTTCCCTCTATTTCGCAGCCCTGCTTTTCATCAAACATAACAGTACGTGCCCGAGGTCGACGGATAAGCGTTACGGATCCGAACGTTGCTATCGGCAAAAACCAGCCGCAGCAGCACAGCAGCAGTCAGCGACCGGAAAATGGTGTGAAAAAAGTCAAAACTAATCGAGTGGTCCTCTTTATCACCACAGCAACCGGTACGGTTGGGGCGGCTTTGTCGTCGCGTGAATAACATTGAAGCGAAAGTTGTTTTGTGCACTGTGTGCTGGTGCGCGCGAAAACGATTGTTCGACCGCCGGAAGCTACCGAGCCGGGCTGTTTTGGGTGAAAAATCGCACCTTCCGCACGAAGCACGGGGATATGGGAATCGATGGAACGGTACAGCAGCAGCCAACGCCAACGAAATGAAAAATGTCTTCGCTGAGGAAATCCGCATCGTTTCGTTCGAGAATTCCTGTGCGCCGAACTCGCCTACCGCATAGACGCTGTACTAGTCCGGACAACCGCCAGGCCGGCACGGGCCCGATCGGCAACAGCCACGGTTCGGAATCGTCCATCGCAACCGCACTGAACGACGCCGACACAGGGCTGTTTGGGAAAGCGGTTGGCCAGCAGCCAAAAGCGTGGTACGATCGCAGCCATTGCTACTCATCCTCGAGCTATTCGAGCAGCGACGAAAGCTACGACTCGGAAGCGGCTCCATTTCAGGTGAGTTCTTGCGACGGGTAGTGCCGACTATCGGAAAACGACTGTTTCACGGGAAGTGTTTTTTCCTCCGCTTCTTTGCTTCTACACTGGTTCATACGTTTCCGAGGGCAAAGAAAGCAACGACAATGATCTCAATATGTAGGACAGCCTACATTCGGGCGTTTTTTTACTTAGTAGCTTGTTTGCGATACATTTTATTGCTTGCTGTGTGCCGTGTTCACTATTGACTCTGTTAACGCATTTATAGGTGAAATGGAGAAGATTTTTCGGTAGGAATGTACGTCTCGCTGTCACAATAGAACTGCAGTTGCGATAATACACTGATACAGTAGATTTATAGTGCCAGAAGAAGCTCTCCATTGAAGGGAAAGAACAATCAATCACAATTATATCAAAATACCAACAGAAACTGTTTTCAATAATATCGATCATGATAAAGCACATAAAAGGGATGTGAAAAGAAAAGTATGACTCACATTGGCAATGTTCAAACACCTTTCTATGGCCTTGAAAATAGAAAGTATGGTAGTGTTCTAATGGAAAGACGCGCCTGACACGCGCTAGATCGGAAGGTTCGGATATGGAGTTCGAGCTGAATCGTTTTCTTTAGTATCTTGTAATTTAAGATGGTACAGGATAAGTTTTTGTCCTAACCGTTAAAACAATTGTTAACTGTAATCTTAGCGATCTTACGAACTTTTTTGAGCCCACAAATGTTTTTGTAGGTTTTTTTGAGTCAGTTCCAGGGACTACTGTGGATGGAGAAGCAATTCGGTTCCTAATTCGTAATCGTTTTCACCACCTTTTTTACACTATTTGTGAAGTGGAGCTCTCGCGCGAAGATTTTGCATGTCCATATGTTTGTGCATCATATCATACACATGGTTCTTAGATATCGCAAGTGCTTCTGCTATGTCGATCAATGTCACAGTCATTGTGGCTAAAATTTTGACTCTAACTCACATATTTTTGTCTCAAAGGCGCCAATTTCTGATAGCGAGTCACAATTTTTGACTCTAAGGCATCAATTTTTGGCTGTGAGTTAATCACTTCATTTACAAAATTCAAGTCTTTGGGTTCCAAAATTATTGAAATTACCTTAACTTAATTAATAATTAATTTTGGAAGTTTTACAGGGTTTTACAAGTCAGAATCGAATGTCAGCAAAACAATTTCAGTAGCTCAAGATTCAATTTAGTTGTCGAAAATTGTTGTTTCACCACACCGATGCTATTTTCACAGGCGCAATATGATTTTTAAAACGATCAAGCGGGGTTTTTGGAGACCTTTTGCATCGTTTTGCAAATTCAATCACGCGTTATTGTTCAGATTATTGAGATTATTATTGTCGTAAGACCCTGTAATGGAGGGAAAAAAGTTGGCATGTATTGTCAGGTGTTTAACAACGGGTTTAAAACTTTAAAAAAAAATCCATTTTTTTCTCAAAAACAATCAAATTGTCAAAAATCTGCTCAAATACCTTGTAAAATTATCATGATTCCTACAAGAGCTAAACTTTCATGACTTACAGACCAAAATAGGTGCGTTAGAGTCAAAAATTGAAGCGTACTGTCAAAAACTGGATGCCTTAGAGCCAAAATTTGGTGGCAACGACTGTATTTTACGAATATCAAAACTTTAATTTAAACTTAAATTTTATGGACTTTTTGGTCAAACAACCTTTCACTACGGACGTCACCCACTGACAGCTCCCCTGCCAACGGCGAACCCACAGGATGAAGCAGCAATCTGTACACAACACTCTTGCACTACGTTCGATTGTGTCACTACGGCGACTTTTTAAAAACACGAAGCCAATACTTAATGTGATGGTGATGGTTTAGTGTCTGAGTAACACTTATCAAGTTTCAACAATGTTTTTACCTCCCAAAAAAGCTCCACAAGCTTTCAACGTAAGTCTTCAATGTCTGAAGATTGCAATGGGCCCATCTTAAGTAATTACGTAGAGTATCCTGCAAATAGTAGCAGATACTTTAGGCACTCAGATTGGTTTGCTTTATTCATATTTGCACTTGAAATTGCGATTAAATTATTAAACAGTTCATTATTTGCGAGAACAACTGGCGGGTTGTGAAAATTCTCTTCCGGGTATGATTCGAGCCAAAAGGGGAAACACAATCAACACCACAACTTCTGCCCCTTAGGTATCAGCGATCATGCAACGTTAAAAACCTATCAGCCAATGTGTGATTGCATTCTGATTTATTAATCACTAGTCGGGAAACACTTTGTTGAGTGTTGTTTTTTTCTCTCGATATCTGTACACGGATTGTTGCTCGGGAGTATCTATGAGCTATGAGAGCTATGCATGCTGATTGCGGGAAATAAATAAAACCGTGTAGGGTCGACAGAAGAGACGTGTGTGTGTGCGCATTAAATTATGCAAAATAAATCATAACATCGTGTGGTAGTATCGCTTGTTCGTGCCATTGAATCAATTTGTTCAATAAATACGCCTAAGTGGCCACAAAACGAGTGTGTGTGTGCAGCGGATAAGCTGCATATCATGGTAAACAAAAAAGGAAATGCCCTTGAAGCCAATGACCTAATTCACCATCGTCATGAAATGACGAAAAGCATTCCGTATGCAAAAGTGTGAAGAAAGGAAAGAGAAACAAAAAAAGCGACACATTTTCATAAATACTAAAAGCAGATTTATGTGCCATTTCGATTGCAGCATCTCCTGAATCAATCATCATCGGTGGTGGCAACCGGTGCTGGCGGTCTGTACGAAAGGCCGACACAGGAGCACCAACAACGGCAACCCGAACTGCCGTACCATCATCATCATCATCATCAGGTGCCGCCGTACGGTCAACAGTTTGAGCAACCGTTCCTGCCGCACCATCAGCAGCAGCAGCCCTCCTTCGCCACGTCCAGCTGTTTAAGCACCTCGACCGATGCCATGAGCCTCGACGGACTGCTGGATTGCGTCAGTACGGGAACGTTCTCCTGTCCGCCGTCACCGAAACCGAAATCATATTTGGGTAAGCGATTATTTACGACGCGTGCTACGTAAAATGCGGTCAGTTTTTCCCCTTTCAACAACGAAATCATGTGTGCCCGGTGGAGGAGGGTCGGTGCAAGAGACGACGTTCCTGCGGCTGAGGTGGGTTTTGGGTTTTCGGTTGAATTTTAACTTTCCGACGTCGAAATTGATGCATTGATGCGGAGGACCGGCACCAAAGTGCCATGGCAATGGTGGCGTTCGATTCGGTGTATGTTGAGGCATTGACACTTATTAATTCCTATGAATACGATTTACTGCCATTATTTCATGTCAAGTATCTGGGTATGAACAGTACGTTCGCTGGAATATGGCTCTGTTCGATGTTTAATTAATTTGCCGTCTGCTACTGAAAGGTAAATTAAACAAGCAATCAGGTTAATGAGAATTGGTTTGGCAAAATTTTGATGCTTGATACATTAATATTTTATTTTGAAGTATTTAGTTAAAATATTATTCAAACAATTCAGTCTATTTGCGTTTGTTTTATTCTTTTTCCATCAACGATGAAAATGATCATTGAATTGTTGGGAGAAATACATCAACGACAAGCTTTTCGAGTGACGCTCCCGCACTAGGATATAAACTTTTGGCAAAGAATTCCGGACGGTATTTGGAATGTTTTGGCCGATTTCGCTTTATTGCATTCACGCTCTATATTACTATCCTTAGACGCCTTTTCGCTGCGTTTTGCCCGTCCTTTCCCCGCACTAGCTGGCATTTGGCCTCCGGAGCTGGAGCTGCTACATCGAAAGCGAACCATTTTCTTTTAAAGAGCGTCTATCGAACCTTCGACGCGCACCCACATTTCCGAATAAAAATACCAGCGTATTAAACATGGTGCACTATTTCATCGCACGCTTTCGCTTCTTCGCAGATACGGAAGATGGAGGTCGCCAGTCCGGATTTTACGAGTCGCTGGAAGAGTTAAACTACGCCCTCAAGACGCTCATAATATCGGACTCGTTTCAAGCGCAACGAAACAACCGGAATGCAACCGCCACTGGTGCCGCCGCCGACCTCGGTGTCCCCTTGGCCGATGGGTCAATTTCCCAATCCGGTACGATGGAATGTAAGGACCAATTTGGTGCATCGCTGGAAAAGGGCCATCAGAGACAAGGCTGCTACAAGACGGGTAGTGAAAATCTCGACGCACCCAAGCATTTTCAGCAGCAAAAGCAGCATCAGCAGCAGGTAGAGCAACCGACGGAGCAGACCATGCTGGAGGAGGATGATGATCTAATTAAGCAGCGGAAGCTGAGCGATTGGTATTACATCAAGACAGCGCCTTCCAAGAAACCGTCCAGCCCGTTCGAGCGTCGACGGGCCAACGGAAGCCGCGTAGCGCATGAGGCAGCACGCCGGGCGGGACGCATTCCACCGACACTGACGCCCCGGGCTTCAAATCCGGACCTGGTCGGCGTGGGTGCTGACAGTAAGCATCCTTTGCCGGGAGTAATCGCACCGGCAAGAACGGTCCCGGGTGATGAGCTGGGTGATCGTAAATTTCCCTCGCCCGTTCCACGACCGCGTCGGTTGCCGCCGGCCCTACCGGCAGACACACAGCTAAGTTGGGAGCAGGATGGTCGTTGGCGTCAACAGTATCCCGGTGCAGTTACCAAATCGGCTTCCTCGTCCAGCGTCAACATGGGACTGCGGGGGCATCTCCATTCGCTGGGCGCTGCTGCGTCTGCTCGAGGCCCCGGTGCTGCCACTCGACTGCACTCCAATTCGGACCTGCAGCAGGCGGGAACGCGCAAAGCCATTGCTCCGGCACTGCTGCAGGACGACTCGCTCGGCAGTCTCGAGGACAGCACGTTGGCACCGTACGACGCAGCCGATGATCGGGAGCGATTTTCGCCCTACTTTCGACGACGCAATCCGCATCAGCACGCACCACAATGGTTTCCGCCGCCACCGCCACCGCCTTACCACTATCCGCACCAGCACCAGCAGCAGTTTGGCCATCCGGCTCAGCAGCGGAATATTTATGAGAACTTTCCCGCATCGGCCAATCAGCACGCGTCAATGGCAGGGCACGTGAACAATCGGGCAGCAGAAGCGTCTGAAGTGTCCACCCCAACAGCCCGACCCCGAACGACCACCCACTCTACCGCACCGGTCTCCAACGTTCACCACAACCTCAACAACCGTCCCGCACCGGCCCTGTACGGCATCGAGGAGAACGAAGTGTTCCAGTACAAAGTGCCGCTCGCGTCAACCGGCAGTGACAAGCGACCACTGCCCCGGCCACCAATCGACACCGACTCGGACGAAGAGTCGCCCGGCCACCCCGGACAGCAAGCGCCGGCGGAGAAAAAGAGCTCTCTAACGCGGGTAAGTACGCGAGCTTAGTACTTCCCACTAGCGATCGCCAGCGCATCTCAGTGTGTTGTTGGTGACAGTTTTCCGATTGCGAAGGGGCGAAAATGTTTGTGGCCATCGGTTGTGGCCGCTTTTCTGCTTTCTTTCGATTCGCATACCAACACTTTGAATTCAATATTCATTATGTAGTGGCACAAGAGTTCGCCAGCAGTGCTTCGCATCGCCGCTGTGTATTGGAAGAGGCAAACGAAATGTTTGCGAAGATCAGAAAAAAGTGCAAACAATGCGTCCCGTGGTTTGAAGGGCGAGGGAAACCAAACGGCTGTGCACTTTTGTTGGCTCATTTTGAATAATTATTCGTCTCGATCTAGATTGCATTTCCATCGTGCACGTTCGTGCTGCTGCATTAAAATGGCGCAAAATATTTTACGGCATAAAGAACGTGTTATAAATGGGGAATGATTTATATTCTTTGTTTCTTTCCATTAAGCTCCTTGAAAAGCTTACTTTGGGTCAAGCGATGCATAAAGTATAGTCGCATAGTAAGAGAGAGTGTGTTTTGTAAATAACTTGAACTTTTCTGGATCTACCTTACATCAACTTCTTATCGATTACATGAACCTCAGCGATATAAAAATTCCAAATGTTCCTCGATAATGATACATTTGTACAAGTTATTTACTCGTTATCGAGTTATCGAATGACGGCCTGTGGGCCTACGAGGAAGCAGTTTAAGATGATCGCTGCAAAATAAACGAAATATCATTGTTTTGTATCTCCAGGAAGAGCTCGTTATACAGATGTTTGATATGTAATACTTGTCTTTTTTGCCCAAAAAATCATTTCATCTTCCAGCAGATCTAGAAAACTTACTTACTTACGCTTTGCGGCCTTGGCCTGCCTCAGGAGTGTTCGAAACCGCTCACAGTCTCGCGCCTTTGTCTGCAAGTCCGTTATCCCGGCCTTAATGGCGGACGCCTCCACGCCATCTTGCCACCTCAGTTTGGGCCTACCACGCCTCCTCTGTCCTTGTGGACGGCCTAAAAAGACTTTACGGGCTGGGTCGTCCGTTTTCACGCGTACAACATGGCCAGCCCACCGGAGCCTGGCGAGCTTGATACGCTGCACGACAGTGAGGTCGCCGTACATCTCGTATAGCTCGTCATTATAGCGGTTCCTCCATTGCCCTCCAACACATAGGGGGCTAAGTATCTTTCTGAGCATCTTTTTCTCGAACGTGGTTAAGAGGGTTTCGTCAGATTTGGACAGTGTACACGTCTCAGAGGCGTATGTGAGTACCGGAACTATATAGGTACTATATAGTCCCAGCTTCGTCCGTCGCGACAGGTTCTTTGAGGTGAATTGATTTTTCAGGCTGTAGAATGACCGGTTGGCAGCCAGCATCCTGGCGCGCAACTCAGCTTCCATGCTGTTGTCGTTACTGACCTTTGACCCCAGATAGGTGAATTCTGGGACGACTTCAAAAGTGCGTTCACCTATCTGTACATCACGCCTACGTAGATTCGGATTATTTATTGGTAGGCCCGCTGATGTTGCCACCATCAGTTTGGTCTTTGCCTCGTTTATCTGCAATCCGAGGCTCTCTGCCGCCTGCTCGATACTTTGGTAGGCTTCTGCTACATAGGAGAGCCGCAGACCAATGATGTCTATATCATCAGCGTATGCCAGGATCTGGTTTGACTTATAGAAGATGGTTCCCGTAGTCTCCACCTTGCAGATCTAGAAAAGCATGCAAAAAAACATTCATCAATATACCACACACTTGTGCAACACGCAAGTATACGACCCTTCTCTTCCTCATCAGATATGCTCGGTATGCGAAAAACTTATTATAAAGGGTACTCAATATAAGGAGTACCACAGTATAATCATTGCACAGAAGAGCTGCAGTAAGCAGTGAATTCTTCTTCTTCTTCTTCTTTGGCTCAACACTGTACTACGAGACCGGCTAAGCAGTAAATTATAATGGCTAAAAAGTTGAATGAGATTTTGAGAAAAAATAGGAAAATATAGAAACGTTACTTTGAAATATGCGCATCATTTTTGGCCCATTTATTCATGTTTAATTGTGGTCTCGTAAAGTCTCGTTAGTCTTGTTAAGTTAAGTTCAACCTTATTTAGGTTGAAAAAAATTAAAAAAAATTAGGTTTCATGTTCTACCTTCGATTTTTATCAATCCCTCCTTAGTTCTCGCGACAAAATTGTTGGAATATTTTGCATATTTTGCATCATAATGGTCCAGAAATTCTCAATGAGGCGATGCTGGGCGATGTTCGACCGATTCGCTGACTAAGGTGTCACAACGATATTCAGCCACTCCATATCTTAAAATGATCGCATTGAGTTTTAGCATTTCCTGCTTCCTGACATGTATGTTCATGTTTCTCAGGGACTTTTTCACTGTTTACAGTAAGGTCGATGCAACCGGTCAAAGCAGACGCAGCGATGTAGCGACTTTTCCCTCATTTCATGTTCATTTTCAGCTTCCATTGGTACTTTAAGTCACTCGGGGTCATCGGCCATTCGAAACCAGACTTTCTGTCGATACTATAATTATTGTCTAATAGTGCCAAGATGTTGCAGATATCGGAACGCACATATCCGACGTCCACACTGCCATTCAGGGTGTCCGTTTTCATCATGACGTGGTGCCGTTCTTTGATCGCGAATGCTTTTGGATGGAGTTGCTTAACTTGTTGGCCTATACGGTTAGCAGTACGACTGATAGAGGTGTCAAATGTTGTCTTCTGGCTCATGGAGTACTATTATGGGAAGTTTAGTTTAATTGCACGAAACGAAACGAAAGTTAGTGAGTTAAATTAGATAAATCCATGAACAATCTACCATTTTCGCCAATATATTTTTAAAGCAAACGTAAGACTTTAAATGAAATTTAAATCACTATTCAATAATATTCAAATTATCATCTGATTAACTGTATCATTTACCAACATAAATCAACAAGTGTCATTCCAACTGGGTAGTATTAACAATAGTTGAGGACCAAATTTGGAAAGGTTCGGCTATTTCCGTCAAGCTTGATTAAAGTCTCAATTCCGTAATAAATTGCAATCGATATGTTCGATGTGGTTTTTTCGGAGCACAATATATGAAATAGCATAAGGTTGGAGCGTCAACATGCGACCTCTATTCGTTTGGCTCTATCACGAACAGAGCAAAAAGAACGTAAGGGGCCAATATGAAATTGGTAAATTTGGTATCACTGTTCCGTGCTGGAACTAGCAAAAGCTATAAAACATCCAAGGTTCGTAAGGCAGTGCCTACAGTCCAGGCTTTACTTTTTTTTCATTTTCGGAAGACCGCAAAACGATAGGGTCAAAAGATGCTTCACACTGGAAGCATCGGTCGGGGGAGTCGACTTTCGGACGAACATATAGCAGTTGCCCAACGAAGTGGCATCAGAAGGTATGCTACTGTGCTGTACCCCGGTTGGTGCTTCGGGTGAGAATGGCTCCTGATGACGTGCAGGAGAAAGCCACTCTTTTGAGCTTGTCCACCGTGAGCTTTGCTGCAAACAAATTGAAATGAAAGCGTTCCCGCAAATGAGGGTTACAGTAAATGGGAAGGGCAAATGGCGCACCAGTATCAATCCCGCAGAGGGCCCCCTCAAGGCTTCGAGAGCGGGATGAATGAAAGGAGTTAAAAAGAAAATAAAGTGGCACGGAAACTGTAAACGAGGAGCAAATGGGAAGCAAAGGCACGATTCGATACGGTGGAAGATATGCGAACCCAACGAAAGCGTTCGTCCGTCTTCTAGGAGGCGCCCGTTGTCCAATACGAATAGCAACAGCAAAGCAACAGCTGGGTACCGGGGACAGATACACTCCGAGTTTTACCTAGACCTTTGACTTTTGCCTCATCGCATCGAGCTAGAGCTGGGACTGTGTATATGTGTGTGGGTGTGTTTGACTGTGAGGATTGCCATTGATGACCAGAAGAACACATCTCAAGCCCCAACCGAGCACGTCCGGTTCGACGTGAGTTTAGAAGGATGTAGAAAACCACACAACCGCTCCAAAAACGGCAGCCACATTGCGAGCTGTAGAACGTGGTGAAGATATATCCATGCACCGATGTCTTGCCATTGCTGACTGGGAATGGTGTCAAGCCTGGACCAAGAATACGGACTCGAATCGGAGCGAAGCGATATGCCGTTTCGAATTAAACAAAAAGAGTCCCCGAGGAACGTTTTGGAGGCCGCCCTTTGAAAAAGTTCGGCGTGTTAAGCTGAGCCTGGGGGGGGGGGGAAGCTGGGCTCGAAAGGAGAATTTATTTATGGTTGCCACCATAGCAGCAGCTTTCGTGTTTCAGAACGTCGTTTTTGCGAGTGCTTTGTGGGGAAATTTGTATCACATTGTGGTACAGCCTTGTTCGTTTGCGTTGTTGACATTTTTGCACAATAATTGGAAGAGTTTTGAGTGGATCTGGAACAGAAGGTTATTCTTTGAAATAAATTGATGAAGTTGGTTGTATTAGATGTTATAAATTATCTTTGGTATAGTAGGATTTTTTGGAAGTAATACAATACCTCTTCTAGTTTAAAAGTTTAAAAATTAATTATAAAGTGCAGTGGTTGAAATTCTGAGGAATGTAACGAAACTTTTTGTGCTAAATTATTTATTACAAATCAAATAATCAATTCGTGCAATGGAAGTCTCTAAATATTCGTTCTGCTATATTAAATATGATTCGACGGTATCGTTTAATTTATTTTGACCTTTTTTATACTTAACAAAAACTGAAATCCTCTGCTTCAGGATGCATATTCAACATGGGCATGAAGTATTTTAGCGGATGTCAAACCCCATATAATGTTACTGGTTGGAATCGCTAGCACCTCTAAAACTGTATCGACGAAAATCTTTTCCTTAAACTTATTTCGCTAGTCTTTAATGCTCATTGTTTGGGTTGGTACTGTGGTGCAGTCGTCAACTCGCAGGACTGTCCTGGCCCGCTAATGGTTCAAGCCCATATGGACCAAGGACTGACTTTCCTGCTATGAGTACACCGACAAGTCACATACAGCCAACCTTTGTAGAGGCTTAAGCAGGCCTGGACCGACTAAGTTTGCTAATCCAAATGAATGTTAGGTTAGTTGTATTTGATTATTTTTAGCTACAAATACGGTAATTAGTTACTTATTAACCGGGATTGAGCATCAAAAGAGTATGATCTGATCAAACTGATAACAAATTTGAAGTGAAATAAAACTGCGCTCTTATGAGTTGTGTTTTCATTGCAATGGATTAAACCTGTAGTTAAGCAGTTTTTTACGTGAAATCCTAGATATGTATTTCACCTAAATGCTTTTTATGTGTGAAAACATATAATTTGAAAAACATTTTCCCCGAGATGACCGCAAAACAAAAGGTAAATGCCAAAAAGCATGAAGGTGAAACGTTGCGCAGTAAAACGAGCTTTAATTAAGTACGCTTTTAGAAAGCCTGTTTTATCATCATCTTGCATCAAGGTTGACTTTTTAAATAAAGCTCTTCCCTTATGATGACAACCCAGCTACCAATGGGGGGAAAAAGTATGCCGCTTTATTATGATGACCGTGCACGTCACGCGCGGGAAGCAGAAGCATTTTAAAATTTAATTGTAATTGCACAAAGCGCCCCAACCCGAGAGTTTCGAGTCGGGTGCGTTTGTCGGGGCCGGCCGGTATTGATCGGCCGCACTTGATGAACTTTTCGGGTGCGTCGCGCATAATCGTTAAGACAACAGAGATACTATCGTAAAAGGAATTTACGAGCGTAAAATGCAAGATTGTAAAGGACGCACGCTTTGTGTCTGCTGCACACTACTGCGAAGCGAGCTTTACGATGATGCTTAATGATTTCGGTAGTGGTGCTGGTTTATGTGGGTCATGTTTTTCGTTTTTTTGCACACTCAGCTGGATGGTGTTATTTTTGGGGACGCATTTTGGAGATGTAATTAGACGGATGTAATTTTGGAGATTGTATACTGTGGGGGAAACAATAGATGTTTGAGCTTTTGTTTGCGAAGATTGTGAAGCTTTTTTTAAAGGTTTTATTGCATTGCAAAGTGTAGTTTTAATGAAGAAGCAATTGAGTACGTTTTTGGCATGATCTGTATCTTAAACCGAAATTGTGTATCTTAAACCGAACGTTTGTGGGGCAATGTAATACATTGCTGGTTAAAAAATAAATCCATATAAAATCAGATAAAGTGATTTGCACAAGTTGTTGATCCAGCATTTGTACCCATCTCGTCCGGAAAAGTTTCGTTATGCTATCTAAACACACCGTACAAACTGGCTTTAGCTTTTGAAGAAAAACCTCGCACATGAACGTTATTTGTAGGAATCGTCAACCACTCACAAAGAGCTGCTGCTTTGACGAAGGTAAAGTTTGCTCGAAAAGGAGCGATAAAATTCCTCCCGTGTTCTTTATTTAGCACTAACTTTCCTTCGACTTTCCTCGCCGTCTCGCGACGCTCCTTAGACAAACGGGCCGGCGCGCGCGCCCTGTATTTGAAACTAATTTAACTCTGCTCTCGCTGATTATGCAGCCAGGATGCAGCGCTGCTGCACTGCTGGTTCCCGCGGGTTTACAATGTAAAGAAGCTCCCTCGCGGCACACAGCACGGTGCCCAGTGAACGCGACGGTGTGCAAACTTTCCTCCAAAAAGTCATTAAAGCGGAGTGGCGAAGGTGTTGCTCCTTTACTTGGCTTATTTGTACCCGTGACGTATTTGCGAGGTTTGGGAAGGTTGAAGTTACCGCTCACAGCACACTACATGCGGCGCTGTTGGTGGGAGTCGCGAGCGTTAAGGTGTTTGAATTTACGTCGATTTATTTGCACTTGACACCGTTTGAAGTTGTGGAACGGCCCGGGCGCTGGTAGTGGTGGTGATGGTGATAGGTGGACATTGCGTGGGGAGAATCGTTTACTCTCGGCTCCATCCTTGACGAACGTGCGCATTGGGTCGAGCACGTCCGAATGAAGAGGCAGGCGGCTGCCATTCAATTATGAGAATTTATATTAAAATTTTCATTACCACTCTTTGTGCAAGCAAATTTATTCTAACGGTCGATACTTTCCAGGTCTGGAGATACATTTGAAGGGGTGTGGAGGGAGAGAGAGGGATAGAGATAGAGGAATGTAATAACAGAAGGTTTTCCTAGGTCACCATTGTGATTCACACACACAATATTACAGACGTTGTACTGTTTTCTAAAACAACGTCATTCACTAGCAAGGATACTGTGTTTTTATCGATATGGTTCAACTATTATCTTCTCTTGCCAATTAGAATATGTCGCTTTCGATATTTTTGCAGGGGCGTTGGAGAGACGTGTGGGATCTGTTACCGAGCAAAAGGGTGCTGCCTTTAGCAATGATTGCGCAGAAAAGTCTGCACCAGATCATGTACGTGGAAGCGATTTAATTAAGCACTGCCGGTTGTAGCAGTTGAATTGTAGGCAATGAAAGGAAAATACCAACATATGATTAGGAAAGAAGGGAAACAAAACACGTCACTGGGTCAATGTACAATGTGTTTTCCTTTGGCCAAAATGGATCCTGCACGTAGTAGTTTGCTCAAGATGTTGTGTTTACTATCATCGCCCATAGCAGTAGCACGGCACCTCCTCGCTTCGGTACAAATTTCAATCATACTAAGCAAAGCATAGACATGGAAGCATTTTTCTGCCTCCACACCCTCCCCCCCACCCCGGCCCATTTGCTCTGCACTGGCTCGAAAAGTAAATACGGGACAGAGGGCAGATTAACAAAGTTTTAAATCGATTATTCCACCAGCTTGACACCTTGCTGTTGCCTGCTTGCTTGCTGCGTGCAACGATCGGGCGCTGGTCTTTGTCTTTGTGCAAAAGGTGGTCGGATTGAGCAGTTCAGCATCCTTTCCTTTTGGTGTCGGCAACCCGGCGGGTGTAAAATTTGTTGCAAGAAATCTTGCGCCATGTAGCGCAAAGCATCGACATTTCGTCGGGCGAGTGTAATTGAATTTATGATTTTCCTGCTCCACCCCACTACTTGTCGCGGTGTTCATGGAAGTGCCCCCCCTGCCAACAGAACTGACATTCGCTCCGGTCTTTCACTCTGTCCAACAAACCATCCGAACCTGTCAGAGTGAAAAAGCTGATCGGGTTTGGCTCACCGTAACAGCAAGCTGCTGCAGGAGCTGCCGGGGAAATGAATTTTGTCTTTCCCACTATCCGTTCTGTGTGAATTCAAGCAATTTCAAACTCATTTGTGTAACCCCTTCACTATAGATATTGAGCATTGAGCTTTGGGTTGGATCTGCTAAAAACTAGCACTCACATGTAGGTTGTGTAATTAAACTCATTTAACTTGAAAAACGCTTGCAAAAAGCAGGAACATACACAGGATTTTTCTAAAGAAATGTACATTATAGACCACCAAACTCAATTGACAGCCATGTATTGCGATTTTTTGTGTCCTAGAACCGCCCAATAACGTTCCTCTATCAATCCAGAATCTGTCATCGAAAAGTAGAATATTCTGGTAATGACGATTGCTTGGGAATTTCGTTCCCAAAAAAGACAAAACAAAAATCGAGGATATTGGTATTGAAAGCAGTTTAGGTGAAAACTTTTTCCAATTTCCAAGTTACGACGGGATTAAACTGAGCAGAGCAAACGACCTATAAATCTAGAAAATGAAAACAGCACATTTACCGCCGCATCAGTTCAATACAAGCATCGCGTAAGTCATGGTATGAATCGTTTCGAATGATTTGTTCCGTTTTCTTTTTGCTGATTTATTTAGTCTCCAGCTGTATGGCGCTAAATTAAAAGGGCACACAATTTGGGAGGGCAAAAAGGCAACATCAGGATGAGAAATGTCGGAGATGGATTGGATATAAATTAACTATCATTACTCAGCGAGAAGTTTTTCTTTGGGCGTCTGAGGACAAATGTTCTTTTTTCTTCAATTATGTTGTTTGTCTATTTACGGTGTTTGTGTCGGTATAATAGCATTAAAATCCATTTGTTGATCATAAAAGGCGTCCCACTGTCCCAACGGGACAAGCAACACTTGCAACCAATCATCATCAATCGGTGTAAGTGTTTCTCGTGGGTAAATATAACTAAACTTTAAACACCCTCATCACTCGGGAGTGGAATGGAACGAAAATTAGCTCTCTGTGTATGTGTCTGTATGTTCGTTCAATCGAATTGTGGATCGATTTCGCTACCGAAATTCTCCCACCACCCAGCACAGTAGTAATGGAGGAAATTAATGCAATCAACAGTTTCAACACGTTCGCAAATTTCGAAATTTCTTTCACCCATACACCCATTCCCACACCGATTCTCAGTTCATTGGCAGTTGGGAAAAGGCAGCAGCCCCAAGTACAGCAACACGGTCACTTTTAATGGTACAGCTGGAAGTGTAGTGTAGGGAATGTACAACAGAGCGAGTTGGGTAAAATAAGCTAAAAGAGGGAGTGGGAAAGTGTGCAAGTGAGAGTGAGTATTTCCCCCCCCCCCTATCAAATGGCAAACTTTTCAAAACTTTTTGCTTGCATCGTGCAAAATAAATAAAATGTTTTGAAACCGTTTGAAGTTTTCAGTTTTCGTTCGTGTTGCTGTAAACCTTGCTAAGGAGGAGAGGGAAGCGTAGTAAGTAAAGTGTAAATTGGAAGCGCTTTTGATGGAAAAGCACAAAAAAGGAATGTTATTTTCTTTGGCTTTTCATTTTTGATGATGGTTTGATGAAACCACCCAAAACATCGATTGAAGAATTTGTGTTTTTATTGAAAAGTGAACTATTATTTGCTTTTATCAGGTGAGCTTTTACTTCGAGAATTAGAACGAACATGTATAATACTTTTTCCCTTTTGATTGTCGCAAAGATAACAAATTTGATTTTATTCTAAAAAGCTATCAAGATTCACAAGCAAACTTAACTTAAAAATATGAATGCACTGAGCATAACACACCCGAACAGAATACAGAACTAAGATGCCCTAACCACCCTTTATTATCCGTTTGCGCCTGTGTTCAAGCTCAAGCAAGCATAAAAACACTCAAAATAGGGGAAAAAACAAGTAAAAATTTGTTTCCCTTTCTTTCAACTCCAACAACACATCGTACCTTTATCGCTTAGATAGAAAATGTACGTTTTTTGCTCCCTCCCCCTCCCCACCCAACTACTCCGGCCGTTGCTTTTTTCGGCCATTGCCCACGACAATTTCGGGCACAAGAAAAAGTAAAAGTTACCAACGGTTTCATTGCTATGGGAGCTGTTCTTGCACCGTTTCCTTTTCCCTTTTCCGTGCGCTATAACGCTTGCGAATTGCAATAAAAGCGCATTATGTTTAATACACCACCTCACGTCAAGAGTGAAAGTGTTCACCACGGGAAGGGGTTGGGGGAGGGGGGAGCGAGGACATTTTGTGCTTTGTGCAGCCCTCCTTCCTTTGGGTTGGTGGCGGGTGGATGACTTGCAACTAATGCTGTGTTGTCCTGTACCACCGAGCCTGCCTTAAGATCGTTTACTTTTATCGCTTCCACCCGCAGCAGCACTGCCGCACAGTGTGGGTGGGGGGTGGAACCGTTTGATGCTCGCCCTTTGATGATGGCGTACTGTAGGACATACTTCAGTGGCGTACCAGGACGGTGGCCAATGGTTGGTAAACGATCTGGTCGCATTCGTACCGCAAAGCTGCTCATCGTTTGTGGCATTCTTCTTGTGGAGCAACCCGGTCCCGTCACCGGCTGCAAAGGGGGACGCACAGCAAACGCTGGATGGTTGCACGAACCAAGTAAGATGCCTTACGGCCCCCCGCCCCAAAGTCTTTGTAGTGACGCACCGGCAACAAGCTTTCTTTAATGCACTCTCTTGCTCTCTCTCTCTCCCTCAAGAATGTTAGTTACGCAACATGCTTTCGATGCGCTACGGAGACATGAAAGTTGTGCAAACAAAGTCCTGCTGAGGGTCGTGCATTGGGCGATGGCTTGCGAATAAATACATTCCCTAGCCGGGTGGCAAGTGCATTAAACTCACAGACCGAGTGAATGTGTGTGTGAGAGAGAGATTCCCTGGTACACAGGGGTAGTTCGTGCGAATTCACACAGAAGACCTTGCGAATAGGAAAGATCCAACATTTTTCCCATAACCCTAAGAAGGGTGTGGACAAATACCAGCTCCGTTCGCGAGTGAGGGGGTGCTGCCGGGGAACCCAATTTCTTAACCCTCACAAAGGATTTCCTAACGCAAGGATAACTTTCCGACATTCGGCGCTGTTTTGGTTCAGCTGTTTCACGGCGATGTAGCGTCGAACGACAACCGCGAAACACGAACCACCCTTTGCGCTCGTCCGCGCTTGTGGTCTGGCGGGCGTAATAACCTCACCCAGGGTACGGCAACGATCGCGGCACACCATAAAGAAAGGAGAAGAATTCAAAAAGACAAAAAAAAGCTTATGGCGGCAAAGTTTACCCATCCTCCAAAAAAGTCCACCCATACACACGATACAGAGACATCGAACCCGTATTTTTCGCTTCGATTACTCCCGATGTGTGTGCGCACGTGTGAGTGTGATGTATGTATGGGAGGAAAAAAAGGGGACGTGAAAATAGGGTAATTTTCCATTTGTGCGACTATCGCTTTCGCTGCGTGGAGAGTCGATGGGGACGCCTGGTGGCGCAGGGCAGAGCGAGGCACACAACACCAAAACACAGGCCAGCGAGTAGGCGAAAATCTATCTTTAGATGCTGCAAGTTCAGCTTTCATACAATCACAACAAAGAGCAATTGCTCGAACCGACGTCTCTCCCAAAACGTGGAGCGCCAGTGAGTGTCCGCGCGATGGTGAATGTGCCAGTTGTGTACGAGAAGGAGCGGCCCAGCAGTTCATCGGTTCATGCGATTTTGGGTGAGAAGGGCACCAGTGTGTGTTACACGTACCGTGTAACTCTGGTGCTAGATCGAGGATGCATTCTCCTTTTTTTGCCCTACCGGAATCGGGTCGGTCGGGTTGGCTCGGGTTGGGAAAGGCTGGCACTGATGAGCCCATCTGTACGACATGTTACGCACCAGAAGTCAACGCCCTGTGCACCCGGTGAGTCGGAGTGCCGTGCGGTGCATAATTCGATCGGATGGGACCAGCGAACACCAGGGGCTAGACCGTTTCGTTTAAGAGTGGGTTAAATTGCGAATTAGTTTTAATTATTCTGCTTCCTTGGCATGGTGCATGCGAACATGCACGAGAAGTGCTTGACGGGTACTTTAAATTAGATGAAAAAATATGGTAAAATTATTTTACAGTTAAATTCAATAGCTTCAAATGCTATCTTAGAGCAAAAAGTAGTTTTAAAGATTCTTTTCTCTCTTGTTTCAATTGTTTCCTCGTCCATTATTTTCCAGTTGCCAGTTGTGAACAAAAAAAAAGCGGTAATAAGCACAAAAACTCTTTTTCGATGCATAGCTTTAAGATAACAACCTTTCCTGTGTCGTAAAAACGATCCTCGCCCTTACCCGATTCCATTTCCAAAGGCACGGGCACTGGTTGCATTCACAAAAAAAGGCTCGCCTCCCCCAGTAACTCACAGATATACGCCGCACCAGCCGAGAAGATGCTCTCTCACAGCGCAAAGAGTGTTCTGGAGCGCCAAAGTCCGGAGCAGAATAGCAGCCCGCAATCGGCTGATTATAAAACATCACTGCCAAAAGTCAAGCCCCACTCAGTATCGCGTTGTCTGTGGTTCGGTAAGGGCTGCGTCCTGTTCGGTCCGTCAGCCAGCGAAGCGTTCCTGTCGTTTGGTTCTGCTCCCATTATCCTTGAGTGTATGTATGGTCCTTTAGTGTACGATCGGGAAATCGGTTGAGTGCCGAATGGGAGTGTGGATGCTGTGCAGAGCTAAAGAGCTCACTGAGAGTGAGAGAAGCAGAGAGATAGAGAGAGTGGAACAAGCGAATGGAAGCTTTAGCTAATGGTGAGCGTGAGAAAGGGGCGTAAATGAAAGTGAGAATGATTCGGCGGACACTTTCTCCCCTGTCAACCAGTGTGTGTGTGTGTGAGTGTGCGTCTGGAGCGTGCTTTGTGTTGTCGAATGTATGAGCTGTGCCTACTGTGAGCTGATCCGACACACCAAGCCACACCACTGATTCGCACACAAACACACGCCTAGCAGTGGTGTGTCTAGAAGCCACGCCGTGGCTCACATCATTTAACCTTCTCACTTGAAGAAGGAGTGTCTCATCGTTATCACATTTCTCGCTCGCTCATTCAAAGCACGGTGGGCGCAGGGAAGCGGGAAAGCGCTTTTTACTGGTGAGATAAAGTGTATTGTGCATTTGATAGGTTCGAGAAAGCAGAACTCACACCAGCAGGTGGCCCACAGCATCACAGGTTTGGGTAATGTGACTCGGAAGTCGTCCTCGCAATCAGTGCCTGCCAGACTCGCGGCTTTGCAGTTTAACACTCAACGCTCGGTGTGTTCCGCTCGAAAAGGTTTACGAAAAAAAGGAAAAGAAACCCGTTCCCTGTGCTACCTTGGAAGCCGGTTCTGGTGGGTGATTTCATATGGTACGGGTTCAATCTGTTGGACGTGTGGATGTGCAAAAAGGCGTTCAATTTTAATAAGTGAATACTCGTGTACCGTAGGGTGCGATTTACATTCTCGGAGTACTTTATTATCTACACAATTGTGGCAAAGAAGTTGCCTGTGTAGCTTTTGTTTGCTTAGGTGAATGTGCAATTAAGATGCTCCGGTTAAAGCTGGTATAGAAAAGCAAATACTCAGTATGTTTGTGTGTTTCACAACCATATTGTTTGTGGAAAATGAAAGAGCGACAAGAAACGATACATTTCAAAGTGTAAACCCGTCCATATGCAATTAAGCTTTTGCAGTTGATGGCGAAAAAAATGCCACATTGTGTCCTATAGTTAGTAACACTGTGTGTAGGAAAAGTTGGAAGCTTAACAAAACGGCGGAAATTATCATAAATGTATGATGTTTTATGTACAGTGGAAGTGTGGTTGGTGTTAGAGAAAGCCGCTGCTTGTGAATATATGTGAAATTTGTGTGTGGTTTTGTGAATACATTTAATTGAATTAAGAATAATCAGTTTTAATACAGCTCAAATGTAGCTAAAATGTGTATAATGTGCGTAACATTTAGTGTACAGAGTTTGCCAGTGTTGCTAAATGATGGTGCATTGCGTTTCAATTATTTTCTTGTTCCTTTTTTACGTCAATTTAATCATTTTTCCTTTTTCATTTACCTTCATTAACCATTTATTCTTTAGGTCATTATGCAATGTATAATTAACGCAACAAAAGAGTTCGCCGAAAAAAATCCTTTTGCTGATCGTTCGATGCAATGCAACACAGCAACAACCATCCACAGTTGGAATGGGTTTAATTTATGTTAAGTCCTTTATCCCAGTCAATCATTCCCTGGCACGGAACGGCAGAAAATGTGTAATAATACCAAAGCTCACTATAAAAGCGTGCTCCATACATGCTCATAAACATCAAAGTGCATTTCGTTCAATGCAATCTTTGGTTTACTCTAACATTTTGAGTAACACTCGCTGCATATCGAAGGTTTTATAGAGTAGCTTTAGAGTATATCTAATTATTCTATCTGGGATAAAGTCCTGTTCTTCAGTACTAAAGAAGATACATTCGTTGTGGTACTAGGTTCTATTTTTTGTAATTTATATTTATATATCTATACAACTTTCTAAAAGGTGTGAAACTGTCTAATGTCACTGCAAATGTAAAGTTTTATTCTTTGAATTTGATGAACCATCACTAATTTGTATTGTGATTTGTATAGGTGGGGCAACTTTTTAATTATTTTGCATTACTTGAATTTTGATTATGTGGTTTAAACTAAGCTACATATTATTTAAACAAGCTACATATTTTTTGTCAGTCTTATGTTCCTCAAATGCGGAACCTTAAATACTGAAATGAGTGGCCCTTACGAGGATGATTCACCTGAACCAAAACATGTTTTACATACCACTCGGTTACAAACTGACAGCACCGGCAAAGCATCGTGTAAACATCATGTCATAGATTTGTTCGGTCGTGACCCACCCTCAAAACAAGTAAAGGCACACACAGTCAGAGCGACCACAATCATTGTTAATGGATTACAGCCAGAAAAGGTTGCCAGCTTAGTTCCCAGTAGTCTCATAAAAACGAACCGCTGAGAGAGCAATAAAAGTTCATAATTTCTACATCCTTGTATGGTGAAGAGTGGCTACACTCGCCTAACAACTTTTTCCTGAGGTCATTTAGAATGGTGCGCATACCTGTTGCCTACATACATCCTCCGGAAAGGATGTACTTTTGCTCGAAAATGGCAATTTATTCTCATTAAAACCTTTTGTATCAAATTGATTTTTGATTTTTTATGTGCATAATTATGCCAAGTACGCTTTCAATTTATATACTTTTACATACACATGGATACAGAATTCTAAAGTTAAAGGATGATGGACTATGTTTTATTGTGGACTTAAGAACACATTAATGCGGTTAAATATAAAGATAGATATGTTTTGTTTCAAATCACTTTAAAACTTGAGTGTTAAAATCAACTAGGAATTTAAAAGGGAGTAAAGCACATCATAAATACAAAGACAAATTCAAAATCCGGTCGTAAAGGCAATAAAAAAGCGTAAACCTTCACAGCCCTGAAGGTGTCGTTGGTTTTTCTCATTTGCACCGAGATATATACAGCCAATCTACGCGACAGGCCACTGCTGATATGAAAAAGCTTGTTAACTTGCTGCCTGTTAGCTGCCAATACTTCATGCTTGGTCGTACATTAGGTCGATGTTTTACACAAAAAATGTCCCTTCGATCGATCAAGATCAAAGCCATCGGATAAAGTCGCTTAGTTCGCATTGTAATACCCCCGCTCGTCGTATGGGTAAATGTTCGGCGTAAAGAGTGACAAAAAACGTCCTGACACCTTTATGCTCACACCTTCTGGTATGCTGTTGGCAGTGGGAAAAAAGTACGAAAGAACATCAAAGGTAACATTTCCATAGAAGTGTGCTACCAAATGAGCTAAAGAAACCTTAGTCACGATGGTGAAGTGAAGGCAGTAAAGCCGGTACCATAAGAGGGGATTATAGTTACCAAGTACATGCCATAAATCGTACTTATTTGGTTTAATTTTGAACACATTACCATGAAAGTCAAATGAAGTGGTCGTACATTACAGGTCGGTGTTTAACACAAAATTAATACGACACATTCGACTCACCCACCCGACCCGACCCGACCCATTCATCCCGCCTACGGAACCGCGCACTTTACCATAACTTATTCGCGCCGCATTGTCGTTGGACGGTACGGTGTTATTTTATTAATTTGTCAACGGTTTCCGACCACTTTTTCGCTTTTCCATCGTTTTTCGCCAAATGGTACCTTTTCAAAGGAGAAGTGTTTGGTAGAATAGCTAAAAAGTAAAAAAAAACAACTCCGTAATAGATTAGTCCTCACATAGACAAGCCGTGTCGTGTCGTGTCATGTTGTGTGCGTGTGTGTGCAGATTAAATTAAATTCCTAACGCCGCGAACAAAATATTATGAGCGGTGGATGAACAGCGTTCCCGGCAGCCCTGGTCACGTTTGCCAATGTTGGGCGGAGCGTGTTGCATCTTGTCTAAACCGAACAAGGTGACGCTAAAATGGCATCCATATAAAGAAGATGAAAAAACTCGAGCTTCCTAGGTGGCGTCCGTTTTTTCCGATGGGGCGGAGGAAAACTTGTTCTTTTCCGCTTTTCCTCCCGACCAGTCTCCCAGTCTGAAGAGTTTTGAAAATGTTATACCGGCAAGCTTTGTTTCGCAGCAGCGGGAAGAGTGTGTTTGTGTGAGTGTGTGTATGTGAGGACTAAAGAGAAAGATCATGAAAAATCTGCATCAAGCCATCGTGCGAAACTTATCATCGATCGTAGTAAATCACGTTAGAAGAAAGCAACACTTTCTAGGGGTGTGCAGCTGTAGTGGTGCACAGACTGGATAAGTAGACCGAAACCTCCCCGTAACTATCATTTATAAAGCTAGACAAACACACTCGTTGCACTGAGGCATGCGAAGCCGTTCTCATTTCCAGTGTGAAGCACCAACGGGAAGATGATGAAAGAGCGTGCCTCAAGACACTGAGAGGAACACTTGCCCGGCAGCGGCGGCGGCGGCGTGGTAACATTTTATGCAAATATGTGCTTATTAAACGTATGAGCAACAGTGTTTCGCACGTCGTTTCGCACACACACATTCACAAGGGATAGCATGGCTGTGGTGGTGGTGCTCGGTTTTTATTTGACTGAAACACTGGGAGCTTGTGGTGCCTTTCATTTTTGGCTGTGTGCTATTTTCACTGCACAATCATCACTCCAGCGAAAGGTTCCCCCAAAAAACGCCCGTTGGAAAGAAGCAGGCGCTGGCCAATTTTGCGGTGGTGCTGCAAAGCATTGCGGTTATCGTGGGTGAAAATGTGATTAGGTTTGAAAATATGCGCCCTCCGCTTTCCTTTGCTTTGCGTACGGTGCAGATCGTGTGAGGTGGATGAGAGGGTGGATTTGGGTTGTTGGTATGCAACTTTGCGCCCAATTCAGCCTCGTGTGAGTGTAGGTACCTAAAGGCATTACGGAATTATGTGGCGAATAGATGAGGAAGTGTTAGATTAAGATTAAAATGTTTTCACACCAGCCCCAAGCTAATTTTTGTACGGAATTTATAGAAAAACGACAGCACTGAAGGCGAGGGAAAGGTAGAGGAAATTCAAGGGAATAAAACATATTTATTTAGGCAGTGTTTTCCGTAGCAGTAAGGCTCACCGCAAAACATACTATGAGCCAATAGGATTAACATCGGCCGGCCGTAGATAAAGTGCTCAGCGTCGTATATAGTCGTTACTTTTATAACTTTATTTTCCATTCCAATCGCAGCTACTTCAGTTGTTTGCGTTTCGTACAAAGCAACAAATAAACACTTTGGCCATAATTAAATGATAAATTCTTATGATATGAACGAAAAATGTTTAGTTATGGAACTGTGTTGATGTTTCTGAACAGCTTAAAGTGTTTTTATTTTGAAATATCTTCGTTCAATCTTTTTGATAACAAGGAAAGACATAAAGCACATACTAATATAATTATAGCACGAGATGCAATCCGAAAACAATCATTAATCTCCAACTGGGTTTGTTTTACTTCAACTACAAATAGAGTTTATCAGTGAAAAAACGATTCCAAGTATTTCCCAATACGAAGTTGCTACAAGTTAATAGAAGAGATGCTGAGAAATTGATTAAATCTGCAACTAGCAGCAGCATAGCACATTGAGTGATTACATCCAGGAACAGATTTACGCAACCACAGCTCAAACATGGAAGGGCGTTCCTACCAAAACGGAAAATTATCGGATGCCAGACTGACTGGTTTCATATCCAGAAAGAAGAGATCCTTAATGCTTGTACCACGTTCACACACACGCTCACGTTCAGTACTGCATACGATCAACTTACCGAGCTGTACCGGGTTGTGATGTTCATCTTACCGTGAAAGCATTTCCTTGTACCTTACTTTCATGACGAAACTTGTGTGCCTGTACCACTCGTCAAAGGATTGTACCGTCCGGGGGATTTTCTTCTACCAAGCACCACCACTGCCTCACTGTCTGTGCCTTGAGTGTAGATGGGAACAGTGGGCAGAAGCGAAGCACGTGCGAGTGCAAGAATTCCGCACACAAGGCGCAAATCTACCATGCGTGCCCATCTCGGAAGCATTCATCAAAAATTGATATTGCACACGGTTTGTTTGCTATCCGGATGATGGTGGTGGTGGTGGCGGTGGCGGTGGTAAACTGCTGAGAGCCTGACCGGGGAAAGCGACCGTACGCTTGCCGAGTGCTTGTTTGAATTTCAATCGAACACAACCATCATTATTCTCCACCTTCCACCCGGGGAAGGTGGAAATGTATGGCCAATTTCCGCGAAAACCTGACGGAAAGGCACGAACGAAGCAACAACCAAGCAAAAAGAAAAAGAAGAAGCGTTCACAACAACGGAAGCTTCGTAAACAATTGCAAATAAACTTTGGTGAGAGGGATTTTCCGTGAAAGCAATCGGACAAAGTTGATAGTGCGGCGATGGGATGCGATGCAATCCTTCTTTACTACTTTTGCGCAACTTTTGCGCAGCGGTGAGGATAAAAATGCCAGTATTATGATCCAGCTTTTCTTTGTTGAAAGCATATTGGAAACATCTCTCACACAAAGCACACGTTTCCGTTGTGCGGTGCTGGTGCTCACAGTGTGTGTATCGATTGTAATGTAATATAGGTACACTGGAGCACTAGCTGGTACTAGCTTTTACTATAAAAAAGCTCTATGGACAGTCGTTATTGCAATGTACTTAATATTCGGATGAATGATACACAAACACAGTGCATGTATGATTTTCTTTTAATGAAATTACATGTTTTTGCATAATTTTCCATATTTTTCATACCATTATCACACCACTTATTATGGAAATACAGCTATAGAGTCATGAAATAATTATATAGATATACTTTTTTGCAAATCTTAAACAGTATTTCTAACATCTTTTTGGAGGTTAATCTAGCTTTGGTATGCGCGATATTTTATACATTTAAAAAGGATATTTTTTCTGCAAATTTAAAACAATCAATTTGATAATTCAATGAAAAAAAAGCTCATCCCGCATGTGGCTCGTTCTCGTGTGCAGTGCAAACAGTCGAGCATGGAATCATCATACCGGAATGAGTGGTTGAGCTATTTTTAGCAATGAAACGTGAAACGAGAGCTTCACAGAATAATGAAAGGAGCAAACAGCAGCACACTCTAAAGCTGTGCTTTTATTTTTGAAACAATGTTTGATATGCGTTTGTCATATGTGTAGGTTGTGCTTTCTCGACAAGAGTTACACCCTATACATAATCGATTATTGATTACAAGCAATGTATCTGGCTTGAGGGTTGTTTTTACATGTTTCAGCATAGTAATATTTTTGTTTAAAATATCATTTTCCTATAAAAAATAGATTTTCAATAACGTTTTAACGTAACGAATCTAGATCAAGCAGTCAATGTTGGTCTGTTTCGTTTTATATTTATGCAATTTTATAGTATCAGTAACTGTTTTATTGCAATAGTAAAGTTTGATTTAAAATTTATGTTTTCTTCAACACACACAAAACGATTGTTTTGCAGAAAAATGCAGTTAAAAGCAAAACTATTCATTATTAAGTGACTGCTTCATCGTCCTAACGATGAAGAACAATAGATTGAGTTGCGCTCACATGAGCTAGTAATTGATTTACCAAATTAAGCAGCAGTCAATCAGCGTATAGGACGAACCTATCATTCGATCATCCCATAAAGTCGAGCAAGTCATCTTTATCCTCAAAACAACGAAAATTATTCAACATTAATTATCTGTACAGCGTAGTGCAATTGAGCACGGTGCTATTTGTCCCACAAAAGGTACTTATCCTATCCGTTCCGTCCCACTCGGTATTAGCGGTCGGCTATCCTCGAGCGGCCCATCGACGCCTTTGTTTGATTTCAATTATCTAATTATTGGTTCACCATTTCGCCCGAAAAGCTTTCAGCAGAATATTGGCAGTCATCTCTCTCTCTCTCTCTTTATCTACCTCTCTGTTGTTCTACCGCCCAGATGGGGACAGATCGAGCACACGAGTTAGACGAAATTGTATGCAAACAAAGAGCCCACGGCAGCGTTCTCCGGAGAGAAAAGGTCCCTAGGAAACGGGCGACCGTCATTACTCCCCCTTTGCGTCCATCCGGTGCTCGCAATCAATTGGCAGTCAGGTTCGATCCGAGAGCTGTCCATCCACAACACAGTGTGTGTTGGTCAGGATATTGTTTGGTTCGGTAATAAATTTCGTGTATTTATTGAACTCCAGCCTCCAGGTCCCGGTCAGATATGCGGGCGTGCTGAACAGCTTCACAGCAAGGCTGCCGCAGCAAGGACATTCGAGAGTAGCACACAATGGGTGGATCAAAGTGGCGGCGGCGGGTTGGAACGAGTTTGGCACGAGTGTGTTTTCGCACGAGGTAAATAAAAACGGAAATGAAACGCATCTCGACAGCCGCCGGCTGGGTCAGGCCGTAACAAAAAGAAAAGGGAGCGAGCAAAAAGGGAAAAAGTTTCCAAATGAGTGCGCCCAGCTTTCCACCGCATTTCCACCCGGTAACAGTGCCAGAAACCGTTCCGAGAACCTTGCAGAAGTTCCAGACAAAGGGTTTTTGTTGATTTCGCATCTCTGCTGCGAAACCACTGCGACGACGACAACGAAGACGACGACGATACGACGTTAAGCACTTAGATGTCGCAGCAAGATGTAGAGCAAGACTCGTCGTAGCACCGTTGTCTAATCTGTGGCGGTGACAAAGAAAAACCAAACAGAAAGTTAAGAAGCTCAGCAGTAGGGGGAACAAACTGGTTTCACGGGAAACGAGCGGGTCTTCAATAAAACGGGAATTTCTTTGAAATAAAAGCGAGCAAAGGAAGGTAAAAGAAAGGAGATGGATAGAAATAAAAAGAAAATCCATGCAATCCATGAAGCAAACATCCGGCCGGGCGTCGGGTTCAATCCAAACCCGGCCGATCCGCTTGCGCTCGTGTGAAAACAAGTGGCAGTGGCATTAAATTATGCAACAGCTTCCCAACACCATCGATGTGATGCGCTGGTTTTGTACGCACGTTTTGTAGACTCGCAGACTCGCAGCTGTGCTGTCGATGGGGTTTGCTGTCTTTATGATGTCTGAAGAATTCTCCTGCTACCCCCTTGCTGGTGCATTACACTTGTATTGAGGAGGGTGATGGTGGCTTGTGTATAATGTACGCACATTGGCATGAAAGTTTTTCGAAATTGTTTCTACTCTTTTCGTGCTTCATTGACGAAATAAATGGCGCTAAAAAGTGTATATTAAACAATTATATTTTTAAGCAAACATTTTCAACTGTAGACTTGAATTATCTGTGCTATCGCTCAAACTAAACTCGTAGCAAAACCAAACGCCGCCAGCTATTACACCCCAATCATGTCCACTGTAGTACACAGAGCAAAGGATTGCAGTGAAAATGGAGTATCATTGCTCGTGGCAAACATTTACCTTCAACGAATCGTTTGTTTTTGCCTGTTTGAGATAGCCTCACCCTTTCGTACATGAATTCTCCAGTTCATAAAGCACGATAAAGGATGTGACATTTCATAACACACGACGACCCTTTCCCTTCCTCCCGTTTCCGTCGCGTTCGCATTCTTCAAATTGCTCCCCAATGATGTGTGCCCAGGCAGCAGTGCCGCACACCTGTCTTTCATGTGTGGTAACTGAGCTTTTCCTTCCCTCTGTACACCACACACGCCCTCCGTTGTCCGTTCCCGCCGAGCTGGAATGTAGCAGCTGTCCAAAGCGCATATTGAATGCCAGATTTTTCCCGGCTGTAGCACACCGAAAGCACGGGTTGTTGTTACTGGGACGATGTGCTAGTGACCAGCAGTAAGCGACACCGGCGTCCCTGCACCGGGCAGCAGTTGCAATCAAGCTCTTCGGCAAGGACTTTTTTGCCTTCGTGTTGAGCAGTGGATAGTTTCACTTTTTGTGTTATTTTTCACTACTGCTGCTGCTGCTGCTGCTTAAAGACTGTACTGTGTGTGTGTGTGTGTCCGGTGTGGTAGAGCGAGAATTGGTTTTACGATCAGATTTCCTCCTTCCTTGGGTGCCACTGTCACTGAAGCAAGCGAACTGTGCCGGTGGTGGGTTAAGTCGAACTCAAAACCACCAGGGAGGGGAGGTAGAAGTGAAAATTGTCAGTGAAAAATATGAACATGGGAAAACGATTCCCTCGGTGCCACTAGCACATCAGCTGGATGCGAGAAGTGGAAATTATTTTTCACTCATAGCTCATCCAATTTAACTTTCTATTGCCACTCTGCGCAACCCGTTTGTATGTGATGTCCGGTTTGTGCCTGTGTGTATGCTGTACTGCTACACACTCTTTGGAGCACACTTCCTGGTTTCGTGAATTTCCACCCGCGTCAACCACATACCATTGCATAAACGGTTCTCTCCCCTGCACACGCACACACACAAAGAAACCCACATCCGATCAACGAAAGCAAACCAGCCGGGATGGGATGGGAAGGGAAACCATTACCCTCAGCGCTGTCGATAGCATTCCAATTTATTTTTATCGTTTTTAATTTATTTATTCTAACTTTCGCCTCCGGTTGACTGTTGACCACGCTCTGTTTCTGATGGGGAAGGGGGTGGAGGTTTCCCGTCAGGTTAAGCTTTCTGCCGATAAGCTCATCGGGAATGAGCCATCTTGACGATGGTGATGCCTTTTATCGATCAACGCAACAACCGGATCGTCGTCGTTATCCTTTCGCTGCGAATCGCCGATCCTGCCAGCCTTTGTGCAGTTCAGAGACCGTTTTTCCTCAACCGATAAGCCTTTGCAATGTGGCTATCGGGTTATCGTAGGCTCGCCTGTGTCTAACAATACGGCGAAGATTGGGTTTGAAGGGGATGGAAAACCAACAAGACACCCGATAACTACAAGCCCCACAGCCGCAGGAGCTGAGAAAGAGAAGCGAAGGGGGTTGGGCCGACTCAACCGCTTGTTTAGATCATTCTGTCTGATCTGGGGTCTATCATTTAGTCGGTCTTTGAAGATTGTTCAAGTGACGCCAGTGGAGACCAGTGCGTGGCATTGAAAGCGGCAAAACGAACCAACCAAAACAAAACAAAAAAAAAAAGGGAAAAAAGATTAATGACACACCGCTAGTACTAATTTGAAGATAGCGAAATTCGCCCAGCATTTGCGGCCCACCATCATTCATTCACTGATCTAATTTGGTTACACACTGATGAATAATAATACGGAGCGCGTACTGTGCGTGCTACTCCTTAAGAAGGTAATGATATTAAGGAGGCCATTCCACCATTTTTTTTTGTTCTCTCCACTCCCTCCCAGTAGCTTTTCTTTACATCGTGTGCTGCCATTCACTAGCTTTTGAAAAGACAAGACCCTCAACCACTATCGAGCCAGCTGATGATGATGATGATGATGGCGCTCGCACGGCCGGGCAACGATGGGCAAGGATTAGGACTGTAATGAACAGTGCCGGTGTCCCGTTGTTTGTCAATTTGTCTCTTGCACTCAAAAGGAAGCGAGCGGAGTGGAGAATGGCAACAAAAAAAAAAACAGCGTCCAAGCAGCGCCCGTCCGTGGGCGGTGCAAGTTGGTAATAAAGTTTTAAGCAACTAATGCCTACCGTTTGTGTGTTTGTGTGCTACATCGAGGAGGGATTTTTTGTTGGTTGGTTGGTTTAATTTCCGGAAGGTATTCACGGCACAATTGGTAGGATTAAAGTTTGCCAAGTGGTTTGTGTAGCTGAATGGACGCTATTAAATGGCTGGCACAACAGTTGGGACGGTTGCTTTGGACAGGTATATTGCTGCTGCAAAGTGAAGATAAAAAACAAGGATGAGAAAATAGCGCCTCTACGTGGAAAAGTGTGTTTCTTAGAATGTTCAAATACAATTTCTTAACACTGAGTGCTGTTAATAAATTCTTTATGCTTAACAACGAAACATATTACGCATTTTTGTACATTAATAGCACCAAATCAGCCCACATAACAGATAGGAAAAGAGCAATATTGAAGGAACAAGAAAATGTAAACGTGTCACAAAGGACCGGCGCAAAACGAGAGGCAGAAAGCCAAAATCCATTGTTCTTTCCATCTTATTAGGGATAACATCTTCACAAAAATGCACACATACACACACATACACAGACACGTACACTGACAATAAACATGACCCCAGGTGAAGCCCGATGGTAACCAAGGGGCCAGAGAAGCTTGCCTTTTTGCAGTAAATCTTTCCTGCCCGGGCACCATAAATTTGATTAATGACAACGGACAACGGCACTGCTGCCACGAGCAACAACCCTATTAGTGCCAGTTGAAGTACCAGCCCCCCCACCCTCCCTTTATTCGCTCTTTTTATGCCATTTGTTTGGGGAAATTATGTTACTTTTCCCTTATCTGCAAACTTCCATCAACCAAGGGAAAGCTGCCCGCTCTGGTGGCAGTGTGGCTCGATTGGGGAATCGAGAGCGGAAGACTTGCTTTCTCTCTCTCTCTCTCTCTCTCTCTCTCTTGCTCTCTCTGTCTCATACTCTCTTTCTTACCGTTTCTTTGGGGAACGTCGTTGTATGTAGCCTCCGCAGTAACCGTGTTGTTTCCCGGAACCGGAAGCAATCTGAGTGTTCCGTCTGAGGCTATGCCACGGATGCATTCGTTTACTGATTATGCTTTAGTGGAGGGCCGGGAGCTTGAGTGCACGCTGCACGTTTTAGTAGCTGCCGTCTTCGTCACCTTTGCCTGTGCTCCCCCCTCCCCACCCGGACAGCCGGAAGACAAATTTCTTCCCTGTACCGTGTTCACGTACAGCATTGTGTCCATGGTTGGGATGTTGTGCATTCTTATTTCGCAATACCTTATGCTGCTAGTGGATGTAGTACCACAACCCTGTAACTCACTCCCCCCACACCACTTTTCACCATTTCCTGGTACAAAACCAGGCCAGGCCGGAAACCGACATCTGTGATGCAGAAGGTTTTGCTGAACTGGCGGGTTTTCCCCGGTAATTAGCAAGACTATGCTGCATTCGATTTTCCTTCCTTAAACGAACGAATAAGCAGCAGATAAGCGCTGGAGCAGCAGAGGAGAGGGAGGCTTTGGGTAAAAGTTATTTAGATAATAAATGGGAGGTGGTTTCCGGGTGGCTTGATGACTTTTGTGCCTGCCTGATTGCACCGTCGAGTTCATTCGATCAGAAAGCACCGTTCGCAACGTTCGTGCTTCTCACGGGGCTGTTCGTGCTGGGTTAATAATAAATACGCCTAGCGCCGGGAAAGGAGCGATGCATCTGACAGTCGAGGCACGATTGTCGTTGGGTTTCAGGGTTAATTAAATATTGAGCCATATAATTAGTCGTCCGCAGAGGTAGCCCTCTGATGCAGGCCAACCCGAAGCTTTACCTTTACCTTTCCGTGTCGCTTTTGAATGAAACGCATTTGATGTTACTGTAAAACAGTGTAATGAAAGTTCCATTTACAGTTCTACCTTTAAAACAATATGTGTGCAAGCAAAACAAAAAAACAATACGAATCATAATGGAACAATGTAACAGTTTGATCGTGCGCTGTCGAAAACGGCTTCACTCATTCAATCGTCAAATAACAAAAGCTGAACTTTTATCAACAAAAACACTCGCACACACACTCATACGAGCCGGCTTGAACAATTGTTGCTTCCTTGAATCACCAGCACTCCTTTCGTTAAAAAGGGTACGGAGCCGTAGCAGCAAACAACAGCACCGACTGACTATGTACAAAATACACCAGGCCTTTGCAAGCTGCTTTTGTTTGCGCGTGCGACCATTCTGTACGCACAGCTCACCCCCCCCCCCCCCCATATTTGCTGAAAAATGCAGAGAAAATCCGAGAAATGGAAAGCGCTAGCATCAGGTACTGCTGAACAATACGGAGCAGGCATGGTAGAAAATAGCCGGAGTTTAATGACGTTTTGCTAATGTGGTGATAAAAGTTGGAAATCATTCCATATCGAAAACATAAACACCCGCCCACAGAAAGAATGGCACATGGAGTGGGAGAGAGAGAGAGAGCATAAAATTCAATTACGCGTTTGTTTTTGTGCATTTGAGCCAGTCCCATTCGAGCGAATGTGTTGTATCACACACACCCATATTGGTCGAGCTTTTTGCCCCTTTTTGCATGCAAAGCCCTACCTCCATCGGGGGGATTCTTTGTCGTCTACCGAAGGATCCACAACGAGAAGCTTCCTTCGGTCAACTGTTGTATGCGTATGTGTGCATCTGTTCACCGTTAAAAGTATTTGATTTTCTGCACTGTGAGCGGTCAGGGTTCGTTCGTCCGCAGTTGCTCGTTTTACTTTATTTTGTCCCAAAAATTCCTACGGATAGTGCCATAAACTTTCAAACTACAAAACTACGGAGCCGTGGGTATGGTTGGTATTGGGTGCTTTGAAAATGGCCATACGAGTTTATCCAGCCGTTACAATCAATGGCAAGAAAGAGCCTGACAGCTTTGTGGGCTGCGTGAGCGCAAATGCAAACACTACGCAGACAACTACGAACGAGCGAGGGAAGACTGTAATGGAATGGAATTGTTTGCCACACACGGGCAACATGGGATCATACAAACGTACTGAATGGTTCAATTTTGAGTTGTAAGGCAATTGTAGTGTGCTAGCAGTTTTATGACTTCTTCCTTCTCTTAGCTGTGACTATATACGCCGTCAGGGAAGCTTATCACGTAAATGAATAATCATTCTTTGCTACAGGGAAAACGGATCAGAAGAAAACACCCGTCGTTGTGTTTACTGAGTGTATTATTTAGGACTGTTTGTAATTTATCTACAGAATACCATAAGACAAATTAAATTCAATTAAACTTTTGAATAATCAATTTAACACATTGAAGTTCATTTCAACGCTTCAATCAACGGAAACAATCTTGTTTTCCGAACACACAGTTGTACTGTGTTTTATGGCAAATGCTTCCAATAAATATTGGTGTGATTTTATTGACTCTAAACAGACGCGTATAAATTTGAATCAAAAGGGCAACAAACGGCACACGAGAGCGGTACACATATTTGCGTTACATCCTCGTCGCTGCCGTTGTTATTATGGTCCGTGCAGACGAAGATCGCCGACGCACACCCGTTCGCGTGCAGTGCGCGATTGCTCATTTCATTTCCCAAAGAGATAAATCAATTCAAGTGCACCCAATTCAATCAACAAACGAAGCGAAAGCGACCACTCTGGGCCACTGGGTACCCACGTAGCAACTTTCGCAGCAGAAGCGCCAAGAATTCAAATAAAATCGTACATAAATTTTCATTACGTAAGCTTCCTCCCGCACTCCTCGGGGGGAGGGGGGGGAGTGGGAAGCGGATTCACCCGACACCCGCAGCAGGAATCGCGTTAAAACCACCCACCGTCCGTGTAAGCTTGCTTCGGTTGGGATCGGAAATCAAACCACCAGCAGCACACACACACACACATAGGGGATCCAAGCGACGGACAAAGTTTCTGAGCCGCGTGTGCCCCAGAACGCCGAGAAGCTTGATGACAAGAAAACACCGACGCTGGTAGTCGCTCAAGGACGCCACATAAGGTACGCTCTTCTTCCGTGCGTAAGGAGGTAGAGCTGGGAAGGGAAGGCGAACTTAAAAAAGCGACCACCGGGTAATTCTCGGTGAAAATAGAACGTCACAACGGGCAATGGCATAGAGAAGGCCTCTCGATAATAGGGCCAATGTTTGCTTCGCAGTTCCGTTCTGCTTCGTGCTACATTCTGGCTCGGCCCGACGAATGATAGCGCACTGCCACCAGACACTTTTATCCATTTGCCGCCACTCGCTTGGCGACGGAGCATGAGCGGGGTGGGATGGTTCCGAGTTTAATCCTGAAATTGGTTTCTTATTTCAATAACATAAATTTCCCACTGAATCCACCGTGACAGGCCACCGCCATGTAGGTTTACGGTTCGATAAGCATTGGCACAAAGCCCTCTCAGTGAGGCTGCGGGGTGTTGCTTTAACCGCTGCGATGCAGCAAAAAAAAAAACGAAGCAAGTTTGTAAGCCTGTTACCTTTCTCCGGCGGCGATGGTCCCACACTCTTGCGTTGTTTTATGCTCACGGGAAAACGGCGTGGCAAACTCTGACTCATCGAACTCTGGTGGTGGTTTCCAAGAGCTTCAACACACACACACACACACACCCAGAAAAACACACGTATGCAGTGAGCGAATGAATGCGGTAAAAAAGATAAAATTAAATGAAGCCGAAATGCTGTGTGGCACACTACTTGCCGATACTTGTTACTGGGTGGTACGGTTCGATAACATGCGCATTTCCGTGACGTGCCGACACAGTCGCTCTATCTCGCGGTTTCCATGGTAACACCGCGAGCGTTGGCAACTGAAACCTTCCTGCTTCGATGGAGACGCCTGGTGGCGCTCGTAGTTAAGCGATGGAGCCGCCTGGTGGTTCACTAGCAATAGGCCCATTTTCTTCCACTCTGGTCGTGCAACTATTTGTTAGGTTTAGTTCGATCTCGGGCGCTTGCTTCATCAAGTAAAATTGCGAACGGGAACAGACAAAAGCTCCATACCGCATACCAAGCAATTCTGTTTCGGTTAAACGAACCGTGAAGCTGTCGTTCATCCGCAGGACAATGTGCTTTGCACGATTTTCTTTAGTTTGTCGAGAAATGGAACAGCACATCCGTTCGGTTGCTACTCTAATGATGTCTGGCAATGCAATGATTATGTGTATGTGTGGGTTAAGCGATATACTGCAGCAAATTTGTCGTTCATAATGATTTAAAGCGTTTTATTTTGTGTTTTGATGGTCAATAATGCGCCAGTGGGTGCTTTTTTTAGCTAAGCATCTAGCTTTTCGATTGATTTTCTTTTCTGTTTAATCCCTAAACGACACTAATTAATCATCCATCCATCGTTTCGATGACGCTTTTCATTGGATTTGCGGAGAGCATTTTTCGGTTGTCCAGTTGTGTAATCCGTTGAGCAGATATTGATTAGACTCTCGTCTGTCGTCTTTCGTTCCAAAGTGTAAGCAGCTTCCACCGCTTGTGGCAGTGATTAAATGTGGTGTCAATCGTTGACGTTCGTGCAGGGCTTACAGTGAAACGATTGTCGCTGCCACGGCCACTCGATGGCTGAGCGACGTAGAAAGTGGGTCCTTCATGTGCCACCACAGCGCGACACCAGTATGTCATAAAAGCGGAGGCTCAGTGTTCGTGTGCCAGCGTTGTGCATGCTTTTTCTCAACGGCGATCCGCGTTCGGCGAAAAATTGAACCATTTCCCCCGTGTGCGACCGTGATAAATCCTTCCGCTTTTCCGGCCCTTCGACCCCATTTCGTGTGCTGAACAAGTGCTGAACGTGTAAGAGGTTGGTTAGGCGGAGTGACTACCGGGACGTTTGGCAGCACGTTGCCACACGCACCGTCGGCACCCGTCGACCCTCGCTGTCGGTCGGCCGCACCAATTCAATCCTGTGTCTGTACAGGCTATCGGCGGTTTGGTTGCTGAAAATCATCAACATAGGTTGCCCACAGTCGGTGTTGTGGTGCCCACGGGGGGACACTGCCTCCCCACGCCCACCGAAACCACCGCTATGGCCACCGGAACCGGAACTGCCGCTCGAGTCGCAGTGGGCTGACGCCGGCGAGGGTTACTGGGCCAATCATCACCATCCGCAGGCCGCCAGCACTGACCAATGGGTAAGTGAGGAGAGGGGGGGGGGGGTGGGTACGGATAGCTTTGGTGGGTAAAAATGGGCGAAACCAACCCAACCGATAAATAACCATTTCTTGCACTACAACGAAACTCGCTTCAATTGGTATGGGAAAGCACTTTTCGTCTTGTAAAAATGTCGAGCGCCACGAGTGGGCTCGAGTGCTGGAGGAACGAACACCATTTTCTTCCGTCGGTTGTATGTGCTGCGGTCACACACACACATGCTCGCTGTGCTCGAATGTGCACACGTCCCCGGTGGGAATTTGAACAAGAAAATGGGGAGAGAGAGAGAGAGAGAAAAGAAGGAAAAAAAGAACGCCACAACTGGGCTGCTGCTACGCCATAGACATTTATCGCACTCGTTTCGTAAAGTAAGCCACTTCAATGGCCGTGTTAATATGTTCGCTTATCAGGCAAACGAACTGAGCGCAACAGCAAAACCGATGTTTTGCCATTTTGACGTCCGTTTGCACGCACACGGCACACGGCACACGGAACCATTGTTGCTTGCTCGAGTTTTGGCTTCTGCTGGAGGAGCCCTAAATTGTACTTGACATTGACACGCAACATGTAAGGAGGGTGGGGGGAGGGCTGGAGGGCTGGAGGGAAGTGTGGGAAGTGAGCTATCGGCACCGTTCGTTGGAGTGTGCTGATCGCAACAATATTGCCTCAAGATACAATGATATCTGTCGAAAGGATGTGCCTTTGAGAGTTGAGTATTTATGTTTTTGAACTCTTATCTGCAACCAGCCATGCCGCTTTGAGACGTCGAACGGATTGGCAAGGCAAAAGGGGACGGTGTGAGCGTTTAGCAGAGGGAACAACAATTTCGTTTAGCGTTCTTACTCAACGTGTAATTTAATTTGGATTAAAGTTGTTATGGCATGCCACAACGCTATCGTTTCCGTTTTGAATGTCATATTCTTCTGCGAAGTCTTTGAAATTGTATACCAAATATAAACGTAGCTAGTTAATCTTTTCTCATGTATAATGTTTTTTTTGTAAAAAAGTATGTGTAATACAATCCCCTACTTAAAAATGTAACTAACTAAACATTTAAAATAGCTTTATTGATTGCAATACCTTCAACATTTTCATATTTCAGAACTCTGTTAACATATTTTCGCACATTTTTCATCACCATAAACGCCACGAGTCGGTTTTGTGATATATTATTCAACTCATACGACCTAACAACATGCCCGCCATGGGTTCAAGCCCCAAATGGACCGATCCTACATACGTAGACTGACTATCCTACTATGGGTACAGTATTGATTACCCATCTAGGATAGTCAGTCTGTCAGGCTGGCCACTTGTTCACCCAATTATCCATTCACGGGCCGTAATATGAACCTCATTGTTTCGATTTAATTTGAATATAAATTGACTAGTTGTTGTCCGATTCCGGTTCGTTTTTTAATATTGTTTTATTTTTGATTTTGTTTGTGTTAGAAGATTGGACTCCTTTTTTTACTATCGGAATAAAAGATAAAATATTCCACTTAATTTGACAAAAAAAAAGATTGAAATTGATTTTTGTACTGTGTAAGAATAGTGCATCGAATTGATACGAAGAGAAATGTAAACGAGAATCACACGATGAAAATGGTCGTAATAGAAATTTGTAAAATAAACTTCCCAAGTGTTGCAAATAACCTAGTTCTTTTAATAAAATTTAAAAAAAAATCATGCTTAAAAAATGCACTAGCCGAATCCTTATTAACACGCATCATGGTATGATGCTCCTTAACATTAGGTGCTTAATATTAAGCGTATTCAATCTCTCAATCATCGCCATATGGTTGCTCAGAGTGTATTTGTTGCAAAAATCCTAACACATAACATTGACGCTTCAGATCTGTTGGCAAGATTAAGTATACATACTACAGCAAGGATTCTTAGACACTATGGAAACTTAAGTATTGACCCTAGGAGGTGACTTTACAGCTTTATCGAACCTTTGATGTATATATCTCGCAGTTTTAGTCCGTCCTATTCATACTTTGATTAAAATATTTTGATCAATACGTTTAAAAATCACCTATTGGCTTTATATAACACTCTTAACCTCAATTAATGTTAGATAGTGTTAAAAAAGTTGGTTCAAGTTGCTGTGTGGGCCATGCAAATATTACACTAAATGAATAAATAAATAAAAAAAATTTACATATAATAAAACAAACAAATTAAATAAAACAAACAAAATAAAAGCAGTAGATTATTAGTTAATAGCAGGGTTAAGCATATATGCTATTCTCTTAAAACTGCTATGCTATGCTATTCTGCTAGTTTCTTAAAACTCAGAATAACATTTGCAGAAAGCAGTCATGAGTCTTATTTGCACAATAGCTACAAGCCAAGTCTGGACCAAATCTAGGTGAAATAGTCTTAGCTCGAATGGGTATCCATGATTTACTACGTTGGCATACGCTACGAGAAGTGCTGACGGGACAATTGAACCAAACGAGATTTGACCTAAAGGGTGAAATGCTATCAAGCAAATCCTTCAACATCTACACTACAGTCACGTGTTCCCAGTTAAAGAAAACTTTAAAAGTAGAACATCAAGGTGACTATTTCGATGTCTTCAAACAAAAAGGTTTCTTCGCTCGATGTAATCATACATGTGTAGCATCTGCAAGCACTAATACCTTGTAAATCATGTGCTAAAATATCATGAACCAAGATAATTATGCAGTCGTAAAGATGATCGCAGAAAAGAGGCCGGCCAAGACATTTTAGTTACAAGCATAGCCCGCCAATGTAAATATTTGTTTTTACATTTATATTTGTACTTGGCAATGAATCAGTAATATCCGCTCATAAAACTGTTAAAATATGATATAAAGTATTTGTACTTATGAATTAAAAATGAACATGAAATGAATACACCAAACGTATCCCAATAACATGGTTCATTTTTGCTACAACTTGATCAATTTAAAGTAAACCTCCTTGCTGACTGGAAACATATCTCAAGCACCGTGATAGTATACTATCGCTTCATTAAAAGTAAGTGGGTCGTTTTACACACCCATTTTTTCCCAATAAGTACCACTTTCGCTACAATGTAAAGGCCATCCAGCGCGCTTGGCCACCTTGAATGGATTGTAGTGAATCCAGTGGCTGTAAAAAAAAGACACCGCGGCAGAGCAAAAGCTTTCTCATCACCCCGAGCATGTAAGAAAATCACGCAGCCGAACGAAAGTGTTCCGAACGTCAAGACAGACCCGAGTTCATGGGCTGCCTTCCATCCCCAGGAGTAGTACCATTTGCGCCCGGTGTGCCACATTGTAAGGAAATAAAAGAAGCGAAATCCTTTGCCACCGGTGGTAATCCATCCGTTACAGGACGGCGAAGGGCGCTCAACCTAAAATGTGTCTGTCCGGAATGGCATTATCTTATGGCTGTCATATATTCGCCCCGGTTTGTGTGTGAGTGTGGGATATGTGCTGGTACTGTCGGAGGTCATAGATCACCGAGGGAGCCCTTTTTTTGCTGCACCTTACGTCCAGCAGCGGCTCTTTGTGTGTCCAGCATTAACGGATTTAGTGGCTTGCGGCTCCAGGGAGGGGAGGGGGGGGGACGAAAAATCCCACCCTGAGCGTGCTGGTAGCGTTAATGCGTGAGAGAACTAAAAAATGTGTACGTGATCGGAATGCTGTGGACGCACTCCTGAGGGAGCCTGGGGGTGGGTTGGACCAGAAGTCATAAAATAGATTACATACTGGTACGACGTAACTGTTACCTGTCCGAAGGATATTCTTGGCAGGATTCGTACCCTTCGTTCGTGTGTCAGAGGGAAGGAAAAAATGTATTCCTATCAAATGCAGATGGCCCACCACTAGCGGAAGACGTAAAACGTGGGCGCTTTCGTTTCGCCATTTCCGTCCAGCCCCCTCTGGCCCTCCGTGCACTTGGAGGAGAATAATTATAATCCTAGAATGGATGATTTGGGCGCGCGCGTTACAGTCCCTCGCCAATTGGCCGCTCCCTGGACGAGATAATTCCGTTGCGTCGTTTGTCACCAACACCAAAAGGGGGCCGTAGTTAGCATAGGTGTTAGTGCTGCAAGTGACGTGAATAATAAAATGCGTGAGCAAACCATCGCAAACCATCGCGTCTCCAGCTAAAGCGTCTCCAATCCTCCAATGAAAGGGCTCGCTAATCTCGGTACTGGGAAAACTATGCCCAAGGCCGGAAAAAGGTGCATGAGTCACGCACGCGAATACGTAACGCCGTGTGTTGTGGCCTTGGTTGGATGAAATATGTCTTCCAAGGCAACAGAGAACGGAATTCTGCTTCCTTAATCCTTGCCCTCCTCCTTAGTTGCCCTCCCCAAAACCATCGGCCACAGTTCAACCCGTCGTCACGAGCCTTCCGGCGTAATGACTTTTGGAGTTAATCGTTTGTTTTTCCACGCCATGTGTAAGGGGAACGACTTACCTCGGGCACAAGTGTTTGTACGCTACCCGTGTTCGCAGTACTTGTTCACGCGCAAATTTCATTCTAGCGAAAGTCAGGCACTCTGTTTGCGTCTCTCTTTCTCTCACTAATGTAGCAAAACTCCGAGATAAGTGTGCTCCTTGCTCGAGCCATGCTTTGTGGGCACAGGGCGTGCAACAAACTCTACGATGGAAAGCATTCCTCGATGACGCCATTGCAAATGGGGCTCGTCTGGAGTCGTCCTGTCTCCTGTTCAATTCCGGCACTGACTAGTACGAGTGGCACACGGTGGCACGATAGTCGGAAATCGAACGACATGTTGTGCTGCACTGGATGCTGCACGTGCTGAGCATTCGTCCAACCTGCCCGGAATAGGTACCACATGTAGAGGCATGTCCTGAAGTGGTTCGCTTCCCCGTTCCTTACTACAGCTCTCCGGGAAGGGTAGGTCGTGTACTACTTCATCGTGTGTGTGTGTCGCCAAGCAGGAGCACTCCCCACACATTGCATCGCTTGCCAAAGGTTGCCTGCGTTTAATATGTTCCATTTTCCGGACCACAGCAACCCTCAACAGCAGCTCTCAGGACGTTGAACTTTTCACAATTCGATTTGCCCCTCGCCACTGAAAACTTCACGGGTGGGGTAGGGGAAGGCGTGTGGTACGGAAGTCGGTGCATTTGTACGGGTACCGGGGTTCATTGGGATTGGAGAGAAATAGGTCAAAAACATCAATGCTCTGTAATTGCACTGCTGAATCCTGTTGCATGTGACGCGCCCGCTCCCTTCATTTTCCTTGCTGCTAATAAACGATGAATCGCTTTTAGTGTTTATTGCTTGAGTTTGTGCTGGGGAGGGAGGGGGGGTGGGTGTGTTTAAAAGCTTCCCAAAACTTCATAGTGAGAACAATTGCTTCACCTTTAATTTAAACTCATAACACACTGCCATCAACCGACTTTCCAGCGGGAGGAGGGAGTGTGTTTGTGGGTTCATTATATGCTTAGTTTGCACTCAAACTTCTCTCTCTCTCTCTCTCACACACACACACACACACACATTTGCATTGGTTAAGGGAGTTATGGGACAATAATTTATCGTTTACTGACCAGTGGAAATTTATGCTGCATGGATGCAAATTCGGTCGTGCACCCGGGTCGACCCCGGGAGGGATTTACTTCACCCGAACCCAACATCCCGTGTTAGCAGCAAGGCCGAGGTCTTCGGGGGAGCTTATGGGGGTAGGTGGGGTTGAATTACTTTGGCAACAAAAACCCCCACGCTCGCAAATAATGGCAAATTCCCCATCGAAGCACATTAGCGTTATCGATATCGGGTAGAAGGCCACAAACTCAGTCACGCCTCTGCACGAGTACACGCATTCTAATAATAGCAGTTGTAATAGCAATCACACACACACGCGCGGGTTCTATGCCTCGTAAGGCACCACCCCTCTTTGTGGGTGGTTTATTTTTCCATCCACCCACATGCTGCTCACCCCATTAGGGGCTCCACATGGAAGGCGCACGGTGTCTATTTGCAAGCCAGTTAACCGTTGCCCGGTGCCAGCAGTGTGCCACCCACCAACACCACCACCACCACCGCCCGTGATTGTGATGTTTATGAAGGGCCATGGCCATGGACTGTTTTAACAACAACAAAAAAAGGGCGTCCAAGGGTACGTGAAACATTTTCACCGACGCTGCTGATCATAATTTCATGATATCACTCGTCCGTTGAAAGGTTCGTTTGCTGCTGGCACACTTTGCTGCTGGCCAAAGCGACCACGCTCTCGCAGGGACGATCCGGTCCAGGTTGGGCTTTATTACACTCGGGAGGGCATTTTCCCTTCCCGGCGAGTGTGTTAACGTAAAATCCTATTACATTTCAAATGCTGAGCGCAGCAGGAAAAAAGAAGGTTGAGAGAAGAGCTTAAAATAAAGCACCTTGCGCACCACCACCGGTCATCCCTGACTGTTCAGTTTTTGGGGTGTGTTTACCTGTTTCGCCGTCGTTTTTTGTTGTGGGGAGGGTTTAATGAACAATGTTGATCCCTACCTTCCTTTGCTCCTTCCTTCCAGTTAGCGTGGTTGTTTGAGGTTACGTACTTTCTCGCTTGCCCAAGAATAATCATCCTCCTGTTCGATTCTGTCGGAAAAAAGAAGGTTAAAAAGGGAGGAAATCTCTATCAACAACGGCCGACCGAGAAGCTGATAAAAATTTTATGCTAAATAAACGGATCGACCACCGCAGCCGTAGCCGCAGCCCGTTGCGATAATCATAATGGGCACCCACGATCCTTTTTGCATGATACCTGGGCTAATGATTACTACTCAAGCACCTTTTGCGCACTCACTTCGACCTGTCGAATTGGTTGTGTTTGATCTTAATTTTAGCATTATACTTATCACGCACCGAAGGAGAATGTCGGACACACCGCTATCCTCCAAAAACGAAGCCACAAACCTTTATTTAAATCATTTCCACCCGAATTGAAAAAGAAACAACATTCAATTCGCCCCAATGAGCGTGGCTCGAAGCCCCTACCGAGCCCCGGGGGGAAATGGTCCGTGACTTCTAATCCCGTTGCCAGTGATTTGATTTCTTGATTTCCTTCTTGACTCCGAGACAAAAGTCGCGCGGCCCTTATCTTGCCACCATTTAGTTTTGAGATCCCAAATGCCATCTATTTTGATTGCCGCCAAGAGAGAGAGAGAGAGAGCCCCGTCATCGTCGCTACCAGCGGTTCATGGTGGGGGAGACCGGGATGGTGGTTAGCATTTATTTATGTTCCAAGTGGCTTCCCCTCTTCCGTGCCGGGCATCCAAACTCGGCGCTCCGTAATCTCTTTTCGAGGACATTCCCGTAATGATCCATTTCCTCCGTCGCCGGACCATCAGTATCATTAACAGTGGCTCGGATGGCAAGTCTGCTCGTGACTGTGTGTGTGAGAGTGTGTGAGGCGGAACGTTGACTGACATCACCGACGACGTTTCGCGCTCACTTTCCTCCCCAGCATCCGGAACGGCTTACGCTGCTAGTCCCCGGTGGAATGCGATGATCCGAGGCCCCACCAATGGCTCCCACCCACAACGAGGGGGAGCCTGTCACACTCGTGTGCTGCTACCGTGTCCATTGTTGATGTTCGTATTTGATACGAGCTAGCCACCAACCAGAAATATATATATGAGTGTCTGTGAGTGAGTGAGTGTGTGCGAGGTGCCTGTGTGTCCGTGTTAACATTATTTAGGCCACCGCCACCGCCCAGTATGCTTTCCGAGCTATCGGATTATGTCATTTCACATCCACTTGAGTTCGTTCGGCTGGATCGTTGAATCCTCGGCCCATCCCGGGGCGGAAGGAAGAGGAGTCGCGCGGGCTACAGCGGGGGCTAGAGCGGCCAGCATAACTGAATTTCCGAACCATTTCATTCATAATCTCCAAATTTATGATAATTGACCATTTTTAAGCACTCTCTTGCTACTCTCCATGCAGGCCCCCACCGGCTCTAGTACTAGCCAGGAACTGGGGGGGGAGGATGAAGGGGCTGGTTCCGGTTTGGAAAATTTTGAAACCTGAAAAGGTGCGTTGATTGCTCTGGGAACGCGCGGACACAAAACGGAAGTCGTTATCGATGCTGACGTTCGGAGGTGGTCGGACTTTACGGTGCCTTCGTGCGATTTGGCAAAAGGGTCAAGAGGGCCAACAGTATTGAAATGGTTAGTAAATACTTAATGAACGATTTGAAGTGAACTGGGCGGACATTGTGCGATTAAAAACAATTGTGTTGCGGTCGATGGCGTTAATGTTAATGGCATGTGAAAGTTTTGTGTCGTGTCGATTGTGTCGACAAAACAAACAGAACGCGTGTTTAGCTAACCTGCCATAAGCTCACGATTGCAACGGAAATACAAATCACGACCAATCTCGGCCAACAACGAACGCGACAGTACGTACGCTTTTCGTGCGGAAACGATGGCAAATTCCGAAACCGTGCAAACCGCAGGCCCGAGATTGTTTTGTGTTTTTTTTTGTTTTGTTTGCCTGTCCGCAGTGCAAAGCACAGCAAAACGGTCGTCGCGTTTGTAATCAAATCATGCCAATTTTCTTCTTGCTCAATTTGCAGTAATCCGCTTTTGGGGAAAGGGGATGGCCTAAGAAAAAGGTTGGTCTCGAAGGAGTTGCGGGCCGAGTCACATCGTCACTACTTTCAGCACAATCTTGCAAAACCCTTCCAAAAAGAGCGGCACGCCGTGCAGGCTGCCTGGGGTCTGCTGGAGTCCGGTGGGTCTGTAGCTCCGGCGGGTTTGTGTCGACAAACCTTGACAGATGTTTATGGTCGTGCGCAAGGACACAGATATCTCGACACAGATACGAAAGCTCCGAAGCGACCGAACGGCAGCCCACTGGCAGCCGTCCAATTGCGTGCCGTCCGTGCCGTGTGCACTCGTCATATTTGCATCGATTATGAAAAGCGTCCGTCCTGTGGCAACATTACCGCCCCGTGCCCAGTTCCATCCCATTTCGTTCCGGTTTGCAAGTTGTGGACGGTTTTGTGGAGCTGTTCCGAGAAGTACAAACAACCTTCGCACAGACACACACACGCGCACACGTTAAGTTGCAAAGTGAGCTGGAAGGGCTTGGACACTCTTGGGGTATTTTAGATGAAAACAAGTCACAAACAAGGGCAAGGGGTGGGGGGAGGGGCTTTGGTAATGGTTACGAAATGAATTCTAAACGTAACAAGCCCAACCGGTACAGTTTTGAGCATCCCTTGGAGCAAGGAGCATCCTAGCAGCAAAGGAGCAAATGGGCGTGGAAAGGTTTGCTACAAAGGCAAACATAAAACACTAATTCCGTATGTCTTCATTTCAATAGTTTGCCCAAGCCGTTTTGCAATAACGGCTTGGTTTGCATTAATTTGTCTTTTTACGGGCGAGCATAACAAAGGAAGCTTACGGAAAACGTTTCAACGTTCGAGCAGCTTATGCTTTACAGATTGAATTGCAGTGTTGAGTGGTGTTATATGTTATAATGTTTTGTGACTTTGATCATTCTGCAATTTGTTTGTTGTGTCTTTTACAAGTGTTATATTTGTTTTACATCGTTTTCAAGCCCTTAAGCTGCTTTTTAACATTGTTCCACTGTAAGTTTACATTTGAGGGCCTACTATATTACTTTTTTTTATCAAAACAATACAAATCCGTATATTTGTTTACAAACTATTCCCTAACTCATCATGACCTTCAACGTGTTTTTATACGTTATTTGTTTTATTTCATTATTTTCTATAAATTATATGTAATTTATGAGAAGACTCATGAATTTTGGGATATTGCTTATTTATGCCTTTAGTTCTGGTTTAGATAATTCGTTGAATTCAGGTGGTTTTGTGTGGTACGATTCAATAATTTCTTTAAACATTTTCCAGTAATCTTCAATTTCTCTGCAGTTTTTAAATGTGTGTTCTAGTGTTTCAGTAATTCCGCAAAAAGAGCAATTTGGACTGATTACCGATTTGTAATTATGTTTGATTTTTTGATCATGGGTATTATTTTTTTCATTTACTAGTAAATAGTATACGGTTCTTTGTTTTTGGCTGAGTTCATTTGAATTAATATTTCGCCATATTTTGTTCCATTTCCAGTATATGTATTTTGTGTAATTGAAGGATAAGGAATAAAGATTATCATTGTTTTATGTATTTCACTTGTTGTAGGGCTCTCTATCATGCGTTCTATTAGATATGCACATTCTATAGTTAAAGTTTCCAGACATGGATAGTTTTTGGGGACTAATTGTATATCAGGAGGATTCTCTGTTTTGGGTTTAATTCTTGATGTGAAGGGCATACAGTGTTTTTCTTTTAAGTATCTATTCGTTATCAATGATGGTTGTTTTATTTATTTATTTTGGTAATAGTAGATTTAATTCCCCTCTAGATGAAATATCTGATCCCTATCTGAATATCGTTCGATATTATTAATTAATAATTAATTCAATTATTCAATATAAATCAAAAACGTTATTTTGTACTATTTAATTAATTTTCAACTTGATTTCAATTGTACTATGTTTTAACTTACATTGTACTTGTTCGGATCGTCTCTGTGGTGTGAGTGTTAATCGCGGTAGTGATTTCTGCTCAATTTTATTTTCGATGTTCTATTCTTGAAGTTCTCCTAAGTTGTGTGGTTATTCTAATAACTATAGAACCGGTATGAACAAACCGATTCTAACGCTAACGGTTTACCGTTCCCCGATCAACAAAAGCAATATGATCTAAAACCAAACAGTACTGATTTAATAATGAATTTGTGAAATATATTCACTAAAGTAATGGATAGTGATATTAAATGAGTATAAATTTGGTTAGTGAAACGTGCTCCTTAATTACCGGTTGCAACTGTGTATTCATTTTCCCCATAGTTCATTACATAATTCATTACAAAGTTCATTCGTGTAGTTTGAGCAGTTCATTTCATGCAGTTTAAATTAGTCAAGTAGTTTTATCTATATCCTATACTTTAGTTCCTTCTAATTCATGTGTGTTTTCTATTTGAATTCATATTCGAAGTACTAATTGTAAGCCCAAATTCCAACAGAATTTTTAGTGTTGAAAGTATCTATCTATCATATATTAAAGTAAAGGTAATAACTAAAAGCTAATATCCTCCGCGAAACAAAAGAATCAGCTTAGGGGTGTCATTTTTTTTAGTTACGATTGAACAATGTTGAAATAGGCATCAGCATTTCAGTTGGACGTCAAATGGTTAGTTACAGTTGCAAAATGTTTAAAAGCAGCTTAACATTGTTTACTTGGGCTCAAAAACGGTGTAATATTAAACATGATCACACCAAGATCAAATCCTGAAACAATTGAATCATTTCAAAAGAGTCTTAAAACATATTCAATCGATTAGCGATGATTTTAATCATTATGTCAATAAATTCTAGAGTTCATCAATTTGTGATCGTAATTTTGTGAAGCTTTTTTTAAACTTGTATAAAATTTGAAATTCTAAACTTAATTTATTGTTAAATTTACAATTGTAGATACTGCGTAACTCGAAAATCTGCGTAAATCAAATAAATAAATTTCACTAAAGTATGGACAATTTTAAATAAAGTTGTGATGTTAGTAATTTAAAAAAACTGTTTAAAGATTCAGACATAATTTTTATGCCAAATAAATAAATATAAAAAATATATATTTTGCATTCACCAGCAGTAATAGTGGGTTCAAAATATTTGTTATGTTAAGCTTGACATTGACTGAGCGGCTGAAATATTGTCCACTTTTAAAATTTCTAAATTGTTATCAATGTAATGTATCAATGTAGAAATAGTAATTAATCCTTCTGTAACTAATCTCCATATTATCTAGCTTTATTAACTTGTTGAACCTAGCGACTATCACAAAGTTTTAAGTTATCAAACCAAAAATTCACAGCCGCTCATACATTTTTGCTCGATAGCAAATAACGTATTATCTGAAACTTGCACAGAAAAATACACTTGATAAAACTTTCCTTATCTGTAGATGAAAGATTAAGCACTTAATGTGCACGAGCAGCAAACTTCATTTCGAAAACGCAATGTATAAACGCGAACGGGATTAGAGCTCGAGGCCTGTGCTAGATAATCGGGATAAACACGTTCGGGCGAGGGAAGAGGCCGGGACATTTTTTATCACACAATGAAAAGCTTGCGTACTAGAGGGTAAAAGGATGTTCCACATCCCTACTGGCAGTTGCTGCAGTCTCTCTCGCTTCCGCTATACATGTAAATGCCGTAATCGTTGCTCTAGCGTAGGAAAACAAGAAACACCCCGTTTTTTGTGCAGTTTTCTCCCTCCCCGGTTAGGGGTGGATTTCTAGAATTGTCATTCACATACATACAACCCAAAAAGAAGTTGTTGTATTACGCTGATGTGTCGTCGTCTATCCTTCTGCCGTACGGCAAACACTTGTGACAGGTGATTTCTACACCAGCGCGCAACCAGCCTTTCATCAGAGGCCTGAACCTCGTGTGATGATGGTGATGATGCTCGAGGGGTGATAAAAATTCATCACACACTCACACAAACTTCCCATCGTTATCAGGTGGCGAGGGAAAGGAAGCTCATCATAAGCAACGCACACGAGCGACAAAACGAGCAGCTTGCGGGCAATCATCAGCACCCGGTTGCTGCGTGGCGCAAACCCCCCCCCCCCCCCCTTTCCTCTCCCAAATTGGCCCAAAACAGATTGGCGTAGTGAAGTGTAAAGCGCGTAAAGCACGGCGGGCACACAGGTTCATCGGGGACAAATGACACCGGAAGGATACGGTACCTAATACATCCAGCCCCGTCGATGCGACTCGACTACGGCTACGAAAACTTGCTCCTACCGGTGGTGCTGCTGGTGGAGATAACTTACTGTACGTGTGTTTGAGGTGGAGCAACTTTTTCACCATGCATAAGGCGCAACACCAATCCACTGCAATTTGCTGGCGTTCTGCAGGCCCGGTACAAACATCCTACCAGTCCCCGGGAGGCCGCTTCTCTCAAACCGCTTCCCCGCGGGTGTCACTACCAGCCGTTACCGCACCGAACAAACTGGTGAAAAAGATAAGAACGCCCGGCAGACAACAACAGAAGACAACGGGAAATAGTAGTTTCTGCTACCGAGTTCCGAGTTGGTAACGAGCTTTCGTTGGCGCAACAACGAACCCTCCTCCTCGTAAGATCGTTCCGATATGTGTCAGCGCTCGGCGGCCACTTGGCTTAACGCCCCGGTTGTGTCACTGCCATGAGGACGCGTCTTTTCTTACTCACTTCCAAAAACGGAAAGTTTCTCAGCATTCCCCCCCCCCCCCCCCCCACTAAAGAAGTTCATTTAACTGGTAGACGCAGCCAACCAACTGGTGTCTATTTGGCTGGTGCCACAGCTTGCCTGCCCTATCCGATCCGGGATCGAACGCACTTTTTGTGCCCCTCAAAGGCTCAAAACGCGCTCGAAAGTGTAATGCTAATGAGAGAGCATTTCCTTGCACATTCTCACGCACGCCACAGCCAGAGCAATGAATGCACAGTTTGCCCGGGAGTTGTGGAGCAGGTGGTGGCGATGTTTACGCCTTTTTGGCGAAACTGTAAAACTTTCACTGTGCGCAGAAAGCACAATGCATGCAACGTATAGTGTTACGAAAAACGAACGGAGAAAGTTTTGTGATGGGCAACAAATACTGGAAGCCAACATGACCGGCCGGGTGCGCATTGTTTGGTGAAAAGCGAAAAAGTTGCTGCAAAATGTGCATGTTTGCTTGTGCATGGCATATCATTCCATTCCGGTTGGCTATAACGATAATCATCGTACCACCAATCGGTACTGGATTGTTAAACTATAAACAAGCGTGCGAAAGAACCGGGTGTTTGCTAATCGAGGAAAAGTATATTATTTGGCGAAATGTTATTGAAACGAGTTGTTTTGAAAAGGAAAAGTTACTTCTTGATCCATTTTCTGCAGCCGTTGTGCAACTATGCACATAAGTGCAGTGTGTTGGATTTGGCTAAAATAAAACTCTTTGAATTAAATTCAGAACAAACCAACCGATGCGTATGCGTTGTGGTTCAAACATCATACAAAATGCATGTTTAGACAGTTTAGTCTGTTTAGACTTTACTGAGTGTACCGCAACGGACTCGCGACCTGCAGAAATTACATGTTGTATGTAATGGTAGCATTTTACCTGGATTTTGTAAAAAAAATTACCCATTTACGGCGAAACAATCGTTTGAAATTAAGTATTTTACGGTTTTTTATACATAGGTTGGGTTTGAAAACCGAAACTATACTTAGACATGTTTGTGGATATTTTGTTAGGTTGGTTTTTTTAAATGTTGTTATACTTTCTCGAGTAACATTCCCCAAATGGATGTTCAACCACGCCTGGGCCTTGTAGTATTCCGTGTTACATGACTACCAGTTCCAAAGGCTGATTTAAATATAATAATCGTATATCAAAGTACTTTTTAAAGAAATTAAATTTACGTGACGTGCTATACTCACGAATTAAACGAAAAAAATCAAAGCCACACATCAGTGTTGAATATTACTAACTAATAGTCAGGTATAAAATGAGATCTTTCCGATTGTCTATCAAGATTATAATTATTTCAAGTCTTCTACGCTGAAAACAATATTCTTAATCCTCTAGTAACCTATTGAAATGCCTTTCATAGATCTCCGAAGGGACACGTTAGGGAAAATGTAAAAAAAATCTAGAGAAACTTTTAAGTTTAAATCGATTTTGATGCTGTTGTTTTTTTTTCAAGCAATAAAAACATGTTTTTTCGTGGAATTTTGAAATGTTCGGGTAAGACGGACACTTGTTATGGGAAAAATGGACACCATGAAGGTTAAGATGGACACCTTTAGAAAACGCTGAAAATTGAAGAGGTTTATAGTATGTTAGCATATCCTATTGCTTTCCACGTCCTGGTACGTGCATAAACCAATTCTTGGCCAATTTCAACGACGAGTCATTCAGCCGTGAATTTATTTCTAACATATCGCAGATTGCAGAATATAAGGCATTTGAAATATCGGGTACTGACAACTGACGTTGCACCAGCTTACAGAACAACAGTCTAGATCTTCCCTTTAGGAAAGTACTGCGCGGAATGTCCGCACCACACCATTTTTGAGGGACTTGTGAAGCCATTTTTCCATTGAAGTTTGAACATTTTGATATTTGTAATCCCATAGAATCTCACATCTATACCTGAAGGATGTCATATCAATGCCTCTTATATTGATTGAAGTTGTCCACGTCGTGAAAAGATATTGGATTTCGTGAAGTGCCTCACCAGCGTCGAGCGAGTAATAGCATAATGAATGACTGGTATTTTGACCGGTGTTTCATTTCTCGCTTATTTCAATACTTTCTCTAATTGCTGGAAGGTATATACATTCGGAATTCCGGAATACCTTACAAATATTTAAGGTATTTGATGAAATTTATTAACCACCAATTATTATAAAAATTAAAATAAATCAACAAAGTCGGTGTCCGTCTTTCCCTACGGCAGACTGTCCGTCTTTCCCGCTTTGATGTCATGATGCATATATCACCAGAAAACTATTTTTTTATCGCTTTCATTGTCGTTTTTTCGTCAGTTTTTTGCTTAATAACCAAGACAAATCATTCAGCTAAAGATCCAAAAATATACACAATGCAAGGTACAGTGCTTAAGATCCGCAGAAGTCAAATTAGATCCACAATCGTACAAGTTTCAATAATTATTCAGAAGCACTGCAATGTCGAGATGACCAAATTCAATGAACAACACATTCAGGTTTATTCTAGTCTGAGCATGATTCGATTCGAGTCGAGAAAATTAACTCCAAAGTGAGCTTTTCAATACAAATAAACACTTAAAATTCGTCAACTCGACGTCCAGACGACTCAATTATAAGAATAGAATACGCCTGATTGATTCATTATCAGAAAAATACATCTAGGAAAAGAACAAAACGCTTTAGGTTGTTCAGTTGTGTTCGGGGAAACAAGTTCAATATTTGTGCAGGTTTAATAAAACGATCGAAAGGGGAATTTGCAATACAGTGCTGTCGTTTTTACTGAGAAAAAATGTAAAAGAAAAATGAACTGAAAAGCAAATTTTACCCACAGCTTTCCAAGTAGCACCTCGAAGGCCTTTTTCCCGATGTACGATGTGGTTTTCTACATGGAATCAATTCAATCGAAACCCTGTTTGCCCATACTCTTCCCACTTCCCACCAATGACAATTAGTAGACAGCTTCCATTAACAGCAATTCGATCAGATATCAATACAAAAACGTTTTTCATAAGCAACGTATCTAATTAATTTGCCACAAATTATTGGATGGATAAATGTGAGGTGTATTGCAATTTAATGGAAACATGATTGCACCACGCAATACATTTACCATTAAACTACACTCCACCTTATTTGAATTTTGCCTTTTGTTCGTAAGAGTTATTGGGATATAGTTCGAATAAACTCTCTTGCACTACAGGTTGAAGCGTTATACGCCGCTGTTGTACCCAACAACATCAATTCCAGTAATCCCGAAACTGTAATTATGCTGTTTCAAGAATATCCCGTACAGGTCATCCTGCTTCTCGGGAATGCTCGTGCGTAACAAACGCGCACCCGTCCTGATGCAAATCTGCACACCACCAACGGGCGTAGCACAGTGAGCAATGCAATGTAATCTTTGGCTCAGGTAGAATGATATGATCCTGCAAAGGTGGATCCGTCGAGTGGTGGCCGAAGGGGGAAAAGCCCAACTGAGCAGGAGGAGGCGAAACCATTCAACTTTATTGAGCACAATTTCCCTCGGTACGGACCAAACTTTTGCCCAGGTTTGAGTGTGTTTTTTTTTTGTTGAGGGGGACAGAGTCGTTGCCAAGCTCCTCCAACCCGTTGTGTATTAAAGTTTGAACGCATGCGTTTGCGCCGGTACCATCCCCTCCCCTCGGCGGCAGAAGAGAAACGCGCACATGCTTGCGTAACTTGTCATTATTTAAATTGATGGTTCACGGTGTTCGGGGATTTTCCCTTTCGTCGAATAACGGCGGCCCAGAAATAGGCTCCCTTCGTGGAACCATCGGGCCAAACCCCCCTCCTCTCTGTCCTCGCTTCGCATCTGTGCGCCCACCGCGGAGCCGGCTGCTGATAATTCTTAGTATTTCAACAAAATTAACATTTCTAACCGAGTCTATTTTACCGTTTCTCTCTCCTCTCCCTTTAGTGCTATCCGACAAAATCGCAACCATCATCACAACCGCCACCTAGCCAGCTGCCCAACCCAGCCCAGCCAAAGTCGACGACGCAGAGCACGGCGAGCAGCGCGACCCCGACGACACCGGCGCCCTACCGGACGGACTATGAGCTGTCCGGGTCGTACGTGTCGCTCGAGTGCCCGTCGCCGCCCGGTCCGCCCGCCTGCGGACCTGACGGGCGCCGGGGCGATCCGCAGGCCCGGCTGGCCAACTACCTGCGCACGCTCTACACGGAACTAGCTTTAAAGGAGCCGGTGCTGCCGAGCTGGGTGCACCCGGTCGCGCCCGGCGTCCTCTGTCCGGCCCGGCTCGAGCCCGAGCTGCGCCTGCACATACACTCGCACGGTCTGAACGAAGCGATCGGAGTCGACCAGATCCTGACGCCGGTGCAAACCAAAGATGGGCCGTTCCTGGAGGCACCGCGTCGCGTGCTGATCGAGTGTCCGCCCTGGGTGACGCGCGGTGCCCTCGCCCTGCGCATCCTGCACGGCTGGAGCCGTGAGCCGCCCTGGCCACCGCGCGGGCAGCCGGTAGCGCTGGCCCTGTTCCTGCCGCTGGCCGAGCTGCGCGGCACGATCGCGAACTACATCGGCAAGGAGCTGCTGCCGCGCGGTCCACCCAACCCGTTCGCGAGCGGGTTCGGCGGGTTCAGTGCGGCCTGGAACTCGCTCGAGGCGCTCAAGGGCAAGCTGCTGATCGTGCTCGACGGCTACGACGTGCAGTGCAAGACGCGCAAAAGCAAAACCATGCCCAGGGACGTGATCGACCTGCTGGAGGGACGGCTCTTCCCGGAGGCGCGCGTCATACTGATCAGCGTGACCGCGTCCTGCACCGAGCTGCTGCCGCTGATGCAGCGACATATCACGTTCGAGGGGCTGGTGTGGGGTCGCTCGGTGTCGCTGCTGGGCGGTGGGCAGTGGGGCGCCCCGACGCGCCTCATCGACACGGTGCAGTCCTGCCGGCAGCTGCGCAACATCGCGCGCACCACGCTCGGCTGTCTGGCGATCGCGGCCATGTACGAGTCGTCCGGCGGCGAGCTGCCCACCGACGAGCTGGACGTGATCGCGTCCGTGTTCAACTGCGTCGCGGCTAACTCGTCCCACACGCAGGTCACCGAGCTGGGCCGGCTGGCGCTGTTCTGTCTCAAGACGAAGCGCTCCACGGTGACGGCGGCCGAGCTGAAGATGTACTGCTCCGCGCCGGAAACGAACATCGCCGGCTGTCTCGATCGGGCGCAGCTGTTCGGCCGCACCGCCAAGCGAAAGTCGGACCACTACTACACCATCATCTGTCCCGGGCTGGCCGAGTTCCTGGCGGCCAACTACATCGTGTCGCTCGCGAACCGCCCCGGCCTGCTAGCGGCGGAGATCGCCGGCCTAGCGGTGGGCGACGAGGTGGAGCCGGAAATCCTGAAGGTGCTCAACTTCTCGATGGCCCTGCTGGGCGCCCGGGCGCACCTGCTGCTCTCCAAGCTCACGCCCCTGTGGCTCAGCCCGCAGACGATCTTCTCGCTCGCGCTGGCCGGCGGCGAGACGGAGGCGAACCTGACGGCGCTCTGCGAGATGCTGGGCATCTCCAAGTCGCCCCCGGTGCCGCCGCTCGAGGCCAAACCGATCTGGGTGTCGATCAAGTCGACGCTGTCCGAGCTGCAGGGCTGGGGCCTGGCGTTCAAGAGCCCGACCTGCACGCTGAAGAACCTGGAGCTGGTGTACCAGATGGAGAAGAACCTGCTGCTCGAGTCGCGCAACGTGATGGACATCTTTCTGGACGCGCTGTCCAAGAACGAGAGCGTCACCACGCTGCGCATCACGTCGCTGATCGAGAACGAGGTGCGCGACTCGGACATCAACTATCTGGCCAGCTGCATCTCGAAGGCGCTGCTCAAACCGCGGCTTGAAAGCTTCGAGCTCATCCTCACGCTGCTCGAGGAGGACCCGCCCATCCTGAAGCTGCAGTCCGTCGTCACCGCGCTCTGCCGCACGATACCGCGCCAGCCCAAGCTCAGCAACCTGTCGCTCGACCTCGGCCTGTGCACCTCCCAGCTGGTGCAGATCTGCGCGACGCTCGAGAAGTGTCCGCATGTCACGCGCCTCTCGCTGCCCCATCTGCGCTGCGAGCGGGGCGCGGTGGGGGCGCTGGCTGCGCTGCTTACCGTGCGCCCGCTGTCCTACCTGGGGCTGCCGTCGAGCTGGGGCGCCCGGGACGACCCGCCGTCCTCGAGCGGGGTCAGCATGGGTTCCGGGTCGGGCAGCAGCAGCGGCAACTCGGGCCTGATCAAGCAGTCCTCCCTGACCGGGGCTCCCTCGCCGCGCTCCTACCCGGCCGGCATCTTCTCGTCGCTGCCGCGCGGCGTGCTCAGCTCCACCGCCAACATGGGCCGGTCGGCCACGCTGCCCCGCCAGCCGATGGAAGGCCCGCCGGACAAGCGCAGCACGGACTCGGTCATTTCGCGTACCTGGTACCCGACGCCGGCCTGCGACGGCGGCCCGCACAACTCCGGCACGCTGCACGAGCTGCTGCTGGCCGCCCGCGACACCTACTCGCGGCTGCACGGGCTGGACCTCAGCAAGGCGCAGCTGTCGCTCGAGGACTCGATGTGCCTGGGCGAGACGGTGCGCGTGTCGACGACGCTGCACTCCATCAAGCTCGAGGGTGCGTCTCGTCTGAGCGAGATCCTGCCCACCGTGCTGGGAGCCAGCGAGTCGCCCTGCCTGCAGATGATGAGCCTCGGATCGCCCCGGATCGCGCTCGAGGATGCCGCCGTCGGCATGTCCGCACGTGCCTTGGGCAGCTGCATCACCCTGCGCCTGCTCAGCCTGGACGGCTGGAGCTTCAGGATAGAGAACGTCGGGACGCTCGCCTCGGTGCGGGGCTTCCTGTCGCTCACGTCGGTCCGCGAGCTCGGCCTCAACAACTGCCGGCTGAACATGTCCATGTTCAAGAGCGATGTGCCCGTCCAGTCCGGTGCGTACGAGTGCCGGTCTGTCGTCAACCTGAAGCTGGCCGGTGCACAGGTAAGTGCACATGCGCATTTGTTCGCTGCACGGCGACACTCGTATGTAATCGGTCGCTCCTTATCTCCCATCTCCCGATTTCCCTGCAGATCATCTTTGCCGACCATCTGTCGATGAAGGGGCCGCACATGTTGCCGTACCTGGTCGGGTTTGTGAATCTGCGGGAGCTGGACCTTTCCGCACCGTCCAGGACGGGCTTTGGCAGTACGTCCTCTACGCCGCTCATACTCTCCGACAAGGACATCGTAGCTTTCTTCAACACGCTCAACAACCACTTCAGGTATGTTGCATACGTCTCATTACTCGTGAGTTTACCGGCAATGACTCTAAAATGTCTCTGTGCTTAGTTTTTTTTAAGCTAAGCGGGGCAGAAACCATTTATAAAAAAATACGATAATTGAAACTATTGGCGTCAGAAGAAATTGCTTCATTAGTTAACGCAGTTGCTTGTGTTATAAATTTTGCTTATTTAAGTTGTTCTATTGGAAAACAAACAATTCAATAATGTGGTAATTTAATGAAAGTGATAATTGGAATTTAATTTACAAATCTCAAACACGAGGACACATGAGTACCGGACGCATTCAATCTCTGTGTGATGTTGCTAGTGATAGTTGATTCATTTCGTTTATGCTTCTTCTGATTGGCGTAAACGTGCTACGAGGACATGCCGGCCTATACAGGCTTTCAAGACTTTCTACGGGGGGACAGTCCATTCTGGGCTTGAACCCATTACTGGCATGTTATTGAGACGTTCGAGTTAACAAATGTACCACGGGACCGTCCCTTTTGCATTTCGTTTATCCATTTTTCTTAAATAACTGACACAGAAAATGTGAAATATTGCTTCGTTGTAAAAAATCAAATCGTACCTAATCAATTTAGAACGCTTTTGTTGTATACAATGTTTGCTTATTTTTACAAAAGAAATAAAATATCAAATTTATCTGCTGAAGAATTCAATTGCCTATCGTTTATGCATTGAAAAGGATTTCAAGTCAAATTCAAACTGCTATTTAAAACAATTTACATTCGTCCAGATTCCACGAACTTTGTCCAGGAATTACAAAAAAGGATCCTAATTATAATTAGTTTAGTTAAGTTTTAATCCTAAGACTTGGTTTATATCAAAAAGTTACTAAATTGGATAGGAAATGAAATTTGATTATATTAATGTTGGTAGTCACCCAAATAGTTTGAAGCTTATTCAATCATACCTTCGCAGAATGGGTAGCATTTAAAAAAAAGCTTAAAATTACAGTTTAAATTCAAACTACCCTTTGTAGAACTGAATAAATATAGTTCATAAATTATACAAGAACGAATCATACAAAAGTCACATAAAATTATAATTTTTGTATAAAGGATTCAACTTTTTAAAAGTGCATTATCAGTAATAGGAAGAAATAGTAGTGCTACATTTTGCCGGAAGAAATAGGGTCGGTCTGGTGGTAGGTACAGTCGTTAACTCACACGGTTTTACAACATATCCGTCATGGGTTTAAGCCCCGAAAGGACCGTGTCTCCATACGTCTGGCCTCCATAGGCCTGACTATCCTGCTATGATAATCAATAAGTCATTGAAAGCCAAACCCACTAGTGGTACAGGCATGCCTTGATCGACAACGGTTGGTTATGCCAAAGGAGAAGAAGAAGAAGAAGATACTTCGACGGTTGAAGGTGCCAAAAACTGTACTAGGTTATATGCAATCTTTAGCGACCAACAGAATACTGTGGTACATATTAAGCCGGGATCGTGCAAGCCAAAAAATACCGTTTGAAAGAGAGAGAGTTTGAGAGAGAAGAGAGAGAAAAAGAGAGATAAGAGAGACAGAGAGAGAAAGATAGAGAGAAAGATAAAGAGAGATAGAGAGAGAGAGAGAGAGAGAGAGAGAGAGAGAGAGAGAGTAAGAGAGAGTATTTGTAAATTTATCTTATGTTGCCTAATGGTTTCCTAAGGCCTAAGGATTAAATATTTTGAAATAAATCGCTTTGTGTAGGCGCTACTGGGGCATCGTGTGGAGACAAAACCACCCAAACTTGGCGCGGTCTTTTATTACTTGTTAACAATTTTACTTGATTTTTTTTCCATTATTACAATTGGAATTGTTCCCGATGATATTTATCAACCAGAAAGAGGTACAAAAAATAATCCTACGCAAATTTTTCCATAATCTCATTATCATCTATTCGTCAGCACGCTATATTTTTGTATTTTCCAAGAACGACTATCACGCAAATGGTGCAAAAGCACACTCTTTGTCTAGCCTTTAAGGTGCAACCAAATTATTAAAGAGATTTTAATTAGTCTTGATTTACGAAAAAAAAACTAACATCATTTGCTAGAGATCGTGTTTCGTTGCATTATAAACGCGCAGTATTGGACCAGATGTGACTATGGGCTCGAAGATGTAACCCTTCATTAGGCATCTTTAGTGCTACGGTATGAGTTTGGTCACATCCAGTCAATTCCTTCTGCTGCAAAGACGTACTGTCACCGTTACAGCTCTACATATCAGTTAAATCAGTAATAGATAAATAGATCGCCAAACGATCCGAGTATCTCTCAAAACAGATGAATATTGATATTATATTACGAATAAGGGCCAACCACATTGGACAGATGAATTTAATGGAATATGTTGGTTAAACCATGTAAAATTGGGCCTAATATGAATTGAATTATTAACTTCTCTAATGACCTCGATTACTCTTTTCAATTTTACAGCCATCTAAACACGCTGAAAATGTGCAACTGGATCATCCACCTGGACGAAGCGGTGCGGACACTCAAGTCCGTCGCGAAGCTGCTCAAATCCAGCCCGCTCAGCCACATCAAGCTGGACGGCGTGGTCGTGATGGACCGGCCGAAAAAGCAGCGCATCGAGCCCCAGTTTCTGCACGCGTTCCTGGCCAACCTGCCCCTGCTACGATGGCTCGGCACCACGCTGCACGGGCTTAGCGAGGAACAGATAACGACGCTCGGCAACTACTGTGGCGATATGCGCGGCATGGAGATCGACGTGAGGTAAGAGCAGTTTTGCATTTAAAGCACGGGATGGGGAAGCGTATCATGTTTCTTACAAGAATCGTGAACGAGTAACGTGTGCGGTAAGGGGGCTGTAGCATGTGTGTGTGTGTGTCAGCAGCAGATAATGGCATCCTTCCGTATCTACTTGACATTTGAAACCTCCTTCCCCCAACTCAGCCCGAGGTACATTAAGTGTGTGTGTATGGGTATGTGTGCTTACTTTACATTTACGAAACATGCGGAAGGAGAATTTACCCAAAAAAAATCGGACACAAATAAAGAGCTCTTAACATTTTAGTGACACGCTTGACATGTCGGGTAATAAACCATTTCCTCGGATACATTTCCGGGGAAAGCTGTTTGTAAAAAAGACGAGAAAAATCGAAGAAAAGTATGCACATACATGCACACAAGCTTATACAAGCAGCAAATGGAGGAAAATCTGAGCCACACCTACACTCGGTGAGCTTTCCGGTCGTTTTCGCGCTCGAAAAATGCTCATGCCATTTTCCCTCACTTCTCAAAAGTGTCGTCTCAATATTACGCAGACTTTACTCATTTCTTACCGTACCGAAGTTTCAATTTTCTAATACCCCTTTTGCTTCCATTTTTTCTCTTCCTCTACACCCTCCTGTTGCCCTCTCTCTCTCTCTCTAGATTATCCGACTCAACGATCGAAAATGCGCGCCTGATGACAAGCAGCCTCGGAATGGATGGCAAGTTTGACATTCGCGTCTCCACGTTCGGTACCACGAACAGCATACTGATCCACATCGAGAAAACTTCGACGAAAAGTTTATCCCGTAAATAATAACTAGAGTCACGATTTATGGTTCTGCCGCACGCAGAAGCTCACTTGGTGGGGCTTGGAAATCGAAGGCTAGATTTCAGCCGGAATAGCCGGATAGCAGGAAAGGATTTTGGGTAGGATTATAACGGCCCGAAGCGGTGGTAGAACACACGCTGGTCGTCGACACGTGGATGTGTTGTGGTGTGTGTGTTTATGTGTGCTTTTAGTGAACAGATTGATGGGAGGGATGGGAGGAATTACAGCCAGACCCAGTCTCAGTGTAACCGCGATTGGCTGGCACTTCACCATGCGGATGCGTTATTCCGATTTCATCTGTTAGGATGTCATTATATCTTCTCGACTCTTGTCTCTTGGCGCACTATCAAACACTTGCTCATCCCTCTCTCTCTCTCTTTCTCTATCTCTTCTCACACTTTCTCTCTCTCTCTCTCACTCTTTTGCTGTTAACGCTTATCACCTTCGAAAAATGATCCCAAAGCAACTGAGAGTCATGGATCATATTCATGTAACATGTTATTGCAAGGGCTGCATAGTTATAGCTGTTGCATAGTTATGGGCTTATCGATACACAAACCATATTTAAAAGAACAACAGATCTGTACCGGCAAGCAAATGCACTGAATAGTAAAACCATCTTTACACCTCAAAAACAACCTATCTCATCAAATCTGCTAGAGTAAATTCTTAATTTCGACCATTGTTAGAACAATTGTGTTCTAAATAGTTTATCAAATTTGCGTAACACAACACGCTCGAATTGATAATTGTTGGGTGAGCTTTTGTAGCAAAAACGCCGGTAAAAGCTTTTGACAAAAGCGTAACTCTAGTTTTCTTTTATCTCGTACATCTTGCATGCATACATTGGTGGGTATAGGAATTTTAATTATCATTTTTTTCGGAACTTCGCTGTTGCTTGACACAGTATTAAAAATACCAATAAAGTATAGAAGCATTTTTGCTTGTTTTTTTCTGGCCCTGACAACATCAACTCAAACGGTTTCTCTTGAACACACCTTCTCCTGACGAGCTTTCGAACACATGGTTCTCAGCTTTTCGCCTGCAACTCACATTTTCAGGTGCATAACAAACAAACAAAAATGCATACCTAAAAGTAGATCGAAAGAAGAGACCCCAATTAATAAACGTGCAGCCATGCACGAAGAAGTACCAAAATTGAGTAAAAAACTTGAAAGGGCAGAGAGGGAAGTGGTATCTTTGAACAAAAAAAAGGAAAAAAAAACGTACAAGCGTAATAGAAAGAAGACAATATTGTGAAAAAAAAAGATTATGATGCGTGTTGAAACTTGAATATGAAATATTCGTTTAATTTTTTTAGCTATTTATATACACGAGGAAATGAAAAATAGAGAAAACAAAACGGTGAAAAAGCGTACTACAACAAAGCGACGGAAGAACAAAGGGAGAGTCGAGAGCAAAGAAGGGACAAAAGAGGAGATGATGAGATGAGAAAAGTAGAACTAAAAAAAATTAATAATAATACACACACATGTATAGGAGTTAAGAAGGGGAGCAATATTGTATTTGTGGGCTTGTTGCTGTTTAAAATAAATGTCCTTGTGTCCTGTGTCGTGCACTCGTCTCTTCAAAAGAACAGTGTGGTTCAATAACAGGAGGGAAAAGATGTCGAAATTACACACACATACATTTAGATAGGCTTGCGATAGGAAATTGTAAATTGCTTGTCAAAAGCAGAAACGAAACGTGTGTTTCCTTCTCTCTTCGCATACAGAGAAAGAGAGAGAGGGAGAGAGAGAGAGAGAAAAAAAATACACACACAAGGAACTCAACTTCCTTAGATTTGTACATTATAAACATTTTATCTGTTATGTAACGAGGAGTTTCAATGTTGATGTTTAACAAGCCGCTCAATAAGGCGCATATAAGATCAGTTAGTGCGATAAGATAAGAGGAAAAGCAAACCGCGACACCGCAGCACGAAGTTGCATGATGATCGTTGTATTTTAAGCGGAAACCGATCGTATTTGTAAGACAACGTAGAAAGTATTCTAAACTAAAAAGGAAGACACGTGTCTGGTTGTGGGTATGCGTGCGTGTGCGTGTGTTTGAATATGCGCAAGTGAATGTTTGCTACAGGCGCGAATAATAAGTAGTTTACAAAACGTTCGCCCCATCAAATGAATGGATTGAGAGAAGAAAGCGACCCTGTACAGTAGTGTCGTGCACACCTTCTAGTAGGAGGGACGCTGCAAGTTGTATAAGTTTTAAGTATTATTTATCCGGTGTTGCCTAACGTTACGATTCGATGTCGATAGTTTATTAAGTGCCGCCGCGTTCGTGTTGCGCATATATTTATCATCTTTATTTCTACTTCTGTCCACGCTCGCCTGTAAGCAGAGGCTAGGAGGAGTTTGTTACAATTTAATGCACGTAATTATGTTGTACGGTTAAAATGTTAATTTTAACCATTCACAGACATTAAGAAAAGGGAAGAGCTTTTTTACGGCTGCATTGCTCAGAGTTACGGCGGCGCGGGAAATGGTTTTAGCTAACGTTTATCACACCCGCACAGTTGCTGTGTTGTGAATCATTGGCTCTAAACACAAACAGAAAAAATGATAATGTTTAGCAGAAAAATAGAAAATTTAGGTGAACAATAAAGGAATCTATCTTATAAATCTCAATTGGCGCCCGAAAACAGTGTCGATTTTCTATTTCAGCACTTTGCCTCATAGAGCGCGGAATCAGTTACAAGTGAATACTAATTTAGCGTATGACCTTTAAGAGGAAGCTATTGCAGTGCGGAAAGCATACCGTCAGGAGCAAATAGCTCATTTCTCGTGTGTACGGCAATGTTTCTTTTTTAGGGATCTGTTAAACATTAACTATGGTTGTACGGTGCAGTACTAACCAACTGGATACGTTAACTTCACTGGAAAAGATGGAAACTATTTTTGTAAATAAAATTTAAATGAAACTATTTATTTACTTCCCGCAGGCTAGTATCTCTATATTGAGCATTTTATATATGCAAATAGAGATGAATTTTTAATTCCTTCCTTTATTTTAAAGCAAAAAATCTACTTCCTCGTTCTTACTTATCGGAGGAAAGAGTTTTGTTAATAAATAGGTGGTACTAGTTTATTCTTCCCAGTTTTAACATACGTTCCTGCTCTGCTTAATATACCTTGGTTTGTCAAAAAAAAATTTGCTGATGAACAAACACATACAAACACTTTAATTTGGCTCTTGTCGCAACAGGTTCAAGGAAGTAAATAGAAGAAAAAAGGGAATAATGTCAATGTGATTCACTGTAACTGCATTTAAGACTTACCACTGAGAACAGTATCTACGTGTTTTAAAACTTATTGCTGGAAAGCTAAACACTCACCCACTCACTACATTCACATGCTTGCACCTGGTTGCAGCACGGTTTGTCGAAGCAAAACAGAGAAATTATTCATGAAAATATTTTTCATGACTGTATTCTGCAGGTAGTGTATATCAAATACACTACTTGTACTATTACTACTACTACTACTGCTACTACTACTACTATTTCTACTATTACTAATAAAATACTACTACAGTGCTAGAAACACGCGCCCTGATACGAACAGGACTTTCCCCTTCCCTTTAACTAGCACACGTAATGCACGCGTGTTAATTATTGTTCGTGTCGAAGGAGAGCTGAATCTACATGAACAGTGTGTTCTTGTGGAAATGTACACTGTTAAAATTAAATGAAAAAAAAGTTGGTGTTTGTTGCGAGACGAAACTGATTTTAAAAATAAATAAGTGTTGCAACACTAAATAAGGCAAAATAATGTAACAAAACTGTGCAACAAAATTGAAACACACCAAGTGGAAAAGAGGTAAATTAGGCTCGAGCAGGAGAAGAGATTGATGATCTCCGTTTGCTGTTTCGGAAGTTGTGTAACGAACTATAGTTGGAATTTGGGACGGATGAAACGAATGAATAAACATCATCAGAAATAAAATTGTAATGTTACCACAAAACGGTCGGCCACGCTCCTTTCTGCTGGTCCTTCGCTGATCCGAAACGCCTGCACCTTGCGCGAAAGTTTCTTTTCTCTTCTTTCAACCAGCGAAAGTGATTCATTTTCACGTGCGCAAAACAATCCATTTATTTCGGTGCCTCTTTCCGCAGCTCTATACAATACGCCTGAACACGTCCAAATTTTCTTGATCCAGGAACAGTAAGTTGAACACGTCGTTGTAGAACTCCGGATAGTATTCGCAGGCCCGCTGGCAGTCGGGCGTAAAGTTAACCTCGAGCAGTTTCGGCTGAATTCTGCTGCCCGCCTCCGTCCATTCGAGCATCAAATCGACGGCATACAGGGCACGCGACTGGGCACTCGCGCCAATGCCACACGGTGGCCCCACCTTCGTGGCACCCTGCAGCATCTCCCGCAGCATTTCGCAAATGTCGGTCTCGATCTGGTCCCAGGGATGCTGCGGGTACTGGGTGTGCCAGGTTTGAACAAACTCGTCGCACTTCATGTGCCGCAGCTGAAACTGGCCGTAGTTCATGACGGTGAAGTGCTTCTCGTAGTCGTCGAAATCATCCATCTGGAAGGGTTTGTTGGCAAAGCGCAGGAAGAAGTTGGTGTACACGTAGGCGCACAGCTCGTCAACGCTTTTCACCAGCAGCACGTACCGGACGTCGAACTTGACGCTGGCCTCGAGCTCCGCCCGCTCAAACAGCACCGGATGCTCGATGTACTTCTGGGCGATCTTGGGTCCCGTTTGCTGCAGGCGCATCATCTGCGTCAAACTGTCCGTAATGTGCGTATCGAGCGTGCGGGCCAAATTCCACGGCTTCACAATCCAGTGGTTGTCCAGGCCGCGCTGTGCCCGGTTCTGATAGTAGGCAACGAAGGGAACCAGCTCCGTCTTTAGGTTGTACGTTACCGGCAGCCAGCGAGGGTTGGACGCCAACGACACCTCATCTCCATCACCATCACCGGATGATGCTGCCGCTCGGCGACAGACGATACTCAACAGATCCTTGATTGTCAACACGTTCTCGAACGGGAATTGGTTCACGAACTTATTGGGATTGTTTTCGCTTAGCTCGCGAAACTCCTTGAAGTGACTGGTCATCCAGAGAATGTCCGCCTCGGCCGGATCGGATACAAGCTCGTACGATGGATCGGTAAGGTATTGGTTGACGAGCTCGTACTGTGCGTAAACTTTCAGCGGTCTATTGCCATCGATCAGCGGTGGCGGAACGTCCGGATCTGGCAGGGATTCTTCAATGTGACCGGCCAAAAAGTATTCCTTCGGCGGTTCCGATTGGGAGAAGTCCTCCTTCACGAACGAGTCGTACCGCCAGGGCAGCAGCAGAGCGTCCCGCTTCCTCGATCCTAAGGGTACATTTTCGACGAAATCTCGACACACATTTTCTCCTTCGTCGATGTCCTCCGTTGGGAAGAGTAAGCTGTACGTGATACCTTCCGGGATGTGCATGAACGGAACGACACGGCAGTTCGGCGTATCGCTGTGCAGAATTGCACTGCCCACCTCATCCATCACGTACCAAATCGGCATACGGTTTTCGACCGACAGCCCATCCGCGTTGAGCGAGTACATATTGCACCAGCGCCACATGTCCTGCAGGATGCGAGGGATGTACGCGTTCGGTGGCACATCGTCGTCCTGCTGCAGTCCCATCATTACCGCCAATCGGCTCACCAGCTCCGGATGGGCGTTTAGCAGCTGACGTGCGTTATCCGTTCGAAAAGTCCAGGCATGGTCGATCAGATAGATTTCCGTCGGGTCGTTCGCCTTCAGTCCTCCTTCCTTCGATACCTGCAGCGTCCAGACGGGATCCTCCGCTGCTCTCGTTTCCTCTCCATAGTCCACCGCGAGCAGGGAGAAGGATAGTCCCGCATCGAACGCCTGTTCGGACAGCTTACGGTACAGCTCTGGCCAGAAGTGTTCCGGCACGCCCGACGATTGGAGCTGAGGCTTGTGCGCCGCTTCGAATGCTTCGTAGTCCATCGTGACTATTTCGGTGAAACTCGCGTTCTAGTGTTTTCGATAAAGTAGCGAGCAATCAAAACCCGGCAACGTGCAATGTGGTTGGCAGACACTTGTAAACAAACCGGCGCTGGTTTGTGACCAGTGTGGCCAGATTATTTTGGCAGATTTCGGTACGAGCACTGATGAGAACGCAACCATTTAAATTTAATCAATTATTTTAACGATTACAGGCGGTCCCCGAGATACACGGTACCTCTTATACGCGGCTTCGGAGACACGCGGTTTTCTAAATTTGACAATTCTTTGAGAAAATTGTACTGATTTGACACATCAATTTTAAATTGCCAAACAATTTCCGTTTTGATCGAATGTTAAACACTATTTCAAATGGTTTAAAACTGTTATATTCAGTAAGAATCATATCAACTAATTCATAAAGTAACTATAACCTCCCCCTACTTGCAAAATTACACGAACATTACTGATATTTTAGCTGGAAACCACGAGATTCGACTTACGTGGAAATTCGAGATACGCGGTATTTTGTTGCCGTTTTCGGTCCCCATTAACCGTGTATCTCGGGGACCGCCTGTAATTTCTTTTTACCTTACTAGCAAAGAGAATGAAAAAGTGTGCGTCTTTTATAAATAATGTGTGTGGTTTGGAGCAAGATTGTGTGAAGCTATACATTCAAATGTGCTTTTATTTGCAGTAAAAGTGATAAAATATTTATAAACCAAGTTTGATGTGTTAAAGTTTTTCTTTTAATTCGGGTGCACCAAGTCCGTGTGAAGGGAAGCGCACAGCGCGATAAGGCATCGGTAATCGCTGATGCGGGCGTGCGTGCGTTTTCTGAAAATGTATGGAATTTGAAACCCGCAGCGGGTGACAGTTGTGCAAGCGATCTTTGAAACAGCATCCCAAGCGCCACAGATTAAGCTTAAAAGACTGAAAAATCAAATATCAGTTATTTTCGGTAGGATAAATGAAAAATCATTAGTTTTAAGGCGGTCATCTGTGCATCGGCAGGCATATAAAAAAATCGGTAGGAATACAGATACAGTAGAACGTCGATTATCCGTGCAGCTCGGGACCGGACGGTTGCCGGTTAATCGATTTGCACGGATAAATTTGCATCGATAATCCAAGAAATGTCATTTTCATACATAAATTATTTTATTACTAGTTTTTTATTAGTTTTATGATTAATCCAACTTGAATAAATCGATTAATCGTTAGTAAAATATTATTTTAATCAATAACTATAGGTTAAACACCTGTTCATGAACAAAAATGAATTTCGAAAATATCACGGACACTTTAGAGCTGCACAAAAATCTGGTTGCCCACTTGACTATCGCTGCAAATGTTCGCTGTACGTTTGAACAGCTGTCACATTTATGCGCACGGTTAAGCCGCCCTCCGGTTAATCCGCCCCCTTTAATCGACGTTCTACTGTAGATCGGTATTACTGGTCACTCTGCTGGTTTGTGACATGTGGTTGCGCTCTGGTGCACGGTGAGCAGACTTCAATAACCAAGTTGGACATAGGTAAATTTATAAATATTTACAGGTGAAACTGTAGCTAACTTTTTACAGTCTTGTTCTGGAGCAAGGATAATGTATTTAGAAGGTTGATTTTTATCGCTTTTGCTGGGCGACATTGTGGGGGACATCTGTCACTTTCTGCATACAAATTTCTTTACCCCGCACCAGCCCTCCCCGATTTTTATACCGGAGCCCCCGGAAGAGAAATGTCAAGTCGAGAAATGTCATTTTGCTCTGAACAACTTCACCTTGTCATTTATAACACCTTGTTCTGGAGTCACGCGGTTTTCGACTTACCTGGATTTCTAAATTTGCCAATTACGCGGATTTCTAAATGCAACAAACCAGTACAATCTGCTCTAAATTAATTGCTTAAATTACAATATTCTAAAGTATTTACTTTATAACTTTTTTACTAACATTTTTTAACCGTTTTTGTTTAACATCCAGAAATATCCAAGTTTCTCATACGATTCCCATTAAATAAATGATTATGATTATAAATGTGCCAAATTTAATCAAACCTATTTAACACGTGTATTTTGGATGAAAGACGTAATATTCGGTTTACGCGGAAGCTTCGGGAACCCAAAACCCGCGTATATTGGGAAAAGACTATAATAAGATTTTAAAACAACTACAATAATAAACGTCTAATATGGGTTTCAAATGATTAGAATTATCCAAAATTTCACCTATTTCTGTTATAAAATTTAAATGAGTAAAAAAATGTAATTTATGTATACTATTATTATCTTCTAAAATATTATGCTGCATTTCGGATCATTGCGATATTAAAACACTATTCATCTTTGCTGTTGCGCTACGACAGTGAATAACTTAGCACGTTCTACTTAATTTATTGGCTCCGATGAATAAATACGCGGTCTTACAGATTAACAATAACGATTCACTACGCATAGGTGACGTAAATAAATAAATAAATTAATAAATAATGCAAAAAAACACCGGCGTGGAATAAATACTGGCGGTACAATACAGCTCTCGAAGGTCGAAAGAAACGCGTACGTGTACATAAGAAAACCAACAAAGAAACAATGTGTTCAATGTTTGTGGCACATTCCACCATTGCCATTAACAGTAGCAATTGTAGGCCTTTTCCCTAAACGCTTTAACGAAGCAACTAACCTAGTATGGATGCAACTAAAACGTTTTAACATGTTTCAAAACTCAATAACGCTCGCTCAAGTTTTGCGCTAAACACTAAATAGGGCTAATGTGTTGCTGAAAACAAAATATCCTGCTGTGCCGACTGCTTTCCTGCGACAAACAGTTCTACGTAACGGCTGGCAACTCGACATACTAAATATGTTATCATGATGATGATGTATGCATATGCTAGATAATTTGCTCGAATTGAAGTAGATTTCGTTTAGATTTTGACTACGACATTTTAATTAGTTTTAGTGTTTTTTTTGTTCTTTTTGTTGCTGCTGCTGCTAGTGCTGCTGCTAGTTGCGTTACAGTCATGAGCACACAATCATTCGTTATTTGATTTCGATTCCACTAAAACGATTACAATTTCAAATTTTACGTACTAATGTTTTTTTTCTTCTTTTCTCTTTCTTTGTTTTCAGGTACACCGGTAGCTAAGAGAATGTGTTGCTCAATTTCGATGATCAATTGGATCATGAGTATTGAATGCTCATTCTGATCATCTGTTCGTCTGCTTCTTGTCTATATTTATCAGCCCCTTTGCGTAAGTGCTAAGGGTTGGCCGCCGTGTATGGCTTAGTTCGCTTATTGCCTGTCAGTATGGCATTACTAAACGTAAAACAAAAAACTGTATTTACTTGCTACTTACCATTGGGATAGAGAGTATTAATACGAACAAGTCTGAGTATCGTCGGTTGCTCCTTCCCCACACAGATTGTGTTGGTGTTGTTTTGGCCGCCCGTAATCTATCGCACCATGTGGATGCGCTTCGCATGCAGCACCAGATAGCGCTTTTGCTTCGTGCTAAAACCGCACAGTGGACACTGGAATGGTTCTGTCGTAACGTGCGTTAGTTTGTGCTTCTGCAGACATTCCGCCGTGTTGAACTTCTTTTCGCACTGGTTGCAGGAGAAACTCCGCTCATCCAGGTGGACCAGCTCGTGGCTGACCAGATGATTCCGGAACCGAAACTTTTTGTCGCAAAACCGGCAGCTGAACTGCAGCTTATCGTCATGCACCCGCATGTGGTTGTACAGGGCGACGTTCGTCTTGAAGCGCTTATCACACACGGTGCAGCCGAAGTTTCGTTCCCGCGAGTGCAAATTGGCAATGTGGTTGTTCAGCAGTCGCTGGTTGCCGAACTTTTTCTCACAGAATGTGCAATCGAACTTTTTGATGTTTAGATGCACCTGATTAACATGGTATGAATAGGCGCTACGATTTCCGAGCGTTTTTTCACATATGTAGCAGTACAGATTGCGCCCTTCCACGGCTTTGATCGGATCTGGGGCAGCGCTAGCCACATCTTTTTCGTCGTTCTCTTTGTTCGTGCTACCCTCTCCCGATTTTAGCTCCGTCGTTTGCTGGCTACCTTCGGCTTCTTCCATTTCGCCTTCCGGTTCGTCCTCTCCCAGCCCCGAGCCGGATGCCATGCTGTCTGGCTCCTGTTCCGTTCCTTCAGTAGCCGAGCCGGGTTGAAGCAAGCTCAGGGCGTGCATCGTCATGTGCTCGATTAGGATAGCCCGATCCAGATAGTTGTCGCACTGTTCACAATGAAATATCTGATCCCAGTGTTGCTCTTTCATATGATCCACGAGCGCAGATTGAGAATCGTATCGTGTGTTACCGTTTGTGGTAGCATTCGTTTGACAAAACGTGCAGGTAACAGCTCTAGGTTTTGCAGCAGATTTTTGACTAAAATAAGCAAGAGTACGGACATGAACATAAATTATTAACAACGTTGGGACGGTGGCATGCTTCCTACCTTTTCTTCGACTGTTGATCAGGAGGAGATGCAGCTGATTCCTGTGTTGGGGCATTAGCAGTACTGGCAAGTCTACCATTAGATTCACCTTCTTCCAGCGATGATCGACCATTCTTCTCGTTGAACTCTTCATTCTCACCATCCACCGTCAATTCCTTGTGAAGTTGCTTTTCGCGTGATTTCACTATCGATGCAAACCGTTCGTCCATTACACGGCACTTCTCAAACAAATCATGCCACTTGGTAATAATATCCTTACAGCAAAAGCAAATTTTCGTGGGAAGTGTGTCATTTTCCTCGACATCAATGTTAAGATATTTAGCTATTTTGCCCCGCAAATCGTTCTGATAGCGGGAATGTACCGAGGTGAGCGTATCCTCCGATTTTCCGCAGATGCGACAAATCTTCTTGAAATCGATAAGGGCCATGCTAGAATCACTCGTGGCCGTCGCCGTGCTGGTCGCCTGTTTCCGTGCGTTATCCATTGCTCTTCGTTTGTTTGGTGTGCAATGTGCCGCTATGACGGGGCAAAATTATGTATTTTGCGTTAGTTTTTCACATTTTACAGTAAACTTTTGCTTCATTGTCGTCTACAACAATTTGTTTTCCTTTTTCTTTTTTTCAAGTTTCAGTTGTTTTTTTCGCTGTCAGCAGCGGTCTGCGTTTAGCTATTTCGCTCGAATACTTCACTTGGTACGGCTACCTTCTCTAGCTCTCGTGTCCATCGAACTAAAATAAATGCACTTAGAAATGAGTAAAATTCATGAGTGATTTTAAATTATTTGAAGAGAAAGAATATAAGTGTAACGTTTTGAATCAATTGTAAAAAAAGAATTATTAAAACATTTGTTTGGTACAGTTTACGTTTTTAAAATTCGCTTTGCCACCCCTGGAACATTTTCTGCTCGCTGTCATCTTGTCGCTCGGCAGCTTGTCATACTATTTTTCTAGATCCATTTCGTGTAGGGTTTGATACATGTTTTGAACGAAAAAGTGTGATATCTGTATAGTTTAAAACATAATGGTAAGTTATTTCACAGTCTACGAATAGTTCTCATCGATGAAATGAGCGGCCAATTGACGAATTCCTTCCTAAACCACTCACCTGGTCGCCTTTGTTGAACCCGATCCGTTCGGCGGATCTATGACGTCATCAGTTGATATGTGGATGTTCTCAGCGAATAGTGCAGCGCAGCGACGGTGTCCAATGTTATCAATGCTAATGCTTTTCCAACGTTTAGTTGCAGTTCATGCTCCTGTTCAGCCGACAAGGCAAACTTAGGCTACAGAAATGGTACGTTGCACACTCGGACAAGGTAAAGAAGAAGATCACCCGCGAGCTGATCACCACAATCCTGTCTCGCAAGCCCAAGATGTGCTCCTTCCTGGAGTGGAAAGACTGTACTATTGTTTACAAAAGGTAAGCACCGGAAGCACCGAAAGGTTGCGAAAGGTAGCCAATAAAACACGGTATTAACTGTTCCCGTCCCTCTACAGATACGCTAGCTTATACTTTTGCTGCGCTATCGAGCAGAATGATAACGAACTGCTAACGCTGGAAGTAATTCACAGATATGTCGAGCTGTTGGACAAGTACTTCGGCAGTGTAAGTTCTTGCTTTTAGAGGTTTAAACGTTTTACAGTGCCGCATACAGTGCAGCATTTCACTCACGTTATTCACAATCGTTGTTTTAGGTATGTGAATTGGACATCATTTTCAACTTCGAGAAGGCCTATTTCATACTGGACGAGCTGCTTGTGGGAGGTGAAATACAGGAAACGTCGAAAAAGAATGTCCTCAAGGCAATAGCGGCGCAAGATGTGCTACAAGAGGTCAGTACACCCGATGATTCTTACGATATATAAGCTCACACACACAGTAGGCGAGACCCTATTAGTGATGTCATCAAATCGAGACCCTTGCCACCATCATGTTACAGAAGTTACTGCAAACCACAGACACAAACCGAACCGATGCCTTACTTTTGTTTAAAAAAAAGAAAAACAAACAACTTAATCAAGCTTAGCATAATCGCGCTACGTCGGCTCCCTCTCATCATCGCTCCGTTTGCAACGTGCACATGCTAAACGTTGCGTAAAATATGCTTTACATATATGATTACTATGTTATGCCTGCTATTCTCGCCGACTCATGCCTATCTTACCAACGCTCCTTTATGTATGTATGTGTGTGTCGGTTAGGTTGAGTAAGGTTTAGTTTTCTAAAGTCATTGTTGATTTGCGTGCTTTTAGTTGTGTAATGTCCTTGTGTTTGTTTTTGTTATTTTATTTAATTGCCAAATTACCTTCTTGCCTGGAGCCAAAAAAAAAATCCTTCTTGTTTATACTTTGTTTTTGATTTTGTTATAAATTTGATTTGTTTTATTTTTGCAATTATCTTGCGATTAACTTAACGTTCAACAGCCTTCCTACAGTATATTGCGCTTGGGTCGTTATTATTTTTTAAAGGACCATCCATCCTCCAGTCAATATTTTACCAACCCAGCAAATATAGAAAGAGGCTTTTGACATTTTTACACAAAACCAGCGTATACATGAATTATCCACATTAGTCTAAGATATACGAGGATTAGTGTTAAGAATAGCACATATAACCGCATCCAAATGTTTAACATCCTTTAGAGAAAGTACTGGAATGTGTTCTGTTAAACTGCAAAAAGAGGATCCTCTTAACATGTCTGTCTTAGTATGTCCCTGTATCTTGTATGCTAGTGTAGTAGTGTCTTGTTCATGTGTTTAAATACGAAACAAAAAATAAGCATGTTTGGAATGGGTTACTAATATGATCAATGGGGTGGGTTTAGAATTTGCTAGTAGTTTTTTGTTGTTTAGTCTTGTTAGTCAAAATTCCGTCCTATTTATGCGTATCATTGTGATGATGTCCTTCGTTTAAAAAAGTATTGTTTTACATGTTGGATAAAACATAACCGTAACTGTTACTGGTACAACTTTTACTTTTGTACGCAGGAGGGAGATTGTTCCGTTTATTTTGCCTTCGATTTAAATTTTGATGAATATCGAAATCGGTATTTTGTTTTTATGTGAAGCAACAATCCACAACACAGTTTACCTTTCATGTGTTTGCCGTTGTGCATTCATTTGATTATGAATATTATATAATTTCATGCTTTTGAAATTTGCAATGCATAAATATGTAACATTTATTGATTACGCTTCTTTGCGCTTGTCATCGCTTCTTTGCGAATACCTTAAAGGGGTGTACTGCTTCGGGAGGTTCTGAGATTTAAAACAAAAATATTTTGGATTGTGCAGCAAATGTATTCTATATTTTTATCTCTTCCTTCACTTCTCTTTTCTTTCTCTCTCTCTCTCTTTCTCTCTCTTTCTCTTTTCTTTCACGGGGTTTCAACGAAAATGTTTTAATCTTACAAAATTGGAACATATTGTGACCAAAAACTGTTATTGTGCTACGTATTACTACTACTACTACTACTACTACGCTAATTCATACTATGGCAATGAATTCGGTTATCCACGATGGATAATATAAACGATCGACATTCATAATTTATTATCCAATTCTTTTGTCCCGCCATCGTTTCAATTATTAGGATTTGAACGAAAACCTTAACTGATGATCGTCCTCCGCTGCTGTAGGTAGTATTGTTTTACGCTAGACTAGTTTCTTCCAAAGTAAATTAGCATTTCATTCAAATGCTTTAATTGCTCTGCTTGTGAACCATGCAGTTGCTTTTGAATTGCGTAGCAATATTGGCGTTGGTGCTAGGTTGCATTGTAGAATGCTTTACGGTAGAGAATGGTACTGACTAAGTTTTAAAACCCTTTTGAAAAATATCACCATTCACAAAACACACATAACACACCCACATCTATCCAGGCTGTGTGTGAATGTGCAGCAAAAGTTTCATTTTTTTCGTTTTTACTATTTTTTCTTCCGTTTCCTCCTTGCACACTAACCGCAATGATGAAGCAGCAAAAGGAACTGGAGTGCTAATGTATTGTGAATGAAAGAACCATACGCAAAACTTTAATAGGAATAATCGTGTTTATTGTTCATTCTCTGCTATTATCATGATGTTTTTTTTTCTGGCACTACGGTCAAGCAAGCAAAGTGTAAAACACCGATCGATCGGTTGGCAATGGCTTAGGGGCCGGCTTTATTCAATCAAGTGTTCTGGTCCTTCATACGTTCAACAGCAGGATGGTAGTATGGCAAGCAGCGGGACTGGTCAGAAGCAATTGTGCATCCACACTCATCAGTGCTGTAAATATGCAATGGTTAAAATTTGGCTTCAGAAAAGCTTCTTTTTATGTTAGTTACATTGTTAAAGATATTGTTCTGCCTCGTTAATGTTTCGTGTTTCCTTCTCTTCTCGTTTAATTACTTTTATCTCGATCGAATGCGATAATTCCGTTTCACTCGTAGAACAATTGTTAGCATAATTATTTTCATACTTGAAGGCATTACACGCATTGCTTACACGAATGGTGTTTGGAATTCAAAACTGACATGGAACTGCTGGGCCATGGGAATATTTGTATATTTTCTACTTCACTTTAAATCATCATTCGATCCTTCATCCTATCGATTACGTTTCGCTTGCGTGGGTAACGCCATTATGTTAAGACTTTGTATCGTCTTGAATCACCTAGCGAACATCGCCGTCAACTTCTTTCTACTTCTGTTGCAGGTCTTAGATGATGAAGATTATTTCCTATTGTACTAAATTCTAGTTGCTTTCAACTCATTCACTCTTTCGGCTACTGGGACGTTTCAAACGTTTCGTCGATCAAGACACTACCACGCAAAACATAAACCAAGAAACATTATTTGATCTACATTATTTAAAGTGAGAGGATTTCTTTTCGAGCGTTTCATGAACAAATTCCTTCCATGAAAATGAGGGTGATGCAGAAAAAAGACATTATCATGACTTAACATTCAATATCATAAGTAAAATAGGCCAACAGTGACTTACACATTGCAGCATTTTGTTTTTCCTTTTGATGTGCAAACGCTTCCACTAAGTGATTATAAAATAGGAAACGATTGACTGTATCATTTTATTCAATTCTTAGAGTTAGACAAACTTGCTGCAATTCTGGTATCACATAATATATAAAGCGAATACAACAAGAACCCAACATACACAATACACATGTAACAAACAAGTTAAGTACTTATCTACAATACATATGTCTGAAAAGAAGAAGAAAAAAAACGAAAAATATACACACAACACCCAAACTTTCTCCCCTTTTCCCTTCTGTTCTTTCTTCTTTCCCCTTTCTTGTGTTGATTATCTTATCACATCGCACCAAAAATGATCATGTTCCGTTGTTGGCTTTCTCTAGAGACAATAATACCTTCCATAATGTTGTTTTCTTCCATTGTTTACCTTTGCTGGTGTTTAAACCTTTTTGTGGACCCCTTATTCCTCTTTCGAAACTTTTCTTCATATTTCTTTTAAAACTTCTCTACATTTATACTGTATATACAATACAGAATTAAACTAATTTTTTTACCATATTTTGAGAATAAAAACTAATTTACGATTCGGCTAGATTAATTGAATGTAAAAAAAACAACTCTATAACGCATGTTTTTAAATCATCGAAGCCGCATTAGCCTGTAGCATCTGTTAAGTAGTTTAGTGTTGCATGTTATATTGATACATCGTTGTTATCCGTTTCCTAATGTACGTTGGCTGATGTATTGTTCTCAACAGTGAAACACTTTACTCAATAACAAGGCACGACGACTAAAAGGTTTGGATTTTCCTGTGTGTTGATTGCTGCAATACATTTGTATTATTTTGCAATACTGATTTAGCTTTTATAGCATGATGTGCACTACTCAGAAGAAATCCCTGTTAACGATGTCTAGCTACCGCCAACACGATTGGTGCATAAATTCTTTCTCTTTGATTCTTTCAAACACATCATTTCCCGAAACATGGAACAACACACTGTCAACACTGATCCAAACAATAATACACCAGAAACCAGATCCCAAGCTTACATTTCTCCGCTATGTAAATATTGTGCACATAAATGCAACCAAACGGGCCACCAAACACATTCAGTAGGAACTGCATCACGCGTGCAATACCACCTTTTGCTGTATATACTATCCCCCTTTACCACTGTTTCTTTCGGTTAGTGTTGATGGTGCTAATTATGACTGAGCAGCGAAATTGTTTAATTAAGGCTATTATTTCAATTCTTCCTATCTATTAGCTAGACTCTAGAATGAAAAAAAAACACCAACAATTCCTTCCTTGTATATTGTATTTTCCTTTTGTCCAGGATGAAGCGGCGGACGGTGCCTTAAGAGATATTGGACTGCTCTGAAGCAAATGCCTTGTTCCAGCGAAACATCCCACTCTTGTTTTACACTTACTAAACGAACAAATTATTTTAAACATATTGCTAGACATTGAACTTTTCTTCCAATCCCTTGTCGTTTGCTCGTCTCTGCGATTGACTTGGTGTTCTTGTTCAAAAGCCAGTAGTATTACTAAGACCAACGCTAGGTGGTGCACACAGAGACACGCACACGGAACTCTAAGTGGATCTTGCTACACATTTCTTTTTCCTGGGAAAGCAAGACTTTGTTAGAAAAGCATGCAATGCTGTAATGTGTAGCAAATTTTAGCAAACGTTTGAATTTAATAAAATTAAAGCTTTGATGTTTATCGATCGCTCTCTAACGTGGCAATGTGGGGTAATAGTGCAATGGATCAGTTTTTATATACGCTGCAACAGTAGAACCGGCTATACTTATAGGTGGAATGATTTATATACCCTTTTGTATATTTTTATGTTCAATGATTGTATTTTTCCAATTTTTTTCCTCTCTCCCTTTAATGAAACCACTCTTTTATAACAACACTAATCGTAGTAAGAAAAAGACTTGAAAAGCACAGTTGTATGACTTTTAAGAAATATTAGCATGGTTAGTGGAAAAGTAGCTGCACATACTCGGAAACAGCAAATGCACTAGGCTTCTGCGGCTATGCATTTCAATATTAGTGTGTTTTTTTACTCTTTACGATCGATCGACAATCGTTGCATTTAAACAAAGCCCAAAAAAAACAATCAATTTTTCGCACAGAGGAACTTAAGATTCAACAATATCTTCCTGTATGATTTTTCGCCTTAAAGGTACATTCAAAGGTACAATACATTCTGGTGTGAACTTTACTTCCCTGCACAAAACCCTTGATTTGTATTTCTTCTGACCTTTCCGTTTCGTTTCGTTGGTTCGATTGTTCCAAAACCCCCAAAACCACCCCACGTGCTGTGTTCTACTGCACAATTGACTACTTTACGTACGTGACTGTATTGTGCATTTTGTTCTCCCGTTTTGTGACCCCTTCGAGTTCTGCCTCTAATCGCAACCTCTCCTCGGTACAAAGTAAACTGAAACAAACTCAACTTCCCTCCCGACAAGGTACGTAGCTGTGTATGTGTTTGTATGTTTGTGTATGTGTCCCCCTTCCTGTGCATGTTTTATTTTTGTGTGTTTTTGTGTGTGTGACTTTTCACATCCGATTCCAATGTTTCGTTTGCTGATCGTTGTTCTAATCCTGTTTTACCTTCGAGAACGACGGAATGCAAAACCCGCACGGCGTCCCATGTACTAAGCAAATGCAGCAGCAGCAGCACACTAACAAATAACAAGCAGAAAACTGTTTAAAAAAGTTCCCAGCAGCCTGTCCCGAGTATATCAACCAATCTTTAACAAAGCAAAACTCACTAGTTCCATCCAATAAGGCAACTGCTTTAACAAACAGTCATTAGTTATTTTGTGTTTGCTTGTGTGACGCTGGTCTGTTAGTAACTGTATTTGAACCATTTACCATTCAGTATTTTTGCACCGTTCTTGCCGGCACTTGACGTGATTGGGACTAGGTTTCTCCTATGATTTCTTAGTTTTTCATTCACTTTTACACACTTTGATTAATCCACATGTTAACTATTTTCGTACCGTTCGTTCTGAATTGCCTCAATTTGATACATATTTTAACAAACTAACGTTTTGCAAGCATTCGTGTTGTCTCCTTCTCTATTTTTAACAATTATTACATTGCTTTACGCTCTTCGTACTCGATTCAGTGATTTATATTATCAATGAGGCTCTCTCTTAAAGAAAAAAAAAGAACAAAAACAAAACGCAAACAAATGTGAAAATGGAAAAAAATCTATAGACAAACTACATGATGTAACATTTAGCCACTTTGAACTGAACTGGGTTGTACAGCAAAATTAATTCACTCGTATCTTCTTCGTAGGACGAAACGCCACAAGGATTCTTCGAGGATCATGGGCTCGGATAGACGGCGGCCGGTGTCGGTGGAACAAGGCGTATCCTTTCGCTAGCCAAAGCTCGCAACGAATTATAATTTACCGTGCAGTAGTTTCGTTTTATGTGCAAACATTTCATTTTTAGGCGATAATTCCATCCTCTCGCGGATTCGCGGTTTTAAACAATTCTCCGTTTCCGTAGGGCGCCACGCAACACGCGTACTCGATTTGTCCCGCACAACATATCATATATTTTGTTTAACGTAACGTTTAACATTTCGTTTACATTTCGTACCTTTCGAACGAAAACATCCTAAAATCAAACGATTTATCCAACGGCATTTTGTTGTATTATTAATGATTAAAAACGATACGACACTTTCATCAGACACCGTAACTACGCTGCGCTACCCAAACGAGCTTTCTCGATGTATGGAGTAAAACAATGAGAGGATGTGGAATGAATTCATCGATCCCCATTCCCTTAAACTCTACTTGTACTTAAGCATGTGTAAGATACATTCGTCAACATTTCCATCGGCATTATTATTTATCCTCTCACACAACGGGGGGACAGGGGGATACAGTGGGAAATGTGCAATCTGCGCAGCTGCGTATGATCACACGTGCGTGCTTTTCCCTTACGCATGCCATGCCGAATCACAGTTTACACAGTTTGCTTCGTAGACGGAACAGGTTTGCGCGGGAATTGCTGTAATTATAGAGAGGATCGCATAAAGGATCGCAAGATCACGTTCAGTTGATTGCGTAAGACCGACCTACCTACACATACACATAGCATTTATAGATTGTAGATTTATGTCCGTTGACCAAGATGTTTGTTTAACGTAATAGTGAGAACATATTCCTCATACGCACTACTTATTGAACAAAAGAAAAATATGCGATTTCTAATAAAATTAGAAGCTAGTTTAGGACGTAAATGATACGGTTCATTACCTTGTGGCATGGTTTGGCATATTGAGAAATATCTGGCGAATAAATGTATGTCGTAATGTCTTCTACTACAATATCACCCTTGTTTCAGCATTCATGGGATAAATATGCTAAAATGGATAAAAAATACGATTAAAAGCTGTTTTTGGAATATATGTCATATCATTTGCAACAAGGCAAACAACAAAAATATAAAAAAAACTGGGGAAAGGGTCCGTATCTTAATTGCTATAGTATCATAACAAATCAACGAATCGCTCTAGTTGAGCACAGTTGGAGGTGTAGTCAACGATGACATATATTAATAATAATGATGTCAATGATGACATAATTTATAACATATATTAATAGAAGCTTACTGAAAGAAAAAGAAATTAAATTTTAGATGAAAATATACAGCTTCTAAATAAAATCAACTTCATTCATCATTAGACTCCAAAAGTAAATATCAAAGCCACTTAAAAAGTTAGAATCTAAACACAGGAGATGAAGCGATGGTCTGGGCTCATAAAAATGCTTAATAATGTTTTAGGGACGAATTTAATTTAGAGTTTGATTACTTCATTTTTTCTGTTCCAAAAATTGCTTAACAAAGTATTTTTGGTGAATGTCATTTGTTCGTCCCGGGTCATTCATTCCAGGCAGATAGTTAAGATTGGTCAATCATATAAAATAATACATTTAAAAAAATGAAAATCTATACAATTTAATTTACCGGTTGTTTTATAAAGATTTTACACTATAATTTGTCATAGTGAAGTTTGTAGAATTTCTTCCTCGAGCCAAGGATCGAACCTTTGACAAAGTGCATGGACAACTACCTCTGATTTATACACAGCAGATAGTTTCTATACCCACACACCTAATTTTCGTGTCATGACAAGATTTTCAATATATATGATATCGGTCAGTACGGGGTGTTGTTTGTAGATGGAATTTTCGCACATTTTTAATTATTTTTACTTTGCATGTATAGCTCTTGCTATAATTAATGAACGTTATCTTAACCGCTCAGTTTCTTTAACCGCAAATGAAAGTTTTTGGCATACAACCTTATCACAATTATTCTGTCAATATTTTCTACCGATAAGAGAAATAAGAGCAGAATTTCGGAAGAGTCAATGTAAGAAATGTATGTTCTTATGCTTAAATCACATTTTTGTAACGGTGTTCGTGTGGATACTGTCGTTGGGTTGCTGAAAAATCTACTTTCATCTACAGTCAGTCCAAAAAGTATTCGTCTAGCTGAATATTTAACAGAAAAAGGCGAATTAAGGCCGCAATACGTTTGGGGCGATAAAAGTAATGATGAGGTTTTATAAAGAGGCCATCAATGTCATTCCAAGTTGGTACGTCAAACGGACAACACAGTTTTTTCAAAGCAAACGTTGAACGAGTGATACAAAAAACGATTTTGCAAAATGGTGACGAAGGACAATACCTTCAAAGTGGATTTCAATCCAATGCCACAAAGACCGAGTCCGGGCTATGTGATACAATTTATTTTGGAGAAAATTGGAGTAAAAAAGGAGAGTTTGCTAAAGGTGCAACTGATGACGACAACGGCTATTGCAGTGGTGCAAATAAAAGAATCGGGAGAGGCCATAAAAATAGTGGATAACCACGATGGCAAACACGCGGTGGACTACAATGGGGAGAAATATTTCATACCCATAAAAATGGAAGATAACTCGACAAGAGTAATAATAAAAAACTGTACGGATCAGATAACTAACGAGGAGATTAAAAAAGCCATGATGAAATTTGGAGAAGTAAAGAAAGTCATTGACTTTGTATGGGAAGCGCCATCCCCGATAGCGGGAATAAGAGATGGTAACCGAGAGGTAACCATCGTAATAGATACACCAATACCATCATTCGTATCTATTAAAGGAGAAAAGGCGCATGTACAATACAATGGACAGCAGAGAACGTGTAAGTACTGTGAACTCAACATGCATTTAGGCATGACCTGTCTCCAGTACAAAAAAACGGTGACGAATAACAACGAGGATGAAGGTACGTATGCCAATATGGTACGGAAGGAAGGGGTAAAGAGTTCGGTACAGAATAGACTACAGTTAGAGAGAGCAGTGGAGGGATTGAACTCAGGGGAAAAAAAACAAGATAACACTTTGTTCAAAAAACCGGTTAACACAATAAAAGAGCGACGAGTGTATGAGAGCGTAGAAGAAGCTCCTAGCACTAGCAAAGCTAATGCTCAGAAGCGCACAGGAATAGTGGACAGCCACACTACAACAGAAACTGAGGATGAAAGTTGCATGGAAACAGAAACCGAATTAAAAAAACTAAAAGGAAGACCCAAAAAAACAAAAACTCTGACACAGGAAACAAAACAAGACAATAACACAAACTAATAAACTAAACAATAAAGAAAAATTAAATGAAAATAAAAATGGCGACGATAAATCAAAAGGAAATTAGCCTATTACAGACTAATATAACAAGTTTAAAACGAAATAAAGAAGAATTAGAGAGGATGATGAACGCAAACAAAATTACTATCGCGTGCATTACCGAAACATGGATGAAAGAAGAGGAAGTTAATAAAGTAAACGTATCAAATTACAATTTAGTTACCAGCAACAGGGAAGATGGATATGGAGGATCAGCCATATACATTAGAAAAAATTTAGCATACAAAGTTATCAAACATGACATAAAAGATAAAGAAGTTCAAATTACAGAAATAAAATTAACCAGGGAAAAAATAAATATAGTAAGTGTATACATGTCACCTCAATTAAAAATTAATAGATTCAGAGAAAATGTTAGCAAATTACTACACAACAGATCAGGAAATCAAAAAAATATAATAACAGGAGATTTAAACTGTCATCACAAAATATGGGGGAACCCAACAAATGACAGTAAAGGGAACTTTTTATTAAATGAATTAAATGACTCAAATTTATGCTTATTACACAACAAGGAAAAAACACTAATACCCACCGATAGAAGCAAAAGAGAAACAGCTGTTGACCTTACTATCATATCAGAAGATATAATAGATAAGTGCCAAAGAACAGTTACAGAACATCATATGGGTGCAACAAACCACAAAACTATAATAACAAAAATAAATGAAATAATACAGGAACACACAGTAACATACACAAATAAATCAAAATTGTTCAAAGAAATAGAAGCAATCGAGGTAAAAGAAACCACGACAGCATACCAGGTAACAAAACAAATTAAAAAATTAATAAAATCTAACAAAATCACATCGAAAAAAAACCAAAAATATACTGGAATATAGAAACAGAAAAAGCATGGAAAAACAAAAATGAACTTAGAAAAATTTTCAACAATGACAAAAGCACGGAAAATAAAATCAACATGAATAAAGGAATAGCTGAATTTAGAACGAAAAAAAGACTTAATAAAATAAAAAAATTTGAGGACAAGCTAGAGGAAGTAGATTTCAACAGAGATCCAATAAAACTGTATGAATTCTTACAAAAAATGGAAGGGAAATTCAAAAGTAAAACAAAAGCAGGAAACATAATAGAAACTGACAGGAAAGCAGCAAAAATTTTCTTAGACAAACATTTTTTTAAAAATAAAAAAGGAAACAAGAAGCCTTATAGAAACTTTAAACCTAACAAAGATATCATAGATATACATAAATGGAATCGCTTATTAAAAAAGAAAAAAAACACAACACCAGGTCACGATGGAGTATCATATGAAATACTAAAGAAAATAAATGAAAAAACAAGACTTGTAATGGTTAATGAAATAAATGAAATGTGGCACAAAGGAATTATAAAAAAACATTACAAAAAAATGAAAATAATAACTTTTCCAAAAGCAAACCAAGATAAAAACGATCCACTGAATTATAGAGGTATAGCTCTTATACCAGCGATTATCAAAATGGCCAATAGTGCAGTGTTGGAAGAAATGAACAGGTATTGGAATATTAATAAAGTAATTCCAGGAACAACATTCGGATTTATCAAAAACAGGTCGATAAACAATTGCACAAATTACATAACGAATCGAATAGGTCAAAATAAAAGAGAAGGAAAAGCAACAGGGATAATTTTCTTAGACCTAACGAATGCATATGATAAAGTACGGACAGATATACTTATCTCTAAATTAGAAAAATATCAAACACCAAAAGAAATTATTAGATGGATAGGAGCTTTTTTGAACAACAGAACTATAGAATTAAACACAGAAGATACAATAATCAATAAACTAATATCAGACGGACTTCCTCAAGGAGATGTACTATCGCCAAGCCTATTTAACATATATACTAAAGACATACATGACAAAATAAATAGGTTGGGAATACAAATAATTCAATATGCGGATGATTTTGCAATTATTACACAAAGTCATAGTCATCACATACTACAAACAAAAATGCAGGAGATCATGAAACAGTTTTCAGACATAACAGATGAATTAAAACTAGAAATTAACACAGAAAAAACTAAATTCATGATTTTTGATACGAAAAATAATAATATAAAAATAAGGATAAAAGGAAAATCAATAGAGAAAGTTAATAACTACAAATACTTAGGATTATGGTTAGATAATAAACTAACATTCAAAAAACAAATAGATGCTATGAAAACAAAAACACAAAAAAGACTAATGACAATAAAAAGAATTTGTAATTATCGCAATAAATTAAATCCTAACAAAACAATACAAATTCACAGAAGTTTTATTAGAAGCAACTTAGAAATAGGAACAGCATCAATAAGAAATGCAAAAAAAGAACTACTGAAACAGTTAGATACAATACAAAATCAATCTCTAAGAAAAGTTACAGGATGTACCAAAACAACTCCTATACCCTCACTAATGGCCATAGCGGCAGAAATTCCTTTAGGCATAAGAGCAAAATACCTAGCGAGCAATGAGCAAGCAAAAGAGATTGCACATTCAAAAATTCACAGAAATCTACTATGTGACAGAAACCAAAATAACAACACCAGAAACAACAACAACAAGCACAAAACATATTACGAAAAATTGTATGAAGAAAACAAAAATATCATAAACAAAATGGATAATATAGTAATAAATGATAACACTAAAAGAGTATCGATAATATCCAATGCCCCGGATAATATAACGAAAAATCAACATACAAACAAACAAATCCTCAAAACACATTACCAACAAGAAATAGAGTTTTTTAGAAAAACAAACACAATTATTTACACGGATGGAAGCAGAACAGATGACGGTTGTGGTATAGGTATATACATCAAGCCACACAACAAAAATATGTACTGGAGTTACAAATATAAATTAAAAAACAACACACCCATTACCTCAGTAGAACTGACTGCAATAGATAAGGCACTACAAATAGCAGTGGAAAACAACATAATAAATCCTATACTATATACGGACAGTAAAGCGGCTTGCAGCATCATCAAAAGGGAACAATATAACAACAATATAGAGGAAAGTACATACAATATTATTAAAAACAGTTTAAAAATAAATGCACAAATCAGATGGTTACCGGGACATATCGATATCGAAGGTAATGAAAAGGCAGATGCCTTAGCAAAAAAAGGAGTGACGGCAGACAACATTATGGAAAACAAATTAAGAAAAAGTGACATCAAACTTATGTTTCAACAAAGAATGATTTTTGAAACGCAGGAATGGTACACAACGGAAATACAACATAAAGGGAAAAAATTCGCAGAATACCAGAAAGAATTCAAAAGAGATAACTGGCATAAAACGATAAATATCAATGCAAATGAAATAAAGACTATGAATCGGATACTAATAGGACATGACTTCTCCAAATACTGGCTAAAAATACTTAAAATAGAAGAAAATGATATATGCGATGTTTGCCAAGTACAGGAAACGGGTAAACACCAAATATTTCACTGTACAAAATACAACAATGAAAGACAGAAATATCCCAACATCCAAGAAGACCTATTTCGCAAACACTGGAAAAATAATGATGGAAAAATAATAAAGGAAATAATTAGATTCATACAAGACACAAAAATCACCCTATAATGGAAAAAAAAACCGCAAGTTTGAACAGCACACAAAAACATAGATGGTAAAAGTAAGGCTCAGCCCTCTACGTTACATGGGAGAAGCGTTACATCCCTTAAAATATTCCCAAGCAACATTTTTATTACAGTTTTGTCATCCAGGCGACCGACCAGTGTACATTATTTGAATAAAAAATATTTTAAATTGAGATGAAAAAAAAGTTAATTGGTGTAAGATGAACCGATTTCAAGAAGATTTAATTTTGAAATAACAATTAAATAACAGGTTTAATATTTTTCATTGTTGCATGATTAATGATTTTTTTTATGATTAATGAAAAAAAGTCTGAAAGAAGGAAGCTCATGAACACCCCAAAAGCTTTCAATTGGAGTAACATTTTCTATGATTAGAAAACATAAAATATTAAAATATTTTTAATTAAATTATATATATGAAATATAACTATTACCTTTTCAATCTATGTTTCTGGCCATTTTGAATAAAAATTACTTTAGATGCAAGGGCTCTATTTAAAATGAGGTTAATGAAGTTAATAAATACTTGTAAGTATTTCATTATACTACTTTATCAATAACTGGGTAAATAAATAAATGATCATTTTTTTTATTATTTACATCTTTTATTTATAAGATTGTTAAAATTATAATTCTTGAAGTTGTGACAACTTTTCTAATTATCAACAAAGCTTTTCTAATTATCATATAAAAGTAAACAATAATAAGACATGATTATCTATTAATTTGCTCATCCACGGCGGTTAAAACAAACGTTCAAAAATGCTGCTTGGGTTTGTGATTAACAGGCGTTACGCGTAACGCTAGCGTAACGTAGAGGGCTGAGCCTTACTTTTACCACATAGATAACATGATCATATGAACTTTGAAAGACAAATCATAAACACAGCATAGAAATGTCAAAACCATCATCAAGTAAACAACACAAATACAACGGTACCAACATTGGAGAGGTATATGACTCAGGCAGTCGAAAACCTAAGAGCGGTACGTCTTTGAATGTGGCTTTATTAAGCATAGGCTTTATAAAACATAGAAGACTACATCCTGCTCCACAAAAGAAGAAGAAGAAGAAGAGGCCATCAATACACACGTTTTGTTAAAAAATAAGCATTTAAATAGTGCAATAGCAATCAAAATACATAAAAAACTAAAAAAAGTCGTTTGATGGGCGCGCAAAAAGTATTCGTCCATCTAGGTTTTTAATTATTTGCGCTGGACAAACACTACGTAGACGTGAATTAAATTTATTATTATCAATCTGTTGATGACTTCTGTAGTAGGCTATGACTACTATGACTATCAAACAGTGGGATTTTGCCTCAGCAGAATTTCACTTCCTAGGCATAGTAGCCTATGCCATGTTTAGTAATAAAGCAGTTCATAGTTAACCACCAAACTAGCAAGTTGGTTTTTATTTGCTCTCTGTGTGAACTGTAACATTTGGCGACGAGGGAAAGTTCAGAAGCATCTCGAAGGTCTTTTTAGCGAAATCATCAAATAACGAAAATGTCCCAAGAGGATCTGCGAAACGCCATCGTCCAACTCACGAATCTCGTCGCGAAGCAGCAGCAGCAGATCGAAAATTTAGCAAATCGAACTTTTTCGACGGCGGCTAGCGGAAGCGAGAAGACAATCGAGTCGTTGGCAAATGGAATCCAAGATTTCCTGTACGATCCGGACGCAGGAGTTTTCTTTGATGCATGGTACGCTAGATACGAAGACGTCTTCATTCAGGATGGTCATTCTCTCGACGATGCCGCCCGTGTGAGATTGCTTCTACGCAAATTAAGCACCCCTCTGCACGATAAGTACGTGAACACTATTCTGCCAAAGCATCCTCGCGATTTCTCTCTGGATGAGACCGTTACAAAACTGAAGAAGTTGTTTGGTCGCCAGAAGTCGGTTTTTCACTCCCGTTACCAGTGCTTGCAGTAAGCCAAGAGTGACGCGGATGATTTTACTTCGTATGCTGCCATGGTCAACAAACACTGCGAAGCGTTTCAACTTTCCAAGCTCACGTCGGATCAATTCAAAGCTCTCCGATTTGTCTGTGGACTCCAATCGCCACGGGATGCGGACATCCGAGCTAGATTGATTTCGAAACTGGAAGCTGATGAATCTGCAGTTGTTGAACAAGGAGAAGCTGCAAGTAAGGTGACTTTGGAAAACCTGGTGGAAGAATGTCATCGTGTGGCCAACCTTAAGCATGACTCGCAGATGGTGGAAAACAAGGAGGCTTGCTCCGTCAACACCATTTCGCGCAACCAGAATCATTCTTCTTCGAAGAAGACCAACAAAGTGCCCAAGACACCCTGCTGGAAATGTGGGGAACTGCACTACGTTCGTGAATGTCCGTTTGCATCGCACATGTGTACTAGATGCAAGCAGCAAGGACATAAAGAAGGCTACTGTTCAAGCAGTAAGCCCGCTGCATCCAAGCCTTTCAAGCAATGGAAGCCCAAAGAGAGCATGAAGACGAATGGCATTTACACTGTTCGCAACGTCGGAAGAAAACGCAAATTCGTCTCGGTCGAGCTCAACGGGGTAGCAGTCAAGCTTCAGCACGACTCGGCGTCCGACATCACCATCATTTCGAACGAAACATGGGCTAGCATCGGACGACCACCCACTCAACCGACCGATGAATCTGCTGTCACAGCGTCTGGTAGTGATTTGAATCTCCTCGCAGAGTTTCAAGCCGACATCACTATTAACAACGTGACCAAGACAGGGCGCATTTTCATCTCTGATAGCGCCGATCTCAACGTTTTGGGAATCGATACTATGGATCTATTTGATCTGTGGTCCGTACCGATTAACAGCTTGGTCAACGTCGTACATCAAAACTCTGACCAATACGTTGATCGCCTCAAGCACCAGTTTCCGGAGGTTTTTCGAAGCACGCTGGGTAGATGCACAAAAGCGCAAGTGAAGTTATACTTGAAGCCTGATGCCCGTCCATGCTACTGTCCGAAGCGACCAGTGGCGTATGCGGCTCTTCCCAAAGTAGATGCGGAACTCGAAAGGCTCGAAACAAACGGTATAATTTCTCCAGTTCAATTCTCGGACTGGGCAGCACCAATAGTCGTCGTACGGAAGTCGGACAATGTTTCGGTCCGTGTGTGCGGTGATTATTCTACGGGGCTGAACAACGCGCTGGAATGTGACCGTCATCCTCTACCTCATCCTGACGATCTTTTCGCGGAGCTGGCTGGGGCACGCTATTTCACACACCTTGACTTATCAGACGCCTATCTACAAGTTGAGGTCGAGGTGGAATCGCGCAAGCTACTTACCGTGAACACACATCGCGGCCTTTTCCAGTACAACCGACTTCCTCCAGGAGTCAAGTCGGCACCTGGTGCTTTCCAATGCATTATTGACAGCATGGTGGCTGGCATCTCTGGAGTGAAACCTTACCTTGATGATATCTTCATTGCTGGCCGCACCAAAGAGGAGCACGACCGTATCCTCTATGCTGTTCTCGAACGCGTCCGTGAGTATGGTTTCCATTTACGCCTTGAAAAATGTCGTTTCGCGCTTCCCCAGATCGGTTTCCTTGGATTGATCGTCGACAAGGATGGTGTTCGGCCTGACCCGTCCAAAACAGAAGCCATTGCCAAGATGCCACCCCCGAAGGACGTGAAGCAACTTCGCTCCTACCTCGGAGCTATCAACTATTATGGTCGATTCGTTCCACAGATGAAGCACCTCAGGGCTCCCCTGGATGACCTGCTGAAAAAGGATGCTCGCTGGAACTGGACAAAAGAGTGTCAGAAATCTTTTGAGCAGTTTAAGACCATTTTACTCTCCGACCTGCTGCTTACTCACTATGACCCATCTAAGGAGATCATCGTCGCGGCAGACGCATCGAAGTATGGTCTAGGCGCTGTCGTCATGCATCGTTTCCCCACCGGTGAGGTGAAGGCAATCGCACATGCTTCTCGCTCACTGACGGCAGCGGAAATGAACTACGGCCAAGTGGAAAAGGAAGCATTGGCGTTGATATTCGCTGTCACCCGTTTCCATAAGATGCTGTACGGACGGCATTTCACTCTCGAAACCGATCATCAACCGCTACTCAAAGTTTTCGGCTCGAAAAAAGGAATACCAGTTTACACAGCCAATCGTCTGCAACGATGGGCTTTGACACTTCTCCTGTATGACTTCGAGATCAAGCACATCTCGACGATGAATTTCGGCTACGCAGACTTCCTGTCCCGGCTGATGTCATCACAGCGCAGACCAGATGAGGATTACGTCATAGCTGCCGTCTATGTCGAATCCGAAGCAAAGGCGATTCTCGAAGACTCCATCAACAATCTGCCAGTCACACATCAGATGATTGTGGCTGAGACACGTAAGGATGCTGTTCTGCAGCAAGTGATTAGTTACATCAATGAAGGATGGCCAGCAAGCGTGAAGCTAATCACCGATCCTGATGTGAAGAAGTTCTTCGTCAGACGTGAGGGACTTCAAGTCGTCGATAACTGCGTCATGTTCGGCGATCGAATCGTCGTTCCATCAAAATTCCGGAAGCGAATCGTCCGCCAGCTACATCGTGGGCACCCAGGAATGGAGCGGATGAAGTCTCTGGCTCGCAGCTACATTTACTGGCCGAATGTTGACGACGATGTGGCGCAATTCGTTCGTCAGTGCGATGCATGTGCTAAAGCAGCGAAGGCTCCGACGAAAGCAACCCTGGAATCATGGCCTCTTCCGGACCGGCCGTGGCAACGAGTACACGTCGATTTCGCTGGCCCAATCGACGGACATCACTATTTCGTGATTGTAGATGCCTACTCTAAGTGGCCCGAAATTTTTCGCACTAGATCCATCACCACGACAACAACTTTGGACCTGCTTCGTGAAACATTTTCCCGTTACGGCAATCCAGACACGCTAGTCTCAGATAACGGAACGCAGTTTACGAGCGGACAGTTTCAACAGTTTTGCAGTGAGAATGGCATCAACCATATTCGTACTGCTCCATACCACCCGCAGTCGAATGGCCAAGCTGAACGTTTCGTGGATTCCCTCAAACGCGGCCTTAAGAAGTTAGGTAAGGGGGAATCACCAACATTACAGCATCTACAGACGTTTCTTTCAGTGTACCGATCAACACCCAACCGGAATACACCTAAGGGAACGTCTCCAGCCGAAGCGTTTTTTAAAAAGAACGATGCGCACTACGTTGGATCTGTTGAGGAAACCATATCCTCCGACTGCAGCCGTTAACCACAAACAAAATGAACAATTCAACAAACGGCATGGAGCGGTCAAGCGATCATTTGTAGAGAATGACTTGGTGTATGTTGAACAACACGTACACAACAAAAAGTCGTGGGTTCCTGGTCGAGTCATTGAACCAAAAGGATCCGTTAACTATGTCGTGTCGCTTGACTTGCATGGAAGACAGAAGCTTGTTAGATCGCATGTCAACCAAATGCGTTCTCGCTACGGTTCCGAAACCCCTGGGCAAGAACAACAACAACTTCCATGGGAAGTTTTATTAGAAGAAGTTGGTACTACTGCTGCAGTGAAACCAGCTGGCAATCATGTTGCTATTAATTTGAACTCTACGGTGCCAGCTGATGTTCCTGTTTTTGAAAATCCGCCAACCGATTTCAACCCGCCAACAACCAATGAACAACCATCTGCATCAGCATCGGAATCCATCGCATCCGAATCCGTCATAGCCGAATCTATCGCATCTGAATCCGTCGCATCCGAATCCATCGGATGCTTGCTACGTCGTTCCGTACGAACACCGAGAATCCCTCGATGGCTCTCATCATACGACCTTTATTAAAAAGGGGGAGATGTAGTAGGCTATGACTACTATGACTACCAAACAGTGGGATTTTGCCTCAGCAGAATTTCACTTCCTAGGCATAGTAGCCTATGCCATGTTTAGTAATAAAGCAGTTCATAGTTAACCACCAAACTAGCAAGTTGGTTTTATTTGCTCTCTGTGTGAACTGTAACATTTTCCTTCTAAATTAATGCATTTCTGTTGTTTCAATTGCACTTCAAGCGGTCAGAGAGGCACTAAAGGCCGGGGAGTTAAATTAATGGAGCATGATGGCGAAAATCGTTTCTTAATCCTATGCATTCTATAATCCTTAAACCTATCCTACCCATTTTTGAAGGTTATAAAATGTGGAGGCCTCGTTCCTTCATTTGATCAGAGTTTGGCCATTTTTCTGACACTAATTGTGTGACAAACTGCCATATAAGCAGCCGTCCTTGACGGTTAATCTAACGAAAGAAAGAAGCGGTTTATTGTCCAAAAAAATTTTTTTTTTCCAAGGAATCAGTGCATTTTGTGATGGCCAATAAGATCAGGAAAAGAGATGGGTCACATTTGGGTGATGGGTCATGCTGCAATTCATCGTAGCTGGTCATGTAAAAGCTTGAATGAGTGAGTTGTTAAGGCCGGGCTACATTGATCGTACTCCGTAGTGTAATTTTGATTTTCACTAGTGCATCTGGCGGCGACCAGCGCAAGCTAGATGTCTGTATAATTTATGTGTCAAAATTATTCATGCTTGGTGTCTCATCAAGTTTCGACCAGGCTACTTGTATGCCGTTTTAAATATTGATAAACGCCTACAAATTGGAACAAAGCAAACCGTTAATTGTTGTTGGTGGACAAATCGTCATTCATACAAAGCGCTGGGCAACATTTTTCCCCATCTTCCAATATATATGCATCATTGGGTAAAATTATAGCCTCCTCGACCCAAAACGTTTTTTGACAGATAAATTATACCAGCCTCTAACTTCAACCCGCCGCCGCTAGATGGCGTACGCGTTCACAAAAATTACACTACGGAGTACGATCAATGTAGCCCGGCCTTTACAAACATGTTTAGTTTGAATAATACCATACACAGAAAGTAGCCAAATCTGGTAATGAGCATCAAATAATTCAAAAACTCATTTCAAATTAGGCTATACTAATATATTAAAACACGTTTAAATCGCCAAGGTCATACGGCCGACGTCTACCATAGCGAAAACAGTCTACTAAGATGCAGCAGCAAAATCTCGTGTAACGGTAGCACCATGATGTCATGATACTAGAACTCAGTGAGGAAAGGTGAGCTAGAAAAATGATTCAAATTGATTGGAGACGAGATGGGGAAACATATTTATGCAGTTTTTAAGTACTTTGAGTCCGTGTTCTGAGAAATTTTACTTAAAATGTATCACATGGTTCACGAACAGTCGAGCTGGAGAACATACAGACCATTGTCATTTGCCCGAAACACCAAACCAGCTGAAACCAAACTAATGAAAATGATTTAGTAGGCTCTAAATATGATACATGTTCCCCAATTTGTCAATGGAACTTGGCCACCTAGTTCGTAAATGCAATATTTCTACCAGAGAATAATTGGAACAAGTGTTGTAGGATGAGTGGATCAAAAATACGCCATTTTAATGGTTCAAATGAGTTCTTGCGTTGTGCAAGTAGTCACCAATAGTCATAAATGCAATAAGAAACAAGATCAGGACATTTTTTGATTCCATAACCTTTGTTTTCATACGCATATTACGCCAAAAGTCAGATAGACTTCAATCAAATGACTTTTTTAGTTTTTTAAAATAATTTAGTTGTTATTGCACTATTTTAATGCTTATTTTTAGCAGTACGTGTGTATTGATGGTCCCTTTATCAAACCCCATGATTACTTTTACCACCTCATGCCTTTTGCGGCCATAATTCGCCTTTTTCTGCAAAATATTCAGCTAGACGAATACTTTTTGGACTGACTGTATGATGTTTTAATACAAATGACCCTGGACAACCTGATGGCAAATGTTTACATTTCCCTGAATTCATTATGCTTTATTCCTGCCCTGGGTTCAAGCCCCAAAAGCACCGTGCCCCCATGCGTAGTACCTACATGACTCAGTACTTTGAGACATTTACGAGAACCATTTTTACGTTTTTCGACAAGTTGGCGCTCCGGCGCCAGTACGACCGACATAGTAAAAGTGTGGTTTTGAAATGAATTCGAAATGAATTATAAACGTTCGATTAAGAAATTCCCACAGAAATTTCAGCAGCACAACAACAGTGCGGATACACTAGCACGGTTACAAAAAAAAAAAAAATACGAATAGAATTCTGACCCTTATTTAATAGAAAATATTTGGGGAATAATTGTGTTAAGGGTATATGCAAACAATAGGAAATTTTTCAATTTAAATGAATTTATATAAGCAAGTTCGAAAGCTTGGAACTAGTTGAAGACAAACAATGTTGAAAACTTGGTCAATAGTACACCAAGCAGGATTTCCGATGTGACCGAAGGTGCAGAAAATGCAACGAAATTAAAAAAAAAAACTGAAGTTTGTAGATAAAGATTGTAAAATTTAAGCAAAGTCATTCAATCATAATTTATTCGCGTGCCGCTATAGTAACTAGACGGCCATAGTAACGTTAGATAATTATGGTGAGAGCTACAAGCATGATAAAAACCATTAAAAATGTGCAAAATTCATTTTTTACAATCACAAACAAATTCCCAGTACTGACCATATGTTTTGAAAATAGTTCCATAATACGAAAATTAGGTGTGTGTGGATGTAGAAAATAGTCGAAGTGTACAAGGTATTGTGCATAAGAATAGGCGAACTAAGTATGAAATTAAAAGTAACGCTCAAGATGAGACGTTTTCATTTAAGAACTGACTCAATGCGATTGATGGCCAAATGCTAACAATAATTAAGATTAGCATTTTGTTTTTTTTTTCTGATGTTCACAACTTGGCCGTTCACAACAGTTATCAACTCGTACGACTTAACAACATGCACGTCATGGGTTCAAGCCCCGAATAGCCCGTGCCCCATTATTCTGCTATGGTAACAATAAGTCACTGAAAGCCAAGCTCACTTCACTAGTGGGTACAGGCAGGCCTTGACCGTCAGCGGTTGTTGTGCCAAAGAAGAAGAAGAAGAAGATGTTCACAACTTTCGGAACAATTTGAACAAAGAAAGCCAGACTGAAACGTTAACATCTTTGTTGCAAAAAGGGCCCATTTGACCTGGCTTTATTAAATCACCCGTACATTGCTCACGATCACGATCGTTTCACTGAGGCCTGTTTCGGTTTCCGGCCTGGTCGTCCTCTTGCCGGCGCTACTCCAACGAACGCACCGACACCACTCTTCAACTTCCCCGCCGTGCCCACGCTCATCTTACGCTCGTGGACTTTCCGGTGCTTGGCTAAATGGTCCGATCGGGAGAAACACTTTGGGCAGTACTCACACCGGTACGGTTTCACACCCGAATGGGACCGGAAGTGACGCGACAGTTCGTCCGACCGCGAAAACCGCCACTGACATCCTGGCCATTTGCAGTGATACGGCTTATCACCTACGTGCCGGCGGAGATGGGCTTTCAAATGCACCGGTTTGGCGTACACTTTGCGGCAACTTTCAAACGGACAAACGAACGTCCCGGTCGAGTCGGGTTCGGCTTCACACGGTTGCTGTACGCTGGACGACACGGCCGCAGGTAGCGTTTGGGACAAGTCCTCCGATTGCGTGATTTCACCCGTTGCGGGTGCCGCTTTATCTTCATGTGGATCCGATTGTCGGATAAACGCTTCACAGGAATCATCACAGAGGTAAGTGTTTTCCGGCAGTCGTAGCTCGTTTTCCCACAGTTGACTAAAATTTACGCAATTGTACTCGAGAATGAAATCTTCTACGTTCAGCTCCAGCTCCAGCCCATCCACTTCGCCGCCATTGGGCGTAGGCAGAAGTTCGAGTGAGTTTAACGACGGTAGATCGGTTGTTGCTGGACAAGGATGCACTGTATCTTCTTCGAGCTCCGAGGTTTGGGTCGTGGGGCACGTTAGTTCCGCTAGGGCCAACGCAATGTCTCGATCGTCCTGCAGCTCGGTGTACAGATGGTAGAATCCGTTGGCCAGGAAATCGTCCGACGATTGTGCGAAGCTGCCCAAATCCATGATCGCCTCGATCCGATCGGTGTCGATCATTGCAACAAACTGAACCGCGCGCCGTATCACGGCTTCCCGGGACCGGTCATTTTTCCGCCAGCAACGATGCTGTTGATGCATGAAAGATGATACGGCGCGAAGCACTTTGGTGATATTGGGGCGGCGCTGGCAACTACTACACGACCACACAACCCCGGTTGACGGATTTCCCCGGGATCATCGCGACCCCGTAGACACGAGATGTATGTGTTTGGCTGGCTGGCTGGCTGGCTGGAGGCTTAGATAAAGGCTGATAAAATGTCGCACGCGTTGGTCAATGAAGACACTGAAGGCCTGGCATTGGCTCTGGACATCATTGACGTCGAGCATTCTCCTCTAGAGCCATCTGGTTGGCGTTGATACTGAGAAAGTGAGTTTGCTTTGGAGCGCGGCGGAGGCTACGGCGAACTCATTAGTGTCAAATGACAATAAGAATTTTCCCCCTGTTTCACAAACCACAGAATGCAGAAAATTAGGCTCGACCAACGTGTTGCATGGTGATAGGTAATGCATCGTCATAACACTATTTATCAGTAATTTGTCGCCTTGTAGCAAAGCATATTATCCCGCAACAATAGTGCCCAACTGTTCTTCCGTTCTATCAATTGCTCATCAATCAGTTTCAACTAGAGACGCTACACCGGACGTTTTGTGGTATGATATGGTCATATTTACAGACAGACAGCAAAAACCAGATGTCCTCCCGTTTTATCATCACCCGTCGATGCAGTCATCAGCCTAATGACTTGTCTCTGGGGAGCGGGTTTCTTTGCCGTTGTTTTCTAAATTCTTGTTTTGCTCTGCTTCCCGATAACTGCTTGCCGTTAACACGCACTCATCTGTTCGTCATCGTTTAATACGAGTATTCAAATATTATTGTACAAACGATCAGCGCATTAATTGCAGAGTTTCAGCAATTTTAATAACACTTTAAATATGTCAGCTCAAAGCGATGGAGCGACCAAGGAGACCATTTAGATAAGTGCAGAAATATTAGCAGGAAGCACATCTTAAAGCGGACAAATTCTGTTGAAAACTCACTTGGTTCTAGTGGTTTGGTGGCTCTGGGTTCTTCGTCCACAACTTGGGAGACAACTTGCCAATCCTTCCTGCTATTGCTCCTCGCTGGCTCGCGAGTCTATTGAGATGGAAGGGGGATCGTTTCCTTGTTGAGATTCGAACGGAAAGCGAAAGCCTCAACATTCTATTTAGGAACATTTGAAACAGTTTCAACGTTCTTATTTGATCAATTCTCCAATAAAAAACCCATTTCTTTTTATCTAGTAGGTTTTTATCACCTATGAAGTGTGGGGTCTGTTTTATTTTATTATTGACAGTTTGTCCGAAATAGATTAAAAACAAAAATTTGCTATGTTTTTGTCGTTTTGTTCTTTTCTTTTAGGGTTTCTCTTTAAAAATTCCAATGAAATCCTAAAGATCCTTCATTCTCATTTGCATGTCTATTTATTTCTATCTATCTTCTGTTCTTTTTGCTTTGGCAGGTTTTCTTAAATACCGAAATTTGACTGCATACCTTCTACATTCGATTTGATTTTCTATCATTTTGCTTTGGTTTAAAAGATTACGAGACATGCACTTTTGTTGTCACGCTTTAATGGATTTCTTTTGACTACCATGACTTAGGTTCTAGAGTGGCTTTACTTTTTATTTTATTATTATTTTATTTATATTATTTGTCATGCTGTTTATGTCGGTGTTTTCGTTGGCCGATTGTACAATGATTTCCTTATATTTTTTCTTGTAATATATATCTTTGGTATGAGTGATTTATGATTTTGGTATGAATGAATATAATATCACTATAATATCATGTATTTTTCTGTGAATAAATTACTCTGAGTCCACTATTGTCAATGTGCATGTCAGAGACTTGTCTTATTATGTGAGGAGCAATTGTTATTGATGTGATCGTCAGATCAATGGCTGTGTTTCTTTTTTTGATGAGATCGGGATGAATATACGTGTGTTCTTTTTTATGTATCATAGTGAAATTAGTATCGTGTATAATTTTTAGTACGTTATTACTTTTCCCATCATTGGTAATGGTTGCCCCTCTCGACGTGATGGGCATTAAAATCTCCCATCATACATGCTTCTATTTTGCGTAATGTCCTACGCGGACATGCCGTCTACACAGGATTTCGAGACTTCATCATTAATACATTCGAGTATTTTTAAGCGTTGTGATGAGAAGGGTATCGTTTGATATTCCGTTATTGTCTTTACGGGTACGGTTTGTTTCGGAGCCACACGAGCTTTTTCCAGCGACCAGTCGTACCACGTTATTTTCTTTGAAGCAGGATCGAAGATATACACAAGCCGCAAATGCCTGATCTGATGCATCGACAAATGTATGTATCTCCAGTGGTACTTGATGGCTGATTAATAACGGCATAGCAAATTGGTAGATCCTTGGCACCTTCCACCATGGTTATCCATTCTCTCCATTGCTCGTACAGTGAATCGGAAATTTCTGTATCCTAATCGCTTGAAGAAACGTGTACAGCTTGCATCAGGATCCGTTCATGGATTGTTAGGTAACTGATCAGCCCAAGTGGATCGTACGTTCTCATGACCGCACTTAACACCTCTCGTTTCGCAAGCTTCTTATCGTTTCCGATTTCTGATGATATTTCTTTTAAGTTAATCTTATAGCCGAAACTGTCTGCAACCGTATCCCATTGCACACCGAGGATTTTCTCCACGTTCGATTGCTTCTCATCCATTGATAAAGGTTCAGGACGTTGTTATGCTTCTAGACGACCCAAAAAATCTTCTGCGTCAATTTTTTGCGACACTTTCTCTCTGTCAAACCGTCCTTGTTTTAGCACGAATGTATGGCTTACTTTGATCGTAATGTCGCGAAACACGAGCGTTGCCTTTCTGTGAAAATTTCACAAACCCGCGACAATCACGGCATGATACTCCTCAAAAGTTTTATTTGCTCACTTCATCAACGTAGGCTTTCGAATTAGTTGCTTCTCCATACTTTTCAACCGAGTTAAAGTGTTGTTGGAACTGTTCGGAAATTGCGGATCGTTACTTTTCCACAATAGTCCAATTGATGGTGATTCATTATCGGATTTCTTGACACGTTATTTTCATTATTATGCGGTTGATTCCATTGCCTTTGAACTGGATTGCGTTGTTCGTTTTCTCGTTTTCTCGATTTCTCGGTTCTGGACGGTTGTTTCAGGTAGGTACAGCATGACGTTGTTCTCCCTGTCGTGGGCAGCCGTGCCGACCCCTGGACTTACCGTGGCAGTTGCGCTGCCACCGGTCAACGTCCAGGAGGACGACAGTGTGTCACGCACACTGTCGCACACATTAAGCGCAAGGCTTAGAGTGTGCCGAGCGCCGCACGATTAGAGTGTGTTAGCGAGCCGATCGAGCAGGAGCTCTCGGCAGGGACGCTCGGTGCGGCTGGTGCACAGCCGCCGCACTTGTGATTTTAAAGTGTATTTTTTGTGTCATTTATGTTCTATTTATTATTGTACGTTATAAGTGTTTGAATAAAGCAAAAGTATCAAACACAACACTCCCGGCTGATGGTTTCGCGAATCTTGTATTCCTACTCTTACAGGGTTTTCGAGGATTATATAGACATGTTCAGCGAGTAGTAGATTCGTTCAGGTATATAATAGACTCTTTCAGCGAGATATAGAATTGTTCGGAAGTAGGCGTTGACATGTTCGGGTATACTGTAGAGCTGTCACTTTCGTACCCCTTGGACTGCAGCTTGGATCATTCTCATCAGGAGGTAAACAAACAGTTTTCGAAAAAATAAGCTTTTTTCAACTAATTTATGTATTAAACAGCTTGGGGAATGATTATTAGCTACTTTTAGGACTTTTAAGAATGAAAAATTGAACCCTGCGGCACAGTGTGTAAACAAAACAACTGACAGCTCTACAGAATCGCTGAACATGTCTACGCCTACTTCCGAACAATTCTATATCTCGCTGAAAGAGTCTATTATATGCTCGAACGAATCTACAACTCGCTGAACTTGTCTATATAATCCTCGAAAACCCTGTATAATGGTTTTTGCGATAGGTTTCAACCATTCATTGAGATCTTTCAAGATAACTATTTGGTCGCCGTTCTCTTCATTATATTCTGACCATTGGTACTGAAATGTCATCGGCAGTTTTTCAACGATCTCGTTAACCGATCGCGAATCGTTTAAATATTCGCCATGGGTTAAATTAGTCACGTTAACTACCAGATTTTCCACGGATTCTAAAAGATACGAAATCTGCTAAAGGGGCCCTTTTCGTTGTAAGTTCGTAGGCTGAAATTTCAGCCCGTCAGCTGTTTGCATTGTATAGCAGGTGGGCATATCCCAAGGTGTATGAATTTAGAAGGCAAATTTTTTATCACTTCTGCTTCTGAATGAGTCAAAAAGTGATATTCAAATTTGCTAATAAAAAACATGCTATTAGACCACCTGAACTACATACACATCTAGATTCCACCGTATGATTCTAGATTCCACCACGTGATCTCTTTAATGCACCTTGGGGTAAATGTAAACAACACCGTGTTTTCGAGCAGGTACTCGAATCTAATTCTAGCTTTGAGGCTAGAATAATCTAAACTGAAAATTGCAGGCTAGTTTTTTGTGTGGTTTTGTATGGAGTGTTTACATGATTTCAGCCTCCAACTGTCAAACTCCATACAAAAAACTGACTAGAATCGTGAAGGGCCCCAATGTCTCTAAACTTGGACTTTCTAAATATCCTTAAGAAGATCCTTATATAGAAGATCCCGTAAATTTCGTTCAAACGCTCGATGATAGCCGCCATGTATGCTTCGCGATTTCCGAACTTTTTTTTATTGTTCGAAATTGATGGATTTGTCATTATCACATTAAATAATAAATATTAAGACATGATCAATATGCTCATCCACGCCTATTAAAACAGGTGTGAAACAAAAATACTGCTTGGGTTTGAGATAAATAGTCGTTACGCGTATTGCTAACGTAACGTAGAGGCTCCATGCCTTACATTTATGCTACACACTGTAGCAGTAATCTGTCAGTCGGGTATTACCACAGTATAGTTGCTGTTGTTCATTCTCCGGCGCACAATAGCCACAGTTCACCACTACTCTTTGCACGCGTCTGTTGCTCTTCAATTTTCAATCAACAATTGAATCTGTGACCATCAACCTTTGAAAACAAAGCAAAGGGTGTCGCTTCGTGAACGGTGAAATTACAGTGATAATGGATATCGTGCATCCGTTCGGTGTTCCCCGCGAGGGAGGCCAGTCGTCCAGCAGCCAGCCCTATTACCCCGGGGCTCCCCTTTTTCCCGCACACACCTACAACGCCAATAGGAGCAGTACGAACAGCGGCACGGCCGGCAGCATCTTCGGAGGAGGCATATCATCCGGCCAAACCACCCACAACACCATGGCCAACGAAATGATGGACACCGTCCCCGTCCTCATAAGCACACCCAACACCACCACCTCCTCCTCTGTTGTCGCCAACAACCAACTCCAGCTGAAACCGGTTCTCGGTAAGCTGAATAGAAAAGCGGCCAAGGGAGGAGGAAGTCAGTGGTGCAAGCTGGCCCATCGGGCGCAACCCATGAGCGCATTCGACGCGCTGTGCAATCTTTGCGGCGCGAACAGCTCGGAATTCAACGTCCGCACCAACGGGCACGAGACGATGGTGCAAACCATCTTCAACGCGATGCAGTACCAAGCGGTGGCACCAAACGAATTCCTTGCCAAGGAAAAGGTGTCCGAGGAGGTGCTGCGTGACATTTATTTGCCGCGGCTGGCAGCCCACAAGGATCAATCGGAGACGGGCGCGATGATGGATACGTCCACGCAAAACGGTATGGAGGCAGAGGAGGACCCGGATGCTAAGACAACACTGTTGTTGGCGCAGAACCTGGTCTCGTTTGCGCTGTACAAACTGTTTGCCAAATGGAACGTGCAGCCAAAGCCGACAAAGGTGAAGGAACAACCATCGAAAAATGGTGTGATCAGGTGCCGGGAGCAACTGCCGGTCAATCCAACCAGCCACCATCCGGCGACGCTACTGTCGATCATGGTAACACCCGTATCGTTTGAGGATGTCGGCGAAACCGTCGTGAGTCCGGCACGGACGAACTTTGTGGCCCGGGTGACGGTAGGCGAACAATCGTTCACTGGCACGGGGCAATCGAAAAAGGTGGCCCGTAAGATGGCAGCATCGGAAGCGTGCAAGGCACTGTTTGGCGTAAACTACGGTGTTCTTCAGGGTTAGAGGGTGACCAATCATTGATGAAGCATAATGAACTGTTTTGCCGCAAAAAGTATGCGCGCACTGTTATTCGTTGAACAGCGAAGTAAAACAAAAGTGGAATTGAATTTGAATAAAACTGAACTACGCCTAACAAAAGCTGTTTCGGAAAGTGTACTTAAAACAGGAGCAGACTTGCAAAACAAAACGAAAGAAAGTAAGGCAAATTGGCGAAATATGCGTAACATTCATGGGCAATGCCCGACATTGGCGTCAGGCAGATACGATGATTTTTTATCCAGTGCTTTTAAAACTTTCAAACCAACAGTAGATCAATTGTTCTGGAACGCTCCTGGGGTTAGCTGAATTATCTCTTTTTCGTTATACATTTTTAGGGAAGTACACTACTGGTGAAATGTGTTTTATAGCAGGGAGTGAAGCATGCCGCTGTAAGGAGGTCTTGCAGGAGATCCAATGGTGAATGCAAAGCGCATTCTAACATGTTGCAAGTTGTTGGTGCCCAAAAACAAAGTACAATGTCTCCAACGAAAGACAAACAAACAAAATTGATTTTTATGGTTTTTTGGCAATCATTGCGAATGAAATATCGTGTAGCTTCGTATTAAGGACTAGTGATGTGCTCTATGGAGCGCACCCACGACTCCGATCCGACTCCGACTATTGTTAGTCCGATTCCGACTCCGGCAAAAAGGCACCACTAGATCCGCCCGGAGTCGGAGTCATCTGGAGTCGCCCGGAGTCGTCCGGAGTCGTCCGGAGTCGTTTGGAGTCGTTTGGAGTCGTTTGGAGTCGTTTGGAGTCGTCCGGAGTCGTCCGGAGTCGTCCGGAGTCGTCCGGAGTTGTTCGGAGTCGTTTGGAGTCGTTCGGAGTCGTCCGGAGTCGCCCGGAGTCGCCCGGAGCCGTCTGGAGTCGTTGGGAGTCGGCTGGAGTCGTCCGGAGTCGTCCGGAGTCGTCCGGAGTCATCCGGAGTCGGTGTCGTTTGGAGTCGTCTTGAGTCGTCCGGAGTCATTTGGAGTCGTCCGGAGTCGCCCGGAGTCGCCCGGAGTTGTTCGGAGTCGTTTGGAGTCGTTCGGAGTCGTCCGGAGTCGCCCGGAGTCGCCCGGAGTTGTTCGGAGTCGTTTGGAGTCGTTCGGAGTCGTCCGGAGTCGTTCGGAGTCGTCCAGAGTCGCCCGGAGTCGTCCGGAGTCGTCCGGAGTCGTCCGGAGCCGTCTGGAGTCGTTGGGAGTCGGCTGGAGTCGTCCGGAGTCGCCCGGAGTCGTCCGGAGTCGTCCGAAGACGTCTGGAGTCGTTTGGATTCGTTCAGGGTCGTCCGGAGTCGTCCGGAGTCGTCTTGAGTCGTCCACAGTCGTTCGGAGTCGTCCGGAGTCGTCCGGAGTCGTTCGGAGTCGGAGTCGTCCGGAGTCATCCAGAGTCGTCCAGAGTCGTCCGGAGTCGTCCGGAGTCGGTGTCGTTTGGAGTCGTCTTGAGTCGTCCGAAGTCATTTGGAGTCGTCCGGAGTCGCCCGGAGTCGCCCGGAGTTGTTCGGAGTTGTTCGAAGTCGTTTGGAGTCGTTCGGAGTCGTCCAGAGTCGTCCGGAGTCGTCCGGAGACGACCGGAGTCTTCCAGAGTCGCCCAGAGTCCAAACGGAGTCGCCCGGAGTCGTCCGGAGTCGTCCGGAGACGTCTGGAGTCGTTTGGATTCGTTCAGAGTCGTCCGGAGTCGTCCGGAGTCGTCTTGAGTTGTCCGGAGTCGTTCGGAGTCGTCCGGAGTCGTTCGGAGTCGGAATCGTCCGGAGTCGTCTGGAGTCATCCAGAGTCGTCCAGAGTCGTCCGGAGTCGTCCGGAGACGACCGGAGTCGTCCAGAGTCGGTGTCGTTTGGAGTCGTCTTGAGTCGTCCGGAGTCATTTGGAGTCGTCCGGAGTCGCCTGGAGTCGCCCGGAGTTGTTCGGAGTCGTTTGGAGTCATTCGGAGTAGTCCAGAGTCGCCTGGAGTCGCCCGGAGCCGTCTGGAGTCGTTGGGAGTCGGCTGGAGTCGCCCGGAGTCGTCCGGAGTCGTCCGGAGTTGTCCTGAGACGTCTGGAGTCGTTTGGAGTCGGAGTTGGCTGGAGTCTTCTAGAGTCGTCCGGATTCGTCCGGAGTCGTCCGGAGTCGTCCGGAGTCGTCCGGAGTCGTTTGAAGTCGGAGTCGGCTGGAGTCGTCTGGAGTCGTCCAGAGTCGGAGTCGTTTGGAGTGGGAGTCGGAGTCGTCCGGAGTCGTTCGGAGTCGGAGTCGTCCGGAGTCGTCTGGAGTCATCCAGAGTCGTCCAGAGTCGTCCGGAGTCGTCCGGAGTCGGTGTCGTTTGGAGTCGTCTTGAGTCGTCCGGAGTCATTTGGAGTCGTCCGGAGTCGCCCGGAGTCGCCCGGAGTTGTTCGGAGTTGTTCGGAGTCGTTTGGAGTCGTTCGGAGTCGTCCGGAGTCGTTCGGAGTCGCCCGGAGTCGCCCGGAGTCTTCCAGAGTCGCCCAGAGTCCAAACGGAGTCGTCCGGAGTCGTACGGAGCCGTCCAGAGTCGTCCGGAGTCGTCTTGAGTTGTCCGGAGTCGTCCGGAGTCGTCCGGAGTCGTTCGGAGTCGGAGTCGTCCGGAGTCGTCTGGAGTCATCCAGAGTCGTCCAGAGTCGTCCGGAGTCGTCTGGAGTCGTTCGGAGTCGTTCGGAGTCGTTCGGAGTCGCCCGCAGTCGTCCGGAGTCGTTCGAAGTCGTTCGGAGTCGTTCGGAGTCGTCCGGAGTCGGAGTCATTCGGAGTCGTCCAGAGTCGCCCGGAGTCGGAGTCGTCCGGAGTCGCCCGGAGTCGTTCGGAGTCGTTCGGAGTCTTCCGGAGTCGTCCGGAATCGTCTAGAGTCGTTTGGAGTCGTCCGGAGTCGCCCGGAGTCGTCCGGAGTCGTACGGAGTCGTCCGGAGTCGTCCGGAGTCGCCCGGAGTCGACCGGAGTCGTTTGAAGTCGGAGTCGGCTGGAGTCGTCTGGAGTCGGAGTCGTTCGGAGTCGGAGTCGTCTGGAGTCGTCTGGAGTCGTCTGGAGTCGTTCGGAGTCGTTCGGAGTCGTCCGGAGTCGGAGTCATTCGGAGTCGTCCAGAGTTGGAGTCATTAGGAGTCGTAGTCGTCTGGAGTCGTCCGGAGTCGTCTGGAGTCGTCTGGAGTCGTCTGGAGTCGTTTGGAGTCGTCCGGAGTCGTTCAGAGTCGTCCGGAGTCGTCCGGAGTCGCCCGGAGTCGCCCGGAGTCGCCCGGAGTCGTTTGGAGTCGGAGTCGGCTGGAGTCTTCTGGAGTCGTCCGGAGTCGTCTGGAGTCGTCCGGAGTCGTCTGGAGTCGTCCGGAGTCGTCCGGAGTCGTCCGGAGTCGCCCGGAGTCGACCGGAGTCGTTTGAAGTCGGAGTCGGCTGGAGTCGTCTGGAGTCGTCCAGAGTCGGAGTCGTTTGGAGTGGGAGTCGGAGTCGTCCAGAGTCGTCCGGAGTCGTTCGGATTCATCCAGAGTCGTCCGGAGTCGTCCGGAGTCGCCCGGAGTCCGAACGGAGTCGCCCGGAGTCCGAACGGAGTCGCCCGGAGTCCGAACGGAGTCGTCCGGAGTCGTTTGGAGTCGTTTGGAGTCGTTTGGAGTCGTTTGGAGTCGTCCGGAGTCGTCCGGAGTCGTCCGGAGTCGTTTGGAGTCGTTTGGAGTCGTTTGGAGTCGTTTGGAGTCGTCCGGAGTCGTCCGGAGTCGTCCGGAGTCGTCCGGAGTTGTTCGGAGTCGTTTGGAGTCGTTCGGAGTCGTCCGGAGTCGCCCGGAGTCGCCCGGAGTCGCCCGGAGCCGTCTGGAGTCGTTGGGAGTCGGCTGGAGTCGTCCGGAGTCGTCCGGAGTCGTCCGGAGTCATCCGGAGTCGGTGTCGTTTGGAGTCGTCTTGAGTCGTCCGGAGTCATTTGGAGTCGTCCGGAGTCACCCGGAGTCGCCCGGAGTTGTTCGGAGTCGTTTGGAGTCGTTCGGAGTCGTCCGGAGTCGCCCGGAGTCGCCCGGAGTTGTCCGGAGTCGTTTGGAGTCGTTCGGAGTCGTCCGGAGTCGTTCGGAGTCGGCCAGAGTCGCCCGGAGTCGTCCGGAGTCGTCCGGAGTCGTCCGGAGCCGTCTGGAGTCGTTGGGAGTCGGCTGGAGTCGTCCGGAGTCGCCCGGAGTCGTCCGGAGTCGTCCGAAGACGTCTGGAGTCGTTTGGATTCGTTCAGGGTCGTCCGGAGTCGTCCGGAGTCGTCTTGAGTCGTCCACAGTCGTTCGGAGTCGTCCGGAGTCGTCCGGAGTCGTTCGGAGTCGGAGTCGTCCGGAGTCGTCTGGAGTCATCCAGAGTCGTCCAGAGTCGTCCGGAGTCGTCCGGAGTCGGTGTCGTTTGGAGTCGTCTTGAGTCGTCCGAAGTCATTTGGAGTCGTCCGGAGTCGCCCGGAGTCGCCCGGAGTTGTTCGGAGTTGTTCGAAGTCGTTTGGAGTCGTTCGGAGTCGTCCAGAGTCGTCCGGAGTCGTCCGGAGACGACCGGAGTCTTCCAGAGTCGCCCAGAGTCCAAACGGAGTCGCCCGGAGTCGTCCGGAGTCGTCCGGAGACGTCTGGAGTCGTTTGGATTCGTTCAGAGTCGTCCGGAGTCGTCCGGAGTCGTCTTGAGTTGTCCGGAGTCGTTCGGAGTCGTCCGGAGTCGTTCGGAGTCGGAGTCGTCCGGAGTCGTCTGGAGTCATCCAGAGTCGTCCAGAGTCGTCCGGAGTCGTCCGGAGACGACCGGAGTCGTCCAGAGTCGGTGTCGTTTGGAGTCGTCTTGAGTCGTCCGGAGTCATTTGGAGTCGTCCGGAGTCGCCTGGAGTCGCCCGGAGTTGTTCGGAGTCGTTTGGAGTCATTCGGAGTAGTCCAGAGTCGCCTGGAGTCGCCCGGAGCCGTCTGGAGTCGTTGGGAGTCGGCTGGAGTCGTCCGGAGTCGCCCGGAGTCGTCCGGAGTCGTCCGGAGTTGTCTGGAGTCGTCTGAGACGTCTGGAGTCGTTTGGAGTCGGAGTTGGCTGGAGTCTTCTAGAGTCGTCCGGATTCGTCCGGAGTCGTCCGGAGTCGCCCGGAGTCGTCCGGAGGCGTCCGGAGCCGTCTGGAGTCGTTGGGAGTCGGCTGGAGTCATCCGGAGTCGTCCGGAGTCGTTTAAAGTCGGAGTCGGCTGGAGTCGTCTGGAGTCGTCCAGAGTCGGAGTCGTTTGGAGTGGGAGTCGGAGTCGTCCGGAGTCGGAGTCCTTCGGAGTCGGAGTCGTCTGGAGTCGTCCAGAGTCGTCTGGAGTCGTCCGGAGTCGTCTGGAGTCGTTCGGAGTCGTTCGGAGTCGTTCGGAGTCGTTCGGAGTCGTTTGAAGTCGGAGTCGGCTGGAGTCGTCTGAAGTCGTCTGGAGTCGGAGTCGTTCGGAGTCGGAGTCGTCTGGAGTCGTCTGGAGTCGTTCGGAGTCGTCCGGAGTCGTCTTGAGTTGTCCGGAGTCGTTCGGAGTCGTCCGGAGTCGTTCGGAGTCGGAGTCGTCCGGAGTCGTCTGGAGTCATCCAGAGTCGTCCAGAGTCGTCCGGAGTCGTCCGGAGACGACCGGAGTCGTCCAGAGTCGGTGTCGTTTGGAGTCGTCTTGAGTCGTCCGGAGTCATTTGGAGTCGTCCGGAGTCGCCTGGAGTCGCCCGGAGTTGTTCGGAGTCGTTTGGAGTCATTCGGAGTAGTCCAGAGTCGCCTGGAGTCGCCCGGAGCCGTCTGGAGTCGTTGGGAGTCGGCTGGAGTCGTCCGGAGTCGCCCGGAGTCGTCCGGAGTCGTCCGGAGTTGTCTGGAGTCGTCTGAGACGTCTGGAGTCGTTTGGAGTCGGAGTTGGCTGGAGTCTTCTAGAGTCGTCCGGATTCGTCCGGAGTCGTCCGGAGTCGCCCGGAGTCGTCCGGAGGCGTCCGGAGCCGTCTGGAGTCGTTGGGAGTCGGCTGGAGTCATCCGGAGTCGTCCGGAGTCGTTTAAAGTCGGAGTCGGCTGGAGTCGTCTGGAGTCGTCCAGAGTCGGAGTCGTTTGGAGTGGGAGTCGGAGTCGTCCGGAGTCGGAGTCCTTCGGAGTCGGAGTCGTCTGGAGTCGTCCAGAGTCGTCTGGAGTCGTCCGGAGTCGTCTGGAGTCGTTCGGAGTCGTTCGGAGTCGTTCGGAGTCGTTCGGAGTCGCCCGCAGTCGCCCGGAGTCGTTCGAAGTCGTTCGGAGTCGTTCGGAGTCGTCCGGAGTCGTCCGGAGTCGGAGTCATTCGGAGTCGTCCAGAGTCGCCCGGAGTCGGAGTCGTCCGGAGTCGCCCGGAGTCGTTCGGAGTCGTCCGGAGTCTTCTGGAGTCGTCCGGAATCGTCCAGAGTCGTTTGGAGTCGTCCGGAGTCGCCCGGAGTCGTCCGGAATCGTCCGGAGTCGTCCGGAGTCGTCCGGAGTCGCCCGGAGTCGACCGGAGTCGTTTGAAGTCGGAGTCGGCTGGAGTCGTCTGAAGTCGTCTGGAGTCGGAGTCGTTCGGAGTCGGAGTCGTCTGGAGTCGTCCGGAGTCGGAGTCATTCGGAGTCGTCCAGAGTTGGAGTCATTAGGCGTCGTAGTCGTCTGGAGTCGTCCGGAGTCGTCTGGAGTCGTCTGGAGTCGTCTGGAGTCGTTTGGAGTCGTCCGGAGTCGTCCGGAGTCGTTCGGAGTCGGAGTCGTTCAGAGTCGTCCGGAGTCGTCCGGAGTCGCCCGGAGTCGCCCGGAGTCGCCCGGAGTCGTTTGGAGTCGGAGTCGGCTGGAGTCTTCTGGAGTCGTCCGGAGTCGTCTGGAGCCGTCCGGAGTCGTCCGGAGTCGTCCGGAGTCGTCCGGAGTCGTCCGGAGTCGACCGGAGTCGTTTGAAGTCGGAGTCGGCTGGAGTCGTCTGGAGTCGTCCAGAGTCGGAGTCGTTTGGAGTGGGAGTCGGAGTCGTCCGGAGTCGGAGTCCTTCGGAGTCGGAGTCGTCTGGAGTCGTCCGGAGTCGTCTGGAGTCGTCTGGAATCTTCTGGAGTCGTTTGGAGTCGTCCGGAGTCGTCCGGAGTCGTCCGGAGTCGGAGTCGTTCAGAGTCGTCCGGAGTCGTCCGGAGTCGCCCGGAGTCGCCCGGAGTCGTTTGGAGTCGGAGTCGGCTGGAGTCTTCTGGAGTCGTCCGGAGTCGTCTGGAGTCGTCCGGAGTCGTCTGGAGTCGTCCGGAGTCGTCCGGAGTCGTCCGGAGTCGCCCGGAGTCGACCGGAGTCGTTTGAAGTCGGAGTCGGCTGGAGTCGTCTGGAGTCGTCCAGAGTCGGAGTCGTTTGGAGTGGGAGTCGGAGTCGTCCAGAGTCGTCCGGAGTCGTTCGGATTCATCCAGAGTCGTCCTGAGTCGTCCGGAGTCGCCCGGAGTCCGAACGGAGTCGCCCGGAGTCCGAACGGAGTCGCCCGGAGTCCGAACGGAGTCGTCCGGAGTCGTTCGGAGTCGTCCAGAGTCGTCCGGAGTTGTCCGGAGACGTCCGGGGAGTCGTCCGTAGACGTCCGGAGTCGTCAGGAGACGTCCGGAGTCGTTTGGATTCGTTTGGAGTCGTTCAGTCGTCGTCCGGAGTCGTCCGGAGTGGCCCGGAGTCGTTCGGAGTCGTTTGGAGTCGTCCGGAGACGGAGTCGTCCGGAGTCGTTCGGAGTCTTTCGGAGTCGTCCGGAGTCGTCCGGTGTCGTCCGGAGTCGTCCGGAATCGTCTGGAGTCGTCCGGAGTCGTTCGGAGTCGTCCGGAGTTGTAGGCGTTCGGAGTCGTCCGGAGTCGTCCGGAGTCGGAGTCGCCCGGAGTCGTCCGTAGTCGTCTGGAGGCGTTCGGAATCGTCCGGAGTCGTCCGGAATCGTCCGGAATTGTCCGGAGTCGTCCGGAGTCGTCCGGAGTCGTTCGGAGTCGTCCGGAGTCGTCCGGAGTTGGAGTCGTTCGGAGTCGTCCGGAGTCGTCCAGAGTCGTCCGGAGTCGTCCGGAGTCGTCCGGAGTCGTCCGGAGTCGGAGTCGTCCGGAGTCGGAGTCGTCCGGAGTCTTTCGGAGTCGTCCGGAGTCGTCCGGAGTTGTCCGGTGTCGGAGTCGTCCAGAGTCGTCTGGAGGCGTTCGGAGTCGTCCGGAGTCGTCCGGAGTCGTTTGGAATCGGAGTTGGTCGGAGTCAACATGAGTCGTGTGGTTCAATGTGCTTGTGATCAGACATTTTCTTTCGTTGTGTTTTTTTGTCTCTTACTTTGCGCGTGCACTTCCTTTAGAAGCCGTCCTCAGCCGACTCCAGATGATTCCGGATGACTCTATCTGCTGCCGATTCTGGATGACTCCAGACGATTTCGAACGACTCCAACTCCGGGTGGTTCTGAACGACTCCGGACGACTCCGACTTCCAACAACTCCGGGCGACTCCAGACTAGGCTTGGGCAATTTGATTCTTTTCAATGAACGCGTGCGATGTAGTTCGTTCAGTATGATGAACTGAACGCGTGCGGTAGGTCAGTCGCTCAATTGGAGCTAAGTACTATTTATTAAAATATCATGTTTAATTTTATCGAGATTTTAATGCAAGAACAGAAAGTTGTTGCTTTTAAGGCTGCATTATTAATTATAAATACTGTCAGTCCAAGATACGCGGTTTATGCATAATTAGGTAACTAAGTTTTTACATTAAACCATTTATGTATCACAATTCATGCAGAAAATTTGAAAATTTCTGGTTTTTAAGAGGCTCTCAAATTTTTGGTAAAACAGTAATTTATCTTGCATTTGAGAATCCTTTGAGCCAATTATACTAATTGCACACAATAACTTAGAAAACGTAGCTCGAGAACAAACTGTATATACTTAAGTTGATTTGTAACGAAAGCTGATCTAAACGAGTAAAATATACAAGCTTTCTATTTTATGTTGCTGTGCGCTTAACGAGTTCTTTTTGTGCGACTGAACTAACTGAACGCGCGTGCGGCAGTGTGCGTCAAGAGTTCTTTTTGTGCGACTGAACTGACTGAACGCGCGTGCGACAGTGAGCGACAAGAGCTCTTTTTGTGCGGTAGTGTGCGACTGACCCCACTGAATACGAGTGCGGCAGTGTGCGACTGAACTAACTGAATGCGCGTGCGGCAGTGTGCGACAAGAGCTCTTTTTGTGCGGTAGTGTGCGACTGACCCCACTGAATACGCGTGCAGCAGTGAGCGACCGAACTAACAGAACGCGCGTGCGGCAGTGTGCGACAAGAGTTCTTTTTGTGCGGTAGTGTGCGACTGACCCAACTGAACACGCGTGCGGTATGTGTGCGACTGACCCAACCGAACATGCGTGCGGCTGTGTGCGAATGACCCATCGGCTATGAGTGTTCTTTCTCACTCAGTATGGGGTCAGTGTGCGGCAGGAGTTTTTTTTTGTGCGGCTGTGTGCGATTGAGCAATCTGACCACGCTAGCAATATGTGCATTCTTTCTCGCGCAAAGTGCGATCGATCTTCTTGTGTCGTTGTGTGTGACAAATTCTGCCGACCCAAAACGAATGTTTTTTTTCGTTCAGTCTATGACACCGACAGTTATCTTGCATCTTGTTCAGAGCACATTTCAGTTAGTTCTGTATGCGTGCGGAAGACCTACCCGTTCACTTTTTCGCGTGCGGCGATCAACCGCACACTATAATGAACTGAGTGTGCGGCATAGGTCTCGCACAATTGTCCCATGCCTACTCCAGACGTCTCCGGACGACTCCGACTCCGGGCGACTGCGGACGACTCCGAACGACTCCGAACGACTCCAGGCGACTCCGGGCGACTCTGAACGACTCCGGACGTCTCCGGACGCCTCCGGGCGACTCCGAGCGATTCCGGACGACTCTGGGCCATTTCAAACGACTCCGAACGACTCCGGATATTGTAGCGTGGACCTACCTTCCGGAGTCGATTCCGAATTTATCGGAGTCGGATCGGAGCCGACTCCGGATTTTTGCCAATTTTACCCATCACTCTTAAGGACACTACACTTAGGCCATTTTTGGCAAGTAATATTTTCTTAATAATTCAATTATTATCGGCCAAACTTCTATTTAACTCATTTTACTAAAGCAATCCTGCTACATTTGAGAAAAAAATTAAAATTTCCAAAAATGTTACAAGAATAATTGCAAAAATTGATTCATACTCCGGACAGTTTTGAGTTCATGTTTCAAATTACGGACGGTTTGATTCGAATTCCGAACAGCCTCAAAATTTCGTCTATTCTCGTCAAATTAACACTTTTTTAGTTTTTAACTTATTGTATGTTCTAAATACCCAATTCTGAGTGTAGGAGTCACCTAGACCTACAGAACGACGGTCTAAAAAACAACGGGGTTTGGGTGCTGCTTTTCTCTTGTGGTCGTAGAAGCATAGAACCGAATAAGAGGCGAATGAGGGCTAATTGGCTCCAAGTCTCTATAAAAAAATAGAACCGAAGATAAAAAAAGATAATAAATCTTACTTCGAATTCCGGACCGAATTGAATATTGAGTTTGGATGAAATTCAGAGCACAATTTGATAAAACACTGCTATTTTCACGTTTATAACCGTTTGTGCAATATATTCTGATTTATTTCTATGCACTTCAAAACGATTAGTAGGAATTATCGAAGAAGTAGCACTGGCATCGGTTTGAAGCAAAACTGCTAAGAATGCTTCTGGTGGTGAACTGACCGACAGAACATATTTATTTACTGTGTCATCAGGGCCTACTAGGGGTCAGACACGTATTAATTGATTCTAGTACATCATGACGATCATCTAAAAATTTAAAGTGGAATCGCCAGGGTCAAAATATAAAGAAGTTAAATAAAACTTAATGAATGTCCGGAATTTGAAGTATAACGGAACTTTGTTTCAAGCTCGTTATGTTCAACCACCAGAGAGAAAAAGGAATTGTTCGGCGAAGAGTGCAGACGAGAACAATGCAGCGCGCGTCCGCATGCTACTGCATGAAACTCGTCAGAATGAGGAGAACTACAGACGACTAAGGAAACAGCAAACCCTGCTCTTCTAGGCCAAACGGTGCTGTTTTGAAGAGTCAGACGAACAGCTGCTGGAGCAGCAAGTACAGTTGGGGGACACCCGCTTGTTCTACAGGAGATTGAAGGAGGCACGTTCTAAAACCGCAATATGTCGGGATGCGGAAAGAAATCTCCTGACGGACGAGCGGGAGATGATCGAAAGGTGGAAGTGCTACTACGAAGGACATCTGAATGGAGCAGAGGCAGGAGAGGCTGGCGCAAGTGGCAGAACAAGGCAACTACCACAGCAACAGCACAGCAGTTACAACAGCGACAGCATCGGCACAGACGACGAGGTGCCCCCGCCATCTCTGGATGAAATTGCCAGCGCCATCAAGCAGCTTAAGAGCAATAAGTCTGCCGGCAGCGATGGATTGGCGGCCAAGCTCTTCAAGATTGGGCCGGAGAGGCTTACCGTCGAAATGCATCAGCTGATCGTGAAAGTCTGAGAGCAGGAGGAACTACCGGAGGAGTGGAAGCTGGGTGTTATTCACCCTGTCTACAAAAAGGGCAACAGGCTGGATTGCTCGATCTTTCAAGCCATCACAGTCCTGAATAACAACAGTCTTGAGTGCCGCCTACAAGATCCTGTCCTGTCCCTGTCCTGCATTCTTCAGACTTGCGCCCCTTACTACAAATTTCGTTGGCAGCTACCAAACTGGGTTTGTTGGAGGCAAATCCACCACCGACCAAAATTTCACTCTACGGCAGATCCTCCAGAGCGCCAGATCCCTACACACCACCTGTTCATCGACTTCAAGGCGGCTTACAACACCATAGACCGGAATGAGCTATGTAGCATCATGCAGCGGTACCACTTCCCTGGGAAGTTGATCCGACTATTAGAGGCCACCATGAAGTGCAAGGTGAGAGTAGCGACGTCGGAATCGTTCGAATCTCATAGGGGTCTGAGGCAAGGTGACGGACTCTTCTGTGTGCTCTTCAACATCGCCCTGGAAGGTGTCATTTGAAGCGCGGAGCTAGACAACGACATCCGTGGCACGATCCTCTACCGTTCTCTCCAATTTCTTGGCTTCGCAGATGACATCGACATCATCGGCAGGACATCAGCGAAGGTGTGTGAGGCGTACACCCGACGAAGACGAAGAATCTGCTTGCCGGAGACTCAGATCAACTGGGAAGCAGTGTATAAGTTGAGTATAAGTTGAGTCGAGGTAGTATAGAAGTTCTGCTATCTCGGGACGGTCGTTACGAAATGAACCACGAGCTTGCTGAGCTGTACGGCGAATCAAGCATCCTGACGGTGGCGAAGGCTGGCAACAGGATACGATGGCTGGGGCAAGTCATGAGGATGCCGGACTCATGCCCCACCAAGAAGGTGTTCGACAGCGACCCCCAGTTCGGCATAAGGCGCAGGCGAGCACAGCGAACTCGATGGTTGGACCAGGTGAAGCGAGATCTGACGGAGATCGGGTGTCTACATGAATAAGAGGTTTCAGTCGTAGACTGAGCATCCTGGAGAATGATTGTTGACCGGGCCATGTCACATCGACGTGCTCTATCGTGAGAGAGAGAAAGATGAGGTGTTCAAAGGTCATAATGTAATCTGAATCATCATGTTGGAAGACAGAGAGAAAGATGTTCAACCACATGTAGGTCCAACAAAACACTTTGTTGACCATTTCCGGACATCATTGACCATTTCGAGTTTAACCGTGTCAAGACACAGTATTGATTTACTTACCCACATTTGCTTCGCACGAAGAATTTGGCAAATTCCATTTTCTCATTTCTTTCAAATTCACACAACAGATATACGACGCATCAATGATTAATAGTTTTTCGGTTTTCCATTTCTAAAAATATTCATTATGTTTCTCCATTTTCTCACCCCCTCTACCCGCGCTCCTACTGCTGCCTTCAACGTTCGTTCTGCCTTCACAGTGCGCTTCATTTCTACATCTTTCGCTGCTCTAATTTAACACGCTCGTCACGCCACCTCCTCACTCGTCCAGTAAATTGGCTCGTGCCTTGGATGGAGAGTGAATGGCAGAACACACTTGAAGCAACACATTTAGGGTTCATCAATCAAACAATAAATGCTGTTTTCATCGAATGTCATGCCTCTTATCCCCACCTTTCGCTCGTTTCAGACAGGTGAGATGGTTTTAGATAGTGTGTACTTAAGCTTGTTTGTATTTACTTTGAGTCAATTGCAAATGAGATTTCGGCCTGTTAGAGCAAACATTTAGAACTATATTTCCGTGTTGATAGTGTCCACAAGAGGGACACCAAAGGAAACGGAAACGGTGTTGGCCATGCTGGCCGTTTATGCGAAACGACACAGACAGGCAATAAATTAAGTTTCCAAACTTTCTTTGATGCTCTCAATAGAATCATCTTTGTGTTTTAAACTGTTTAGATTAGCCATTTTTGACTCTTTCTCTCGCTCCCGTCCCATTATCGGTACATGTCGATCAAAATGCTTTTTGAATCAAAAATAAGTATATATCAATTCAACCATTCAATGCAGCAGTGTTTGAAAATTTAAACGAATTTTGTGTCCTTTCCTTTCTCTCTTTCCTGTCAGTGTCTCTTTCTGTTGTTCCGTAGTTAAACACAACTAACATAAACAATTAAGCGATCATACAATCTGTTTCTTTTTTTCTTCTTCTTCTTCGGCAGCATCGCGAATGTTTCCTTCTGCTTTGTTGCCTAGTATGCTGCGTCTTTCTAAACCAATTTACCTAAACCGTTGCAACGTTTTTCACACGGTTTGCTCTGCAACAGGCCAGCGGCGTTGGGTGGGAGGGAGGTGGTGATTTTGGGGAGTGGGATGTTGGGATGTCCATGTGTGCACAATACACGGAGTGTGGTGAGCGAATGTACGAACTCGTACCACACACACACACACACGCGCCATTGCCGCTCACCGTTCCGTCCCGGTCCGGCTGAAACCGCTAAGAATGCGCTCGAAAGGGCTCAAAATACTGTACACAGAGCTATGAGAGGGATTAGAATGTTAATTATTATGTGCAAATGTATGCTTCCTCGCTACTAAGCAACTGGATTTGTTGTTTCGCCTACTATATGCAAACGATCACACTTTTCCTCGCGCCCCCTTCCTCCCGCTATACACAATTTGCCGGCCGGTCTTTCTACCCGGCTGGCCCTCCCTCCGCCCCTGGAAGGAGGATTAATTTTTACATTTTCTTTTGTTTTGTTGATCTTTTACTCCCTTCTTTCTTCTTCTTCTGTCTGCTTTCATGCACACATACACACACAACGCATTCTTTCACTCGAGTTTTGTTTGACACTGGTTGGGGATACGATTTGGTTCATTTCTCTATTAAGATGGGGAAGAGGTGGTGGTTTCCGTTTTTATTTCTTCTGTTTTGTTGTTTTGTCATATTCATTTTTATATGTGTTTTTTTCTTTCTTGTTGCTCTTCTTCTACTCTTTTTGCCTTTCCTTTCATCCTTTCAAATTCAAACTGTTTGTTTCAACAACTAGACGATGCGCTTTTACATCTCATTTCATATGGGATTATCCTGTTTTTTTTAATGTGCTTCCTTCAGATTGTTTGTTTTTTTTTACATAATGCACGTCAAGTTCTTCACTGTGACTTCTTGCTGTTGGTTGTTCAGTGTTGCCGATTACTAACTTCTTCTGCCTTCTGTTTTCAGTTTTACCTTTGCTACCTACCGCACTTAGACACGCTTAAGTTACTTACTATTTACTTTGTGATTCTGCTTCTTCTTAGCTTAAAAGCTACCGCTTTTTCTCTCGCACTTCTGTCTCACTTCGCCTCCTTCTCATATACACACACATATTCCCACGCCCGAACACACACACACACACACACGCGCGCGCACACATGCAGCATACAATTCACATCTTATTACATGATTAGAAATCTAAAAAACAAATAATTAACTGAGATAGAGCGAATGCGACACTTATATGTAGCCACCGCTTTCGAAGGGCGCCTTTTTGCCTTTTATTTTTGTGTGTGTGTGTCATGTGGTGGGTGGGTGGGTGTTTGATGCTGTGTGTCTGCTATCCTTTCCTTTGTACATAGTAGCAGCTTGAATGCATACGCGCTCACATGTGCAATTGACGTTATGCATTCCTCTACGTCGCGTTTGGGCTTGGGCGCTCCCTCCTCCCCCGATTCACCACGAACGGCCGTTGTTCTTCCGTCACATTTAAGTCACTTGATGTGTTGCCCGTGTGTGGTAGTTGATTCGTAGTGCCCCGGTGTGTTTCACCATTATTATCATGAATCTGCGACAGAAGCGGCACAGAATGGATCAATCTCTAGGACGCACCACAATACGAGGCGAGTTCCTTTTTAGCCGGCTGGATGTTCTATACACTGTCGCAAAATACACACACAGACAATTCCTCAACAAACGGGTGGTGGGGGCCTTTTAGTAGATCACCTCGTACACGGTTGCTTTCTTATCACCGGAGCCAGTGACAATGTACTTGTCATCGGTCGAAATATCACAACTTAGTACTGACGAGGTTTCCTTTGACTGTTTGGAAGACAGCAGAGGGAGAAATCGTTCAATTAGAATCGTTACCATAGCAACGGTTGAAGGAGGAGTTGGCGCTGAAAACGTACCTGGAAAATGCTGGCACCGTAAGGCGTACGCCATGCGTTCAGCAGATTGTCCTTTCCGGTCGAGACGAACCATTTGCCACAGGCGGCGAACCGCAACGACAGCACGCAGCTCTCGTGCAGATGCAGCTGATACTTGTCCTGCTTCGTGGCGTGTAGTACCTCCACGTGCGAGTTCTCCATTCCGACCGCTAACCATTCGCCTGTGTTTGGATGGAAAAGAGACGTGTGTTGAGACTGAACCCACTGGAGCGGCACACTGCACACCAAAACTTACCCGTTGGACAGTAGCCGAGGGAGAAGATTTGTGAGCTAAAGTCATGCTGCTGCAGCTGGCGACCTTCCCGCAGATCCCACGAGCGGACCGTGTTGTCCAGCCCGCCGGTCCACAGGCGCGACCCGTCCGGGCTGATGTCGATGCAGGACGCACCGTCCGTGTGGCCCTGGAACTGGCGCACCAGCGTCTGGTTGTGCAGATCCCACACGGCAATGTTGCCGTCGCTGCAGCACGAAAAGCACACCTTCGAGTCGGGACTGATGGCGAGCGCGTAGCAGGCAGGTGCCGCCGACGTCAGCTCCGCCTTTATCCGGGGCGTCGGGCTGGCCAGGTCCCAGATCGACAGGTTCGACGCTTCGCCCCCGACGATCAGCGTTCGGCCGTCCGGGAGCAGCTTCACGGAGCGGATATAGTTGTCTCGCTGCTGCGAATTATAACCAACCGGCCATTAAAGGGGCGGGTCTGCTGGCGCGAAATTTGCCGGCGCAACGCCGAAAGCGAATCCACTTACCAGACAGTCCAGCTGGCTGACGGGGCTCTTGTTGCCCGGCTGCGATATGTCCCACACCTTCACGCAACCCTTGCCGCCGGTGTAGACGTACTTGGTCGGGTTCGAGATGGTGACCGCGCACACGACCTCCCCGTGCGAGAGGGTGTTGATTTGGCGGGCGTGTCGCGGAATGCCGGGCCCGGTAAGGGCGTCGGCCGGGAACGGGACGGGCTGCGGGGCACCTTCCCCGTTCATATGGTAGGAGTAGGCACTGGAATGGAGGGGGGGGGGGGACAAAAGGGGACCAGTTAGACGGTGCTCAGTGGGAAGCGGCATTCCAGCGGGTGCTGGGGAAGTGACAATACTCACGGTTTTCCGCTCGACACGGGCAGCGCGATACCGTTGGTGCGGACGTGACCGTGAGGATCGAAAGGCATCGGAGGCCGACCATACGGGTCGGGCGGCGGTCTGGCGTACGGGTCCGACGGTCGCTGATATGGCGAGGGAGGATAGCCGGCGGCTGGCGAAGGTACTACGGCTTTCGGGACACCGCCGGGTGTGGACGAGTTGGGCGTGGGGACGCGGGCCTTCGCGCCGGGAGTTCCTGGTTTATCGAGCTAGAAGGGTAGGGTGGGGGAGAACGAAACGAAACACGATAAGAGCACGGATCGTCAGAAAGAAAGCGGGGTTCGTCGCTTGTTGCTTACATCCTTCGTTTTGAGGCTGGGCGTTGATCGGGACGAGCTCGAGCCAGAGCGGGACGGGGGTCGATCGTTGGCACCCTTCAAACTGCTCGAGCCTGCCTTATCGCTGCCATTCAGCCCGATACTGTCCCGATCGCCACGATCCGACTGATGGTCGCCGTTCGGCCGGGGTGACGGTGAACCCTGCAGGAGAGGAACAAACGTTCGAGAATTGGAACCAGCGGGGAAACACACACACACACAAAAGCTCTTCGCTTAGCGAAAATAAGCATTTACTTCTAGCATAACACACGGTTTGCTGGGAACCACACAAAAAATGGCAACGAATACACAAACTGGGAAGGAAGGTACACCCTACACAATGATACAATGTAAACACAACTAGAAACACAACAGCTTCTACCAGGGAGGGGACAGGCAGATCGAACGCAAACGACGACAACGGATAACAGGAATGTGGTGTCTGTATGTGTGTGTGATTGGTGGACTGGAATTGGTGTGTATTGGATTACTTTGTCTACAGATGTTTCTAATACGGAAGATGTTTCTAACGATGGTAGGAGTTTAATTACAAACTGCAGTCGATGAAGGTAACTAGTAACGATACAACACATGTGTAGGGTAAGGCTAATCACATACAACTAAATGGGAAATGACGACAGAAAGAAGACGAATGAAGTACGAAATAAACTAAAATAAAAATAAAAATGCAATCTAAAAGGACGATGCAGCAGAGCATGGGAGTCGTATGAACGAGATGGTTGAGCCAGGGGAAAAAACAAACAAACAAACAAAAAAAATAAACAAACGATAAACATACGACAAAACAAAGCTAAAGACGCTAAACAGCTTGCACTAGCACTCACACACATACACACACACTAATAAAGGACACAGCACGGTGGGAGGGGTGGCACGGTAGTGATGGTGACAAAGGAATGATGAGCAACCAGGACTTATCCTTTATTCTTAATCTGACTTCAACCAAATCAAATGCTACTGAGTTTAAATTTTGCGCTGGTGAGAGTGTGTTTCTTGACTTAAACATCTCGCTCTCGCTCCCTGTCTCTCTCTCTCTCTCTCTCTCTCTTTCTCTTACTCTCTTTTCGGTCATACAAACTAGAATGCGCGCCACGTTAATTCGAGCGAACGCAAACCTTACACGTACACACACGTACACACACGTACACGCAAACACACACGCACACACGTACAAACACGCTCACACACACACACACACACACACGCACACAACCCTTACCGTTTCGTTCGCGACGTCCACCACTAAATCCTGATCACTTTTCTCACCATCACTTTCCTGCAAAACAATATAGGGCAAACGGTTCAATACTCGGGTCAAACTGAGAGAATTGAGAGGGAGGGTACGGTTGGACGAAAACGGCACAAGGTGAGCAACGAAAACTGGGCAGGACACTACTACCGAGGACGAGGACCACATAACAGCATGAAATCAATCAAACGGGGTGTAGCATAAAAAGCTTGTGACCATCAGGCGCGATCATTTTAGGTTGGTGATCGACCATTTTTTAACATCATTCTGTCTACTGTTTTGTTGCAAAATTTAAGTTCATTTTGTATTCCTTTAAATAGGGTGTACATTTTGGGAGTAATTTTGTAGACTTTTCACAGGCTTCTACATGTTTGCAATGTTTTTTTTTACATTTTACAACAATCTTTGTAACATATAGAACCTGCGCAAATGGTTCAGCCTTGATATATTTGCAAAGAAAACGGTTAAAGAGTTAAATGATTAATGCTTTGTGTGCGTGTGTGTGTGAGGATTGTATCATACTTGCAACCATACGAGCACAACACACAACGGAACGCATTGTACGCATTTAGCGCACAAAAAAGAAAGAAAGAAAAAACGAATCTTAAAAGCAGACACAGACAAAACACACGCTCTAAGCACACCCTCCTCCTCTCTTCTGACTGAGCTATGATGCTGCGGGGAAAACGGGGGACGACACGCATATATGTTCGATCCTAACAACCTCTCCCGGCACGCGACGACAGCTACTTACGTGGTTAAGCTTTTCCTCTTTCCGCCGCTTTGCTTCGCCGTCCAGCTCGAGGGGTGATCGTGGTCGATACTTTTCCCGATCCGCCGGTGATACGGAGTTGCGCTGTAGAATGGTTTAAAGAAGGAGAAAAGGCACACTTAGGTTCGTCCGCGCTGGCGGAATGGAAATCACGCTCCGCAACACATACCATACGCTCCTCAGCGGAGGGTCCACCGAGCGGCACTTTCAAGTCCTCCCGGTGCAGATCGGGCGGTGCCTTCAGCATACTTTGCGGCGCTCCGTGCGGCAAACCCATCGGGCCACCGAACGCGGTCAGTGGGCCGGCGAGGGCTCCGAGCCCCGGGATCGGTTGCGGCGGTCCGCCCGGTATCTGCTGTGCGTGAATCTGCTGCTGCGCAAGTGGACGCAAAGGGGGGGTGGTTGAGGTGTATGTGTGTGTTTTTTTGTTAGAGAAAGGCATGGAAAAGGTGAGGGAAGAAAAGAGACAAAACACAATTAGTCGATCACAGCTGCACGTTGCATTGCGAATGCGGTGGTGATTGTGGCGGTGGAAGAAGGAACAATGTGTGACACACAATCGGAGAGGTATGGGTGGGGGGGGGGGAGATGATGGTAATTAACGTTTAACGCGAAGTAGAATGAAAATAGAGATGCAAAGGCAAATGGAACAAAAAACGAGCAAACCAAAAAAGGGAAAAAAGTCTGACCAAAATTGACTACCATTTAAAGCACACCTGACGACAACACACACACACACACGTTTGATTGAGTGATGTGAATGGGAATGTGAAATGAAGATTCAGAAAGCAACCCAATCCAACCCCCCACGTAACTGTCATTCCGGAAGCATGCACACACACAGCTGTTTATTACACGGCATACAAACATACACAGAAACATACAAACATCATGCTGGGCCCCCCAAGTCCCATGAACGTGGAGTGAGGATCGTGTGTGGAGGTGGGGGAACTGGGGGGGGTTCAATGGTAGTGTCGGTCGGGAAGCAGTAATTATGATATTTGAGTGATTTAATTAAATTGTTATAATCATTATGTGCGCATTAACGTCAATCGTCTGTATGTGGCGCGCGCCACGGTTGGTCAGTTGTGTGTACTGCCCAGGGATATACATACACACACACACAGGAGGTATTTGTTTGTTCGCCTGCACCTGGGTGGGTGGACGGTGTGGGTTAAAGTCTGTTTGGGCCTGCAAACCGATCATGAATAATGACCATTCCCAACACAAACAACACCAACAGCATCAGAGCGCAGCAGATGGCAGTGTGTTTGTGTGTGTGTGTGTGTGCCTCGGAATGCAACGGAACTTCCAACGGTGCGGAAAGGTGTGAAAATAAATATTTATTTTCCGTCCCGGCACACACACACCCCCTCGTGCAATCTCCCCCACACCACAGAGCCACCCTCTTGTCAATGGTTTGATTTTTGACCCTTTTTTAAAGCAAACTATCACGTGTACAAGATAAAAAGGCATACACATTATTAAACTGGTTAGCACAATGCGGATACAACAGGATGCTGTGACACGAGTCTGGCCTGTACTGGGTGAGTGTTAACTTGTAAATGGCGAATGGCGAGGTTGTCAACATGAAAAAGACAAAGTAGTAATGTTATTTTAAAAATAATAAAAATAAACACATTGAAATACATGATATTGCAAATTAAAATATCTGAAGTAAGGCGATCGACTCAAAGTGTCATCGAAAATAAAAAGACAACTTCACAACAGGATTGTGGACAATTGTCTAATTAAATTGGACATAGTAGCTTACAGCTTTGGGGCGGTCCCGTTGTACAGTCGTTAACTCGAACGACTCTATAACACGCCCGTAATGGGTTCAAGCCCGGAATAGAACGTCCCCCTGTAGTAAGGACTGACTATACGGCTACGTGGTATTGAATAACGTCTTGAAAGCCTGTATAGTAGGCCGGCATGTCCGCGTAGGACGTTTACACTAAATAGAAGAAGCTTACTACATCATCTGACGTGTGATCAACGTAGACAACGGTGTCTATTCAAAAATACAATTGTTATAAACAAATGGACAGCTGTTTATTGGACTGGTAAACCCTGTAAGGAAGGTTTCACAATACTAGTCAGTTTTTTTACATGGATTTTGACAGTTGACGACTGAAATCATCACAGAAATCCACACGCCAAACAAGCTTCATTTTTGAGCTTAAAAATGTACTAATGTAAAAGATGTATTATAAATTGTAAAAAAAGTTTACCAAAAAATGTAAACAAATACTGTCTTGTTGCAGGCATGGAAAATACAACCCAAATGATAAATATTGTTCCACTGACAGGCTAAAGTTTCAGACATAGAACATTCACCTAACATAGAAATCAGGACATAAATATAAAAAAATGACTCCAAATAATGTTGCCCCAACCGGTAACTTATCGTTTGATGCATTAAACTTCACAATTTTGGAAAATATAACAAAAAACCCTATATTTTCATTTACAAGCTAGTTTTATAATTTGTTTGCTATTATTGCATCGACATGTCGCATGAAGATATCCTCAGTCTGTGCGGTTTCCAGTGCGCTATCAATTTGTCCCGCTTCCGATCAAACACTGATTACGTTACTACAAACTTGCTGTGTTCGGTGGTGTTTGCTTTCACGCGTCCCGCATTTAGGCAACAAAATATAAAAAAGGACCGGGAAACAGGTGTGGTTTTGGCCAGCAGGTTCAAATAGTTTACGCAGGCATTAGCACACCCAATATAAACGCGCGTTCACGTTCAGTCGCATAATGCAAAATGGTGTGTTGGCGCGCGTTGGGCCGCGGCTGGTACGGGTACTATCCCCGCTGCGGTTTTGAGGTTTGGCGCTAGCCGTGGAAAACTGTTTGTGGCTGTTTGTGTGTTTTCGTGCGTTGTGCGGTTTTTGTACCCTGGAATGGGCCATTGGACACAAAAGGTTGTGTTCGATTAGAGGAGGTTTCAGACAGGTGGAAAGGATTAAATGTCTTGCAACACACAACGGGTTTGCGGTTTTTGTGCAAATCGATTGATCGGTTGGGTGGGGAGAGAGACAGAATTGACGGTTTTATCGCCACAGAATGGCGTTTTTTTTTCTTCTGTGAAGTGGAGGTAAATAGATATGAGGTTGTTGGGTGTGTTTTTTTGCTTGTAATTTTATTTCATGTTGGGGGCATTGTAATTAGTGTGCATTAAATTGAACTGCGGGCAGAAGTTCACACACAACCCAACACTTCCGAATTACTACATTATTTCATACTATCATATGCAATGAAATTATTAAGTAAATCTCGTTTAAACAGTTTAAATTGCCATTTTGAAGGAAAAACTAAGAACACTTTTCATTTTAAAAGGTCGAAAACCCGTTTTTGCACCTACCATTCCCCATCCAAACCCATAACGGGCTCGTTTTCCGTTGCAAAAACCATACGCTATCGTCCCAGCGTTTTTTGTTTTTGTGAGCAAAAATGAGCAACATAACAGCGAACTCATAAAGCTCTGGCGCGCAACAATGAATCATTTATTCGTTGGGGTCCTCCCCCACGATGCAGCAGTTGCACAACACAACCACCCGCTACCATCGCGTGGTAATACTTGTCCCCGCTTGGAGTGCCAGCTTCAAGAACGGCTGTTGAAAATGTAGAAGAAAAAATATCCTTCAACGCCTTCAATGAAAACATTCACCTTGCATCCGGGTTGGGAGGGTGGTTGGTGGGTGCATTTGTCCGTGCTCGAATGGCGTGGAAATTACTGCTGTGCACCTCACTTTTCTTGAACGAGGGGTTTTCCGGTTTTCCACCGTCCTTTTGGATTTCTTTCGTTCGTTTTTTTTTGTTCGGCTCCAACTCCCTAACGACATCGTCATCAGCATGTTCTCTTGCTGATTGTGTGTGAGAAAGAGAGAGAGGGGCCAGGCAGGAAACAGGGGCAGGACAAAAAGCGCCAGCCCAGTGTCGAAGTTGGAAGGAGTTTTCACGCGAACGAAACAAAGGACATGGACACCACTACCACCAGTGGCCTCCTCTCCAGCCCAGAAGTAGTTGCCTTCTTCTCGTTGGGGGCTTTGTGCTGGGCGATGAAAGGCACTCCACTACTCGACGACGCGAGCAGTAAAGCCATGGAGTGGAGAGAGCCAAGCATAATGAAATATGAACTCGGTATTGGACCGGAAGCGGTTTGCTGCTACTGCTACTGCTGCCCTTTTAGCCCTCCCACTCCCCAGTGCCCGGTGGTGTGGGTGGTTACGCTGATGATGACGACGAGGAGGCCCCCACGACACGAGAGAGGCAAACGGAGAGGCAGACATGAGAGGCAGGGAGAGTTTTAATTGGAAGGAGACCTTTCCACTCCGCTTTCCACAATCGGGGATTCTCGTTAAGCGCGCAACGGTTGTGGGGGGGGGGGAGGAGGGACGTTGGCTAGGGACCAACGAGGAGGGAGAAAACTTTCGCAGTCATTTACAAACGATTGCCGCACACGTCCGCACGAAATACTTCCAGCGGAGGTCAACCGTGTGGCGCACTGTGGGTTTTGTAGGGCTTTGCTTGGGAGGTCGACACGAGAAGAGCATGGGGAGGGTGCGTTGGGAAAACGGCCGTTTGGTGTGACGGGCCAAACACCAGGCGGCGACGTACCGGCGAGGCGCGTTGGCGTTTATTTGCGTTTATGTAGCAGGAAATGGTTCAAATTAAAATGAATTACAGCAAACGAAGCACCCACAGCGCGAACCCACAATGGTCGGTGTAAGTGTGTGTGTGTATGTGTGTGTGTTTGTAGGTGCTGGTGTGAGAAAAGGCAAAGGAAATTACGGCAAATAAAGTCGACGAGCAAAGGCGGGAACTTTAAGCGCCAACTTTACACGGACACGGCGGCGGCGGCAGGAGAGTTTACTTAGCTTCGCGACCCAAAAGGGGAAACCCTTTGGAAGGGGTAGGAAAAGGGGGATCAATGGTTTGTGGGATAAATACTGTGCGCTCACACCAACAAGCAGCAGCGGGAGGAGCGACCGATGAATTTCTGTAGCGAATGAAAAGGTCAATAAGTGGAAAAGTTCTGCAGCCATGATGTGGATTTGCGTTCGGAAAATTCGCTGAACATTATTACTTTTTCCTTTCCTTTCTTTGTTTTTTTTTGCAATATATATTTGCCATGTAAAACATCGATAAGGTGCTTTTATAATTGCTTCCATGTGGATGGACATAATTATCCTGTGCCGCAAAGTATCGCAAAATCCTCAATTTACTCTACAAATAAAACAACACAACAGTGCTGCAGGCAAGGCAAGGCAAGGGCTAAGGCAATCAACAATACAAAACAAGTTAAACAACATTTCGCTGCTTTATACTCACAACAACACATCACGGGTTTTAACAATTGTACACTGTCACGTACGTCACCTCTCCCGCGACCCTCACCCCTCCATCCATTGGGCCACTTATTGTTCGGAAAAGGCTCGGGCCTGGTTTGGTCGCCCCAACACACACACACACTCACAGGACAGCTCGACAAAAGGAAAAACCACAACCCGGTGTGGAAAACATATTAGCAGTCGTTTACGTTTTTCTCGCCCCCTGAGGGTAATCCAAACCCGTGTGCGTGTGTGTGTGTGTGTACGTGGGCATTCTAGAGTGGGTGTCGGGGTGGTGGTGTGTATGTGTGCCAAAACCACCGTTTCGTTTTAGTTGGCAAACATTTCACAATTGATACCCTTGGTCACAGAGTTGTACCGAAGTTGTACAGAGCAGTACCAATCCAATATCCACAGAAAGGAAAGCAAAGCTGAAAGGGGAACGGGGGTGGAAGGTGGCAGCAAAAAACACTTTACCACCTTCCTTCCTCGCATTCAAAACGGTTCAAATGGGTAAAGGAAATGGCGGAGGGTTGCGGGGTCACGTTGGTCGGTGCAGAGACCGGGGCAGGGGGACCAGTGGTTTTGCCGAGTTTTATAATGCTTCTGATTGTGGCTCTCGCCTGCTGCTGTTGCTGCTGGAGAACTGGTGGAATTTGGCCTCCCCACACATGCTCCGCCACCTTCATCTCTATGCCGTTTCCGTAGCTTGGCATGTGCGGGGAAAAGGGAACGATAAACAACCATATTTTACATCAACTACACAATATCACCCCCCTATGAGGGAGAGGGGTGTGTTCCGAGCGGATTTCAAGCAGGGTTTCGGGCAAGGGGAGTTAGTTTATGAATGCGTGTACATAAACGGTCGATTTGGTCGGGAGTCGGGGGGCAGTGGGTGACTGTGCTCTCTCACACTCGCTCTCTCTCTGTATCATTGTTTGGCTTTATTACACACAAACAGAACCGCGCACGGAGGAGACGCATTCGGCTGTCGGTGTGTGATGGAGCTGTGTGCTGTGTCCCCCGTGCCCCGATATTTTACCATTCGCTCGAACCTGGTAAGGATTAAAACCTCAAAAGCGGAACTGTATGGCGACACACACGAGAGAGGGAAGGAAGGTCCTTCCTGTCGGTTCCTCCTCGACTGATAAATGTGATCCCGTTAGGATTGAACCCCACCACTCCGGTGACGAGAACGGAAGGATAAGGTCAGAGACACCGGGGTGGATGAATACAACCGAGTTGAGGATAATAGGATCCATGGTGATGGTGGGTAGACCACCCGAGCGCATCCAGGACAAACTGTTCTGGTGGGCAGCGTAAAGGAGGACAGTAGCGTCCAGCACTAAGTTGCCAACCACTTTCTATTTCACTTTGACTCGTTCTGTTTTCGTTGTCTCTCCTCAAACCCTCATCGGGCGGGCTCCCTCTCTCTCTCGTTGTTTATGATTCGGTTCATTTGTGTAAGCACGCTTTACCGATGGAACAAACTACTACCAGCAGCCGTTTCACCCCCACCACCATCATACTCCCGCTTCGCTCTACCGAGGAGAGGGAATGGGACGGTATAACAAACTTTTTCACCCGTACACCGGTGTGGCGGTGGTCGTGGTGGCGTAACAATAAACTGGTAACGTGTGGAAAACTGTATCCCAACACTCCTGCCCGTGTGCAACATTGCGTGCTCGGAATTAGTCCGGAAGGAAGGAAGTGGAGTGGAGTGGCTCGGAAATGGTGGTGGATGAGGGTGCCGCCGCGCGTTAATGCTGCCCCTGCCCGACTGACTGACTTGCCGGTGCCAATGGTGGCAGTAGTTTGTTGTGGTGTTTCAATGTTGTTCAGCCTAATAACAGGACACACGTAGCAGAGCTACTCTGGGTGAGTGTGAGGTAAGGGAAAAGCGCAAAAGAGCAGCACCCAATCTACATATACACACACATGTACGCGCTCAAACAAGGGGGTGGAGTTTGAGTGAAATTAAATAGGATGATTATATTAAAATGTGGTTATACGATTATAATTATGCTAGCAATTTAGTTTACGACCGGGACCGGGAGGGCGCGCAGTAGCTGTGTTCCGGTTGTGTGACACGTGAGCAATAGCAATAGGGAGGTGTGGAGGTCTGAGGTGTTGTGTGTTGGCATTTGGGTGGTATTTTACACTGTTTTTCTTCTTCTGCTAGCTGCCTTACACGACCGAAACAGAACACGCGCGCACCCGATGAAGGTAAATTAGAGTTTTGGCTAGTTTGAGGAAAACCACAAATTTTCACCCAAATCTCCGCCCCCCCCTTACTCCGCGCAAACAGGATGATCGAATGGAACATTTCGCCCTACAGGATTAATTGCCGGCACACTACTACTACTACTACCACACTGCTAATACTATCCAACAAAAGTCGAGAGATAACAGGACGGGTTTTTCGATGGGCGAACGAGCGGCGAGTGATAGCATCGAAACTGTTCGACTGAAACGCAAAACGATACAAGGGCCAAAAGGGTGAAGCTTTTCGCCATTTCCCCCTTTTCCTGCTTCACTCTATTGGTTAATAATCCGTTGAGTGGGGGAAACACACACGTACACCGGAACATTTCCACACACCATCGCGCGCACAACACAGGTCTCAGTATAGGTGGGCAACCAGCTGGGTAAATGTTTTACTACAGCACACGCACCCACACACACACACACAGACTAATGTTTTATGACTGGAACCGACCTCGATGATGGGTTAAGCGACCTTTACCTCGCACCCAGCGTAGCAGCAGCAGCAGAGGAAGTGCTCGTGGTGTTGGTTGCCTAACCACCATTGCTTCCGGCGCCGGAATGATGATATTACTGCCATTAGTTTTTCTCGCTTGGATGCGTTTCACTGTTACAGCAGCAAGCGTGGGTGGCTAGCTGGGCGACGTAATGCTGGGATAAGTTTTTCTCGTTTTCTTGAACACTTTATTCAATTCAATTCCAATAGGGATTTGCGCAGAAAGAGATGGTACAGACTCATGCTGTTCTCAAATGACGCGTGCAATTTCATGATTGACGTTATTGTTGTCTTTGAAAATTAAGTCAAATTTTCTATGTAATTGGCACAAACAGTCCATCGAAAGTACGCCAATTGGCCAATTGGTTTCACAATGTGTCGCACGATTGCAATTAATCTATTTATTTATCGTGCGTGTGATAATAGTCGCGTGCGTGCGTGCAAACTGCGGCAGAGGAGGGGTCGTACCAAAACCCGAAGAAAACATGATACACCACCCTTACTGCTCCTTTTGCGCCTTGCGCCTCGCCACACACAAACGACTAAACCGTATTAGTCTTCCCTCGCCCTTCAATGAAATTAGTGTCATAAAATCCATTGGTGCCATGGGCCTGGGAGGAATCAGGACGAGCCTGCAGCGTGAGCAGAGAGAGAATAGAGAAATAAATACAGAAGAATTCATTGCTCCATTTTCTCGCTGGTATCGTTACGGTCGTCGTCGTCGTCGTCGATGTCGTCCTTTTGGACGGCGAGAGCGCGTTTTATTGTCACGTCCTGGGGACGCAAACATAATCATTCGGTCAGCCACCCTCTTTCTCCTCGCTTCACCTACTACGCTTGCTGTGTTTTACTCGTGTAGGAGAGAGTGGAAGTGATTTCTGCCAAGGAAAAAAAGAAAAGAAAAGGACACAACACTTGGAGCGCTCGGCTAGGCGGTCGGTGCTGCCCCAGGTTCGGGCAGCCCCATTTACCAATTTCGGACATTATATGGTGACCTCCGAATAGCATGGCCATGTAGGGAGGGCGAAACGTGGATAGGAGGAATTGTGCTTCAATGAAATAAAGGACTTTCCCCAACAACGTGGCTGAAAGCGAAACGAATATTGGGCAGATGAAAGAAGCGCACCAAGGCGTCCTCGGTGTTCAGCAGCAGCAGCAGCGGGAGGTGCCGAAGCATTTTGACCATAAATGAAGCGTACAAATAGAAATAGCCCTGACACTTCCCTCCCATCCATCCACGACCAATACGCACACAACGGTGGAAGTGGTCTTTTGGCTTGGAACATAATCGTTGGGAATTGTGTGCTGACAGAATAAAGCATCGCCGTGCCAAGGGGACGGAGGCAGCGGACAGCGCAGCAACGTGTGTGTCATGTTGAGTGTGAGAAGACAACACACAACAACTCCCAGTGGCGGGGGGGATGGATGGATGGAGAGTGAGTTGGATGTCCTTTCACTATTCAACGGTCATAGGACTCACACACACACACACGCACGTACACAAATTGTTTCAGCTACATCAAATGAAAGGCAGCTGGAGAAAGACGTTCTTGTGGGGGGTGGTGGTGCCCCGAAGGGATGCCGAAAGACCGAGACCGAGCAGCAGGAACGATGCTGGGAGCCACACAGTGTCAGAGGGTGCGGCAGTGTGTGTGTGTGTGCCGCAAGGATAATAGAGAAACTTATGGAACGTGATGATGTTGTTAATTAAATGTTGAATACGGAATGAATCTTTCGGGAGATAAGAAGATCGCTTAATGACGGACACGGAGTAGAGGGCGGGACGCAAGGAGCGCCGGGGAGGAGAGTGCCTGTATCCTTCCGAGCTAGTCAGACAACCGAAACGAGGGACGAGACAAGCTTTGGGCTAAATTTTGGGGTAAGTGGAACCGGAAGACCCGGTAGCCGTTGGCACAATTGTGGCATGAGATGTTTCCGCTCCGAATGCCGAAATGGATGGGATGGGAAACGACGGGGAAATGAAGCGACTGAGAGACCTTTCGACACACCAGCATGGAGCATGGAGTTGGACAGGAGCTTGGGAGATAGGGACAGTTTCTTGCTCAGTTTAGTCTTTGATCGATATAAATCACTTTCGCTCGTGTTTCAGTCCCAGACGAACCTAGCCCCGGAACCCAAGGTCTTTGTGGAACGCCGCTCCACAGGAATGTTAATGTTTTGCGGTTTTTGGTTGGCAGAGCCAACCAGAACGTGATTTTGGAGAGTGGTTGGGCCGGTTTGAAGAATGAGAGGGTGCGACTAATGGAGAGCGTTTTTGCTGCCTCAAAGAGCCCTACGAGGGACACAAAGCCGTCGTTAGGGAAGGGAGAGAGACCGAAGGGAAACGGAGAAGAACTAATCAACTCGACAAATTTTATTTCAATCGGTTGTGCGGATGCGGGGTGAAACTAAAACGAATTTACTGAACAAGGAGTGGAGGAGTTAGAAATTCATGAGATATGTATTTAGCATTGGCTATCAACAAACTGAACCCAAACGAACTAGCGCTTCCGCGTACGATTGGAACATTTGAAATGTGAACGTTCGCTTTAACTATCTCAAGTTTCTGAATTACAAAAACAAATCAATTAATGGCAATTGCATGGCCAAAACAACAGACTTGGTGAAAATGTCCTTAAAACGGCACGATAAAAATCTAATCGGCCACAAATCGAGGGGATTTCTTTTCGACCAGTCGTAAAACTCGATGAGTTTCGAAATTTCAAAGTTAATTAATTAATCCCTGCCCCTCGCATCATCCCTTCCCCGATGGCAGATTTTGCGGAAGAGATTGTCCGAAACCGATAATCGCTAATTCCCAATCGGTGGCTTTACTGCCAACAGTCAGTGACAACACAATCTCGGGTAAACCATTTACGGAAAACGGTTTTGGTAAACGGTTTGATGATTCGCTTTTGTTGTGCTTGTAGTTGCTGTTGCCTTTTTACAAGCCTAATTTTGATCCCATCAGCAGCAGTTTGTTGTGTACAAACCCGAAAATGATGATGTGGGAACGAGAAGAACAGCTTGGACCTACTTGGCTTCTGGGCGCACTTCGTGGAAGAATGGACGATGTATAGCAAAGCGACAGAGCTTCTGATTAGATCTAAATTACACCCCAACCGATCCCTGACCGGCTATATGATAATTGAAGGGTTCATGGTACGTGTTTGGGCGTTTCGATGTCGTGTTGTTTTATATATTTGGTGGTACCAAATCACTATCGCTGAGCATTTTTTAGCGCTTGATTTAGATTTAATTGCGATACCTTTGAACAGACAATGGTTGCAATGGTACAAATCAAGTGTTTGTGCTGGTGGGGGAAGCATTATAGCAATTGAACGGCTTGTACATGCAATTGACATTTTTCAAACAAAGTATAAGCATGATAACAGAAAAGAGGTTTTTCCCTTTTAAAACCGATAAAAATGGTATTAATGATAAATTCATAGAAACACGTGGAAAAAAGCAAAAATGATCAATTCGCGCCTTGTAAAATGGAAACAAATTGTGCTGATAATGATCGGTAGTAACATCACAATAAAACAAAAACATTCTACAAGAAGTATAAAAAGCTATACATATGAACATTGTCTTCGTGTGTATGAAAAAGACGTCTTGCATAAACTGAATAAACCAACTGAAAATTCTAGCCTGAACGAATAATCCATTCCTGATCTCACGACATTGTTACACAGACACAGATTCAAAACATTAGTTAGGATGATATATTAGAACAAACACAAGATGATTATGATCTCTAGCGCCTCTCTCTCGTTATATCTTATACACGCTCTCTTTCTGTTGCATATTAACTGCGAAAGGCTGGTGGGATCGCTTTCAGCATTATAAACCAGGATAAAAGGGAAAAGTGCATTGCAGTTGACACAACAAAAAGAAAAAATGCAGGGTGAATGGGGGGGCGGGGGCGAAGGGATAGATGTTATGTGCGTTTGAATAGTTAACACGAAACTTACTAAAAGTTGCTGAATTCCCTGTTGCTGATGTTGCTGCAGATTGGCAGGGCGAGGCCGAGAAGAGGATTCATATGGTTTTCATTTTGCGCGTTTTTCAAAATCGGTCGTTTTTTTTTTCGGAGGGGGTGTCGTGACGCGAATAATTTTGTGGTTTTGTTTAACGTGAGAGTTTGAGTGGTGGTGATTTGTTTTGCGTTTTTGTTTTTGAAGAAATTGCAGCAGCAAAATGAGAGGATTTGCAGCGTGCGATTAAGAGTCAGAAACGGTACAAAAGGAGTAGAAGAAGAAGAAGAAAAAATAGGAGATCAAATTACATGGTGTACAAATTTTTGATTGTTGAAATGGTCCTTCATATCATACAATAGTTTTTCGTAACAAGACATTCACCCCCTCTTCTTGCTAGGACATAAACGATCGCCGTACTTGGGAGATGAATGGTCTCCAGCGACGAAGCGAAGAAACAAAACTCTCTTAATCATCAATTATGGAATAATTCAAATAAAAAAAAAATAGGTAAAAAAGCATAACGCAATCTAATGAGAATTCACGCGTCTACTAAGCGATCGAGCGTCTACTACTGATTGTCTTGGCGATCGTATTGGGGATGGAGCTTTGAAAGAAAGTAAATATATCAAACGTAGGATCAAAACCATGACCTTAATCAAAGCAAAGCTAATAGAGAGTAGTAAGTAGTTCCAATACATTCCATAATTTTGGCAAAACAATACTAAATACCATATGAACAAAAACTGTTCGATTTTGTACGTATGTTAACGTGGAGCGATGAAAAACAGAACCATACTTGAACTCGAACTCAATCAATGAAATCACTAAACTATGGGCAATCAAATGGTCAAATAAAATGGAGTAACCAAAACAGGGAGGAAGAAAAATCACGCAACTAAGGCATATATCTAGATATAAACTCAACACATAATTAAATGGTTACAAGGTAAGAAAAGGAACAATATCATCTGTATGTGACACTTTGGGGTGGAGGGTAATCGATTAAAACAGGGGATCATCAATCAATCAAAGCTTTGCTATAGCTCGACATTTTTTTTGGGTTTCATGAGGCCCTGCGTGTTTTTTTTTTGGTTGAATCGCTCTATTCGGTACACTACGCATACGTAGGGGCGGAATTGCCTTTTTGAAGGAATACAAGTTTTAACCCTCAATGCGTCTGCTAATAAGACTACTTACACCAATGATTGCGTTCAGTTCCGGCATTGTGACCTGTTTCGCTCGCTCTACGGCTGAGGCGATCTGTTGCTGATGCTCCGTTGCCAAGAATGGCAGCAGCTGGCCGATGAGGGCATTCAGTCGTTTTGCAATTTCGGTCTGCAAAGAAAGAAAGAAGAAAAACAAACAATAAATAAAACTTCAAATAAGTGTGATTTTATAATGAAAGCGATCAAGCTTCTTTGCTTTCCTAAACCCTATTACTGCAAAAAAGAAGCAAAATATATTCGCAAATATTCGTCACAGACTCAAGAGTCATCTCCTCCGATTAAAATGCATCAAACAAAGTTGGTGAAGTGTGCTGCTAACACTCAGCAAAGGTTCGTCTAATCTTTTGAATAAATTATTACCACGCTTAGTCCGGCTGCTCCGGAAAAGCGGACTGATGTTTGTGCAAGCAAGAAGAAGCACAGAAAATAAGAAAAATAACCTTCGAAGCTCAGAGGAAAGAAAAAAAAACCGGATGAAAACAGATTCGGCTGAAATTCCTCCCCTTCAAGATGTTGAGCAGATAAGTCTCTTTTCGTTTTATCAACCATTATGCTGCCTTAAATTCTATTTTTTATTCAATCCACACCACCGCACATTCTCGCTATAGCTTGAGCCCCGCGCGTGCAGATGGCCGCATTTCATCGAAGGGTTTCCGTGAGCGATATTAAACGTCACTGGCCCATAACCTGCTGCTCTACCCAGCCAAGCTGGGGTTTACTTTACGTTGCCTTCCTCTCTTACTGACTCTGGAAATATCCTGTCCACTCTTCGCCCACTGGCAGGGCATTCCGATCGAGATCACAAATCTACAAACAACCATCTGACCGTAAACGGGACTCAGGAAAAAGAGGTATATAAAATATTGCGACTTTGGTCGACTTACTTCGAGGAGAGAGAGAGACCACGCGCGCGTGGTGTGAATGGATGGAGACGCCAGGTAAACCGTGCGGTAACGAGCATATGGACCCCGACTGTGTTTTGTGACCCCGGGTGTGGGGCGGCATCGTCTCATCCCTTTTTTCCCGGATCTAACACATTGCACCATAAAAAGGGCTTATTCCTCGACCAGCAACGGAAGTCACACAGTTGAATAAACCGGTGCGCCCCGATGGGCGGAGAAACGCAAAACGGATTCGAACGGAAGGACGGAAAAACAAGAAACGAGAAATAAAAGAATGTTTCACATAACCGACCAAACCCTACTGTTGCACACACTCACACACCTTAAGCTGGAAGAAAACTCCAAAAGAAAAGGGTATTTACTTCCTCAAAAAGATTTCCACCCTCTTCTTCTACGACCCTTCTTCTCGTTCAATAGAAAAATGATAAATTTTTAGCCCTTCCATGGTTTGGAGAATAACCCTGATGCATGGGGTTTTGGATAACCAATTTTAGGTGCACCGTTTTTGGGGAGGACGGAAGGACGCGGGAGACCAAAAAGAATGGAGCGAAAAAAAAAAGTTTCCCCTTAGCAAATTCAACTAAAGTCCAGTTAGGGTGACCGAGCTGTGGGATAAACTCTTGAAAGAGGTGTCGTCCTGTGCAAACCAACAGAATGTGTCTCACGAATTCAGCCGGATTTTGGAATTTTGGGTTAAGCTCCCCTCGTAACGGTTGACAAGTGAATGGATTTTTCTTTGTCATTTTCGGCACCCCCTGCGCCAACTCCCGTATTTTGGCAGAAGCAAACACACCACCGAAGAAAGACTCGGTTTTTTTTTGTCTTGTGCGGTTGAGACTGCTTGCATCCTTCCAAGGATTGGAAAGGCGAACTTTGAGGGGCAGAGCAGCGCCTTATCCTTCATCATTTTTTAAAACATCCTCACCTTGTACCGAGAAGATGCTGTGTGGTAAATGTGGAAAGGAAAGGAAACAGAAGAAGAATCGCCGAAAAATGTTACAACAGCAAACAGCTTTATAGTGTGCCATAAAATCGATTCGATTCTTGTGTCCTTCTCTCTCTCTCTCTCATCTCCCCATGGGTGACTGTTCAATTTTTCGCCTTCTTACTGACGACAGACACACGCCGAACCAAACAACGGTGGTGGTTATATTGATGGTAAAAAGGCGTCGCTGGAAGAGGGAGGAAATTTGAACCAAAAGTTCAAACAGAATCCATAACACGATAGCAGAAGGTATTTTTGGTGAGTACATTTGAGCGGGAAGGAGAAGGTGAAACGAACTCAAATCGAACGTCAATATCGATGGAGCGGCGGAGTTGATTGGGACGTAGTGTGGAGGAGACGAACTGCACCCCCACCTCATGACTTTATTGAAAAATAATAAAACGAACAAAATCATTCTCGAGCACAGTCAGTCCACGAATTCTCGAATCCACCTCTCACTTCTTCCCCGGAATAGGGAGGTGAGCGGGAGGTAACAGAGAATCATTCGCTTGATCCCCTCCCCCTCCCCACTTCGTTTACCCGTTTCGTGTTGTGGGGTTGTATTTTGTTCGATTTTATTTTCGTTAATATCAAACAACGACAACAACTCCTCGGAAAGGGGAATCATCATCCGATCCCAGGGCATGATTTGATTTTTGTGACGATTTGGTCTATTTGTGGCCCTGCGCCACATACGTTCTGGGCATCGATCGAAGTGGGGGGAACATAAAGGTTTGCTGAGAGGGTTGATTTTTTCCCCTGCCAAAGGTGTGTCGGTATTGCCTTTTGTAAACGATTTGCCACCATTCAAACGCAGACAGCTCAGCCAAAATGTCGATCAACTTTGAGGAAATTATTGATGAATAGTTGTACGGGAAGCCAAACGCAAGTAAAAGAGAAGATTTCACAAGATCACACTTTGGTATGCAAGTAAGACAGCAATTAGTGTACGAATCAAATAAGAAATCACAATAACGAAATCAGCGAGTTAACTTATTCGATGATTTCCATCATCAATAAAAAGCACGATTTATAAGCTTCATCGCCGTACTGTCATCGACCACCATACCATTGTTGTCATTTGCCTTCGGTAAGCTTGGGAAGCCATTTTGGCTTCATCGCTTTTATCTTGAAGGCAGAGGAAGAAGCTTTTTATTGAGCCGGCGGAGTACGGATGCGGGACCGAGAGAGAGGAGTGCGCCGACAGAAACGTTTCATTCTTGTCATCCTCTTAATCAGCATCATTTTCCGCCGAGACATTGAATGGAAGATGAACAAGAAAATGTATCAAGAGAAAAAAGCTGAAATGGAACCAGCGAGGGAGCAAAGTCTTCGCTTGATGAAGACGAGATGAAGACTTCACCTCCGCCTACCATCCCGTTGTTCGGTACCAAAATAAGGCCGAACCTCTTGACTATATTTAACACTATGGTGACCCGCGGGGGGGGGGGGGGGGGGGGTTGGGGTGTGTGGAAGTTGAGTGGCAACGAAGTGGACGAATCATGGGCACCTAAGCCATCATAGCTTCGATAGAGTCCGTCTCCCGACAGCCCGGCCCGGTCCTATGTAGCAGAGATCGGTATCGATTCTAATCGAAAAACGGAACAGAGAGCCCCGCCCGCGCCCGCTCCGTTGCTCACGAAGAAGGGACAGTGCGGGATGACATCGATTGCGGGAGGACGAGTTGTTTATTGAAGAAGCGTTTTTTCCCGGAAGAATTTTCTTTGATTGAATTAGGCTTTATGACTTCCGCAGGGGTTGGGTTGGGTTGGTTTGATGTGCCCGGTGAGTTGGGAGCAAAACGCATCACTCGAAATGAGGAGCGTTCGAATTGCCGAATGTGGTTCCTTTTACTCTAGACACGATACTCTAGTGCGCAGAGAACGAACAAACCCCGGGGCCACACATATTTATCCCCCTCCCTGGCTAGATCTGACTTATGATGAATGATGAGTTTGAGGGGAGAAGTAAATAGAAAAAAAGCCATATCCGATTTTCCCTCCCATTTCGTGCGATGCTTTTTCGGTCCTTTATCTCTCTCTTGGTGTGGCCTCATTCTAGCTCCAACAAATTGTCCTGGCTCAGATTTTTCAAGCGTAAAGCCCACGGCTCATCATCATTCGCTATGGTGAAACGAGCCAAAATCGAAAGAAAAACGCCACATACAGACTCTACCGACCACACGCACCCAGCTCAGCACGCATAGGCTAGGAAGAACAAAGGCACTCACGCAACACCAAAGTGAACGACAAATGATTGAAGTTGATGAGCGTACGCGTACGTATGCCGTTGCCTTTCGCACACAACAACCCATCGCTACTTTGGTGCAGGAGCGGGGAGCGTACACGGTGGCGATATAGGTTTTGGGTGTTGATGAATGGGCTAAGCCGACGAGATTTAGCGACGACGATGCCGGAAGGGATGCGGTAAAGAGAAGTCAAGAGAATGGGGCCGATGACGATGATGATGTCTGCTCTTAGCACTTTTTACTTCCTCCAAAGCAACGGTTCGTGATGACGCCGCTTGGCCTACCCACGGAATTTCGGCCACGGGTTTCTGGAATCCGTAATTCATGATGAAGATGATGCGTTGTTCATCCATTCTTCCGCACCCTCGTGTCTCATTCCATTCTCGTTCGCTCGTACAATAACATGCGATTCCATTTTTCCCTTATTTTTTTGCACGCGCCGTCGCTCTGTTTTCATTCAAACCACGAAGCAAAATCATCTCCTTTATACCGTCGCGTTAACAGGAAATGAACTGCTGCTTGCGGGGGAAAGACAAAGAGAGAGAGAGTGTGTGTGAGAGAGAGAGAAGCTAAAGTGGGCAAAAGAAGTACACGGGGACGGAAGGTGCGTATCATCCCATCGCGTGGCCTTTGGCAGCATTGTTCAGGCGGCTGTTTGCGCGGGAGAGAAACCAACGCGAAGAGATAATCTTTTGCTGCTGTCCCCTTTCCTTCTCCTTGACCCCCTCCCCCCCTGCAGCACTGTGCAAAAATGCCCGGAGCCAACAGCACCAGCAGGGTAGAGGAAGAAGGTGAAAAAAAACGATATGATTATGATGGAAGGCTGCTGCTCTTTGTTGTTGTGTTTGTCCCATGCTCGCCCTTCTTGCACACCCACTTACTTAATCTTTTTTTCTGTTCGCTTTTGCTATCGATTGATCCCTTCAAAAATGCGAGATAGTATAAAAGCGGGGAGCGGCGCAAAGGTGGACGGTCTTCTCACACAGCCCCAAAGAAGGACTACAAAAGAGAGAAGTTAATAAAAATGCGTAGGCGGTCAGTCAACGGCAATAACAACACACATACATACACACACACAAAAGTAAATAAATAAACAAACAAAACCAAAAGGGCTGTGCGAGTGGAAAGGACGCGCCGGCATCATCATAATGGTATAAAAAGCGTGTGCAAATGAATGATTGTGATGAGTTGTGCTGAAACTGGCAGGAAGTTGGGCTATTCTCGGTAATAATGGGGAAACAAATGATGAATCTGTTGTAGCAGTAAAACGGATCCGACCTCCCCCCCCCCCCATCCCACCAACCGCTCTCCACAGCGATGACAGCGGGAAAAGGTTGGGAATGATTTTTATCCCTTTTTTATTTGGCATCAATACACCGTAACTCCCTCGTTCCCTTTCCTTCGTGATGCACATTTAATGATTGCGTAGTCGCCTTGCTGGCAGACGTTAAATAATCGTTCAGCGGAAATGTGTATCCGTAAGCATTATATTATAATCACAAAGGAAAGCAGCAAAAAAAGGGTTACGTTGCTCCCAAGAAGCACACACAAAAAATGCCATTCATTGGCAAAAAATAACATTTTTTTAGCTTCAATCATAAATTGTGTAAATGGAAGGTTACAAAAACATTTGTTCATTTTTTTCATTGTCAAAAAAAAAAACGTTTCAAATTCAAACATTCAACAAACAACAGTTGAATACTTTTCTGTCAGAGATCATAAAAAAACTGAATGATTAAACAAAATAAAAAATAAGCAAGCCTAAAGAATTAACAAATGCCTACCGTATTTGAGTTTTTAACAGCTCATGCATCTTGGTTAGATTCTACTTGACTATAAAAAAATATTACAATGAAGTCTGTGATATGTTTAGTCAGCTGTAGATCAATTGAAAATAGCATTGTGTTAACTACACTCACCATATTTACAGAGCAAAACAAGAGAAATCTACTGTAGCTGTGGCTTTTGTGATCAACTTACGCACTGCAAAGGGGACAAATTCATAGGGTAAGATCACGATAACTGCTACCAAAGTGCAAAAAATATTGATCAAAGGGCATACCGAAGAGATTGCTGTAAACGGTTCTCAACACACATCGATGCATTCGACTTGAAACAGCTACCCTACACATCACGGAACACTGAAGTGTTTGCCCGCTCTGCTGAAAGCCTGTTACAGTTCAATGCCTTTTTTGTTGTTTCTATGTTATTTAAAACACCATATGCGGGATGATGTACAGTATGTAGCACTTTTTTTTAGTAGCACGCATTAGGTGCACTTTACGTGTCGGGCTTTTTTGCCTTTTTTGTGCGTGATAGGCAACGAACGCGTTATTGTATTAGTTTGAAAGGTAAAAGGAAAGGAAACGGGCTCAATCTGGCCATAGCATCACCATTGTTCCAGTTGGTTGGAGGATTGAATGGAAAGAAGGCAGGAGAAAATGATCATGAAAACCAACATCAGCTACATCACATCGTACCGTTTGTTTCAAAGCTCTGGTAGCAAAGCGAAACACTCTCTCCCCTCTCTGTCTCACACACGCACACACAGGATAGACACACATGCAAACAGTGAGAGGATGAAATTTTCAAGCGACACAAGGATCGAATGAACTGATGCCTCTTTGGTCAGCTTTATGTCAAGTGCAACAAACATTTGCAGGCATCGTACACTCCCTCCTCCCTTCCATCCCTTTGCTGTGTTCACTGTTTACCGGAAAAGTCCCCGAGGCAAGAAGCTGCCGGTGCGCAGCAAACAAGCCAACCGACCGACCGGTAGCACGTGTTTCAGCTTCCGTGCTTGAATGGAGCTTTGTCCGGCCACCCGGGGCAAAGGGAACAACGACATTTCAAAACACTTCCCATGAGCATCCCACATTCTGTTCGGCACAACGGGCACACGCCCTTGCCCAAGTCCACCGCTATCACCGCGACGGGGCTTCCACCACAACGTCCTTTGTCCGGGGGTGGGGAGTCAAAGAGTGTACACACGGAAAGCCATCAGACGAATCAGTTCCTGCATTTCTCCAGCATCATTCTCGAGCATCACACACACACATGTGAAGCGTATTTTGAAAAGCCTCTCCAAAGCAAACCCGCTTTTCTCACCGCATCCAATGCCACGCACTTTTGCGGATGGTGGGGCTCCAGGCATCATGGCCGTATCTCCTCGGCAGTGTTTGGCGCTATCGGCAGGATAGCCATTTTCGATTTCTTTCCTCTTTCTACCACACTCTGCGTCGTTCTCTTTATCCCTCTCTGTCTCTCTCTCTCTCTCTCTCTACTCTCTCCAGATGTTTTCTGAATGTTTTGGAACAACCTCTCACCATGCTTGCCCGGGGTAGTAGGGAGGAAACTAAAGGCCCAGCTGGTTGGGCAGTGGGGAGAAAAACATATCACTTCCGACATTGGAGCCTTGGCAAGTAGCCGATGGATGAACTATTTCACTGTCCACGCGCGACCCGAACCCAACACAGCCAGACAGATGGTAAAAGTTAGTCCTTTTTCGTGTTTTTGTGTGGGAAAAAGCTTTACTCTCACGGGCTGCGGGGTGATGGAGCCTCCCTTCCAAAAGGTAAGCCGTTGCGGTTTTGCGGAAATTTAGGATTTAGGATTAGGTGCGGACGGGACGAGGAATTTTGGAATGTTCACTGTGATAGAACGATTCCACAAGTGCTGTGTAGTCATGAGACGATGCCACAGAACGCTACACAGTACGCACTACAGGTTGAAGAATACATAAATCACTCCCGAGGTGAGGTTGAGTTTGTTTTCCAACGAGGCACAGTGAATTCAAACGATTTGCAAATACTTTAAATTTATGTAAAAATGCACTGCTTGTGTGATGGTTAACATCTTCTAATGCGTTGTTTCTTGTCAACCGACTAACTGTCACCACGGAATTGTTATACTTTTATAATTGCTAAACATATTTCACTACTGATTCTGGTTATTATTCTTCAAAGTAAATATAAATTAAATTTCCAAAGCAAACATTTTTGTCCACCTTTCGCTCGTATCGCTCGTATCGCTACAATTCCAATTCGATGCTTCCAGTTGGAAGCAGACAGTGAAAAAAATGAACGGAAAATCTAAACGAAACATAATATCCGTGTCCGGTGTAGCGATTTAGAGCCATGAGATATTTATCGCATTCGAGTGCAGAATCAAACAGTGACATAATCCACCGTCAAAAACATCGGCAGCAAATGAATACGGGCCGTGTGAAGAGAGATAAAGTAAAAAGCTATGCATTTCAATGTACCCCGTATATTGCCGGTGCAGGTGGGTGGTTGGGGTATGCACTTTTATTTTCCACTCTGTCAATTGGCCGAATGTTTCGATACAGGTCGGTTTTTGTCCATTTTCATAACCACTCTGCACGATTGCGTGTTTGTTGTTGTATTTGTATGTATCTGAGGGTGTGTGTGAAGAGTGGTTTCGCAAAAAGCACGCTTAGAGCGCAAATGGATTCGATTTGGCTACAGTTAAAAATTAAATTTGCCACACATGCTGCGCATAGTTGATAAGCAGTGAACTGAATCAATTCCTCCGTGCACACACACACTCGCACACACATAGCGAATGAGACATTACCCAAAAAAAAAACCTAAAAGCAAACAAAAACAATACAAAAAACGCATTCCTCCTCATCTGCATTCAATGCATTGAGCATCATTTTTTTACAATAATAATAATGGACAAGAGTAAAATGCAGCACACACGCGTTGTTACGGCGAGAGGGCCAGGGCGAGCATGGAGCAGCGCGAGCAATTGGCGAGGATTCACGTTCAACTCGTGCAATTGCATTTCAATCGGGAGATGTATGTGCAGAAAAGGTATGGGAGAATCCATCTACCGAACAAAAATAATACCCCAAGCGTGTTTATTTATTTGTTCTGCTGTCATGTTGTGTTTTCGCTGTATGTTTTTTTCTCTCTCTACACCCACCATTCTACGTATTCGGTGCGGCTGGAATGCGCTCATCAATATAACAACTTCTAGTGTGTTGTTTTTTTTGCTGTTGTTTGAATACGGGTAGCAATTCTGATGCGCACAACACCCGGTTGATAATTTTATTTATCTGTTTTTCGGGTGCCGCCATGGAGCCCCCCTCGGCGGCCGTGGTCCAAGCGAAATGCGATACATTTTTGATGCTGCTTTGTGTATTTTAGTCAGTTGAATGGCTTTACGAGTGGCCACAAAAAAGTGGCACCAGCAAAAGAAGCCAAAACAAAAAAAAATACGCGAAGCTTAAAATCCAATTGAATGTGTCAAATGAAGGCAAAAACAATTATTTGAACAAAAGAGCAAACGGCAAGCAGAGGAGCGACGCGCGCTTGTGGTAGCAAATTATTGCAGTAAAATATTCACACACACATACAATGAGAAATGATAGAAAAGCAAAAACATTTGAAACAAAAATATTAACACCAGCCACTGCATCGTGTTGTGGAAAGTGAAAGAAATCCGACAGGACTATAAAAAAAAACGATTAAATAGCAAGTTTACCGGCAATATGTAATATTAATAAATATATCAAACTACTGTTTTGCAATCAGCCATTCTCAGAAAACAGCCTCCGACATTGAGTGAGTGTTCTCGCAATCAATCAATCAACGTGTTTCATCAATAGGCTGCTTAACCCATCATAAACCTGCACAAGATGAAAAATGCTGAACGAAAACACCCCAAAAGCCATTATAATAATCCACACAATCAAAGGTAGGCGCTGCTTGCCTTCCCTACCAGTCCCACTGTCGCACGATGAATCCCTCGCGGTGGAAAAATAATTAAACTCACACAACGTTGCGTCCTGCTCTCCCTCTCCCTTTGGGCTTCACATTGTGTTCAGCCACATAGAGCAAATCTGTGCTCCATTGCACCACACAGCATAACACACACACGCGGTACAAATGATAATTATAAATCAAATTGTTTTAATTGATACAACTATTTATGATCGGACCCAATTAACCGACGGGAGGATAATTCGTATTTATCAACCTTCCTCCAGCGCCCCACCCCTAGTGCACTGTGCACTGTCGCCTACGGAGGCGCTTCGCCGCGTACCGTTTCAGCACATAATCATTATCTTCTTTCGCCAGCGCCACACGTGCTGGGAGGGATGGAGGGAGGGGGGGATATCGGTTACCTATCCCCACACGCGACGGTAGAACACAGAAGCAAAGCAGACAGTGGAAAGGAACGGACAGGAAAGGAGAAACGGGAAGGGCCTTTTGAAATTAATTCAATTCAGCGATTCATGTTGGCGTTAGGTCAATTCACACACTAACATACGGGACGGACCGATCAAGGGGGCGGCCGGATCTCGATGGAGACGCATGGTGGCGTGTACCATATTGGCGACAGGAAAATCGCCCGCAATCGAAAAGGGAGTGAATAGGGGGGGATGGGAGTTGAAACCATTGATCAATAAATATTGTACGACCGCTGGATGGATCGTCGTGCCATGCGGGTGTTGTGTTTCAATCACGGCCTGAAATAATTATCATGGATGGGAGGTGGTAGATTTCTGCTTGCTGTTAATTATCTTGTTGATACTTTTTGTTTCATTATAACGAACACTTTCCGCGTATAATATTCGTACGATAAATAGGAATCCGAATAATTAATACATAAAAAAGGAGTTTGTAAAATATGTTTTACATTTAAATCGCTAAACCAGTCATATTTAATGAAACGACTTTCGACCATAAGTGCAGTAGAATTGAGGCATTTTTAACATAATTCATGCAATAAACAATCATAATGTGCAGAAAAATAGTTTTATCTAAACGAGCAAATCAAAGGAGATGAACGATGTACAACTGCCCAAAAACTGCCCAACCATCCCTCAAACGTTTCGACAAGCTCCCTCCAGACCGTGTCGATGCCAACTTTTAACACGCCCGATACACTACCTCCCCACGCGCGGCTTCCTCGCATTATCACATCGGTTTGTTTTAATTAATTGGTAATTACATGTTATATTTAATGTTTAACATCAGCCGCGAAACGTGTACAATACGGCCCAGGCAGCCGTACGGGATGAACGAGCAAACACACACATCATGCTTGACTCCTCTCTTCTCCATCCAGCCGTGCGATAGTGTGATAGAGAAAGGGTGTAGAGAGCTGTACCCGGGACACAAAATGAATTTCCCATGTTAATCGCAGTGAGGGTGGTGGTGGCCGCAGGGGTTGGCGGCGCCTCCTCCGCAAGAGGGCAAGTGTGAATGGGCAACGAAATGGCATCATAAGCCGCAAAGTTGTGGCATTCGGTTCGGTTTTGGCAAGTACGCGCGCCAGCCGTCCCAAACCAACACCGTTGTTCGCCCGCTTCCACCACATACACACATCAACAAGCGTTGGCTTATTGACTCGCATAATGAGCGCATATTTACCACTGCTAACCTACGCTGCACCACCCCCACCAGTACACACCCGTGTCCAACCAGTGCGTGTGCGTGTGTGTATCTCGCACACATTTCAATAATATCCGGTCTGCCCATTCCGTTCATTTCCGTTTGTCGAACAATTTGCAACACATGAGCTGGTTTATTGATGAAGATAATGATGCTGCTCCCCTGCCGATGTGTGGTGTTTGGAGCCATACGTGTGCGTGTGTGTGTGTGTGTGTGTGTGTGGTTGGCAATTTTACTCTGTTAGTGTGCCGCCACATAGTCGCGTACGTGTGTCAAACACGCGAACAATAAATCGTACTTCACCCACCCCACCCCCACTATCAATGGCCGCCACATCACCGTGCTGTGCCACATTTGTCCATATTTTTTCTCTTCTGTTCGTACGGTGAAAGCAGAGATCATCCTGCAGCACTACTCGTGCGAGAAAGCGCTGTGTGGAGCTGGTTGTTGTCATTATTCCATAAATAAATACATCATTATAAATGAAGTGTGCTTCCACCACTTACCGGTTTGTGAGAAAGGGGGAGAGAGGGAGGGGGTGGGTGGCGTGTATGGACCGTTATATTGAATAAATAAAGTGGATAACAAACAGCTCAAGCGAATGCGCAAACTTTGACTTTCCTACTCGATCACCGTCCATTACCGCCCCGCCGCCTTTTCCGCTATGCTTTTCCCTTCGCCGGTCGCCGGCGGTTTGCAGAGAGCAAATGGAAACACGCAAAAGTTACGCTCCATTTGCATCAAAGCCGCCGGTCACCGATTGCGTTTTTCGGGGCGGGTGGGAAAAACAGTACTTTTTAACCATCACACACATATAAATAGCTTTGCTTTCTGCAGGACGGTCCACAGTCGATGGCGATAAGTTTCACCACAGTTTGTATGTTTAATGGGTACAATTGAAGCGCAATACAATCACTGCTGTTTGTCCTATACATATATTTCAGTGCTTTTTCCAATCTCTTGAGGGGGGAGCCTTTTTATTCTTCCTATTCAACAACAAAGTGGAAGTGGCGGAGGAGTGTTTTAATAGCCTGCAGCAGGCCGGGCAACAGGTTTGAAAAGGTGGACGATTAGCAACTACCACCCATCGTTTTATCGTTTCCACAATCGGTAACACTGGGATTAGAGGGGAATAAATAGCTTACGTAGGAGGGAGGAATTTAAATTAGAAACATGTGCGGTCGGTTGTGTGTAAGGTGTTGAGATGATATGGTAAAACTAATCAGTGGAAATTAATTTTCACTCAGACACAATCACAAACTAACATATACAGAATATTTTGAGCAAAATATAAAGCTGGAAAAGATTTGAAACATATTTCAAATAAAAATCCACACACACAAATCAGAGCGTAATTCTTCCAAACGTTAGCACATTTTCTCTCCCATAACAAGCTAAAATGATTCCATCATGTCACATCACCTCTTTCTCTCTATCTATCTCTCTCTGTCTCACCGATATACTCCAGCATTACCAGCCTCGACCCAATTAAACACCAAAGCATGGCAGTCATCCGGGAGCGTGAACATTATTAATTATAGATATCTAATTATCTCTCCCGCCCCATCTCCCCCTACCGTTGTGGCCTTCCGCAACAGACATTTCTTTTCTATTTACCAAACTTCACGCGAAACCGGTTTGTGTTTTCCTTATCTTCTGCCCCCTTTGCTACAGCGCACTCCACTTTCACCCGCTCCCCCCGCCCTTCCCTCGGCTGTCTTTGGTTGAATTTACGATGCAAAAAGATCCCAATCATTGAGCGAGCGCTGGGGTAGAATTTGGCTAAACCCTGCTTCAACGGGGACCACCCGTGCCGGAGTGTGTCTGTTGTTTTACAAACGCAAACCAAAGGACGACGACAGGACGAGAAGGAGCTGCGTTGGGGGAGAGGGGGGGGGGTGGGCGAAAGGAAAACAAATTAAACTTTTCCTCGTTTTTCGCTCGCTCATTTAAGCAAAAGTGACAACGATCTCCTCGGGGGAATTTTTGCCCAACGAAGCCCAACACAAAACCCAACCCACAGTCCAACTACACCTCCCTCCTTCGAAGCAACACACAATGCGAACTAACCATTCCGGGATGGGGGAAGCACCGAAAGCGTAGAGAGGGGGGGAACAAAAAATGGAACGAGTAGCTAACGCCGTCGCGCTGGGAGCTGTGCTGTGTGTAACAACTGGCCCTGTAATTTCGACCGAAGAAAAGTGAAAGAATAAGCTAAACAGCAAACAAACCTTCACCACCCTTCACCACTGCAGCACACCCCCCGCGGCCAGCCACCACTGGGGCAAAGGAATTAAATAAATGTAAAAAGATCGGATGGCTTTGATCCGTAAAGCGGTGTCGTGGGGAGGCAGACGGAGAGGGCTTGAGAGGGATGGGTGAAGAAAACAGTGCAGCAGCAGCAGCAGCAAGCAGCAGCAATAGCAACCGTTCCCGAGGGGAAATGAAATTAGATCTTCCACCCCCTTTGCTACTCCCTTACACACTCCATTCACTACACTTCATTCGCTTCATCTCGTCAGCCTATTAGCATTTTCTCCGTGTACTTTCTTCTCCGTCGCAGAAAGTAAGACAAAGGATATAAAAATCTCGCCCACAAGGGGGAAAAACACGCTCCTTCTGCACGCGCTTGTAATGCCGTGTTGTTTTCGGTAATTGAGAGCAACAGCAACAGCAGCGGCAACGGAAGAAGGAACGTTTTTCACGTTTTCTTAAGTCAACGGTTTTCCATGTTTTTGCATTAAACAAGATTAGTTATTCATCTGAATGTATAAGGAAAATTCTGTATTCTCACACACTGTATCGTGATTGATTTGTTTGCGGCTCAAAATAAGCAATTGAAGTTTGATCGTGGGACTTACAATACCTAACACAACGTCTATTGATGTAGTAATTGCAGGGATCTTGATAATGTATCCACAATTAACCCTCGCGTCGTGGTTGAACAAACAAAGCTACATAAATTTCCGTTTAAATGTTACTCCTTTCCTTCCTTCAGTCTATGCTCACACGAGTGAGTTCATGCAAGACAAAGCTAATGAAATTCATCCGAGTAAATAAAATACAGATTGCCAAAAAAAAAAACCCAAAGAAAAACAGCTCAAGCATGGCCGAGAGCGCATCGTCCTGCCACCGGGAAGCTATATTTACGGCTACTCGTTTTCGCACGCTCACCATAATTCACTACACCAAGCTCACTACCCTCACGGTGGTACTCACTTCATCCGGTACTGCATTCCGAGCGCGTAACTCACCTTCGCACCACCACCACCATCATCACCACCGCAACCACGACAACGACGACGACAACGACGACGGCCAAGTCCTTACCAAGTACACGGTTGAGTAAATGTGCTGTGCGGAACTGCCAGGGCGTCCGCAAGGAGAGGGAGAGCGAGAGAGAGAGAGTTCCATTTTTCCAACCATTTGCCCGCTCCATTACAATGCGACCACCGCACACCACCGCACACCACCGCACACCATATCTCGCCCTTACCTCTCTACAGCTCATTTCACAAGCAAGCTAGCTAGATTGTCGGTGTTGAATTCCCTTGCCCTGTTCCACTGTTCTTGCTCCTTGCTTTCTTCCCCACCCCTACACCCCCCCTCCCTCCCCCTTCCGATCCAGCGAAAGCCATCCATCTCTCGGCACGATTTGAGCTACAGCCATTTCCTGGTTTTTCTTCGTTTTTCCACATATTTTCTTCCCTTCGCATCGCCCTTCTCTTTCCCCATCCAGCCCGAAAACTGCTTCAGGAGATTGCTGGAAGGAGCGGATGGCAGAGGCAGAGGCAGTAGTCACACTTCATGTTACCGTTGATGAAGGTGAGAAAAAGTATACGAAAAGTTTCCTGATGAAGTTTCCATCGTCCTTTCCTTTTGCCCGATCCCCACGCTTTTCGAATCCATCCCCCGGGCGGCACACTCGCAATAACAAGTGTGGTGGGGTGGGAGAGCAAATGGAAAAGAAGAAAAAAAAATGGATATAGGGGGCTTATATTTACACAAAAGCAGTCAGCAGCAGCAGCAGCAGGGGGCAGGAAGTAGTGAAGTAGGAGGGCGAGTGGAAGTATCAGTGCAGCAGAAAAGAGATACCCTGTCACGTGCAATTAGAGTGCAAGGGAGAAAGTACGAAAACAACCGGCGGGCGGCGGCAGCAGCATTAGTCTCTGCCCTGCCCCGGGGCCAAATCTCGCCCCGACGCACGTTGACTCAATTGTGTGACAGAGAGAGAGAGAGAGAGCGAGAGAGATGGAGAGAAAGAGAGAGAGAGGGAAAGAGAGCGCATGAGCGTGGGGGAACAGGATGCAAACCATAATTGAAGCGGGGAGGAGGCTGCGGCTGCGTCGGCAGCGGCGGCGGAAAGTGGTTGCTTTCCCTCTGTTTCCCTTCCGCCAACCAAACAGCGCTTCACTCCCTTGTGGGCAGAAAACAGCGGTTGAGTTGCCCAACCCACCCACCCACCAGCCCACACCCCCCAGCAGGGGTGGAAAATAATTCAGGAAAAACATAGTGAAAGAGAATTCCATAAAAGAGGGGAAGAGGAAGAGTAGTGAGGTGAGGTAAGGCGGGGAAGGATAAAGAAGAGAAAGGTAGGTTTCGCGCTGGTGTCGAGAACCACCAACCTCCATTCAGTATGCCACCCGCCGCCCCATCTGACCCCCCCCCCCTCCCCTCTCCCCTCAGGGCAATGGTGGAAAAGTTAGGAAAACACAAGGCAACAGATGAAGACTTACGGAATAAGAGGACATGGCGAGAGGGTGTACACGGAGGAGCGAGGTAATTGTGGGAATGAGGCTGGGCAGAATGGTTGTGGCGGTGGGTGGATTACTTTCCTCCCCGCATTGCGCCGCTGCCTACCCGTTTCGAAGGTCCCTTTTATCCAATGGTTCTCAATTATCCAACCACCCACACCACACCCACAGCAGTGCTGTCGCCGGACGAGGAAGGTGGAAGAAGAGAAGGGGGAGGGGAAACACGGAAGCAAAGGTTCGTCGTGTTTGTTCCTGCGACCCGAGCGAAAGGTGATGGTTGGATAAACGTGATGGTTATTTGTAGGACGGAACCACCGACCCTCAAACGCTCACCAAACCAACCCCCCACCGCTACCTGCCCACCCACCGCCACCCGCCCACCGTAGGCATGTCCTTGGGCGACAGAAATGCTGGTGCGTATCAACGGAAGCGGTAAAATAAAAGCTTGCAGCTAGCAGCGGGGTTGAGGGGGAAGGGTGAGGGCGAAAAAAACCCGAGTGGGATCAGTAGATGAAAAGAGAGAAAGAGAGAGGGGGGGAGAAAATTGTGGTGGCTTGAGCCGGGATTTGAACGGAAGCGAGAGCGAGATACAGCAACGCAGAAGAGTGGAAAATAAAGGACAGCGCAACGTGAATACCATCACGTTAGCAATTGGATCAACCGGGCTGTGGCTGGGGGCGGGTATGGGTCGGTGGGTGGAACAGACACAGGAGGATAGAATTCATTACGAAAAGCCACCCTCTATCCCAATTCCCCTTGGCTTCTGCCCTGCCGCGCGCGCCCTTCATTCGTTTTCATTTTTTTCCGTTCCGGCCGACCGAAGCAGTCGTTACAGCAACCACACCCCTCCTCCTGTATGTGCTGCCACCGGGGGGACGGGAGACGACACACAGAAGGAAGAAAATCAAATATGAGCGCACACAAAAAAAGCAGGAAAAGAACGAACAAAAAAAAACAGCAACAAACACACGAACGAACGAGCCGTGGAAATCCGTGGAAAAGTCGAACGGTTTTTTGCGCCCACCGAAACGGCACTAGGGGGGGAAGGGAGGAGAAAACGGGAGCAGAAATGAAAACAAGGTGGTTCGTTGAGTGAGTTTTCCCTCGATCGTTTTTGCTGTGTCTTTTTTTCCTCCCCTTGTCCCCAGTTGTTTTGTTTGCTGTTGCTACTGCTGTTGGCTTACATTCTCGTTCTCGTTCTTGTCGCTTTCGCTGCCATCCCTGATAATGCTCCTCTCTTCCTGCACTCGCTCACTCATACATCACATGCTCATGCAAACGTGCGGCGGATAACGGGCGCGTTTTACCCGATGGTTTACCGCGGGACGAGGGGGTGAGGAGAGGGAGGGAAAAGGGACACAAAATCCCGCACAAAAGCGCAGAAGGGCGCGAAGGGAAACCCAGCTCACTCTCTCTCTACAGTAGCTCAGAACGATAAGCTGCCGCTGGTTACCCATCCGCGGACGCGAACATCATGAGCGCGGTGAGGGCATTGTGTGTGTGTGTCCTTTCGCCACTTGCCGTGATGCGGCTTCGCACGGTTGTTTTTACAGCGATCTTCCTTTTTTTTACAAGAGTGACCCAAACCACCATCAACGCAGGAAAGGCGAGCGGGAATGAACGATAGCGACCACAGTGATGGAGCGACCTAGCAAAAGTGTGCAGCATAAAAAAAGAACATTCAACATTGGTCATAGAGCCGGTAAGAAGACTCCACTTCCACCCCCCTAAACAGCAGGGTTCGTTTGTTTTCTTTTATTCATCTCGGGATTTATTATCTCACCTTTCGCGGAATAAAGCATCCGGAGGATTTGTGCGCAAAGTTGACGGATGGTCCCAACGGTTTCCGACTGCTTTCTCGAAAATGTATTTACCTTTTTCGCTTTCCATTGTCACCCCCTCCCCTCACCCTCTCCTTCTCCAATTCCATACCCATTTTGCCAATTTTACACCTAACCTCCCGGTGTCGTGTTTGTTTGCAAATATTACATAGAACATGGTAATGAACATTCTGTTTTGTTCTTATTTGCAGCTTTCCCTGCCGTTCGGTTATGCGGTTGAATAAAATCGAGCAGTAGAGGAGAGGAAGCACAAGGCTTGGGAGGGGAAAGTACGTGCATTTTCTTCACTGTTTTTTATGCTGCTAAGATGCCTTGTTTTGTACAGGTTTACAATGTTAAACAATGTGGAAGAAAAGCCACAGCAAGGGCAATAACTAATCCGGGGCGGCACTTTTTATTCAGCTCCATGAGAAGAATGGCGGCACTGGCTATGGCCAGGGGTGCGAGCGCTGGGATGCCGTGAAATTTGTTTTCCTAGCAAGCTCCTCGCCAGGCGACGTTCCGCTTTCTTGATAATGAAATTTATTTAACAATTCGCTTCCTTCCTATTCTGATGTTGGTAAAGTTAGCGGAAAACAGTTTTTTTTCTTTGTTTTTCTTGTTTTATTTTCTCCCGAATGAACAACAAACGAACTGTTCAGTACTGTTAAAGGAATATTAAAATCACCGTAAAGTAGTGCAATTGGGATAGAGCAAAAGTAATTGTGGGAAGGACTATAGCACAGGTTGATTTAAATTAAGTTGAGAAGGAAGGAAAATACTAACTCCCTAAGGATATAATCAGTTGGAGGGAGTGTAATGCATTTTTACAGAAATTGATGTACGAGGACAGTCTAAAATAGTGATGTGCTCTCTGGAACATACTTATGACTTCGATCCGACTCCGGTTGCAGGGTTTTCCAGGAGTTCTCATAGCTGTGGGAAACTTTACTCTTCCTTACATGAAATGAACTTGTTGTAATGGGAATTGGACTCTCTAGCACCCTTGTTGGACAAATCCAACAGGAATTTCCAATGAGCCTGTCCAAAAAGGGTGCCATAGATTCGAATTTACAACATATGAAGCTCACTTCCAATAGGAAAGAGTCCAGGAAGTGTCCCACAACTATGAGAACCCCTGGAAAACCCTGTATTGTTGGTCCGGTTCAGACTCCTGCTAAACTGGAACCACTAGTTCCACCCCGAGTCGAAGTCTTCCGGAGTTGTCCAAAGTCGTCCGGAATCGAAGTCAGAGTCATCTGGAGTCGGAATCGCCCGCAGTGTTGGACCGGCATTTAATTTCGTTTAGTTTTTTTTTCCTTGGCATTGCGTGTGCACTTCGGCAGCTTGCGTTTATTTCTAAAAATAACTTGGCAACGATAGCAATGCATTGCGACAGTATCCTTAACTCCGGACGACTCCGACTCGGAACGATGCTGGAAGGACCGACCTTCCGAAGTTGGTTCCAAAATTTTCGTAGTCGGATCAGAGTCGACTCAGGATTTTTACCAACTTTATCCATCACTAATCCAAAAGCTGCTGGGCACAATGTAGCAGAAAACGATTGAGGAGTCATGCAAAGAAAAACTCCTATAGAGCTTTTATATTTCGTTATCCATTTGTTTTACAGGCACTATTTCACACTATTCAACTATAAAAAGCATGAGCAATATCTAAAAAATATAATAATTAAATGTACAAGATTACTGTTTCGACTAACATCGGCCAAACTATAAATAGCAAAACAACTTTCGCTACTTATCTACTCAATTGCAAACACGCCATAATCCTGTCTGCCTTGTAGCCTTTAGCTACTTTCGGTAAGCCTGCATGACGCGCGTGTATGGTAGCTTAATCTAAGCATTGCAATTCACAGCACAAAAGAATAGAGTCGGGGAATAGAAAAACGAACGCTTTCGCTTTATCATCCCTTCCTCGGATGTGCTCGAGTGCGATTGCTGCTTTAGAATTCTGATCGAAGGGGGGAGGAAGAAAAAGCGGAAAATAAAAACATCAGATTCGACTTTCTCCTTCCGTGCTCTCGGGAGGCAGAGACACAGACAGAATGTTTGTACGATTTTCTTACTCGGTGGTAAGCCTTATGGAAAAAAGATCATCCATGCCCGAGCGTCTCTAAGCCCTCCAAATGCACGTACATCGTGGTTTGTATGTGTGTGTGCGATTTGGTGGTGTGTTGTAAGTGTGTTACTTTCTTATCCGAAGCATTGGTATACTTTTTCGTAAGCTTTTTGTGTATTTTCTCCCCTTTTGCTGACGATGTTATGTTGCTCGCTTACCATGGCACACACACACACACACACAAAACACGAGAGTGAGCGTTCGTTGCAATACATCTACCCCCTCTCCCTCTCTCCCCCTTCCATATCTTCGTATTTCTCTTCACTTCTGCTGGAACGGAACTGAGCATCGTTTCAAGAGTTTATTTTCCCGTCCCTTCCAGCACGGCGGCGCGGCACGGGAAGCAAAAATCCGTAAAAGACACACCACGGTATGATGAATGCGACAGCGCCCGAAACCATTTGGATGGCCCGAACGAAGGGCTGAAGAAGGGCGCCACGAACTGAGGGTAATTGGTGTAAGAAAGCTCCGGAAAACACTCCGACGCGGTGAAGGCAGACGTTGGCGAACGGCTCGGTAGATGATTCAAGCCATCCTTTCCGCTGGGGTGAAACTGTTGGAGCGCCGGGAGTGCTGCAGAAAAGTGAAACATGGCAACCTTGCCACCACTCGCTCCAGCCCGGCATCATTCCACTGCCTTCCGACGACCGGGGTCGAAGCGCACGGGAGGAGCAAAAAATCTTGGTTTATGAAAAAGGACGAGCGTTGAGGGGGTTGGGGGGGGGGGGGGCAGGGTAGCGCGTCAGAGTACGATGAAAAATTTTCCTTTTGTGATGGTTTTCCACAAACAACCGCCCGCACTTGATTCATTCCCCCCCCATCCACCCAAGACCAAGGCACGTTCTTCGGGTTTCCCGTCGTTTGGGGTTGTCTTTTCAGCAATCTTCTTCACCCGGCAGCCAACAACAAGCAGAAGAAGCCACCAACCTATGAGCAGCCTTCTTGTGTCATTTATTCAACAATTTCGCAGCCTCGTGTTGCCACCACCACTGCCACACCATCACCAACCGCACTGAAAACGATTCACTCAAACCCTCTCTCTCTCTCTCTCTCTCTCTCTTCTTCCTTATTTCTTGGGAAGCAAATTCTTCATCCCTCGAGAGCACTTTCCACTTTTAAAACTGGTAAAGGATCGGATTGCTGCGAAGGATTGCACTCGGCGTGTGTGTGTGTGTGGGGAGGGGGTTGGGAGGAGGGATGAAGTGTGATGAAAGTCGGACGGGACACCTTCTCTCCCTCACTCTCTGTGAGGGCTTTTGCTTCACATCCTTGCTTGGTAGTGGAGGAAAACAACATCCTTCATCCCGGCACGCTCTCTCTCTCTCTTTCTCTGTTCGGCGTTGTGTTGTAGTGGGATGCAGCAGGGCGGTGCGGCGGCAGCGGTGGTATTCTATTATAATATTGTCATCCTCTCGTTTTTATATTCCTGCCAACTTTTACCTCTCCCAAGTCACCTCACTCAAACACCTCCACACCCTTGGGTCACCATCTGATGGGAGGGGAAGCGCGGAAAAGGTGCCCCAAGGCCCATAACTTTTTCCACCGCTCGCTTTTATCATTTTCACGCGACTTGTGACTTCTTTCATCTGCGAAAATACCACCCATCCGGATGAAACGCAAGAGTGGGGGGGGAGGTAAGTAAGAGGGTGCATGGCGCGTAGAAAACTCGGCGCTGGAAAAATGACACCACTGGCAAATGAGAATATGGAGTGGAACAGCAGCAGCAGCAGCAGCAGCAGTTTCCTTACGGAGTTTTCTCGCTCTGTGTGTGTGTGTGCTCTTTTTTACTTTGTTCGTGAGCAAACAAGGGAAAATTGGAAGCCACCCCATTCTATGGTGGATGGGAAAGATGGTAGCGGTGGCGGGACGGTGGTTTCCATCGAGCGGAAAAGTTTTCAACCATCGCGCGCGCACTCTCTCTCTCTCTCTCTCACACCCTCTCGCTCGCTCGCTCTCGACGTCCCCAGGAGACGGAGGTTTTGGTAATCAGATTTATTTGAATAATTTCCTAGTGATTATACCTTTTAATTATACTGCCAGCTGCAGGATGCGACGGGCGAGCGAGCGGGTGTGGCACAAAACGGGCGCCTCAGAGAGGAGGCTCGTGCATTTACGTGCCGCGTTTCTTTTTGTTCTTGTGTCACTTAAAGACTTTGCTTGCTTGAAATGAATTCTCTTGGGTGGGATGATGGGTAGAGGTGCGGCAAACGGGTACGGGGAGCGATTTTCTTGTGCATATTGAGCCTTTTTTTGGGCTTTTTCATCCACCATCCATTTATTCCACCCCTGCTTCGGCTCGCTCTCCACAACCATTAGTTGCTGCTTGAGGAAAAATGCTTTAGGTGAGCATTTTTCACAGTTTCTTTGCGATGTTTCACCTCGCATGAGGCTGCACACTTTGCTCCCAAAAACACGCTGCGAGGGACAAAACGATTCGTCATTGTTTTTAATTGATTCGTCGCGTTCTAATTGATTTGTTAAGGAAACTTTCCAATCTTGAAGCTCGTTCAATTTTTATTGAGTCTCATAAATCTTATGCTTCATTAGATAATCAGCCTCTAGTTGAGGTGGTGGTATGTGCGTGGTTGCGTTTTGCAAGCTAATCGTATCGATCCATCATTTAAAACCATCAGCCCGTGCCGGATGAAAAGGAATGTGGCGCAGTTTCACCCGATTCAGCTAACCCAGCTAATTGGACGAACCAAATCTGTTTCGCTTTACACTGTCGCCATCAACCCAACGCACACACACACACACCCACACAAACTGACCATACATTTTCCCGCCCTACGGCTGCCAATTGATTGCAAAACGCCGGAAACTACGCAGCTCGAAATCCCATCCGGCAGTAAACGACATTTGCAAACGGACGGCGCGCGTTTCGCTCGTGGCCATCGGGGAGGGGGAGAGTCGGTTGACGACACAAACAGGGACGCTGGAGGCGGGGTTCCGGCGATGGAAACTGTTCCACCGCAACGAACACATTTGACACGGGCTAACTAGTAAATGAACAAACTAATCGAATTACCATTTAGTCTTGTTTCGGCAATGATTCCTTCCGACCGCGTGTCGCATCCCGGAGCAGACCTTCCCCTTGTGCTCGTGGAGCGCACATCCCTTGATATACCACCACACTGGGCTGGCTGTGCTATTCCTCCCCAACCCTGCCCGCCCCTCTTCCGCTCGTCGCCTAATCTGATTCCGTGTATAATATGATTATTATTGCTGTCTACAACAAACTGCCACCTCCACCGCCATTACCAACCAAACGCCACGCGGCTTTCATAACTTTGTGCGGTGGTCCTGGGAGATGGGGGACGATGGGTGGCCCTGTAAATCTGCTCTCCCTTTCTGTCTCGTGTACAGGGAATCCCGCATATCCCTGCGGGGAAAGAAAGGAAAAACGGTGTAGCAGCAAGGCAAAAGAAATTTGCAAGTGAAACACTCTTTCCACACACACACACAAACACATTTTTGCGGCTCGTCGCCTGCGAAAGGCATAAAACTTTGTCCGAGAGCTGGCGTCGGAATATTTGCCGTATAATGTACGCCCGGCCACACGCCTCCTCCCCCGGCAGTGGATCCCTCTCCTTCGTCACACAATATTCATTCCATTTGCAACGTGCCGCGCACACCACACGGCCCATGGGACTCTATGGTCCCTCGCCTCTGCTTCCCTTTTGTGCCCTTCCCCTTGCGGCCTGAAATGTCTGAAGTTTGTCTGAACCGAATGAAAACTGCTCGACGGATGCCGGAACTCAACCGTAGGGAGGAGGCGACTCGAGCCGACCCACAAGAGACGAGAGAGGCAACGCTTCGTTGAGCGGTTGACGACTTCCTTGAGTTGATTATTATTCCAGTTTACAACTTCGCTCGAGCACGCTTCACACCCCACGACCGCGCCAGGATGCGGCCCGAAGACTCAGGCGGGGGTTTTGGGGATGTTTTCTCGGTGTCTTCGCCACAGCATTTCATCTGCTCGCTCGCACTCTCGCTCTTTCTAGTTAGTAGGGATCCGCCACCGTCCCTTTCTTCGGGAAACATTTTCTACTTTGTGCACTTCGATGCTCTCGATAAGAGTGGTAGGTAGGTTAGCGCGGGCGGACTGGCATGGGACACGGATGGCAATGTGTTGGCAGCAGCAGCAGCAGCAGGGCAACATAAACATCTTTCCCAACCGTAAACCGTGGCGGCGCAGGCATCTTAGGCACGAAGAAAGTAAGGCAATGAAATCAAGCACTTCCGCTTCCGTGCTAAATTGTTGGCAAAGGAATGGAGCACCCAGTGCGGCGGTCTACAGCAGCGCCAGCGAGTTTTCCCTTGCGCTGCGGGGGTTTGGGAGGAAAATGCTACTTTCCTTCCGCCACCACCGGTCGTGCACCAAGCGCTCGCAAGACAAAAGCGACAACAGAGCGACCACGGACAATAAGGGTGCTGTGTGCGTGTTTCGGTGCAAAACGAGAATGCTAAGAGAATTATAATCGAGTTTGGGTTTGTGGGGTTCGTAGCGCAGCACGGGGGTTGCGCGGGGATTTATGTTTTTCCTTCGACAGCGCACACTGGCGCACAAGGAATGGCGGCGTTATGTCCTTTGCCGCCCATGCGTCACCACACACTGTCACAACGAAATCAAGCATTGCCGGACAGAGGGGAAGCAGGGTGTTGGTGGTTGTATCGCGAGACCTCACGCTACGCCTAACGAGCACATCCTTTCTGGAGTGAGGTTGATTTGTCCCCTTGCCAGAGGATGGTGGGTAAGGTATTTGGGAAACATATATTTTAAATTCGATTCAGCTGTTTTTGATAATTTATTTTTATCTGTTGAAGAGAAATTTCCAAAGAAATTGGAGGAACATTGATCTTCAAACAAGCACATGAATAATGGACTGTTAATTAACTGAAACCTCTTGCTCCACACTTATGTAGCACTAACGAAGCATACATGTAAACCGCACAGGTCTCTCACACATTTGGTGAACGTTACGCGCGCGGAGCAAGGAAAAACACTCATAATTAAGTAAACTCGATGGCTTATTCCCATCGCTGCACCCGCTGCCGGTCTAAAGCTTCATCCAAAGTTATGATGTAGTAGGGAACGGGATCTTAAATGGAAAAGAACTTTTCCATCCTCCCCCAATCCTGTCTCTTTCGCCTGCTTCCTCCTTTGTACACTCACGAGAGATCATAAATGTCATCAGCGATTGCCCTCTCTCTCGGTGTGATAATTTCGTGGCTTCGCTGTTCATGAACAGCGTCGTTTTCTACCAACCCGTCATCCGCACCCACCCTTCCACCCCATTCAATTATACACACACGCGCGCGCAACGTGTAGGCGCCAACCGTAGCGGAGAAAGCCACTCGCAGCCATACTGTGTGTGTGTGTGTGTGTGTGTACGCTTCACAAACATCCTGCTGGATATAACAAAAATAAAGAAGGACCCGAACAGGGACAGCGAGGACGAAAGCCACTTTGCGAAAGCCAGTTGAAGGGTTCTTGTGCCAAGGTTTTATGAGGCTCCCCTGGCGACCCCGAAGCTGGCGCCTCCCAACCCGCTGTGCTGTGCTCGTGGAAGCTGTTATTACTGTTATTTTAATTTAATAACTTTCAACTCAAGCTCAGCTCATCGTCTATTCATCACCGTGCTCGTGGATGATTTCTTTCGCTTCGTTTGACTGCTCACAATTAGGGCTTTCTGGCAGAGGGTTAACGTATTGCGCGTGGCACCGCATCCGTGGATCAGAAACCGTTCAATTTCAGACACGGAATGTTACACTAAGTGGAATCTTGTGAGTGTTACACTTCTGGGCTTCTGTAACAACTCGTACTAGCGTAAAGTGTGCATGCGCCACTTACCTGTTTGTGCATCTCTACGTTCAATCCATAGGACATCTCGTAGTACTGAAAAGAGAAGAAAAAATGATGAATGATTATTATGTAAAAAAATTCAAGACATAAAAAAGTAAGGAAATTTCTTCCATCAATGATATATCAACTTATCAAATAATTAAGAAAATTCTGTATTCCTTTGTTCAACTATTCTAGCCATATGCAATGATTCGCGAACTCATTACTTGACATCAACGCTTCACGTACGGCATACGATGCATAATACACAACGACGATCATTTGTGGTCGTCGCCTCGACGTGTGGGGGGGGGGGGGGGAGGGGATGCAATTAAATACCTTCACGATTTGCCACATCGCCACATAGGCGGGCAAACATCCACACACCGGACGTAGCACAGCTTTCATATAAAAGCTGATAATGACTGTTATTTTTATCCGACGTACATGAGTGCGCGACTGACCACTCGAACGGACCGGATCGGATGCCAGGATGCAGGTGGCAGGTGGTAGAAAACCGAGTGTCTAATTGCACCTTTTGCTGAAGTCCCGGCACGACTGTATGGTCTCCTTCTCTCGCCTGCTGCCGTGCCCGAGGACAGAAAGTCAGCAAACTAACAGCCGTCTGGCATGCTCATTCCGTAACATCAACCACACTAGTTGTGTGGTGAGAAAGAGAGGGGAGTCAGAGAGAGAGAGATGGGAAGAGAGGTCGAGGATCGGTTCGCTATATGCTTGCCCTGGCCCATCTGCATCGTGAAGGTGGAAGAGTTTACTCGAGTCAGGCACCTGGTCGGGCACCGAAAGGACGATAGATGGATTGGTATCCAGCCACTACCTACTACTACTACGCTGCCCGATTGTCCCACCAGCACACAGTCCCACTCCTTTTCCTCATGCAGCGAGAGGGAGGGAGGGTGGAGAAAATTGCATTTAATTTTCCAAATATTTTATTTATAACCAGCTTCATTGCGCTCGTACCTTCGAAACCCCCGTTGCTGCACCGCAGCAGCGACTTCCGGTGGTTCCAGCAAAGGCGCACACATACACACCCCTAAAATGAGGAGGTGGGAATGCGACGGTCAACCAAATGGGAATGCAAATGGAGGATAAACACCGGAGCAAATCGAAGTGGAATTGAAAGCTGATAGGCGTCCCTCATGCCGGCAAATGTATGTGGCGCTGTATTTGTGTGTATGAGAGTGTATGAGACTGTGTACAACAGTTCATATTGCGATCCGTGCACCTTATAGAGCAGAAGAGAGTGCGATTTGTGCGAATGATGATAATAATTTCACAATCATTTCGCTTCGATTTCCACTTCCGATTGGCACATACAGGCGCGGGTGGCCGCAAAATCCTTTCCTCTTCAGGCCCACACACGGTGCATACGTGAATGCATGTTTGAATATTTGCTAGAACTGCATTTATGCAGCTTGCATCAGAACGACGATAGTGGGGGGTTGAGCAGGAACGCACAGATCGAAACATGAAAGATGAATGTACAAATTCTGCACCGTTGCCCCAAAACTGTGTGCATCCGAGTTGCCCGCACCGTTCGAGAGGATTTTTGAGGTTCCGTCGGACGAAAGTGATCCCGAGCGGCTGCTCCTTCCACACATCATCACCACCTTACCGTTTCCTCCCGCAAAACGAATCACATCATCCGGATCGGAAAAGATGTCGATAAATTCGACAAGTGAGGTCTCGCACACAGCGCACAAGCGCGAGTGTCGATCCAATCAAATAGGGATGAATTTTATGCACGAACCTCTCTGCCCGAACCGTGTTGCGGTGGAAACGGGCAACCCACAGACCGGGCGCGAGCCAGTGACGGATAGGCACGGACCAATATTTGAGTACATTTCGTGCAAACTTTGCCGACACACAAACACACGCAGACGGGTGAAATTTACAATTTCCCAGAATTTATCCATGCCGTTACTTGGCGCTGCGTCATGCGCTTCCACCGCGTTTCCTGCTCTATTGGGGCAACACCACCACCGCCAGCCACGCATCGGGCACATCATCATCATCGATCAACGAGTTTTCCGCTAACCCCCCCCCCCCCCCCCCCCCCTGCTGGCCACCCAGAGGAGCACAGCAGATCGACAACCAGGCGCAAACACACAGACGACGATGATGTACACCGTGAGGAACACGCGGGTGGCGGTGCCGCATCGAATAAATAATATTCAAAATTATTCCTATCGCTCTGAATGCGAATTTGATTGGATTTGATTGCGCAGCGCCTTGTCATACGGCAATTCCCCGTGACGCCTTCCCTTTTCCCTTGCCCCTTCATTTTGGGATGATTTCGTTTGTATTTCCGTTTGCTGTTCCGCACCATCCCTCGCTGCTCGAGTGACAATTGTGTATGCAGAGATTTTATCGTTAAGATATCTTGCTCTCATTGAGAGGTAACCACGAAAAGCTTCTTTTGCTTTATTTAGCTTGAAAAACGAAGAAGAAAACGTAAGTATTTACACATCTGGATTTCCAACATCATCTACGCCATCTTTCATTAATAATCCACGGATGCGTCTTGCACGATCAATTAGCCATCCGGCAAGCACCCAGACTCGCAGTACCTAATCAAACACGTGTTTAAAATTCGTGTAGATTCGTTTGGGATTTAGTTCTATAAGCCTAACAAGGCAAATGCAAGCTCCGATGCAAATGCAGTAATCGCGATACTTAGGAGTAGTTACTAATATATAGTAAGTATTTGTCACTTTCAATACAGAGATGATCAAACAAAAGTCTCCAGTGTAAAGATTTTGTTTTGCCTTCAAAAGCTTCTAAAATTTCGGTTTTAATATTCAATGAACTCATAATGGAAAAATAAATTACGAGAAAACTAACAGTGTATAAGGTCTGCTAAATTGCGTATTCTTATTTATCTGTATAGAAAATAGAATTTTAAACGTTTAGTTAATCTTTTGGATTATTTTATAATGTATAAAGATCCCTTCTGTTCCAGCAAACTGTAACATAACAATAGATGATCGAAATACAAACTAAAGAGATTATATTAGGTTGAACAAACATTGAAATATGCTAAACATTTACATTTCATTTCAATCGATTTTTAGTTATTCAAATAAACTACGTTACATGTTTGTAAAAATTGTTCTGAATATTGCTTTTACTAAACAAAATAAGGATGTGATTATAGAATACGCAATACAAGCCTTGTTTTTCTTTGTAATGTGTAATATTTAATAATGCAAATGATAGTACAGGTATTCCCCGATATACGCTATTAATGCGGACCGCAGGCGATAACGTATCTCGAATATTAGCGCAAGTCGAATTTCGAGGTTTTCAGTCAAATTATAGCTAATTTTCGATAATTTAGCTTGAAGTGGTAGGTTTTAGCCACTATATTAGTTATTTCATCTGATTTCAACTAAAGGTTACAGTTATGTATCTTGTAAAATGGATGTTAAAAGTCCACCAAAAGGGAAATTGTTTTGTATTTGACATTTGATGTGTCAAATCAGTATAATTTGCTCAAAGAACTGTCAAATAAAGAAAATCACGTATATCGAGTATGTCGTATATCGGGGAATGCCTGTACAGCCCTGTTTTCATTTTTTTTTATTCAGGAGTAACGGTCCAATCTGTTTTCATTTAATACACAACAAAATTAATCTAATGCATTAAAATCTAATACAAGGAGCAGCACAAAAATTCTCTGAATACAGAGCGCGATACTAAAGGTGCGCCCTGCAATCAACATCTTTCCTTTCTACGGTGGTACCCCTTCCCGCAGCGTCGACTTTATTTGGCAAATGCAAAGAGGGTCGCCCAAGAGAGATCGGATTGCAGCGATAAATTTATAATTAATACTGTATAAATACGCAACACTGAGCATGCCACTACCATGCGAGAATCCTGTTCATCCATACACACCCACACAAACCCTTTTCCCACACGTATACTAGAAGGGTAGGGAAACAAAAGGAAAACCGCACGGCGACGAACGACGAACCACACCGTCAGGATTTTCACGCAAAACAAAAATCTCCCTCTGCAGAAACAAACGTATCCTTCCTCCTTCCCTCCTACAGCTAACCAGCAGCATCCGCAGACTAACGCCCGATCCTTCCGTGTGCAGTTGTGCTCTCCCTTCCCTTTGCCAGCCAGCTCCACAACTGCAATTCAAACGTGTTGTTGTTACGCCAACGAACCCGGTCCGGTGGTTCTCGTTGTGCACATGGTTTGCGTTGTGGCCATTGAGCCCCCTCCCCACCCACTACACGGTGGAAGATCGTCCCGCTTCCCAACTCTCCTCCTCCCCCGGACGTAAACGAATCCTTTGGCCAACGTTATGGAATTTGTTCAATCCGTAATCTGGCGACCCGACCTTTTGCTCCTATCACTTAGCACTCAGGGCACACCAAGCGGGGGAAAAGTGCGTACGACACACACACCCTAACTGGTGCTCCGATGCGCTATCTTTGTACACACACACAGAAAAAAAAGAGAGAAACCAACCCCGTTGGTGATATTGCGGGAAATGTTTTCCCAGGGTTCCCAAACCTTTACCGAACGACGAGAAACGGTTTCGCTCTAACGAACCCGCGCTCCCTCCTCGTGATGCGCACTGGCGCACAGAAGATACGCGAGAGGAAGGTCTGTGTGTGTGTGTTAGTGCGTGCTATGTGAAACTCACATACACACACACACGCGCATACACACAAAAGTGCCTTTCCTTCACTCTTTCCCCTACATGTCCCTCACACGTTCGCAATCGATTCTCGCGCGCCCAACGAAAACGTATTCCACGACTTCATGAACAGGAAGAGCCACGAACACACCCACCCGTCCAACCCCAGAGCCTCTACAGATCCTGTGGATTCGCAGATAGAGTGGAGAAAATTCCGATGCATCGGTGGCATATCGTTTCACAGCCCACAGTGCTCCCTCACCCCGGTCTGCGTTTTGAACGATGGACCAGGACAAAAAACCAAATGACAGTACGGCTCTCCACCATCTACACCACCACCCAAGCACACATCAGACGAACAGCAACATCAACAAACAGACAATCCTTCCGGTTTTCCGTGACATGGTACAAAAAAGCGGAAGGGCTGGCGAGCGCTCGGTGTAGCGCTTTCTAGAAAACTCATATTTTCACAAACGACTGCAGCGCGGGACGGCACAGGATAGTTGGGAAAAAAGCTTTCCCCCCATTCCATCACACCCGAGCTCCGGTCCCAGGGAACCAAGTACCAAATTTTCATTTCATTTACCATTTCAATCTCCACGCAGGGCCTGCCATTTCGCATTCGCAATGTTCGCACAAAACGAGATGGAAAGAGACACGATGCTTCACGTTCTTCCGTAGGCTTCAAGTCCTTTCCTGTTTTTGTTGCGTACCCCCGCTTAACATGAGGCCCGGCCCTGGTTCCCTAATCCAGGGTGTTTTTTTGTTGCCTGTTGTTGATGGTGCTCCCACGCTCCCTCGTGTACAATGGGCAATGGGCTACACACCAATGGCGAGATCACGGACACGCACAGGGAAAGAGATTCTGTGAGGCTCGCACAGATGTGCGGCTAGATGCGTTTCGAGCCCATCGTCCTCGCGCTATCGTCAGTAGCATAAAGGCTGAAGATTCAAACGGATGGATACCGACGCACGAGGGGAAGGATGGATTCGCCATCTATTGCCTTTTCCCCTGCCCGTTCGGTTCGCCCGATGATAGAGTTCGTATTTTATGCTGCTCTAACCTCTAACCTCCATCCACCGTGTACACACGACGCATGTGATCCCGTTGCCGTTGTAGCACACTCTCTTCTCTCGTTGCCTGCCTGACCTGCTTCATCCACCAGCCGCTATGGAGCGATGGAGGACGGCGCACAGCGAGCCGTGGTTTCGAGGCGGTTGTGGCAGTGTCCTTTGCCTCGTTTGAGCGCTGGGCCAGGGCTGGGTTGTGCTCGAGAAACATTTCGCCCACAGTGTGCCGTCGCAGGCTGATGAAATTGCACCAATAAGAGCGCGGATCGAACGACGCGGACCGTACACACCGTACCACCGTCGATGCTTATATCATGTGGCAGCAGGAAGTGCACTCTGTTCGAACGCATCATCCAACGCGCGCGCGTGTGGGCTGGCTGTAGAGCAAGCGAATGGCAGCCCGGTGGCACCACAACCAAGATGCATATCATGGAACATTGGAACCGTGAAGCCGTGGTCGGTATATTACGCACTATGGAATGCGCGAATGCGATTTCCTCCGATGGGAGGGGATGGTGAAAAATGCTCGGCACACGTGAGACGGGCAAGGGGGAGCACAGATACCCGCCCTTCCAGCGCACGCATCGCTCCACCATGCGTTGTGTTAGTTTATGTATCAGCCGGGACCGAGCTCTGGGCGTACATGCGAGCGCATACCATCATCATGTCTCGGTTTGGGCTGGTATGGTCGCAGTGAAATGCAATCGAATCTGAGAGTTTGTGAGTGGTTCACGCAAAATCAAAAAGAAAACAACAGAAACAAAAAAAAATGCCATCAAATGAAGGATTTAACAGCCAGATGCTAAGGGGAAACACCGAGAACCAGCACGAGCAGCAGGATCAAAATTCCAATCAGCTCGAAATGGGCGAGAAGTTTGTTTTTCCCCATTTTTTGTACATTGAATTGATAACACCGAAAACAATCTATGCGAAGTACAACGAAGGAACGGGACCGTGGAACTACAGAGCTGTCGCATAACTTGCACATCAAACTGATTTCGGTGACTTGTGTAGAGGGAAGTTTACGCATCAACAGTTCTGTACATTCCGGTGTTGCTTTATTACTGGCAAAAATCTCGTTCTACTAGTGAAACTACGACATCTTGTCCGCCTGTCCTACATGTTTTGCAGCATCATAAAGAATGAGTAAATCTTTTTGTGAATCTGAAACGAAATCGTACATTGTCTTGCATTAATTTCATTCATCTGCTGCCGTCTGCCATTCCTACACAACGCATACAAACCGCCAGAAACAGGTTCATATTGATAACGGCGAACCGACCACACGTCAGTTGTTTAGGTTGCTGCGCACTTTTCAGCACGTACTTGAACATGCCCTGTTCCGGTAGGTCCATCTCGGGCCAGGCTATATCGTACAGCTGATCCTTGAACTGATCGCTTTTCAGCTCAATCAGCGTCCCCAAGGAGCATAGGATAAGCATCTGCATCACTGCAATCGGTAGTATGAACAATCCTGGCAACCAAAAGTTCTGAAATACAAACGCCAGTGAGGATGTGATTGTCCACACAAAGGAAATGGAGTGTCTCGAGACCAACATACACGATGCAGTTCGTTCAACGTCAGCGCAACCTGCAGCGAGTTGCACAGAAACTCCACGAACGATTGCAGCTGATAAAAGCGCTCAATGTGTGTAATGTAGCTGTAAAATAAGATGCCAGCATTAATATTTTGCTTTTTTTTTTGGAAACCCTCGATCCGGTTGCATACTTTGTAGACTCTTGCTGAAGCTGAATGATCTTCACCAACTGATCGCGCACGGTCAGCTTCAGGTTGTTGGAGCTTCGAATCCTTTCATCCAACTGCTTCAACCGCTCAATCAGCAGCTCGTACTGCAGGCAAATGTTAAACACAAACGCAAAGTATATGTTCTGGGACGGAATCAGCCCAAAAGGACCTGTGTACATGTACGCCAGCTGCACGACGAGTGTGCACCAAAACCCGAAATCATCCGTTTCAGCAGTAAAGGGTAGCACGATCCCTAGCGGCAAGTAACGCTCGCCACGCAGTAGATATAGTGCAAAGGGCATCAGCGTAAGCACTACCACGCTCAGCACAAAGCAGACGGTGTACAGTTGCACACTTTTGCAGAACAGGTCGGTGTACTTCGCAAGAACATTGCATTCCGCCGGATTCGATCCGTTGGCACGTTGGTACATCTCCTCGGCGATCTGAATCGAGCGGTAGCAACCGGCCGGATTGCTGATCGCTACCGCCAACCGTGTCACACCGATGATGCCATAGAAGAGGACCACAATGCTCAGCACAGCCTGACCCATATTGCCCCTGGCTTGGACCGCACTGTACAGCGACAGCAAGACGAAGGAGCAGGCCATAAAGCAGATCGGCACGATGCGGTAAGACACTCGCTCTTTGCCGAGATACATGTAGCATCCGAACAGGGCCAGTACACGGTTTTGCCAAGCTACCATCGCTTGGAAGCGTTCCAGCGAATGTTGCTTTCCGATATGGGTTTCCATTTTTCAGGCACTTGAGATGTTTCTCGCTGCAATGGTGATCGAGTACTGGCTTGGGCCGAGGGAAAGCCAAAGAATTTTAAACCGACCCGTTCCAATTACTACCGAGACGGAGGTTCAAACGGATTCGCTTATTGCATAAGTGTGATTGCTTGGTTCAATTAAGGAAGTTCGTTTCGAATTCTAGAAATGCAAAATCGGTACATCGTACTAATTAAGGCTAGTACTATCATAAAACATTCATTCATATTTATTGCCTTTGAGTTTTAATTGGCATGATTATACAGGTGTGTGGAGTATTACACAATAAAGGATGCTTTACTATAACATTACCTTGAAACCTATTTAAATGAAAGATTTATTAAAACTATGCATAAACATGAGACATTTGAGATTTGGAAATGTTTAAACATTTGGTAACGATTACACAATAAATAAAATCTTAATATGACACAGTACATTTACACACCGCCAGATGGTGTTATTTGAACTGGTCGTTATTTGGATCGTCCCTTTCTCAATACAAAAACGAATCCTCGGGAAGAAAACCATCAGGCAATAATATTAATATCTTTATGAGATCTGTTTATTTTTTCTCAAAACACGCACCAAAAGAAAAGGTATTTTCTGTGCAAAGTGTTTATACCATTATTCGCACTGTATCTAATCACACTGGGAAAGAATCAAGCTTGTAGTTTCTTCAACAATCCCTTATCCGTTGTTCTCATCTAAATCCTACCTGTTTTATATTGTATGCCTCTCTCTCTATGTATCGCACTCCATCTGTCTGACACTTTCACCTCGCACATATAGTAGCGTGAAAAATGCCACATATACTTGTTACCACCGCATGTTTATGCAGCAACCAACCACAAAAGAAAGGTGAACTCATCCTATAAACCCTCCGTCGTTGTACGATAGTCAGTAAAAAGGCTATATTACGAGTAGCAGACTCACAACGAACGCTACACTCTTCGAAGATACCATCTGCAATAGATGAGAGGCTGGGCGCTTCCATCGGCTGCTGATATGTACGCATTATTTTATGGAATGTACAGAGACGCTGCAGTAAAGAATACTAAAACCAGCAAATACAGCCTACGGTACAATGAGTATCAAGGGCAAAATAATTAAGACCAGACACCTTCATTCCACTCCATTTCGGCTTTTTGCAACTCGGATGTATGGGAGGGTTTTATTATTTTTATTTAGTTAAACGAATACAGCAAAACTGTGTGTACGTCAGAAGGAGGTTAACCTAGATGTAATTGTTTACCTTACACCATTCATTTCCTGTATATTATTTAAACTTGATTTGCTTTGCTTATTCCAACAGCTATATTTATGCGCTGTGCTGTCTGAAAAAATACAATAATGAAACGATTCATTTCTCTTCCCCAACGACACTCTCTGCCCGGGTGTACAGTAATGGCGGTGTGAAAATCTCGTAAAATAATAATAGCCGTACCAGTTCCGCTTTTCTTGCTACCGCCAAACTAACCAACTCAACGCAGAAGGTCGCAAAAGGTTTTGACTCGCGTTGAGAAAACGTCTCCATTCGTTCGCCAGCTTTCACGTCAGTGGTGCGCCGTCGGATGAACGCGAGGAGGTCAAAATGTTCACCGTCATTTTCATCACTTACAACCACTTCCGGAACGGGACCGGGAGGACGACCGGGACTCGATGGTCTACTATGGTGGAGATTTTCCCCGTAGAGTAGAATATTAAAGACCCGTCATCGAAAGTCGACGTGCCCTTCTCATCTAGAGTACCTTTTTTGAACCGACGCTCGAGTTGCAGCGAGGGCATAGGCCATGACTACCTCACCTCGTACGCCACCGCAGCAGAGACTTGAAGATGACGGCGCTGAGAACGATCCATAACGGGTGGGTGTTATGCTTAAATTTGCATAAAGAATAAAATTATTGCTACTACCCCCCATCGAACGGTACACACGAACCACCGCCGCTAGTGGGATGGCCACGAACACGAGCGGTCCATGATCACGGCACCCGACCGGTGGGGCCATTTCGCGTTTTCTAAAGTTTTATGTTTCTATCAGGTTCGCTACTACCAGCCACAGCCCGGTGTGTGAGTACTGTGTGCGTCAATTTGCATTGCCCACTAGTCGCGTTGAAATGGTTGGCTGGCTGACTGACACTGACACACCCACCCCTGCAGCACCCCTGAGCGAGGAAATTGAGCGAATGACATAATGGGGAATATGTTGCAAAAAGAATGTATGAAACGTATGATGAATTTCTCCCGCCGGGCATAATAAAGTTATTATGAATTATTATCGCTTTGAGTTAAAAATGAAAATAAAGTGTCAAGCTTTGAGTAAAAGGGCGAGACACGTGAAATGCACCGGAAGACGACAGAAAGTAAGGTTTGTTGGGTGTTTTAAATTGCTATAAAAATTCAAAAACCCATTTTTATGTTCAAAATTTAAAATCCATTTTTAGAGTAAAACATGCGAGCAATTTTATATTTTTATATTAACAACAGAAACAAATACGAAAAAAATAACGAAATAAAAAAATGATAGTAATGCATTGTTGAACAAGCATAATATTCTATGCAAATAGCCCATGAATGGTAACGATGCTTCAGGCAAACATTCAAAAGCTTCCCTCTTCCTCTCCACATAGCACTGCAGCAGCAGCTGTTTCTAGGTGAATGGAATGCAAAGATGCACAATTTCGTATCATTTTCCCAATAACCTCTTCCTACTGGCTGGCTGTCATCGATCGTTCTCGCTTCAGTTCGTGCTGCAACCATATGCGCGCTCAATCCTCAAGCCAGCATTTGAGGAAGGGACGAAGAGTAAACGAAACAACAAACGAACAGTAAAATATATGAATTCTGTATGAATCTACAACTTATCTCCATTTGCATACATCACGTCTCGCTACACACCCCCATCCCGCCTGCTCCCTACGGAGCCAATAAAAGACTACCACCACCACATACCACATATGTTGCTTTCCTTTCTTTTTTTCAATTTCATCCTCCGATGGGTAGTAAATATCGGTATTCACATCCTAACAGTTATCCTTCCTATCAAGTGAACTTGAAAAGGGCAGGTTAAAGTATGCTGGCCACCATTCACAGCCAGACGACGGAAGCTTACGATCTCTGCTCCGTTTACATTTTGGATGCAGCAATTTTTTTATTTGATTTCATGATTTATGAGTATGAATTGGCAAGCCTTTTCTGGGCACTCAAGTGGCCAGAGCGAGCATTATTAATGGAAATTGTCGGTTTGCATCCAAACACTGAAGTTAAAAATTCATTACGAACAAATTTGCCCCAGTGCGCAATCCTGTCTTATTCTCACCTTCACCTTCAGCACACACACACACGTGCAAACAATTAGGCAGCATATTTTGCGGTACTTACACCGCCTGCCATCCCCCCTCTTTTCCCATTAACGTCCACTTCTTACGGACTGGTAAAGCGAGACGCATCAAGCTTCCAAAACAACACACAGAAACACGCAAAGGCAACATGTGCTCTTGGTAGTAAATTTACACCGACCCGTGCACCCGTGCTTCCTCCTATTGCCCCGTCTACTACTGCACTGGAGCTACTGCTGCTGATTAGAAGCCAATAGATGGTATGCCTGCATAATGTGGCGAAACGCTGGGAGATGGCTTGCGCGGCGCACAAGTGGTACGACGATGATGCCCTAACCCACTTATCACGAAACAAGCTGGCTCGCTTCTATGAAGTGGCTTCTGACCGATGATGCTCTGCAACCGGCGGTAGTATCACTTCTTACTACCGAGTGCGAGATAGAGAGGGAGATAGAGAGACCTAGCTGACCTTCCTTGATCGTTCCGGCATAACCTTGGTTAGCCGCAGATGGTCGAGAGGTGCAATCCCAGGCACTAGCCTCACGCCACCTACGCTGCTACGAAGCGCCACAGTGCCCCCGAGGAAACTAATTTCTTCCGAAAGATTCACTAAAGTGTGCCTGGGTGCTGACTCCTGGGTTCGGGCACCGCGGAAAGAAAGGGCAAAAGAATCTACAAGCACCTTTCCTACCCACTTTCGTAGCTCGCAGCGTGCATCCTTCCCAGACACCCAGAAGCAGATATGCTGAAACATTTCGTACTCTCGGCGCACGAAACGAACCAGTTTTCCACGTACGAGTGTGTGCGCGCTGCCTACTACACCCCAACCTGCTGCGCCATTCTGCTTCTCCAAAAAACCCGGAACAATTCTGAGTGGTTGCCTGGGTGCACCGGGTGCACTTAGAAACATCGGATGTGGTTTTGTGCCGGCAGTGTTCCCGAACAGTGTTCGCCTAGAGCTACAAGAGTTGTCTGACTGTGTGTCTGTCTGTCTGTGCCGTCCTTTCAACCGGTCCCTGTCGCCCCCCTAAAAGTCCGTGAGGTTGCGAGAAGCGGAATGCATCCTAAAATGCATTAATATACCGGAACACGTTGCTCTTACTTCCCCCTGCTGCTGTGTTACGTTGTAAGCGAACGGAGGATAGCAACAATCATCCATAGGAGAAGAATAGGAAAAAAATAAAACACTAACCCAACAGGGGGCGGTGCCATTGCATTCGAAACAGGCTAAGCGGTGTTAAGTATGGTGAAAAGGAAGTGCAACGAACTGGCTGGCAGGCGGCAGAGCTTGTGGAGCCGAGGCGGTTACTTCGTGTGGTTGTTGTTGCGGCTTCGAACCAGCAGCAGCTGAATGCATAATAGTCCCAACACACATGCATCCCTCCCCGTCCATGTATGGGTGGTTCAATTTTAGTTTTAAGTTTTTTTCCCCACCATGCTCTTTCCTTCTCTATCCCTGAGGGGTGTGTATGTGCTTCCACCAGTGCACGATGGAACACGGAAGCACGATGCATCCTAGGAAAAGTGGAATGTATGTTCATACACCACCGCCTCCGCTACCGCGCTCCATCGTCCGCTTTGGTCCGGAACTAATGGAAGGGAACATCCGGTAAGAATGTATCGTTCGATTAGATGCCGCTCCTGTGAGCTGATGTATCGAATAAAATGCAACATACGATCATCGATTTCACTGCTGTGTGCTGATAGGCGTATGTGTGTGTGTGTTGTGTACACAAGCATTTTGTTCTTCCTTTCCCTCATCCGCAAGGACGAAAAAGGGTAGTTGTAGTGTACAATGCTTAAAGTTACGATGTGTGAAAATGTTGCGGCTGGCCAACAGAACACCACTGCCGGAAACGAAAGGGAAGGAACGTGTGGTACGAGATTTGCTGGGGCTTTTGGATGAAGAGACGCTTTTGAAAAAAAAAAGGGGACACAATCTGTGGAAAAATATTTACAGTCTCTTTGCTCGTTCTCTCTCTCACTGCTGTTGCCTTTTCGCTAACTGGCACATCCCGTATGCTGGTTGCAATGATGCAATCCTCTTGGCGTACTAACGCCAACCCCATCTTCGTTCCTCCTTCTGTCGGCATGTGGGTTGGATCCCCGTGCGCCTTGATCCTTGATGCCGATGCCTGTCGGGTGTGTTCCGTTCTGTCGGTCGTTGGGAAACATGCAAGCAGAAACACAGCATGACACCATCGAGTGAACCATGCATCTAGTCTACACCATAACCATCATCATCGTCATCGGCGGCCACCGATGTAGCATCGGCATCATTACTGATCATTGCCAAAGAAGCAACGAGCGGGAGATGGTGCTCACATAGCCACCACCATCGAACACACAGAGAGTCGTTAGAAAAATGGGGTGAAAGCGAAGGATATGAAGTGCACCTCAAACACACATACACGTACATCGCTAGATACATCAACAGCTGAACCTTCACCTCGCATTTACCGAGATGCACACAAAAATTGCAGTTTCGTGAGAAGATGCAGACACACACACACACCCAACGTGGACCATTCGTTGCATCTGACACAAAGCCACGCGCAATGTGCAACAAAATGTTTGCCGGATGTGAACAAAGCGAGCGCAACACGGAAGTTGGGGATAGTCTCCCCCAATGGTCCGTGGTTTGGACGAGCACGAAGCGCCCAGTGGGGTCTTTTGCAAGGGGTGGTAGTGGTGGTGTTCATGATTTTGCACCGACCACTGTGCTTTTGCAGCTACATTTGAAGAAAGGGGCCTGCAAAGCGTTGTACTTCGTGCTAGGACGTGTAGGGGAGTTAACTTCGAGAGGACATACGATGGAAACTATCACCCGGTACGGTGCAATAGCGGAAGTGCTTGCGAGCAGCTAAAAATGGTGAAGGCCAACGCGCGTAATGTAAAATACACGCACAAAAACTGATAGATCACATTGTTTCATCCTCGTCCATTCGTTTGTAGTTGCTCTTTTTATGAGGTTTAGTACAGCAGTAGGTAATAGCTCGTTTCTAGGGTATCGTTTGCAGGGGTTTTCAAAGCAGATTATCATAACGTTACAACACTCTCATGACACTTTCTTACTGGTAGTGATCTTTTTGGGAGGGAATTTAGTTCTACGGCACCCTTTACAGATGCAGACACATTGTAAATTATTGTTGGGTTATGAATAAGCCCGTCCAAAAAATAGTGCCTTGGAGTAAAATTCCCATCATATAAAGTTAACTTCCCTTATGGGAAGTTGCTATGAAAAATGGTATGAAAAATACCATCATTTCGAAAAGCATTGGAATTCACGACAAATTTGGGATATGCTTCTAAATTAACATGAGATGCATTGTATTTCTATTCATGCCTTGAAAACCCTTTCACATTTACTGCTATCAAGTTTAATAGGTTAATAACATATTTCAGTCTAAATAATATTTTTGGGGAACATTGAATTATTTAAAATTTTTAATTTTAAAGACTGTATTTTTTTGATTATAAACTGATGTACTTGAAATAATAATCTACTTTCACAGTGTTCGGCTGCAAATAGCATACATAAAGAACCGAAAACTACTATTTTTTTCTGAATTGATCTTGATTATCACACCCAGTTCAAGTCACGACAACACTGTCCAAAACGCTTACACAGTTAGCCCAGGGAAATGGCTTGTCTAATCACTAGGGTAGGTGTCATAAATCTATCTCTCACGCTCATAAGTTTCATAATTTCAACCACCAGAGCAAAACCACTTCGTACATATATATATATATCGCCATCTCCTCCGTTCGCTCTCTAAAGTCCATTCCACCGAAAACCATCAATTTTCTCATGGCCAACCGAGCGAACGCCCGTCTCAAAACCACCCAACCACCGCAGCGAATGGCTAGACTTTGCACGCGAACACTCACCAGAACATGACCATAAAATGTGTGGCCATCATGTCGTGTGGAGAGAGGGGAGAGGGGACATTTGACTCAGCGGCACACAGCGGACGACGACGCGGGTATGATATGCAGCTCTAACCGCTTACGAGTGAACTTTTGCACTCGAACCTAACAGCATACGCTTGGTATCCGGGCATTCGACCCATACACACACACACCCTTGAGCACTAGCGCTGAGTCCCGTGCTGTATTAAGTGCAACAAATTTATGATTATGATTATGTAGAAAGTTCTCGATCTCGGCGACGTGGATGGAGAAGAGCGATGCCGCCGTTTTGGAACTGCCGCTTGGGCCACACACAGGGTGGCACAGTTCCCGCTTCGTGGTATATCTGCCCTATCCACTACCGCTCACAGTAGTGTTTTGCACTATTTGCTTGCCATTTGGTGGGCATCGTTCGGCATCAGTGTGACCAGTTTTATGCATCCTCCTCACTTGACTGGCGGTGGCCCTCCGTTCATAACGTATTTGATGTATTAAATTGTATTGTTATCGTAATTTATTACATTGTGAGCGAGTTTTCTCGCTTTACTGCCTGCAAACGAAGCCGGATTTTCTTTGCCACGTAGCAACAGCCGTGGTGGGTCAACAGAGGAGAGTAAAACGGAAAAGAAAGCACCATTTTGGCACCATCAGCAGTTACTTTGCTTGCACACAGTGAAAGCGATCTGGCAGAAAAGGCAGACTTTTCATTCCCGTGTGCGCGCGCCTGTCGATGTGGACTGGAAGCATCATTCAAGACACTTTAGCACCACCTCTTTAGGTTGCGGTCAAGTGGGAACGAACAAAAAAAAAAACAGAAGAACAAAACCATCCAGCGCAAATTCGGTGGTATCAATTTTGGCACAAAAGTGTGTTGGGTCAGCTCCTTTCAACCATATCTTACCCTTCACATTAAGTAAATGTGCCTTTCAAATGGATTGCTTTTTAATTCCAGTGAACCTCGAAATTGTACATCGAAAAGAAGAGAGCATAATAGTAAATTAAACAAAATATATATTTTGCAGCTATCGATGTATGGTTACAACGGTAGCTCACAATTGATATAAAAACGCTTCGTAGATTATGCAGCAACATAGTACATTGTAGCAACTAATTTCACTTATGCATTACACTTCAAACGGTACAGACGGAACACAACCAAAAGAGCTCCAGGTAGGAAAAGTTTGTCCGGAAACCATAAAACCGAATCCCGATTCCAGCACTCGAAAGCTTATGCTGCTAATCCCGCTCCGACTGCATACACATGTCCTCGTGTGCCAAGCTGGTACTACAAATGGATGTTTGCTGCTGCGGTATGTTTTAGTGGTTGGTTGGAATGTTGGTGATGGTGTCATGCCGCTCTCACCGTCACACCAGCACTAACCTAGTTGGCTACCGAAAAATTGCCACTGTGGTGGCACGGTGGTAGGTGCGCGCACGGTTGCAAAGGGATAAGGGAGAAAGCCGTCGTTATAGATGTGCTTCTTAATTGATAATAAATATAAAATAATAAAACGAAATTGCTCGTAGCCGACAGGAATACCAATTAGGACTGGAGTGTCACCAGAAGTGGCAGTAGTAGCAGTGTGGTGGATCGTTGAATCGTGCGCCTTGGTGTGGAATTATCGATCCTAGTCTGAACTTGGCATGGCTTTTGTTTTGCTCCTCATTTCTACTAAGTCGCCCGGTGCTCGTGTGTTTGCGATTGCAGTGAAGTGCAGCCAGAAGCCGTTTTGCTATGATTCAGATAATGACAACTCTGCGTAGCAGCTTTTCCAAATGAACGAACGCATCGAATAGCGAGCAAGGAGGACAATTGGCCAGTAGTCGCAAGAAGATTTAAGCTGCGTAGGTTTGTTGGATTAGTGGCCCTTAAAGCATTTACTTCCACTTCAAGAGCACACGGGCAATGGAAGCGTTCAAGAGTGAAGACTATTGGAATTCCGTTCGAATAATTACTACGTATTTCGATAAGCCATAGCGAAAACAGCACATATGGCGGATTTTATTCTGAAATTTTTGTTGGTAACTTTATTCTAGGGTTAGATAGTGCTTTATATATGCTCCGTCCGTTAATGCTTTAATTTCTAAATCACAAGAAGAGATGTCTGATGCTTCTAATGACATAGAAAATATGCAACTAATTTAAGGGAATATTATCGAATCACAGGTTTATGTTTTATGTTTTAAAAGAAATTGGAGACTTGAAAAATGAATATTTTTAGTAATTTGTGAAACATAGCAACTAATGTAGTTAAACATGAAAAAGAAAATGTCCAATTCACTTAAACACAGTCGAAAGAAGCACACGTTTATATTGATTGAACTGCCTGAATTGATCCAGTCTGTTTGATATTTCCTATTTGGTCTTCGAAGTAAGGGCCTTTTGTCCCAATGTGGCGATTTTCATGGTCATCACAATTTCCTCCACGGAAAAATGACGAAACGACCTTCCATAGTACACAAAAGCACAAGCTAATAAAATAAAGCAATTTACTTGAACGATCACTGAATGTGCGACATTACAGCTGGCAGCCCATCCTCCAATCGGCGACAGTGAGGAGTACGACAGATAATAGAATGATACGCTTCGTCTCCCTCTCTGCTGCTTCTTCGTCTACGGTGCTGGTTGCGAAATCCAATCAAACAAACCGTACGCGTACGTGTGCAAATGATGTTTATTTCGAAAGAAAGAAATAGCTCGCCGTATCGATGACAAACAGAAGTAAAAGCACGATAATCATATTTGGCTTTGGGAAGGAAAATAAAAACCCTCTCTATAGACGAGCGTTACTATCTATGACATGGGGAGTAGTTTCCTTACAGCACCAACAATTAAGATTCCTTTTTATAGGACGAATTGAGGAGCGTAATTCCTATAGCGTTAATCCAGCAACGATTATAGCTGATAAAGATATTCACTTACCATAACATAATGTCTCTGCATTTCTGTTTTTTCACTCGCCAGCTTATCACATTCGAGTTTTAGTCTGCAACGAAAGTAAATGTAATACAACATTAGCTATTTATGTATGATTCAGTCTACACAAGTCTTCAAAAAATCAGTTCATTAACATAAACGTGTTGCACTTCTCATATTTAATTATTCCAATAAATAAAAAAATAAATAAATTAAAAGCTTTAGGAGTATTTTACTGCACAAAACACAGTTAGAAGCCCCTTTTGTTATTTAATAAATAGTAACGCCGCGATACTTTCTTTCCGCCTGTAAAGTTTCTTTACGGAATGTTGCAATCATGTTTATTCGGAAGGGTCTACAAAAACCTCCCGCAGCAAAAAAAGTGTAATATTAGCAGCATGTGCCCGAGTAATTATATCATTCAATTATTTCACCAAGCTACATCAAATTGTACCCTTATCCATGAACAAAGCAGATTATGCAAACATTTCAGCATACTTTCAGCATATCTATGATGTGATGTTTCGTACCAAAAATTTCAACTAGAATGATTATGTGCTGATCAGTAGCATTTAAGAAAGCAAAATATCTGTAACTAGAGCTTCAAGCACATTTTTCATCCAGTATAGAATGTTTGTGAGTGTATTTTTCCATCTAACAAACGGGATGCTTCGTGGGCATATAAATATTTACAGGTATAATCTAACTAGAAGATGAGAAAAACATCACTCTCATGCCATCATCGACGAGAAGCAGGAGTAGATGGAATATAGCAATGCAAAAACGTATGGAAACCCCTACCAAAGCAAACACCTACCATCGTCAACAAGCGACGAACACGATTGAGTTTTTCTTTTTTATTTACTCACAATTTAAGATACATGGACAAGTGACGGGGACATAGTAACCCGCATTGCAAAAGAAAGAAAAAACAGCATCCAGATACACGGCGGTAACAACTTCGGTAAGGTTTGTCAGGTTTTTTAGACCCAAATGGACCGAAACATCCATCCCAGCAGCATCAATCCTGTGCCGTGTGATAGTAGGAACGGAAAATGTAAAAAAAAAAATGTACACTTTCCCCCATTAAACTCTTCTGTTTTGACGTTCCAGCGAGGATACACACAAGGCTAACACGTCGTGCGGAGCAAACGTGAACTGTATTTAACACGGCAGATTTGTTGGTGTAGCAGCGTTCTGCGCTTGTTTCTTTGTTTCGACCTTAGCTCAGGAGGAGAGAGTGTGACCGGAGGGGCCGCGACCGCACATCATTCGTGTGGTTTTTGTTTTTACTTTGGTGTGTCTCATTTTTCACCTCTTTATTTACCTTTTCACCGATTCCAGCTGTGATGTGTGTGAGTGTGTGGTTTAGTTGACTTTTTCATGCGGAATGATAGTTTCACATCCACAAAAGAGATGAAAATCAGGCCTTTCAAGGGAACACACATACTGCGAGTGTGTAAAAACGTAGTCAACTCTACTATTTTATTCATGTTTTGTTTGTTCATTTTTTATTCACTCTGTAACACTCTGGAGTTTGTGTTAGTTTGTGATTTTCGTACGACAAGTTTCTGTGGCTGTAATTGTTTTCTCATAATTTTTTTTTCGCAAACCAAGTTAGTGGTTTGGTTTAGTGTAAAATGCATTTCAATAGTTAAGCATAAGGCTCAACTTACAATTGAAATTGAATAACGTACTCCATATCTTGCAGTTTTTTGTTTGTTTGTTTTTATATTAATTTCTCAACAAAATATGTTAAGCAAAACAGATTCATAATAAGTACTGCACAAAAACATAGAAAACTAAAATCAAAGATTTTTTCTGATAGTTTTAACTTAAATGATAATATTTAACAATATTCCTAATAAAACCTAACTTGGTATCTAAAATGTCAATAGCTAGAAATTTTATAAAGTTAAAATATATTAATGTTTACAGTTATAGCCTAAATTACTTCCACTAACCATGGTTCACAACTTTTTTTAAAACAAAGTACACTCATTCACAGGCTTCACAGTGTAAAATATGAAGAAGCAATAAATGGAAAAAGTAAAAAGCTTTTAGCTAAAACGACATAGTTAAAAAAACAGGCCACACAAGATTTGCCTAAACCATTACATCATTGCAGGACTTTATGTAAGTTGACAAAAGTGTAATCTATTTCTAATTTGTTTTGCTCGATCAGCTACCTAATTCCTTTCAATATGCGTATTGATTGATTTTATCTTCTACCACTGAGCAACAACAATAACACACACCTGCATGGAAAATAAACACTCCCTTTGTTTTCCACTGTAATCACCTTGATTGCTTGTTCAAAAGATTCACCGGTGTTGCTGGTTGGGTGGATGGGTGTATAGTCTGTTTTTTTTCACTCTTTCAAAAAGATTTTCATCCTGCGCTCATATAATCCCCAGCGGCCACCACTTTCCACGAATGTTGGATGAATTCAAAACGCTTCAAAACTTTTACACGGGAGGGTCTCGCGGTAACAAAACATCCTATTTTTCCTTTTTTTAAATCGCCTAAACATGGGATCCGCCGGTTCGTTTATTCTTTTCAGGATCCGCCGCGTTGAAATGGTTCAAAAGGACTGGGGATAAAGAAAGAGAGATTTGCAATCTGTGCCGGGATATTTTAACAGCCACCCCTACACACACACGCGCGCGCCTTAAGCCCTAAACTCTCCGGTCACGATAGACGCGCGAAGAGGGCACAACACGCAAATGGATCGGCAATCCCTAGCGCCCGGGAATGGAACACGGATCTCTCGAACACGAATGAATATTAATCGACCGTACACATAAACACAAACACACACACACATACATACACATACACACATATACTTTCCCTCGGTGTAAAAAGGCCGATGGATTCGTCTTTCCGGAAGGTGATGGTGGTGGCAAGTGATTTAATTTGTATCCATTAGCAAAGCGAAAGAAGAGGAACACGGCGGATATTATTCGTTTTCCCCGCTTTTCAATACCATTCGCGCACCCCTTCCACTAGTCAAACGCGCGGCCGAAAATTAACACAGTAAGTGAGATCCTTACACGGACGTACTGGAGGGTTCTGGAGGGTTTACGGGTTTTTATTTTGATACCGTAACCTCGAAGCCGGAACATTGGAAGTTTGGTTATTTATTTTTCTTTTCTTTTCTAACGCCATTCTTCGTTTCCCTTGCTTCTGTGTGTGTGATGATTTTTACACCGTTAGGGCAATTTTTTACTTCTTTCTTTTTAATCGCAATCGCTGGCATGATTATTATTCACTTCACGGCAGTTTTTTTTCTCTTCTAAGTGCTTCCTTTTTAGCGTTTCCCCCGTCGTTGCCGGAATGTGTTTGGCCGCATAAGCCGCACATAGAGAGAGTGAGAGCTCCCTAGCCACTTTGAACATTACACCCTAAGGAACAGTTTATACGGGGAAATCTGTTCATTATGATTGTTTCGAACAAAAAAAGGGGTTCCGGTTTTTCACAACTAACAAATCGATTGGTACTTGGGTTGATAGCACTGTTTTTTTTAATGGATACGCTTTCAATATACCTTTTGATTTATGATTTTTTCTGTGTGAACGAGATTGCTTGTTTCGTGGTTTAGATATTGTTTTCGGAAGTAGCCTTTCATCCGCGAACATGACTCATGCCGATGGGAAGCAATGCGATACACCTCTCAATTATAGAGTAGGGGATATCATTTTCTGAAACTGAAATTCCGATTTTCATGTTTTAAATACATGATTGATATTCGTAGCAACTCGTGCAGCAACTAACGGTCACGCTTTAACGAACCGCATAGTGAACAATGCATATCGTTTCATTCAAATTATTTAAATAACTAAACCTCCAACGCTTCCCTTTCGAATGGGAGGATATAATCGTAATAACAATAACGTGCAAATGTACAACTCAACCACAACCGATCCGCACAGCTCTACACAACCGCTACACTACAAGGAGAGAAAGTGAAGTAGCGTGTGGGTTGTTAGGGCGGGTTTCGAGTTTCTTTCGTACTTTTCCACATAATGTAGCCTAAGAGAGGACATGAAAATTCATTTTTCTCCAACGATTCCTTCCTCATCCTGCACCAGACAACCAATACACATGTGGGTTGTACCAACGATGTCACCGCTACCACTACACCACCACCATCTGCCCCCTCACCAACGATATCGTTTTCTCGCACAAAGCTTCCAGCGATGTTGCTATGGAAGGCACAGATTGAATCTGGAATCGATTTTCCAGACCCATACACCCACCCAACCCAAACGTCCCGGAAGCTATCTAATCGCTCTTCCAATCTTCCATATCCTTACCCTGCGCGCTTCCCGCCGCCGTTTCCCTTCAGAGAATAATTCCCGGCGGCATTGGAAATAGCAACAGCGCTACCTTCTTTTAATCCCCTCCCCACTCCTCTCCTCTTTGGTGCCATTTCTTTTGGCTTTGTTTGCAATGTTCAACACGATCAACATCTATTCCACTTATTGAGTCGATTGAAAACAGTTGCCCTCTTTACACATTCGACCACTTGGCGCTGCTGCTGTGGCGCAGACGACTACCACTACTACTTCTTCCACTACCACTACTACTTCGACGAAATCGCTTCCCTTTTCGACCGTTTACTTACAATTCGAGCGAACCAGCGGACGGCTGTGTCTGTGCTGTGCTTCAATTTCCAGTGCCACCGTGAGGATGCGGAGGAAAAGGAGAAAAGTGAACTGAGTGGACACAAGTGTACTCGAGTGCGAGATTGTGACTTTATTTGTAATGCAGCGGGAGAATGTCCTAGATAAAGTTACAGCCGTCGATTTCGGGACGACCGCTCGCTCTCCTCGGTGATACGCTAAAGGCGAAGCGGAGAAGCGGCGATAAAAGTAAATACCGATGTCCGTCTACCTATATACCACCTCCCCCTCTCTTTTTCTCGAGACCGTGCTAGCAAAAACGCAAACTTTTCACGTGTCGGCAGTGCCATTACACACCCCATGAACTGTTGAGCGTAGTTGTGGCTTTCAATCTGCAAAAGGAGATTACAGGAGAGAGTTTAATAGAAAAGAAAAACAAACCAAGTGTGTGGGTAAAACACTTTGATAAAGCATTTAAATTGGTTTGCATCACACTTTGAAAGATTGCTTTCCAATAATTTAATTCTACATTATTCGTCAGTTCGTTGTTCCAATGAGTACATAATTTATTCTTCAACAGCATTAAGCATCTGATGCAATATAAAAACACTTTTTCATCCAATCACCCACCTATACCTATCTGTGACCACAATCTCACCTAAAAAGCTTACAGTTCTCCTACTGATTCTTATCGAACCAAATCGATCGTTCCCCTCGGCCGAAGGTTGTCATCGTGAATCAAGATATTAATGACGTCCCAGTAGCGCAGGCAGCGGCAGAGCAGCATTGCGCAAATAATCTTCCAAGAGATGGCGGCGATGGTGAACACAAGAAAAAACGATAGGAAGCGCCAGCAGAATACAAAAAAAAGCAACGCACTAAACGAACCCCAAACCGCTGAACCAGAAATGAGGAGGAACCGTGTGTACAAGGACGAGGGCAAATTGATGAGCCAGGAGGAAGGACTATAATAACAATAATATTTGATTCCCGTTCAACCGACGCAGGGGCTGCACGCAGCAGCAGCAGTTCCGCTGTCCTCGACCCAACAAAAGCAAACCCATCCACAGCCAAAACGCGTGCTCTTACCCTGCCCTTCCTCTCACGTGCGCGCACCACCAAAACCTAAATGCGAAGCAGGGGATCGAAAACTGTGAACAAAGCAAATCGACACTTTTTGTGTGTATGTGCACAGCCCGCAGGAGCACGTTAACACGAAGGGAGAGAAGACGAAAAAAATACACGAATCCCCCTTGTAAACGAGGGGAGGAAGGAATCAAAGTCCCTTTTCCGACGGGACGAGGGACACGATACCACGGTGTGTTACCGCTGGGGGATGAAATCACATACGCGAATTAATAGGGGTCGATTGGTTGGTCGACTGGTGAAGGAAAAATCCGTAGAAGTACCGAAACCAAACAAGCTACACACACACACACACGCACACACATTGACACACAAAACTGACAGCTGGCCTCGGGGTTGGGTATTTGTTGTGAGCTCTTCTGCCATCCACACACACACGTACACACGCAAGAGAGGCAAACGAGTGCCCGGCGCGCTAAAGTGGTCATAATGATGGCACAGGAAACGGTAACGGGCAACGAAAGGGAAGCAATAATGACGGTGAAAAGGAGCAGAATTAGGTATGGGAAGGGTAGGGGCCCGACGACGAAACACACCGGTATTTGCGAATCACAGGGCAGGGCGGCAGCAGGAGGAGGAGCGGAGAGGCCAAAATCCTATAAAAGCGCTTTCCCCGACCGGAAAATGCGCACCCGGGATATGGTGGAAAGGCGGGACACACGGCGGAACGAAAGGTAGCGACGTGAAAGAAAAGTTAACAATTTTAGCGCCGTTGTCACGAAACGAACCCACCGCACACACACACACTTACCGCCCCCCCTCCGCATGACACCATCCCGAACAGGGGAAGCCGGGAAATGGAATAGGGTCGCGTCACACACATATCGGGTCGCCCGGCAGGAGATATTATGGGAAAGCCGTTTGTGTGCGCGCGCTGTGTTGGTTTGTAATGCTGAGGAGGGAAACAAACACGCAGCACGGACGGACGGACGGGTGTGGCGTGTGCTGCGTCGAAATGTGGCAGCCTGAAGGGTGTAATTGAAATATAAATAGAAAAATCGGGCCCGCGTGTGCAAATAAGGGCGAAGCGAGATTAATAACTAACCGAACTGTGCCAGTGGTTGTTGCTGTTGAGACGGTTTCGGGTGAACCGCCCCAGCTCCTCCGCAGTGAAGGGAGTTAAGCATGGGATGGAAATCCTTAAAGGCAGAAAGAGAAAGACAGCCAATGACCAGGGAAAGAGGACAGCAAGCCAAACACGCTAAAAGTTACACTCCTCGCCATCCGTTGTTATGGTGGGCTGGCCGAAAACGAATTAGGATAAACGAACGCGCCACGGGCACGGGGAGAGTTCATTTTGATCGTGTAGAGAGTTGGCAGGACCTACGATAAGTAACGAAATTACCGACACCCCCTACCACCCCATTCGGGACGTTCTTTTCGGCCCTACGCCGAAAACAATCATGGCTTAACAATTACGAGATTAAGGGTGTTATTTAATTCGTCCTTGTTCGTGCACCACTTCCGGCCATAATGCTACCGTGTGCTTCGTTTGTGTCCGTATGCTATTGTACGAGTGGAATTCGATTTTGTTTTTCTCAACGCCGTGCTAATAATCAGCCCACAATATTGACAGCTTTTAAGGACAACCGCTTTCTAATAAGGACACAGCTTTTATAGATAGTTTAAAAGGCATCCCATCTGTCGCCAGGCGCTGCATTAGGCACGCACTCGTACGGGAAGGGACGGCAATGAAAACCGGCGCAAACTAGGTGAAACAATTCTTTTCTTTTTTTCTAATCACAATGGACCTCACCAACCAGCCTGCCAGCCAGCAGCCAAAGGGCCACAAACGCCATAAGGCAGCAAAAAACATCGCGCCAGAGGATTACATAGCAATAACACGCGGCAGCTGCATCGTCATCCTGCTCTCATCGCACGATCGCACACAATCACCTCACCTGGGGGTACGAGGAAGAAGCATCCTCCCTTGCGGTACGGGGTGCAGACAAATCTAAACGCGAGAGGGTGCCGCTGCATTGCCTATTAATTCCATTATTCAAGCTTACAACCTATCCCCTAGTTTCCTTGTGTTTCCTCTTTTCCTTTCTCGGTATTCCGGCAGTCCTTGAAACGTTGCTGCTGCGCTGCCCGGGCTTTTTGGTCGGGTTTTTGTTTTTCTTCCCCTTCGTTTGCCACCTCATTATAAACATTACTGTTTCTCCCTTATCCCGCAGACTTCTACCACCGCCACCGCCACAACCATTCATCATTTTAAGGCCCCGGCGGTGCAAACTAAACCACCACACACACAACTACAGCCTGCGGCTCGTCGGAAGCGATTCGTTCCGTCTTTCTTCGGTGCGCAACCAAGGCGCCATCCATTCCATCGATGTGCCGTAATAATTTGTTTTGTGCATAATTTCGATCAAACGTTTTCCGGTTCCGGTGCCCTACTAAGAGGGAGGGAAAAATGCTTCCTTTCTTTTTGTTTCGGTGTTTTGTTCTTTCATTCGTTTCCAAGGCTGAATAAGGAAACACTTTCGATATCTGTACTAAAGAACACTTCCTGACGCATTCATTGAACAATAATTGTAGAAAAATGAATTCTTCATCATGGAACGTCTTATAGCGTAAACAGCTTTTTATACTAAAATCAATAAATTAGGGATACAAAATTGCTCACGTTTAAAAGTTATTGAACGTGTTCAAAAAGTCTAATGGAATATAAACACAGCCAATGTAAACAAATCTAAATTAACTTTGTCCCCCTGAAGCACGATGCAATGGAATTGTTTGTACGACGTATTGCGCCGGCGGTAATGCTCCTTCATAATTAACAAGCTAATCAATGCGATTAAGGATGTTTATTCACCATATCACCTTAATCACTCTTCTTCACCCCATACAAACACATACACACACACACACACCCGGCAACGGTTTCAAGTTTGCATCCGATCCGGGAACACACGCAACCGGCCGGCGGGAACCATTGAAAAGCTGAATCCAGCTAATGTTATTTGATACCTCCAGCGAACCAGCCGTCACCATGTGGCGGGAGTGAGACAGAGGATGGACACTGTTTGGCAGAGAGACAGAGGGCCAGACAGGGATGAATAATCCGTTGATTGTGAGGTAAACCGTCGTGTCGGGGGCAAATTTCTGACATACAACTCACACGCCCCCAGCAGTCGAAGCAACACCAGCACACAGTAGTAGTAGTTTGTGATGCTATCAATTTCAATTTCTATCCTTCCTAAATTTCCACCACCCACCAACGGGTCGGGGAAGGGGAAAAGGATAGTGATGAGCCGTAAAGCCGTCCAGTAGTCGGTGGCGTGGTGTGCTAGCGGTAATACTAATGACAAGAGTAAATGTGTGCCACACGTGAGCATAATAACAATTAAATTAATGATTACGCGGTGTTCGATTCCCATGGTTGGCCCCGGGTGCCGGCTGCGACAAGGGCCCGGAGGTCCGATTAACGACAGTGCGCCCGTGTGCCCGTGCAAGAAGAACCGGTCGGTCTAAGAAGCTTCTGGATTTGGAAGGAAGGGAACACGAACCGTGTTATCCACCAGGTAATCAATTTCTGATCAGCCCGAGAGCCGGGTGCAGCGAAACTGAAACAGCTTAACAGCGAACATACGCCCGAGGGGAGGGGGTTCATGCTTTGCACCATCCTGCTTGTGCTCCTAGGTGTGTGTGTGTGTGTATGTGTGTGTGTGTGTGTGTGTGTGTGTGTGTGTGTGTGTGTGTGTGTGTGTGTGTGTGTGTGTGTGTGTGTGTGTGTGTGTGTGTGTGTGTGTGTGTGTGTGTGTGTGTGTGTGTGTGTGTGTGTGTGTGTGTGTGTGTGTGTGTGTGTGTGTGTGTGTGTGTGTATGTGTACACAGTTTGTGAATTTAACATCATAATCAGCTGCTAATCATTTGATTTCGTACTCGAGCGAAGTGAGCGGACAACAAACTGGATCCAAAACCGTTCGTTTGCCGTACCCGTGCAGTATTATGGTATTGATTCTTGGATAAAATACAACCGCGGTTTAGTGTTCCGAGTAAGTTGGAGACAATAATCCTACGTTTGGAAGGATTAACAGTGACTTTGATACGAATATGTTGATAATTATTATCGTTATTTGAGTGTGAAATATGTTTACGCTCGTGTGAAGCATTCAAATTCAACATGGAATGAAAATAAGTCATACTCTATAAACATCTATACATTAACTAGCTAATTTACTTGTTTTATAACATTTTCAATAGAACAATTTAAGTACTAGGATATTTTATGATCTTATTTACTTCTGACATGGAGTTAAACATTTTATGAGAGAAACGCAATAAAAAAGGAAACTCAAAAACTCCCAGTTTCCATATCCTTTCCATAAAATATAGAAAAATCTTTCTCAATGTGTATTTGAGGAGAAACAAACTGCTTTTTTTTAAAGAATAGTTATAACCGCGCAATATCATCTATTCAAGTATAATAAAAGTACTAGACATTTAGCAGAAATAAAACTTGATTTTGAGATGCATTATGGTGGAACGCATAGATAAAAAACAGCTCATGATAGTTGTTTCAGAGACGCAAACATATTAATTTTCAAACGAAATACATACAATAAGTATATAATGATTGTAAAGTTTGATTGTTTCCTATTTCAAATCGATACTTACGAATGATACTGTGCCTGCAGGAAATTGAATTCTTCTTTAATCCGTTCCAGCGTTTCCGCTATCGTGAACTGGCGCCCCTGGGGAGGCGGTCCCTGAAAAGATAAAATAAAGAGCATGAAAGTATTACGTTGTAAAATTCGTTTTTTCTCTCTCTGTTAGTTAATTATGCAACTCTTAAAGCGATTATCACACCAATAAAAAAAACAACCCACACATTCAAAGACAAATGACAAATTAAGGGTCAACGTGAATAACCAAAATGTTGAAACCGATCCTTGTTCCTCCACCATTAGTAGGTGCTGCAAACTACCAACCATCGCAGGGGCAAAGTGGATTGAACGCAAACCAACGTTGGTGGCAAACGTCCAACTTGCGGTCGATTCGAACACCCACGAGCGAGATGCCGCCCATCCTTTTGCCACCCGACCTCAATTAACTATTTATGCGCACGAATTAAACGTAATTATAGTTAAATGCACCTTCAAATTGGCAGTCATATTATCAAGTTGCTGTTGCTGCTGCTGCTGCTGTTGTTGTTGTTGTTGGTGCTGCTGTTGCTGCTGCTGCTGCTGCTCTTGTTGATACCGCTGTTGATATTGATGATGCGAAAGCAACCGATGGTAGCCGGCCGGAGCCAATTTGTCAACTAGTAACCGTACGCGTTCGGGCGCACACGGTTACCGTAACCACACAAAACAATACAAGTTTGCTGTAAATAATCGAGTTTTTCTCTTACAACAGAGCACTTAAGGCCCTTTTTGACCGAAACGTTTGCACACCGTTTGTAGGCGTTTGTAGAACTTTTACACTGTTGGCACTTTTGTATAGGAAAATCTATATTATGTTTTTCGATTTTTAATTTCAAGCTATAGACACACTTTAACACTTCACTACAAGAGATCCAAAAAGGGTATAGTAGTACTTCATCAATCAATCATATGACCACTGTATTGTTTGATTCGTTACAAGATTACGCAAACAAAAAAACAGGGATAATTAACAGTCTATGACATCTCCGTTTTTCGATAAATAGCAATTAAAAAGGCTGCAACAAATATGCATAACGCGCTTGATGCGTTATCTTATAACACAATAAACACAAACATTATAAACCGTACGTCCTTCCCCTTCGGTTAGTGCAATTCGCCCACAGTCGCCCGAGTGAAACATAATTAATTTGATTAATTCCAGTCCTGTAAAGGAGCGCTTTATTGTTTCGTCGTAACAATAATAATGTTTTATTCATTAACTGCCTCCCAAAGCGTAGGTAGAGAGAGAAAAGAAACCACGTAAAAAAAGGGTATCAATGTCAAACGATTACAAAAAGCTTTAAATAACTTCATGGGGAGAGAGAGAGCTGTGAATGAAACACCGACGGACGAATGAAACAAATCGACGACCATTGCGGTCGAACTAACACGAACCGCTCGTAAAAGAAGAGGAAAAAACTCACAATACCAGCTGCATTCACTGATTAAATACTGTCAAATGAGCATCATCATATCATCCCCTCCCACGCGTACACTCGGCGTTATGCCACTCAATTAAGTGATCATTTGAACTCACACACGGCCAGAAAACAACCACGACCGCACACATACACTCCAACGAGCACTGTCAGAAAGGACGCCTTTTCCATGACCAGCAAACGATAAACGAGCGTTATTCGCTCTGTAGTCGATGAACAGGCACGGAAAGTTCACGCTTCACTTACAAAAAAGGATACACGTCCGCGAATCCCTACCGTCCCTGGTATGTGTGAGCGTGCGTGCGTGTGTGTGTGTGGTCTTGCTAAGTTAAGTGAGAGAAAGAGAGAGAAAGGGAGAGAAAGAGAGAAAGTTCCCTCGAAAAGGATACCGGTATTTTCTAGGAAAGCACCCAATTTACAGCACCCAGACGTGCTGTCAGTGTGTTCGTGTGCAATGCAACATAAGACACTGATACGGGCTGAGACACGGGCAAGGCACACGGAGCAAGCGCATCATTGTGGCCTACTCTCGAGGGTTGTTTTGGGGAGGGCCGAAGAATTTTTCCAAACATGTTGGCGGTGTTTTTTCTCTCTTCTCGATTCGAAGCACAGAGCACAGCGGAGTAGTAGAGTGCGAGCAAAAGGCGAGCAAACGAAAGAGAGACGATGCGCGCAGCCCTCTGTGCTTGGCTCGTCATTTAGTGACTTCATTTTCACTCGTGACGATGATGATGACAAACACTCTCACTCTCACTTTTGATGACTGCTGCTCACGTCACAGGACACACACTGTGTGTACGAATGTATTACATATTTAAACTTCCAGCACACACCCTCGCGCACACACGACCCTCGTTTCCCTCCACACAAAACATACCATCGACCATTCCATACACAGCACAGCTACACACACTCACACAACCATGAGCATGACGATGGTGATGATTATGATGATGATGACGAGTCGCTTTTAATGCGATTATTTAATATGCTTTAATAAATGATTAAATTATCCACTGCCTTCAATCACACGCGGGAAACGACGACCGAGTGGGTGGGTGGATGGCGAAGCGATGAACCACGAGATTACACACTGTCACATGTTTGCCCCGTTGCTCTCTACTACCCACCGATGGTCACTTTAACAGTGCGCTTTTTTATTTGTGACTTTTGCTTTGCGCCTCTCTCTCTTTCTCTCTCTCTCTCGCTTTAACTGCCACTCTGTCATATCCTTTTTTTGCTCAAGGATTTCTCTTTACGCTACGCACACACAAGCCAACATCACTTTGTGCTACCGTAGTAGAAGCTAGCATGTCGTCGTGGTCGTCGACGTTGAGGGAAGTTGACGTTTAAAGCGATTTATGGTTCGCCCTTTCTCTTTCGCTCACTCTCTTTCTATCACCCTAACTCTCTATCTCATTCGTTTGTTTGCTGTTTCGTTCGCACGCACTCACACAGCTATTTATATGCCTCGCTTCAGCATTATCCTTCCGTGGGATCGACATAAACGTTTGCGTTTACGATGCCACAGCATAAACCACTGGGCAGGGGCAGAGGCACAGAGGGCTAGCAGCTACAACGGCAGTGACATTTCATTTCGGAATGCACGGTTATGTTGTGGCCAGCCGAATCACGAATTGCCAGAATATTTTAGTTAAAGTTGCACAAAGCTTATTGTACTACGCTGCTGGGAATTATGATTTCGTTTCCATTCTTATCAGAAGAGAACGAGGTACAGTTGTTTGCATCGTGAACCATTTTCTTTGCAACACTGTTTTCTTGCTACACTTTGAAAAACTGTAATTCAAGACATGCTAAGGTATATGAGAGCAAGGGAATTGAGCCCTCTTTTAGCTCAGGTTTTCCTAACACAGCACTTATTTCGATGTTTGCTGTTGTCAAAAACCACAATACACCAACAAAACCACAGTTCGATGGGTTAACTTTGAAACAAATAAACACTTTACACAACAAAACCAATTATTGCAAGAACTAAGAAAGAAACTGCACCTCCTCCTGCCCTTTCGGCGAACCACACAACACGCAAACCGAACCAACTCTTCAATCGAATTCGACCGCGCGCGTCTTCATGGACGAACAGAGAGTTAAAAGTTTCCCACAACACACGCACACACAGCAGAACGGCAGCCTCCCGTACACCACGGCGTTCAACACACGAATGAACACGTTCCACGAATCACGGCCACCCATGCGGCCATCATATCCGAACGGCAGGATCTCAGCACGCGCCGAGTTCATCCGCAGCGCTCGCAGGATCCAGTCACTCACGGTGAACGGTGAGTGTCGCATGGGTGATTTCGCTCTGTGGTGTATCCCTGCGTTGTCTGGAGGCAGTCTAGCGACAGAACGCGCGATTCTTTATCGCGTTTTCCCCTAATCTCTAGGCAAGCTGAAGATAGTCAACCAGGACAGGGAGTGCTAAATTCTACGCAAAAGATGTGTATCTGTCTTCTGTAGCCCAAAAGTGTTCATTCACACCCTACGAAACGGTGTGAGGCGGCACACCTATTAGTGAGAGTGTGAACACCGAAAAAGGAAACATTGCGGGAAACGGGCAAAAACCATACTCGCGGCGATTATGACTTTCGTGAGTGTACGAACGCCGTTCGAATGATGTGTGGGTGACATACAGCGAAAACGGAATGACATTGCCATACCGTTGTGTCATCTTCACCGTCACTCCCATCATCCCCACACGTTTGCCCACTGTCTGAAAATTATCCTTCCAGCGTGGGTCTGCACGAGATTGGTTGCCGATGCGGCATCAGTTGAATCAACATGAAACGCACTTCTTTCTCGGAGTGCTCTGTGTGATTGCTGCGCCACTGCCATGAGACAGAAAGGAATAAGGGTGATAAGGGTGGGCAAGTCAAAGGGCATGTTATAGTCTTTGTTCAAGGTTCAAGTGGTTCCGTCAGCAGCTGCATCACGGAGAAACGGGAAAAGGGACTGCTCTTGTATGCTAAACTACGCACAAAACCCAGCTGCTCATTTCATTAGCCGCTGCTGCTGCTGCAACCAACCACCCGGGTGGTGTGGGACATGCAAAGGAGAGAAAAGGACTTTGTTACGGGAGAAAAGGTCAGAAAGCGGAAACCCCTACGTGCCAGTTTCTGGTAAGTGTTGAGCTAATTAAAAGAAAGCTAATAGACGGATGATCCTTCGCTGGGTATTAGGACACTTGAAGCCCCGTTTCACATGTGACGTCATAGCTTAGCTTATTCTTCTGTTAAGGATCAATGAATAGGACATAGATAAATAAAAAAATACATTAATGAGCTAACCATTGATTGTTTAGCGGTGAGCAAGACGGTTAATCCGAACGAATTTAAAGAAACCTCGAGAAAACAAATAAACCAACAACAGAACACAAAACAAATTAAGCCAATTTGCATGCTAATGGCTACCAGTGACAGACAGATCTTCAATTATGTGTGTCTCTTATTGACACTTTTTGTTATTCTTTTCCATTCTTTTTGTGCTACTGCCACTTCTACCACCCCCAAATCTGCTATTTACATCCCACACACGGCACTGCACATCCATTCAATCGGCCACCGTACCGTACACCGAGAAGTGTATACAAATCATCCGTCAAAAAAGCGGACCACACCACATTCTTTCTCTGCACATTTGGCCTGAGGATGCAAAAAAAATCCGCCTCATATGCTCACACACACACACACACACATGCGTACGTGCACATAACCACTCGTCACCTTCCGCTATGTGTAAAGGATGTTGTTCCGACTTTTTTCTCGCACTCTCCCCCCCACTAACAAAGGATATACACTGCCGACACACAAAAGAACGAATGCAGAAGAAGAGGACCAACACATACATACACACACAAACACGAAAGAAAAAAAAGGATAAGCTTGTCACACAAAAACTCTCACACCCAGTGGAATTTGTTGCTCCTGTGACCGAGCTTGTTCCGTTTTTATGGCTTGTCTCGCTAGCTCTACGGCCCACAGGATGGCAACACAGAAACGAGGAAGAAGAAAAAAACCCTCCGCGCCCTTCCATCGTTCCCTTTTCCACCTCTGCACGTTTGACGTTGGTGATACCGTTCGACGGCTTTTTTTGCTGCTGCTTTAGCCCATTTCCGCACACATAAGCGATGGCACGCATCACTCAAAGTGTACCGAGCGAGCAAACACACACGCACTCCGACAACAGCAGCAGCAGCAAAAAAAAAAAAGAAGAAAAAAAAACCCATGAAGCAAAATCACCCAGAAGCAGTGAACCGAAATTTTGTAAATCAATCCCCCTTGAAGTGTGTCCTCGTCGTCGTCGTCGTCATCGTTCGTCGTCCTTGTCGATGTATAATTTCCATGCAGCTTTTTTTTTGTTTGTTTGCTTGCCTCTCTCTTTCTCTCTCCTCTCCTTATTTTATTTGTTTGTTCATCCGTTCGGGGCTGGGTGTATCGCTTGCTCTGTTTCGCATCCAATTCTCACAGGTTTTTATGACGGGCTGTGTTTGTGTGTGTGTGTGTGCCTCGTTCTGGTCCGCTTTGTCTCTATCACATCCTTCACCGGCGTTAGGGTAGAGGGATCTCGTGACTTATGGGGTCGCTTTTACAATATTGCTTTCCTTTTCCATTATTTCCATTTTGCTCCTGCTTGCTTTCGTTTCGGCGTTCCTACCCCGGCCGTGACCCTGTCAGCATATACCTACACACACACACATACAGCGTCAGCGTTGGAAAAGCATTACACCGCGCGCGCGTTCGCTGTGGGTTTCAATTTTCCACCATCTGTTTCCGACGAACGCAACGGTAGCGACAGTTCACGCAAACTGTTTCGCTCGCACTTTCCACCCCTGGGCGCCGGGAACGAAATAGGCTGGTGGATGTGTTTTTTCTTGATCAATTTCGCTCTCTCTCTCTCTCTCTCTCTCTCTCTCTAGAAAAGCCCCAACTGCACTGCACTGGAATCATTTTCCTTTATTTTTTCCACTCATTTCCACACAGAATCTCTTACCAATTCTATTACCACATGATACCCCCCTGCTGCTCTACATCACCACACACAACCAAACAGCCCATGAACACACTCGTGCGCCCTGTCGGAACACTTTCACACCAGCGTATACCAGATCCTTCACTGGTGGTACTCACATTACCCCTAGCGCGGAGCGGGCGGAAGGGCAGCATCACCACCAACCAGGGGGTGGTGGGGAAGAATCGTTCAGCTTTGCTGACTCTCGGGTAAAACGTCAAAAAACGTTTCGCCAAAAATGAACAGCAGGAAAACAAAAATCCGGCGTGGTAAAACTCCGCAGATGAACGCTTGTGTACGAAGCAACAAAATGAACCAAAAAAAAAACAACCCCCGACTACAAAACCATTCGAAATGGCACAGCGGCACCGAGGAGTGAGTGCAACTGCCAAATGGACCGGGCAGTGTAGCAGCAGCAGAATCAGCAGTAGCTTTTGGAGAGGATGAGCGAACTAAATGCAATCATGCATGGAACCTCCTGCAGCAAACTCCCTCTCTCTCTCTCTCTCTCTCTCTCTGGTGGTAGGATGGAAAAGGATGTAAAAAAAACTATCAAAACACAATGACGAGAAACACTACCAAAAACAATGTAAAAACGAAACGCGACAATAGAAGCGAAAGGAATCTCTCGCCCATTTTAAATGTATTAGTACATACACATTTCCCTTTTTCTTTTTACTTTCTTTTGTCTTTTGTTGTTATTGTGCGGAACAGATATTCGTGATCCTTTCTCCGGATATTATGCCTTTTGTTGCGGCGAGTTTTTTAATCGTTTCATTCGAAATTCTCATACAGCCTCATGCTTTCTGCTTGGGTCCATTTCACTCCCGCACAATGGACTTTACCAGGCATTATGTCCTTTTTAACGCGGTCTCTGTTGATGTGTACATAATTCCAGCGTCATGATGGTCTCGTCATCGGATGCTCAACTGCCATAATGTTGCCTGAATTTACTCTTAATTTGTGGAGCGTAAAAATATACTTGATTGTGTTCAACAAATGAATATCTTCATACATATTTACAGTTAAATGAGACTAATTAATTGTAGTGCCCTTTTTTGTTGTCTTTGTTTCATTTACATTACTTACTTACTTACTTACTTACTTATCCGGCGCTACAACCGCTTTGCGGTCTAGGCCTGCCTCAGGAGTGTCCGAAACCGCTCACGGTCTCGCGTCTTTGTCTGCCAGTCCGTTATCCCGGCCTTAATGGCGGACGCCTCCACTCCAATTTACATTATTTAACAAAAAATATTAAATTTAATAGTTATCTGAACGGTGTTTACTCTTAAAAATTATATTTTTTTCTGATTTTCCTTCTTTAATTTATTTTTCCTTCTTTCTGATTTTCCTTCTTTAAAGTAAAACAAATCAAAATAAATTCTTACATCATAAAAGCTCACATAAATTACCTATTTTTTAAATTAAAAATAAATTGCTGGCAATTGCTTTCATCGCATTTTGTATACGTCAAAAAGACATGCCCGCCACTTAATTTGGAGGTGGCAGACCAGGACGAATTTAATTATTCTCAAGTCTCCACTCCAATCCAACACCAACGCGGCTTACAGGCTTGTTATAGGCATGTGTACGGTCTTGCACACTTACAGCAAAAGCGCCAATGTAAAAGTGCCTTAGACGAGCCACAACGCTTTCTATTGTGAACAACGATGAAATGGTAACACAGCAATCGTTTCAAACATGTAAAGCACTGTGTATCAAGTGGGCTGGTGATGGTAATTACACGATTCTCACAAATGCCAACCTCTAGTGGGTTTTATTCATGTCGAGAAGCGTCTAACACAAAACCGACGTGTGAAGTAAAACCAACGTGAATAGGACACTTCAAACCAAATGTAATTCATATGATGCTGGTTTGCGGTAGTAAAATACAAAGAAGCGTTGGATGTGCCGGAGGTTAGACACAAAATAGTGAGCAATATTACAGAAAACTTTATTTCTGTCTACGTTGCATAGAAATATTAGATATTTAAATAAACATCTGATAATATTCATGTGACATCATCTTTTGTTATCATAATCATGCAATGGTTAAATTTTCATCTTAAGCCACACATTTAATACCAAATAAAAAGTTAATCTTTTACATCAAATAAGTCTAGTATAATAATTGGAACGGAAATAACTAAAAATAAAAAGATTTTAATTGAACAAATATATGTTACGTTTACTTTTAATTTTATGTTAGTACGACATTCTCATCTTCTTCTATTTGGCGTAGCGTCCTACGCGGACATGCCGGCCTATACAGGCTTTCGAGACTTAATTCATCGCCACGTAGCCGGATAGTCAATCCTTGCTACGGGGGAACGGTCCATTCTGGGCTTGAACCCATGACGGGCATGTTATTGAGTCGTTCCCGACTGTCCCGACGACATTCTTATATTAAAAGCAAATTAAGTTCTTTTGGCATGTTTGTATACCAAGAATTCTAGATATGAATGTCACAATTTATTCGTTGAACGATACATTGAAGGGCCGACTCTTTGTCAAATAGACCAACGAATGTTCCAAACCAGAAACATTCCTGAACGAGAACGAGAACCATCTCGGTTGAGTAGCAACAGTCGCTTGAATCAAATTGCTCTTCGTTGTGACCTACACAACGATGAGCAACGGTCCATAGTATACTAACATAATTAATTACAATAAACGGAGTACAGGCAACTGGACTGGTTTAATTGAATCAACCACAAGTCGATTCCTTTTCCAATCGAGGGTACATGGCCGATTAAAGTACGGGAAGATAGAAAACCTTCCCTAATCCTTCTTATGTGAAATTCATGCCTTGCTGCTTCAGCTCAATGACGAATTGTCGTTCAATGGTTGAGCTATTTCTCAACGGTTCTCGTTGAATGTAGTTACATGCTAGTAGATGTGTGTAGTAGCGGTAGCTAGAAACGGTAGGATATCGATAAATATGGTTGCTTTCAGTTAATTTTACCTCACAAGCCGAGAACACACCGGCTTAGAAAATCGTTTCACTGCTTAAACGCAAATCAAACCAACGATGAGATGGAGAGAAAACATTCCTTTAAGCATCATTTCTTCCCTCTGTCCGTGCGTTTTCTACATGCATCATACATCATAAATTTACATTAGAAAGATTTAATCCTTATCAAAAAGCAACGAGGCATAAGACCGAGGATGAAGTGTCAAGGTGTGCATCCAAACATATGAAGTGGGTCGATTTCTGATGAACTGTTTTTCCCCTGGCAGAGGCGTACCAACTTAAAGGACATTTTAATAGGGCGTAGAAGGCAACAAGACCATGATGGAAATTACTGGGCACATTTTTCCAAGCATTATGTTGCAGGAGGAAAGGAAACCCTTTTCTCTTGAGGATCTGCACTAGAGAATGAACCTGAAGTATACACCCCATCAGGATGTAAATTACTCTTCCTCTTTTGTGCTGGTGAGTGCTGGTCTACAAACGGGCCGGTAGGTAGAGTCAAAAATCTCCTTCTCCCTAAACCGCAAAACTCGGGTTTATCCTCGAATCCTTCAACCATCCTCTTTCACAAACACCGACACATAAACACATCCACACACACACACATACACATCCTAGAGCGTACAAACGTACACACTTGTCTCAATTGTAGGACTTGTGGTTAGACACTCGACACCAACCGACTGCTGAAAGGGGGTTTTGCTCTCCCTTTGCTTTAGCCAACACCGTGTGGAACGATCCTGTTATTTTACGGTTCACTTATTCCCCCGAGGATTCTACGACCGACGACGACGAGCGCCGGGAGGAGCACATCATTTCCAGCAGCATTGGTATGGAGGAATTAGAATTTATTACATCTAAACGTGTTCCATCTTTCACCCCCGGTGCTCGCTCGGAAAGGTCGGCGACGGGTGCGGCGGCACTCTTCTGAGCTTACCTGCTCGAACAGCACACAACATATCACATGACAGGGAACATGAGGACTTACATCGGGGTTTTGCGTAGTTTCAATGAATGGACGGTACACGGTGCTGGTGATGTTCGGTTTCATTTACCACTCATTTACTCAACACACGCGTGCCTGCAGGGCTATTACGTTCTTTCGCCGCAGGTTAGTATGTCAAGAACGATAATCGTACGTCGTCTGTTTGCAAGTGCAGGAGTGTAGGGCCTCCGGATTGCGCAACCAAAGGGTAGTATATTGAGAAACTCAAAACAAATTAAGCGCATTATATTCAAGGGAAATTTAAAGTACATTTAATTGATTATTCATACCACACGACATCTGTATACTTTTCAATATGTTTTTAAACATTTCACACTCAGCAGTTGAAGTTCAAATATAATTTAGCAAACAGTCTATGTCCATGTTCAATACAGATTAAAAGGAAAAGAAACTGGAAACTTTACTGTGATATAGTAGTAGAACTTGCGAGTAAAGTGTTACCGATAGTTTGATAAAACCACAAGTTGGACAACAATCGAGGGAAAAAATAATTAGCAGTTATGTGATAAGTATACTCAAAAGTAACATACATCCGTAGGCAGAGAATGGAGGAGTTGAACAGGACAGAAGTTGAAGCTCTTAATCAGTCAAAAAAATGGGTTTGTTACATTTGAAAAGATGAAGATTGAAGAGGAAACCAAAATTAGTTGTTTTTTTTTTCAGAAAAAAAAACATTTCTGACTAATCAATTACCCTTCAAGGATAATCAATAATCGTACACCAAAAGCAACCTCTTGTACAATACGACTACACCTTCCCCATAATCCATAAAATACAAGAAGCAATAAACTAAACTTCTAACACTCTGAATTGACATCACAACCATTCTTTCGCTCTCTTTCTCTCATATACACACTTTCTCTCTTCATTGCCCTCGATAAAGATTCCAAACATATTATCCTTCCCTTCGGTGTGCGCACCTCTACTACTCCTTCTTCATTATTCCGTTCCAAGACACGATTCTTCCCGACCGTGACAGCAGGAAAAGCAGCATCGTCGAGCGAGTGTGTTTTGCCACCGTACGATTTGTGGCACTTTTACCCCTACACCCATTCAACATTCGTTTTCCGACCGGATGCGACGTGTTTACCATCACCACCGACCGACACCGAGTAGAGAAGAAAGGAGAGTCCACCACCCAAAACCAATTTTCCTTTCATCATCAGCAGTAAAGTTCGCTTGATTGTTGTCGATGCTTGCCGGTTGTTTTTTTTTCTTCTTCTTCTTCTGTCGCTCTCCCGATTTTCTTCCCCCGAGTGCTCACTCTTCTAGCTCGATTGTGCTGCACAGAAGCGGTTGTAGGAGGCGAAATTGAGAAGAAGAGGGCAAACGACCTAGACCGTGCTCTCGACTCTACTTTTCTTTCGCCCTTTCGCGCTGTGTCGTGGGGTGGTGTTGGCAGACAAAAGGCTGAAAAGCTTATCCTTAAAAACCTGAATCCGTACGTACGCCCTCCCACCCACTCGATACTGCTAGGGGAGTGAGTAGAGTCACAACATAGCCGCCGCGTACAGCCGACTCTTTGGGGGATTCCTATCGGTGCGAGAGATGAAACCAACTCGCCAGCATCACTTGAGGCAATAAACCGGTAATAAAATAATAGAGTCTATGTTGCTGCCACTGTCGGTCGTGGCGGTGGTGGTGGTTCTCGTTTATGGATTTGGGGTTTTGTTTTTTGTTGTTGCTTCTGTTTTTATTCCCTTCCTTCGGGGCATATTTTCACCACGACCACGATGCAAGAGACAGCCGGTTCAAAAGCAATGTTGTATCAATGTTGCCAATTAGAAGCGTGAGGTTGCGGGTGTCGCTTTCGTTATTTTATTTCGGTTTTTTTCTTGTGATCAGACGAGCAAAATGTATTTGAACTTTTGTATCAGCATTTTGCGTTGTTTTTAAGGATAACACACCAGTCTACATCAATAATTAGTTTGTAAAAGAAGTATGGTTATTTGTACATAATTGAATTGCACAAACCATTGACTGAAAATAACAAAGATGATGGTATCTTGTAACGCTTATACAACAATATATCTCTCAGCAAGTAAATTCATAAAAAAATAAAAAAATAAAAAAATAAAAAATAAAATAAATAAATAAATAAATAAATAAATAAATAAATACATACATACATAAATAAATAAACAAATAAATAAATAAATAAATAAATAAATAATTAAATAATTATGTAAATATTTAAATAAATAAATAAATAAAAATCAATTACACCCAACGTCCCATACCCCAATTTAATTCCGGCGAATGCTTCTCTATTTTAACAATCTCAAACAAACAAGTCAATCGAAAGAAAGGAAATTGGTCCCACATACACACAAACACACACAGATAAACGACAAATCGAAAAAGCGATACGAAGCGACGCTTGGCGACAACATCACAACATGGCTTAATTGGTGTGTTACCATGGTGCCACCCACCCCACCAACCAGCGCGCACCAAAAATGCTTTCCACAATGAGAAAACTCAAACACCACCCAACCACCCGTTGGCGGAGTGAAACCATCCATGCAGCGTCGTAGATTGAGAGAGAGAGGGAGAGAGCATAGAGGCGAAAATTTGTTCTCAAACCAAACCTCTCCCGCGGGGCTGGGGGAAAAACTTTGGCATCGTCAGGCGCCTCGAGCGACCAGACTCGTTTGTTGATTATGGAGAAGATTTACTAGCAGCGAAATCCAGGGGGAAGGGGAAGGGGGAGCGCGCACGTGTGCGGCACCTGGAAGGAGCGCAACGAGGAAACAACAGGAGCACGGGGCAGCTTCGGCTAAGGGCAAATGATTGCAATAGAACGGTTATTAAATTCAGCCATACTCCGACCCCGATTTTAGTCGCTTCCCGCTGCGCATCGTGTTCTGCCCATTTCGCATCGTGTTATAATTTAATGAGTTTTGATAATTCGGCAGTTTGATCAACTGTCTTTTGATTGATGCTAATTTGATTCGATTTAGTGTTGAACTTGGAAACGGTATCGGATAGCTTTTATGCAGACGTGTCGTCCGTTATCTTTTTCACTTTGCACATTTTTATGTTTAGAATCAGTTTCTTTTGGGTGCAAAAATATGAACTGTAAATTTGCTTAAAGCTAATCTTATTCTATGACTCAACAACCGTTGTCGGTCAAGGCCTGCCTGTACCCACTTGTGGGCTTGGCTTTCAGTGACTAATTTGTTCCCCCCCATAGCAGGATAGTCAGTCCTACGCATGGCGGCACGGTCTATTTGGGGATTGAACCCATGACGGGCATGTTGTTAAGTCGTACGAGTTGACGACTGTACTATATAGACCGGCGCTTAAAGCTAATATTATGTCATTAAACAATACTTTGTCCGCAGCATCCACACTAAGTAGATGGTAAAAACCGAGGCGAAAGCAAGAAACGTTCCAAATTTTTATTTTCTCAAAACCAACCCTCATGTGGCAACGACACCTCCACAATGCCCTTCTTGCTTGCTTCACACACACACACATACTCTCTCAACATAAGAAAAAAGAACATAAGTTTGTTCTCTACTTTCCCTTCCCATTCAAAGTATTTTCCCTTTTACAAACGGCAAGAATGAAATGTTTCAACAAAAGGAAAGGAAAGCACTGCTTAAAAGTAAAAAAGAGAGAAAACTTAAAACACAAGAAAACGTATCACAGCTCTCATAACATTAGCTGGAGGGCGCAGGGAATGACACCCCCAACCCCCCAGTTCGTCGAGCGAGTGGAATGAGATTTTCCAGAAAAAGCAACATAAGTGGTTTTGGTGTGAGGAAGCGACCCGAAAAACGAGACAGTCAAAATGCTTTACAAAAATACACACACAGACATTCAACACAAAACAACAGCAGAAACAAAAAAACAAACCAGCAGTGCAAGAAACTTTGCAAGAGTGCACAAAAATAATTTGAAAGGTTGGAACGGTAGAGGAAGGGGAGGAAATAACACAGAAGCGGAATACGTTGTTCCATAATCTGGCCAAAGCGGAAAAGGGAAAACTCCCCTCCTTCCGGAAGCCGGAGGTGGGCAATTTCCGCACACAGACCATCATCACGTTTCGCAAAGGAAGAACGCAAGGCCAAAGCACTGGGGAAAAAAACAAAGGAAAAACGAGAGCAAGGGGAAGGAGAGGAGAAAGAGAGAGAGAGAGAGAGAGAGAGAGAGAAAAAAACAACAGTGAACATGAAACTAGTACGAGCGGAGGGAACAATTTCCCGACGACAACTTTTCCCAAACAATCCTAAGCTCTTTATGTCTCACTTGCTCGTCTCTCGTCCTCTCCTTGTCCCTACATCTCCCCTCCCACTCCTTCATCCTTTCAGACTCTTTCACATCATTTCTGCATCTTTTAGCACACGCCAGGCCAAGGAGCAAGGTGCACCAGGGGAATGGTGCTTTCTTCCACTTCACACCCGGCACAACAGCCCTACCCCTCTACTTCTCCCCCTCACGACTCAAACCAACCCAATTTCTACATACTGCAAGGCTAGATTGTTTTCTTTTTTTTTTTGCTCACCCACCGTTCTCTTTACACCGCCCATTCCCCAAACATCATGCCCTTTATCCTTTTGTTCCTCGTCATCGTCGACCCGCGCGCCACCGACCGAGCCCGAAGAAAGCATGCAGCGAAACGGAACGGTTCTTGATTATGTGTACAATTTATATTTCATTTCTTTATTCGAAATATATTGTTGTTTATTTCTGCCTGTCGTTTCCGATTCCATCGCCCCGTTTCTTCCTCCTCCTGGCACACCGTTTTCCGCACCTCTTTAAAAGCAGTGTTGCATTCCTTCTCGTTTGCCTTCCCCCACCCACTGGGTGGTTTACGTTTTGCTCAATCTTTTTTGCCCGGTGCAAAACGACAATCTCCTCTTGCTGTGGGCGCATAATAGGGGGAAGCGGACGCCACTACTTACGAGAACCTAGATTGGAGAACATGGGGCGTAGCACAACAGCTTTACTTCTCGGTCGAGTTGAAGGAGGGACACGAAACTCTACGACCTTACGGAGGTGCAGAAGGGGAAAAAAGGGAAAACCCATCCTAGAAATGGATTATAAAAGCAATGTACCATCAACATATCCCACTTCAGACACTCACACACGCACACATGGAAACCCTTTGATCAGGAGGGGGGGGGGGGGGTGTTTCTCGTCCTGCGAGAGTGGAAATGTCAATACATGAAAATCGCTGGAGAAGGAAAAACAACATTTCTATGCATGGAAAGCACCTCTTGCGATGTTCGTGCTACGTTTCTCGCATTGGCATTGATATAGGTTTAGGGCATATCTACGGGGCCACGTTTACGGGGCTGGGAGGGGCACGTTAAACAGTAGGGAATCGGAAAAATAGCAAAACCATTGCAAAAACAACACCCGGAAATATATTGAAATCCACCAACAACTGACAATACGTGCCGCGCCGCCTGGCCTGTGGCCGCCTTGCCGTGCCGACGAATCTGCCCGCAAGCGATACCATCAATATAAATAAATACATTCAGGGCATCCCCACACTCCTTCCACTTTCTCTCTCTTTCTCTCTCTCTCTCTGTCGTACTCTTATGTCGAGGAAATGAAATGGAGAGTAACATAAACACGTTTCTGGAACGGGGCGACGAGAATCGGGATCGATACGCGACAGGCGAGAACAATCAAGCGGAGTGAGAGAAAAGCAACGGAAAATAAGTAAATACAAGGAGGTTTCCCGTTTTTCCACATCTTTCTGCCGTTCGTTTTGGGGCCGCTAAGCAGGAGGAAGGGAAAAACAAGCTACATTCTCCTTCCCCCAAATGCCACTGCGGGCAAAGAAAAAAAAACCCCCCAGCTCAATAGCACCCGAAGTTGGCTAAATCGACCCTTCTTCTTGCGCACAGCGGGATACCGCTCTCCTTTGCACACACCCCCCTCCCTCAGAGGAATCGAATCAAACCCCAAATCGACATACCGATTGCCCTCTGTTTGCGAAACGGCCACAAAGAAACGGTACGGAAACGGTGGCACGAGCGAGCGAGAAAGCAAGCAACCACTTTCCGACGACAGATGGGAGACCATGCGTCTCCATTTGCTGCTTCAGCATCTCTCACCAGCCTACCCTCCCCCACACGCGCCACCAACATTTCGAGGTGTCCTAATTGGACATTGGAGGCAAGGAAGCACGGGAAAGGGGGGAGGGGGGAGTAGCAGCCGAACTTGTCCTGTATTCTATTTATCGATTCCTTCATCGTGCGCCATCGAACGCTTCGAGCAGCGCAGAGGAGGAGGAGGCGGCGGCAGTGAGCGAGCGAGGTGAAGGGAGAAGGCCACCACCCTAGGAATCCCGCGCTCAACAGCAGCAAGCGCAATGGGTAGAAAATAAACAGAACTTCGCTTCCGTTCTCCGTACACCACCACTGGGGTTGGTGGTACACGAGCGCTACTTCCCCAGGGGGCTTCGATAAGGAAAACCAATTTTTATTGAGACAGCAACGATACTATCGTCGACATCAACGGCGGCAGCAGCAACGGACATTGAGACAGAGGGGAGCATCATCATCATCATCATCATCATCATCGTCCGATGGGTTCAAGCTTATCCGCTTTATCCTTTCGCTCGATTGCATGTTCCAACATACTGATTTGTTTTGCATTTTTCCAAGAAGGATGTACAGCGCACGGCAGCACCGAACGCTAATTCTCTCGAAGCGCAGCCAGAAGCCGACATCATCAACATCATCGTCATCAGCGGCGTTCTTAAGCTGATCGTTTTTTTTTTTTTTAGAATCACACACTCACATACCGTCAACAGCTAAAAAAGAGCAGTCAGCGGGACTTTGAAACGGAAAACCTTCCAGCAGACCCCTTGCTACTGCCCATCAGGGTTTGACTTAAATTCTTCAGCATTTTTTATTTTTGTTTTGTTTGCTCCGATCTGTTTCATTCGCCTCCTCCTCGTTTTGCCTCGAGGCAAACGGTGGCTTTCCTCGCACACATTCACAGCCACGAAGAGGCACAAGAGTGTTTGCTTTGCTCTTGTTCGTAATCTTGTTTTGTGTGTAGTTAAATGCTGAGAGAATAAAGAGAGAAAAAAGCATTCAAGCGTTCGTGTCGTACAACATTCGGACCATCACCACACCACGGAATGTTAGCGATTCGTGTCTTGTCATCGACTAATTTTAGCATCAGTTGCGCGAGAGTTCCGTTTCGAATGCAAGATTATAGTAAATGGATACAACGAACGGGCGGCTGTTGCTTGGGAGAAGTATAATTAAATATCATCCTATTATGGTAGCCAGAAACGTGTGTTACAATAATTTATTGATTTAAAAGAATAATGAAAATTTCCAAAATCAATACATTATTGGATATATTGGATTGATTGGATATGAAGAAGCAAATACATTGTAAACATTAAAGTCTTTATATTATAACATCAATTACTGAAATCGTATTATGAACCATTTACAAACGTCCCCATCATAATTCAACAGCCCTATTGAGTCAATTCCCCTAGTCCCCTCCCCCATCACCCCCACAACGTTCTTCTTATCGATGAGAGTAATGATTTCCCGCACCAGCGCATCAATATTCTGCAAGTGTGTGATCATTGCGAAACATTACTCTTACATTTTTTTTCGCCCTCGCGGTCATACCGAGTATTGAATCGAATTTATCTACCATTTCCACTTGCCTCGCCAAATTCCATTGCCGCTATCGACTATGATTGCTTTCGACAACGCAAATACTGACGCCTCAGCGACGCCCCTGCTGCCTTACTGCTCTTCTCCGGTACAACATTATCTGCCCGAGCGAGAGGTTTTTCCTCCCACCGATGTCCGAGTGTTGTTCAATTGCAAAGAAAAACGACCCACACCGCCACACAAGAGAACGACAGGGAAGGAGAACGAGAGAGAGAGAGAAGGTAGATGGCACAAGGACGCTGAGAGCAAGTGTATACACCTAAAAGTGGTCCGTACACTCGTTCCCTCCCGGCTCATCTTTAACCCACACCGATGCTGCAAAAAGATGTTCGCCGGCGGAAACGAAATCAAAGGGCACCGACCGGTACACAGGGGATAGAGAGAAGCTAGAGGAGAAGAAGTGATAGCAGTTTCTTTCAGTTTGTTTGCATCCTCTTTTTTTGCTCCTTCCTGCTCCCTCTTTTATCAGTCCGACTGTCGATTGTAGGAGGGAATGGCGTGTAGCATCACCGAAAAAAGGAAGAAGAAAAAACACGGTCGGTGAAAACGAGAGACCGAAAGCAGATGATGCTTGGGGGATGATAAAATCATGACGCTAACAACACCCATCCTCCGGGGGTTCACGTCACTTTTTGCCGTAAAGGATGCAACATAAATGTTTTATCATGTGAGAAGACGCCATACAAGCTGGGTATACGGTCCTTTTTATGACGGTGTGTGTGTGTGTCTCTCTGCTTTACAAATTCAATCGGAAACAGCACCAAATGAATTGAAGGGTGGAGGATCACGGCAACAACAAAAAAGAAGAGCATAATAGGGAGAGGTCAACAGAGCGTGCGATAGTGGAAGGTAAACGATGCTGAAGCTCTGTCAGTGTTAAACAATTCGAGTTCGATAGTCATTTCAAATGTGTACGGTATTAATTTTAGTTCAGTTGATATATTTATTTACTGCTCCATGGTATAAAATGGAAAAACGGCATACTGTTTAAAGTAACTGATTTATTATCTTGAAAGTAAATTGATGTTTGTTGCAGAGTGCAGACCAATAAAATCTGAATTGAACAGAGCAAGTTATTTTGGAATTATATTTACAAAAGAAAAAACACTTTAAACACTCAACTATTTGGTTTCCACACACTTCAATCAAACGAAGCACATAATAATGCATCGACAATACCCACACACAAACGCACACAAAAACACAATACCCGCTCTCTTCACATCGATGATCCCTTGCAATGAATATCGACACAATCCCTTCTTGACAGCTTCCGTTCGAATCGTCGAACGTAAAAAAAGCAAACACTGAAAAAGATAAATTGTACCACCGAGCGGTATCAAAAGCGACTTATGCCCGCTCTCCCACTCTACTGCAACTTTACATTCCGCAAAAGCAAAAAACTACACAACTTATCCAGAGCTACACTCCATCCAACACCAACAGACACACACACACACACACAAAACACCGAACCGTCAACAATGGCTCGTTACGACGATGAAGGGAATTGGGAAATCGACTTTCCACTTGAGCGACATTGAGTGGGACAGGAAAATAAAACACCCATTTCCACAGCTGCCTCACCATTCGGCGCCACACCCACACACACCGCTCGCCCACCCAACAGAGCTCGATAAGAGCACGATACAATCGATTTCTTTCCACCGAAACGGAGGAATAAATCAACGGAACAAATTTTATTTTCACAACACGACTCTTCTGCTCTTCGTTTGACAGATTTCGCCGCAAGAAGTTGAGGGAAAGGGATGATACACGGCAGAAAAGGATGCAGCTAGCTAGCTAGAATAGAATACGGAGCAGAGCCCGAAATGTGAAAACAATTTGTGTTTTGTTAGGGAAAACGCCCACTACAACGCGTGAAGAGCCGTAAAGATTGGGAAAACTTTGGCATTCTTCCTTCAAAAATCGAGAAGATTTTTCAGTCTTTGGTGTTTTGGTGTGCGCATCAAGGAGGGCGGTACGGGTGGGCGTAATCGATAAGCCAGGAAATTTACGAAAAAAACACTTAGAAAAATGTTGAAATGAGATTATTTCTTCAGTATATTACTTTGAGAAAAAAAGTAAAATAAATTAGCCCTTGAATTCATTTAATTTTATACAGTTGCTTTACTTTATTATCCAAATAAATATTTGCAAACAAATTCTAAGCATAACACAGCAATTCACAGTGATTTGGGACGAAACAGAAGCCCCCAGCATACGCACACTCTGGTAACGGGTTTTGTAATACGGACAATTGTGTTTCACGGACACCCTCCTTCTCATTGGTTTGGGATTTTCCATTGGGAAATGGAGTGGAACACTACTGGGAACGGACCGATCTCCACCCCCCCCCCCCCCCCCCCTCACTTAGTATCGATTGCCATAAAACATTTATTTCAATTTCAAATTAATATTAAAGAGATTTGTTGTCCGCAACAAACACACAACGCCGTCGAGCAGCAACACACCCACACACACACAGCGCACCTGTACAAACCCAACCGACCGCAAAACAGATTAGACAGCCCGGCAAACTCTTTCCACATCCCCATCCTTGTCCAGCCAATGGGTGTGTGTGATCAAATGGCGTACACCGGATATCAGTCCAACCGGAATCAAAACAATCCCTCATTCGTGCCATCATCTACCACACCCGGCTCGACCTGGAGAGAGCCTAATGTTGCAGAATATTCTACTACATCCCCCACTCCCCCCTACTCCAGCGCCCTCTCCCAGCCCATTCAAACCCAAACACCACTTGAACCGACCCCGGTTGCCTGTGGTTTCCAGTGGTCGGCGAGCACACCGAACCCCGATTCGAAGCCAACATCCGACAAGCAGGAGTGGACCCCTGTGATGGAGCCGCTCCAATGGGAAATGGATGCAACTGTGGCCCCGCCGCTAGAGGAATAAAATGTTTTTTTCCGTAACCCAAGCCAACTAATCCACCCAGACCACACCGGAACCAATCAACCGACGCTTGGTAAAAAGGGACTCCTCTCTTGCGGAGGGGGGGGTTTAAACTACAGCATAAAACATGCCGCCCAACTCTCCACCCTCCACACGCTTCCTCGGATGAGGGGTTAAGGTAGGACTGGTCGTTTCGAGATGGCAATAACATATCGTTTGCTCCCGATTTGATGCTGCTGCTGGTGTAGATGCTAGGTGACCTCTTAACAAGTATGAAGAATGGACTTTCTCTTTCTCTCTCGCTCGCTGTCTCTGTATGTGATTGCACACACAGTTGGCATCCATTGTTTGTGCCCGTACTTAGCTTTCTCTTGCGTCATGGAGCACAGCGCAAGCAGCAAGAGAAAAGAAGCTCAACTCAAGCACCCGTTCCACCTCTCTGCGCGCTAATCAATAAATGTTTTTAATCATCATTCAAGTGAACCTTTGAAGCTCAATTTGCTCAAAGATCCTTATTGGCGGCCTTGGGAGGAAGAGAAAATCCTTTCCATCTTTCCAGCAGACTGGGGGTTTATTACCGGGGGAAAACCCCGTACACAAAGCACAAAGTATCACACCAGCAAAACTTCTCCGAAACGTTCCATCATCGTACCCACCAACCGACGACATACCGTAGAATGTGTCCCTTTAGCGCCGGGGGCCGGAAGGGATACACTCTTGACGCTGTACGTCCCGCAAACCGCAGACAGTGCTGCATGATCGAATGTGCGGATATGTGTGTATGTATGACAGTGTTGTGAGTGAAAAGGCTCGAAGTACCAAACCTTCGGGTCGAGGAGATATGCATTGAACCACATTTGTATTCCCTCATTTTGCAGCTTCGCGTACGATGATCCTTTTGCTTCCGAGAACGGGCCGGCTGGGGGGAGGTTAGCAATTCTACATCCTGCTGTCAGGTCCATCAAATCGTCTTCAAGCATCCGCACTCTCCGTTTGTATCGTACGTTTGTCGTTCACGGTTTACCGAAGGGCAAAGCATGAACTAGAGCTCGGATGGAGCCGTCCTTCGACTCGGTTGCGGTTGCTTCTCTCCCTCCATTTTCCATTACGTTCTCGGAAAGTGCCCCCCTCACTCACGTCGGTGGGGATGACAGTGCGCACAGCTGCTCACGCCTCTCCGGCCGCTGCTTCAACTCATATGTTATTCATACATGTTTAACTAACTTTTCATTCGATCTGGTAATCGTTTTCTTCCTCCCACTGGCTAGGCGCACAAACGCTGCTGTCAGTGTGCGCAGGCTTGATGGTGGTGCTCCTCAGTGCTTCACTTTCCATCTCGCCTCTCCGATTAACCCCTTAACCGCTGCCGGTAGTGTAGTTGCGGTTAGACCGACAGATTAGAGCATGCTCGGAACCGGGAGAGGGCAAAGGAACGGAACCGTGTGCTAGTAGTAGCCGTACATGGTGGCTTAGCTGGGCTCTTGATTCGTCCGTAGCATCATGGTGCATGGTGGATTTGCTGGTGCTCGGTACGGGAAGTAGTTTACAGTCATCTGCACCGTTCGTGACCTCGGAAAGCTATTGAAATAGTGCTTCATGTGATTTTGAGGGAATAAAGGGAAACGGATGGGACGGAGGGTGTCCGTTTGAGGGATCAGTTCAATTGTTAACAGTCCGACCCCTGTTTCCAAGACGAACGGATGCAAGTGGCCATTGAAAGGAAGTGGGTTGGTGGATTGGAAGCACTTCGCTTGTGTATTTAATTATTTATATATTTGCTTTTCGTTTGCTCTGGACCGCAGGAAGAAAGTTGTTGTGATGGCAAACGAAACATTGAGTCAATAGATTTCGGAACAGTATCGGAATCTAAACAATGCCTGTACATATCCTCTATACTTACTCAATACTCGAACAGATAAAACAATCATTTTTAAAAGCTCTTTTTCTCTCTTAATGTCTAAATTATGGATTTCATTGATGGTTTAAGACAAGTTCTCGAGTTTTATCCATTTCCAAACAACACCGGACCCACTGTGTGTCGCTCAACATATTTCCCCGGCATGAGCATCAAGAATAACTTAAGTAAGTTATCCGCATACTTTGCTTTTACCTTCCTTCCTAAACCACATCAACGAACCGGGCCCGGTCGGGACAAAGAGGCCCTTCCTCTCGTAGTTCCCCAAAAAAGCAAACGATCAAAACCTCAGCCTCAGCATCAAGAGCGAACTTAACTTTCCGGTGTTAGTCACCACCATCATCGTGGCTCGTCGTCCGAGCTCCCAGGCTAGCCTGGTCGAAGAGTAGCCAAACGGTGGTCCACCGCGAAGATGCTAAAACTTGCCATCGGTACGTCATCATCATCGTCGTCGTCGTCGGGCAAACCGGCACACCAGGGGCTCTCACACGTCCGAGCAAACGGTCGACGATGAATAGACGATGAATAGTGTTCATTGGTTTTCTCAGGGTACAAATTACGTTAAAGCGTTATTTGAGGAAGCCTCATCCGCGCCACCGGACGCTTTCAATGATGCCCACACTGCCTCTCTGCCATACTGTGTCGTCCGTCCGTGCGTCGCCCACGCCACCGGGAGCAGCAGGGCAAATAGAGAAACATGTTAACAACCGGCAATGTTCTCAGTGTGTGTGTGGGTGTGGTTTTTATGAGAAGAGAAACACTAGGAGAAGGGAAAGAGGTGATGGAAAACTTTTGTTTCCTTCCACTGCATACCTCTCACCGTACGTTGTATCCGTTCAAGCCGTCTGGTCGAGAACTAACCGGACGCAATGGAGCAACATACGTTATCCCTCCGTCGAGTGGGTGGTTCGGGTGCTGCTGGTGTTTGTAAATCTTTAGCACCTCAACCAAGCAGCACACCAGGCACGTAATGCCGAGAAAAGCGTTGCGGTGAAAGTCGAGATGACCAATCCTCTCCCTTTTTCTTGGAAGCAGTTCGGAACCAGGAGGAACTGACCATCATCACTTCTTATCCCGGGGAACTTTCCTTAACCTTGCCCTTCCCTTCACCGGCTGGTGGTGGTAGCTGCTCTTTCATATCGAGATAAAGATGCTAATATAATAAGTGACTTTGAAATTGGTTAGCAGATTAAGTTACTTTGTTTCGAACCCGGGGAGCCACAAGAACGTTCAAGGGTTTCTATACAGCTGCCCTGTGTCGGATGATGTCCTTAATGCTGGGCAATGGTGAGCAGAATAAAAGCTCACAATGTTTGAGCAGGACGTTCAGCTCTGCTTGCAACTGACCACTGGTTTTCCCTCGGTGGGGATTTTCGTTTGATGCCACCCGCCTGTGCAAGCATGATGGTGTTTGTATACGTTTCTCTTCACAGTCTGTCGTAAACGGTAATCTTCCTCGCTCAGTTCAAGCAACACAAACTGGTCCTTTATGTTTTCGTGTGGTCGGACTTCTTGACTTGCGCTTTGCCCGCACTGCCCACCACTATCGGTAAACATCAACGAATTAGCTAACTAACATTCTAGTTGAAATTCTGATACTTGGAACGGAAGGAACTTGAAAGATATGTTGATATCATTCACTGAAAGGCTGTAATAAATTACTCGTAAGAATTGCTCTGTTTTCCTTTGTTTTGCCACACATAAAACTGATGATTGGTTCCAACTAAACCAAGTCTAATTAAGATAGATTGTTGGACGAACTTCTCACACCAAACGTCACAATCAATTGCTCTCGAAGCCTTACAAAATCAATTCAAAAACACATAGCAACTTTAAACTGGAAAATACTTTTGAGCCAGGAGCTTCATGTATCGACCTTCACGTTGAAAAACTCAACTTGCAAATGGGCAATGCATCTTGTTCCCGGAAAGCCCATCGTACATTGATGGATTGTTCGTTCCATTCGTCTTTTGTTCAACGGAACTGACCGATGGAACCTCTACGCAAAATTTGGACACCGCTCACTAACGCAAAGACAAAAAAGGTCAGCTAGCAGCGATGATAAATGGTTCATAGGAGAGCACACATCGTGATTTGAACATGAAAAATACATATAAACGTTGCTATTGTATTTCAGATTCACATAAATTTCTGTTACACCGCGCTTGCATGCACTGCTGATTGATAGTTGCTGACTTGTATGACAAGTGTTCTGAATGTTAACATTTTAGTAAGTGAGAGAAACAAACATTAAAAATTGCACAACATTTTATGCAATGATCTGTGTTCCTCTCGCGAAATATCCCATTGCTATTCTAACTTACTAAAAATCACTAGGCGTCTCCATCACACTGTCTGTCGCTTGATTTTTTTTTCGGGTTGCATATTAACGTAATTTTTTTTTCAGTTAAAGTATGTTGTTGCATGAATTCAAATACGAAAATTATAGTTCACGTTTCACCGAAGTGCATTCTTTCCAAGATTCTCAATGTGTCCACCGCCATAACCCGAAAAAGGAAAGCATAAAGCAAGGAAACCATCCGTCATCCGGGAAAGCAAACCGTCCATGCGTCCATCGATATAAAAAAAAACATTGTACATTTTTGTTGTACGTTGACTGCCTCATCATGGCTCTGGCCAAAGCAGTGCTCCATGTGGAGTATGTGTATAAACGTACTGACCCGAACTTTTTTGCAGCAACGAGAAGGAGTAAAAACACACGAAGAGCAATGTGTCAAACAGACAACAGGATTAGAGGTTCGCTGGCAGTGCGGTGTTCCGTAACATCAGCATCCATATATGACCTGCATGTTCAACAGAGTGCAGTGTTTCACAGTCGCATATAAGCGACCAGGTCAACACTTGCTTAGTCGCGGGCGCTGTCCCTTCATTCAAACCCACTTTTTGATGTTTCGGGTTTGCTTCGGTGCCATTGCCACGAGTTCTATGTCAGTCGTGCTAGGCCAAAAGAACACATTTGTTTAAACAAAGCTAAGCCAAGCTTACGATGTAGGACTATTCTTCGTCTGTTTTTTTGGTTTTGTTTTCCGTTATTAGAGAAGAGATATTGAACACTGTAGGAAAATAAAACTTTTTCAAACTTTTTAAGTAAATTTATTTAAAAAGATTCTATGAAATTGCTTTTAAGCTATATTTAGTTAGCAAATATATCCATGAACGATGTATCTTTACTATGATACAGTTATTATTAAATCATTTAGACCTTATTCAATTTGATTGGGCATACGAAAATCAATCGCTCAATCAATAAACTACACTGAAACCAACATAAAAAACATCAACCACTCACAACGGTCATTTTCCAACACAGGCTCTGCTTGACAATTTGCTACGAAAGCTAGATAGCGATTGAAACGGAAACCATTGTCGCGCTGCGAAATGGGTAGGATGTGTGCAAATAATTGCCCCAAAGTGGTGTTTCAGATACGATCGGGTGCGAAAGCGGAAACGATAGCGACGCTACCACTTCGTGCCCAAACACCAAAACGCTCCGAGGCAATGTGATGTGCTTCCTCCTCCGACCAGCTTCTCTAGTGGGTCAATGATTTCGCCAAGAAACCACCCCAGCTCCATTATCGCTGAGCCTGTGCTGCGAGCGACGCCGGTGGACGCAGATGGAGAATGTGGCGCAAAGCGCAGCACGGGCAAAACACTAATAGAAACAGCTTGCTTCATCAGAAAGACGTTTATCCACCGTTATCTTGCATCCTCGCAAGCTCGCTCGCACACGAACGACGAGCAGCAGCCCTCGAGCGAAGGACCGATAATGGACCGATCGAAGGCGAAGAGACCCAATTTCGGTTCCGGAGCAAAGAGGATTAAATCCTAAACTTGTTGTGAAGTTGCGCTCGTCGTGTCCGTAGTATTGACGACGTTTCGTTTCGCTTCGAGACAGAAATTGCCCGGCTCTCAATTGAATCCCTTCAATGTTGCTCCGGCTCTGCTGAATGTATCGGGTTGGATCGCACTTTAGATAATTGAATCAGACGGGTCCCCCCCCACCCCGCATCCTCCTTGATAGCATTTCGATGGAATGCTGAAAAAGGGTAGAGATGAAGCTGTGGAAACCGATTTTGTGGCATGGATACGTCTCTCATTTATGGGGTGAATTTATTTACCTTTGATTGTCCAGCGAGTGGTTGAATGGGAAAAGGGTTTGGACACTTTTACAAAAGGCAGATAGAGTGTAATTTCGTTTCGATGTTTTATTTATTTTTACAAGCGAATTGTTACCCCACGACGCATAATGTTTCGCGTTAATTTGTTTTTTAAACACCGATAAATATGGCATACACGACAAAGTGCTTACATTATGGGTAAAATATGAAACAAATACCATTTGAAAATGACGTCAAGAAATATAAAATGCCACAATGAGTGTAATAATTGCAATGAGAAATGAGCGTACGATACACAATTCAACATTAAATATAAAACCATAAACTCAAAGAGTCATCCTCTTAGTATAGCCCGCAATGCTCCTGCAGTGTGCTAATATTAATTCCAACCACACGAATTAAGTGCCTTGTTAAATCGACTCCTGCTCAGATCCTCGGCTGATCCTGCTGAACGTATGTTTATCGATCGATTGTGTTACCAGAGAACCCAGCGCGACATGCTTTCACAAAACCCTTGTGCCGTTTGGATCGTCGTACATGTTGCGCTCGAGACGTACACGTACGATTGGAAATGACGATGACGGCGTAGCTCGAAGGGAGAACTTTTACCAGCCTTTCTGCCTGCGCTATGCCTCACACAACCCGTTCCACCGTCTTCCTATCGGCTCTATTGTGCTCCACATCTTTCACTCGCCTTTACCACTCCCTCGGGACACACACACACACACACATACGCAAGGATAACAATGGGTGTCCAACATGTACATAAGCAAGTGGCACCAAACCGAGCAGGAATCCGAAAGAGGTGCACAGACACTGCACACGAGAACATGGTGCGTAAAATGGGATGCGAAGTCAAGTGGCAGAATCGATTTCGCGTCCTGAAGCACTGGTAAGCGTTGTGATGCATCATTGATTGCATTTGCTTGCAGCGTAGCTCCCTCCATCTATCGCTCTTTCTCTCTTGCTCAACTCGAGCATCCGCATCAAATCGATTCTTTCAGCCCGGTTGTTCCACACACACACAGATACTCCATGCGGTCACGAAACCGCAAGCAAAACCGTACAGCCGATCGAACGGGTGCCTTCCTCCCAGCTGTGGTATCATCGATGGGGTACACATCCCAACAAATCGAATCCTTTCACTGTCCACAACGCTATTCCCGAGTGCTCTTGGCTGAAATCGTTGATGCATCCTGGCGCTAAATTACACACAAGCAACGCTGCCATACCCTTTTACCTCTCAACACTCTCTATCCCTCCTGGTGGAAGTGGAAGGAGACAAGTAGGAAGTGCCACGGTGAAGCTTTCCTCTCTGCCATCAGCATGGCGATGGAGTCTGCATATCTTGTTCTATTACCGCTCCGTCGAAGCTTTGGCAATCTTTTCACTATGCAGCAGCACCGTGGTCGGATGCGCCACAGCTTGGCAAGTCTTGTCCTCTTGTGCATCAGATACTAACTCTCTCTTCCTCTCTTCCTCTCTTCGCTCCCTCTCTTTATCTCTTTTTCCCCAAACCTTCTAATGCTAATAAATATTTCAACGAGTGGAAAGGGCATCCTCGGGTTGCTGTGTATCCTTTTACATAGATATTATGACCGCTTCACATCCAATTGCCAGCGTTGCTACACGCCACCACCACAACAACGGTGAAAGATGCACATGTCCATTGGATGGATGCGAGGGTGAAGGGTCTTGATTCCATGATTGATCCATTACCCTGATGAAGATGAATCCAAAAATGATAAACCTTTGAAATGAAAACTGTCCAGCAATCGTCTTCCAGGAGGGGAACCCTTTCCTTGGTGCGCGAAGATGTGTAAGGCAGGCTCGCGTTCAGTGCTATTAAAAACATGTGTTGGTTTAGCCATCTAAACCTATCGATGCGAGCGAGTTATGTTGCAGAACGACTAGTAGCAGTTGCGAATTCCGAAATATCTCAACAAAGATTTTAATTCTCATTTTTGGTTTATTTTTCGTCTGTCTTTTTACATCTGCCACTGGTTGATTGCATCAGAAGGCTCCAACAATGAATGACACTCTCTAAATAAATGCATTTGCGTACATGGTCGGGCCGATGCGTAGAACAGAGTGCGCCTATCGCCACTCCACATCTAATGGAAATCGAGTTCCAGGACCGGGGACCGGCACACTACCGGCGTATAAAAGAACTCGGAATCATCAGAGAACACTGGCGTTGCATCCGAAATTGTGGAAAGGATGCATTTCGGAGGGATTCACTTGCATTACAAGCATCTATCACACTTCCCTCTCCCTTATCCAGAGGTTTTGGCGGCTGCGGCGCATGTTGAACTTCAATCAAAGTGTGTTACCACGCGTTGTGTGCTCGGGGGATGGAGCAATGCATGAGAACCTTGATATTGCGACTCGCGTCCGGGGAACATTGAAAAACGAGAGCAAAGTAGAAGCGTTTGAGAGCATGGCGAGGCATGCCTGTGATCGAGATGTACTCTCCAACCAAATACGATGCAACTTGGACCGGGCATACATACACAAGGGATGTTGTCCATCAACCCTGGGACAGTGGTACGTCGCACCGAGCTGTCTACCGAGACACACACACACACACACCGAGGCCCACGACCCACCAACAGTCAATTCTGTTCGATAATCGATTACTGCAGGTGGACGTACGCAATCATACTCTCCAGCAGCCGCACGAAGGATGCGTCCATCGAATGGAGCAGCGCCGAGCCTTTGGCTACAGAACCTATACACCACGGACAGGAACGCATCATCTCGCCGAGCCGAGTTTGAGAATGTGTCACCCCCTATGCAATGGCAAATTTCGAAACGGAACAAATGGCACCGGAACGGTCGAATGAAGTTAACCAACCAAACATTCCCGATCCACCATCCATACGCATGCACAGCGGTTCGGTACAGCGAACGTAAACTTCATGTTTTAGGCATTTTCTGAAGCAATGGTGGTTCTGTGTAGTAGAGGTTGGTCTTCCGCATCGTCGACGTTGCCCGGGCAGACGGTGGGATGTGTGTCTGTATGTGAGTGTACAGTTTTAATTGGCTCTGGGTGGGCTTAATTTCATCGCAGGATCGATTGACAGACGGGCTGTGAAAGTGTATTACCATATCCTCCTCCGTAGCGACATTCGCGCGTACGTGTTACCATTAGATACTGCACAACCGTGGTTGGTGGTGGACCGGAAGGCTTTTGAATTTTCCATCCCGAAGATGAACCAGGGTAGCTAGCACACAGCAGGAGGGATGAAACACCCTTCAAAATTTATATTGCATCGATTGCAAATCAACAATTCTGCAGCCTCTGCAAAGCCCAGTTCGATCCCGTTGGTGGTGGTTTCTATCTGCAGCGGAAATGATTATCCATGAACACTTGTAGTTCTGCAAACTTTCCAACTACATACGCAAGTCCTATCAATTTCATTCACAAAGAACAGGCACAGTTGACGGGTGTTGGGCTACAAAACTTTCCAACATACTTCCAACTGCCAATGAAGTGCCTTTATTTGTTGGGACCCAACAATACCAAAGGTACTTACAATCCTTTTTGCTGAGCTAAAGCTTCCCTCCCTCTATCTCGCTCACCGCAAAAAGGCAACCTTTTTCGTTGGATTTGGAACACGCAGCAGCAAAGGGCACAAAAATGTCTTGCGCCGGCCACTACCCCTACCAGCACAAAGCAAAAAAAGGGCGTCTTAAAAATATTTCCTTTGGGGTGGTACAAACAAACACACAAAAAGAAGAAAAAAAAACCGTACTCACAAGTAAGCAAACCCTCCAAAACCATGCTGGGTTGCCTTGGTAGTGTCAGGTCTTACCCGTCTCTTGCCTCAGCTCCATACATCCCTCGCCGCTGCACAGGCTAAGGGAAGCAAATTGAAAACGATGAAAATATGCTGACTCCTGGGCCAGGGCACACCACACTACCGCCCGCCCATCGCCGATATGTCGCTTAGGTTTCAGATAACGTCGAAGAAGAAGAAAAAAGGATAGACACCGAACGGAGGGAAGTAAAAACACACACACACCAACACACAAGGGAGAGAAACAGCAGGACCAGCACAGTTGGGAGAAGGAAGCCCGGAAGCGGGCGTGTTGGCAAAAGGAGTTATAAAAGATAACGTTTCCCCTTTCTCCTGTTTGCACTCCCCCTTCCTTGGGCGGTGGTTAAAGCAGGCAAAAAGAATGTATCCTTCTTCCTTCTTGGTTCACTCCTGAAAATCGGGCTCCGGATGGGGGTCACACCACCGTTAGACTCGCTCTGGATGGGTGTAACAATTTTCTGGGAACTCTCTCTCTCGTTTTTTTTTGCGACCGAAACCTTCCAAGATGAGGTTACCAATGGAACGTTTTTTTCCTTTTTTGAACCTTTCTTCTTTTTTGGGAACCTTCTCTGCAACCGTACGAAATGGTTGGTATTGAGAGGAGAAAAAAAACCTAAAAACTTTCAGGGGAGAAAACGGAGATACGTTTAACTTTCCCCCCTCTTTCCCCTGGTACTGTTTTGGGGTGTGGAAGGGAGGACATTTCCACAAAGCATAAGCACTGGATAAGACTTTCGATCTCCACCGGGCTGGGACGGTGGTGCTGGTAGAGCGCGAGTTCAATGGCGAAGGAATGCCGAAGTTGGTGAACCGGAATTAGGATCCGAATCACAGAAAACGTCGAATTTCCGAAGCGGCACTACCGGGGAGGACAGCGAGTGGGAGTGTGAAGCAGATAAGCAAGGCGATTACTCCCCGGAATGGAAAAATGCGAAAGCATGCGCTGGAAAGAGACGCTGCACTGGGTGTCCAGAGCGACGTGGCGGACAACGATGGGTAACGGCGGCTATCCGTTTTTCCTACCATGGAAGCGATTATAGGTTTTATGATGTTGTTACTGCCTTCACTAAACCTAACCTTTCTCCCTTATCAAGATAGGACCACAACGGAAGGACACCGATGAACAAGGGGAAGGGAGGCAGGATGTACCGGGGAATCACTGAAGAAGACCTCCTGCATCTGCCTTCTTCGCTGTTCTTCTGGGTGGGCTTTTTCCCATTTTTTGCTCTAACTTTACCTCCGACCGGGTTCAAACAAACGCTAAGGCAGGCATTCGTTTTCGTGCCGTTTCCGTTTCATTTCCCCGCTCTCACACACACACACAAAACCGAGGGTATTGAGCAGCAGTAGGGCGAGTTTGTTCGAAATGTTGACACCCACCGCACCACCACTACCAACTCCACACACCCGGGACGGACAGTCGGCAGGCTTTTCTGGGGTTTTGTTGCGGTGCGATCAAATCGGAAGCTCCGTCCCCCTTTTTCAACCCAAAACTCCATCCTGGAGCTGCTAGTACACCACACTAAAGGGCGCACTTGCTGCTGGATAAAAGTGTAAAGGAAGCGGAAAATTATGTGCTGAAAACCTTGCTTGAAGTTGTTGCTCGAGCTACTTTCCTTCGCATTTCCGTGCGACGGTGGAAAAGCTAGCAGTGGAAAGACAACGACGCTGATGTTGATGATGATGATGATGATGCTTTTCGGTAGGGTATTGCAAGACCGGATAGAGGTTAAAGCCAACAGAATGGGCGCGGTGTAGCTGTGTGTTTGGTTGGCAGATAGCAATCAGTGATGGTGTCGCGGTGTGGCTGATGACTTCTGAAAAGCAAACCACCAAGACGCAAGGCCCTGGGGTTGGCGGGGTTACAAGTGGGAACCTTTCTTGCGATGGAAAACATTTCGGTGGTTTTTGCAAAGATTGGAACGAAATACTCGGAGGGCCAAGTGAATTTAGATCTTATCAGTGGGAAGTAATGGGGATGCGCGGGTTTTCACGTTTTGGATTTCACTTTACTTTGTTGATGCGAACCTCGAAGATGAATGTACAATGTAGCAAAGGGAGCTTTCTTCGATTTCTTTTCAGCCAGAAAGTATGATTACGAAAGCTGAGAGGCAAACTGTTCTTTATGCAAGTCTGACGTTGGATAAACTTATAACATAGCAGAGAATGGCATATTTATATTATTGTTAGGTAAATTTCGTTTGATTATTAGTATCACAATTGCATACATTAGAATACATGTGCAGACAGAAATTGTAGAAGTAGTAGTAATAGCAGTAGAAGAGTTTTATTTTTGATATATTAATTTCCAATGCATTTTTTACATTTATGATGTTAGTATTTGAAGGGTTCACAATTTGCTTTCTTCTTTAATTATTTTCTTTAAAGCAATTGCTAAATTGTTTTGCCCTTGGTAAGATATCGTTCTTATTACAAACACACGACCATTCAATTCGTTCCAATTCAATGATTTTGTAATTAAAAACGTGTTCATTTCTAGTCACCCTTACACACAACTCTAGCAACTTACCTTGAGGGCACACAAGAAGACAAAAAATAACAACAGCACTTTTCAAACATTCATCAACAACACCACTGTTTCATCCCTCAGGGCTGGACATTTCTCCAACGCACAACAAGCCTGTCAAAACACATAACCCATCCTACGCACCCATCTCCGCCGCTCTCTCCCACTCTCTCAAGTGGAAAAGATTCAAAATTCCTCCCCCCGGCGGAATGGAATGGAAAACTGACTGACGACACTAATGGGCCCGGAGCCAGTACCGTCCTGGGTAAGGGGTGAACATAATCTTCGAGTGTTAAATGATCAAAGCGAAAGGAGATTCATTTACCGGTCCACTGTGTGCAAGGATTTTGTTTGGCTGCTGCTCTGGCTTGAAAAGGAACCTCCGGCTCTTTTACTTCTACTGAATAGACAAGGAATCGCTTTCAACACCCGGTTGTGGTAGTGCCCGGAAAGCAGTAATTTTCTTCCCTCTTCACACCCAACTCAAACCAACCCCTCAACCACTGGTGACAAAGCTGGTAACGTCGCCAGTTAAGTTCGTTTGACTTTTTTTTGTGTTGTTTTGGTTTCCTTATCTTTCTGGTTGTATCTTTTTTTTTATCCTCCACACTAAAGCCACAGTCTCGTTTGCTAAAGTGTCTCTCGTCTCTTTCAAACAACTTTACCCGCCAGCGGTTGCAAGACTGGATGGATCGTCACTGCGCTCACCATTTTCCAGCTGCTTCATCAGCGCGCTCGCGCCGCCCCCGTGTTGTGTCGTGGGAATACTTAATGAATATAAATTCGTTTGAAATGTAATCAGAAAAGTAATTATCACGAAAACGGTGAGCAATGATGTTCGGACGGGTGAAAACGGGCGAAGGCGCATGCTGCAATCCACCACCCGCGCTGGAATCTTCTTGGCGTAAATTTGTCGAATAGGCAAAACATTTGCAAAGCCAGTTGCCGGGCCAGGGGGAATGCTAGGACGCGCTCTAGCCAGGTGATTCCAAGCGAAGCGGCAAAAGAAAAGAAACAACCTAAATCTTGATTAATGAACAACCAAAGTGAACTGGATAAGTTGCTGATGCTAAAAATATTCCTTCAATGTCGTCCGTTGCGGGGTTGCGGTTGAAAACACTGTGCACATCAGATGTTTGCGGTTTAAACATTGCTAAGTGCATACTTGCACACACATTTAAGCTAAACCGAACCTTCTGATCTGATCGAACAGATGTGAAACCACTTTTAAACGAGAAGAACTGATGCCCAATTTTAAACCAATGTTTAGTAAAACAAACACAACAAAAATAACATTGCTTTAAGGTATTAGTTCATGCAATTTACGTAATTGATTCTATACTTACGCCCAGATATGAAGGGATGTATTTTGAAGAACTCACCTGGAAAGAAAGAAAAAATATTCAATGTAAATAAATAATTTCGTTTTAATCACATTAATGTTACATACAGCATGATTTAAATATTCAAAAATGCTTAAATGAATTTCGTAAGCGCGATGTAATAACATAAGTTACAAGCATAAGCTTCTTAAACTATCCCAATGGTGCTGCATTGCCTGAGTCAATGGCAATAGCTAAACAAGAGAAAATTCTAAAAGCGTCGATCAGTTTAGAGAACAATACCATTTAAAATAACAAGCTAAACCGTTCATACAGGAAATAGAAGGATTATGTTCTGTATTCAAGATAAATAAAAATATTGATTGCCTTTGTTTGGACTTATTTACTACTATGCCTCCCCACCAAGGGAAAGCAATGGTACATCCAAGCAACTACGAAAAGGGACACAAAATCAGTTGCAGAGAAAGGCAAAAAAGTGAAGCGTAACGGAAACTTTCCAGTAAATCGCATACCGAAAGCGCACCAAACAAACACCAACCCAGCGCGGCAAGAGATTATGGATTTAAGGGTAGTGGTGAGTTAAACCCAAGGGTAGGGAGGGGAATTTGGTGGAGCAATTCAAAATTGGCAACTTCTGCAAAGAAATCTGACTCCAGTTTTCGCCCGCTGACCCTGGCACGCCCGCTGTGAGTGGCGGCAGGGGAATGGAGGATATGCCAAGGTGGTGGTTGGTAATGCGACGATAACGGAGGACGGCGAAAAGATGGCTGGAAATTTAATTTGTCTAGCAGTTTGCTAAAGTGCCTCCCCGCCCCCCTCCCTCCCCCTCCCTAGTTCCATTAAACATTGGGCGCTCGTTTGGCGGGTAAAAGGAGGAAGGGAGGAAAAGTGAAGAAGCTACGAAATCACTACGAAAATTCTTTCGAGAAAACTTTCCAAACAGCGCCAAAAAGGATTAGCAGGGGGACGCGGGAGTGATAAATTATTCTAGACCGGCGGCACGGCGAATCGTGCCAAGTGGTGATGACCTTTTTGCTGCTGTTTGGTTCCGCTCGAACACCCCAAAAGCGCTTGTTTGTGGGGGAAAATGAAACAGGAAAGGTGCACAAAGCAATACACACCCGAATGCACACAGAAATTTCTTTAAATAATAAATGCACATCTCAATAATCCGAACGGCAGAAGAATTGTACAAGAATGACACAGAAAGCCAAATAATACATTGAGTCCTTTTAATTATTTTGCCATAATAATTGATAAATCAGGCAGAATTTGTCCTTTCCACGCTTACAATAACTGCAACAGATTCTGCTGTTTCTTCAAAGGCAAATTCAATTTGTAATAGACAACGAAATTGCCATAATTAAATTCACTTATTGCTGATTTTTTTTGATAAAATTACATGCGTACTTGATACAAGTATCAAGCACTGATATGATATAATAGTACATAAAAAATAAAATATAGATTACTTAATAAAGACTAGCAAAGTACGCATAAAGTACGAGTGAACGAATGAATTAAATCCTGGGTGTAAATACATCAGCTCAGTCAGAGCTGTTGTACGAATATTTACACTAGTGTTGTGCTTCGTGAATCTTTCGTTAAGGTTCACTCATATGCATCTTCAGCGAAGAGGGAATCAAATCTCGAATCTTTTAATGTATTTAAGTTAAATTTTTCTTTGATATATTTTTCATAAATCATAAATCTTTTCAGTATGATAAATCTTTGAAATTCATAAAAAAATTATCCGAAATTCATTAATGTGAGCCTCAATAATTTCAAAGATTCATTGAGATTCTCGAATCTGAATCAGATACACCCAACGCTTATTTGCACTGTTCACTGTATCCCATTTGGGATTTTATATAAACTGATTCGAGGAATAAAACCTCCTGAAGAGAAAATCGGAGTGTTGAATCAGAAGAGTGATTACGTCTACGAAACGTCTACGAAATAATTAATTGCTTCGAATAACGATTACAATGCTTCGGATATATAACACAATAAAATGGAACAGTTCAATCACTTGGTAGAATGTTATATTTTTAAGATTTCGTTTATTTAATGCTATTATTTGTTTGATGTTAAAAATTGATACTCTTTACATGTATGAAAAATATCAGAAATTGATGTGAGTGTTATGTTCTATATCGAAAATAATATAAAATAATAACGAGTTTTTTCAATCACCTCTTCGCCCCAACATACCAGGTACCCCTCAAATTGCACACCTAACTAAAAATTGTCTACCCACACGGATAAATAGACAGCAAGATTAAAAGGTACACGGATAAATACCTTTTCACTGTAATTAAAACATAAAATATCGACAGGACAATACTTTCTCGCTCATCTACACTCAGGACGATCTCATCTACTATCCTAATTGGCCATTGAAGCATTCTTCATTAATTACATTCATACCCGTGAAAAATCATTTCACCAAATCATCGTTCTTCTATCCATCCGTCGGCTTTGGTTCCTGTTTACAAGACACAAATTTACTCACAAAAAAAGGAAACTCCAAACACCAGTCTACCATTCACCCAATGAAGCGAGTGAGTGCTGCAAAAGCAGCAGGCATTTGGGAATATTGTTCCCATTATGGCACTAGAAACCGACGCTTTCAAATGTGACCGAAGCGAATGCCGATCGATTTCGCGAAGAACGTTCTCATCCTTCACAGCAAACACTGGGCGGCAGCGGCAGCAGCAGCAGCAACAGCGAACTTTCGAGCACTTTTACCAGTGCCACTTGTCGAGAAAATCTCTTTCCATTTGGTTTTAATTAAGCGCAAATTTCCCGTTTCCTGCTTTTGCCGCCCCTCTCCTACAATGCGCACGCGGATGGCGGCCGCCTGCTGCCGCCGTCACGCCCTCCTCCCTAGAAGAATGGTGGTGAAAAAGTGGCAAAACCGAGGCGTACTCGGGTGTGGAAAATCCGTATCCCTTTCCCCCTACTTATTCGAATCATTGATGGCACGGTCAGAGTTTTATCCCGAGCGCTGGAAAAGAATTCATTAGTGGGGTGGGGTGGGAATACCCAACGAGAGCCACAGCAAACGCGGGAAACCGAGAGAACCGAGGAAAGGAAAAATAAATAAAATCAAGCAAAAGGAAAACGAGGGTCATTCAAATAAATTACCGGTGTCTTTTTCCGAGCTCCAGTTTCGGATGTTTTCTGAACGGGAGGGCCCTTCCTCCCTTCTTCCCGTCGAACCGCTGTGTAGCCGAACTATAGGCACTGGTTGTTGTGCGCGGCAGCTCTTTTTGGAATGCAACCGTTTGGGGTGTTGTTTTAGCAGCACTAGGGGCACCTTCTTCATCCATTTGCATTGGCCATTCATAAGCAATGATTGTAAAATGAAATTAATCAATTTCGACCAGCCAGCTAGTGCTCGAACTGCATCCACTGTGCGCGCGCGTGTGTGGCAGAAAATCTCAAATTCCGTGCCCCTCTCTCGGCGGCGTCGGTATTCCTGGCTGAAAAATAGTCCCACTCGAAACCGTACAACGGGCGCGAACGTGTGGAAACTGAATTTTACGGAGTGAAAAACAATTTTAATCACGTTTGCTTAACTTCATCTCTGCACTGTGTGTATGTGTGTGCCCGGATCGGCTTCAGTTCCGTTTTCGGCCCATTCCACACACACAGTATTGGGAAGGCAGCGCCGAACCCTCACCTGCCACCTCAGGTGCCCTCTCTCAGGCCCTCTCTCTACCATGTTTTCCACTCCAATAAAAAGCAGAATGAGGAATGGATGGGGGGAAGAGGAGGGAAAACGTCCCTTTCACGCGCCACATGACGGTGGCCGAATATTCACCATTTCGAAGTGATTTCATTTTGCGGATTTCAAAGGACCGACACCCTTCCTGCACCCGCCGCAGCTCTTGTACCTTTCTCTTTACTTCTCCACCTTCTCGATTTTGCCAGATTTGATCAAGGCAACATCGTGCGAAGCGGGAAATCGTTCGGAGTGGAGGGTAGAAAAGCAACGAAAGCAAATCCGGGCAACCACCCCCCCGGGGGGTGTAGAAGTGGGTAGAAGCAACTCCGGGAGTGAGACGTCAGAATAAATGAAAACAGTACGGTGCATAAAACGAGATCATCAACAACCAGCAGCACTGAGGGAGAGTTTCTCCCCAGTTTCGAAGCGAATTCGGTGATCAGAGCAATCAGATTGTTTGTGTGCGTATTCGTGTGTATGTGTGTGTGTTCAGTCGGTAAGAAGGGTTCAACGGATGAGGCAGGGAAGCAGCAGGTTGAAACGACCATACCACTGTCGAGTCGTTTTGCGTTAATTAGCTCTTCAGCACTCATCCGGCCGACCGGCCGGAGTGTCGGAGGGATGCCAATGATGAAAATATACGACTAACGATTTGAATACCACCCGGGCCAACCCCAACTAGACGCTATTCAAACCCGAACCGGGGGGTCAAATACGAAACCGTAAACCATCTCCGCAGCACACAACAACCCTTCGGAGGCGATCAGCCAACACACCATTGACGCGTGTGACCACGAGGATACAATCAGTACTTCTCCTGTCCAGCCCAAAGGGAAAGGAATTGATTCGAACCCTGATGTACAGAGGGTTTGTTTCTTGTCCTCTGCCGTCCTGCAAAACCTGGGGTGGAAAATTCGAATAAAATGGGACCCAAATTGCTAAAACACATACGGTGATTAAACGAAATGTGTGTTCTCGGCACACACACACACACACACACGCACACTGAGCCATAAAATCTCGCAGAATTCGTTTGAAAATTTGCTAAACAGCCTTATGCGTTACAGTGTGTTGCGAAATGTTGACGAGTTCGCTTTGATTTGCAGTTACAGATATACGAAAATCAATAGCAAACCGTTGAATATTGCTTCACGATTTGAAAACTAAAACATTTCAAAGCATACAATTTAAAAATATGAGCAAAAACGAAGAATAAATAAATATTTAAGATACTACAGATACTATACTTTCTGGTTCATAGATAAGATACTTTCTGGTTCATATCCTATGCATATTAAAAATATTTAAACAACAACATTTTACCATTACTATGCGGGTGCCATTTTTTAGCCTAAAATGTACGTCTTTTTCTACCATTTTTACAACACATTTTATTTGATTGATTCTTTCTTTGAGACCCATTTACAACTTAAAAGATATGTTTAAAATGGTGAAGAATGCAAGATCGGCTTTTATAAAACATGTTCTAGTAAGTCACAGTCATAATTGCTTGACATGGTACTCTTGCCCCCAATGCCGCTACTTATGGCAAGTATGAAAAATTAGGGCTGCGCTTTGTTTATTTGTCGTCTATTAAAAGGGAATGTACTTCGTAACCTTAAAAAATTGTCTCATTTTTCTTTCTTTTTCTTTCTCGCTCTCTCTTTTATTTTTCAGTAAGGAGAATAGGAAACATTTTGATTTTTTTTAGCATTCAAAAATAATGTATATTGAACACATTTTAGCATATTAAATGTTTTCTTGTTGAAAATAACTCAAAGAAAATACTTCATTGCAATCATTGCTCACATTTCGATACAAACATTTCACATATTTTTACAGCAATTTATAAAAATATATTTATAGAAAAGTACAATTCTTATTCATTAAAAAAACCTCCCTTAATGCGATTGAATTCATCACAATAGACTTTTGTCTGTCAATCACTGTACAAATTGTGTCGCAAGGGGCGTAAATAACAGGTCGTCTCCTAAATAACCTCCCCTTGTTAAATCGACATTCACCACACCACAAGACTCAAACACACACGCGCGCACACACACACACGTGTCCGGAATTGTGCAAACCGACAACGTCGTCCGTCAGAGCGTCCGTGGCATGTGTCCTCTCCCAGGACAGCGCCAAGCCACCTTCGCCGCACTTATCCTTTTCCGTTCGATCCCTTTGGGAAATGAATGACTTTATCGGTGGCTTGTGTTTGAATATGCTGCTCAGTACACATCAAGGAAGACACAAGGGACATTACAGAAGGCGGAACCCAACGCGGAATACATTCCGCCGACACCGATTTCGAGATCAGTCGATGGAATATTTATTGCCAAATTTCACGCCATTCGCAATGGCTGCACACACATGCTGCTTTCGCGTGCGATTCGATTTTGCAAAATTCATTCCCGCTCGCGTAGACATCTTTATGTGTGCACTGTTTTATGGATTGTTTTGAATATATCCTATTTTTTTTTGTTGCTGGCATAAATTGCCATTTGTCACTAGCAATCGACACGCAGATTAAAATTGTATGCATAATGCAACGGCAGATAATGAAGATTGTTATTCTTCATTTGTATGGTAATTATGAAATTTAATACCATCACACTCACGCAGACACCACCAAGAGCCCCCTGCATTTGTTTTTTGTTTTTGTGTGATTTTGGTGTTCCTTCCGAACAGAAGCGCACATTGACACATTGGAATCCTCCTCCATCTCCTTCCCCCCTTTTGCTCGCATTTTGCCAGTTAATAATTCAGGCAAAACATAATCATTTCCCATCTACATAATTGCATCCCGATCAGTGCTAAAGGCCAAAAACAACCCCCCGAATGGCGTGATGAATCCACACAGCTTGGCTTATTCTTTCTTTCCCGCTTGGTTCATATGCTCCGCAGGGGGAAATTCGATACGGCAATCAAGTCGTTACATGCGCTGTATCTTCCCCCAACAAAACCAAACGGCAAGGGCAAGCAGACGTACACAAACACACAAACACATGGTCGCATTTTCGATATTGAAATTGTGGCCTTATTTATCCCCTCGTTCAGCGGACCGTTTCCCAGTACAGTGCTCGTTTGCCCCTCGCCACACTAGACACGCCATATACACGGGGTGAAATGGTGACGGACGCTCTGAGGGGAGCACTGGGCGGGTGAGAGATGCCATAATGCACATCAAGCCGCCGGGATTGTAGCTGGGATTTGCTATGACACGGGGAATTATCCTGACCGACGGTGGTCCCGTGGGGACAATTCTCGAGGGGGAAAAACGGCCGACTCGTGCCCTTTCTCGAATGTTTGATGATGATGTTATGGTCGATGACATGTCCCCCTGGCCGTAAGTGGAAAATATGAAACGCAGTCCAACACCTGCCAGTGGCGTAGGGTGGAAAACGGAACAATATCCCGCGGCCGTGTGTGTGTGTGGGTGACAGTTGTAGGCTGATTGGCCTACGCTCCGAGGGGTCGAGTTGATGCAATATTGACAAATTTAGCATTCCATTGTTTTGTTATTTGAGCGGTTAATTTGATTAGCACGATATACGTACTGCTTGTGTCGGAGCAAAAAAGCGAGAGAAGAGCATATCACGCAGCTGCATCTTTTTATAGTACTAGTGCGGGGCGTTAATTTAGCGAAACAAAATGAAATCTCACATTATGTCGTCACAAACCACATTTAAAAATTAATGATTGAAACTAAAGGATTCTTAAGAATATAAATAAATAAACAATGTACATCCTTGCTCACCACAATCCTTCAAGCATAACTTCAAAACCACACCACCCACCAATGCTGCTGCTAATTACTTCATTGGGTCGCACGAGAAAGAAGATGAATACTCGTTCGAATGTGCTCACCCTCTCCCCAGGGACTATATTTCCCCCGACACAGGGGTCATGGCATGTACTTCCAGCGAAAGCGTTGGCACCGTCGTCTCAACAGTTTAACAGCGTTACCATAAAACCAACTCCTAAAAACCACACCTCGACTTTCCTACGCTCGGTAATCTCATGTCCCCTGCTACAAACCCACCGCACCACCACCATTGGCTAAAAAGTTTACCAACGCCAATTTAATGCTTCACCGTCTTCTCCGTGGCACTGCCTTTACAGGGACGGCGGCCAAAATAAACACAGCAAAGAACAACACACTCCAACAAACACAGAAACCGGCAGCGGCAGGCTCTTGCGCCTACATTTCCGCCAAGTTAACTTTCTCATCCCTGTGTGCGGGTTGTCGTACCATCATCGTGGGTGTTTGCTACAGTTTTCCGGCACTAATCGAGGCTGCAACATTCTCCGCTCTGGTGGGGGGAATCCTTCTTCTTCCATCGCACCGTACACAAACGGATCGTTTTCACAACACTAAAGGACTTTTTAGGCACTGGCCTACTACTGCTATCCAGTGCCCAAACAGTGAACAACCAGAGCAGAGAAACCGGACGGCATACACAGCACACAAAAAGCGGCCGGAAAATGCCCCCCGGGGGAGAAAATTAAACGACGCCAAAGCGAAAACACCTACGAGAACGACGACGAAGACGCGACGATGACAATGGTTAAAACGACACTTGGGGGGTTCATCTCCGTACTAGACCCGCGAAGCATGAAGAAACATAGAGCCTTCTTTCCCCCCCGCGGATACCCGGACAGATTAGATAATAAACGAAGTGAAATTAATTAGCTTATCAACGTGCCCGGAATGGTTGAGCGGTTCGGTAAAACATCCCCGCCCGGGTGGATTAAAAACAGCCAGCAAAATGACAACAACGGAGAGTGATGGTGGGTGAACGGTGGCGCTCACGGGAAAGACTACAAAGGTTAGAGCCTTTACAAGGGTAAACAAACGAGGAGTTCACGCAGCAACGGGAACGACCTATGATTTGTGGAAGTAATAAAAAATAATCAATTAAAACTTGAAGAACAAGCGAAACACCAACGTCCAAATGGTAATACAATATTATTTAAATTATTTATCGTTCTTAAAATGATACTGAATGTTCAAGATTAAGAGTTTAAAGCATGATACAGTGACGCTTCATATACAATAGTGATGGGAAAAAATTAAGTTTTTGTCGGAATCGATTCCGGCTAGCTCCGCAGTTTTCTGGAATCAATTCCGGAATCGATTTCGGAATCGGAATCGTTTTCGGAATCGGAATCGTTTCCGGAATCGGAATCGGTTACGGAATCGGTTACGGAATCGGTTACGGAATTGGTTCCAGAATCGGCTTCGGAATCGGCTCCGGAATCGGTACCGGAATCGGAATCGGTTCCGGAATCGAAATCGACTTTCGAATCAGAATTGCCTCCTAAATTAGAATCGTCTTCCAAACGGAGTCAGTTTCGGCATCGCCATAAAAATAGGCATTTGGGCCCAACCATACTACGTATTGATAACCGCAAAAAATCCAAATGTAATTGTAAAAGATCCATTCTTATGGAGTATCCCGGACTGATTTCGCTTCTAAAAGTTCTTTTTTCAATTCAAGAATTTATTCACATTCCGGAGCTAATTCTAATTCTGGAGTCAATTATAATTCCGTTATCGGGGCAAATTGCGATTCCCTGGTCAATTCCGATTCCGGAGCCGATTCTGATCGCGGGATCGATTCCAGAGTCGACTCGGGAATCGGCTCCGGAGTCAACTACGGAATCGGTTCCGGAGTCAATTCCGGAATCGGCTCCGGAATCGACTCCAGAATCGGAATCGACTCCGAAATCGGAACCAATTCCAGCATCGGAATCGATTCCAGTATTGGAATCAGCTCCGGAATTGATTCCGAACACGGAATCAGAATCGAGTAGGTTCGATTCCGAGCTCCTACCACTAATATACACCATTGTTACGCTACGTTTACCATAATTCCCTAATTTTAACCTAAAAAACATATCAACAGATATGAAGATTTTGTGAATAAGATAAACCAAAAACCGCTGCGATTCGTTCCGTTTTCGCTATCATTTACGATTATACATAATATATTTTGGAGAAGTGGGCTTCGCACAACTGTCCCGTCCTGCTTTTCCCAATAGTGGAATTATGCGAATGATTGCGGTTGATTCGACGAAGTACCGATTGACGAGTCTGTGACGAAAATGGCGATGAAATTTCCCTTTCCCAGCCACACCACCATCATCATCATCATCAATAGTAGCGTCAACATCAACAACAACAACAACAACAACAACAACAACAGTACCATCATCGTGCAAGTAGAAGGTAGGAACTCTTACACAGTTATACGCACGCCATGCCATTTCAGGCGTATCTCTTTCGCCTCAAGTGGTGCATGCCGTGTCACTTGTTAGACGGTTTCTTAGCAGCGTCTGATAAACTCTTGACGTGAAACAACTTCCTTTCCTTTCCTTTCCACAGTGCTGATCTCCACCTATCACATTCCCATCCCGCTGTCCCGCTGTTGTATGCTTGCGGTTTTACATTCCACCCGTGCCGGTTCCGGTGGTTCAAACTGCCGCCCCAAAGCCTCTACCCGCTCTATCTCTTGACATTGGTGTTTCTGGTGTCTAGCTTTTGGAGGCTCCTTTTCACGCCGAATACGCAAGACACAGCAGTTGCAGCCGCGCACTAAACACCTTTTCACCTTGCGTCTTCTCCAACACACCCCCCCACACATACAACAAAAGTTTGGCTTTCGACAGTTTGTGGTTCGGCAAGCCCGTCCCATTCGTCCCGTTCGGCGCCGCGCGTTTTGCTTCGCCGTAAACCCGAAACATCTAACAACTTGACGATAAACCAGGATCTTTCCATTTTCTTACCCCCTCAGCAGCGTATCACGGAAGTTTTAGAAACTTGCCCTATGTTGGGACGAGTCTTGTTCTCTCTCACTCTCGCTCTCGCTCTCGCTCTCGCTCTCGCTCTCGCTCTCTCTCTCTCTTCTTACAAGAATGTTTCGGTGGTTGCGGTACGACCAGCAGCTCCTGTTCCCTTGTTCTCAGTTGCGCAACCAGAATCCTTTCGACGTTTTGAAATTTAACCACTCGCCACTATCACCACCATCACCACCATCACCACCACCCACCTTGAACCATCCTCAAACATCAACACCAACGGCAATCACTATAAGTTCTTCTTTTCGGGTTGCGGTTTCATGCCATCAAGCTGTGCGACGTATGCGGTTTGCTATGAACATCAAGCAGTGCGTAGCTTTATTTAAGCTTTCCCCCTTAAGCACACAACCTTACGTACACACATGCACACATGTACACATGTTTGTTATAATATAACACGCATTTGGGATTGAATACATTCCAGAATGGAACCTTTACGATGGATTTTCTGGTTTTTTTTTTTTTCGTGCATTTGCAAGTGGAGTTCAGCGCATAATTTGAGGGTAATTTGATACGTGATCACGATGATGCCGTGAACTCTTCTCAGTGATTGAAATTTCAAGAAAATTCACTCATTAATAAAAGGAGAAAAATACATAATTGCACCACATTTGTCGCGGGTAATTGATAAATGGCTACATGTTTGTGCTTTGGAAGGAAAGAAATAAATTTTGCATGTGCCTACGACACAATGAATGAGCATTTGATTGCCATTTTTTCCGACCGAAAAGTTTGCAAGAAGTGTTGACATGATGACATAAATTGCTCATTAATTATAAGCAGTAAGATGCCACACATCAAAAGAGATTATTGTTCATACACATGCTTTACGCTATTGAAATCAATCAACACCAAGGATTGTCCACTTTGCTGCTCGATAAAGCAGTTCAAACTTTATCCCATTCAGCCGAGTGACAGCAGCTTCGATTCCTTGAGTATCGCGCCAATATGGCCAACTAGCCAACCGAAGCCGCCCACCCAAGGCAAAGTGGTTTATTTCTCCATTTCTTCCCCAATAACCCGCCGAAGCAACACCCTCCTTCCTTCGACAGCAAAACTTTGTCTGCTCTGCCTTTGAATACACAGTGGTGAGGAGCTTCCTTCCCATTTTCACCACCGACGAAGCAACACACGCTCTGTCGCTTTTGTGGAAAATCTGAAAATCCATCCACCGCTCACCTCGAGCGTTTGTCTCGAGCACAGCAAATCCGGTTGATTAGGATGCTGGCGTACCAGATGATGAGGTGGTGGTATGCGAGCAAAGCACGACGAATTGTCTCTCCGGCCAAAGCGCGGAGAAGTGATTTCGCGTAGGACGGCCAAACGCAACCACACGGGGAGGCCAGGGCGTCGAGCGGGGAATGTGGGATCAACGAAAATCAACCTGAAATGCCAACGGAGTGAGGGAGTGGTGTTATTTGGGGGAAAACCTCATCATCACTCCCGAACTGATGCCCCGCGATGGCGACTGCCGGGCCAGAATCGCGCAAGGGCAAATGGAAAGGAAACGGAACCGCCGGGACAAGCTTTGAATATTTAATCACCTCGGGTGCCGCACTGGGTGGTTTGGCGCTCTTGTGCGCTCTTGTGCTTGTGCCCGGCCAACCCGACCCGCGGCCCCAATGCCCAGAAGGAAAATGGTTGAACGGTTGAAAGTGGGAATGAAAATTTGTTTGAAATGAGACACCACCTACCACCACCCATCCACATCGCGGCCGGGGGAGGACGAAATGGCAAAAGGATCTCGATGGCAATCTCTTCCCATTCCCGAGCGTAGGGCGGAGGGGTGAAGAGTGCCGGCAGTATGCAAATTCTCGGTCGGAGGTGAAATTAACCATACAAATTAGAATAATATACACCGACGGGCGACGGAAGCGAATATAAAGGACGAGGTTGGTGAGCGCCAAAATGGACGAAGAGTCGTCGTGGACCCCATGAAGGAGGTCGGGGAGGGGGGGGGGGGATTGTGTGAGGAAAAAGTACCCAAAAACACCAAAACCGGAACACACTCGTCGCTTTTCGCCAAGCCAGGGGAAACGTAGCTTTCGAGCACCCGCAAGCATTTAGACTTTCAGGCGGTGGTTGGTTCGCGCGGATCGAGTTTGTGTGACGGACGACGTGCAAATGTCGCGTCGTCACTAAGCAGGTCACACAACACACCCCACACACCCCACACTCCGTCAACGGCAGAAGGATGACGAGGAACCGTTACGCTACTTTAGACGACTTCATTTTCAGACGAATAATTTTTCCCTCGCGCTGCTTGGTTGATGTGGCAAACGTGGGCAAGACGAGCTGTTCGTGAAATGTACGACCCGTTGACAGGCGCAACTGATCGGATGTGTTTTTAGCAGTTTTTTTTTAATTCAATTCAATACAATTAAATTCAATTCAATTTAATTCAATTAAATTTTATTTTATTTTATTTACTGTTATGTTACTGTTTATGTTACTACATCTAACAAAAAGATATAAAGTATTGTTGTATACTCCAAGGAGACGTTGAAATTGATTTTTTTAAATTGCATGTTAAACCCCTTAAAATGTTGTCTTCGAAGCCTAAACACGATTTTTTAAAGTAACAAAAAAAACAATACAAAACGAAAATGAAAAAAAACAAATCCAAACATGTTGCAGTAATTAGGTGCACTCCGACAATACTGTTTCTACTCGAAAATCTTCATCTTGCAAACTTTCTCCCTGTGAAGGGGACAACAAAACTTCCACTTGTTACTGATCACCATGAAAATATTAGCCGGCATCGCGAATGAAATGGTTTAAAATTACCGATCATTAAAATTAACCATATTTGTTAAAAATTGCTCGGTATTCACATCGCGAACTTCGGGGAGGTACTTAGAGTTTTTTTAGTCAACTGGTTTAATCTTTATTAACAATTACATAATTTTCGGCGAGTCATTTCAGGCGAGATAACTTTAAACTATCAAACAGGAGCTAGACCCTTTATTTATAGCAATGGCAACAAACACGTTGAATACAAAAACAAATTGACAATCGTTTATTGTACTGCTCGATTTTTTTACTGTTTTGTTACTGTTTTGTTACTGTCGTTAGCTATTTTAACGATCGTTTATTTTAACATGAATAAACAACAAATCGGCAGTCGTGGGGAAAAATTCGTGGCAAAAGAATCGTATCGTGTGAGGGCATCTATTGACTTTCCAAAACCAAACTTTGCATAACATAACAGATAATCCAATTACAATTTGTTTCTCATTTCTAAAAGCAAGAACGAATAAAAGGGTTCCATTTGTATTTTTCCGTCGATGAAAGAATGTGATTTGTTATTCATTTTCCTTATTTTTATTATAATAAAACATTCGCAAAAAGCGCACTGTTTGAGTTGTTACTTGTTCTCTTCGTTCAAAAACTGATACGTTATTGGCCAAATTACTTTTTTTTAACAACGTAAACTGTAAAATGAAAGACAAAGCCCTACCGCATGCATTAAACTGTATACAATGTTAATATAACCCTTTTAACACAATTTGGCTTCCACTTGATTTTGACATCAAAAATACATCATGCACAATAATGATGATCTACACCTTGCGTACATGCGACATTTATTTCCGCACTTGCAACTCCCCATTCAACAGTGTGGCTCATTTCATTACCACCAGACGACACCTACACCTTCACCCTGCCCACGTGACTGTCACCAAGTCAACCAAACCGACCGATAAATAATTACGCACCGCGGTGGTGAGTGCCGAGCCCGGGAATGGAAAATGTAATAATTTAATTACCATTTTGCTGCGGCATGGAATGGGTGGCATCGAATGTCGGAATGCGCAGCAAACCACCAACCACCACCAATACTCTCTCTCTCTCTCTCTCTCTCTCTCTCTCTCTCAATCTCTCGGGCGACAGAGCTCGCGCCCACTGAATGTTGGCCGCAAATCAGTAATTATCAATCATTCATCTGGCGTGATTGCCACATTATTTCTCATTCGCTTGCCCGACGCTTGCGACGACGATGATGATGATGATGATGATGAAGGTGACAGAGTCTGCTAAAGTGTGTGGTTGGGTTGGGTTTCGACTGACGCGAATGGTGGATCATCGGATACCCTTTTTGTGACGAATGAAACTGGTTCCAGTTTCAAAAGAATGCATTGTTAATAGTGCTGTCTCGTTGAACAAAACAATTTAAAAATTGAAGTGAACACACATTTTTATTTGTAACAAGAATTATAAAAAACAATCGTTTCAACACATGTAAAAAAAAAAACATGTTCCAAACAGCGCAAAACAAGAAAACAATTCAACACGACATTTTTTTATTCTAGAATTTAAAAAAAAAAGTATCAAATTTATGCCATAATGCATTGTCGCGCAATGAATTATGCATTCTCCATTTTCATATGAATTGTTTCTACGCTTAAATTTTACCTTCTTCGTGCCCTACAGGTATTAGACGGATCGGAGTGTGTTGGGATTTTCTTCGCAGTCTCATAGCAATGCGTAAAACCTGTTATGCGATATTTCTACCAACACCGACCTGGCTTGGCCAAAGAGTGCAAAGAGATGAGAGTTCGAGCTTCGAATTAATTTGTGACGATTTTACACACACAGTGTCTCCTGCCCGCGACCAACAAACTGGTCCTTTTACCGTTCGTAGGGCTTCCGACCACTATCACCAGGCACGAATTATGACCGCTCGTTGTGTTTCGCGACTTTGTTGCAGCGCCATTCGATCTAATTGACTGGAGTGAACACGAACGAACGCGGACGGGCGCGCGAACGCAGCGCGTTGGCCATTTTAATTGCCAGCTGCTTTTATTGATTTTTAAGTAATTTATTCATTCACTTTACAAAGCGTCATGTTATGTTATTGCGTTCATCTCATGCTCACACCCTTCGTACGTCCCCGTACGCGCGCGCGGGACGGCCCGCAATTGCATCGGAAAATGCATTGCAGCAGCACTTCGCGCGCGGCTGCCACACCGTAATTGGGTGTATTAAATTAAACTGGTGTGAAACGATTAATGCCACAACGGTTGAGTGTTTGTTTGTCCGTTCGATTACGTGTATGGGTGTGTGTGTGTGTGTGTGTGTGTGTGTCAGTGCGATGGGAGGTGTGATCATGTTTTGCGCTACGTGTGATCCGGTTTTGTGGTGGTTTTCCTTTTTTCAAGCGCATACTGGCGGGCAGGCTTGTTGAGTGAACTAATGGAATAGCGTAAAGTCGGCTGTTATACCCTCTTCCTCCATTGCCTGATTGATGTGGCATCATCTCACTCACCGCGAAATAGTATCTATTTGTAGTGTTTAAACCAGTTTGATGTTTCATCAATAGGCGCTTAACACACAGGCCCACGAATGTGGAAAAACAACCAATTTAATTATTTGTGTCTAATAATGGAAATTGAATTTTCAATGTTTACATAACAATAAAGTTATAAACAACAGACAAACAAGATACTGATCCGTGTAGTTTTAATAAAAGCACAACGTTCCACAGGGATATTGCAAAGCAATCAACATAAAAAACGTCCCTTAAAATAACGAGTTCGTTCACACCCCAACCAGTACACCACAATTTATCGTGGTTACGCCCAACATTCAATTCACAGTGTAGTAACAATTGCGACAAATTTTTCACAAACACCATTATTGTGACATCAATGAGAATTGTAGTAAATACAATGTATACAGTTCTACAAACATGTGTTGAGGGCAGATATCTAGCTTCTCGCTATTTATTTAATATATTTATTTAGAGTTAAGGGATTTTGCTAGCTATTTTCACATTTCGTTTTAACCTGATCAAAAATATATATTTTTGTTTGAGTTGCATGACATGACATGACAACATGATCATGCATGTTGGTATGATTCCTAAAAGGACGACCTCGGAGAAAATCGAACCAAACCTGGCACGACTTGTCTAGACCAGCAATCGGCAAAGTACGGCTCGCGAGCTTTGATTTCGACATGGCGGTTCTTAACCGTTCATATGGTCATTTGTATAACTTTCCTACATGTTTACTCTTGGCTACTCTATTTAACTCTTCACGAGGAACTCTGCGAACATTGTTGTAAAAATTATCTCCTTAGGTCGCAAAGTTTGTCTAAGTCTAGACAATTTCACAATCCGGGAAACTTAAGGATAATTCACATATATTTTTGTGTCGTTAATATGGCAGGCAAAACAAATACATGTCAAATATCAGTTATTGTAAATTATTCTTAATCATAAAAAAAGAACATTAATACGTTGGAAACCCCCAACTACTCTTGAAAACATCCTTTTAACCGGTTTATATTTCTAAGGATTTGTTTTTAAAATTCAAATTTAGCAATTTTGATTCTTTGAGAGTTACGGCTTCACTGCGCGCCTTTTTGCATAAACATAATAAACATAAGACAAAAAAGAATATACCCTATGTAAACGTTCAAAGTGAATAGCATCTATAATTACCATAAAAATCATTTCATGAAAGTCGCAAGCGACAATGTTCGGTAATAACGCCTAAATCACGAAAAATTTAAAAAAAGAACCGTTCGAAACAAGTCCAAGCCAAAACATGTTGCGCAAAAGCAATCAATAGCAAACACATTTACACCATCAAACGATCGTACCTTCAGGCGTCATGTCATTATTTTCTGGCTTTGTCAACGGTTGGATTTTCAAATTGTTTAACAAACGACCACATTGTGCTTGCCCTATCGTACTCCACGATTGCGTCCTCTGTGACCTGCCAACAAAATACACGCCGGAACGAAGCGTCAAAAAAACACACACAACTCTTCATAGTTGCAGCGCCATTGTGCATCCATCAGGAGCAACATCTCGGTGGGAAAGTCAATATAGCTATACACACTGAAAGCAAAACAGTTCCGCGCGAACTCATTACATTGTAAGCGCTTGCAACGTGAAATGCACTTTCTTTTTTATCCGATATCTAGCTTCCATGCAGTAGCGCAAAAGCACAGTTAACGAAACAAAGCGGATAGTTGAATAACCCGCCGCAGTCAATTTATCATCATTCCCAGAGCTGACGGCGCCTGACGACGATGACTCAATTTGCCTGCTCTACTACCCTCCCGCGTTCTCCGGTACATTAACCACCACTAACCTCCATCCCCACCCCTCCCCTCTTCAGCGGTGTCCCAAGTACCTATACTTGCGGAATGTGCATTGTGCATCAATTGCGGTAAATACCAGCCACCTAATCATCTGCGTTCACACAATTCCAGAAGCTCTTTTACTGCTACGAGTTGCAGGGCGCCACCATCCTCACCTCCCTCCCACCCCACACTCTCTAAAAGCTCGCTGCTCAGCCATTTTGCGGTCACCCTTCGTTGTGTGCGCAAGGCAGAGGGACGATGGGCGAACACCCGAGATTGAATGCCCCGGCCGACCGTGTCCGAGGGGACGTCCCGATCGGGTGGGGGTGATCATTTAATTGGCGAGAAGCATTACGAAATAATACACCCCCCCCCCCCTACCCACAAATACACACACAGACACACTCTACGATACTCAACCGGATTGCATTGTCGAGTTGGGCGAGCAATAGGGAAGGGAGATGCGATCGGAAGTGTCTGAGCATCATTAGCATACCATGCATGCAATTACGGTGCAATTGCACCGGACAGGGTGAAACATTGGGGGGAGGGGGGGGGGGGTGCAGCTGGGTGAACAACTTAAAGCGTCAGGGCGTCAATTATATATGCACTTGGTGCAATTTGCAACGGGCCGGGAAATGAGCAAGCACTACACAAAAAAAACTAAAACAACAAAAACATTCTGCTAACCTTACCACCCCCGTCCAGCCCCCCCCCCCCCCTCCCTTACCCCTCTCACATACTAGAGTTGTGCCACCACAAACCACTCCAACCTGTCGATTGCGAAGCGATAACAATCACATGGGCAATTAATTATCTTAATGCATCAATTTCCACGCGTTTCCCACCATTAGACACAAGCGGCTGGACGAAGACAAAACAAAAACCGTTTACTAGAAATTCCACCCCGTTTGCACTCACCACCCCTCTAATGCCCTACACCAGACACAACTTGTAACAATTTGCAATTCCCCCCGCGCCCGGTGTGGCCCTTTCGACGCTCGTGCTCGTGGAATGAGGCTAAGGTAGAAGCGAATCGATTCCGTTTGCGTTAGAGCGCTGCATGTCGGATGCATTAGTGCAATATCTCGATGAGGTCAGCACGATACGATCAGGTGACAGCTGTTCGGGACAAAGGTGAATGGGGAGAAGTGCTTTTGATGCTTGTTCATTGGAAAAGATAATTGTCCATTGTGCGAATTGGTGTCGTGACCCGCTCAAGCTTAACCATATTATTACTCAAAAAAACCCTACTTGTGTAAATAACTTTACCCACATAACTCATGACTGTAAAAAAGGATAATGCTGTTAGTAAGTGATAGGGGAAAACCCGGTAGAACCGCTCAGAAACAAGTCGCTTAATACAGATTGCACAATTAGACGCAACATTCAGGACCATGCCACCGATGCGTGTGCTGCGCGCTTCTCTGAGGCCTTTGCAGAACCATGACGACCAAGGAAAAAAAATGGCCAAAAATTGTTGAGTGTGAGAAGTAGACGAATTGACACAAGTGTACCATAACCATACACACCTTGGTGGAAAACACGTGGATTGTGCAAACGGTCTGCGCGCGTCTGTACAAGCCGAGCGTGCGAGGGACCAACCAACAAGTCCATGTGCGAGTACATTCTGCAACAGGTTACACTAACCAGCATTGTTTGAGTTTGTTTTAAGGCAAAGTGGGAGGAATGGTTCACTTGAGGGCAAGAAGAAGGAAATAGCCCAACCAGTAGGCAACACATTTTCTGACGCATTTACTCAACATTGATTGTTTTGCTACACTGGAAGAAAAAAACAAATTGTTGCTTGTTTAGTCGACTCAAACACTACCACCAACACTTATTCTTTCTACACTTACTGCTGTGTTAGTTGTAAAAGAGCGTGGTATTTATTTGAACAAAAAAAATCGTTTAGCAAACTGTCCTAAATTTACTTCATAACAGTTAAATACACACAGAACCACGGTCATACAGTTATTTTTTTTACCGAATTACTCATTCTCTTGTGTGCTGTGTCCACAAGCACCTCTTGTTGCAATGAGTCTGAGATTTTGAAGTTTTTATGTACACAACTGAAACATTTTAGCTACTCATAGAAGGCCTAAAGAAGAAGAATTATTCATAAAAAAAAATCCATACTAAACATCCCTGTACAGACTTATGATGATGACCAGCTCACAATAATGATTTATGACACTGGCAAATCACTGGTAAATAATAGTTTCATCAACTTGCCACGACACACACACTTCTTTCGAAAGTGAAGCGAAGTGCGGCCCCCATTAGAGCACTGGATCGATTAAATTGAGTGGTTCGTAATAAAACATAAAAAGTAACCCCCCAGCAGAGCCCGGAAATCGGCCATGATTAATGTTGATAGCAATGCCAGCAAACATCGTTGCTGTTCGGGGCTATTGTTTGTTGGCTATCCATTAACGAATTTTCGCCCCCAGTTCACTCCTGTTGCTCCCTGTGGTGGGAGAATCAAAAGCAAGCGTTAATCAACGCATTGATTATCCACTTCTGAAGAAGCTTCTGGTGCACACAACCAATCTACCAGCCGCCATTAACTGCTCTCAGAATCGATTGGCGGTGTAAACGAGGATTATGATGCATCATCGTGACGATGACGATTTTTTTTGTGATTTACTTCTGACTTGTTCAAGCAAACATCAAATTTGATGTATACATTATATTCAAATAGCAAAAAATCTAAAAATATAGATAGTGCTTCATCATGCTTAGCATATAAAGATGTACCCCAGCCACAGAAAATCCCACACCCACCACTATATCTCACACAGTGGCGTTCTTCAAGTAAAGCCCAACCAACCCCAACAGAACACAACACAGATCGGCGGAAATTAATTTGAAAATGGTTTTGTTGTCTACCTGTCCACCGCACCATCAACCCCGCCCGCACAAAACCAACCAGCTTCAGCTTTGGGGCGTACAAACACGCAAATAGCGCTTTTAACGTCAAACATGACAACCCCCCGCGCCATTTCAGTGTCGCACTCGCACGCGATTCAGCGCGCGCGATACGAAGTGCAGCGGAAGTGCATCATCCCTCGCACGTGCCCAGCACGGCGTGTGTGTGTGTATCATACTCTCGCGTTTACACACTCGCCTGCACAAACACAAAGCATTGAGGGGCGCATCGGAGCCACCGATGAATGGTACGGTGACGACGACGGCAACGGCGGCGGCGACGGCAACAACACCCCAAGCGCCACCGAAGAGCTGCGGTGATTAAACACATATTTCTTCCCCACCATTAACCGACGGATTATACGACGGACATCAATTAGCATGCAATTTGCATAGATTACCGTGGTCAGTCAAACTCGTCGTACCCATATCGTCGTTCCCCTCCGCTCTGCACATCGAATCCCCGGCGCACATTGGCAGCGATCAAACCGAGTAAAAGCAAATACAACCACACACACACACAGAAACACACGTGCGATGGTGAAGGCAGTAGGTAGGTTTAAATTATTTACTTCTACGCTCCAGCCAGCACGCACCACGAGACCGCGTCGTCTTTGCCGCTGCTGGAAGCCAATTAGCGGGCGCGCGTTTTGTAATCGGCTAATTGATAAACCGAGTGAAGAAAAGCTACTGTCGTATATTTATATACATTTTTTTCATTAGCATTATCATAGCGTCAGTTCCTTTTCACTTTCCGTCCGATCGTCAATTATCAAATGGGGATATTTTCGTTGTTTCATTCCCCCCTCGCTGTACTTTCGCAAGTGTTGTGAAAACTTTCCGCTTTCCAGAAAATCAAACGTCAGCTTACCTGTAATGAGAAGGAAAAATAGAAAAAGCAATTTAGTATTTCTTCAATCAACACATTGAGTGATATATCGTGGAACCATAGTATTGCCATTTCGAAGAACTGCCAAGCAGAAGATCATAGCTCAAGAGAATCATTAATTGCATTCGTAACGATAATAATTGTTGCTAATTTAGTTCATAAATTAATATCAATTTATACATCACTAGCTGGCCCCGAAAACTTTGTTATTTCCAAAAAAACTAAAATATTACATTTTTGCTTTGTTACTTGGGATAATTGTATCGTTGTATCCTTGCAGTATCCGATTGTCGAGTATAAACCACCAGGCATCTTACAGCAAGTGTCAACAACAATCTTGTCCTTTGTATGGGAGTTAGAAAATTGCAATTAAATTAAGTTTAGTTTAACATCTGAAAATGATGTACGTCTTTAAACCTATTTTTCTACCACCATAAGGTGTATAATTTATTATATATTACATATTAAAAAATATAAATAAACCTTTAAGATTATCATTATCAATATGAAGACACTTCCTTCATATGTTCTTACAATCTAAATAATTTTAAATAGTGATGGGTAAAGTTTGCAAAAATCCACTTCTATCCGACTCCAAAAATATAGGAACCGACTCCGGAACGTAGGTTCGACCAGCTGTCCAGAGTCGAAGTCGTCCGGAGTCTATAAAAACTCAACGAAACGATATAACGTCTCAACACCGACGGAGTCCAGGCGACTCCGACTCCAGTTTGATTCTGATTGACGGTCGACTTCGGTGGACTTAAGACGACTCCTACTTCATACGACATCGACTCCGGCCAACTTCGACACAGGACGACACCGATCCGGACGAATTCGAATCCAAGTCCGACTCCGAACGACTCGGACTCCTACTTCATATACTTTCGGACGACTCCTACTTGGGACCTCACCAACTGCGGACGACTTTGTATCGGATTCCGACTCCAAACGACTCGGACTCTGACTCCAGATGACTCCAATTCCGGACGACTCCGACTCCGGACAATTCCGGACGACTCTGGACGACTCTGGACGACTCTGGACGACTCTGGACGACTCTGTACGACTCTGGACAACTCCAACTCCGGGAAGAACTAGTGGTTCCTATATTATCGAACATTACATCACTATACATCGATTACATCACTATATTTGACACATCAATATTACATCCTAAAAACTCCCAGCTCCTTAAAGGTGACATATAAAATGAATTAAAATAACTTGACGAGGTAATAAAACACAATAATTTTATTATCTCTTCTAATAGCATCAAAATTAATACTACTCAGTCCGATCAATAGAAAACCCTTCGACTGAACCCCTTGTTAACAAGTGTGCCAGAAAATATGTGTACCATTGCCGCATTTTAAAACCTTCACCTGAAAAAACATGTACCATATGGTGCGCACACGATAATAAACACGATAAAGAGGTCCATATTATTCCATCTTGTTTCGATTGGTCCTAAGTCCATGTGGTGATTAAATAGGAATGGAAAGCACCCCACATACACAACATGATCAAAAAAGGGGTATTAATTGAAAAACGTGCATTATCCAGAAGGTTCGATTTCGATCCCGACAATGAAGCCAAAAGCAATAAAACAGCTTGCTCTACTAGTGCACCCCAAACATGATAAAAACAGGTTGCATTTCGGCAATCAATTTCATTTCCTTAATGAGATAATGAACGAAAAGAGGAACAAGAGCAACTAGCAGCAGCAGCAGCAAATGGAGCAACCTTTGTTTTTTTTTTTTTTGCTCTGTCAGTTGCTCGTTTGCTTAAGCGCACAACCGAGACAGACTGTTGTAAATCATGGGGGCGAAATGATGGGCCCATTTTTACCTTTCCGGAAAAACACAGCTAGCCGGGAAAGCTGGAAAATGTGAAGCAAGCTGAAAACATTATCATTACAAAAAAAAAGAAAACCCATCTCATCTCCTCGCCAATTGCTTGTTGGCTGAAAACATAAGAGCATTCATCCCACCCGACCTCGCAGCCAATCGAGGCAATGTGTATATAGGGGATAGTGTATGTATGGTGTTTGTGCGCGCGCGGTTTCCGAATGATCGAATTAATTTATCAATAAAACGCTTGTTATGCCGCCGCGCAGCACATCAAGTGGCGCGCAAAGGATAACGTGGAAGGGAAGGTAGTGCCACAGCAATGAAAAGTGCAGCAGCCACAGCATATCGTGGCGTACAAATGGCGCACGGAGGAAGAGAGAAACAATTCGTCTGATTGTAATCATCGCTCATATGTTTAAACCAAACAGAGGAAAAAACAGAACGAGATACGCCACACGGTCGAAAAATGGCCATTGGGAGAAGGCGATCGTACAGGAAAATGAGAGTAGGTGGAAGGGATGATAATGAGCATTAATGAGTATTTGTGGTTCGTCCATCACCGGCTGTCGTTCGCGGTGTGCAAGAGCTTTCGAATGTGGTTAATGCTGTGTGTGGTGGTGATCGGTCGGCAAGCAAGAAGCTTAACCTGTGTCCTTCTCAGAAGGCACCGAATACGGCCACCCTCGAACCGGACGGACGGATGGACCGGTCCAGTAAAATATTCATTTCAACGCAAATCGAAATGAAATCGGACGAAATGGTGCAATAATCCGTTTTCCATTATCTTTCCAGTGTCGATACTTCAAGAACTGTTCCAAATTGATTTTGATGATCCTCCGGAATGGAAATGTCATAAAGAAATCCAAAATGCCACTTACTTACTACACTTACTACACTTACTTACACTTACTAGTTCAGATTGTTTAAAACAGGAATGTAAAATATTAAAGGAATGCCATTAAAAACAGGAAAAGATACAGTGCGATGCCGCATTGGCATCCTTCAATATAATTTCAACCAATTTACTCCCTTTTTCCTCTCTTATCAGTGACACTTCATCGATGTCAATAATCATCCACGGTGAGGTAAAAGTCAGCTCGCGGCCACGAACCATGTACGAAATTAAATCGATCATACAATCACACACACACACCCATCGGCATTTGCGAAAACCATAAATAAAAATTGGTCCAATATCAAACCGGTTAAAATTCGCACGAAATCATCCCCTGCTCCTCGGTGGCGTGGTGTGTCGTCTCGTCCGTTTCGTTTTTTACGTTTAATTTGTAACCATACATTTTCTCTCTCTTTCTACCCCCCTTTTTTATTCCATCGAATCCATACAACAAGCAGCTACGCCCCCCATATAACCCCCAATCCGCTGTGAAAACTCGCGTGAATGATTAAACGTATTTTGTTCGATCCGCGACCGACTCATGGGTACCGGGGCACCGGGAGAGCACACCACCACCCACCATCGCCAAACTCACGCAGAGTGCCATTCGGCTGCCCCGCGAACCAACACACACGCCCGCCGTGCGTCATCGCGGCAACCAAAAGCTTGTACTTAATATGGACCATGGCAATGGCACGCAATCGGTCGGCAGCAGTCCCCAACAACGCCCGAATCGTGTGGAAGGGGGGTGCAAGCGAAGTGGAAATGGGTTGTACGGAGCACATGGTGGAACTGGTACAGAGGGGGGGGGGGGTGTTCAGACACATGGAGAGGAGGAGCGGTGCCGTCCAGGAGCGATGAAAACAAAATTGAAAAACATAATAATTCATTTAATTTATCGCAGGCGAGAAACTCACCGCATGGTTTCGATTCCATCAACCACCACCACCCATTCCCCGTGTTGGGGTGGGGAAGGGGGTTGATGAAATTGTAGCAAAAAAATGGGTGTAAAAGAGAGCTTCAATTCCCATCACCATCCCCCCCCCCCCCCCCCCATCCTATGCTTCACGTGCAACGAGCATGATGATGATGATGATGGTCGCTATTCTGCACCGTGAATCAAATGATGGAGAGGCAAAAAGGCAACAAAGCGGGCAACACAAAAAGGAAAAGATAGCAACAACAACAAAAAAGGCAACATCGACCCCGCTCGAAATAAATTTGTTCGCGAGGTGAACATTACGGGTCCACCAATATGAACAGTGAAAGGAGAGGGAAGGGGTTGGAAGGAGGGGGGGATTAATGAGAGGGTGCATGATGGGTGGTTGGAACAGGCGAGTGAGAAGGCGCCGCCGTCATGGACCATGAGGAGGATGAGTAAAGCGATTCGAAGCTTGGTGTGTGTTTTTTTGTTGTTTCGTTTTAAGTTTTGTTCCACTCACTTAACTTGCCGGCTTGCTTCGATTGGAAGGGTAACCCACCGTCCATTCCACGCGTCCCTTCCCACTTCACCCGCTCGTTCAGTCGATTCGTTCAGCGACCGGGTGCGCTTATAAGCGCGAAAGAGTCCATTCGCGGCGATTTGTTCACCTTCCTCACCCCTCTTTCTCCCTCCTCCTCCTCTGTCCCGGCACGGTCATTGCCGGATGGAGCGCGAATGAAACCACCCGGCGTTGGGCTCATTGGGCCCAGGGGGAGAAATGCAGGGAAAAAGGCAAAGGGCACCCGTAAACCATTGACTTGCGTGACGGAGCTGACGAAGGAGAGTGGTGGAGAGGAACAAGAGCAGGGACACCCTGTAACACCATCATTCGCCGCTGCCGTATTGGAGCGAGCGACTGGCACAACGACCGGACGCGACACGCCCCACCACCTCCCTTCCCTTCAGACCAACGCTAGTCGTGGCGTAACCCATCCGTTAAGCAAATGTATGGAGGCGTAAAATTGAAACATAAATGAGACCATTTCTTTTCTTTTCGCTCGTACACTTTTTTTGTTGCCGCTGTGGCCCCAACACACCCCCACCGCCCCTCCCCCCCCCCCCCCTTCTTCTTTGCCCGATGCTCACCACGCGCTCGCTTTTGGTTTGATTTTTTAATGCCCTGTTTCCGTCGTCGTCCCCGCTGTAAGCTTCCTTATTTGCCTTTTAATTCTCATTACATTTTAGCGTTTTGTTTCGCTTGGGGCTCGTTGAGGTAAGCTTTGCTGCCTTCTTTTTTTATGCTGCAACACAAAACTACTCCCTCCCCCTTCAACCCTATTGTACAAGAGATGGAGCTGAAAGTGTGTGGATGAGGGCAAACAGGGGAAAGCGAAACCTTCACCACACACAGGTAAAACGAGGTGCGCTTATTTACAAAACGCTCAAAGACAAAGGAAACGGCGTAGGCGAGAGCTTCCACCAACCAAACCCCTGCTCCTACAGGGCGGACAAACACACACACACATGCATCGTTTCGTTCATTAGCTTGGCTAATAATTTACCCTAGCGTGACAAAGCAGGGTGAGAAATTGACGGCCACTTACAGCTGGGTGTAAGCGACCGTTCTGCTCCGGTGGAAGCTTGTTCGTGTTGTGCATTTTTTTTTATTTTCTAACTGTCTTTTGTTATGCACACACAATCACACACATACACAAACCTAAAGCCCATCAAGCAGTGTCACTTTGAAGCCCTTTTTGCGTGTGTTTTGCTGTACAGTGGGGGTTCAATGTACATGCTTAAGCATGCCAAACAAACGTGCGAGCGGCTTGTTTGTATTCCCTTCCTTCAGCTTCAAGCTTAATGTTCGATTCCAACACACAGACACACACAGACACACACGCATATCGAATCATAATATTGCATTGGTTTAGTTCCACGTCCCCAGATTGATACCCATTCATTATGAATAATAAAAATAAACCATCTCAGCGTCTTCTCCCTCCTGAGCCGTTGTACCCAAAAACACCCTCGAAGTGGGGCACAAAAACGCCCCACGATTGGGTTCTCTCCGTTCTGACACTAAATGCAAACATAAACTATGCGATGTGTACCACCGATTCCGCCGTAAGAACAGCAAAAGGCGAAGCAGAGTGCAAGAGGCCACAATTGAGTGGCAAATATCTTCCTTACGGCTATCGGACGACGGTCGGTGTTTCTGTTTTTCCTCCCCTTTGCCCATTCGTATGTCGCTATCGAGTCGACAGACAATGACCGAGAAACACACACACGCACACACACAACCAGTCCCTGGTTGTCTCCTGACCGCCGTGGCTGAAGTCGATCATAAATCCATTAAAAGAGACCCAACCATCAACCATTCACCTTGCCCCACACCACTCGACTCGATGCCGCAATGGTGTGCCATCATGCCCCGTGTTCTTTTGTTGTCTGCCAGCTCTCGTTCGCACAGAGCACACACACAGGTCCGACAAAACCGATGAGGAAATAAACGAAAGCCGCGCGGGTATGGAGCGAACTATAGTTTCCGAAACGAAGAACTTATTTTCAATACCTTCCCCCTGTGTCAAGTCGTGCGTTCCTGCTGCCGGTGGGCGAGTGTGCAAGCAAAACAAAAAAAGGGAAACCCCGAAACCGAATGCTCAACGTCGTTTGGTATAACACTTCCTCGTCCGCGCCAGTGCCCTGAGGTACCCAACAAGCGGGGGACACCCAATCTGTTCGCCTTTTTCCGCGTGTTTCGCCTTCTTCACCTTGGTCGCAATTTAGCGCGCCAAACAACATCGGCGCACAAAATCAGTAACGTAAAGTCACACAGCACACCGAGAGAACCGAGGGTGATGGTGGTGTGGGGAAATAAAATAACACTACACGAATAATAACGATAATAACTGTAATCAACAACACGCTCGCCTTGTGCACGCCTTCGACCTACGGAAACAGAAACAACAGAGCCAAAAGCTGGTACAGAGAGAGAGAGAGAGCGAGAGCTAAAGAAAGGGTAGAAAAGGTAACGGAAGGCACAAACCCCATGCCGAGAATGCGCAAAAGTGCAACCAAAAAAAACCCACACAGATCATAAGGGAAGCGATGACCAATGCACACGAAAGGAGGAAAAAACACGCTGACCATTCGAAACATGAATTGAACGGAGAGTTGAAAAAAATCCGTACGGTCATGTGATTCGCTATTTTATCAGGGTTTTTGTGTGTGAATACATTTATATAGCATCGTTCTCCAAGGACGGAGTTGAATGCTGCATTCGAAATGACAGGGTTGAGAAAAAGGAATGGAAAAAACATACGATCCAAGTGAAGGGTATTTATTCTTCACAAAGAAAGATCGTGCACGGAAACCATATTTGTGAATTAAAACGAAGGGCTCAGTTTTTCCCATAATAAATATTCTAAATATGTGAATCGCCTGTAATTTGTTTTTGAACATTATGATGTATTAAAATATTATAACATTATTTAAATAAAAAAAAAATACATTTAACAGGTTACGCCTTAAGCTACCCCTTGCACATAAGACGAGAATCAGCCAAACAGATTAAACTAAAATACAAATGAATGCACAGCAAAAATATGAGAAATACACCGAAGAAGAAAACAAAAACACCTAAAACTAAACCAACTTTTTACCACTCCGAATGGCTTCAAACCTCAAACCGCAAACCAATACCAAGAGCGAGCATTTTCCGACGTTAGTGCAACTTGCTAGAGGAATCGCATAAAACGACAAGCTGCAACCGAGCATGTTACGAGGGCAGCAGCAACACAACCCCACCCCTCCTCTTTATCCTCCTCCTCCTCCTCCTCCTCAACAACAAAAAAGCACAGCAACAAAAACTAAGCTGGAAATTGGAAGATTATATGAGAAAAGAGAACCCTTACCCCTCCTTCCTAAACCATATGGCTGGCGGCTGTGTCTGTGTGTGTCTACGTGCGTGTTCAGAAGTAAATTATAAAATTTTGCACTCCACGTGGAGCCTCCCGGTGTTCGTCCGGTTCGGTTCGGTGTGTCGTCTTCTCGGTTTGGCCATTGGGTTTTTGCGGAAAAGAGGCGAGAAGATAAGGTGGGCCACGACAAAAAGGAATGCTCACACAACATGCGCCTCCCTTCCTCGCGACGCCATCAACTCCACCAACGTCCCTTTTCCCCCTGGAGAGGGGCGGTAGAGGGGAGGGAAGAAGAAGCAAAACGGAACAGGCAAGCAGCTAGAATGAAACGCTTTGATTGCCGCTGCGTCTTTCCCCGCTCTCGGCGGAGTGAAACGGACGCTTCTTTTGGCTTGGTGTGGGGTGTGTTTTGAATCGGGCGCAAGAAGAGCAGAAATACTGGCCAATTTTCAAGGGCTTCCTCCCCAGCGGTTTCACATGCTCTGGCCGGTCCTCCTCGGTTGCGCTCCGGACTCTGGTTGGACAATTTACCACCCAACACACTCATTAAACGGAGCAATTCGCTCGCACGGAAAGGAAGTGATGGGGTACGGGACACACACACAAACGGGAAGGACGCGCAGTTGCTTGAGCAAAGTTCTCCGCTCTGCCATCACCGTCAGCAGCAGCAGCAGCAGCAGCATCGTCATGACCGCGCGGCAACAAAACATCATCATCAGCATCATTGTCGTTTCGATTTATTTTATTTCATTTTTGCTTTACTTTTCTGACTTTCTAGAACAGCCGACAACCCGTTGACTGTGCAAAAAAGGTAATTTTCTCTCGCACGATCCAGGCCCCATCATCATCATTGGGCCGCAGAGGATACCACCGACCACCGACGGTTGCGTGCCCTTGAGCTTTGCCCTTCCTTTCCCCCTCTCTCTCTCTCTGTCTCTTGGTCAGCGGTATAATGTTGGTGTAATGAAGCACGATGAGATTTATGCGCTATTGAAATGGGACAAAATATTCCCTGGTTTTACTATTAATTGCTATTTCAAAGTAAATAGCGTGCTGCAAATACATTCTCAATAAAATAAATAATAAAAACTTCGCATACTTCTACTTCAATAGTAAAAAGTTTATAAAACAAAAAGAAACAACTTAAACAACCCACTGTGCCAAAACGGCCCTCACAACATTGTATTTTTTTTTTATATAAACAGAGCAATTTCTATCTTTGTGGCGTAACCTACCCAATCATCATCTGCTGGGTGAAGGGTTCATTATTATAGAGAGCTGATCAACATTCAGCAACAGAAACAAATTACATTTCGATTGCTCTTCCACCCCTTTGGTTGTTGCCAATTTTCCTTCCATTTTAACGGAGAGAGCATGTAAAGGGCACACGATCATAAAAACTTGTTCCTCCAATCCAAACCGATCGTACAAAAATGCTTCTAAAAACATATTCCCACCTCTGTTCGGGTGGGAACACTCGCAGAGCACAGTCTAGACACCGATCTTACAAAACGTACAAGACATATTGTGCTTGATCTAGACGCGCAGTTCACAGTGCATGATTGAAAACTAACGTTCATAAAACGTGCAACTCTTTTGAATATGCCGTTGTGCTGCTGTGTGTCGGAAAAGAACATTACATATTAAGTACCGTGGAAAGAACATTCCCTAATTAAACCTGCTTGATATTTTAAATTACAAAGAAAATACCTGCTTGACACTATTACACACCATTGTAACGACAACAGAAACTGCACCGACAGCTACACCCGACCCTCCCATACAGAGCATGCAAGAAATTCTCCACATCCCAATTATACGCCTCTTAAGCTGTGAACTACCCCTCTGGCACCGTCCAGTCTCCTCCAGAGCACCGTCGCGTGTCGAGTACCAGCAGCGCGCCACGAGGAGCGATAAAACCGACCCATGCGAAAAACCATCACGCGGAAGCTTCTCTACAAAACATGAGCGATGTAACACACACAAACAGAATGTATTTTAAAAAAACCCTATACAAACCATTTACACAGTGTGCTGCTCGTCTTCCGGCGGCTCTTCGGTGTGTACTCGAGTAACGATTCTACACTCCACCCGCTAACAACACAATGCAAAAGGTGTCCACAGCCTGTTTTGTTCGCCAAAGCTCGAGCCTCACTCACTTGTGCCTGTCCCATCATCGGTCCTCGGGTGAAGGAGGCAGCTTCAGGAAAAGTTCATACAAAAGTCAAGTGGTAAAATGAGACAGGGGCTGCACACTCGGGCCAGCAAATAGAAGAAACATTTCTCAACACTTGCCTGCACCCAAGCCACCCTAGACAAACACAACGGTCGTAGCGGGGGAGAGGAGAGGGTACGGGTACGGTGAATCGTGCTCAACCCGGGTGCATCCTTTTCTTACACTTGCAAACACTCTTTCCTATTCCTTCCCTTCCTCCCTCCCTTCCCCTCCCAGCGTGCCAAAAAGGTAAATGAAATAACGGCCGCCAGTAGGCAGCAGGCAACGAACCGGCACAACGAACGATGAAAAGTGCCAAGAGAACCGGGTCAACAACAAAACCCTCCAGCTCTCCGCGCCGTGTTCTACCCGTTGTAAACACAAAGAAAACCCCACTCGAAAATGCCTCGTTGTGTCCCAGCCCGCCAGCTACTACAGCACCGCACACTGTTAGAAGGTGATGGCTGTGGCGCGCGCCCGCGCGCTTCTTGCGGGGGAAACACGACGGGAGAGGCTTGTAACTTGACGAAACGGGGCACTTGTAACTGGGCACTGGGCTATTCACTGGGCCATCGTACACGGTCTGGAGAGACCACTATTCCCACTCCAGGGCAAAAGGAGAACGCTCGCCAGAGTAGCATCCACTGCAAAATGACGACGACGACGGCGATGATGATGATGATGTTGTACTACTCTCTGCTGTACCCTCTTGGCTGGGCTTCTTCACTACGGATCGGTTTATTTTGAAAGGTTCAAATACCGTGAGAATAATCTCCTTGGCAAGGAGTATTTCTTTCTTTTATTGTATCCGTCACCCGTCAACAGAAATAAATACAACATTCAAACCTCATCTACAGCTCCTGATGGTACAGTTATTCCTGGTATAATAACGATTTCTCACAATTTGATTTATTTTCTAGCAATTGATTTTCATAACAAATAACATAAATTCTATATTATTAACTTTCAATTCAAATGCTGAGGTTTACGTTTTTTAAATACTATCATCAATTTTTTTGGCCTTGATAAAAATTCAGTTAAATGTGTTTTCGCGTACTAAACCTGATTTAGTTTATTAATCAAATAAAAAAAACACGTGTTTCCTTTCTGTAATTGATAATAAATTCAAAAACTATTTCATTGAAATCATTTCATTTAATTTCTCATTTGAATTCAATCGCTTGGTTGAAACACCATAATTGTAATGATATTTTTTTATCATTACTGATATTATTATATGTTGTGGATAGTTTAATTGTTATAAATTATTCTTTCTCTTTTTCACTATTCCGTGTCATTAAATATGCTTCGTGTATTTTATTTATAAAGCTTCGAGATAAATGTCTTATTAAGGCGTGCCTTCAAAATTCATAATTAAAATTTTAACTTGATAACAACAGTTTCTCGAAAGAATACATTTCAGTACAGAGGAAGCATATTTGAAAATAAAACATGTTTGAAATTGTTTTGCAAGATACAAAAGTGGCAAAATCATGAACCATATGAGAAAAATCGTAAATGGTATAATGCACTGACCCCTTACCAGTATTTAAAAATTTTAAATAATAACTACCATAAATTAACGAGCAATCTTCATCATAACAATGTGTGAATAATATTTTTGTTGTATTGTATAATGACCACAATTTAATTATGCTTGTGTTTAATATGTATTTTTCATGAAAAGAATTATTGTATGGAGACGCATGGTCGCCATTGCCAATAAAAAATAAAACGCCGGCAAAGAAATACCCTTTTCGTGAATCAACCAGCGTTTCAACACGATACAAACGACAATCATAATTATTCGCGTCGTCATCGGTCGAATGCTGTTCATCTACTTCCACAAGCAGCAGCGCGTGCTTGACGCCATCCGTTCCGTTCGCTGTCTGGCGAGCGACTGAGCTGCCGCCGTCGAATGTAACGCGACGCGCGCGCGGTGTTGGCCGGCGGGGAAGGATCAAAAGCGTGCCGCTGCTACAGCTCGCTCCCCAAAACAAAAACAAATAATACACAAACGACGAACCGGGCAAACGTAATTGCCACCAATCGTGTGTCACCAATAGTCAGCGCCGTCTTCCATCTTTGAAAACCACACGTCCGAGGCACGTTTGTGCGCATGTCGTTCATTTCAGACACGCCGAAGAGGAATGGGGGGTATGTTTGCTTATCCCAACACCCCAGCCCACCCAACGCCCGCCCCGAGGACGGATTGACGCGGATTCCATGGATCATCAGCCGGAAGTCACCATATCGATGGCCGCAACGACTCTGGCCACAGCGAACGCGCTGCTTTATTTTTTCTCTCACTCACGCGCTATTTTTCTCACTTTCTTGCTCTCTCTCTCTCTTTCCTGCCCCCGCTCACTCCTTTCGATGATCTTTTTACCACTTTTTTGGGTGGTTGTGTCGGTGAGTGCGTACGTGCATCTATATACATGCATCAACACTTCGCAACGGAGGTGCTACCCTCCAGCAAACGGTGCTCTCGGCTCGTGGGAAACTTCTAGTCCGATTAAATAACTGAAAAAATAACATCACTTTGCGGAGCGTCGAAGGGCTGGGTGCTGTGTCCGTTACCGACGATCGTGTTTGTGTATCAAGAAGCAATCAGTGTTCTACAAGCCACCCCTGTCCTACGACCAAACTCCGTCCCTGCTCCTACCGCTTGCTTCTTCAATATGTGTTATGTGCTACTAGTCAGATATAAAAAAAAAACAACTCAACACAGCACAAACAAGCCTCTGCACGCTCATGTTCTTCCATCTCTATCAATTTAAATGTCACTTCTACCGCTATCTACACCCCCTCTGCCTCTCTGCCACTCAATTGGTTAAGTGAATCTGAGTGGAAAAAAAAGAAACTGAACAGCAAAAAACACACATCCGTGAAACCAGATGAACCGCGAACTCACACCCCACCAAAACAAAAGTTGAACTCAATCACTTTACGTTTGAGCACATTTCGCACGAGAGTGTCGCGTGAAACACATAGGGCCCCCGCGTAAACACACAACCCGCCATCGTCCTCCGCCCCGTCTCCATCGTCATGGTAGTGTGCCAGGCGGCTATTGCTCCTTTTGCAAGCTATCCAAAATAAACGCCGCCATTACTTGTGGAAGAAGGGACGATTTATGTGCACAACACACACACACAAACCAAAACAAACCGCACACACAGAAACATGGTGCAATATTTACAAGCGTGAGATTCGATTCTCCTCCGAAAGAAAGCAGTTCCCCTTTCCGGTTGCTGCTTCGGCGGCGCTACTTTACCGTATTAGTGAGAGCTACCATGCGTCTCCATCGGCGTGTGGCGGAGAAGCATCATTTTCCCCACCAACAGAGTTGGCAGCTGCGCGTTAAGATGCACACACTGTGTATGCCGTCGTTGCGTCGTTGTTCACCGCCGTTTATCGGTACGTGCCGAGGAGTGAATTTGTAAATCGTTTGGCGAGAGACGAGCGACTAAAGAGATTCCCCCATCTGCTGGTGGTGGTGGTGGTGCTGTGACGAAGTGATTCGAGCCGATTTATCACTCAATTTCGCTTTGAGAAACTACCACCACCACCACCCCCACCATCGTACTCCTTCCGGTCCTCCTGCTTGTACAGTGTCTCGCTCGCTCACGAGAAAGCCGAGCGTGTGCTTTCCTCCTTTTCTCGCTTTCCGACGAGCGACGAACACCCATTAGTGGCACTTTAGCGTAACGACATAGCAGCAGCAGCAGCGGGGAAACCGAAACACCATTTACAAATATTTCTGTGTATTGTGGTATTTTGATATGGCCGTCCCCCCCGCTCTTAGCATCGCTCGGAAGGAAAGAAAAACAAGAAAAGAAAGATAACTACGGGGAACGGTAAGTGAATAAACGCAATAATGTCGGAAAATTCAACGCAAAGGCAATAGTAGGGGAATTGTACCCTCTTTTCTGTGGATTCACTATCGTCAAATACCGATATTTAAATTCATAGCCATACCGACGGAAAATAGGCTCTTTAGGTATGTGAAAAAAATGAAATGATACTTGGGTGAAACCGAAAAAAAAACCGAAAAAAAGGAAAATTGTATCGATTTTTCTCAATTCACCGACAACATTTCAATCTTCAATCAAACGCTTGAAGATACGAATTAAGTTCAATAAGAAAATACCTTTTGAAGTGAATGTTATACGAACCAGAAAGAGCTAAAGACCTTTATTAATTTGTATTATTTGTGTACTGGAGTTAGTGGACATTATAAATAGAAGTAATGGAGGCGACTGACCGCATTCTATAGTCAAATATATTTTATTACTGTATTTATTTAATTGATTATTTACTCTTAACATAAACGAAAAATCCAAAACACAATTCGTAAACGATTAACTCAACTTCTTCTAAACCACAACTTCGATTTCGCTACCAAAGATGGCAACAACACCAATTAATTATCGCTCAATCACTACCCCCCGGACGACCAACAAAGTAAATGACACCTAAAAAGACACGCTTAATAAAAGTTAGCAACGCAACAGAGAAACGAGAACGAGATAAAATGAGTGCTTGCCTCATTATCCCCGCGTGTCACCGACCACCTCCTATCCAGGCTCATCCGTTCAGCTAAGCTAACAAATTCTGCTTCCCATTCACCCAGCACCGGCTCCCCGCCAAATTGCCCCGGGACGCGACACACTACGACGCCGGGCAGAAAAGATGTATCTGCGCTCCACTTAAAATGAACATACCAGTTATCGTTTCCCGGGCAGGAGGCGGGTGGGTGAGAAGCAATGCAAAGGGAGGAAAAACGAACAGGGAAGGAAAAGGACCACACACCACACCAAACCACCAATCTGCTAAGGCCGACTCAGTGCACACGACCACCGTATGGCACACCACACCGGTATTATGTTACTCAATTTTCTCCACCCTCCGGAATGGCCTCCCACCCTGCCCCGTCCATTCGATCCTCCCATTGGGGGAGGAAAAACGCTCCATTAACCACTTGTTAGTCACACTTCTATCGAAATGGCATTCCAGCTTTCACACACTCTCTTTTACATTCTCTTTCTCTCTCTATCTCTCTCTTTTCATCCCACCAAACGGTGCTCATCTTCGTCTTCCAGCACCTGTCGGCGGCCATCTTGGTTTATTTTTTCCCCTGACTGTGGTCCTCAGCTTCGCCGCCTCATCCTCCCTCCTTCTCCCCTCACCCCGGCCACCCCAGGGGTTGTTCGTTCCGGGCGTCGCTTATTTGCTGTAAGTGAAAATTAGTGATCAAATAGAAATGCTTCCGACTTTAAGTGCTCTGATTGCCAACATCCTGCGACCATCTTCTCCCCTCTCCCTCCTTGAGAATGAGACACCCTCAGGGCTGCTTTATATCTGTCGCTAAGCGATCAAACTTTACTTTATTAGCAAAGCACCCCCGCCGCAAAGCTTTCGTTGCGCGTTCGGCAAGATTGTACAAGATAAAGCGTATTTTTGCCATTTGAGGACAGAAAAAGGGGAAAACCTCTGATTTCCCCTCCAACACAACTGAGTTGTGTGAGTGCGGAATGTAACAACACGTATGTGTGTTGAGAAATAATAAGGAATTTTCTCACCAACACACACCACAGCCAGTTCATCATCTTTAAATTGCGAGCAGACGCTGCGCGGCGCAAGGATTTTCCTTCGCAGAGCAAACCGCTTCCAGTATGTTCGGGAGATTTCCCACACACTTGAATGTTTCTCTCTCTCTCTCTTTCTTTCAGGCACACTCTCTGTCTTGTACGCGGGCTCAATTTTCACCTCGCCCGTTTGGTACTTGTGGCGGCACTCTTCAACTGTATGCTCTCCGCTGCCTAAGAACGGACGCTGTTTAGAGGAACACAAGTTTTCTAGTGCGCTGCTGCGTTGCTTCAACTGCTGACGTGATTTTCATTTCATCGAAACGACCTTGCTATTTGCGGTGAACGCGTTCAATACAAGCGCTGCTGTTTATCTTAGTTGTTTAAAAATTCATTTCAACATTTCCACCACAAGCTTGACATGATTGCCGCCAGCATAATGATGAGTCGTATCTTGACGGAAGAGGAGCTCGGTCCAAAGCGTTACGACGAGCGCAAAAAGGAAACCAACAAGAAGATGGCGAACTCGCGGCTGCAGCAAGTGGAAAAAGGGAGTAAAGTGAAGGAATCGAAAAAATGCTCCACAGCATCGGGAGAAAGCCGAACTAAGTGAACGATTTGTTTGTTCTTTTTATGTTGTAAACAATTCCATCAAGTGCCATTGCAATAAAACATCTATTTACAAGTGTGTAATTCGTGGAGCTAAAACATATCATCAACACCGGTGGCATCCGAAAACAGAGCCGTATGGCTTCGGAAGGTGCACCCAACCCCACCCCCAACGGTGGTGATGGACTGAACCACTTTTCCTTTCGTTCGCTCTGCCAACCAGACGCAAATATTCTTTCACTGTCGGTGGTCAGGGTGCGCTGTTGCAGATGCAGTTTCTTGCTCCCGGAGCTCTAAGCTCTGGCACCGTCTAGCATTCCGAGGGACCGTCTTTTGCAAGTGCGCATGTGCTTACAAACACGCTTTGGCGTAGCTTCGGCTTCGCCGGACTAAAAATTGAGAGAAATTGAAGAAATGAATGAAGCTGGCACAATTACAACCTTGACCAGCGTCAATAGGCCATTCTAATAGCACATTAAAGCACACGAGCTTTAATGGGTACGGGGCGGATTGTTTTAAGAACCATTTGTCGGATTAAAATCGTTTAAGAACAATCCTACGATGCCTACAGTGCTTCTACAAATTTTTATATTTTAGATACTGTTTAGATCCTAAACATAATATTTAATTTACTGTTGAACTTTCCTCTTTGCCGTTCATTTCTCCTCCAATCAATTGGACGTAAAGAGAGATGCTACACCTCCATAAATAAAAGCATTTTTCATTGGTCTTTCACACATTCTTATTATCAAAAATTCATCAATATCAACCAATGCTGCGGCCTTCACATTAAATGATCAAGAGCATTCGAGCACGGGGTCTCGAATTTCTCGGAACAAATCAAATATTCAATTTATTTCAATTCTCGGCTTTAGAACACCCGGAGCAAAAACCTACACAAACATCGGTGGAAAGGGGCAACGAATGGAATAAAACCCATCTCGAGCACAAACAATTACGCACCAGCGAACGAAAGAATCATCATCAATTACGCTTAACCAAGACCCAGACCACGGAGTCTGTTTGGTCGCTGCTACCAGCGCTGTTTGAAGGAAAAGGGAAGTGGTCTGGGTGGCTGGCAGGAGGTGAAGCAAATGGGAAAATAACAACAACCGAATAGAGGGAAAATGAATGACGGTGTGAAATAGGAAAATGCATATGGTCTCTGTCGGGAGCAAAAATAACGGCATCAACACAAAAATAACACCAAAAGCCGGGCACACCACACATTCTCACACTCAGGTTGGGCAACTGATACAAATGGCATTTTTTTAGTCCGAATGGATCTTCAATACAAGAGGTAAAATAAGCATTTTTTAAATTATTGGTTACGATTGGGAAGAGATTTCAATGAAAGATAAATTAAAACTCGTTTTAATCGCTAAAATACTTCATAAATTAAAGAAAATTTAACTTCATAATGTGCTCCTGTCGATTTGTTTTAAAACATTCCAAAACAGTTCAACAATTATATCTGTTATTAAACTCCAAATCTTTCTCTAAACGGTCATGCTACGTTAGATCGAGCACCATTGAAAATTTTTACTCAATTCGGTTTAACGCTTCACGAACCCGACCCGTCAACACCTCTTTCGTTTATCAAAGGCCCTTAAACCAACACAGCGGCACCGATGGAGCAATCGCATCCATTACTCATCGACTTCCGGAGAAATGGTAGTTGGTAAACTCCACTCTCTCTCTCTCTGTCTCTCTCTCACTAGCGACGACTAAGTGCGTTGCCATAAGATGGAGATTAAAGATTTGTTTACACGAAACTGCCGTAAAATATCCCATCCGGATGCTATTGCCTTTAGTAGTAGCTCGTATATCAACCGGGACAGAAGCGATTTCGCTCCCGTTAGCTGCTGGGTGAAGAGAGCAAACATTCACTCCCACCACAGCTTGAGTATTGTAATAATCATTTCATTTTTTTACATTAATTTATTCAAATTATATGCAATGGAATTGTATACCTTTAAGCGCCACTTGAATCACACACAAAATATTAAAAAACTAGAAAGTAAAAAAGCAAATAATTAAATATAGTGGGAAAGAAAGAGAGTTTCATGCTATTTTTAAGATAATTTGTGCCATGATTTTTGTTCATTTTTTTAAAGAAAATTTAAGTTTTCTTTATGGCTTATTGGTGTGAAATTAATCATAAAATCTATAGGAAAAATTAAAAACCTCCCAAAAACTTTGATATCGAAACAGACATTGCAATAAGCGAATAAGCGATTGTATGACCATTTCTAAGATTTAATAACTGAATTAACTGGCATGAAAGCGAAAGTTAAGCCTGCCAACAAACATGAAAGTGCCCATCCATCTCGCACCTTTCAACACGTCCCGACCATTTGAGACGAGAGAATGGCGCGGAGCATTGATTATTTTTCTTCCCATCTCTATTGGATCATGCTGCTATTTCTGCATCCACACACAAGCTTCATTGCATCCGACACACCACACCCGTCGACTCGTCGCTTTTCCAAACAAAACAAAAACAAATCCATAAACTGTGAATAACACACTGGGTGCGTTTGGGCGCAACAAAACCATGACCAACATGAAGCAGTAGGGGTTCACCGAAACCAATCCATCCAACAAGGAAGACTTTGGGAGATCTGAACATTAACCCACCATCCCTACGCGTTGTCGTAAAATTGCGTATGTTTTTTTATCGATTCTGTAAAATAATATAAATTCCCTTTCCGAACGCTTTCCAGCCGTCGTGAGATGAACCGTGCGCTGTTTGTGAATGTGCGTGTGTGCGTGTGTGTGTTTGTGTGTTTGTGAAGATGATCATGATTCAAGCCAAGCGCACGCTAGCGCGGCAAATTTCAAAGAGAATCCCCCAAAACGGCCGAATGGCGTGTGTGTGTGTGTGTGTGCAGGGGGAAAGAAAAACTCCCATCACTCACTAACTAAACAAACCCCGCCGCCACCGGATTCAACAACCCTCCCTCGTGTTCGGTGTGGTAATGCGATCCGGGAATCAAAACGCGGTCACCTTTTACTGTCTTTTTTTGTGAGGGGAGAAGATAGGGCCATCCTACACGCAAGAAAAACCCCTCCCCTTGGCTCATCTCATCAAAACACACGCTCGATGGTCTCGATCGGAAACGTCATCAGCTCGTTTGACGTTGATTCCCAATGAGTGAGCGAGCGAGCGTGCGTGCGAACGATTGAGTGAGTGAGTGCGAATGAGAAAAGATGTTGAAATAACCCATTCATCTTTCCCCCAGTCCATTTTCCGGCTGACTGTAGCCACAACGCAGCCACCACGCCACACGGTTTATTTCCGTTTTGTGTAATGGATTTGTGGGATTATGTGCACCAGTTGGAAGCGCACGTCAAAATGCCGACAAATCATTATACGAAGTGATAAAAACATTCTGACGACGCACCATTTCGATTTAATGGTTTAATATCGCCCTTCTGTGTTTGTGATCTAAGCTCGAAGCCAAGTGGTTTTATAGTTTTGGTGAGTTAAAAAACGTCAATAAATTGTAGACAAAAAAACTACTATTTTTGTAGCCCTGGATGCAGTCCAATTATGGGTAAAATATATTTTTTTTAAATAACTTCTCTCGCATCCACCAAAGTACCCCCCAACTACACAACAAAGTAACGACCTAACGCGGCTCAGCCCTAAGTCACCTTCTAATGCCCAATTAAACCGTGAAAAGCTTCTGCACCTAATAAATCGTCCACCGTATCACTTTTAAATCCAATTAACAAACCACCGCCAGAAGGCAATTAAAAAATGTGTCACCGTGTAACGATCGGAATAAAAGAAAGCAACACAAAGCTGCCCTCCGAAACCCCCACACCAAAAACCATTGTCGCTCGCATGTGGGAATCGACGAATCTTTCACATTTGTTCAAGATGTTTATTTATACACTCATCTTCCCATTATTGCTCACCCTCCCCCTCAACACACACTCACACACACACACACACACATCCACGCACACTGTTTCTTTAATTATGGTTTTTGTGGCGGCTTCCCGACCGAAAAGTGCGTTCGTTGCCTTCGTTGCGCGTCAGCGTTACCATCCCACGGATCGCACACACGCATATTGAGCCGTCAGCCGAAAAAGAGTGCCGAAGCAAACACACAAATAAACAAAAAATCCGCACACATGCACATGATGATGCAAAAGGGGAGGAACACAGCAAACAACAAAGACGATTAAAAAGCCCACGGTAAATATTTGTACATTATAATGATATTTATGGATGGCAAAGGTTTGGCGTTTCTCTCCTGCTGCTGCACCGACCCCACGTCTAGGACCGTAATTATTTGATGAAAGAGAGACAACTTACACACACGCTAACCACCGTCGGTTCTTGCCCCTGCTCTGGCAAAGTAAAGCGCCTTTTGTTCGACGCCATCCTTTCCTTTGCGTCAGTCAAGCCAGTCTCTCTGCTTTTATTCTCCGACCGACACCACACACCAAACCAAATGGCAAACGGGGATGGATTGCAACATGTTTTTCGGCGGTTGTTACACCTTCCCTTTTTTTACTCTCCCCAGCATTTGTAAAGAACAGTTTGGTGGTGGCGCGCATTCACATTCGTCTTAATCCCATTTACGTTTGCCTTCGAAAAACGGTCCGTCCGTCCGGCGGGCAAAGCCAAAGTGCCAAAGTGGTGTCATCGTTAGTTATTTTTTGCCGCTAGTTTGACTCGCTGACATGAAACCCCGATCTCCATCATCACAGCTGCACGCGCTCTTCTTTCCATTCCCTGCCTACCATGTCTCACGGTTGGACGATCTTTCACAGGCGCGTTTTGATCATTTTCCAAACGCAAACCCTCTTCCGTTGCCGCAGGGAATATGGATGGTCCGCTGTGCTACTGGCTGACCCCCCGATCGATGACGGGTTTAACAGTGTTCGGCCCGGAGGGTTCTTCGCAATGTTTCTCTTCCCATCCCCTTGTGGTCGGTGGCGGTTTGTGTACGTTTCCTTTTGCGCGAACCAGACGGTAGCAAATGGCGTCAAATTGACGATGACGAGAGAGAGAGAGAGATAGAGTGCGAGCGAGCGCTGCACAAGCCGCAGCAGCGCTTCTTTCGGCCGAGTGACTGATGAACGTATCTCTCATGATCTTCACCATCAACCACTTCCCCTTTGGTGGCTACCGATGATGGGTGCATGCCGTGCCAAAACGCAACGTTGCTGCAAAGCGGCAAGGAATACATTTCACAGTGCATTGCGTTTCACCAAACCACAGCTTAGGCATAGAGGGAGGGGGTAGAAAAAAATAAAACAAGCAAAGGAAAGAGTAAACACCGACCAGAACAACCGGCGAACATCAAGATGATCGCACAAGTTGAGCCCATCCCTGGCTAGAGGAATGTGGCAAGCCGGTTAACCACAATTATGAATATTTGCCTTGTTTTTTTGCTGTCTTTTCTGAACGGCAAGCAGTGTAGCCACAAACATCAAGTCCACCAGAACATTTTGATGCTATTTCTCAGGGTTTATAGTCAGGGTTTTATAGTACTGATGCTTACCGTGAGCACTACATTACAGGGTGTTCCAGGGGTTCTCATAGCTGTAGGACACTTCCTTGACTCTTTCCAATGGGAAGTGAACTTCATATGTTGCAAATTGGATTCTAAGGCACCCTTGTTGGACAGGCTCCTTCGAAACTCCTATTAGATTTGTCCAACAAGTGTGCGGTAGAGTTCAATTCCCATTACATTAAGTTCATTTCACGTAACAAAGAGTCAATAAAGTATCCCACAGCTATGAGAATTCGTGGGAAACCCTGCAGTAGCAACTCAATCACACACCAGCATCAGTGCTTGAAATACCACACGAAGATATGCAAAACATATCCACCACAGTGTGTCATTTGTCTGCTTGCGCTAACGCACCACACACCACCCAATTGACATGTTTCATAATAAACTCAACTCCGTTCAAACGCAAACGAGTCAAACCCTCTCTCGTCCTGCATCATCATGCCCCCTACCCGTTCGGGGAGGGTTCGTGTCTTACCAGCTGCATAACAACATTCCGCCGTTTCGGACTCCATTAGGAATTGAAGGGGGAAGGGGTTAGAATTCTCGAAGGCAGCTCATAAATCTCCTCACGTTCGGTGGTACCCCTCCCGCCCTGTTCGGAACCTCTCCCTCATTCACTCCTCTTCACGAGCACGCTCGGCCAACCGTGACGGAGATCATCCGGACGGAAACACCGGCACTCAAACACAACACCACACTACAGGGAAGCGCAGCAACAGCAGCCGGGGAGAGGAAGGAAAAGCAAAACCGAAACGAAAACGCTAACCATCGTCAGCACGTTTTACTTACACTTTGGCCATCCCAAGGCCCACAAAATGTCAATTCCTCTGCCGACCAATGTATCGCAGAGGGTAAAACGGAAGGGTAAAGAAAGGAGGATCTTGGAATGTTCATTCATCTGACAAGCTCTTTCTTAAGGGTTTATCTGTGTTTTGCCGGGATGTGTGTGTGTTTTTTTTTCATCCCCATCTTTTGCTTCTCTTTATTATCTACTGCTCGCCCACAGAGACATCATTCCCTCGTGTGGGGGGGGGGGGGCGATCGTTGCTGATGGCAGCGATGATTAGAATACCAGCGAATGATTTATATAAATGTATTTGTTCAACAAACTCGCAACCGACACCGACAGTCGGGCGAGCAGAGGAACGAGGGCACACCGGTGGAGGGCGCTTACACACACACACACACACGGTGAGTAGCAATTCGCGGAAAATCTCCTCTTCATCATCATGCCTCTCTAACGCTACCCGGGGACCAGGCTTTAGTGAAGTTGTTAAGGCAAGCGTGCGCGCGGCGCAAAGCGCAAATAAATGACCGGCAAAGCGCGAACCGAGCACCCGACTTAACGCGCGCATGGTGGAGGGCGGAAAAGGTGAAACGAATGAAAGGCGTATCCATAAATCAACCGAAAAACCGACTGCTTCCCTTCCCTGTCCGCTCTTCTAACACACGACACGAGGATCGTCGATCTACACACAACCACCACTCCAACCCCAACACCCCGTCGTCTGACGCCTGTCATTCCCTGCCCCACAGAACGCCACAACAGCATGCATGAGTGAGGCGTGAATATGATTTGAGCTTCGCTGTTCACAGACGGAGACGAGGAAATAAGCACCAAACTAAACCCAACCGACGCCGGTGGCGACACTGACGTGCGAACGAGAGAGAGAGACAGAAAGAGCGAGGAGATCGTGCCCGGGTCGGCTTCTGTGCGGCCAAACCCACCACCACCACCACCACCCCTGCTGCGGTGAAGACTGCGGTGGTGGTGATCGCATCCCATTTATTTCCATCCCCCCAGACAGCGATCAACTACCTCGATACCACCCCGTCAGCTGCCAACCGGTATTAGCGACACGCTCTTGTGCGAGCGAGCAAAAAATAAAATATTGTGAGTGAAATTTGTCACATCAGTCATGGGCCCTACCTTCGCACCTTTCGACAGCCCTCCACCGTACTCTCCTCTCCCTCCGCTCCCGGGGATGCAGAGACGATTGCGTTGTACAATTTCAATAGATTGATGGCTGCACATTTCACGCAATTAGTGCCCATGGTGGGACTGATTTGGGTCTCGAACGCAGGACGGCGCCGTGGTGTGTACACAAAGAGACACATTCTAAAGATGTTTTTCGATTTCCCCTCATTGATACACAACACATTAAACCACTGTAGGGCAAGTGATTCAACTGCCGCTCCTTGATCTCCGGAACGCCGGAAGCCCCACTCCTTCAAAAACCACTCAATCAATTGTTTTTACACTTCGACAACAGCCATCATCATCAAGCAAGCAAGCATAAATAAACACTGCTCAATCTCCCCACACACCCGTCTTCCTCTGTTCAAGCACACCTCTCCACCACAACCCAAATGGGTTGCTTAAGTCTGCCACTTGCAAAACTCCTTCAATCGCACTGGTTCGATCCCGACGGCCTGGTAAATGTGTGTTTGGTTTCTTTCAGTTCAGTTCCTCCCCGTTGGCCCCTTTGGGTGAAGGGTGGGGAAGATCTCGGTTCCGGCGCACACAACACAATCGCAGCTACTACAACGCAGTACCGCCGCCGGTTTCTTTCGTTACGCCTCTGAACGAGTGCTTTTCCACTCAAGTGGACAATCATGTTGAGCTTTTTTTATCGAACGCTGTCTGTGGTGCGGTTGAGCCAATCGATCGTAGTGGATCGTGTGGAGTTGGTGGAGATTAGCGATGATAAATAATAGGTGTCACAATTACTCGGCCTCAAGTGGATGCGTCGTCCAATTCCATTGCTTCATTCCGGTCGTTACGTTCTACAAACCAGTATTGCAATGCTAAGTGAACAGTAATACTGCAAGATATTATGAGAATTGTCTCATAACAATGATAACTAAATCAAAATCTATAATTCTAAGTTACCTTTTAACATACTAAAATAAACTTCAATTTGAAATACTTTGATCGACAGTATCATTGCAGTAATATTAAACTGCAGTATTAAACTGTTTATTATAAAACTTTATTTAATACTTTAATATAAAATAATAACAATATAATAACAGAAATTGTTTGATTGAAGCCAACCGAATATAATTACAATATAAGCAATACCAATATGGGCGGTCCCGTTGTACAGTCGTAAAATCCTACGACTTAATAACATGTCAGTCATGAGTTCAATCCTCGTATGGACCTCAAATGGAAAAAAAGTAATTCAGCTGATTCGTCGCGTAATATGGCGGGACGTAACTGTCAAATGGATACAACCCAGACGATTAATAATTTTCCACTGAAAAAGACGATTAATAATTTTGTGGGTTAAAAAAACTTAAAATATGAGCTGATTTGCGTCAACGTATACCGTTATGAATCAAATTAAAGACAGCTTCAAATTCCGGACATTCGGCTTGTTTTTATTAATTTTCTTCAAATCCAGTCCCTGGCCATACCGCTTTTAAATTTTACATAATTGCCATGATGTACTGGAATCAATTAAATTCTTTCCGGAGGAAATATTTTTTATCTTGTTTTTAACTCCGGAAATCCGAAGTAAATTGTGAAGCTCGAAACGGTCCGGATTATGAATTGAAATATCGTTGTAAAGTTATGATGTTTTGCAATGTTTTGAATAAAATTATTGAAAATCTTTAACTTTTTCTCAAATGTAGAAGGTTTGCTCTAGTAAAGGGAGCTATACAGAGGTTTAACCGATTAAAATTTAATTAGTTACATAATATTGAATGCCAAAAATGCCCTAAGTGTCCGTAATTCGAAGCAATACGGTACGTTATATTACAAGAGTTTTTAAATCGTTACATAAGAACCAATAATCATTATAATAAAAAATACGTTATTAGATGAAGTCTCACATTCTAAAAAAGAATTATGACTTACAGTTAAAGGCGACGAAGATTTAAGAACCCACTGCACTGTTTTTTTAAAAGAAATGCACTGTTTTCCGGGTCAGTTTCCAATGTTAACAGCATTATTTCACGTCCGCGAGTGGTTTACCCATAACAAAACTGACAGAAATATATTTCAGCTGTTGAAAAACATCTGGTTAGTGTTGAATAATACTATTTCTATTGGAAACTGACTTGGAAAACAGTGTAAGAAGCATACAAAACATAAACCATGTTGTTTTCTTGACCAGACGTACGCATTTAAGATAGTAAATAAAAGCACTACAACAAAAGCAATCAATAATAACAATGAATAACACAACGCTAAAATGTGCTTCTATATTAAAACAATTTATTTGTGTCAGTAATTGTGTGCTGCTCAACATCGAACGGACCCCTTACACATTCCACAACCTCATTAAAAATAAAAAAGAAAAACAAATACAAACACAAGTACACGGATTGCAATAAAATGCTGACAAAAATTTGCCCCATAAAACGATGGTACGCAGCAGCAACACACTGTTATCACTCACTCTTCAAGCCACTTAATAAACACACGCACGCCAAACACACACAGCCCCCTTGCGTCGCTCTGCTCCTCCAAGAGTCGTCCCCGAGCCGGCTCAAGCCGCACTACAATCACCCGAGCAAACAGTGGGCCGGTAATGGCGAGAGAGCACCTAGAATCGTCCGCCACACAAGTGGGCCATGTGTGACGGCGCGGCGGCCACAGACGCGAGCGGTGATATGATGCCAACGGAACTGCTGCGCCGGTGAGCGGGATTAGAGCAGTTACGAGGTTAAGTAATGTATCATCATTGCGAATGACCTCGCGCCCCATCGCCGCGACAAGAAAAGCTTGACACACACACGAGGCCGGATGGGACGGGCGACGGTACGGCAATCGCAGTCTATTTGGTTTTATTTTATACTTCCCTCCGTAAGCAAAGCCGCCTGCCTCCTCTTTCTCTGCTCTGTGTGAATATACACACGCTCCCTATGGCCTCTTGAATCAACCATTTGCGCACCGCGCGAAGGGTGGCGGTGTTGTTGGTTTAACACGATGCGCATTTAATACACACACACACACACGGTTGCCGCCACTGACCAACTGGCGTGTTGATCAAGTGCGAAAGTGCATGCAGCAAGCATGCACCCACCCATCCAAATGACACTACCACCGATGGACCATAAAAGGGGTGCTCTGCTCGCCATGCGTCATCCATTCAATCGAGCTGAAATGGCCCACTCGTCGGCCCTTTTTCTTCAAATTTTAACTTCAAGTCTCGCGTCAGATGTTCTCCCCGCCGCACCGGGGTTGCTGGGCGAAAGAAAAAAAAAGATACGGACGGCTGTCCGAAAGATGAACGGACGGCATTTTGGCTTCAAACTGATGTTTATTTAATGCTCTCCTCCCTCTCATTGTGCCTTGCTTCGTTCGTCCTCCCCAGCCGCCAGAGGGTGAACCGTGAAGCACACTAAATTCCCCCTTTTTGCCTGCCAGCGACGACTACGGCGGCAAGCAACGGCCCAACACCACCACCCCGTGGCCGTATTTCTGCCAATTAAACAATTTTTAACAATCTGGCCAGGGTGTGGTGAATAATTTACGAATTGAGGGCAACGCCGACAGCCACACCGACACGCTGTGGTCGAAAATAGTTTGAATCTTTTCCTTTTATTTGTTTTCACCCTCTCCCCCGGGGGTGATGGTTCGACGGGGCGGTTTTAGGCTGAGCAAAGTCGGCGCCCTCACGCACTCACACCATTTACCATCCCACCCACCCCACAACCGACCGACTAAGCTTACCGCAAAAGACAAATGAACGTATTTTCGGCACATAAACAGACACACACACACACAACCGCTCATACAAGAGCGAAAAATTCAAACATTTTTAAACAAACCTCACCACCCCCCATCATCCCCCGCAACACTTCTCGGACGACACCGTTCACTGCGGCGCGAACTTTTGCGTGTACCTCACCCCACAGTAATAACAGCCGCACCTCGACGCGGGACTGATCTTCACGCGTCAGAGGCCGAAGCGAGAACCGGATGGGTAAATATTGACACCCTCCTCTTTATTGTTGCCATTATTTGCACCCCGGAGCACCGAAAGTAACGCACCGAGCAGCACACACAAATGCGCAGGATATCTTCCTCCCTTGGTACCACTACCACAACCACCAGTCGGACAAAGATTGGCAGAATGTAAGGAGGCGGCAGCGACAGCAGCAGGAGCAGCAGCAGCAGTGTGTCTGAAAACACCGCCCCACTGTGCTCTGCACGTGGGTGAGCAAAACACGCGGAAGAAAGGGCTTGACTGTTGATTCTAGTGACAATGTTTACACGATGTTAAATCTTGCGAGGTACGAAAGAACGTTGTCGCACTCAATTGGCAAATGTAGTGGAAGAGCAGCAACACGAGGGGCTTATGGCACGATTTTAACACCGGCAATAGTTTTTGTCTTGGCATCTGTTCCTTTTTTTTTCATTGTGCTTTTCTTTTTGCATTCTAAATACGGTGATTTTGGTGTCTTAACCGCTCGTTCTCGGGGTATATAAGAGGATGCGTAGGATTACGCACAGACAACAGACACGACGAGTCTGTGTGTCTTTTATCCATCTTTTATACTGATATTTTAATGTCCGCCAGATAAACGGGTGAAGTTAAATTATGTGTGATGATAAGTAAACATGCCAACACACACATGCCGAGACAGCCCAACGTTGCTCCGCCGCAGACCATCGCTGTACGTCAGGGCTCGGCAAATTGTGGTTTAATTCAAGCGAGATGTACTTCTTCAAAATAATAGCTAATTAAAGGGATTTTGTTATTGCAGTGGTTGAGTTTTGAAAAATTATCTATGGAAAATACTTCACTGCATATGACAACATGACAAACGATATTTGCCAAGTTAGTTATTGCTTTTATGTTTAATGTCAATACCAATGAACTGACATTAAACTGAATTTTGTTTGCATTGTACAATTTTATGATGGGTCCGCTGTGATAATTCTTCTCATTAATGTTTTACAAGTTGCTATTTAAATTTACTGATACTGATCTTATTGTTTTGTTAATCTTATTACATACAGCCCATGGATAGGTTAGCGTTGGTCTAATAAACTAATAGTAAACTAACATTAAATTAACATTAATTAACATTATGTAAATTACATATCCAGCAAGAATTAGTTATAGTTTCTTTTAGGTTGAGACAACGTTATGGGTATGATGCTTGAATGATGATCATTCGTTTAGAATTACTCCCTGATATACACTGATACTCCATCTATCATTAAAGATACTGTTCGGAATGTTTCGTTGACTAAGACTAATACTTGCTTCCGTCCCGTTAATTTTTAACTACTAAATTCGACAGTACTTGCTGTATGAGGCTAAATGCTTTGTTAAGACATTAAAAATTGCTTTGGAACGTTTGACAATTAAGATTACAGCACAGTCATCGGCGTATAAGTATTGGGTAACATATTTAACTATGGGAATATTCGCAATGAAAATATTAACCAGTAATGGCGAAAGTATGCTGCGTAGAAGTACTTCGGCCTCAGGAGCGAATTTTTGTGATGTTGTATTAGAAATGGGGACCTTGTTTTTCCTGTTTGATAGGAATGGTTCTATCAGCTTTATTTGGATAGCCATATAAGACCATGGTGCGATGTGGTAACGATTTTTCACAATAAAATCTAATTAAAATGACCATAATAGTATTACGATTTATCGAGATGTTAAAAAAAATAATTTCCATCATCCCTAAATAATGAATAGCTCAGAACTAATAATTATGAGAAAATATTCAAACATTCAACTTCTTCTTCTTCTTTGGCACAACAACCGCTGTCGGTAAAGGCCTGCCTGTACCCACTAGTGAAGTGAGCTTGGCTTTCAGTGACTTATTGTTAACATAGCAGGATAGTCAGTCCTACGTATGGGGTCACGATCTATTCGGGACTTTAACCCATGACGGGCATGTTGTTAAGTCGTACGAGTTGACGACTGTACCACCAGACCGGCCCCATTCCCCCGGCAACATTCAACTAATGGCTGATTATTTGCAAACAAAAATGTTGAAAATATTTTCTAACTTTTGTTTATAGGACCGCTCATAAAAGTGTCACGTTTTTCTAATGATGTATGGTATGAATAGTAATTAATGTAAAACAATTTGTCCACACGTTTCTTGTGTTGTCATCAATTTGGCCCTTTTCTTGTGTGCCAACCCCTGCCTGTTCGCCAGCCGTTCGTTTAACAAGGATTTGCCGAGCTAAACGTCATATATTAAACAAATGCAGCCAACGCTTACGATGCACGCTTTACGAATTATGCTGCCAAAAGGGAATCCGGGAAACACACTGTTCAGCTCGATCTAAGTCGAATATATGGTGTGTGTCGTGTGGGCCTTCCATTCCGGCGGCCACCCATCGACGGTACGAGAAGTGCAATCAACATAAAAATCCAATTTATCATTTGAAATAATCGTATCCGTACCGATTCCCTTACCCCCGGTGCTCATGTTCATGATTCGAGGTTATCTCTTTGTTTTTTTTTTTTACATCACACATAAAGGTTCTTCCTCACGGCTTCATCGCCGTTGCGCCATGGTTTGGGAAGCTCCGAGAGGGAGCTGCAAAATTTATTTTTAATTACAAACCATCGCAATTATTCTCCCGCTTCATCACAAGCACTGGAGCTTCATCAATGGCGGCCCACCGTCGTCGTCATCGTCCGTAGTTGTGCGTCCGCCGGGACCCGGACCGGAGCGAAACCATTTGACCTCACTAGCGTGTGTGTGTGTGTACATCGACCGCCGCTAGATTGCAGCTTCTCGTACGCTCTTTCTAGCTAACGCCAACGCGCAGAGCACACGACCGACCACTTCAACTCAGCTCGGTCTCCACACAACACAGCAATGAGTGCTCCGCTGGTGTCGTGTGGCTGGAGGAGGGGGAACACGGGGTGGCAGAAGAAAATGCTCTGTTAAATTAACATAATCACTAGCAGAGCGAGATGCATCGGTGTGCAACGGTGAAACCACACTCACAGAAAATTACTCCAAATGACGCCGAAACCAACACACCGGGGGCGTTCCGACGCTGCGGTTGCCGTACACGTCGCTCTATCCTCTGTCGCAGGGGTGGGGAAACTCGATGCAAAAACACACCGACGACGACGACGATGATGATGATGATGACACGAATCTGGGGTGACGCTGTTTTCCATCGCCAGTACGGTTAGATCCGATTAAATCCGCTGATTTGTTGTAATTATTCGCCAACCATTCCCGCATCCGTACATTAAAGAGATATTCCCTTTCGCACCGGGCACCGTTCACTTCCCGGCACAGCAAAGACCCTCCCCCCCGGTCCCAGTGGCAAAAGACGGATGCATTAAAAAATATATGAAACTAAAATAACACATCAGCACCTTGCAAACGGTTGTTCGGTGCAGTCGCCATCATATGCAGTCGCACCGTAGGATGCGTAGAAAACCAATCGTACCATTCAGCAACCGACACACACACACACGCTGAGGCCGCTAAAGGTTCGACAGCTTCGCGTTCAAACAGCGATTACGCGGCACCGGTCGCTGGTTCGCTGACCAAGTTGATCACTGTGATTGGAGGGTAAATTAAGTCTCATTAAGCGAGCACCAAATCAACGCATAAGCAACGACCGACCGCCGCGCCATCAACAGCGTACACACACACAGCAGTGGACGCGACAAACGGCAGCGCAACGGGTCCGTGTCGCTCGCCACATCCACAGCTCCTCAGCCAACCGGGGAGGAAGATTAACCCTTGAAGGTTTCATGCACGCAAGCTTTGAGTGTTGTGATTTCCAACTATTTACAGGCGAAACATAAAACCCAAATTTCAAACACTCTTAATCGGCCCTTAAAAGCTCATCAAAACAACATTAACGACTTATCGTATCGCATTTCCCTTGCATCAGGGGCTAAGATGGTGCAGCTTGTTTTGCTTTTGCAACCGGTGATCGGTGATAATTTCGCTGCAATAATTATTAAATCACCCCACGCACCAGCGTACACCCCCAAGGGTTAGTGATAATTGGTGCCAGTACCGCCCTCTGCCCGAGCGCCGAACATTAAGCCGACCACAACCCCCATCGAAAGCCGAGAGGCGTGTGGAGAGCTGTGCGCGGCCAGTATGTGTGTTTGCTTTGACGTTCTTCGTGCGCGCGCGATCTCGAGGACGAGATAATTATCCTAGTTCCGGCACTACTTCACATCCCACCACACCACCACTACACCATTTTATCGTAGCTATAGACCGATCGTTAGGCGCAGGAATCATCGCTCGCGAATCGACCAAATTACCTTCAATATTATTGATGGCACTGGTAACGCCAGAGCGCCCTGCACCGAGAGGCGTAGTAGCACAAATGCAGCGCGACATCGTCGTCACCACCAGCCACACATTCTCGCCGAGAATCGTTTGCACGCCCAACCACCGCGCGGCGCTTTGTAAAAACGAGCGAAAAAGCGAGGTTGGCGAGCGACTGAAATTAGCGCAACCCATTTCCATTCCCAATTTGTGGACCCGGGCGCACATTACTGTGGCGCAATTATGTAGCTCCAGTGCATCCTGTCGGCTTTGGTCGACGCGCGGTACTACACCCGTGCACACCCAAGTCCAGCCACTCCATCAGCCACTACCACCACCGGCAGATGATAATGGGTATCTCGCTGCAAGGGCGCCACCGCACGGAGACGAATCCCGTCGGCTCCGGACATTAATGATGGAGGAGATTGAGAAAAGCCTTTATGCACCCCGCGAACGCCGGCGCACACACTTGGTCGTCTACAGCCCACAGCCCCGCTAATGCACAAAACTAATGAGTGTACGGAAGCTGGTCGATTCATTTCGGTGCATTACGACGTTACGCGGCGGCAGCAGTCGTCATCGTCTCCCGGCAAGTGCAAGGTGCAGGGACAAAGTGCGCACGCGGGCGCGGACCACCGGAGCAGCAGCAGCAGAGCAGAGTGAGTTTGTTGCGTAAATTGCGAACCCGCCTTACCGCAAACCGAGGTGGAAGGCGGAATCAGGTACGCGCTGGAATGTCCTCCCGATTTGCGGCACAACCACCGACCGTAAGTAATGAGATACCGAAGAAAATAAATAAAGAAAATTAATTCCCCATTTCTGGGGGAAAGAGAAGAGCGGGCGAAGGTATGAGAGTGAGAAATGTAGAATCATCGGTGACCGGAACATGTCTTTTTTGATTCTTGTTATAAAAATTCACAGATTTGATTACATTTTTTAAATCTTATGTAAAATAGAGTAATGGCGTAATTCGTGATCGGCGAAGTATAAGTGATTGTAATAATATAACCTAAAGTTCAAATGTGTTTAATTTACAAGCATTTCATATAAAAAATACCACACCACTATACCGTATACGACTTTTTTATAGCATTTTTTAGAAAAGCCTGGAGCGGTCTTGTGGTCGGTCGTCAACTCGTAAGACTTAATCACATGCTCGCCATTGGTTCAACTCTCATATGGAACGTTCCCCCGTAGTAAGGATGAAGAAGAAGAAGAATAAGAAGAAAAGGAAGAAGAAAAAGAAGAGAAATCCTCACAATGTTTTGAATATGTTTTTCTACTTATTGACAAGATCTGCTTTGTGTTTATTTTTATTTACTAAATAACGTAAAGTTATGTTAATGATTTTTGATATTGTAATTGCAGAACTTGATGAAAGCATTTTGTACAAATATAAAACTAGTAATTGTATTGAAGCTAAAAAGGGATTATCGTTGCACTGTGAAAAAGATAAGATGGACAAGGAAACTATTATATTTGCGCTGTTTACAACCAATAAACGACGATGTTATTCCTTTCGTCTTTCGTTTTCATGTTCTATGTGTAACTAATTTTATTTCTTCTTTTATCTTGTTTATCTTTTTTTCTTAATTCTTTCTTTCTTTGTCTACTAACTATCTTTTGAGTACTATAAATAAAGTTACTTTCCTTTTGTTTAAAGTTAGCTCAAGTTCATCATGAATTAGACATACGATTTGATGATTAAACCCATATGACGTACAAACAATTTAACAAGAAGTCAGCAACATTCTACTAATTACCACTAGTCAATTTGACGGATTTTAAACTTTGAAGTGAAATACGAAAAATACATTTTGTTTAATCTCGTTTTTTACTTTTCGTAAATTCATCTTAACATACTATGATTTTGTAACATAGGTATTATTTTCTTAAGTTTGATAGATTTTCAGATACATATGTGATATACCTATATTTACGGGACCCGTCGAATTGACGGATGGGTTGATTACATTAAATTTATTTAGTTAAGCTGTAACATTTTTCAACAAAAGTAAATATAGAAATAAAAGAGATCTATAAATCTCTTGATCTCTTGATTAAAGATTTCAATAAAGTGGCCTTAAACGGAATTGCTGACCAACTTATTCCTCGTGTTTTTTGAAACTCCCGCGGACGTCGGTCAAAATGTGACATCGAAAAGATATCGGTTCATGTTTTCGGTGAAACAATAACGAATATTACAATATATTAGCATTTTGCAGACAACTTTTTAAGGAAACCAACCCATGTGAAACGATTGTTAATAAAATATGGGTTTTCATGATTTTAACCAATTTAAATACGTATTTTTATCCACCCGACAAATTGAAGGTTGTCCGTGGAGATAGGTATATGTGAGACACCCGTAAACCTAGTGTTGGTGAAACTAGGAAAGAAAACCTGTAATAAGACAATAAAAATAATAACGGCTGGAGTAAAATATTGTACAAATCATCCTATTTTTCACATACAAACATTACTATCGGCCACAAAAAGCGAACAGTTTTGTTATAGTCGTTAAACTGTCAAACATCCAAGATATGCACACACGAACGATTGCTCTATTTTTGCTTGCGTGTGCAGATGTAAACAAACACGGCACAGACAGTTGGTGCAAAGTAATTACGAAAAACCATTCCGTGCACACAACAACAAATGCCGATGGAAAGTGCACTTGATCGCGCGCTTGATAGCTTCATTTTCCCCACCCCATAACCTATGCAAACTTACACTCTTCTTCGCCTCACAATCGCACACACACACATTCCATGCATCGATGATTTCTATCTTATTCTCACGCGTCCCACACTCCAGCAGCACCACCGAAATGCCATTCGCCATTTGTTCCTCATTATTGCCCGTAGCCCTGTGAAAACGAGTTGAAAGGGCGGAAGAGAGGGAGTGGGGGTGGGGGAATACTGTCGAACACTTTATCATTGCTCATGCACCTCACCCCCCCCCCCCCCCCCTTCTTTGGGGTTGGGTCGTTGTCATTTTCGCTTCATCTTATCGCCATCGTCTCAATCTGGAGCGGTGCGCAACACACACACAATGCACGTATACATGACAAAAGATCGTGTTGCGATTTTGTACCAACCAGTGTCCTAAAGTGATTTAATTACAACGCCGAAGCGGAACACAATTGAACAACCTACACCACCACCCCACTGTTTGCCCACCCCCTTTTGGATGCGACACACACACGGGTGCGGGGGGAGAGGGGGGAGGGGGGTCCCAGAGCGTTGAATTGCCAACCGTTGAAGATGATAGACGGAGCGGAACTTGCGAAGGTTTGTCTTCTTTTCTCACCGGTGAGTCTCATGTTCCGCAGTGTGCACGGTGGAAGGGAAGCAGAAGGGCTGAAGAAGGCTGCGGGGTGGTGTGATAGTGCGGTATTATGATTACCAGATGGTTACGCCAGACTTTCCCACCGCCTATAGAGTCGTACCCACTTTAGGAAGGTTGATGACTTGTGGTACGGTGCGAGCCGGGAGCGCGACAGGAGGGCAGGGGGCGCGCGAATCCGTCCGCCGCGGTTGATTGATGACATTCCAAATCGAACATATCACCCTCCCCCCACCCTTCCCGGGGCCGGTTCGCGACAAGGCGGGCGTCTCGCGAACCAATCAAACCCATTTATCGCTCACTCAGCAGCGATACGAACACGCCAATCATTCCGATCGTGCCCGGCGAGCGCGACCAATCAAACTGAGACATGCGAGTGTGCGAGCGGGCGGGCGCAAGTGAAGTGGTTTCCCTCTCTCGTCATCTACCCCCGCCAGACCAAATGGCGAGAAACGGAAAGAAACGGCCGATGCGGCGCGTTTGGCAGCAGCAAATTAATTAAACATTGTTCTCTCTACCCCGCTGCAACGCCACTGGCAAATGGCGGCCGGTGGTGCTGGTGGTGCTGGTGGTGGTGCCCCGCACATGAAGAACGGTTGAAATCATTGTCCATTTTCGCTATCTAGCATAAGCAATTAAGATGTTGCTGGTCTGATAAGGTAAATTAAATCCCCGCTGTAAATAACGCCCGGGGCAGAGGCGGGGACGGTGGTGGGTTTTGTCACAAGGTGCGCCCGCCACTTAACACACACGCACACACACACGCACACAGTTAATGTGGACTTGCCCGGCACCGAACGAACGAACATGGGTGTAACACGAACGATGGAAGATGGGGGAGGGAGGGAGAGAGGTGAGTGCCATTGACTACCACTTTCCACCCTACCTTTTGTATGACACGCTTGTCAACACGACCCACCTCCACCCAACACGGGGTAGTGGGGTAGTGGGGGGAGGTGAATTGGGAGTGGGGAGGGAAACAACGCAAACCGAATTCAAACGGAGCGATCGATGACAGCGCATTCGAACGGAACCACTAATGGTTGGGTAGGCGGGGGGGGGGGGGGGGGGGGGGGGAGGGGATGGGTGATGGAGGGGTGAAGATAAAAAACGTAGCAATAAAAAAAAGATGAAAACCCCCAACACAACACGACACCCGCAAAAAGGGGGATTGGTTGAGCGAGAGAGGGCGGAGGTGCGCAGAAACAACTCTCGCATGGCGTCACATGTATCGAATGACAACACAGAGGCACCCCTGTTTGCCCCCGTTTTTGTGCGTTGAACAGTTTTTTTTTCACAGCACACACACACACACATTGTACACACAAAACGACGAACCGGGTTGTCGGGAACTCGTGCTGGCAGCTGCACCCCTGTTTTGGGCCGGTTGTGTGGGGGCCTTTTTGGGGCTGGATGGCTGTGCCGATGGCTGATAATGACTGATATGACATAAAATGTAAGCAATGTGGGCAGAGTTGGAGTTTTTCTTTTTTTATTCTGGTTGTCTTTGTGTCGTGCTGGGCCCTCCATTTGCATTATCGGCGAACGATCGGGGTACGACAACACGTTTGACAGAACTTGCGAAGGGGGTAGAGGGGAGGTGTAGAGATGGAGAGTTGTGTCGCGTTGTGTATTGATTTTATGCTATCGTAACTAAACAGCAAAGTGACGAACAGCAGATTGTCAAGTGCGTGGCACAAGCTACTAAAACGGCTTGACAGCCTGTGGCGTTGTGTCGGTCGGATCGGTCATTACATCGGGGGGGGCTACATTACATGATTCCTCAAGGAAACTCAATACCATAAGCAAATATTTCAGACAACAAAATAACACATCAACAACATCTCGCATGATCGATCAGTGCACCCTACGGTCGACAAACAATTGATAATGTTGAAATGAGGTTTTACGGATCGGAAATGAAGCTTAAAGTGTTGTGCTATCTAGACACAACAGGAGAGGGAATGACGATCAAGTAGAATAATGTTCATCCAGACTGGTTCGCAGTACGAACCGAATAAAAACATGTTTAAAACATGGACAGATTGAATTCAAACTGGTCTGCCAAAGCGACATTCACGAAACTCTTTCATGTTGAAACTCTTTCATAAAACGTGATCAAGTGATCTAGTGCGACGTAATAACAAAAACAACATGGCGATAACATATTGTTATGTCATACAGTTCCGTGTGATGCCACAGCCTTGGAAGTGAAAGAAGGACCTAAAACTGTGTCCACTCAAGTTGATTAACGCTTACGCTTATATGTTTAATAAAAAGCGACCTTTGGTTCCCTGGTTCTTTATTTTTACATCCTTTTACTTCAAAATGTTGGATATCGACAACCTTCTATTGAATTGATGGTACAGCAGTATTGGATTTGTACTTTAAAATAGCTTCAACCAGTCAGTAAAGCTTAATATATTCTAGCAGACTAGTCCTTTTGTGAAAGTTATGTTGATACTGTTTTTTAAGATTGTTAAAGTTTAGCTTAATACAAAATATACTTTATATGTTTCTAAATCTAAAAAAACAGAGGTTCAAACACAAAGACACACAAACGAAGGCGAGCTTCATTACTACGCAAACCCTCTAATTAACTAAAAAGATTCCACTTCCGACCCAATCACCGGACCGGATGAAATGTGTCTACTACGCGTACGTCGCTTTCAATATTGCTTTTCTACCCAGTTGGCTTTCCGTTTATCAACAGCACGCGATCGCCACACCGCTCCGTTGGAATTTAGAATGAAGTAAATCAAGGTACAAACAGCATCTAAACCTCTCCTCGTTATCATGTGCTCCATCATCTTCGCCACCGCGCACCTTTCCACCCAGCATACAAATGGAATGTCTTACTCTGCCCTCCTTTGTCAGTGGATTTTCTTCCGTGAGAAATGGCCGCATTAGCAAAACGATTTATCTGTTGATCGCACACACCACCGCCGCACACATTTGCTGCCCCCCCCCCCCCCCCCCCCCCCCCACTTGAAAGGCTACTGAAACGAGAGCAGAGCATTGGTATTTCCTACCACACAGCCGCTACACTGCCACCGTCCTTTTTCGGCATACCTTCGTGCTCAGCATAGCGAAACGGCTGGCGGCGCTCATCGCACAGCCAACAAAGCCGGAGGGTTGTAGAATTATAATTTGGCCACCGGTAAAAAAAAAGGCGAGTGCGCACACCCGAGTGACCGAAAGTGGATGAAAGGTGATAACCATACACTAATGGGTTCGGGGTTCACGGTTGAGATGTCCCGGCCGTGGCCGGTAAGATTCAGAACGGACAGTGTGGAGTGTGAGTACGGGCCGAAAACAAAATTATGGAGTTTCGCTTCTGCACATACGGCTGCTTCCCGCTAATTAATGCCACAATGCTGATAGTTGCAGGAAACAGTACCGATTTCTCTGGCCAGCTAAATGGAACCGCTGACTCTATTTGCTCAACCACACAGAGAGCAAACAACAGCAAAAACAGCTGCCCTCTGCCAATCAGCAAAGCTAATCGTGCTAAACAAAACTAAATTATTTTCCATCTCTAAACATGCCCACCGCTAATGGATTGCGTTTTGTTCGTTAACGACAGTGCCCGCTCTCTAGAGCATTCTTATCGTTTGCATGTGGGGCAGAGGCACTGGAATTTTATTAATTTTTGCTATGCTCCAAATGTTGTTGGCCCCCTACCCCGTTACAGTCCCCCACGTCTGTGTGTGGGTCGGTGACATGAAAGTGGAAATTTATTATTATTTTTTTACTTCCATGGATGAGTTACTTAAACTTGATTGCAAAAACAGGACGGCGGTAAAGGGTAATAATAGTAATAATGTTCCCGCGCCCGTGCGTGTGTGCTTCATTTCCCCTTTTGGCCCCCAGCTCCCAGGAACGCGATATGATGAGAAAAATTAAATTAATATTAAGAATCATAATGCTCATTTTCTTTGCTTACCGATGCCGATGGATGCCGAGTCGGTGCTGGATACATGGTGATTGATGATGATGATGATGATGCTGGTGTAGAGTGTGTTCGTGTTCGCCCGTTAGCTACGGTTCGGAATCTGTGGGCACTCCACCACTCCACAATCTGTTTGTTGTTCTGGCCGGCTTCCAAGCAAATCTATTTCAATCACTGCGCCTATTATTCACATCAATTCGATCGGACCCCGATACCTCCTCGGCCTACAACTTTTTAGCTCAATTATTCGCAATCAGTGGATGGATCGGTGGTAATTTTCACACACTTACACACACTTACACTCAAACGCACACACACACACACGCTGCTGCCCGCTGTTGATACACTATGGTAATTTTCTCGATTTTCATCAAATCACACTTTGCTGCTGCCTTTCCTTTTTTGCCTTTTCTAGAACATAAATACACACGATCGGACACTGACTGCGCGCTATTGCACTGGCCGACACTGTTGAAGAACCGAAGAAAAAAAAAACACACACACACAATATAAAAGAAAACAATTCAACACAACACACCCGTTAGTACCGCGCGTTCGTCGGAAAAAAAGATGCGCCGCAATTTGAAACGCACACCGGAAATCACTTATTTTGTTTCAATTTTCACCTTCGCGTATGTGTAATACTTTTAATTCACGCTTTATATCTCGCTCTTTCGCTCTCGCTTCCCCCTGCTCGGGCACACACGATTATCAATCAAGATGCGCGCTGCGCGGCCAAATAGTGTAATCATTCACTTCACCACCGTCGCTCTCTCTCTCTCCTCTTTCTATCTGGGCGCGTTTTTTCGGGGTGTTTTTGGGAGATTAATTACAATTAATTGGATTTCATTATCGAACAAACAATATATTTTCCCGCGGTGCGTTGTGTGGGATGGGAGGTACGATAAGGGGTTGTGTCGATCATCCACAGCCGCGCGATCGTTACGGCCCACTCTCCTTCAGCAGCAGGAGCAGCATCATCATCATCTTCATTTTGATGTGCACCACAAGCATTATATATTATCCAACGCTGACGCGCGATCGCTTCTCGATTGATTCGTAACGCCTGCTCAAGCGGGTGCTTTTTTCTTTTCTTTACTTCCCACTCAATCTCTCTCTCTTCTTTGCTTTTTTTTTGTTGGTTTCTTTCGCCACAAATGCACCAAAGTAATAACGTCGAGATGGGGGTTTGGAGCAGGGGAACTACTCCCAAATAATTACACCCAGCTACGCCTTTTCCACTCTTGGCTGGCCTTTTTTAAAGCTTTTCTTCATCTTATCGTGCGCCGCTTGCACACACATAAAAAAACTCAACACACACACACGCACTCGGATTGGCGGCGCCATCCAACACTTAACCACTAACGATCAATCAATTTATCAATCAACAAACGGTAGAGAGAGAGCAAAAGAACAAAAAATTTGCTCCGATTTTTTGATTAAATTTTTCCTTTTTTCCACCGTTTTTTTCCCCCGTTGCTTTTCACCACTTACAAACGAACACAGACATGAAAACGCAAGCCGCTCGCGCCGCGGCTGTGTGTGTTCTTGCTGCTAATAACGAAATTATTTCACTTCCTTCCTTCACCCTTTTTGTGTTTTGTTTTTTTTTTCCGAAACCAGCTCCTTCCGCTATATATCGGAGCGATTGGAAATCTCCGCTCTGGGAGGGAGAGTGGTTAACTCCTTTCACGGACAGATTGGGGGGCGGCGGCACAGCGAAACGTACACCCGCGGTGTTCACCGACAGAGTTTGTCCGGTCAAACGGTCGCTCGCGTACACGTAATGATGAACCTTCTTCACTGTTCAAATTTCCACCACAATCGCTTTCCTACGGCACGGAACCATAGAGAGACGACTTTCCTGTCGCTCAGCTACTTTCCCCGCGTTCAGTTTGTATCTTTAGTTTTGGCCGCGGACAGTCTTCTCTCGTTCTCTTTCTGTGTCTATGCCTTTACATTGGACTGTGCCGCAGTTGTTCCAACCGGAGCGTTCGAGAAGGTTTTTTGTTTATTCAGCTTGATCGTTTTTCTTCATCGGCTGCTCGTTCTCCTGTCCTGTTTGGTGTATTTGCTTAACAAAGTTTCCCCCCTAAAAATAGAAAACAAGACGCATAAGAATTAGTGGCGGCGTAGTTTGTTAAGTGAAATACAATAAAGCATTAATAACATTTATTATACAATCCATTTAATCATGTACAGTAAAATAACACACAGAACAAACACTTTCACACTTCGACGTTTAAAAACACACACACAATCTTCCCCGCCACAAAACCCTCCATACTCCAGTAAGTACTAACTACCGTCACGCGTGCCCCAATCGACACCATGGGAAAATCAATTTTTCAACTGTGAAATAAAACACGCCTGCCCCTCCACTCCATCCCTACCCACCATCGGCGTGAGAGGGGCGAACAAAAAGAAATCGTTTGAAACAAAATAAATCCCAACACACAAACACACACATTCACATGCATCGAACCGTGGACGTGATCGCTAAACAAGCTTTTTCTTCACTTCCCTCCACGCCACACCCCCTCCGTCCTCCCCTTTACGGAGAGGACAAACAAACGGTGTCGCCCAGCTGCCCATCAATATTTACGCCACACATTCGGAGCATGGGCTGCCAACGACGGCGGCAACAAAAAATGGCCCAAAGCAAAACGACTTTATTTTGCCAGAAAAATGCATTCCAAAGCCCCGCGAGCAACGCAACACGAGCCGGCCACAGCAATTGTATGCTAATTGCAACGGGGGGGAGAAGAGGGGGGTGGGCTGGCTGGCTAGTGACCGACGCCGCTGGAAAGGGGAACCCTTAAAAAACACGTATATTTATATTAACGGCCCATTCGAAACGATATGCGTGCGTCGGCAAATCGGATCGGCTTTCGGAAGGGACCCCAGGGGAGGGTGGTTGATGGTAGGACAAAGGGACGAACCCCCCCCCCCCCACCACTGCAAGCTACTACACGATTGCGCGCTTGCACCACACTCGATTGCGCCGCGTTTCACGTGACCAGAATTGAGGAATTTAACTCATCCGCGAAGCATTCGAACGCAAGCGCGGAACGCGAACGGACGGACGTGGGGCAGCGGTGGCGCAAAGCTTACCCATCCAAAAAAAAAAGGAAACAGTTCACCCCGAAACACAAACGTGTCCGCGACGCAACTTGGAGAAGACATAAAACGAGTCGCGGTCGTTGAAAACAATCCGGTATATGCTGGTGTTGCTGCTGCTGCTGCTGCTCCTCATCGCTATTCATTTCGGTGTTGCCTTTTGGTCGGTTGTTTTTGCCCTCCCCACTCATGCTTCATTTCATCGCCCAGCGAGGTCAACAATATTGCCGCCCCTCGAGGGCTCGTGCGCGCTCGCCCCTGCCGCGATTATTGATTTTGAGCGCCTTTGAGCAGAAGGAATTGATTGGCTGTGTCACGCATCGCCGCCAAACTCAAACCGAGCCGAGCGGACTGACCGAACCGAATACGGGACACGCCGCCGCCGCCGCCCACGTTCGGTGGTTTCGATAGCATCAGGAATTAATAACACCTTACAACGCCGGGGTTGTTGGTTGAGGGTGTCGGAGACGATTTCGGAAAGAAAGTCACCCCGCCGCCGGCGTCGAGTGGGTTAAAAGCTACAAATTTTAAACCAGCCCGTTCACATTTATCATGTTACACACACACACACATAAATTATACAAAAAGTTTAGACGTTTTTTCCCCTCGATTCGTAACACCTCCATCACCCTGGCTTTTTTGTTCTAGCCGTCGGTTCAATCGAGTGAAACGAAACCTACGATCAAGGTCTCTCCGCCGCCGGCCGCCGGACCACAACTGCTCCTCCGCCGGTGGATTATTATTATAATCCTCCGTTAATTTTCAACATGCCGCGGCAGTCATTCCCCATAAAAGCGACGAACCCACCCGTGTCGTACGCGCGCGGTGCGGCGACGAACCGGTTCTCTGGCCGTCTCTCTTTCTCGCTCAATCCCCGGGCAGTCGATTTGTGTTAAAGATGAATGGTGGCGATAAAAAGGCGATCAAAAAGAGTGAAATAATTAATCCTAATCGGCTACTTAGGGCACACACATTGCCCACGGGACACGAAACCGGAGTCAAAACGAGTCGAACGAAGAAGTTGTGCCCCATCCTCCACCACCCTCCTACGGCCAGCAGCTTGGAAGCCAAATGCAACGACGACGACGAAGAAGGCCACATGGACAAACAAAATAGCATGTCAAAATTAAATTGATTGATTCTTCTTAGCTGCCCCGGGACACCACCACCGATGTGGCGTCGGTGTGGAGGTGTGCTTAGCGAAGAGCGACGGATTAAGCCTTAAATTGACTTCTCTTCACCTAAAGTGCACATAAAGCGGATTAACAATTTTGGGTAAAAGATTGTATTATCTCGTTCCTCAGCGCAAGAGAGAGGGAGAGAGAGAGATTGAAAGAGGAAAAGAGAAAGAGAGGGCGAAAAAAGCATATAAGTTTATCAATTTCAAATTAATTATACAATTTTGTAAATCCGTTTAGTACACGTGTTGAAAACGAAATAATAGTAAGGATTGGTACATAAAACAGGAAATAAACAATTACTGTTAATTAAACATTCAACTAGAGTTAAACACACAACACTATCGCACTATCGATTAATCAACACCACGAAGCTGGGAACTCCAAGTACAACACACATACACACCACACGCAACAAGTAACAACGGTTAAACCGATTCGCCTCAATGCATAGCACACCAGAGCATAGCATGAAGTGTTTGTTGCACACGTGTGCGCTTCAAAAATTTGTTTTAATGGAAGGTTCACGATATGGTCAACGCAGATATAAACTACCCCAAACCAGCCAGTGTACGGAGGAGGAGACGGTGATGGTGGCGTGAAAATCACTCGACCGTTGGGCACATGGCAAAACCGTCGCGCCTCCGACCAACACAACCCAAAACAACCATATTTCCGTCGTCGTCTTCGCACAAAAGCGAATGCGAATCCAAGCGAAAAGCCAACCCCCGCACACGCCGGATGGATTAAGCTGTGGTTCAAACCCACCGTCCACACCCTCCCCCCCGCGCACACGCATAAAAAATGGAGGGAAAACAGTAGCTACTAATCAATCGCTAATTAGTGTCACTGATAAACTAGTTTACCGTGGGCCGCCGCGGTGGGGTGTATATGTGTTTTGAGTGGTTGAGCGTGCCCCAGTGTGCCGGTGTGAGAAAAGTACCGTGCCGGCGGTAGTGGGGCGCTGGGCTGTGAACTGGAACGGAACTTCCACTCGCCTTCCAAATGCCGCTGAATTTGCCCGTTCCGATTCGCTGGGCTTTGTCCCGACCGACGGGGTGCAGCCGCATCCAAGGCATGAAGTGAAAAATAGAATTTTAACACATGCCGGCATTTATCTACCCCACCACCCCCCACCCGACCGCCGGCCCACAAACCGATACGTGGTGTACAGTTAAACGATGCGATGTCGGTAATTGAATTAGCAGCGTTTTCATTCGTTTATTCGTTCGAGCAATACTGTGTGTATGTGGCCTGCTTCAAAGGTGAAATTAGCCAATAAAAGACAAATCGGTTTGAAACCGCACGAAATTAAGCTTGATACAAATGCAATGGATTGATATTGTACCCGGGCAGAAAAGAAAATCGACTAAACTTTCATAAAATCGTCTTCACTGCTTCCAATCCTCCTCTTCGATTGGTCCCAGCTGCAAAGTACAAGTGCCGTGATTTAATCTGGGGCAAACCAGGATTCAAATAAACGCCATTCCAATCGCCTTGTCTCGTCCCACGTCGGAAGGGCTTGCCTAACAAATGATAACAACCAACCGACAATCGGCTATTTACACCGAGATGTTATTTATTTCCCTTTTCGCACCCATCCATAATCCATTTCGCAAGACACACAACAACACTCGCTGCTGCCCTCCCCGAAAGGCAAATGTGCAGTGGAGTTTAATGAGCTAATGAGAGGAGGCACCGCAGCAGCAGCAGCAGCAGCACTGGACCCCGCGACAGAAGCTGATAAGCAGCCAAATCGTAAGCAATTATCAATGCCCACAGCGCAGTCAGTACAGGCCACTCGGTAGGTACCGGATTTATGTTATGATTTGTGTCCATTTACAACGGTTAAAAAGTAAAACACAGCATGATGTCAGTGTGCACACTTGGACGAAAACTTGGAGCCATAATGTTGACCGATGGCTGATAGTGCTGAGGCGACCGCGCGATTACACAAGGGACACAGAGAGCTCCTTGAAAGGCAGCGTGTTTACTAAATAGTTAGAAGCTTGTTTGCAATGTTTGTGGCACGAAACCGAAAAAAGCGCTTCTAGGACAACATATTTGCTGCCCCACAGATGGGCTGGAAAGATTAGCGGACACTCTACATTAAGGTTGCTTTCTTTTTAGTTAACAAACGAATCTCAACTCATTAAAAAAATGTATTCGATTGCGCGCATTTGCGTTTGGATTATGTTCTAAATTTGTTCAACATTGTTAAATGAAACAGCAGTAACAACATTCAACCCCGGTGGCCTGATGCTAGATTCCCGCCCGAAAGCACCCCCAGAGCACATCAAGAAATGCCGCAAAGCGCCTATAAAACCGGCTTAATCGTGTGGATCGTAAAACTAAACGACTAAAAGAACGACTGTACCCCGGTCTGGGCACAACGGCGAAATGAGTTTGTATTTTAATGTATTTTGAATTTGAAATAATGACATGTTACGAAATATGGCATTATCAATTTCCGTCATTGAAACATAATCATAAATATTATATAGAAGCTTGTTACATACAATGCACGAAATTAAAATAGTACCACTTTGTATTTTTGTTGCAATAATTGTGGAAGTACCATACCGATCAAATTTATTTATTTTATTTTTTTAAGAACCTGTCTTACACCTTTCAAGCTCATTACTTTAATATATTAATGAAATATTGGTCGATTATACGGGAATATGCCTAAAAACGGATGCGAAATAAAAATTAGTATAATTGACACATATCCTAATCGGTATGGTAATTCCGCTATTATTGCAAAAAAAACATGGTGCTTCTATTTTAATGTCGTGCAGTGTACTGTCTGAATTCAAATACACGCTCGGTGCTTACGAAGTTTTAAGCCAGCTCACCAATATAAGCTACTATTTCAAAGCCGTTAAGTATATTTCAACAATAAAAATGATAATTCGTATATTCGTATGTATGTAGATGATGAATCGATGATTCGACGTACAATTGACAATATTGAAATGGTGTTTGTACGGTTTAAAGATGAGACGGTAAGAGAAGCTCTGTAAAAGCAATCTTTAGGGTAGGTTTTCCGAACTGTTTAATGTGCATTGTATAAAAGGCCTTATAGGCAAGAATTATTGTATTTTATTTTTTGAAATGTTTGAAACGCCTAATTTGATCAGACAAATATTATACAAATAAAAAATGGTAGATTAGCAAACGAAATAGCTCAACCAAAATAAATAAATACACATTTTTTTGTTATTTGCTATATATTATCAGCAAAAAGCTATATTTTTTAGATCCGTTGGCTGAATAAAGTTTGTTTTATAATGTTTAATATGTTCCGATCTATAGTTTTAAGCATTTAAGTGGAATGGTAAAAATCTGATGAAAGGTGTTCATGTTTTTTTCAAATTATTCAACATATAATTTGAAACATAACTTAAACTCCTCATACAGCTTCATTCAACTAAATAATGGTAAAAAGTTGCAACTTTCTGTCAAATCGAAAAAAATAGTTCAAGAACAGTTGATAAAAATATAAGCACATATAAACACATTTTCATCTTCATAGCAAAATGCACGTCTTTGTTTTAAATCTTGAACATAACACTAACTATCCTGATATGAGTAAGCCATTTGCTACACAACCACAGATGTAAAAGCCCTTACTTTCTGATAGGAAAATTAAAAACAAGTTATCATTTTACTAAAATTGATTCCCAAATATAGAGATTAATCTTTGCAAAACTCAAACAGTACAAAAGACCCATGGATAACACATAACATAGCCCAAAGTCAAGCACATGCAAACTGCACCACTCTCATTCCCCCATTCCCCACGTGTGAAAATAAAAGGAAAGTTAAAATGCAGGAATTACAACAAAAATAATACAATAGCTTCCACGGTTTTTCACATTCGCTGCACCCAATCGTCTGGCGATTGGATTGTCCAAAACACGCAAAAAGCAAACACATGAAAGCCCACCAAACGTATCACACAGCCATTGAACTTAACGGCGCGCGTGTGTGTGTGTGTGTGCGTGGCAAAGTCACACTAAAAAAACAGGCAACACAAAGCCACTTACCAGCAAATCGATACTAGCGACAAATCCAACACGGAACCAAAACCCGTGCCCGCCTTCGCTTTCCTCCCCCGCGCCCTGTCCCACAAGTTGCAATCGCGGCGCCGTTGGTTGAGTGTAACAAATCGATTGATTAAACAATAACAAAACTTCCCCCGTCCCCTGTAGCGTGCCGACAAAACGCCGCGTCAGTCGCTGCCCTAACCAATCGGCCCCGTCGGTGGTATCGATTGGAAGTGATCGGGTTTGATGGTTGCCTCTGCCGCTTCTTCCACACAGTACCCGTTTCCCCCACCAGCCAGCCCACCTGGCCTGGGCCTGGAACATTCGTTTTCCCACCACACAGCCGCCACCACCGCAACAAAATGGTAACATGGGGGGGAAAAATACCCATTACCGGTCACAACAGAGGCAGCAGCAGCAGTGCAGTGCTTTCCACCCTTCGTGCAGCTCAAGCAACTCTACTCCACTCCCTTCCCTCCGTCTTTCCAGTCTCCCATCTTTCTCCACACCGATGGGTCCGTGAGAACCGAAAGTTCATCCGTCTATTTCCTCGGCGGGGTCATGGTCCACCCCTCCCCATCCCCCTCTCGCTCACGATGAAGGGTCTCGACTTTGATCTACAAATTGAAATGGAAGCAACATTTTCTATTAGTGCAACAACGGGTGGGGGGGGGGGGGGGGGTGGGAGAAATTATTAAATCTAATCGACCGGGCTGAAACGGCGTATGGGTGGGGGAGAAGCGATGGTGGAATCGGATGCCGACTGTCTACCATTAATACACCGCACCACCACCGTACACTGGGCCGTTTTTCCGTCGCTGGTGTGTTTGTATCCCCTTTTCACACCCATTTTCCACAGCGTGAGTTGTTGATGGGGTGGGAGAAAGGGGGAGAGGGGGGAGGAGGGGGTTAGAGGATGCGCTTCCTTGCTCCCCCACTACTTCCACTCTTCCTGTTGTTGGCGTCAATAATCGCGGATTGAAATCGTGAATCATGTACCCCTCCTCCCCGTTCTTCTTCTTCCCTCATGCTCTCATATCTCCACTACTGGAACTATTGACGCTCTGGGGCTCTCCAGGGGATTGTCTTGTTCCGAGTGAACCATTTTTCTGAGTTTCATTTCCATTATTTTCTTCCCAATTCCCACAGTTCCCTTCTCCTAGATGACGTGCTGTCCCGCTGCTGCCCCGCCGCTGCCCTGGTACACACACTCATGGAACCTAGAGGTGCGCCTATCAAAAACATGAAATAGCAATACCGTTGTGTATAGAGTAGCTAAACCGCAACCGAGTCGCGCGTACCAGCACACTCCCCCCCCCCCCCCCCTCCTACACTCCATTTCCCTACGTGTTTTTTGTTTTGTTTCTTCTTGCATGCCCATTCTCACACCATCTATCTTGGTACATCATCACAGCATGGTTGTTCGCATTTTGTTCGGCTTTTGTTTCGCATTACATGGGCACGGACATCGAGCTAGCAGCGCCCTGCCAAATGCAATATTTCCTACCTATGGAAAAACAAAAATACACGCAACGAATAGTTAAACTGTTCTGCCAAAGCACATCGTTCGTACGTGAAATATTACACAGTTTGTAACGCCATATCTTTAGCTCTAATAAGATTCTATTTATTTTGCTACAAGCAGCTGCTGCTCCGCCCTTCGCTCCAAACCAAACAAACAAACGGCAATTGAAATTGAATAAATCAGCATTAAAGGAAAAAAACACACACACACAAATTGAAACACCAACAAACAGCAAGTAGGCGATGGCGAAGAGATTTGTTTATCGCTGCTGCCACGTTACCACCACTGCCTGCTGCCTGCGCGCTGTCAATTTGACAGTCGGTTGCCGATCCAATTAAATTCAACAACCAACATTCGGGGGGGCCGTTCCACCACCCCCCGCACGTTTGTCTGGCTGCCACACAAGCAAGCACACACACGGGCTCGCCATCCAGCACCGAAAGCAAACCCAATGGCCAGTTAACTCCGGCCGGCGTCGTAACCTTTTGGCTTTTCTTTGCGGCACGGCACACACACACACGCCCAACGAACAAACGACCGCGTCGTAGTTGGTCTGCGGCTACTGGGCTGGTGTGTCTCGGCTCTCCCAATCTGTCCCACCACCCGCCATCGTCCCGTCTTTCCTCCATTCCCAACCAACTCCTTCCCCATCGTGCCCTTTTCTCGCTTCCTGTTGATTTTAGCTTTATTTTCTTCTGGTCATGGGCTATGGTTCGTTTCGTTTCGTTTTCTCACTCTTTTTCGTTCCGCTGCCTTCGTCTGTGCGGGGCCACGCTTTTCTAGTAGCCATCTAGATGAGATGGTCGTTTTGAAACCACCCTTTATGGCGCACTACCTCCCCCCCTCTCCCCTTCCTCTTGGAAGTGCGAAGGATAAAAGGAATGCTTTTGCTCTTTCCTATGCCTCATCAATTTCAATCGAGATTGATTGCAAGTTAGCGGCGCAAAGAGTTTGGCCATCAACTTCCAAACGCGATTGCAAGAAGAAGAAGTTTTGCGATTAGTTAGCAAAAAAAATTCATAAACAATAGATCTGCAAATACTAATAAAATAATATATTTTTTAATAATCTTAATTTTGCTATGTATTTTTTTCTAACCCTTCTTATTTAGGCCATATGGCCCGTTGAAGATAAACTAATAGGTAATAATAATAATATACACTATTTTTGAATAATTACTGTTTGTATCAGGAATTTATGATTATTCATTTAGCATTTCAACCAAAAGATAATGTGTTGAAAAGCATCAAATCAAAAAATGCTCGGTGCTATATGTTGCACCATAAATTATGCTCTCCATGAGCATGTTTACAAACACACACACACACACACCTCCTGGAATGTGTGGACCCACCGTTACACTACGAAATCAATTATTTATACCGTATTTTTATTCGATTACACATACCACCCACACACCCCACCTCCATCGTCCCCAACACCCTGCTTCACCTTGTTTCCATTCATCCGGAACTGGGCAGAAGAGAGAAACACAAAAAAACATTGCCTGTACCGCGCTTTCCTTCGGTACTCGTGTGCCCTTGAGCAACTTCGGCGGAGCAGAAATCACTTTACTGAGCCTATAAAAAACTTAATCACTTCCCACTGGCGCCGATCGTGTTACAGCGCATTACATAAAACGGACGAATCGCTCCACCCCCTCCCAACCGGCAAAAAGGTGGAATAGGCAAGCGACAGCAAATACATACCCAAGAAAGCAGACGGTCGTCGGAACGCGGGTCGATGAAGCGAACTAAAACGGAAATGTCAATTCGTAGTACCCCTCGCGCGCGCGTTGTGCGCCTTCAACTGCTATTACCCCGCGCACCAGGGGGAGAAGGGGAAAAGGGTGTGTAGGGGCGAAGAAGAAAAAAAAAACCGAACGACACGGACCAGCAGAACGTTGGCGCAGCAGCAGCAGCAGCAGCAGCAGCAGCAACGCCACACCAAATGGGGCGAAATGAACGGCTGGCATGCATAACACACTAATCAACTAATTAGACGATGTTGACCCAATCCCGACGCCAAAGTGCCAATCCTTCGAACCGCACGACCCAACCACCCACCCCGCGCACACAAAACGCACCGTTTTGAAAAAGGGCGCGAACATACAAAAAGACGGGGACCTCCCCGCCAAGAGCCAAGGCAACAACCAGCACGCAGCGGGTGTGAAAAAGGAATGGAGTAAATGGGGGGAAGGGCGGTTGGTCGGATTATTCGCGTACGATTAAATCGTGCTTTGCACAACTTCCCACCCCACCACCCCGTACCAATTACTTCTGCTTTCCAACCCAACCCCCCTCGGCAGGGGCAACAGACGCGCGCGCACGCCACTGAACGAGACAAAAGCGCGCGCTCCACGCGAGTCTGCCAACCATGCCGTGGGCAGTGCGAGTGAGCGAGCGAGTGCGAAATCATGTGAGCGAGAAAGTGCACGGGCAAAAAAGAGAGAGAGAGAGAGAGAGAGAGAGATAGACCCGTTTCCAAAACAATTAGCACCACAATTTGTGCTCTCGTCGTGGTCGTCGTCGTCGTCGTCAGCGCCCCGCTTTGGACGTGTTTGTGTGCCTCGCTCGAGGGTGACTCGCACCACGCACGCATCGGTTGTGTGTGCTCCACCGCCTGGGCTTCCCAAAGCGAGCGAGAGAGAGAGATGGAGCGAATAGGACACACTTAGAGACGGAGCGAACGTGTCGAACGATGTGCGTAGGAAGAGTGTGGTTATCTTCTCGCTTGAACGGGAATTATAAGTTCGTGCTCCCCCGGTCACATTAGCAAGCACTCAACACGAACCGGCCAAATAAACGGAGGTCCACCATCTTCACCCCTCCCACTCCATCCCACCCCGAAAACACATAACCGCACTTTGTCCAGCAAGCGCACAGCATCATCTTTCGCCGCCTCGAGCGCTGAGCTCTCGACCTGATGGTCAAGCTAACCGCATACACACACACGCACGACGCACACGGAAACTACACATATGGAGCACGTTGGTTTTGCTCTCGCTCGCACACGCGTACGCAGATGGAGAGCGTTTCTCGCTCTTGCTCCACTCTTCCGCACCGTCCCCATGTGAAGCAGCCAGACACACAGCACACACACACGCGCGAGAACATGGTCCCGCGCGGCTTGGGTTTCGATTTCATGAGTCCGAAAGCGGTGGCAAGAAGCAAGACAGCGAGCGTGTTTTAGTTTTATTTCACTGGTGTCTTGTAGTTTTACCAACCACCTCCCTCTCCCTCCCTTCCTTCCACACACACACACACACTCACTCACACTTCATCCAACCCCTTTCTCCTCTTTTCTCGCATACACAACGTGGCGTGTCGTGCCATGTAAACTTGATTGTATCGATGTGCTGTCGATGATGATACCAACGTGCCGCTGCTGCTACTACCGTCACCACCATCACCACCACCGCCGGTGCCCTTGCCCATAGGTACATTTTTGGTAGATCTGTTTTTAACCTTCTCCCTTTTTTATACACACACACACACACACACGGCCCTCCCCAACGCCACTCTAACCCCAAACACCGTCGGCCATCACAAACACGCCAGCAAGAACGGAGATGGCACAGCAGCAGCAACAGCAGCAACAATAACAACACAAAACCCGTCCATTATGTTACACACGCTTTCGGGGGTCTCTTTTTCTCTCTCCTTCTCACTCTCTCCTTCAACCGATCATCGTCGTCAACTTCCCCCCCCCTCCTTCCCTTCCTCAAATACCTACGCACGCAAACGGCTTGTGTGTGTCGCCGCTTTGGGTTGCTACGACCAACGCAACGGTGTTTTTAGCCGGCATGAGCGATTATTATTAACCACAGAGCCGTTTCCCCGGTGTTGTCGGCTGTCTCCATCCACCACAACCACCACCACCACCGTTACCGCCCTCACCATAATCCGCTAATTCGAAACAGTGAACCGACAAAACTTTACAGATTTTCTGAAAACGGGCACTGTGTGTATTTTTTTTGTGTGTGTTTTGTTCTTCTTTTTTGTGCACATGTGTGTTTACCCATTCCGTTCCTTCCGCTTTAGATTGCATTCGATCTTCGCACGCGCTTGTGTTGAAATAGTGAAATATGTAGTTTCACCTCCCGCTTCGCTAATGGAGCGTACACCACACTGCTCCACACTGATAGCCGGTAACCACACACACACACACTGAACGAGAACGTTTAATGGCAAATGGGGTCGCTCGCCGCTGCCGCTGCCATTCAACAATGATTTTGACTGCAAAAAGTAGCCCTTTGCAACTACGCAGTACACACAATAATACGATTTCAACATATCATACACACCTCTTTACTCGTCTCCACTCCTCACCGTCTCACACCCAGCGGTGCAAACGATTAGCTCGATTGAAGACTGGTTTTCTTTTTTGCCAACCGACACCGACGGGCCCGCAATCAATTCCGCGCGCACAACGTAATCGTGCGGTTAAAGCCGCAAATCAAACACAAGCCGTGCTGGGCCGGCCCGCTGCTGTTCACCACTCGACGGTGACACGTTTTTGCTGCACGAACACACACTTTAATTCCGTGAACAACTTACAAACAACCAAACACAACCAACCCGTATCGGTCGACGACAAAACACACCGCTAAATCGACGACGGCACCAAAAACGCGACGCGCACCACCTTCGCTCTACTGCCGATGGCAAAACAATGGTGCTGCCACGAATGAATTCCAGCTCTCGAACACTCTCAAGCCGGCGATTTGCCAGATCCGGTGTACGCGTTCAGCGCTTCGCACTACGTAGGGAATAAAAAATAACACGCACACACCACCACCGATGCGACACGCTGGGCGAGAAGGGCGAAACTGAACGCGTTCGAGAGTGAATTCGCTCGCCACACACATATGACTACCCCGCCGAGAGACAGAGTGAGAAAGAGAGCAATTTCTGAGATAGAGAGGGACAGAGAAAGAGCACAGCAGACGGCGATTATTTGTGGTGCTGCGCTCTTCACTCGCACGCACTGGTGCAGGGACGGCATGTTCAGCCATGCTTTGCTCGTTCTCTCTATTGCCGTCTCGACGGGGCGGAGGCGATTGTCTTTCTCTTTCTGCACCGTGCTGTAGCTTAGCCCAGTCGATCAACAGCTGATCTGCATAACAAAGTGCAATTGGTGGTTCCGTGGCTGAAATTATTATTTCATGTTTTTGGCAATGTTGTGCAACATAAGCGTTCTTGCTACTGCCTTTTACTTTGTTTTTAAATAATACTTGTTTTAGATAAATTGTTCGGAATGTTTCTATTTTCTTAATATAGAGCCCTGCTTTTCCAACTTACTTAATGCACAGAAAAATTAAAATTTACAGACAGATGTTTTGATCAAATTTCAGCCTGCAAGTGTGAATCTTCCATATAAAAAAACAGACTTGAATCGTGAACCCCTTAGCAATGCTGGTGGGTTTCAAGGAAATTTAGAAGGGATATTAACCCTTTCACGATCAACGGATATATATTTCCCTTGTACAAAACTCGTTATCGCAAGGCAATGGGCTCCGGTCAGCCCATAGATATTAAGAAATACAATAGAACCAACAATGTTAGATTTAAGTCTAGTCCATAATGATACGGCCAACCAGGCCGTCCTTACGAGAAATTAAAAAAAAAAACTCGTTAACGGGTAATAATTTATTATTGAATCAATATTTTCATAACATAAATGAAAATACTTTTGAAACATTTTTATTATATTTTAATATGCACTTACTCAATAAAAGCCAGGCGATCGATGAATTGAACTTGAAGCGAGTATGAACTGTAATAGTAAACAAGTAACCAATTGCGTACCTTGGAAAAAAAAATAGTAAATCCCGCGCTCTGGATTGCTGGTTGGCATTGCTCAACATTTTCCAAACAATTCACAAACAGTCTGTCTCCAATTTTAATGTTTTCATTCCATAGCACACACTCAACCTGTTATAGCACATATGTAACCTACCGTCACACACGATTGAAATGTTTACAAAGAAATAAGAATAAAGTGCTGTGGCCGGAGTAGTCTTTCAAATCACTCCGCAACAAACACTGACCCCTAAAAAATCGTAGCAAATACTCAAGTTCTGGGTGAATTTCTCTATCGATGATGGATGCACAGTAGTGATGTGCTGTATGGAGCACACCCACGACTCCGATCCGACTATTGTTGGAACCACTAGATCCGCCCGGAGTAGGAGTCGTCCGGAGTCGTTCGGAGTCGTCCGGAGTCTTCCGGAGTCGCCCGGAGTCGTCCGAAGTCATTCGGAGTCGCCCGGAGTCGGAGTCGAGTCGGAGTCGTCTGGATTTGTTCGGAGTCGGAGTCGTCTGGAGTCGTCCGGAGTCGTCCGGAGTCGTCTGGAGTCGTACGGAGTCGTCTGGAGTCGTTCAGAATCGTCCGGAGTCGTTCGGAATAGTCCGGAGTCGCCCGGTATCAGAGTCGTTCGGAGTCGTTCGGAATCATTCGGAGACGTCGGAGTCGTCAGGAGTCGTCCGGTGTCTTTCGGAATCGGAGTTGTTAGGAGTCAAAAGGAGCCGTGTGGTTTAATGTGCTTATGATCAGACATTTCCTTTCGTTATGCTTCTTTGCCTTTCACTTTGTGCGTGCACTTCCTATACAAGCCGACCTCGGCCGACTCCAAATAACTTCGGATGATTCCGTCTGCAGACAACTCCGACTCCGGGCGACTTCGGGAGATTCCGGACGACACCGGGCGATTTCGGACGATTCCGAACGACTCCGGATATTGCAGCATGAACCTACCTTCCGGAGAGGATTCCGAATTTATCGGAGTCGGATCGGAGTCGACTCCGGATTTTTGCAAACTTTAGCCATCACTAGTACCGGAACTTTCCCGGACTTTTTCGATCGAGTTCGAGAGCAAGATCGTTCATCGCAGCTCGTCGGAAACGAAAAATCTATCCATGCTAAGCGACTACCGTCGCAGGAAGCTGGGTTGGACTGCAGTAGAGAGGTACTTAAAGAAACTGGATCAACCGTACCGTGTGTGTTTATCAATGGCGTTGAGTGTGATATTCGTTGATGTAGCCTTTCGCAACGCTTTGAAAGAAACACGAGAACTTTTACTGCTCGAGTATTTTAATTATCTTTCTTTTTTTTGGCACAAAAACCGCTGTCAGTCAAGGCCTACCTGTAACACTAGTGGGCTTTGGCTATCAATGACTTAATGATTTACACATCAGTAAGTCCTACGTATGGGGACACGGTCCATTCGGAGTCTTGAATCCAGGGAATCCAGGCTCGAATTCAGCAAATTCCCTTAAACTGGAGCCTTAAACTTCCCTTAAACTGCACCATTTAAGGGAATTCAGAAAAAGTCCTCTAAAATCAACTGTGATACGGCTTTATCGTTATCGTTGGCCATGTTCCCATTTTATACTTAAATAATATAAATTTTTTTATTAAATAATGTCACACAAAGTTAGCTTTTGTTTTTCATCAAAAAGCCATAGCTATGAATCAAAAATGACCTCGTCGGCATCATTCATCGATAGAGGAACGTCTAATTTACGAACACACACAATCTTGACGCTTTCAACACATTTGATCACACACAAATCCATAATTTCAAGCGTATCGAGTACTAATCGAGCAGATATGGGAAAACAATTTCGAGCAAATGTCACTTGGGGTCGTACGAGTTGACGACTGTACCACGAGACCGGCCAAAACCGAGCATAACCGAAACAATAATTGGTTGCTCAGTGAGGAAAGGCGAGCTAGAAAAAATATTCAAATTGATAGGAAACAAGATTAGGAAATGTATACTTGCAGTTTTTAACTACTTTGTGTCCCAGTTCTGAGAAATTGTACATAAAAAGTACCACATGTTTTAAGGTCAGTCGAGTGGGAGAACATACAGATCATTGTCATTTGCCCAAAACACCATACCAGTCGAAACCAAATTGATGAAAACGATTTAGTAGACTGTCAATATTATATTGGATGCCAATTTTTCAATGGAGCTTGGCCACGTGGTTCGGAAATGCAATATTTCTACCAAAGATTAATTAGAACTAGTCTTGTAGGATGAGTGGGTCGTCCTTTTTATTGCTCAAATGTGTTATCGCGTTGGTCAAGTAGTCACTAGTGTTGGGTTTCATGAATCTTTCGTTGAGATTCATTCATATGAATCTTCAGTGACGAGTTATTCGAATCTCGAGTCGAATATTCAAAAATTCATTAATCTCCTAAGTTTCACGAATCTTCAAAGATTCATGAATCTTTAAAGTTTCACAAATCTACCGTCACACACGATTGAAATGTTTACAAAGAAATAAGAATAAAGTGCTGTGGCCGGAGTAGTCTTTCAAATCACTCCGCAACAAACACTGACCCCTAAAAGATTCTGATAAGATTCTTAATCTTATAGATTCATGAATCCATTAAAATTCATATGTCTCCAGGGATTTATGAATCTTTAGAGATGTATGATTTCTAAAATGTTGAATTTGCCCAATCCCACCTAAAACATGCCTGTTGGGGGTTTAAACCTTGCAAGGACTGACTTCCCGTAACAAAATAAACCATCCGGCTGCGTGGTACTTTACAAGAAGTCTCGAAAGCCTGGACAGGCTGACATGACCACGTAGGTTGTTACGCCAAGGAGAAGAATAATAAAAAAGCCCAAGCTTTATGATTTTCTAGATATTTATGAATCCCTAGAGATTCGATAATCTTTCGAGATATAATGATTGAACCTTTGAATCTTTAGAGATTCAAGTATCCTTCGAAATTCAAGAATCTTTCGAGATTCATGGATCTTTCGAGATTCCTGAATCTTAAAAAATCATGAATTTTCAAATATTCATTAATTTTCTGAGATTTGTGAATCTTTTCAACTGAGATTCAGATTCATTCAGATTCATGAATCTGAGTCAGATTCACCCAACACTACTAGTCACTAATAGTCATAAATGCAATAAGAAATAAGACCAAGACTTTTTTGATTCAATGACCTTTGGTTTCTTACGCATATTACGCCAAAAGTCTGATAGAAGAATTTTTTGTGCACCCACCGAACGACTTTTTTTAAGTTTTTAATGTTTTTATTATTATTATTTATTTAATAATGTGTTCGCCTCTAGGGTTTTAGTTGCTATTGCACTATTTTAATTCTTATTTTTAGGCAGAATGTGTGTGTAGTGAACTTGTCATCACTTAGTGCCGTTCCTGACTAAAGACGGATTGTATTTGCACTTTTATATAAACTCACTTTATTTTTGCCACTTTACTTAAACTTAATAGCGTGGTTGGCTTCTAATTTTTTACGAACTAAATTTTGCGCGGCGGACTGGACTGCGTGATTTTACTGATACAACAACTCTGCTCTAGCTACGCGCGAACTTCCTTTTATACGAAATAATTACATTGCGCTTATGGGCATATTTAACCTTTCCGCTCCGTTATGCATGATTACGATTTATTATCCTGCTCTATCTCCTGCATTATGCGTACGTGACTTTTTGCGTACATTAGGTAACATCGTCCTTTCATGTGTATTATCCTACTGCGCAATTGGATGAACTCTATTAAATTTTCCCTATTTATCTAGTTGGTTCGGATTAGAACATATTGCACTTTTATGTCTAATATTTGTGTGCATCTAATTACAGTAATTTATGTTCTGATAATGTTTAATCTAAAATTTTATACCTGTAAAAACTATTTCTTTTGAGTGTGTTGGTGAATACGATCACGCCACTTATCATGCTATTTCATTCTATCATTAGCTGTTTCATTCTAGCCTTAGTGCGGTTTGTGTCTAGGATGTAATGAATTTACTGCAGATAATTATAGCGGATGTTATACTAATAATTGTGTCTTTGCTATTCTAATCTAATTCTAATTTGCTAAGTCTAATAGTGTCGGGTGTCGAACCTATGCTACATGTGTATTGATGAACTATTTATCAAACCTCATCATTACTGTTACCGCCCCATGCATATTGCGGCCATAAATCGCCTTTTTCTGTAAAATATTCATCTAGACGAATATTTTTTTAACTGACTGTAAATATTTTCTGTCGGTCAGTACACCGCTGTATGCACTCTTAGGCCAAAGGCCTATGAACATGTTGCGGCAACATTTGTTCGATGGCAACATTTATTTTTCTGTTTATTTAAAATAAATAGGCACGTATTTGCTCACAAAAAAATATTAAAATTAAGTTGAAATTATTTGTCATCCGTTTTTATATGCAAACTAGTCCGAAAATGTTCCTGCAACAAGTCTTTTTTTTCTCTTCAAACAAAAATGTTCCCGCAACATGAGTTTGACAGTTCGATCATACGATTTGGCATCAAATGTTGCTTTTTCATAGACCAGGGCCTAAGCAGTTTTGTTTCAAACCAACACCGAAGTAACTTTGTCGATAATTCTTATTAATCTGGTCCATCGGAATCATGTATCAAATAACAGTGTTTGTCATTCAGGAATTCGAAATAACATTTAAAAAATCCGTCTAAGTAAATTGTATTTAATTGCATAAACATATTTTTAGGTAGTGATAATAACAAAACCAACTATACAGTGATAATAACACAACCATATTTGTAGATAGATGTCACAAATGTATTGATGGCCGCACGGAAAAGATCGTCTATTTGCACAATAATACTTAGGTTCATGCATCTACAAGTACGGGTACAAGAGGAAAAAAGCACCCAAACCCCGTTGTCAGTAAGACCTTCGTCCTGACGGTTTAGGAGGACATAGAATCAGAATTGGGTGTGCGGATCTTAAAATAAGTTTAAAAAAAGGTGAAGTATGTGTGTAGGTGAAAATATTTAACGAAATTTTGGGGCTGTCCGGAATTTGAATCAAACGTCTGTAATATGAAACATGAAGGCAGCGCTCTAGCAGCAATCGAACACGACATCGAACATGAAAAATGTATGGGATTTGACATGTTCGATTTGATAAACAACAAATCGAATATGTCAAATCCCATACATTTTTCATGTTCGATGTCTTGTTCGATTGCTGCAAGAGCGCCGGGGAAGTCGAAACTGTTCGGAATACGAGTCAAAATATCGTTGCAAATACGAATTTTTGTAATGCTTCGAATAAAATTATTGGAAATCTTTAGTTTCTCTCCAATTTGGAAAGATTGTTTCAGAATAATATTAGTTAGAAAATATTACATACCAAAAATGTCTTAAGTGTCCAATACGTCAAAGCAATACGATACCAAAAACTGCTGCTAACGTTTGCATTAAAAATTTGACAAAAATTTTCGCTTCTTCATGGGGTTATCTTGACTTACACTAACAAAACATTATTTGCACTTTCATTAATAGTACCCCATGAGTCAGCATACAAAATTTGACACCTCTATCAGTCGAACTCTAACCGTGATGTCCAAAAAAGGGAAGCAACATCGTTTAGAACCGTACTCTGTACGGCATATTGCGAATGTCATATAAGCCTGTTCCGGCATCTACAACATCTTCGCACTATAAGACATCAGTCATCGAAAGAAAGCCCAGTTCCGAATGGCCGACGATCCTGAGCTACAAGAAGCTCCAAAAGATGCTGAAAATTAAAACCGAGGGACGAGTCGCTACAACGTTGCGTTCGCTTGGCCGGAAAGACGAAGTAACCGGCCAAAGAGTGAAATAGTACATGGAACGACTCCGACTTCGAACAACTCCAGACGACTCAGAATGACTCCGAACGACTCCAGACGACTTCGCACGATTCCGACTCCCAATAACTCTAGAAGACTCCGGACGACTTCGGACGACTCCGACTTCGAATGACTCCTGATGACTCCGGACGACTACGGACGGCTCTGTCTCCCAATAACTCCAGAAGACTTTGGACGACTCCGGAAGACTCCAGATGACTCCGACTCCGAACGACTCCAGACGACTCCGAAAGACTCCAGACGACTTCGAACGACTGCAAACGACTCCAACTCCGAATGACTCTGGACGACTCCGGACGACTCCGTCTCCGAACGACTTCAGACGACTCCGAACGACTCCAAACGACTTCGAACGACTCCCAACGACTCCAAAAGACTCCGACTCCCAATAACTCCAGAAGACTCCAGACGATTCCAGACGACTCCGGACGTATGCGAACGACTCTGGACGAATCCGACTCCCAATAACTTCAGAAGACTCCGGACGACTCCGGACCACTCCGACTCCGAATGACTCCCAATGACTCCGGATGACTCCGAACGACTCTGACTCCCAATAACTCCAGAAGACTCTGGACGACTCCAGACGACTCCGACTCCGACTCCGAAAAACTCCGGACGACTTCGGATGACTCCGAACGACTCCAGACGAATTCGAGAACGATTCCAGAGTACTCCGACTCCCAATAACTCCAGAAGACTTCGGACGACTCTGGACAACTCCGGACGAATCCGGACGACTCCGGACGACTCCGGACGACTCTGACTCTCAATAACTCCTCCTCTCTCCGCTACTTTCCATCCGCGAAGCCGTATTTACCGTGTCACCGAAAAGACAATACCTCGGTACCTTCAATCCCACGATTCCGGCCACTATTGGCCCAGAGTGAAAGCCTATTTTGACTCCTACTCCAGGTAAATTAAGCTGCCGTATACTGTGTAGCATATCTAATGCCAGATCAGCCATGTGCTGCGCATGAAATGGATTTATGAAGACTCCGAACAACTCCGGACGACACCGACTCCGAACGACTCCAGACGACTCCGACTCCCAATAACTCCAGAAGACTTTGGACGACTACGGACGACTCCGACTCCGAACGACTCCATACGACTCCGGACGACTCAGACTCCCAATAACTCCAGAAGACTCTGGACGACTCCGACTCCGAACGACTCCAGATGACTCTGAACGACTCCGGACAACTCCGACTCCCAATAACTCCAGAAGACTCCGAACGACTCCCTACGACTCCGAACAACTCCGACTCAGAACGACTCCAAACGACTCCGAACGACTCCGAACGACTCCGAACGACTCCAAACGACTCCGAACGACTCCGAACGACTCCGGACGACTCCAAACAACTCCGGACGACTCCGCGAGACTCCGGGCGATTCCGGGAGTTGATACCGAATTTATCGGAGTCGGATTGGAGACGACTCCGCATTTTAAGGCTAACTTAACCCATCAATAGGTCCAACATGCCCAATCGATTTTTCTGAACCGAAAATGCAAAAGCTCTACTTCAACAATATTGCCAAAACTGAGGAGAAATTGATAAAAACCGAGGTAGTTCTGAAAAACATGTCCACACTCATGTGTTCGTCCGGCATGGCTAAAATATATAACTGACGGATAACTGACGACAGACAGCTCGCAAGTTCGTTTTTTTTCTCCATGTAGGCTTGAATAATTATCATTCAAAGGATGTTCAGGATGAAATAAATTATCAGTTTTAGTTTTTTTTTCTAAATACAGCCAAAAAAGTCCAATTAATAATACAAATGCTAGATATTGATTATAATTATTATTATAAGATTGTTTCCCGTGCTGATTCTACGCTTGGTCTTTTATTTTATATTTTATTGATTTTGCAAATTAGCTGTTTTTTTGTTACGAAAGTTTTTATGATAAACATAAGGAAGCGGACCAACGGCCGCAACGGGGAGCGGAATTCATTGGCCCTGGCACAACTATCAAATTTCATCCCAATCGGACCATCCGTTCACGTAATATGCAACTCTGAAGTTCCTAAAGTAGGTTCAAATTTTATCAAACGTTTTGATAATTTCCATTATAATTGATTTATTCAACTCATTTACCGATTTGGATGAATTTGGATTTCCAACCCTTTTTCCATTAGTTAGCGCTTGGCGAGCTATGTATAGGATGCTAAGAAATACCGTTGTATTCGATGGAGTGAGACCCATCGAATTTCCTTGATGAAACTATGGCAGTCACCGCCATCGTAGAGATTGGATCCGTCCTCAACTGTTGTAGTGAGGTATTATGAAAAAGGTGATTATGTATATGTTTGAATTCACCCGTTTAAACCAAACGAGTTCGATGGGATTACTTGATCAAATAAACAAATAAACAACATAAAAACACTATAATATCTTCGAGCGAAGGTTGAAAGATAGTTTTAGCTTCCCGCACCAGCCAAATGTATACAGTTCAGAAGAACATATTGCTGTGATGATCCTCTTATAGTTTTGGTATGCAAATGTTTATTCTTACCCAACTATTATCATTATATTCTATCTTACTTTCTATGGGTTTGCGGGTAAAATTTTCTCAAATTTACCTAATTCATTTCTTCCGCATTTTCTATTGGTTATAAGAGACAAATAAGTAACATGGATTCTTACATGGATTCTTCTATTTGGCATAACGTCTTTCTACGCGAACATGCCGGCCTATACAAGCTTTCGAGACTTAATTCATTACCACTCAGCCGGATATAATAGTCAAATCCTTGTCACGGGAGGACGGTTCATTCTAGGCTTGAACCCATGACGGGCATGCTATTGAGTCATTCGAGTTGACGACTGTACCACGGGACCAGCTCCGAGACATATGGATTAATGTCGGCGTTTTATCTGTTACACTCAAGTGACTTGTCCGTAAAACGGTTCTCCCTTTGCGTGCATATGGAAATAACCGTCAGATCAATGTTATTATATATGCCCGCTGCACTCGAAATTGCATTAGCCTGTGTTGATGTTGCATGATTTTAAACTAATTTTGATTATTGAATTTACTTTCCCTGTGCGTAGTTTCTCTCCAATTTTAGGGACACATGTAGCATTTTGACAAACATTTTAGTTAGTTAAGATGTTCTACTCTTTATTGCTAACATTTGTCAGTGACATATCCGTTTGATACCAAGGTTTTTGAGTTTACATAAATTTCATTTGAAAAGAAACCAAAATTTTGATAATTTTACACAGATTCTCATTGACCCTTCAAACGTTGTGTTTTCATCAGCTTGTACCATTTCGAAATGTAAAAGATAAAAAGTTCGCACAAAAAGGCGCACAGTGCGATCACCCAGAGGAAAATGATGCAGATGAATAGTGGTTTGAGCGTACTGCCCCTGACAGTTTGCTGAGAGATGTTTGTAAGTTTTGCAACTAAGGTCTTAAATCTCCTATCCCGGTGTGCTATTACTGTTTCTCGCCAATATTGTTGCAGTCCGGCCTCGAATACTAACCGTCGATATTTACTAAAGTCGTGTTGAAAAGGACAACTTTTACGAAAGAAGAAGAATGACATTCTTTCACCCAGTATTTCTTCGAGCGGAACGAAACGTTGCTTGCCAGTGCCAGGATCCATGTTTGCTGCATTCCTTGCCATTATGCGCAAACCAATGCCATTGATCAAGAATGCTTTGTCCCATAGCAAAGTTGCTGTATTGTCAGGACGTGTTAATCCAGCCAACTGCTCATTGAACTGGTTCGGGGTGAAGAATTTACCGTCGACAAGCACCTGTAAGTCTCTTTCGCGAAGATCATCGAGCGTCTTCGGGTCTGGCCCGGTAGGTACATCGATCATGTATGATACGAGCTTGGTTTCGTAAGCACTTTTGAGTTGAAAGAACAGTACGATCAGTGAGATAGCGAGTAACTTCTCGAATCGTCCAGTTGTGTGTAGGCTTCGCTTTTCTATGCCAGTAAGCGCCAATAGCACCAAATCGTTACAGATGATGCTGGGAGCAAGACGACATAACAGATGAACAGCAGCGCAGATGGTTAGGAGTAAAATCCATACGACAGGGCTCAAGGGCTTAACTAGCATTTCCGAAAAGCTCAGTGGCTCACCTTTTGGTGCTAGAATCAGTATTTTGTCCATTTCGATGGTATCGATCAACTGAATAGAATACTTACGAGCATATATCCGATTCACAAAAATATAATTATTCGTTTGCTCCAAACAATCAATAATATAGTCCTTTCCATCACAGATGGGCTTGTGAAATGTTAATTTTATCCCAAGCCTCTGAAAGAAAAGTTTAAACAGATGAATATCTTCTCCTTCAACACCTGTCTCATCCGAATAGGTGTAACTGCTCTTAGCATAGCTTATTGTTAACGATTCCAGATTAAGCTCTTTTAGTCGATTGTAGAGCAATACCGATGGACGGGGAAACCCAACATGTACCATCGATCGTGTAGGGACGTAGTTGAATGTGAAAATGCGATCTTGATTAATGGAAACCATAAGCAAGTTTAGTATACCATACAAAAGGAAATTGTCCGCAACACTGTTGATGAGCATCTGATTGGTCATTTTAAATAGGACGATAACAACGGTCTTATAAGAGATTGCGTCTAGCCAGGAGCAAAAATGTGCATGGTCCATATCCTCGTCCAAAGCATCGGCGAAGATGATAGCCACGTTGGCCGAGGGAAAGGACGCGCTGTACGATGTGTGTAGATCAACGTGTACCAGAACTGCAGTTTCATCCTTGGAGAGCTCTTGCGCCATTGCGCTGTGTAATAAGGCAGGAACATGTTGCTCACTGAACTGTAACATCCAGCAAACGAAGGTACCAAAGTGTTGATCGTTGATAAAATGCGTTAGGTTTGCCACATATTGGATGGCTTCACTTGTTCGTTTCGTTGTGATAGCCTGTAGCGACGAGATAGTAATTATGAATAAAAACACTTTTCTACGAATGTTCATGTTGAACTGAAATAGTTGTAAATTTTCTTTTGCTTATGAGCGCTGAAGTTTATCATTGTCGGCTTTATCTTACCTTTAATGACTAATTAAATTAGTAGAGAAATTAAATTGGAAATGATTTATCGATTTAATTGATTGGTTCATAATGAACAGTTAATTCTCTTTAATCGATGGTATGTTGCATTTTCATATTATTTTCATTCTCTTACACTCATGGTAACCCACAATTATCCGGGACAAATTTTTACGACACTTTCACTTCCGTTAATCCGCCGTAATTTTAGCATGAAAAAAGGCTTACCTTTTATTATTATTGTTCTTTTTATTATTGTTATTATTATTATTATAGTACTAAAATCAAATACATTGTTTTCACATCTTTTGGATCTTGTAGAAGCAGTGTAAGCGCAGTTGGTCCCTTCTAGGGTGCCCTTAGAGAGAGTTAACTGTATCACGCCCGATGTTAATTTAAAAGCAATGCTTTGATAACGATCGATTGTAACTACTTTTGTTCGCTTGCATACAAGACAATCCGTAGAATAGAACACGCAATGGTTCACAGCATGTCATAAAAAAGCTTAGATCCTTATCTATTACATGATCAGAAATCAATCCGAGCAAGAAAGAAATTAAAACAATTTGCGATATTTAAGCACGTTGTGCTCCATTTCTGATATAGGCGTAGTATTTACATCATTTCTCGGTTTGATAATTTGCCAGATAATTGATGCTATGTATGATGTATTGTGTATTGTGGCTTGTAAAATCCTCATGCTATAAGTATTTATTTCGCTTTTAGTATATTACGAACTCGCATCACAGCATGTTGCCTGGTGTAACTGTGTTTACAATAAACTGCAAAAAGAACGGCAAAATATGTGTACGTTAGTGGCCTCGCGCAGGATCTGCGGAAGAAAACAGCTGGTGATGTGTTTAGTTGTTGGATGCTACAATTTTCCACTGATACTAATTATTTATTCCGATGCTATGGCGCTTCTCATCAAAAAGCCTATAGATGCTCTCTCTCCTATCCGATGGCTCCGACTCCGATAGGTTCGGGTCGATCCGCCCATCACTACTTCAAAGCTGCCTTTGATAGCCTACCCCATAATATACTGCTCTCGATGCTAGAGAAACTTGGTTTTGGCAAACCAATTCTTTCATGTCTTTTCTATCTGACAGACATTATTCTGTTAGGCTAGGCGATTCACTTTCCTACCCATTTACGGGCTTGTCAGGTGTGCCTCAGGGCAGTGCACTAAGTCTTGTTCTGTTTATTATATTCATCAATGATTGTATTAGCATTATTCTTGATAATGGGCATCTGTTATTTGCAAATGATATTAAAATATTTATCCCAGGGTCCTCTTTGTCGGATTGCGAAGCACTCCAAAAACATTTGGACGCTTTCTCTACATGGTGCTCAACGAATCTTTCAGTCACAGATTAGATAACACAACACTACCCAAATAGCCAGCTCGTACTTTATAGCTGATTTAGGGCTGTTTAACGAAAAATCGTTCCGATGTCGTACTTTGTGGCTGATTAAGAGATAGACGGTACTTTGCGGAACTATGGAGCTTTTTAACAGGCACATGGTACTCTTTGGAACTTTGCGGCTGATTAACACTATGTGTAGGGTTAATGATGGAACTTTAAGGTTTGTTAAGAACGTGTACCGAACTTGGTGGAACTTTATAGCTTTTTAATGCATGACATCGGTACAAGGTGGGTCTTGTCAAAGTGTCAAAGACAGACGCCGCCAATCATCTCATTGCTGCTGTACAAGTTAGATTAGTTCTTTGAAGAAGGGATTTTGAAGGAAGTGATTGTTATTGTACAGTAAATTGTGATACGTTTCGTGTAATTTATGAATATTAAGGATTGAAAAATATACACATGTACACAAACAAAACAAATCCTGTTGTTTATTTCATCGATGACGCTTGCTTGAAAATAAAACACAAAGAAAAATAATCCCCGGCACCGTAGCTTAAGGAAGCTGCTTAGGCGCTATTTAGAAGGACCGCCTGGAACTTTGATGCTGTTTATCTACTGCAAAAGGCGAATTAGAGCAGCGATCTTTAGCGTGCCAAAATGAGCTGCTTAAGCAATTCTGGCTATTTGGGTATTTTCCTATAATTTAGACAGGGCAACTTTAAATAGAATGTCCTCCGCGAAGGATATGGGAGTCTGGGTAGACTGCGAGCTCTCGTTCAAGGAGCACATAAACTTTGTTTTCAATAAAGCCAATAAGTATTTAGACTTGATCTCCCGCATGGCTTCCGAAATACGCGAACCAACCTGCGTTAACGCTCGCTACTGCTGCTGGGTACGTCCCATCCTTGACTATGCATGCATAGTCTGGACTCCGTCAGGAGCTACAGCCATGCAAAGGCTTTGTTTATTGCCGGTTTACTCACCGCTAATATTGATGCCTGCTCCTTCTTTACTGTCCAATATTCCGCTGTATGCTCCTTCCCGTTGTCTTCGTGACAGACCCCCCATTTTAATCCCTCGGATGCGTTATGCTTTCGCACAGAACGATCCATGGCTTAGAGCGTGTGAGTCCTTCAATAATTACTACAGTTTTTTTGACTTTAATCTTCCTTTATCCCGCTTCCGTGCTCTCTTACTGGATTCGTCCTAACCTATTCTCTCCACACATTTTTCCCATCCCTCAATCCTCCTTTCCTAGTTTTAACTAAAAATTGTAAAGCCCAGTGAGGCAAACAATTAAGAAATCAATAAATAATAATAAACAGCAAATACCAAACCCACATTTGTAACAGACAATAAAATCAAAGTGTTGCGGCCGAGGGGCTCCGCCGGGCGAAGGTTCCGGCTCCTACGGCTACAACGGGGAATTCTCCAAGCCTTTCAGCTAGTGCTCCTCGCTACCTCGGGAGTCTATGCAACAGAAAGGGGGATCGTTCCTTGAGATTCGGATTATTTCGGATGTTCTGAAATGAAGCTCTTAACACTTTGGCTTATCGTTCGAATCTGATTTGGCTCCAGCTTGAGCCGCCTTTATATACGAAAAAAATCACAATTTTTCTGCACGATACTAACCCAAAATTCTACGCCTTTCCTCCCACTCCCATTCCCGTTTGTCCCCAACTCCCATCGCGCTCCCGGTTTCCATTGTCACTCCCGGCGACATCTGTTTGCACTGGCGATTCCAGAAATTCCGCATCGATCAATCCATCGAGCAATCCTTTGTGTAGACGGTACCGGTGCTGCGCGTGCTGGTAGTGACGTTCATCGTGGGGGGTACGGCTGGCGTTTCGTGGAAATTCACCGATCTTGTGTTTTTTCACTTTTTATTTTTTATTCTGCATGCACTTCGCACGCAACACAAAGGATAGCTTAAGTAAACCGAGACTACCCGGTATAAGGTAACTGCAAGCCACAAATGGCTTGCAAAGAAGAATGTTAAGGCCGGGCTACATTGATCGTACTCGCAAGCGTAATTTTGATTTTCACTAGCGCATCTGGCGGCGACTGGTGGAAGCTATTTTTGGTTATCCAGGGAATGGTCATGCCGGATCTCAAAATTAAGTAGTTTTTTCATCGTTTTTTGCCATGAAAATGGATGCAATGCGTGCAAGACATGTGCATCTACCTTTTACAAAACTTTTCTCGTCCAAATTAAGTTAAAAACATGGAAAAATTACATATTTTCTAAAGCGGCTCCAAATTGTTTGGAAAAATACTTCCGTCAGCCGCCGCCAGGTGCGCTAGTGAAAATTAAAATTACACCAGAGAGTACGATCAATGTAGCCCGGCCTTTAGATTTTAAGTATGGAATTTATCAACCGATTCAAAGAGGTGAATAAGGCAAATCGGCTCAAAGTCTCTATTAAAAAAATAGCAAATGACCGCCTATAGTCATCATGTTCTCCTGTGTGAAACAAAGGCTGGTATTATTGAATCCGTTCGTAGCGGCGACGTACGTCCCGACACTCATTTTCCTAACGTACTAGATCGTTACTACAGTTATTCACAGCGGCGTTGCCATCCCTAGAATTTCATGTGAGCGCCGTACGTTCCCGCTACGAACGGGTTCAATAATACCAGCCAAAGTGTAAAAAATTCAATGTGTTCGTTAGTTTTAAAGTACAAAAGTTTTAAAGTTGTAAATGTAATAATAAAAGTCAACTGTTGTGATTCTTACACTTTATTTAAGATATAATAGGAAACACGTTAAATAACACATAGGACGATACGCGAATACTGGTGTGTGGGTGTGCAACCGTCCGTTGCCCTTGAGCGCTCGGTATCAACTCTCGTGCGGTTCCGGTCCTTGTTCGCCAATACGGGAACACTCAGGCACTCAACACGATCGTGCTTCAATAGTCGACAGGTGAATGTCGACGTCGAGCAGCTGGCGCTGCTGAGGCTGCGTTCCCACAACATCAACCTTCTGCGAAACACAAAAACGAGCACTACCCAACAGCTAGTTATACTATTTTCCTATGCATAGCTGAAACAAATTGATCACAGATAAAAAAGCAGCTGAAAAGGGCTATAAATTTGGCGTGGATTATCATTGGGAAAATGAAGACTCAAGAGTGTGCTTATCTTAAACCAGGGGTCTCCAAACCACGGCCCGCGGGTCGCATGCAGCCCTCAAGAGCTTATAATGCGGCCCACGAGGACTTTGCCAGAGTTAAAATAAATATTACGTTGTTTTGACTTTTTCAAATAAAATTGTATTTTTTACTTTTCTTAGACAAAAATCTTTAGTATCTTAGACAAGCTTTAGTAACACAAAGCTGTACAAGTATCGTTAGTATTTTGTTATAAAAACGAGATTTAAACGTTCACTCACCAGTTAAAGGTAGCGTCATGTGGCCTTATTTTTGAACCAATGCGGCCCGCGAGCTGAAAAGTTTGAAGGCCCCTGTATTAAACTATAACCTATTATTTCCCTTACCTTCTAAACTACCTCTTAACTTTATTTCACTTCCTATCAAAAACGATTTCAAATAGAAAAATGTAAAAACTTATGAGTTGATTAAACTAAAAAAAGGCAATTTTCATTCAGTTTAATTTATATTTTCTCATTGCTGATTATTTTAATCAACGGTAATGTGTTAAATCTAAACATATTTTAATCTACGCAATTAATTTTAGAAACTGATAAATCAAAATGTTGCTCTGCAAGGTATATATAGAAAATTTAAAACAAACACCTTTTTGATGTACCTTGTCAATTATAACATTTTCGAATCAAATTTCGAACATCATCCACCCAAGCAACAAAATCTTATGTGACCGTTCTAGGCGTTTTTTTTTTCTTTTTTTTTTGCAGCCTGTCATGCATTTTGTATTTTAGGAGTTACGTTTTATCAAAAAAAATTATGTTATATCATAAAGCTTATTTTACCAATTTAACAAAGTTAATGTTTTGTGAAAAATTACAAAAACTGCCATCAACGCCATCTTGCCACCTCAATTTGATCTTATCCCAAGTGCCATAAATCCACTAAACGACCACTAAACGGCTTCTAAACGACTCAAGTTCTCTACCTAAACGGAATATAGAAAGACTTCGTTTAGCAGACGGCAAACGACTCATGCATTCTAAAAATAGCAAAAAAGCTGGTGGCGCTCTCTGTTGGTGGGATACCCCAACCAGTTGAACTTCATCGCTTGGAGGAGAGCTTTCTCATTTCCTCTGTACTGTTGTATGGTTTGGCATTGAAGTTATGCATCGCTAGAACTAGAACGGCGATACGATTGTTTAAATACTAAACTCCAACGGAAACCACCAGCACTGTAACAAGTGAGATTTGAGTAATGGTCGTTGGTGTTGATACCCACGTATCTGACCACACGACCATTCATATAGATTTTTGCTCAGAAAGTTATAAGACTATATAGGTCATGATAAGATGAAACTTGTCGAAACACATTGCAAGAAAAGGATAGCAATATAATGATGAGTTGTAATACGCCATCTATTGATCAAACCAATGAAGCTGTGGAGCTTTCATTTTTTTCTATGGATATTCAATTTTCCAGTCGTTTAAGCTTAATCTGTGGCGCTTGGGATCATGCCTCCTCTTTCCTCCTCGAACACGGCCAAGGAGGTTTCGTCAGATTTGGACAGTGTCGAAGATTATGTTCATTTAACAAAATTTCCTATTGATGAAAATAAATGATATTTCACCCATGCAGATATTGGAGTAACGCCAAATTCTATTTGTTTCGATGTCATCCATGAGATTTATAAAATACATTATTTAAAAAAAATCCATCAAATTCAATTTAAAACACCAGTTTACCACATCTAGCGGAAGCAAATGTTATTTCAAATAATTCTTCTATTTAAGCTGATTCTTCAAAACGCAATAACCGCGCTACTCTAGTTGCAGATGTACATTTTTTCTTCCGTGTAATATACCCTTAAATTACCTGTACATAGTAGGACATTCTCCGGTATTTATCGTCAACCGTTGGGATATTTTTAGCACGTTTGCCAGTTGGGTCTTATTCCAGATGTCAGCCGCTACGACGCATGTCAAAATTGCGCGCGCATTCGTTTTGTTGCTTGGCGTTAACAGATTGTGTAGAGCTGTTTCTGTTGTGCTGTTTGTTATTTTCCACGTTATAGCGTTATTTTTTACCATTTCTAGCAGTTTATTGGTTTGTTAACACTTCTAAAGATGTCGGTAAGTAGCTGTGATTCAAGATCGTAAGCCATTTTAGACGGTTAATGTCAATATACTGATGGTTCTAATGTGCGCATGTACACACTTGCAGGACACACCAAGCTCCCCAGCACCAAACGTACCGTCGGATATGGATCGACGAAACTTCCGGTCCGGGGCCACTTCTCCGGTCGGTGATTTCGAGCCGTTTGAAGATGAGGCGGAAATTCTTGGCGACACTACCGTCCGTGACGAGATTTACGATGAGGAAGAGGCGGACGGGGAAGAGCTGTTTGGGGATAATATGGAGGCAGATTATCGCCCTGCGCCCCATCTCGACCGGTACGACATGGACGATTTGGATACGGAAGAGTACAGCGACATCTCGCAGGCGGATCGCGCAGCGGCCGAAGCAGAGATGCGCCGGCGAGACCGTGATGCCGGAGTGCACCGTGATCATCGCGATCTTTTCTACGACAAGAGCGACGACGAAGACGATATCCCGCGGGCCAAAAGGCGTGCCGCTGAAAAGGCTGCCGAAATCGGAGCCGAAACGGAAACCGACACCGAGATGGTAGAATCGATTGAAAACCTCGAGGACACAAAGGGCCACAGCATCAAGGAGTGGGTGTCAATGTTGGGCCCACGGACAGAGATTTCGAACCGCTTCAACAGCTTCTTGCGCACTTTTGTCGACGATAAGGGCCATTATGTGTACCGGGAGCGCATTCGACGCATGTGCGAGCAGAACAATTCGAGCTTTGTAGTGTCGTTTTCAGACCTGGCGCACAATCAGCATGTGCTGGCGTACTTCCTGCCCGAGGCGCCCTTCCAAATGCTCGACATCTTGGACAAGGTGGCCAAGGAGATGGTGCTGAGCCTGTACCCGACGTACGAGCGTGTTACGAACGAGATTCATGTGCGCATTTCCGATCTTCCGCTAGTGGAGGAGCTGCGCACCTTCCGTAAGCTTCACTTGAACCAGCTTGTGCGCACACTGGGCGTTGTCACGGCAACGACGGGTGTGCTGCCGCAGCTCTCCGTCATCAAGTACGACTGCGTCAAGTGTGGCTACGTGCTGGGACCGTTCGTGCAGAGCCAGAACACGGAAGTTAAGCCCGGCTCCTGTCCCGAGTGTCAAAGTGTTGGTCCGTTCTCGATCAACATGGAGCAGACGCTGTACCGGAACTATCAGAAGATCACGCTTCAGGAGTCTCCGGGAAGAATTCCGGCCGGACGTATACCTCGCAGCAAGGATTGCGTGCTGCTGGCCGATCTGTGCGATCAGTGCAAACCGGGTGATGAAATCGAGGTGACGGGCATTTACACCAACAACTACGACGGATCGCTCAACACGGAGCAAGGCTTCCCGGTGTTTGCAACGGTGCTGATCGCGAACCATCTGGTGGTGAAGGACAGTAAGCAGGTGGTGGCCTCACTGACCGACGAAGACATTTCGACAATCCAGCGTCTGAGCCGCGATCCGCGCATCAGCGATCGCATCACGCAGAGCATGGCACCGTCGATCTACGGTCACGAGTACATCAAGCGAGGGCTAGCGCTGTGTCTGTTCGGGGGCGAATCGAAGAACCCGGGCAACAAGCATAAAATCCGCGGCGATATCAATATTCTGCTGTGCGGTGATCCGGGAACGGCCAAGTCCCAGTTCTTGAAGTACACGGAAAAGATTGCACCGCGGGCAGTGTTTACCACGGGCCAGGGTGCTTCGGCGGTCGGTTTAACGGCGTACGTACGGCGCAACCCAACGACGCGCGAGTGGACCCTCGAGGCGGGCGCCCTGGTGCTGGCGGATATGGGCGTTTGTCTGATCGACGAGTTTGACAAGATGAACGATCAGGACCGTACCTCGATCCACGAGGCGATGGAGCAGCAGTCGATTTCGGTTTCGAAGGCGGGTATTGTTACGTCGCTGCAGGCCCGCTGTGCGGTGATTGCTGCGGCCAACCCGATCGGCGGACGGTACGACCCGAGCATGACGTTCTCGGAGAACGTGAACCTTTCCGAGCCGATCTTGTCGCGTTTCGACATCCTGTGCGTGGTGAAGGACGAGTTCGATCCGATGCAGGATAAGCATTTGGCCGAGTTCGTGGTTTCTTCGCACATCAAGCACCATCCCTCGAAGGAGGCTGAAGAGCCCGACACACAACCGGAGGACACGATGCAGATCCCACAGGACCTGCTGAAGAAGTACATCGTGTACGCGAAGGAGAACGTCCATCCGAAGCTGTCGAACATGGACCAGGACAAGATTGCTAACATGTACTCGCAGCTGCGCCAGGAGTCGCTCTCGACCGGATCACTGCCGATCACGGTGCGCCACATCGAGAGTGTCATTCGTATGTCGGAAGCCCACGCCCGGATGCATCTGCGCGACACGGTGCAGGACGTGGACGTGAACATGGCCATCCGCATGATGCTGGAAAGCTTTATCGAGGCACAAAAGTTCAGCGTAATGAAGAAGATGCGCGCCACCTTCCAGAAGTACCTGTCGTTCCAGCGCGACCATTCGGAGTTGCTGTTCTTCATTCTTCGCCAGCTCACGCTCGACCAGCTGGCGTACCAGCGCTGCAAGGAGGCCGGACGGCGGGGCAAGCAGGCGGAGGGTGAGCGGCCCCGAACCACCGTGGTCGAGGTGATGGAGCGGGATCTGTCCGAGCGGGCGAAGGCGATCGACATTTTCAACCTGAAACCATTCCTCGAAAGCGAACTGTTCCGACAGAATGGGTTCACCTACGACGCCAAACGGAAGGTGATCGTCCAGGTGGTTCCGGAAGCAGCCGAGCCGTAGAGTTCATTCTTTCTGCGCAACTAGCTTTAAGTCGGCTAAAGTTTATTAACGTTTACACCATTATTTCTTTTACACATTTTCTCATTTTACGCTTTTGTACAATATGGTAAGGAATACTTTACGAATAATAAATGTGTGTTGTGTGTGACATCCTGACATTATAAGCTTACATAGAACAGATAGTTTCGTGTGTATGTCTGGGGGGATTACACGTAGATTCGGGGACTGCATACTTACCTTGCACCGTAAGGGTAGATGATGCTCAGCAATTTCATGGCATTGAGGGTAGAAATATCGTTAGCAAGGAGACGGCCGCCCTTTTAGCCGTGCGGAATAGCAGCGGTATGTGGAGGTTCTCAACACGGAAACTTGCACTATTCGCCCTCCTTAGCTCGCCGTTTTCTTTTTCTTTTACGCTCGTTTTCCGAGGCAGAAGAGTCGTCGCTGGAGCTATCGCTACTGCTGCTACTGCTATCACTAGCACTGCTGCTAGCACTATCGTCCTTTGCAACCTTTTTCCCCTTTTTTGTGTCTTTTTTGCTTTCCTTCGTTTTTCTATCGCTTCCAGCCTTCTGGCTTCCGTTTGTTGCCTTTTTCCGCTTGGTTAGTCGTGCTTTTTTCTTCGCCACTCTGTCCTCCTCCGAGGAGGAAGCTTCATCATCACTGCTGCTGCTGCTGCTGCCGCTAGAGCTGCTACTGCTGGAGGAACTATCGCTAGAGCTGCTGCCATCGTCGCTACTACTGCTACTACCTGAATCGCTGCTACTGGTGCTGCTATCACTACTGTCGCTGCTGCTACTGCTGCCGCTGCTATCGTCACTGCTGTCGGATGTATCGTCGGATGCTGCCTTTTTCTTAGTCTCCCCACCGGACGACGGTTTTGTGCTGTTTTTTATTGCATCCGATGATTCTTTAGTTCCCGTTGCGGCATCACCACTTCAAAGAAAAACATAAAATGCACAGGAAAATGAGTTTTATAAGAATTTAGCATCGATGCCGGCAGTGTATCTGGTAAAAAGTCTCGGGTCTTACTTTTTGGAGCCAATTTTGTTTAAATTCTTTTTCAACACCTGGGTACGGGATGAACGATGGAGATACTTTCGTTTGCCTTGGCATTCGTAGCTCCAGTGCCCAAATTCCAAACATTTCTGACACCGTATTCCTTTGGGAAATGCAGCCGCAAGTTTCGCTTCTCTAGAGTTGTAGAAAAAAGGAGACAAACACAATTTGTTATCGGCCGATCTGATCGCCAAAGAAAAAATGGTAATCATGTGAAAACTTACTTCTGTTTAAGAGCTAGCTTTTGTGCGCCGAGATGCATTTTGAACGATTCTGACTGTGCTCAATACGTTCGTTTTTTTGTTGTCTTGCCGGCAAGCACGGAATATCCTAAATTTTCATTTGGTAAACAACGTTTGCGCTTTTCCGATACACGACGACGAAGGCGACCATTCAGCTGTCACTTGAGACTGGGTACATACAAGGGGCACATGAGCATAAAACATCCAGCCAATACACGCGATTGAACGGAATTGTATTGAGGAAGATAGATAAAAAACATGCAGGAAATAGGATGACAATGGATAATTTTATTAAAGGTTTAATGAACAATTAAATCGAATTTTAGAAAACAAACACCACGTCACGTATGTCATTCCGCGTACACACTGTGACACGACAGTATAAACGCAGCCACCAAAACAGCTGTCATTGTTATCAAGAGCAGTACAAAAGTTGTTTTCATTGTGCGTTTCGAAACGTTCGTGAGCAGAAAGAAGAGTGGCTTTCCTGGTGCAGTTGGTGCAAAACAGCAAACTTTTCAGTGCGTAGTGCAAGTTGCAAGGTGCAGTAAAGTGTTTCCGTACAACCGTTTGTCTCACCAGCAACACGCAACCGTGTAAGCGCCTGACGCCAGCGACATATATATTGATTTCCTGAGCAGGAAATTCCGCTTCAACAGGGGGGTGTGATCGAGAGTGTTGGTGGGACTGAGCAAAATTGGCCAACTCAAATCAAACAAATCAACGAAAAGTATGAAATTCCAAACAATCCTTAGCGTAGGGTTTAGCTGTGTAACTGTAGCACCTAAGGCACGGATCAATAATTGCAAATATTTCTCTAGTATTAGCTTTACGCACAGCTAGCGTCGCTGCAGCTAGCTGGTCAGTTAGTATGTACAGTTCCACCAGGATGGGCACGGTTGCTTCCTACCGTTATTGATTTTTCTTTCCTTCCATTTCCGAGCGACACGACCGAAAAAGAATTCGATGCTAGCTTTTCTAGCAGAGTGTGGTAGAAGGGTCGATAGCTAAAGGATAGACGCAAAAGCCCCATGGTGCAGTAAGTACGTGGTGATGTAGGATAGTCAACAGAGGTGTGATTAACACATCATTACCGTTCGTTCAAGCTCATTAGCTCATCATTGTATGAAACTTCAGTTCCCCTATCGGTTATCGATTGGCTTGAAATCAAATTAAACAATTTGCTAATAAGCCTTCGGTTGTGTTCATTCGCACGATCGATCCTATCGCTGATAGAACATGTATTACATTTTCGATATACAGGAGATTCACACAATTTAACACTCAATTTAACGTAATTCGAACAGCTGGCGACTGAAAACGGATGGCCGTGAATGTTTCATCTGCGCCGAAAGCTTCCAGAAGAGTAATAATAGGATTATTTATGGATGTAGCCCACTAAACGCGCGTCACATGTACGACACAGCCAAGCTGTGGCCAATTGTGTACATACATTCTTCGTTCAGCCAATCATGCTCTCATGTGGTGGCGAATGAGTTTGAATTATTAACCAGCATTGCATTGGCATTAATGGTCTGAATGACCAGAACGCATCACTGTTACAAAATATTCGATTTCATTCATAAAAATACCGGCAAAGGTCGGAGATGTTTCAGCTCCGCAGTAACTAAAGCGTGTCATTGGGCTAATAATTCATTCCATTCCAAACTTTCTTCGCTGTGTCTGTTTCTTTCTTTCTTTCTTTTCTTTTTCTTTCGTTTTCAGCGCGACACGCATCACAGTTCGATCGGTTCGGCCGTTCGTAGTACGCATGTCATGTGGCACGATTCATAGTGTTCCCGCTGAAGGGGCGAACACTCTGGGAGTATTTTGTGTTCTGTGAACACCACAGCTCCGCACCACTGCTCCAGTTGGCGTCCTTTCCGCAAGCAAACCGTCCCAAATGCCAGCGCAATGGTTCGTGGTTTCCGTAAAGCTTCCATGCCGTGAAGCAGTGTTCGTGAAGCTGTCCAGAGCTTTTCGTCCGCATGTGTGCATGCCCCAACGTGCATGTGACGCTTTTCATCGATGCGATTGGGGCAGCATCAACAGCGAATGCGCAATGCTGGTGGAAAGCACTTGAAAGCTCTCCAGCATAAATTACGTGCAAAAGGACGAAACAGGATATCGCACACACATACACACACGTCCGACGGCACAGCGGATGTGGGGTTTTGCTCTGCCTCGGCTTAGTTTATTCGTTGTTCGGCATCCTGTTGGAACAGACCTAACTCGATCGATTTAGCCAACTTGACTGCCAGTACCAGTGAACGGAAGCAGTTTTTTTAATCTCCTCAACTGTCGTTTCCGGATTTGATCGTAACGGTACGATATGCTTAGTTATTTTATGTTGAAAAAATCGCAACCTTTCTTCCATACAACTACACTGTGGGTGGCGAGTTTACCATCGAACAGATCGAACAGGAAGAACGCATATGTTCCTCGCATGTGCGGTTGTGACACGACCAGTGTGTGTGTGTGTGTGGATCGAGTGGTTAAAAATCAATAGGAAAACAAAAAAAAAAACAAAATTTTGCATCTTTTCTCATCGACTTTTTTCTCAGTGTAAAGTTATGCGCACACGATTAGTGTAGCGTTTGGTATTGAAGCAAGATTTTTTTTGTAGAGCTCCCTAGCATAGAATCCTTTGTGTAAACAGGTTCCTTTTATGGTTCACCTTGCGTTGCTTTCTCCATATCGAGATAGCCACTTAGAGGCGAAATAGCACTCTGGTGTAATAAATCTTCCCTTATTTGCTTGGGAAATAATTGTGAATGTGCATAGATGTGTGTGTGTGTGTGTAGGTGTGCGAGTGTGTGTGTGTGTAGGTGTGTGTGTGTGTGTGTGTGTCTGTGTGGGTGTATAAATGTGTGCGGTGTTCATGGTGTGAAAAACTTCAACGACGGAATAGAGAATTTTTGTGGATGTCGGACAAAAAGCTCTTTCTTCGCATGTCGCTTTCGTGTTTGTTCCTACTGTCCTTTCGTTTCTGCCCCATTTCCATGCCTCCTTTACGCTTCCCGTCCCGATTGCCGGTATTTGTTGAAACAGGAGCTTCGGGGACAACTTCCTCGTTGGAAAGGAAAGAAAATTGTCCTCACACTGTCGTCCGCTCTCTGGGGCGCGCGCTCGTAAAAGATCGGCCAAGAGCCTCTGTGAGGTTCGGGCCCAGAGTATGCGTTGGCGTGTGTTTGTATTATTCGTGGCGCGCGAACAATAGACATCCCGCAGTGACAGGAGGAAGAAAAAGAAACAAAATTTCCTCAACTAGGATCAGAGAAATGGCAGGGAGAAATCTCTCTCGCTCTCTAGCGTTTCCACGCAAGCTTCGGATAGATGTACAGCCATATATTCTGTTCGTGGCAGTAGCAAAGTAACCATTGCGTTGGCTTTTCATAGGAAAAGATAGGATTGCCGATACAGTAAAGTCATCTCGGTAGCAGCATCCAGTCTAGTTCTTGCTACCATTGAACAGATACAGGGGTGAGGTGTGTGTGTGTTCTCCTTAAAGATAAAATCGTATGTCCTTGGCTTGATCCTTTGCATCACGCCATCCAAATAGCCTGTGGTGCAATCGTGTAATAGAGTTATACCCCCCCGTGCACAGGAGATCATCAAACGTGCTGAAGTTGGTTTTCATCAAGCCCTGCAAACCGTAACGTGTCCAAGTTGTCTTAGTACCTATTTCGTTACGAAATCGACACCATATGAAGGGTAGCTTTTAGTCAGTCTAGCGAAAGGACTTCAGTTTTGTATTTTCACTTGTAATACAGGAAGTGACGTTTTGTATAGTGAACGTGCGTTAATTACTTCTACGGTATTCTATAGACAGTGGGTGAGGAGGAAGTTTTGGGCAAAATAATATTGAAGGGTACTTTAAGGGCTGTCAAAATCGGATTAGCAAGCCGTTTCTTGGCACCATCCCCTGCACATTCGTAGCTAAACCGTGGCCGTAGTAGTAAGAAGAAGCACCCCTATCCAAACGTTTTCCTACCCTTGTTTGCAGTGAACATGTTTTCCGGATTAACGAATCAAGTGACCTCGTGGATTGGAGCGGCTAAGGGCGAACCGCAGGACGAGGAAGTCCCGACACCCCCGAACTCGGCTGCAACCACTGCGACAGCGACTACTTCCGGTGCTACCGCAGCGCCGACTGCAGCTCCAGTAGATGCAACTGCCGCTGCAGCGGGTGGTGATGGTGGTGACAAAAGGTTAGTAATGAACAAAAGCAACAAAAAAACGTAGAAGTGTTGGTGCATTATTGTAAAAGATGTCGTTTAATGGGCTTGCGAAGGAAATGGATGCTATTTTACTCTTATTAATATGCGTCAAAAGCCAACATAATGGATTTGCAAAGGCATTCATTACTAGAACCGCATTTTCCTCATGGTGGAAAATTCAAATCACATGACATAAAATTTTCTCTCCACCACGGGTTTCTCGCGTAAACCGTTGTCGTCGTTATGGTGTTTGGCTCTCTGGGTAAAGATGTAATTGGATATTCGCCTCAGTCGCAGTATGCTCAGTGGTATTGCACTTTTGCTCTTGCTTTTCTCTCTCTCTCTCTCTCTCTCTCTCTCTCTCTCTCTCTTACTCTCGCTTTATATATGCTCTTGCCCTCCTTGAAAAGTTGCTCCTAAACATGCTCTATTTTTTGCTCACGTGCGAGCTTTCTCGAATTTTGACATTTTCCAACCAAGTATTATGCGTGTACGCGTATGCTTTCGTACATGGGAAAGACAGTGTTTAACTAACAAAAATACATTTTATTTTCAAACTAGATTTTTGTATTTAGTTCATTTTGTTACTTTTAGGAACAAAGGCGTAAGAAAACGACTCTCCTTACCTTGCGAATATTTTAGACAGAAAATAGGTCACAAATGGTGTCATGAAGAAAAAGAAAGTTTTTCATAAAAAATCGTCACTTTCCGTCCTAATATTGTCAGGATTGTTTGATGTAAATTTGTGTTGACATCTCTACTTTTTTTTTACTTTTTTTTTCATTCCTATTTCTATTTCTGCACAAAAAAAACAGGGAAAGAAACAGGCAGAACTGGATGCGTCGTCACATCAGTTCGTTTGATTTATCTGCTCCAAGCGTTTCAAGGGCACTTTTGAGTGCTTTTTTCGTCAATATTTTGATAGCTACTGAAAAAAAACAGCAGCTGCCACTTCAGGCAAAAGTACGTTTGAAATGATATACGCACATACACTCACACTTGTGGGAGATCAAATTTGATTTTAGATTACCCGATTCTACAGGCGTCATTGCCAATATCGAGCATTTTACATGTCGTGTAGCGCAAAATGGTTTCCAAATTTCGCCGAAAATAAATTACATTATTTTGAGTACATCAGTCGTGTGTCAGGCATGTTTATTATCAAATTATTGCTTATTTTATGACGTATATTTGTTTCTCGTGACGCAATCGATACGGCATTTTCGTCCTCCGTCTTCCACGTATGATGTGCAATTGTATTTTAAATCCGATTTTTTTATACAATCTAAATTCGGGATAACAATTTTTGCCCGAAAAAACTGAAATCCTGTTCCATAAAAAAATCCCCACAGCCAATTCTCTGTGTTATGTTGTAAGCTAAACACTATGAGTAAAATACATGTTAAATAACTACTACACAAAAGGCTATGCCAATTTAAAAAAAAACTCAACGAAACGCTACCTCTGTCAACTAATCCCGCACGGACGGATGGCTTCACCTTATCTCATATGGAGGATAATCCGTTTGCTCCTTTTATTTTTCCTCCACACTTGTCGTGTTGTTTGTCAACTGTGCGAGGCACGATGAAGCAGAAACAACGATTGCGATTGTTTATGGTAGTAGAGCTGCAGAGCCATTTCGGATTGCCTGCCTGTGTGCCCATCGAATGTGCGGTGTATTATTAGCTGTTTCATTTCCGTTCTACGCTATATATTGCCAACGTATCCCAATATGGGGTGACAGTAAAAAGGAGGACATATCGCCCTGTTCGGTAAAAGATGTTCTTCCTTGGTGTTTCGTACCGACAGTAGAAAAGTTATGTAACTGGCAGCTATCAAACGCAAAGCGAGTCCCACTCGAGTCGTGTAGGTGATCTTTTTCCTGAAGTGAGCTGGCCGGTTTCAACAACACCGTTTATACGAAATAGCGTAATTTATAGGTAGAACCGTGAGCCGATTTATGAGTGGAGTGCCGAAATGATGATGTCTTGCCCAGCAGTGGTTGTTGTATTTCTACCCAAAAGGATTAAGGACGTATCGTGTCTCAGCCATGCGTTGATGGATTTCCGCATTCTTCGTCCATCGGGGTTGCATAAAAATGGATCGTTTTCGCGTAATAAAGCTACTTGCAACTAAATTACCAGCATTTAAAAAAATAGTACCATTTTTTACATTAAACTATTGTTTCTATGGTTTTGTAATTGTAATATTGTTATTATTCATCTAATTTTACTCTTAATAAATGATAAAACCTTTTTTTCATTAGTCTTTTAATGTTAGTGGCATATACAAAAGCGTGTCAAAGATTCAGACTTGATTATATGAAACCAGAGAGAATTGCCAGACCTTAAACAGATGTTTTTTGTTAGATATTGATAGATTTGCAAACAGTAAACAGAAACAAATAAATTGCAACAAAAAATCCATTACAAAAACAAATTATTATTTAATTCAATTTGTTCTTCATTGTAGTTTGACTTTAATTTGTCCCAAATTTCAAATTTCAAAATCCGACTTCCGCTATAAATGTCATTCAATCAACCATTAAAAAGAAATACGAATCATCGATAATGTACACAATTTTATATTTTCACTTTGATTTATACTTAATCTCAGAATAATGCCCGATGGAGACGCAAGGTGTTTTTCAGTTTAGGAATCAATATAGAATATATTGTTATGAGCAGTGTATTGGTAGTTTGCTATTATTACCATTTATTTTGATTATTTTAAAAGAGTTGTTTTTTATATAGGTGGGTTATTATTACTTCAGTGCCGGTACACATATTTTATTATTTTGTGCTATATAAATATGGAAATATTATCTTATTAGTAGAACCATAATAGCATGCTGTTTTCTAATTGATAAAACATAAATAATTTCAAATGCATGACACTATCTTACCCCACCCGTACGTGTTAGTGTGGGCTCGTAAGACGATTGAAACGGAATCGATTTCCGAATTTCCATTCCGGGCAAAGAGTCGGCCATTCATGTGATGGCAGGAGGGTTGGTGAAACATAATTTGCGATTATGATCACGTCCGCGAGAGAGTGAATAGAATGTTCGATTTGGAATATTTTGGGCATGAGTACTTATGCCCGGACAGCGACAATAAGATTCAACATTACTACGCTAAGCTTCTTGAATCATTTGGAGCTTGCGAACCCAGCAAAGCTTGTTGTAAACCGTTCCGGCTTGCACGATGGGATGGATATGTGCTGGCTGGCTGGTTGAGCAGATCATTGATTTTCGGCCATAAATTTAAAGATACTTATGGGTACGTGCTTTGTTTGATGATATTTTAAACGGTGAAGATTAAACAACAGATTATAGAGCAGCAAAAAATGCAACAAAAGGGCGATGCCATAGAACAATGCTTGGTACGGCGAGCAACCGTTAACGCTTGATGCTATCGCTAGAAGGATGTAAAGTAGACAATAGTTCATTACAATCAATAAACTGCTGCTGATGATTTATCGGCCTGTTGATATTCCGATAAATTTGGTAGCATGGGGACAGCCTTGTTGTGTTTAAATTGCTTTGGTCCCTAAGGTTGTACCAGGTTTGTTGTTCTTTGTGTTTTAATTGGTTTTGGCTTTGAGGACATTGTGATTTTTTCCTGTGTTATATTTTGGGCAAATTTATTATTTAAATTACTTTGTTATTTGGTTTGTTTATTAGTAGTACAACTCAAAGAAGAAAACATTGTTGCATAGCGGTCAACATAATAGTGTGCTGTGAATGTGTTTTGTTCTTTTTGGGTTCAATACCGTTTGATTGAATCCCCATTTGGCCTTTGCAAACAGCTTCCGGCGTTGAGATTCCGGTGCGATGCTGTGTATAAATATTTGTCCGACCTTTTAGAAGCGTTTTAGATTGACTGCATAATGTCTTCATTCCATTTCATTTTTATTAGCTTCGCCTTTGTTTGTTGATAGAAAGTTTAGACACACTTCAGCACTTTTTGGGGGGCGGCGTTTGGTTTGGAAAGATGCTGGTGTTTGTGGTATGCGCTCTTATATGATTTCAACTTCACTTTCCCCCCCTTTTATCGATGTATCCTTTATATTTTACTTTCGATTGTGGTTCTTAGGTTGCGCAATTTTAAAATTCTCATGGATTTTTTTCTTCTATATTTATAGCCACACAACGAACAATTTTCGGTGCCTCAAATCACTGCCTCTTCTCTCATATTTCAATCACTTTGTTTCTTCTCTCCCCTACAGCCCAACCAAAGGTGGTGTTTTCTCTGGTGTGTCGTCGAAGGTGACGGGATGGCTCGGTAATGCCTCGATCCCTTCGATGCCAGCGATCCCGACGGTCTCGATGCCCGCCATGCCAGCGATGCCTTCGATGCCATCGATTCCAGGGCTGCGGAAGGCGAACCAGACAGACGAAAACGGTGGCATCACGAACGAGGGTCTGGTCACGTCGCCCGAGAAGGCTAGTCAAGGTATTGCCGGCTCGACGGATGCTGCCGATGAGGAGGACCGGTCAAGGTATATTAGGTAAATGGGCCTATACATAATTGATTGAAATTTGAATCCCCCACGCAGTACGAATGTAATGAAGGGCGAGAGAAAAGGAACGAGAGTTGGATAGTGTCACAGACGCAATAATAGAGAGCAATTGCGGGCAATAATGGACAGAGTGGTTATGTCGATCGGATTTTAAAGAGCACTGATGTTATCTTGTGCCGGTGTTTTAGTGTACCACACTGGACAGTCAAAGAACACAAATAGCGTTCTGTAGTTATAATACTACGAATAGAAAATGTTGAGCATATTCTTTGCCTAGCATTTGACCCACATCATCGGCCACCTTGTCGGCACTTCCTTAAAAATTGGACATTGATTTATTTTATTTACATATTCGACCAAGAACTAACTGGCTAGTGTCTTAGTAATTCCTCCGTAGAGTTAACGAGTTCAAATGCTGAAAACACTAAAGAGCGGTCAAATGTGCTTATTTTATGTTTAGTTTTAATTACCTGTTTCCTTTAGTAGATAATAGACTTTCCACTATATTAGCTTTAAAATTCATATTTTATGATCAGCATTTAATATGCCGCTCAACTTTATTGTTCTTCTGTTCTTAGATATATAGATAAATGTTGTACGTAGCTTTCTCTCTTCTTACATTCATTTGCTCACATTCCATATCTGTTTTTGAATTAAATTGCGTTTGCACAACTGAGAATAAGCTGTATTACTTCAAGAAAATACAGGAAAATGTTCTGATTGTTCTATAGATCTACAAAATTCAAGCCAAATCGTCATTCTAAAGATTGTTCTTTTCTATCAATTTCTTCAAAATTAAAAAAAAATCTGTCTTTCCTTACAATTCCTTTAAACTTGCCTTAAATATATTTACCAAATGAGACTTATAGGTTAGTTATGTTGGCATGAAATTTTCAGTTTGAAATTAGTTCTTAGTTACTTAAAATTGCACCATCGCGTAATCGAGTATGTTCTATTGTCTAGCTCTCGATAAGTGTACATACATTATACAAGGCATGAAGTTGCAAAATGTCAGCTGTGCATCACAGTTAGACAACGGCTTGTACTTTGTCGTGTTACTCTGGCAATCTATAATTTGATCAAATCCGATGTGTGAACTCATAACACGCATATCCGGAGATCATGGGAAATTAACCATTCGGGCATAAAAACCCTTCCCCCGCGACGGCTAACGACGTGTGGCAGCTTGGGCAGCGTTGACCGGCTGGTGGTGTGTAATAAAATGTTAATGAAATCATTCAGCATGATTTCTAGTTCGTCTAGTCCGATGTTCCCTAAACGCGCATTTCCCGCAGAGCAGCCCAATGATAGTATAGGGTCTTTTTACGATGAAGTCTCTAACTGCAAGTTAACGTGCGTGGTCCTGGGAAAAGCAAAAGGAAAATCAACCCATTGGGATCTGAATCATGCCGCACGATACATCGATTCAGAAGCAAGAAGGAGAAGTAGAAGTAGAAAAACCCCAAACCCAATTATCTGTACAATCTGTTGACAACGGTCTGCAAAACGTTAGCGTACCCGGGAAGAGGTAACCAGTTAGCCATGCAGCGTGCCACCACTATCACCGTTGACACCAGCGGGCGGTTGTTGTCGTTTCCGGCCTCGCTAAACTTCCGGTCACATCCGTCTCGAGTGTGCCTTTCTGGTTGGTCAGTTGTTATGCTGCCTTCGCCTTTCCTTTACTGCCCCTTGCTGCTTGAGTGGCGATCGTGTTGCGCCCGACATTGCAATATGTCGGTAGGCGCAGTTACAACGAATCGATGGGCTAGCGAACGGGAACAGGAGCGGCTATTGGTTGGTCAGACGAAATGGGAAGGCGCAGATGAACGTCTGTTTACTGTTTTGTTCCCTGCCGGGCGAAGCATTAAAACACTAATCAAATCCTGCTCCTGTCTGTCCTGGCTTGACTGCTGTGCTGCAGGTCTGCCATTTACTGGCACTGACAGATTGCTGGCGTGGGAGAATGTCATTGGGAGTGATGCGAAATAGTGAATTAATTTAGATGCCCTCCTCTTTCTGCCGGGAGCACCAATCTACACGAGGTTGAGTGCACACACAAGCCTCACGTTGTGGATTGTTTTGTATCGTTTTTTGCTTTCTGCAATAAATGAAGAAAGCATCGCAAAATGTTGTTAGGTACAGGGTTTTAGATAGATTTTGAGGAGAGTATGAAACTATACAGTTACCATTGTTGTTCTGCTAACAGACAGCATGTCAGTGTAGGGAGATTAATTTAAAGTAGTAGTTTTTGTTGTGTATGTGTGTTTGTGTGTGTGTGTGTAATTCTCCTATCCTTCGTATTCGTATTTATATATTTTTTTTTAAATATTTACTATCTTCTTCGCTAATTTAACTTTTGCTTTCACCAACAATTGTCTGTAACTGTAATAATGTAGCACCTTTTACGCTCGACTGCCGTTTGCGCCCTTTCCCCACTTGTTTGGTTTTTGTTTTTTCTTCTTCTAAATGCAATTGCAATAATAAATCAAACAAACCACAAATGTTCACTATCACTGTTTATCATGCCGTTAGTGGTATTGTATTCATATGTTCGTTTTGATGCATACATCAACCCATTTAACCCTTGAACTAGCGATCACGTAAACGTTTTTTTGAACTAACCACTAGTCTTCTCAGCTTAGCTCATCATTAGCTCAAACCGACCAACATCCAACAACTCGTACAACTTATTCTCTCGATCTGCACATCCCTTTGTTTTGCAAGTAGCTCAACATATAGGCCCGAGCCTTTCATGCTATGTATAACCGATCACGTTTCCGTAGAACTTCTAAGCTCCGTAGCTTCATTTGCGCAACGAAAAGTCTAGTAACAAATAACCCTAGACAAGAACAAGCAAAAAACATAAACAAAACAAACCGAATATAATAAAATTGTTCATTGTTCTGTTCAATACAACAGGAAATAGAAATACAAAATCGACCTCAACTACCAATCTCAGTCATAACAGCTACAAACAAAATGCAAAAAGATTACTATATATCCTTATCGATCTCTATATATATATCTCATGAAAATTTCTTCATTTGTGTATGGCCCATTTGAACTCTAGTTTTAAGTAATATTTGTTTAGTGTGTACAATAATTCATAACCGTTCATTAAATTTATTGGTTTTCAAAATTAACGCACTCTCTCTCTCTCTCTCGCATAAAAACATCATCCACTAACACACATTCATACCCAACTACAACCAGGACAGGAGCAGAACAGACGGGACGTGTGTGTTACCGAATATATGAGTGATATGTTTCGTCTGTTGCTCCTGCATATTACCCATTTTGTGGGTATTTATGTTCACACACAAAACAAATTACAAAAAAAAAAGAAATATTAGTCCACATGGGTAATTTTTTACGCAGATGGAGCAGCCCAGTCGTTCACGGAACACCACCTTGCGCTGCCGAGCATTCGTTGTTATTAGTTTTCTTTTGATAGTTTTTCTCTATCCGTCGAGTTTCTTTCCATTTCATAACTTTCGCCTGTCGCAACATTTGTCCTGTTTTTTTTTTTTCTTTCTTCGATTTGTTAGTTCATTTTTCAGCTTTTGTTCAACACATCACAGTTCCTTTCATAACTTCCATTCACTTGGCCGGAGAGCATTGCGAAGCTGGGCATCCAATACCCTAACAACAACAACATCAACAATATGAACAACAATAATAACAGCAACAATAACAACATCAACAACAACTACAATACAAATCCCAGTAACAACAACACCAGCTGATACTACACACAGCAAAAGTGGTGGGAGTGTGAAGTGTGCAGAATCACAAAACGGACTTTATGTTAACCCCCGAAGCACGGGATGAAACGAATATATAACTTTCCACCGCAACGTTAATATCCGCTGTACGGCTATCGTACCACCCGGCCAACGAAACCGGGGAAGGTATAGAGCAACGCGGAACGACGACCAAAAAGGCACCCAGCCCCACTTGTACACGTTTCACTCTCAAGTTCATTCTGGCTAGCACCACCACCATTCATCATCAGTATGCGACAACTGCTAGCAACTGGCGGAATGCATCCCGCAGCAGCAGCAGAAGGTCACGGAGTGCGATTTTGAAACCATTCTTATTTATAACCGGGGACGCACGGAATCAAGCTGGCAATTATTGCTCGTAAAAAATGAACTTTATTCCTAAATCCTGGCAATAATGTTCACTTGTGTGTTTTGCTTGTGGGGTCGCTTTAATGGTTTCGTATGATGTCTTTTGCGATGAGGTTGGGGCACCATTACAGCTTTATGTTGGCTGTTGTGTTCATTTTTTCAGTTTGCAATAGTGGCGGACGGTATCGCCATTTCTGATGCAAAAAATAAACTAAACGATTTAGTTAACGGATGATTAAGAGTAAAACCCTTACACTTGTAAGGGGTATACAGCCATAATGGTAATGATAATCACTAGAACATAATGTCTATTAGCCATCTTAGTGGACTGAAATTATTAAATTTGATCGACCCATTTTTTATTTCTTCATGTACAACAATAAATCGTCCTGGCGCTCCTTAATCTCAAAATACAGAAATGATCGGAAGAACACTTACTTGTATGTACAGCTTAAGGTAGATGGTTAATCCACTTGTTGGGCACTGAATAAAAGCTTCTTCGAGTGTATTTACCATATGTAAATCCTCTGTTCAATCGGGTGCAATTTGCCTGTCCGCACCTATCCTCGCTGAAGTGTCCCATCAGAGAGAGAGAGAGTGAGAGAGAGGAGAAAAAAAAAACTAATTCCAACACGACACTACACTACAGCGTTACAAAGAACATGATCCCAAAAAACGATCCACCTTAAATCGTTTATCGAACCGAATTGTATCGGGATTACTTTCATCGCTTCCGTTCGTTCGCAGCGGTTCTTTGTGTGCCACTGCTGTTGCTGCTGTGCCGTGGCAGCGCTTCAAAAGGGGTGACCTTCGAAAGGAGGGACACTCGAAAAATGTCAACCCATTGAACGGGATCGAATCCCCATTTCTCGACCTTGAATACTTTCCGGCAAACTCCGGCAACCCCGGGGATTGATGGATTGTGACGTGTGTGGGTGTTATTTTTTTGCTTCTCGAAGGTTTGTGTTCTACCACTTTTTGAGCACGTCAGCTTTTTGTATTGTGAGGTTGTAGAAATTTTTCATTTCAGTTGGGGAAATGTAGTAAGGCAGTAAATGGCAATTCATCGCGTCACCCTTTCAAACTGTTCTCTACCCACCTCTGCTAGGGTAGAAATGAAATCCTTCCTGAGTTTCCGAGTTCAGCTTTTTTGATGTGCGTCTCCCGTTTCGACAGTAACGTATTTGAGTGGGAATGAACATTCAACGGAGTTGACCGTATTGCGTGCCTGTGTGACGTTGAATAGAAAGAAGGCGTAGTAATAACCTTTGCGAATGTGAATGTAAATATCTTACAGTACAATAGTGGTTCTGTGCTGAGTTTTGTTTTCTTCTTCAAGCATTTAACAACCACCTTCATGTGATGTAAGCAGCAAATCTAACCACCCTTTGAAACACATTCTGTCAGCTTTTATGTAGGCGAAGAGGATATTTATGTATCATTTCGTTGCGATGCAGCCATACATACATATGAGATGGTTTACATGAAATCTCCATTACATATATTACATGTGACTAAATTTCATCCAAATTCGTCCTGAATGGTATTGTTTAAAATCATTTAGCTCATATGGCGACTCGGTGGTCTATAAGATAGTTGCCTTGAGAGGCAAGATCGAACAGAATTGGTACCCAACCGGACCGCCCCTCGTAGCAAAGACTGATGGACTGATGATTATCTCGCTATAATCCAGTCAAAACAGTCTTGACAAAAATGAAGAATTCACTTCTATTGATTAGTGACAACGAGTTTCATTTTTATGTTCGTTTTCCAATGGTAGAGCTTTGATGCTTTTTATTTAAAATATTATGCTGCCGTGAGTAAAATACGGCATAAACCGATCTTATATAAAAAAATAAATTCGAAACTAGTTAAAATTGAAAACAGCGAGTAAATTATACTTTGCCAAATATATCAATACGTTCCTTTGTTTTAAATCATTCGCCTGAGCTAAACTTAAATAACTAACGTCAAGATTGTGGGCTAAAAACTTTCTTTCTTTCACTTAAATTGTATTTAATTTCCTCCCTTGTCACTTTCTGCACATTCTGCCACTCTGATTGTCTTACCCCCCGTATCGTCAGCAGGCCGCAGGAAAGGTAGAGTTGATTGTGGCTTCTGTATTGTACATTCAAGCTCTTATTCCGTTTCCTTTTTCCGTTCCAATCTTGATGGCTGTTGTGTTTCCTGCTCTCGTTTTTAAGTCCATATTATTCTTTCCGTGTTATCGCATCTTCCGTATGATATGTTAATCATCGTGCTTAGCGTAAATTTTGTTGGACTGTTTCTTTTTCATTTGTGTCGCAAAAAAAACATATTAAACTTACATGAATACACATTCCAATTGTTGTCTTCTGTGCGGTGCCAGTTTGTTTTGTGCCTGATAATTGGATTGTGCCTTTGATTTTTCCGTCCCACTCTGTTTTGGCTGTTTTGGAATTCGGGAAATGTTAACCAGACAACACTACATGGTGTTTGTGCATGACCATAGCATCGATGAAGTCGATTTTACATTTATTTTTTAATCAATCCCTACTGCATATTTATGGATGGTGTAGGGACTGATGCTGTTAACACCGGGAAACAGGAAACTCGCTGATATGATGCATAAAGCATTATTGAAATTCTACAATGTTTCCAAAGATGCTGGATTTATTGCTGCCCTTTGAAATATAAGCGCCCTCTTTTTTCTTATTTATTCTTGTGTGTTCTTTTATTTACCATCTCACAGACGAAACATGTCTTGGAATCGTGGGAATAGATTGGGCAATTTAATTAGCACTTTCTGCTAATTTTCAACAATCGATCCATGTCCCACTTGAAGTGCTACCCATCAATTTCCATCCAGTTAATCGTTATTTATTGTTGCTTAATTCAGAAAGAGTGTCCTTGCTATATTGCAAATAATTCCTTTTATCAGACCATAAAATAGTACTATATCCCACCTTAATCGCATGCGTGGATACTGATTGGCTATGAAATGGCTAGGAATAGTCGCCTAAAAACAGTGTTTGTTGAAAACAAAACAAATAGATTTATTAACAACACAAGTAAACTTAATGAAAACATTTTCAATTGTTCCATTTTTCACATTCGCATCAATTTCATGCGGTTATTAGTCTTGGCTTTCCTTAGATGTTTTTGCATATCGTTACAATCGTACAATTTGAATTATACTGCCTAGGACATTATATTAAACAGCAGTTAAGTTTTCCCTTCAACACAGTAGTTCCAATAGCATTTTTGAATATCAATCTATTCGTTGATAGTATGAAAAACTGTTCAATCTAGTTTAGATTCCATATTTATCTTTGCTCCTTTACATGCATATGATTACAAACAATATAACTGTATTTGAAATATTCCATAATTCTTGTCACCCTTTCTAATCAGGACTCTCTCTCTCTCTCTCTTTGTATCTCTTACACTTTGCTGTTAACACTTGTATTCGAACACAATTATACACGATTTCTTGGAATTCAACGTTATAACGTTGAGTTGTACCGCTTTTTGTTTGTTGTTGATTTTTTTCGGTCTCTCGTCTGTCACTTTATTTTTATCGATATAAGTAATTTCGACTGTGGTTTTTTGTCTCTAATGTTTTCGACCTTTGTTTGTTTGTTTTTTTATATCGCATTTTCTCTTAAATACAATACATTTACTATGTACTTCAAATTTTCTCCACTTTCTTACCTTCTTCTACTTCTTCACATTTTGAAATTAGCTCCATATGCTACATCTTTTTTACAATACACACTTTACACACTGACTTACCTCTTTACACAAAGCTGCGTTAATTTTTTTGCGTGTTGAATTTGTTTTCTTTTTATTACATTATCGAATGTACGAGTTAAGCAACTCTTCGAATGCATTTATCAATTTTTTGCTCTTTTTCGTTGTTTACTTTTTGTGGCAAAGAAAGCAGTTTCGCTTTAATACGTATTTTTGCTGTTTGTTTTTTTCTAATTCTACTTAATATCTATCGTGCATCCACCTTTATCGTGCTTAATGTGCATGTGTCTGTGTTTTTGTTTAATTTTCAAACCCGCAGCGCTACGGGAGGAGCCGATTCACGCCCTGCAACCGGCCCGGGAACACCAACTGAAGAAAATGCTGGACAAATTGGACAAGGTAACAAAGCAATGGGACGAAAGACGGGGGAAAATGTAGTTGATGCATGTTGTTGCTAATATATTTGTTTATATTATTTTCCAGTTACACATAAGGTTACTGCTGGCGCTAAATCGATTGGCTCGTTCCTGTACTCATCATTCAATAAAGCTGGTGATAAGATCAAACATCTAAAAGATAACGTAAGACTACATCTAAGACTATGTGGAACGCGGGAAGAAGCTGCTTTTATTAATGTTTGTTTTGTGTGATTGTGTATTGATCTTTACGCTCAAAACAGAGTATTCTGGGAGAGTTTAGCAAGGAGCAGGAAGCATTCATCAAAAATCAACAAGGAGGCGGCTCTGCCGGCGCTTGTCCATGGACGGGTCATGCTAACGAGGCGAAGATCAAGGAGGAAATTCTTAGCCTGTCTGCTGTGAGTTACAGTTTCTTTGCGCAGCCTTCGTATGTCAATGGTAAAAAGCGTAACGCTAAATGGATCGTATTACTTGCTTTTACAGGATCGCCGAAATTTCGTTCGAGCACCGCCGGCTGGGGTTGAGTTTGATTTTGACTACGATTCGTCTTACCCAGTCGCTTTGGCCATTATGAATGATGACAAAGAATTGGAAAAGATGCGATTTGAACTGGTTCCCAAAATGTGAGTGTTGCCACACTGTAGTCAAACAGTATCGTCAGCAAAACTAATTATCTCTAATCCATGCGGCTATTCACAGCATCACGGAGGAAAACTTTTGGCGCAACTACTTCTATCGCGTGTCCCTGATATGCCAAGCGGCCGATTTGGGCACATTGGGCGATAATAACGAGTTTGTCAAACGAGGCGCTAGTGAAGACACAGAGGGTAATGTACAACAATTTCCATTTATCTCATTGTTTCCCTCCCACCCTCCCCCTTTTTTTGTCTGAAGAAACTATCCTTGATTCCCCCCTTGATCGATTGTTATGTTTTCTTACGATGGCTATTTTGCTGTGCGCGGTGAAATATGTCTCTTATGTCATATGTCTCTTAATTTGCATGCTTTCAAAGCCTTTGGATCACATTGCGTTAAGCTTATTTTTTCCTTCCGTTTCCTTCAGTGCAGTTTGTAGTATCTTCAGAGTCATGTAGCGCTGTACGTGATATGATATAATTACGGTATTAGATATAGACGATCACCATAGAATAGAAATAGTACCATGCTTAAAGTTGTTATGCGTGTCCTATGTAAAGAGCCTTGCACTGGTGGTGTGCATAGGTCTTGAGTATACCAAAGGTTCACCTTTTTATTCTTTTTGTTTCATAATAACCGTTATGGATCTATGTTTTTACTATGGTTTTATAAGATATCTATTGTTTCCCAATAGCCAAGTTAGATTTTCTTTTGTTTCTTATGTCTTAATTTAAATTTTAATTTTACCACCAACATCACTCAAAAGATACCGAACGAACATCGTCTGTTGGGTCAATGCTTAATCAAAGCGGCGACATAAGCTCACCGGCAACAAGCCCAGAAGAGCAAACATCAGCATCACCCTTGAGTCCCGAGCAATCACCGCCGGCACAAACGAACACTAGTGATTTGCAATCCGGCGTGACCAATGCTGCTGCTAGCAAACCTACACACCGTGAGTTCATTTCCGACAGCTTTCATACGAACGAACAAGACCTGGAGGAGGTAAAAGCCGGTATGAAAAAGCTCGGAATCGATAGTCTTGCCCAACAGGCAAACGAATCAATCGGGCTTGAGCACGAGAAAAGTGGTAAGAAATCGAAGCACGCTTAATAGCGGTGGAAAGAACAACAACGTAAACAATTAGAAAGCTGAACGAAAATAACAACAAACTCCTATTGTTCCTTACAATAGCGATCGTTATGTGACTGCTTGTGCAGTGGACTATGGTGTGGAAATATTTAGTATTCTTTTTAACAACTCATACTGTACAGCTACAGCTACAGTATGTACTATTTACTCTAAGAAGGAACTACTCTTTTACAGCTACAGTATGTACTATTTACATTAAGAAGCAAATGCATTATTGTGGTCAGTACATCGCCCTTGGTTGAACATTTGCCACATATGTGCTCCGTAGCGATAATTGTTTGATTGCAGTGGGGTGCTAAACCTATAATTTCAGCTATGGCATTACAAGAGAAAACTACAGAAACACTGTATTACGGATGCTTACGTTGCTTGATTTAAAAATTTGTACTTATCAGTTTGTCAGTGCATGGATCTCAGAGGCTCGTTATGATGGTAAATTGTGGAACATTCGCACCAGCAAGTTATAGATAGCAACAATGGCTTATAGAACAAATAGAGGCAGTAAACACTAGTCAATGCAATTTCAGTGATAATGTAAAATGTAAAAACTATTTTTTAACCTTTTTGCAGATAAACAAGCAAACAGCCGCATAACCACCGGTAGGTTGGTTTCTGATTATTAGCATACCCTTTAGTTGAAAATGTGTGACCTGTGACTAATCTAATTGCTTCAAATTTCACAACTATTCTACCTATGTGTGTGTATTGCACCACAGTTTGGGTAAAAGTGTTGAATTCAGCCGGTCTGCTATTGTATTCTGTACAGATGATTTAAATAATTACGAGAGGCACTACTAAATACGAACGGATAGTACACGATCTTAATTAGTAATTTTGATCTTGGTTAAAAGGTCCCATAGGAATGCTCGAGTGCACGGGGTGACGGTCTATTACATTCGCCTATCTCATTTTCTGCCCATTCCAGATGAACGTTTAAAAAACGGGCCAGTGTTACGGAATTGTTGTAACATTCGTTTCCCATAAATGCTTCATGCTTTTACTTCACAAAGCCACAAAATCCCATCTGGCATCTGGTGATTAGTACTGTTCTATTCGCTAACGGTAGGCGATAGTATTTTAATTCCTCGATTTTTCTTTATCTTTCACTATTTCATATCTTGACGTATCTCTCGCTCTCTCTCTCTCTCTCTCTCCCTCTTTTTCGCTCTGGTTCATCAACCACCTTTTCTGAACATTTGTATGTAATGTGTGATGCAAAAGAGAACCAAATCAAAATGAAATTAGAGTTTAGAAATGTAATTGAAGCGATTGACAGAAACTTCCAAGTTTCCGTTGGTACATTCATGTGTTATCTTTGCATTTATTGTATTCATTTCGTACATAATCGTACATACACATTTACCTCAAGTTTAAGTTACCTGCTAAAGATTATATGATGCGATCACACTTATTAACACAAAACTTGATGAGGCTCAATGTTTGTTCCTCCTTACGCCGGGTTAGCTTAAAGAGCAAATGCATAACGCAGCATTATTCTCATACAATTCGGAGAAAGCGAAAGAAACGATTCCAACATGGAGCTTATCTATAACAATGCACGTCCAGTTCCGTGTTTGTGGCGTATGATTTGAGAGAAAGATTCATTATCATGTATAGTTGTGCCTGTTTGCTCTACATCACTATCACCTCTCTACACTGTCCACTGGTTTAGGGGCGCTCTTACCCGCACGCCACCCTCTGGCTTTCGGTGCTGATGCTTGTCCGTCTATCACACTTGTCCTTAAGCTGAGATACTGATATGTTGTGTGCGAATGTGAAAATTTGCCTGTACCTCTGTGTGTTTTTGAGTACGTGTGTCAGGACTGCTGTTGTTTAAATTAAGTGACAAACGCAATACACTTCCAACTCTTGCCTTGTAATAAGTTCACTCGACTTTATGGAAGTGTATTTGATAACAAATGTGGTGTTTAGTAGCTCTATTAGTGCATTCAGCTCTTACCGTGCCATTGATTCGTAGTGATTATTTTGATTTGATTTAGTTGCCGACCAACATTCTGTAGTTTTCTCTATAATGCATAGCGAACAAGTTGTGCTTCTTTGTACCTAATATGTGTATGTGTGTGTGTGTGTGTGTCTTTGATAAGCTTAAATTCACAGCAAATGTGTTACAGTTTGATTTTTCCAAGTCAATAAATGTGGATTTTCTGGGTTGAAATGTTTGGTAAATCGTTTCCAAGCGAATACACTTGGACATTTCTTCAACATTGCTTGATACTTAACTGAGATGGAACATTTCAAGTTGGTGGTATTTAATAAATAATTATCATTTTACTCATTTCTTCTTTTTTTAAATTTTATAAGGTCTAACGTGATTGCTTTAGCTTTATTATATTAACTAATGCTGCATGTTTTCTACAGTTTCCTTCCATTTTTTCTGAAATATTTCCAATATCTGTTTCCACTTCGATAAGTTTGTCTGTTTTTTTTCAATGAATTCACTTTGAGTTTGTTTCATTGCTTATTCGTCATATTTATTCGTTTTACATTTTAGTCATAGAATAATCATAAGCTAATGTTACATATATATAACAAATACAAAATGCGGAGAAATGCTGCTTCATATACTATCGAAAAAAATGTCTACCTTCCGTAGTTGAAATGTTCATGTGGTTATAAACTAGTGCAAATTTCATCAATAATAATCTAGTGTTATTGTAAAGTAATTGTAATTACTATTGCAAACAATTTTGTTGTGCAAAAGTAAATTAAATCATCGTTGTTTCCGCAGGCTGCAATTTACCTTCATGTCTACCACTACCGTAGCCTCGGTTCGGTTAGTGTATCGCCCGGGAATTACCCGTATTTTAATCGTATTTTAATCGTACAATAATTGAGTTTTGTTTTGGGAAAATTCTGACATTTGATTGTTCGACTCGATTGAAAGTGCACGCGCGCACGCTCATATTACTATCTATATTAGGCTGTTTGCGTGAGTTTGACATTGGATCTGCTCTGGCAACTTGGCAGTTCACGAGGAGTTGGAAACTAGTCTAGTGAAGTTGGGGCGTGGTTTAGTGTTTCTTTCGGCATATCTTATTATGCCAACAGAAATTGTGAAAGTAGATGATATTCATACATTTGTAGTCCATTTTGACTATTTCCTCTTGTGCTACATTTTCTATTTCTACTGTTCTCATTCGTCTTCATATGGTATCGCAAAACACAACTGCTTTAAATGTTTTGTTTTCTATCCTCATTTAGTTGTTTGATGTTTACATATTTTGCATTAGGCATGAGTTATTCTTTTCGAAAACACTTTTGTTTTATTGCAAAATGTTATTTGTACTCCTAGTTTAGTACAAATGACATGCTGTTTTTACAAATTATTTTTGTTTGTTGAGATTTTAAACCAATGTGTATGCGCTTTCCCATTCCTCCATGATTTCTATACTTCCCAAAACGATGTGTTGGATGCTTTAGCAGCAAATGAAAAACAAACAAAAAAACAACTAATAACTGTGAATAATACTAACATACCTTTCTTTTTCTTCTTACTTTCCCATTTTTTGTATCGTTTGGTTGACTCCTTTACTTGCGTCTCCTTATGCTGCCACGCGTAATCCCATGGACCACCAAACAGCCTAAAAGAAGTGTAGCACGATACAAAACCTAAATCTACCGTAATCGCAGTTATTCTTATTGTAAATGAGAAGGAGAGGAAACCTTAATACCGCAAGCATCTCTATTACACGTTAAAGTACTGCGTTGTATGATATAAAAAGACTCTAATAATGGCAGAAAAAAGGCCCCTCCCACAAGAAAACAATGGTGGGGCGCGTTGGGGGGACAAGGAAATGGCAAAACGGCAATAGAGAAAATGCGTACAACGGAACATACATAAACTAGTGAACTTCTTCTCATACTCGGACAACAGAGCTACTTACAGTATCGATGTTCTCGCGCCTAACACACACACACACACACATACAAACACAAACACAAAACAAAGTATAGAAGAGTTAACTTCAATGCGAACCTATTTAAAACTAAATAATACAAACCAACAACAACATAAAAACAAACACACACACACACACACACAGACATATGAAACAAATAGGACTAAAATGAGCGCGTGCGTGCGAATAAGATGTTAATAAGATATAACAAATTATACACACCACTCACCAATGTATATCGATATCGAGAGTGGGTACCATATTGAAATCTGAACACAACACGAAAAACAGCAACAAGAAAAGAGAACAACAAGTAAAACAACATCATTATAATATTTTGTTGGTTGCAGGAAAACAAAAACTTAAGGCACACATACTTAACACACGCAGTAACAGTACACAAACACATACACAAACACTTAATAACAATGAATCATGGTTAAGCCGACAAAGGAAGAAAAACAAGAATAAAACCCCACACGTTTAAGCTAATTATACACCAGCAGCAGGGGTTGGGGCGGGAACTGGATCATCACAGCTTCCCTGCCACCCGGCGGCATCTTCTTCCCGAAGCAAACCGAACATATATTATATTATCGGAATCAATTAGTAAACCAATTTCTCGACGAAGACAATTAGTGCATAATAATAGTGCAAGTACCCACTACAATGGTGGGGTATATGGACGAAACAACACACATTCCAGCAGCAGCAGCTGTGTGCGGAAAACGGTTCGCAAACGACGGTAATTTATCTCCTTCAGGACAAAGAGACACGCGCGGCAGTATATAAATAACTCTACCAAACATCGACCTGTAAACACGTTACGTTAGTTATATAGCTATGATAATCTGTTCTTGAAAGTCAGTCATGCTGGGCAAGCGCAAGGAAGGAGGAAGGAGTGAACGAAAGAATCTTATATCGAGAAAATGATATTTATTGTTGTTGTTTCCAGTGCTTAGTGATTGTTTATGGTGAGGAGAGGGGAGGGCGTGATAAAGCAGAGAGGAAGACATCAATTCATTCTCCCACACACTCTTACGTGATACTCAGCCTTCAGTATGATGATGATGTGGAAATAGACACAAACAAAAACCTCCCTCCTATCTAATCTACAAAAACAAATGGGCTGCGATGGGTAAAACGAACGATCGAAATCATACTTTAACCAAAATTAACACCCACCATCACCCACCACCACCGCCATCGCGCGTTATCCATCGAATACTCACGAATTATACGTATTAAACCATTGAATCTCAACATAAGATGGAAAAATATAACTTACATAGCAAACCCAAAAAATGAGCATTACATTCACACTCTATAATTGTTCCTTTACTGATGTCTAGATGTGAACCGACTTTCTTTAAGCTAATTGTAGCTTAACAACTTGAAGCCAATCTCCTGCGGATACGCGTGGGGGATGTCATCATGAATGTGGGCGATATTGTTAGATCCATTTCGGGCAAGACAAGACCATTACAAGTTTCCCCTCGACACTTTGTTGTATGATCGTAAGGTGAGAGAAACAGCAAACAACAACACCTTTGTTAATTTTGACTGAAGAAAAAGATATGCACACTGGATTAACGCCAAGTATAAGTTTTTAACATACATGCCTTTGTTCACTCGATAACTGTTACTTTATTTGCGTGAGACAGAGGCTGTGGTTTAAAAAAAGGATAACAACAAAAACAAAACACGTGTAGCGTATGGAAGGGTGATCGTAAAACCTCCTTCCCCTCCCCCCACCCCGTCGCATTAACAATCATCATATATCAATGTTTGCAAGAGCACTAGAGTAAATTTTCATTTCGATGCGTACGCGCTTTACCTTTTTTCTCAATCAGTTTGCTATGTATGATTCGTTTTGTCATAAACCCACCGAAACACGTTTTTTACGTTCGACATGGCAAAGCCACTTCCACTTTCCATTGTCATTAAATTCTCTTGCGTGTGTGTGTGTGTTAGTGATGTTTTAATGCTTGTGATTGATTGGGGTGGCACCGTCACCGTCAATGCAACTAAGCGCTTATTATGTGTTTTACGATCGATGTGTGTCTCTCGAAGCGGGGAGGGGGAGGTGGCGGTGTAAAAGTTGTTGTTTCGTAGTGTGGGTGGGATAAGAGATATATTCTATATTATGGATGTTAAAGTTGATCTTCCATTTTCCATGTAAAATCATATACGTTTCCATGCTTCAAATGGCATGCTACATATAAAAAAAAAGAAGAAAAAAAAACACACACACACATTCACACATCACCTAACTTAACTAACTTGCTGGTGTGTCCCTTGTTGTCGTCGGTCTCATGTTAGCACCCTTACCCTAATAAACCTGCCTATCAAATAATATGATAAAACAGCAGCGCGTACGAGCGGATCAGTCGCGTTCGTTAATTTGTCTTTAACTTGATTGCGTTATTATGCTAATGCTGGAGGAACAATGCGCCGTGATCAAGTAAATTCTATTCCCTCACTCACACACACACACACATAATACAAGCAATGCAAAGAAGAAAGAAATCAGGACAAATCACCTTACCCAAGCGCGCGCTTTATGGCAAACAATTCCAGTTAAGAGACGATTCCACCAAACGTAGAACAATGCTACAGCGCTACAGCCAGTCAGTCAGTATTCATTACATATATGTACACACACAACCACACACAATGCTAGTATTTGAAGCGATCACAAATCAGAGTTTCTCGATGTTATACATTTTTGCGTTGATTCTATTCTAGATCAGATATATTGGCCACTCTTTACGAATGCGCGCTAGAATATTCAGAACTCAGATGGATGCGAAGGGGAGAGAAAACAAGAAGGAAACGCAAACGATCGTTCGAGCCAGGATGAAAGAGTAGCAGGAAGTCCTAGCATCTGGTTCGGTTTTCACTCAAATAAAGGCATTTCCCGTCCTTTCGAAGGTTTGACGAAAGCGCGGAACATGGGAGAAAACCGGGGCATTGATATAGCAGCCGCCATCCCACCATCAACGGGGAATGTCAACGCGATGCCAACCGAAAAGAGGGAATGAAAAGTATAGAAACACAAACACACACAAAGGCAGAACAAGAATACGTTTTGCGGCGTGCGTGTTAGGGAAGTGCTTCGTAGATATGGTATGGATTTTAAGGATATAATAGCAAACGTATAAACAAAAAAATATGAAAGATATGTAAAAAAGAAAGAAAGCAACAGAGATAATGACAATACAACCGAAAACGTGATGCAACATTAAACAAAACAACAACAACAACAAGGAGAAGAAGAAACAAAAAAGCATAAGAGTGCGAAAACCAAAGGAAAACAAAAATACGAAAAACATATATTTGTGAAGGTAAACAAAACAAAACAAAACCGAACATCAATGTGTGTGGATGGTGGAGAGCGAGGTGAAAAGTTCACCCAAGTATCACAAACAAATATTTCCTTCCCTGGAATTTTCCCTAGTCCCAAACAAAAACCTCCTTATCACCTCTAAAAAAACATTCCTTTCTCTATCTATCTCTCTCTCTGTCTGTCTCTCTGTCTGTCTCTGTATGTAACTGTGTGCGTGGTGTTGAGTAAAAATTAACGAACCTTACAAAACAGCAAACAAACAAACAAACAAACTCCTTATTGAGAAGATACTTATATATATATATATCGGATCGGTTCTATACAAAAGGTGTGAAAAGATTATGATGCATTATAAGCAGTCAGTGACGTGTTTAGGGAAAGCAAAAGGGTCGCCGGTGCGTACGTGGAGGGTAAAGAAATAGTTTTTAATTTACGGAACAGATTTCATCAACAAAGATTAAGTGACGGGGCAGAGGAATGAGTATGCAATGGTTTAGTTCTCCCACTACTGTGGTTAGCGAATTATAATCTCTCTCCCTGTAATGCCTATCACATTTACCACTTTGAATCTCGAATTTCGGTTTTAAACACACACACACACACACACACACACACACACACACACACACACACACACACACACACACACACACACACACACACACACACACACACACACACACACACACACACTCACATCCAACGTCTTTTTAGTTGTGTTTGTGATTGTGACTGGTGTTGTCGTATTGTGTTGTGTTGGTTTACTTATTTAAGACCTGTTTAAGAAACAATTGAACGAGAAGTGTGTGTGTGCGTGTTTGAGAGAGTGTTGTGTGATTAGCTAATCGGGAAGGATCTAGTTAGAGCGAACGTCCTTGTTTTTACGTTGTTTTTTTATCTTCTCCACGTTACTTACGTTCCGGCTCGTCTCACTTACGGCAAGTGTTTAACAGAATCGGCTAGACTAACTTCTTGCAATCATGATAACCTAAGAAATACTACATACAACAATATCGTTCTACACTGGACAGGGTTAAATAAGGGGTGGGGGAGAGTGGTGCGATAGTACCAAAGGATAAAGTGAGTGAGTGATGCAAAGAAGTGGAAAAGGAGCAAAAGTGAAGGAAATACAACAAAACACACAAACGTACATATATATAAATACACCCAACACACCCAACACGTCCTAACAAAAAAAGGAAAAAAAGGTGGAAAAGCAAACTATTGTTGGTACACGCACACACACACACTCTCACACATTGTCACGAGGGAAGGGGAAAACTAGTCGGAAAAACTCTAAACCAAACACTCACATACGAACAACAAACACAAAACACACAAACAAACAACACGGAGACGATTATTCTGTATAGAGAAAATAAATTTTAAGGCAATTATTGATTCAAACCAAAACGTTTTGAACGTTTCACTGTTGTTGTTGAGCGAGTATGCAGAAAGGTTAATGGAAAGAAAGTACGTACGTTTGTTTTTTTTATAGTTTAAACCATTTTATTATTGACTTGAAAGGAACTTGGAAACTGGTAAGCAGTTTTGTTTCTTTGTTTTGCGTAAACGAACCATTAAACCCGGTTGCGTTCTCCTAATTGCACACACAGCGTCAGTTATGATAACCACATGAACATAAACATGAAGACTCGCCCATATCGTTTTGCGTTCCAAACTGCACACACAGACACATTGGTTCTATTGGTGTGTTTTGTATACTTTAGTTAAGATTTTGTTGTATTAAACGACACGATGCTTTGTTTTCGTTATTTTCGTTGCTTTCTTCTTGTGTTGAAACAGTTTTCAGCTTTTCTTTTTACTCCGTTGCTTTACGTTGTTTATCCACAAAAATTCAAAAGATTGCTATTTTTTGTTGTTTGCTTATCTAATTTAAACCTCGTTTCATATGTTTGTTTTTTAGAGGAACAATGGGAGAAAGATCTGGAGGCGGAGCTGCAGGACTACGAGCTGGTGAACGATGGTAGCAACGAGCGCAACAGCAACTGGGAAAAGGACGTGGATGAGCTGCTGGAAGACGAGGCGGATCTGAAATAAAACGAATGTTTCAATCAATTACTTTGTAATATGATCAACTGCAGCGTCACGAAGTAAAACAAAAAAGAAACGCGGAGGGACACACCGTTCGGACCGCTTAGCTACCTAGCCACCAGCACACGCGACGGGCTTAAGCGGGTCGAGCGCGGGAGTCGCGGGGCAAGTTTGAAGCAGGAATTTTGCTATTATCGGTTTTGTTACACGGTAGAACATGTTACATTTACCACCACCGCACTCGTTAAGCAACGTAATTATTAAGCCATTAAACACAGCGCGCTCGCTCTGTGTGCGTAAGTGTCTCGTGTATCGTGTGTATTGGGTTTAGGCGCACTGTGATGATGGTTTTGAATCGATTTCAACCGAAAATGATCCTGTGTTTTGCTCTGCACCCTCAGAGGGAGAGATACTCTCTGGTTTTCGATGGTTTTCTCCATTCTCCTGTAGGCGTCCTTCTGTGTGATCTGTTTTTGGGGGGGAGTGGTACGTGGCCATCCTCCCTGTCTCCTTCCGATATGCGTATGATTGCGTATTGAATTTAATGCACTCTATTCCCCACCTGTTTCCTCTAGTGTATCATCCACACACACACACACAAACACTGAGGTATAATTTTTCCAACATATTTTGCAGCGCGATTGTTTTGGTGTGAGAAATACTATTTTGGGACAAACGCTGCTTGGTGCTCGATTAGGGCATCATCATCTTACAAAGCAATTGATGTTGTTTGGATTGGAATGTGGGATTGTGCCGCTTACTACAAGCAGCACTTTTCGCACACTCTCACTTACCGATACATTTGAATTAAATGAGTCCCCATGAGTCAGTACCAAACCTTGGGAGACATATATTGAACATTAACGAAGGACGAAGGATTAGAGTGCAATAGATGATATCGATGGAGAGTTTGGACTCCGCACACTGCTTTAAAATAGACCCACCAAGATAGAAAATCGGGCAGGCTGGCGCTGTTTGCATTGCTAGGTGTGTTTATAGCGTGTGAAACTTACACAAAACATACACTAAACACCAATAGGGACATTTGTACGATTGATGTAAAAAAATGAAGGAGATGCAATTGTTTCCCATTTCTAGACCCCTTCTATTATGTGCAAATAGTGCACAGACGAAGAAAATGTGCATCTAAGAAGGATGTGTTTGATTAGCCTTAAGTTGGTTTTAGAATCTATACGATAAAATGTGTTTTGTGTCCAATTTGTTTAAGTCACATTTCTTGTGTTTGAATTGAATTGGATTTGTTTTTAGTATTTAATTTTTATTTAATTTTGTTGTTCCTTCCTTTCTGTTTGTAAAATCACTTCCAAATCGCTAACTGCACTTCCGCCCAGCATCTATCTAAGCGCCGGTACAGGGAAAGTAATTTTATACCAAAATGTAGATGTGATTGCAAGGGCAGTCACCGTAAAACGATAGCACCATCGATAGCACGTCCATTCCGAGCATATTTCAGCAGTTTTCAGCAGCGCTGCTACCCAATACCCAATACAACACAATCTTAACCAATCAACCTTAACCAAGACAAACGTATGTAGTTAGTATGCAACGGGGAGGGTGGGGGGGGGGGGGTGGCAGTTGTTAATCTTCTCAATATTCTATCACAAAAATCAATTTATATCCTCCGTAACCTTAAGCTAAACTCACAACCCAACCCGGAAAAGACGGACCCAAGTCAGAACAGAAGATATTACGAGTTTCAATGGGCGGCATATTCTATCAGGGAATGAGTTGACTTGGCATTCAGAGCAGGCGATAGTTTAAATTGGTAGCGGATAAATAAATATATATCCATATACATATTTAAGCGCAAGCAAGCACAACCAACTGCTGGATGGAAACTTTGCACGTAAAATATCACAAAACATCACAATCACCATCATCAGTTCGCACGCCAATCCGTGCCCATGTCTAATTTGTAATGCATTATTCCGTTCGCTTGCCAAGGGCTTATGTTTTATGATTTCGAATGTTTGGGCCATTCGGCCCTCTCCAATCCACGCAGGCTTTCCGCAGACCTGGGGAAGAGTTTTGAGGCAAAATTCTTGACCGAAAGCGCAATCGGAGCGCGTCACGATGGTAACCGCCGTCGGCACAACAACACAACAAACGCGTACTTTATCGACCTTCGCCCGCGCGGTCTTGGCACGTGGAGTTCGTTGGGTACCCGCCCGAAACCACGACGACCAACCGAAACCCTTGTGTGCCCTGCCGTTAAGTCGGGCTTTTCCAACCTTGAGTGTATGTGTGTGTGTATAGCGCATAAGGGGAAGGGTGGTTTTCTTCATGACTTTCCACCGTGCTTCGTTCGCTCGCGTTAGATTCTACAAGGGAAGGGGAAGAGGCCCTCCCGAAGCTCGGCTGGCCATCTTCACTTGCCACACCGTTCAGTTACGTGCAGGTGCTGCGCCGGTGCGCATCATATAGCGATGCGAACGAATTGGTTGGGCGTAAACGAACCGTGACGGCGAACCGCGATCATCGTGTGTGCTGCGCGAGTTGTCACCATAGTGCCCCGTGCAGTTCCAATCAGTTCAGCGTACGTGTTTGTGTGTGTGTTTGTGTTTTTGGTTGCGATTGCGGGAATCATCGCGGGAATTAGTTGCATTTTTTTTTGGTAGATAGACGATAAATTGGAGCCAGCCCGATCATAGTGTGGGAACTTACACAACGAGTGAAAGGAATCGTGTTTGCTCTATGTTTTCTTAGGCAATCGTTGATACACTTTTTTTTGCTTGCGTATCGGTTGAATTGTCACAAATGCGTTAATTTGGTTGCGTTGAGACAGTTTCTTGAAGCACGCGACATAGCAGAATGATCAATGCTGTAGGGCTTTTCATATCATAGAGAGAGAGAGAGAGAGAGTTGAAACTACGCTGTACCCCTTGGCAAAGCTCCTAAGTGGATTTGTGACCATCAATCACACTCCATTTCGGTACTTCCGGTTTGCTTGCTTTTGTTGCATAAAATCCCTTGACCGCAGGCCATAAGGAACGCTAGAAGAGCGCAGTTCCATGAAACGTTACGCAACTACAGGCTAGTCCGCAACGCATTTTCCGCGCCCCCAGTCTTTGGGCCAGAAGGACTGTTCCACACAAAACCAAAAGCGCCGCTTATGAGTCTACCTCAATCGATAAAGAAAGTGCCAAACATAATTGTTGCCTCCGTGTGTACCTGTGCTGTAGAGCACGCACCATACCACATTGCCACGCCGACTATGACTAATGAAGGTGACGGTTGAAAAACGGTGCTACCATTTTGCACGTCACTGTGGTGGTGTTGTGGTATTGCGATTTTTAATTGTTTTTTCTTTGTAACAAAAATCCGCTCGCTATAGTTATGCAAATTTATTATAAAGAATAGAATAGGGGTAAAAGAAAGCCTAGTCCACCCGAGTCGTGGCGTGTACACTGCGTTGTTGGCGGCGACGTGATGAGAGCGCGTTCAACACATAAAACAAAGCGTTGACAACGCAATGAAGCGTCAGCTGCCCCCCCCCCCCAGCAAAGGGACGGTGTACAACAACTAAACAAAAAAAAAATACTTATGGCACCGGGCCGCTTATGTCACCTGTGCGACCTGTGTCCTCGTCCTCCTCCTCCTTCTCGCTTCTTGTTAGGCTGTTAGAGCTGTTCGCAAACGCCCTTGAAAGACGTCGCTGAACCACTTTTCCGTCACGTTTTCGGGTGGGCTTCTGGTTTGTTTGGCCTCCGTGCGTCGTTCGGCATTGTTATGGTAACGGATTAGCTGACGACGGTATGCGTACGTACATAGCTGCTACGGTAGTAGTAGGCGTACGTTTCTCGCGCGCGCACACCGCGACTGCCGCTCATTCGCGTAAACGGTGGCGGTTGGCCCATTAGTGGTTAGCGGCCAGCGGACGGTGGGTGATAGTTCATTGCCCATGAAAAGGTGGGCTTCGATTGTGGTGTAAAGCTTTCAGGTAAAGTTCAGCAAAGATTTGGTATGTAAATCCCGATCCCTCCGGAGGCGAAATTCCACGCTCAGAGATACCACCAACGTACCGTAATCGGGTTTATCGATCAATCGCTAGAATAGAACCAACCCCCTCGGGGAGACACGGTACGTCAACTGGTGGGGTTTTGTGTTGGTGTGTTCCACGTTGTTGCTACCGGATGCCAGTGACTTTAGAAGGCAATACACAATCGAAGCTCATTCTTCACTTGGCTTTGTACGCTCGGATATGGTAATGCGCAAAGAGAGAAAGAAAGAAAGAAAGAGAGAGAGAGAGAGAGAGAGAGAGAGAGAGAGAGAGAAATATGTGTGTGTTGTGTGGTTGTAAACATTGGCAGCAATTATGACTGACGAAGCAGCAAAACAGGGAACTTTACAACCACATGCTGCTGGGGGTTGTTTTTAAAACTTTGAACGCGCCAAGAAAGCAGCGAGGAACAGTAGAGCAAAACACACACACGCACACACACACACACACAAAACCGGACATGCGTAAGATTGCGTGTGCGGGTGTGCATGCCCCCACCCTACCCCATACCCCTCCATTCGATCCCGTATCACGTCACGTCACAGTAAAGATCGCGCGCGTGTTGAATGGTGCATTGAAACGTGAGGGGGCATTAGCATTGGATGCAACGAACCGTAACCGAATATGTGTGTGTGTGTCTCAAGGTGTATGGATATTAGGAGGTGAAGTGCTTCAGAGAAAATTGACATTTCACGACTTGACATAACAATACTGGGGGCTCCGGTATTAAAATCGGGGAGGGCTGGAGGGGGGTATAGCAAATTGTATGCGATTTGACATAACAATACTCAATGATGGCGCCCGGAAAACGCGCTAACAATTCACCTCCTTAATAAACACACCTTGGTGTGTCTATGTTTTGCCGCTTCGTCCGAGATCGGTTCATCACATCAGAGGGTTTGTTCTTTGTCGTCGTATGTTAGGAATACGCACACCGGAAGCAGCAACTCAACCACCTGGATCCAGGATCCTGGTGTCACAACACGGCTGCATATATCCTTGTTGTTCCCATGGGAAATTGAACGATTGTACTAAACACGGTGGGGGTATACATTATCATTATCGAGACCCCCCCCCCCCCTTCCACATAGCAATCGTTGCTCTATGTTCGAACCCTATTTTCACCCTTTCTCCACTGTTGTCCAAACTCACACACAAATACAAATGATGCGTGTCCGTTTTTTCCTCCGTCGTCATGTAGGTTAATGCTTCAGTTTTCACGAACCTTCAAGATTCAACACAGATTGCGTGCAAACGCCTATGAGCCAATGACTGACTGTGTGTGAAACATGAATGGCGGTAAAACACATAAGGTGTTAGAAGCAACAGATTGTAGTAAACACTAACAACAGTACCAAACAAAAGTTGTGGAGAGATCTGATCCCACTTCAAAAATGGGGAAGCCCCCAATCAAGATCAAGGCCCTTGGCTTGCTTTGTTTTATTTACATCACTTTCCAATAGACAGACGACCGTTCTTCTTCCTTCCTCCTGTACATCTCTTCAACGCATAGCAATAACGAGAGTAGTAGGCTGCAACAACGCGTGATCATATCATACCCAGGTCATCACTCTTATAAAGAGGCTTAAAACTTACTTAAATGGTCGTCAAGATCTTGTTATACATTGCATGGACGACAGAGTACGGGCGAGTATCGAACTCGTACGACCTTGTAAGCACGAGAGCGTCTACCGATTAGACCACTGACTACCCACGCTAATACGTGATTATTTCGTGTATACATAGATAGACTAACAACAGCGTCGCTAAAGTGCATGCTGTGTTCAAAGTTTAAAACAATGAAAGGACTCTTCTCAATCAACTGACTAATTAATTTCATGGTAAATATGAAAACGCTGATAAGCTCAATTAACCAACGCACCACACATACACGCATACAATGATTTATTATCAAAACAAAACAATGCCTGTTATTTTCCACTAATTTGCTTGCTGCTCTTTCTTTTGGTGAGGTTTTCTGATGTAACACATTGTCCAATTTAACGTTTCTGCTGTAACGCTTTGCTTTGGCAAAATAAAACGTTTCATTGGACAGCAAAGTTGTGGAGAGGATATAAATAAATAACAAAAAAAAAACCCGCTAGCACCAATCGCCCGGAAGAGATACAGCAATAGCAATAATCCTCCTCCGTAGGGGGAAATAGTAGAGACAGCAGTGTACCACACGGCGCTTATACTCGCGGGTTTTTTTTATAGGTGTTGCAGAGGGTAGGTGGAAATTCCTCACTTTCAGCTTCAGGGCGCGGTGTTCCGCTTCGATAAAACGCCCGGACCTTACTTGCCCGGCGCACATGCAACATCGGCGGCTGCAATGCCATCGAACTCGGACGAAGCCGAGGACAGCAGCGCCCCTTCTTGTGGCTTCCATTTGTTTACCATCGCTCGAACCGGTAGGACCAATTGCGACTGCCTAGGAGATTAACACGATCGTGGTGTCGTCGTTTGGTGGTCAGTTTTGTTGTTATTGTTCTCCTCGCCCCTTCCAAATTGCACGCGCCACGTGCCGCGGGAGTACCGAATGTACCGAGGTGTAAGGGAGAGCAGAGAGGAACAGCAGGTCGCATTAAGCTAAAATCGGTTAAACCCGTGAAGTTGCCACTGTCCGTGGTGGTGTTGGTGGTGTGTGTGTGTTGTGCATATGGATTGGAATGTGGGCTGCGTTCTTGCACCCGTCCGGTCTTGCGTCGTACGCTAATGTGAATTGTGTTTGAATGTGAATAGATCGTTCGTTACAGATTCATCATTACAGTGCACAAGAAGGTGATCCTGTAGGTTCCAAGAAAAGATCCACGGTACAGCTAGTGTGAATGAGGCGATAACGAAATGAAATCAGAAAAATACAGTGTAAACGTTACGTTTAGTGCAGTTGAAGTGAAAATTGCGCCCAAGCACGTGTTTTAAATAGCGCAAAGCGAAGTGTGGATGGCATGTGATGCGAAGCGAGAGAAAGGGCTGCTTTATTGGTGATCGTGATTAGTGAGAAATATCACAGCGGCCGCCCTACAACAAAGCGGCATAACGGGCGATCTGTATCGAACGATCGAAATCGAAGTCCATCCGCAACACCAAGCAGTAGTGTGGCTAATGAGCGAAAGCAACGGACGCCGCTGTCCGCGCCAACAACCAGCACTGCCCAGTTTGGAGTGTCGTCCGAGTGAAACGTTCCCGCACGGTGGTGGTGGTGGTGCTGCTGCTGTTTGATGATAATGGCGCCAGGAAAATGGTGGCACTGGAGCACACGCCGTGCCTACGTTGCGTGTCTTATCGGTAAGTGGCGATGCTTTCCAGCTTTGATAGCGCACCGGGCGCGATAGGGAAACCTGGGGCCCTTGGGATAGCAAGAAAAGGGCCCGATAGTGAAGCCGTGAAAAACAAAGGGCCCGATAGTGAAGCCGTGAAAAACAAAGGGCCAGAAAGACAACGAAAACGTTGTTACCACACATTTAAACTTGTCGTGAAGCGTTGATAGAGTAGTGTCTGAGATAATTATTTCGGGCAGTTTGGTCATGAAATGTTCACGAATTAATAGATTAAACAAAGCCTCGGGATGGAAGTAAAGATTTTGTGCTAATTTGACTACATACCCGACCGATTCATTAGTTACGCTTTCCCTGCCTTCCTTGTCTAATGATACCACTCGCTGCAGAAGAATGCATTAGTTATGCATCAGGGTATGACGATGCACTTTTACAATGATGGTTTTACTTTTACATCTTGTCCCTCAGACACGCAGGCACGAGATTTAATGATTGTGAAATAGGAGAGAGAGAGAGAGAGAGAGAGAGAGAGAAAGAGAGAGAGAGAGAGTGAAGGGAAGGAAGAATGGTTTAGAAGGGAGACGAAATAATGTCCATTAAAAGCTATGATCGGTTTACAACATGCCATTCAGTTGCATTTTAATTGCGCCCATAAACTAATGAGCTGTAAAGGCCGATTTAGACGTTGGCGCCGCCCCGTCAAAGTGCAGTGCGTGAAGATTTATATACGAGTTCATCAACCGGGAGAAGCAATCCTTTTTTTGGTCACTTTTTGAGGGAACATCGGGAACAAATATATTTGAACTCTCCTCTCCTCCTCGTCATGGTTTAGTGCCCCGTTTTGTCCGAAGTGTCCTGCCCGCTTCCCATGTGGTGTTGTGGTGCTGTGGTGCGCATTAAGGGGCGAGCCCGCACCACTCCCAGCTCAATTACACCCTCGGCTGAACACAATCGTTGACGGCGACGGCGAAATATGGAACGCACATTATCCAACTTAGCACGTGGCTCCCTTTCATTTGGGGTTCTTGGCGTACATTCTTGTCTCTTTTTTGTTGGGTTGTCTTTATTCGGTTCAGCACGTAAGGCGCGGTAACAACCCTCATATCATTATCGTAATCAACGAAACAATGGGTTTCTCCGTTGGTTGAATTAAAGAAATATACGTTTTTATATCTTTTTTTCTATGCCTTATTCTTCCCTTCAGGTATTGTACTCACCCTGTGTCAAACGATACCACACGCCAAAGGTCAAAGGGATAATGGTTCGCTGGTGGTGGTGCAAGCGTTACCACCATCGTACTTTAGCGTTACAACGCCTACTGCAACGGAACCGTTGCTGCGACACAAGGCATCGACCGAGCCCGCAGAGCTGTCGGAAGAAAGTTTCACCTCGGAAAGTAGCTTCCTGTCGAGCGAAGATGTCTCCAGCTCCAATAACTCACAGCCGGATCATCCAAACAGTTCGAGTGAAACTTCTTCCAGCTCACAAGAAATGGAAGGGTTAAGTGCTCAAAGTGCAGAAGACGCTCAACAATCGATGGTAGTTACAGCTGCCAGTAACAATCAGTATGAAACGAGTTCAAACACATCGCCAAAGCTGCTGACGGAACCGACGGAAGATCATCTCATTGGAAATGTCACCACCCGTCCAATGGTAACTAACGCAACAACAACAACAACAACAACAACACCAGCATCGATTGCAGAGGATACAACAGAGTCCGAAAGCACGGAAAGCAACTGTACCGGCCGTCCATTCATAGACCTGGCTCGCACTGGCAGTTTGGAGCGCTATCGGCATCAGCGGACGTTTGCACCGGTACCAACGATACGGGCGGAAAGGAGCCAGCGTACATCGGAGCCCCAGGTACAGCTGCTCAGTGCAAGAAGTGGTGCTGGACAGGAGCTACCTCCGGCGAGCGGTGAGAATGAGGACGTGGAGCTACATGCAGCACAGTACGGCTACCGGATGTATCGGCTCGAAGGTGACCTGATGCTAACGGTGATGATGGAGACGGATGATTTTGGGGCAACGCTGCTAGCGATCGATCGCATCAATGACCTTCGACTGTTGGCCAGCGGGGGAGACGCTAGTATAGGTAAGGTGAATCGAACTAAGGGTACAATATAATATATTCCACTGACCTGCCCGGTCACATTGTTTGGGTCAATGTGGGTCAACGAGACGACTGTGTCTCTGTGTGTTCCAATGACCGCAATACACGGCTAATCGAGCGTTTGATTTGTTCCCCTTCCTCCTGCATTAGGTTTGAACATCATTCACCTCCTCAACATCTCCCTCAGCCAGCGAACGCTCCAGCAGGAAGTGAACATCCTTAAGGAGTGTTCCACCAACACGATCGGCATCTTCGTCAGCCCGCGGCTCTGGCCCTCGGTGCGGCTGCTGTCCGAAACGCTGGATTACAACATCTTCCCGCTTCCGTCGACAAATGATGCCCTGTTCGCCAAAGCGGCACACCTGCTGTACGAGCTGCCCTGGACGAACAGCAACTCGTCCGCCATGGTGTACTCGGGCTCGAACGAGCTGTCCACCCGCTTCAATGCCATCTGCCGGCACGAGCATCTCTGTCTCGAGAACTACCCCAGCAGCGACACCATCTACATCCAGCTGGGCCTGGAACCGGCCATCAGCTTTGCCATCAACGGTACGCTTGTGCTCGTCCTCACCGCGCACGATCGTTTGTATCTTCCTGGTGAGTGGAACCCCTTTCCGATCGTTGGTTTCTGCAAAGCTTCTGAATCTGCACTCATTAACATGCATCTTTGGTGTCGTGTTTGTGTTTTAGATCTTCCTGTTGGTGCTTACGTGATTGCGGAAGCAGAGCTGAATGTGGCCTCGCTCGGTCACTCCTGGGAACGGTACGGCACCAGCATCCGCGGCTCGGAACTGCTCGTCACTGGCGGGCTGTTGCTGGAGGTGATCGATCTGCTGAACCGCCCCGGAAGCGACTGTCGCAATGCCAGCATCGAGTGTATGAACAATTGGAAGTATCATGCGAAACGATCAAGCACGGAGGTACTCAACCATCTCCAGCTGAAGAATGCCACCCAGTCGATTAAGTTCGAGTTGCGGCAGAAACGAACCATCGTGCACGTTCGTGCAAACGATACCGAGCCAGCAGCCACCGCCGATGCGGATCCAGACGCGACCGAGCTGAAGTTAGTCGCCAGCTCGAACGCGATCACCAACTACACGACCGTGTACGGGCGGCTAGCGACCAGCCCGGACGCACCGTCGAAGCTCGGCACGATCTTTTACTGCGCGAAAGAGTTCGAAATACGCCATCCGGATTTCATCGAGCGGCACCATCGGCCCCCGGTGTACTACGGCACGTCCACCGACGCGGAGGAGTACGGCGACATGTACTGGCAGCTCAAGATGGAGGCGTGGGTTGCGGCCGGCCTTACCGTATCGTCGCTGGGCATACTGCTCTGCGCCGCGATACTGATCTTTCTGATCGTGCGCGTCTGCATGGACGACATCCTGGAGGGGCACCCGCTCGGTAGCATTTTGTTGCTGATAAGCTTGATACTGCAGTTTGCCGCCTTCATACCGTTCAGCCTGGAGTACACGGGCTACACGACGGATCTGGCGGGCCATCGGACGGACACGATGCTGACCTGGAACGCGCACTGCACGGTGAAAATCTTCCTCGTGTCCATGTGCTACTGCATGACGTTCTCGCTGCTGCTGTGTCGTGCGATCATGCTCGCCTCGATCGGCAGCGAGGGTGGCTTCCTGTCGCACATCAATGGCTACATCCAGAGCGTCATCTGCGGCTTCAGCACGCTGGTGCAGCTCGGGTTGTCCACGCAGCTCGTGATCGTGCTGCACGCGAACGCACACAGCATCTCCTGCGGCGAGATTTACTACGGCCACTGGTTCTGGGCGGTGATTGCGTACGACGGCGTGCTGCTGGTGTCGCTCATCTTCCTTGCGCCGTTCATTTTCCGCTCGCAGCGCAACTACCGGGAGGGGCTGCTGCTCGTCACGGGATCGGTGCTGTGTTTGGTTATCTGGACGGTTTGGATTCCGCTCTGCATGTTCGGGTACGAATGGCGAGAAGCAGCCATTTCACTCGGCATGGTTGCCACTGCGCTGGCCGTGCTGGTGGGCATCATGATACCGCGCTGCTTCCTGATGGTGCGCAGCATCGCACGATCGGATCTGGTACAGGCGCTACCCTCGCTCACGTCGCTCGCCTTTGCCCAAGCAAATCAGTTCATTTCGGACCAGGTAGCTAGGAGTGTGTTATGGCGAATACGAATTGGTCCTACATCTTTATGCTTTTTTATTTTTTTAGAGTGTCTATGAATGCGTCAATCCGGCAATGCGCCAACGATCACCCACGGACGATAGTTTCGTGATGGATCAGGACCTCGACGAGGCGTACTCGGCAAACAGCGAAATTCCAACGCTACCACTGCGGGGCCAGCGACGCTTGCGGCAGGAAAATGGCACCATTACCATGAGCACCAGCAATGGCACGATTGGCGGCAATCATAATGGTACGCTCGTATCACCGATGGATCGACCGGTGGGCAACGTGACCCACATAGCACCCAACTTTTACGGCATCTCCAATCCGTACAGCTGTTCCGACTCGATCACATCCATTTCGCCGAACAAAATTACCCGATTCTAGAGCGTTCTAGCAGAGCTCCGCTACACTTCACAGACTCGGTGCAATCGCATACATTCTAGTCATAAAGAGGAAGCAAAAAAAGCCAACCGATGTTTTTTTACACATCGTTGCACCGTTAAGTTGGTGTTTCTGCGTGGCGCGCGCGTGTGTGTGTTTTTTTAAACTTTCATCACCGTGAGAGACAATGTTTATTTCCATGTACTCAACATCGATATCTTTCGATGTTTTATTCCGTAAGCTTAATGTAAGAATTAATTTATTGCAATGCAAACGAAATAAAATGGACACACGAAACAAGAACAATGACAACCATAGGAACATTTGTCTTTAATCATACGATTGTTTTTCAATCAATTGGAATTACTTACCCATATAAACTACCTTATATTTAATTCGTGTATTTCTACACGCATTCAATCGAATAAAAACATATGCGGCATAAATACATCAATTTTTGGTATGAAGACTGCACGTGGTCCCGCTAAGCGCACGGGCAACCGACAGCCGACAGCACATTTTAACGAATACAAACTGACAGCATAGCGTTGCACTGTGGTCGATGCTGTCTATGTGCCATATTCGTTCGAATTAAATTTTAATGAGGGTATAAATCATATAAAATGGTCCAATCATTTTAAATAATTGATAGATACAACATTTAAAAAGCAAATTTTAATATAAAATATCTTGATAATGTCCGTACCATTGACAAATAGACCCACTATGAAGGGTTTGTTTACATTCTGCAGCACCGACGACACCAACACGATATCGGCCACCAAATCGTGCACGTCGTGTTTTCGTTCGTTCGTTCGAAAAGATTTTGTTTTTCATTAGTGTTGTAACCGCTTTGCGTACGATATCAGTTTTCTTTGCTCAGCTCAAGCTTCATTAACCAATCTTAGCGTAATGCGATTGATAGAGAAGGTGTTTAATCCGACGGGCAAGAAACATGCTGGCACGTTGATCTTCTTTCATGGTTCTGGTGAGTGTTATGTAAAAACCGTACCGAGCGCAAAGGTAGCACCAAGGCGGGGGCATAAGGTCAACATAGTTGTGATTTAAAATTCAAAAAACCCCGCATCGACCATTAACTGATCGTGCCCGTCGGACCGTCCATTTTACAGGCGACACTGGCAATGGATTGACGGAATGGATTCGGTTTCTGCTGGGCCGGGATATGGAGTTTCCCCACATCAAGGTGATCATCCCGACCGCACCGGTACAACCGTACACCCCGATGGGGGGCGAAAACTCGAACGTGTGGTTCAACCGGAAGCGCATTGAGATGGACTGCCCGGAAATACGGACGTCGCTTGCCTCGATCTACGACACGGTGAACGAAATGCTGGTGCGCGAGCTGGCTGCCGGCGTGCCGCTGAACCGGATCGTCGTCGGCGGTTTCTCAATGGGCGGCGCACTGGCCATGCACGCCGGCTACCATCTGAATCGCGATTTGGGCGGTGTCTTTGCCATTTCGTCATTCCTGAACACCGGCAGTATCGTGTACGATTCGCTGGAAGGCGTTGCGCAGGACGAGCACCTGCCGGAGCTGCTGATGATGCACGGCGAGCGGGACACGCTGGTACCACCGGAATGGGGACAGACCACGTTCGATGAGCTGGCCAAGCTGGGTGTGCGTGGTCAGTTCGTACCGCATCGTACCGCGCTGCACGAAATCAAGCGCGATCAGCTGGTGCGCGTTATCGACTTTGTGCAGAAGATTATTCCGGAACCGGAGGACAACGTATTCGAAACACCGGCACCCGACACAACGAAGGTCAGCAAAAAGGGAAAGCTATGACGGAGTTCATATCGAAGCGATAAGATAAAAGCGCGTTGAATGCGCTTCCAACAACCTTGCGATCGTGGGGACAACGTTACGCGAAATTGGTGTATTGTACGCTGCATTGTACGCGTTGATTGAGCAAGATAAGGAAATGGTATAATGTGATTAGCGGAAATCGGTTTGTCGGTTAAGATTTCCTGCATAGGGAGGTAAACAAACGAGCTACAAACGTACACATACACACAGGATTGTCATTCACAACAAAACACAATTTGGTCTAAAAATAAGGCTGCGCGAATGCAGTTAAGCGCATAAGCGGAGAATGGATGTTACTATTCTTAGTATCCTCGTGGCCGTTCGTGATGGCTCGTGTGTCAGTTTTAGTTTCCCTTGGCTTAAGTTAAGCTTTGGGCAACATTAAGGTGCGAAGTAAATAAACCCCTTTTCTACAATACAACCTTACAATCGTTCCAATATGTCATGATAATTTCACTTGCAAACCACTTAAACGTGTCTTTTTATCCCGTCTGTCCTAACAACAGATAACAAAAGGCTATTTCCTTATTTAAAATTAAAAACTATCCATAACATAGAAGCAATACACCCGTATCTAAGAATTTCCAAATAGTGAAAGCCATAGATCGAACGTTCAAAGTAATAGAATCTGGCTGGCTAGGCTGTTTTACCGACACGTGGACTCACAGTGATGCACTAAATACTTTACAGCGCCATTGGTGCATTATTTATGGTGCATATTACTTTGTAGTTCCGGTTCCTCTTTTACATTACGCTAGCTAACCAATACATTCAACAAAATCCAGCTTGATCGCCATTGGCCGTAGAACTCCGCGGCGCTGCACTTTGTTGCAGCTTTTTTTTTTGAAAATTATGGTGCTAACTGCCTTTAAAACAGTGGATGTAGGTCAGCAGGAATCCATTAGCTATTGATTTCGTTCACACCTGTAGGTACAAACAAATCATGGCACAGTGGCACGGGGGTCCCAGACACAATGCACCGTTCCGTGATGCATGAATGATATTTTTTAAACTGACTGACATCACGCAAGTCCCTAGTGAGCCGTATATGTTGTCATCGGAAGAATTGCCTAGACGACACAGTTTGCCATGCCTTTTTGCCCTCGGAACACACATTAGTGTCGGTGTGTGTAGTGTATAGTGTGCCGTGACCAGACCAGACAACCAGTAGTTGAACACACTTTGCCACGATGGCATCGGACAGTGTACCTGTGCCGACTCGGGAACCCTCGCCAGAAGTGGAAGAACATTTCGTGTCTCGTTCCGTCGCCGTACTGTTCGTGTCGCAGCGTGGTTTACAGTTGAGAAAGTTTCACTCCCTACTACCGTCCGGGGGTGGTGCCACCTACACGATACAGTTTTGCGATTTGGAACGCTGGGTAAGTTGTTCGACGTGTGATCGGTAACATCATTATCATCGGTTTTACCAGCCGCCCGTTGTTGGGTGCTTTCTTAGTCTCCACATCTAAAGCTGGCCTCCGTGGGGCTTACGCCCGACTGTTGCTCCAGCACGGATACAACCGACTCGTCCGGAAGCAATCTGCAAGGCCAGCACGCCAATGTGGTCCGCTTTGTCGATTCATCGCCATCGGCGGATGGTGACAAACGGGACACAAAGCAACAGGGCTGAATGGAGCATCATGGAGCGGCTTTAAAACGTGTTCTACAGGTAGGTGGAATTGCCATCACATTTTATGCGGATTATTATCATAAAGTTATGTAGACAAATTTAAAAAGCTCTTCATATTTATTACTATAAAAACATTGGTATTCCCTACTCAGTTGCTTCTATACGCTCTAAAGCGTATGTATCCGCGATATAGTTCGTTTAAGGAAACAGTATAACGATTGTTTGTAATTAAGGGGTAAGCGTGACTTGATCAATTTAAGACTCAATCCAAGCAACGACACATTTGTATGCCGTTACGACCCTGTAGTATACAAACATACACCATCAAATGCGGTTAAATCGGTGCATTACGTGAATTACACACTATGGAACCAACTTTCTGTATAGAAGAATAAAAAAAGCTTCATCAAATTACTTTCTGCTGGTTAATTTTAGTTGATACAGTACGATAGGTGTTGAAAAATTCGTAGCCGCTGTATCCTGTGGAATTGGATACCGGTTGCCTAATTCAATCCAATAACAATAATTTTTCAATTCACTTTTCACTCAATTATATTAATTTGAACATTACTCCTCTTCCAGAACTGTCCAAGAAAGATAGTTGTTAAAACGTGTGTGATATTTTCAATTCGTGTTTATCAAATCCTTATTGTGAAAGATATGATCCTAAAAATTACAAACAAATTATTATTATAATTAATTATAATTTTATACTATTAATGATTTGGATTTGTCGCTTTACATTGCCAGAACTTTAAGTTGTATGAACATAATTTTACGATGCAAAAAAACATTATTCAATTACTTTTAATTATCGCTCTGGTGCTTAACAAAGCTTTTCATACCACAAACTCGTTGCAAATACATGACGACGGCTACGGGCGCATTTGCCACCCTTCATTAAACGAGCCGTCTAAAAACAGGCAATACCTTTGCGAACGTTAACGATTATTGCCGCTCGGAAACACGCAATTAATGAGCTGTTTTATTGCACCTGTTCAAATTCCCATACATTCACATGTTGTGCGAATCTTTTTTTCTTCTTTACGCTCAAGGATTTATTTTTACATACAAACAAGCGCAAAAAATAATCAATCCACGAGGAAGCGGAAACACGAAGGGGTTGGAAAATAAACTCAGGATTTCTAGTTCGATAAAACTGTAAAAGTGCATTTGAACCAAATGCAACCCATGCATCGTCCTGTATTTTTCAGAGCACGTATCGACGGTTAAATGAATTGGGTTTTTTTTAGTTCTTCTCGTACCAGAAAATTTATCAAATTAGAGTTTTCCACCTAGAAAAGTTGACCGAGCGAGAGCTTTTAGTTGAGGCTCAGCTCAGCGTGCTAGGGTACAGAGCTTTACATGCTTTACACAAGCACACAAAAAAGGGCTCGGAAAATGGAAAACGTGTATGTATGCCTACCGTAACATTGTCCAACGTAGGGTGACTTCATCAACCGTATTGGCAATTAAATTTGCATTCATTGCAATCAGTCGGAGAATCTGCACATCTGCACGAGCTAGATCTGGTGAACATGGGAAACGTGAAATGTTTCACACAGCCTTTTTGCCTGCTCATTCTGTTGCGGCTATGCAAACAACGGGTGTATTTAAACGGGGGAAAGTCATTAAAAGAATCCATTCATCCCATCGGGATGTCGTATTAGCGTCATGGTAAATGTTTGCCTTGTTCGTTAACACGCTGCTCGCAAATCACGGCGCAGTTGCAGGATAGCGACACAGCTGGTAATCGACACTGCTGGAGCAAATCCTTGAGACTGATCGCGAAGACTTACATTGGAGCACAGGTTGAAGTATAATACTTTTTACAAATACAAATTTTACTAATTGAAATCAAAGCTTCATAGCTGTGTTGACGTTTGCATAAAAAAATGACAGCAGTTTTAGATTTTTTATAGATTTATCAGTCGAAGTCTAACCATGATGGCCTAAAAAGTTAAATAACTTCGTTCAGAAGCGTACGCGGTCAAAGAAACCACACCATCACGAAAACGAATATCGTGTGGCTGTTTGTCGATGTCGGGTAAATCCGTTCCGAAATTTACAACAAGTTGCCATTATTAGACAACAATCAGAGCTTCCAAAAAAAGCTTGGTTCCGAATGGCCGTCGACACTGAGCGACAAGAAGCTCCAAAGGATGCTGAAAATGAAGACCGTGGGAAAAGTGGCAAACAATGCTGCGATCGCTTGGGGTGGAGGTCAATGCAACCGGTCAAACAGTGAAAACGTACTAGGAACAATGTAACCGATCAAACATCATCCAGCTGTGTTCCAACGAAGATTTCTGGACCAACAGAATGCGAAAGCTGTACTCCAACAATTGTGTTGCGAAAACTGAGGAGGAAGTGATCAAAATCGAAGGTAGAACTGAAACACATACCTACATGCACGTCGTTGTCCGCCAATAATTCATAAAAGAATCATATTATGCATTACTGACCAACTCCTTTGTTATCAAAAGGCGCCCTCTGATAGCGAGAGTGAGCCATACTCTGTCAACCACTGACCCTATGCGCACGAATTGTTGTAGGAGCTAGTGATCTGCTCTCTGGAGCGCACTCACGACTCCGATCCGTCTCCGACTATTGATAGTCCGATTCCGACTCCGGCAAAATGGAACCAATAGATCCGCAGGGAGTTGGAGTCGCACGGAGCCGCCCGGAGTCGTCCGGAGTTTTCCGGCGTCGTCCGGAGTTGTCCGGCGTCATCCGGAGTTGTCTGGAGTCGTCTGGAGTCATTAAGAGTCGTCTCCGACTCCGAACAACTCCCACCGACTCCCAACGTCTTCTAACGACTCCGAACGACTCTAAACAACTCCGAACGACTCCAAACAACTTCGAACGATTCCGACTGCGTCTCCGGACGACTCCAAACGACTCCGGACGACTCCGACTCCGAACGACTTCAAATGACTCCGGATAACTCCGGACGACTTCGAACGACTCCGGATATTGCTGAGCAGACCTACCTTCCGGAGTCGGTTCCAAAATTTTCGGAGTCGGATCGGAGTCGACTCCCAAGTTTTGCCAACTTTACCGATCACTAGTAGGAACTAGAGATGGGTTCTGCGGATCGCACTCACGGTTCCGCTCCGGTTCCGGCAAGTATGATACCGATTCCGATTCCAGAGAGAAGGAATCGCTAGTTCCACCGGAATCGTCCGGAATCGTCCGGAATCGTCGGAATCGTCGGAATCGTCGGAATTGTCGGAATCGTCCGGAATCGTCCGGAATCGTCTGAAATCGTCTGGAATCGTGCGGAATCGTCGTAATCGTCCGGAATCGTCGGAACAGTCGGAATTGACCGGAATTGGCTGGAATCGCCCGGAATCGACCGGAATCGTCCGGAATCGTGCGGAATCGTAGTCAATCGATAGTAGTGAATAGTAGAGCCGATTCCGGTCGATTCCGACTGTTCCGACGATTCCAGACGATTCAAGTTCACGTTCCGGCCGCCGCGCATATGTCAATGCTGTCTGTCGTACATTTAAGCCAGGAATGTCGCGCACTGAGTTCCTGAATATCGTTCGATATGGACGCTAGCATCTTGTGTTACTGTTTGTATCTATTTGTATTAAGTTATGCACTGAATAAATGACATGAAATGAAATGGAATTCCGACGATTCCAGACGATTCCGGGCGATTCCGGGCGATTCCGGGCGATTCCGAGCGATTCCGGGCGATTCCGGGTGATTCCGACGATTCCAGACGATTCCAGACGATTCTGGGCGGTTCCGGCTTGTTGGATTGAACCTACCCTTCGGAACTGGGTCCGAAATTTGTTGGAATCGTCCGGACCCAGTTCCGCTTTTTTGTGCGTTTTGCCCAACTCTAGTAGGAACCTATGTGACCTATGTTATGGAAAATATCATTAAAATTCTCGCGGGGCGGTCCCGCAATTCAGTCGTCAACTCGCACGACTTAACAACATGCCCGTTGTGGGTTCAAGTCTAGAACAGACCCCCCCCCCCCCCTGCCACCTAGCATATGGACTTGACTGAATAGTGAATGGGTCTAAAAATCCTGTGTAGGCCGGGGCATGTCCGCTTAGGACGTTACGCCGAATAGAAGAGAAAGACCATATTGACATTATGGTAAAATAGTGATACACAAATAATAAACTCTTAACATGACAATTAATTTGAATAGTTTGTCCAGCTGTAAATAACTGCAATATTCTATTCAAACCGTGAAATCGCATAACATAATTAAGGTCGCATGGTAGTATTTTGAACAACATGCTTGCTAGGAGTTTCCTCAGTTATTTCAACTTGGATTTGGCATATTGGCTTTCAAATAATACATCATAGTGATAACTTATAGAAAAAATCTCCTTTTAAACGGACAAATAAAAAACTCTTTAAAATGTTAGATATATTTTGTTTCATAAGGTAGTAGAAGAGCCATTACACATCATAACGAACGTGTTAATTGATGATGAGAGTTATTTTGTATAGAAGTGGTAATATTAAAACCACACAAATGATACACAAGTGAATATAAGTAACAACAACGATAAATAAAAACAGATTATAGCAAGGTAAAGGAAAGGAAAGAAAAATTAAAACAAAACAAATGGATAAACAAATTAAGATATGAAAACATACAACCAGATTATTGGAACTTGAAACACACTGAAACAAAATTGGCATACCTACATATACTTATAAAAAAAAGATAAATTAAGAAACTTTCTCATTCTTTCACGCTACCTTAAGTTAGTTTATGGCGATTTCGTTTATTGTGCAAATGGAAGCAATTTTTATACCTAAAGCATTTTCCTTGAGAAATGGCTCCTCATGTCATTAACGAAATTCTCAAAAAAGTTGAAAAACAAACAACAATTAGGATTTCAACGGCACATGGTTTTAACAAAGTAGTACATACATTTACACGTGAAGGTGTTTTCCTATTACATAAAATCCAACAGAACATAGAAGCATACTAGCTTTCATTGAGCTACGAAAACAAAATCGAACTTATTCCAGCTCACAGACGAAAAAAAGCCGGTTTATGCCATCGACATGCGTTTCCTCCGTTCTCGGAGCGTCAAGAAGGCAGCAGCATAAAAGCAGCCCGTTTTTGCCACCAAGCGCGCGCGTTCAGACAGTGTGTAACGCTTCCGTCGTGTTATTCCGACGTGCAGACGCCCGATTCGGCGCACTGATGCACTTTCCCACCAATCGGGCACAACAAAACAAAAACCGAAAGGTGCCACCGCTGCTGACGAACAACACGGGAGCAGCCTTCGCGCGGACACGGCTTGGCATCTAGCGTTTTGTGGAGCAGGAGGATGAAGATGCTGTAACTGGAAAGGGCTTTTGTCATCGCCGGTCATCAGAGACAAGGGAGACGCAAAATTCTTTAAAACTCGATACCGACCGACAGGACGTGTTCACTCTGTGGCTGCTGCTGGGCCGGATAACATTGACCACCAGCCGGATAACATTGGTTAGCAAGGTGGTTGTGTGTTTATTGCTGCTGGAGCAACTTGCAGCAAAATGGAGAGCGTTTAATCGGAGGTTTGGCCCTTGTGTAAGTGTCCTGTGGATTTGTCCGGCTGGTGACAAGTAGTATCGCGGCTCGTGGTGAAGCATTTTCCTCATTGTGCAGTGTTTGTTTGCTCGAGCGAAGGAATAGATGCACAACAAATCAACGTGGAAAACGTGAGCCAGATGATTTGTGTGATTGTGGCTAAAAGGGAACTGTGATGCTAATTTATCAATAAAACCACCGTGTCGAAACGAAAGTGAAAAAGAGTGAAGCGCTCAGTTGTGAGATTCATTGTGAAATAGGTAAGAAAAGTGAAAATTGCACCGGTGATTAGTTGTACAGATGAAGTAGAGTATTTAATCTTTTATTTTTCGGCATAAAAATCAGTCACTGTAGTGTTTCCAGGGTTTACTCTGTTCTGGTGTGCCCGCTGCACCATAACACCTAAGGATGCAAAAAAGCTTGATTAATCATTCATCCTGTTTTTCATTAGTATGGCCGCCCAATGCTGTTTACTAAATCATGCAGATAGAGCTTACAGAATGAAGAGATTGAATTTAATCGACGAAGTATGTTGCTCAACTTTTAAGGGGTAGAGGTTTTAACCATCGGATTAATGAAGTATGCTGTAAAATCAAACCCTACAAAAGGGACCCAAATATCCAAAGCTAATGTGCTTCTTGCTCGAAGGACAGTAGAAGCAGTTAATTGCCACTCTAATCACGAACCATTCACGAATGAATCTCTTACTGTCGCCTGCTACCCGTTCCCCTCAGGACGCTCCAACGTGTGTATGTGTGTGTGTGTGTACCAGCAGAAACACAAGCCCCTGAAGGAGACACATTTCAGAAATACCAAGCGAAACTTTTTCAAGAATCATGTTTTCCCGTGTGTTCAAATGCATTCCGCCACAAATTCTTCCGCGCCTCGAGGAATCGTTCCCGGCTTTCAGAAGTACCACTCCAGCGAACCACCCGTACATGCCCTCCATCCCAATCCCATCAAAAACAAGACCCTTTGATGTTTTGCTGTCCTTTTTCCGGTTCTTTGCCATGTTCGCGACCTCCATCTAATGATCATTGTCCTCGGTCAACAGCGCACTGTTCCGATTGCCCTCGGAAGACCCCCTTCTTTACCCTGCCTTTACCAATATCTCCACTACCGGGGCTTCAATGCCGACAAATTCACATATTTTTTCAAATACTCAATAAACACATTCGCCTGCGCCAGCCTTTTACGGTAACTGGCGGCATGCCACAGTCTTTCGTACTGCGCTCGGGCTGCGCTACTGGAAATACTGGTCCGCCTTTTTGGCACACGTTTTGCGGGAGCGAGTTTTGGATGCGGGATTCGAGCTGAATCTTTAATGTTACGAAAATGTTTGGAGCTTTTTTTTGGCCCCGACGCGGAATGCAACAAATTAAGGGAATGCATGATGAGAGACGATACGATAATAGGGGGGAAATAACTGTTGCGTGTTGGTGTGGATGAAGTTACGTTTTGCTGTTTCGTAGAAGTTATGTGTTTTGCTGGTGTACAGTGTTTGAAAGGTAATTCGTTTGTCTTAAGAAGTGATCTTCTTTTTGCGTGATCGATCTCACAATATCAGCATTGATCACTTATTGATCGTTAAAAACGGTGGTCAGTTTAATTTTGTACGATGATCCATTAGTTTTAGCACAGAGGATTCCTGATTTACAGAAAATGTACGAATTTAAATATACGAATCGAGATGTTTCTATTAAGAGGCTGTAAAAGTTTCAAAAGACTATTACCATATTTTAACATTTGTAATAACTACTAGCCCTTAGTAAGGATAGTCAGGCATATGTATGATGAGACACATGGCTCAACCTACATTAGAGGTTAAGTTTAAGAAGGGTTGTTTGGTAAGTATAACCTGGATTTGATGACTGTACCCCGAGACCGACCATTTCAAGATTTTAAGATGGACTTAAATGAATGATAGTCGTGGCTAAGAGGTAAATCAACGAACGATATTTAGCTTACTTCTGATACCTTCGCGATAATTGTTATTGTAATGACGCACCAGAGCCGGTCTCGTGGTACAGTCGGCAAGTCGTACGACTTAACAACATGCCCGTCAAGGGGTCAAGCCCCAAATGGACCGTGCCCCCCCCCCCCCCTCCATACGTAGGACTTATGACTATCCTTATATGGGTAAATCAATAAGCAAGTCCACTTGTGGTACAGGAGGCAGTCCTTGACCGACAACGGTCTGTTGTGCCAGAAGAAGAATAAGAATGACGCACCTTCTCTTACTTTCCACTAATATTCGTTCTACTAAGAAACGCTGACTATCGGGATGAAGTAAAAACAAAATTCTGTCAAACGATAACGTGATGATCAGTTTCACCTCTTACACCAACATAGGGTAAGAAGGATGTAAGGATGTAAGAGTTAAAATAATATCACCTCAAATGCTGATTCAATGCTACAACTCTGGGGCATATATTGGCATGGAATAATACTTAAAGGAATTAACCAGTTCATACACAAATTCAAGACAACCAAAACAGTTCTAACATGGAACACTAGGAGTTACTCCATCGAACACAATGGGGTTTCAGTGTAAATTTTTTGTATCCCTAACGTGGATCGCAAATAATCCACAATCTATTGATCCGCCTCATCATATTTCAGTGTGCTATGAGCTATTGCATCTGGAAATGATTACTTACAATAATCAATTTATAATGATAATCTTGATTTTCCAGTCTGTCTATAGACAATAAATTGACTGAAACTGAAATCTGTGTTGTCTGATTGTGCGCTGTTCCTTATATGTCTATCAAAGCTATTTTAAATCTAATTTATCTCATAAAAATGAGAAAAATCTTCCTATCATTATGAAGGTTGTGATGCTCATTATAGGCAAACATTACATGAGACACTATAGATGACCTAGGACAACTACTCATATTTCACGCTGTATAACGTGATAATATTTTGTTGTTTTGCATAACAAGCACAAATACGTTTGATTTCCTGAAAGCTACCCGTATCCATGGTTTCAATGGGCAATTTGTTCTACCATTTTAGCCTTTTAAAAAAAGAAGGAGTTCTTGATACATATAATGATATTACATCTTATTTCGCTTTTCCAATTTCGACACTTTTGAAATAATTTTATAATTCACTTTTAAATCCCCCATTGAATCAATGATTATTTTGACCCGATAACCCCGCCGAACTATATCTATTTCAGATTTAAAAAATCAACCAACCCCTCCCAGCCATCACCTACAACCAACAAAACACGCCCGCAATGCATTCCCGCCTGCTGATAGTTTGCTGGCGGCGCAAACTTTTCTTTCTCGGCGCTTCGCTGCTTTTCCTGCTGGCGCTGTGGTTTTGGGGCTTCCTGTACACTACACACATTACCGAGGACGGTGGTAAGATCGTGTCGGTAAGAGAGCTGATGCTCGGCAGCGCACACGGCGGTCGGCACGAGAGTCTGCTGCAGCGATTGGGTTTCCACGAGCGACACGACCCTGCCCTGGACGGTGGCAGCAATGGAGTGGAGCCGCATGGTGCAGCACACGGTGAGCAAGGATCGGTTCAGCTTGAGGGCGATGAGGGAGGCGTTAAGTTTGTTAAACCGACACCGGGTGGATTGCGATCCGCAAAGGGTATGTTCACAACTTACCAGCTAAATGATACTAATCAGTCGATAGACAGTTTAGGTAGATATTCAGAGCCAATTGGCCGGGCATTCTCCAAGTGTGGATTTCTTTTTACGGTTGTAGGACTTGTAGTGTAATACTTACAATTGTATTTAATGATTTAATAATAATTACTATGAGGTATTCAACTAATTTCCTTAATATAAACTTGAACTAATTTCTATCGTTGCTCGTTATGAATCATTCCAGTAACATGTTGGTTTCAAATCAAAAGCTTCATTTCTTTAACACGTCTAACTGTTCTACTTGTAGTACCTTCTTCATAATTTGATTTATGATTATATTTTTCTTTATTAAAGTTCGCCACACCAACGATTGGGATGCAATTATGCAGGATCGAACGGATGAAGGGAAACAGATCAATCAACAACCAAGTGGCAAAGGGCAACCATCACGTCACATCTCAGACGAAATGCGCATGGCCGCCGAGCGACAGAGCCATTACGAGCACGAGCTGAAACGGATGGGCGTCCCGGTGATTGCCGGCCTAGGCCCAGGCGGAAGACCTCCACCGGCCCAACGGTTGGTGCATTTCGATCTGAAGGGAGCGCCACCGAAAGTGTCCTACCTGCGACGACTGATGCCGATCCTGAAAACGCTCGGTGCGACGGGCATTCTGCTAGAGTACGAAGACATGTTTCCTTACGGTGGATCGTTGCTTCCACTGGCAGCACGGAATGCGTACAACAGGGACGAGATATTGGAGCTGCTCAAAAGCGCGTTCGCACTGGGTCTAACCGTCATCCCGCTGGTGCAAACCTTTGGCCATCTCGAGTACGCGCTGAAGCTTAAAGAGTTTGCCCACCTGCGTGAGACGGGGGATTCGCCGCAAGCCCTTTGCCCGAGCTACAACGCTTCGATGGCATTCGTGGAGGAACTGTTGACGCAAGTCATCGAGTACCATATGCCGGCCGAGAATGGGAATCTACTGCACAAGGAAGATATCGAACGATCGACCCCGAAGCTAACCCACATTCACATCGGCTGCGACGAGGTTTACCGCCTGGCTGAGTGTCCACGCTGCCGCCACCGGCTGAAGGATCAAGTGTTTCTCGATCACGTGTACAACGTGGCCACGATCGTGCGCCGTCGATGGCCCCATCTGCGCGTCATCGTCTGGGACGATATGCTGCGACATATGGCGCTCGATGCACTGCAAGCCTCCGGCATTGGAAAACTGGTCGAGCCGATGATCTGGGTGTATGCGGAAGACATCTACAAGTTTGTACAGTCGGCCACGTGGGAGAAGTACGCAGCGGTATTCCGTACGGCCTGGGCTGCGTCCGCCTTCAAAGGAGCCCATGGCGAGGGATTGCTGATGCCACCGATCAGGCGCCATCTGGAGAACACACTCCGATGGCTGGCAGTGATGCAGGGCGAGGGCAATCGGTTCAGTCACGGACTGCAGGGACTAGCCTTGACCGGCTGGCAGCGGTACGATCACTTTGCCGTTCTTTGCGAGCTGCTTCCGGCGGCCCTGCCCAGCCTAGCGATCTGCCTTTCAACAGCGGCGAAAGGATACTTTGACGTGAGCGCACGCACCAACCCTATACTCAGCAGCCTAACGTGCCCGGAGCCGACGGGGGAGCATCATGCCTGGTTAGAGCTGCACAGGGACTCGATGATGGTGATGTTTTCGCGCTGCATGTTCCCTGGCAGCATGATCTATCGGTTCATACTACGCCTGGCGACACTAACGACCGAAACCGAGGAGTACACCGATGCGATCCGGCAAAGGCGCGGATGGCTGACGGACTACAATATTCGGCACAATTTTAGCAGCGCAGCACGGGTCGACGATTTGCTTGGCGAGAACTACCGCCTGCTCAACGCCGTCTCGAACCTTGCACGAACGGCTGCCTCCACACTGACGGAGGTGTACGATCACGTAAGTCAACAGATGTGATCAACTATTCTTTAAAATTGACACATTCTTTTCCCTTTTCCCCCTCCCCAGTGGACCTATGGTGAATTCATAGAGCAGCGAATTTTTCCAATGCTAGAGGAGCTGAAGCGGTTGGAACGTGCCGGTGAGGGGCTGAAGAAACGACGCGTCTGGCCACAGCGTCCGCTGCCCTATCTAAAGCCGTTTGAAGTGCTTGGAATCGACGAGAAAACCTAGCTAGCCGAGTATGTTAAAATTTCCCTCCATTGATGATCGAATTAAGGAAAAAGCACAAGATTTTAAACCCAGCACTCTCGGTTCGCAGTTTCGGGCCTGTTTTTGTATACGATTCATCTCTTTCTCCACAAAAGTTGGGTGCTAAAGTCAACCCAACAGATTTGTCACCCAACACGACTGACAGAGAAAGAGTGTATGTGTGTGCGCTAGTTAAGAGATAAGTGATTTAGTTAATAGACATTTTGGGATAGTGTGTAGATGAAAGTGTAGCTTAAAGGAGCTCGAAATAGAAACACGAAACGTATGGCGGTGGCTTTCTTTTCTCAATATTCCGAAATAACCCGCAATAACCACTCACCGTTTACTTTAGATGTGTGTATACTGAACTGATGGCTCCTGCCGACACGTGTTTATTTACCACACCACCGATCACTATCGGGTTTGATCTTGTGCTGCTTCGGTGGCCAACTGTTGTTGTTGTTCCTCGATGGGCAACTGCTTTTTACGATCTGCTGTTTCGTGTAGCTTCCGGTGAACCTGTAACGGTGTTGGCTGGGAAAACGTTTGACCACAGATATCACAGATGTAAGGACGTTCCTTAGTGTGTGACCGGCGATGCCAGTCTAAGGCATTGCGTCGTGCGTAGGCTTTGCCGCAAAACTCGCACGTGTGGGGTTTCTCGCCCGTGTGGCTCAGCATGTGCACGGCGAGATCTTTCCGCGTAATGTGACCCTTATTACAGACCTGTAAATATAATGCGAGTGACGTAGAAGTAGAAGTATGTACGTGCACCATGTGCTTAGGTCGTCAATTTATACTCGACAAACACTTACCTCACAAACGAACGGTCGCTCATTTCGATGTATTCGCATGTGCACGTTGAGATAGCTTTTGGAAGTGAACTGTTTCCCGCACTCCGAACAAGGATAGCGCGTTATCGCTTCATCCCGCTTGCCATGATGTTGCTGAATATGCGACTGCAGCAGCGAGTTCTTCGTGTACTGCTTGTCGCACTGCTCACAAGCGAACGGTTTCACGCCGAGATGTCGATTTTTGTGATCTAGTAGCGCTTGCTTCGCCTTGAACGATTGCCCACACAGTCCACACTGGAAGTTTCGCTCCGTGTTGTGCGCCCGCCGGTGAGCGGAAAGGTAGCTGCGGTGCTGGAAACCTTTCGAGCAGATGTCGCACGTATATTCGAAGCTGTTTGTGTGCCGAGCCACATGCTCATCGAGCCCGATGCGTGATTTGAACGCTTTGGCGCATCCTTCGAACGTACACTTGAACGGTGCCAGCCGCAGGTGCGTATTTCTGTGCACCGTCAGCTTCTGGCGGGTGCGAAACGTCTTAAAGCAAATCTCGCACGTTTTATCGTTTGGCAAATCTTTTGCCTCGTTCACAGTGGTGATGCTGCTGGTGGCAACGCCCGCTGCGTCCGACTCGTCAAAGTCAACCATTGAGAAATAGGAATCGCTAGGTTGAAGGCCCGAAATTTCACTACACTGTACGTCGCCGGAGATTTGTTGCGGAGAGGGAAGTTCTTCAGCTGATTGTAACTGCTTCTCTGCTGTGGCATTATAGACGTCCGCGATTATTTCCTGCACGTGTGCTTCGGACAATGACTGAAAAAGGCATACTGTGGTAAGCAAAAATGATGGCACAAGATGGGTTGCTAAGCGATCTCATTACCATTTCTTGATGATCTTCTAGCGTTGTTGTTGGAATGCCAACAAAATCGTCATAACTTAAGTCATCCTCCTGTTCTACCGGCAGTGTTCTGCCACTATTCATTATATCCTCACCACACGGTACCGCCATTGTAGTGTACGCATTGAAACAGCTTTCATTCGGTTCCGTTGCTTGTGCCACATTCATCGGAACAGCATCGTGAGGTTGCAAATAGTTTGTGCATTCCTGCTGTAGTAAGTCGTTTTTGAGTATTCTTGCTCCATTTGTCGGTATTGAGATTTCTAATTCATGTTTTATCTGAAATTGTGAAAGTAAAAAGGTATCAATGTTTCGTACATGGCGGACATTCATCCCAAAGGGAAGGTTGCAAACTAACCACGAGCTCATCGTCGTTGGTCGTAAAATCGAGGTCATCCTTCTGCAAGCTACGAATGATATCGTCGTAATCCTTGCTGAGCTGATTCTTTTCCGACTCATCCATCATAAACTCATTTGCGGAAAAGTTTATGTCGGCCAGCTCGTTGCTTGAATGGATCGACTGATCCGGTTGAATCTGTTGATGGGTTTCGAATACGCTATCGACGGACTCCGGCATCTGCACTACTACTGCCGTAGCGTCTAACGTAGTTTTACTGGAGCAAGGGATCGACTGCTGATAATATTGCAGCAGTCCTGTAGGCGACCAGAGAAAGGAAAAAGTAAGTAAACGCTATTGCGTAGATAAAACAATCGTTATTTGGTAGCAAAACTACGTTACCATTGTAATACTCCTGACACTTGAGACTCTGCTGCCGAAAGGCGTAAAACTGTTCCAGCTTGTAGACGCACCCGTTGCATATGAATTTGGAGACATAGCTTGGCTCCATCTCGGATACCTCGATGGAGACGCATTCTCGTATGATTTTCGACAGACTGCGCTGCACACCGCTCGGTGAGGTGATGTACATTCCGAACAATTCTTCACACTTCATTAAGCATAATCTGCATAAAACGTTGTTCATTCTCGACGCTCCATACGATTAGCCGGCTCTGGGAACTTGTTTGGCGGCCGACAAGGTAGCGTTTTGCACTTCACTAAACAGCTGTTGGTATTTTTGTGAATTCTAAACTAAATAGCTGCACAACCAGAGCAACGCAGGATCCCATTTGTTTGTTTACATTGTAGGGACGTCAACAGGCGGATGTTGTAACAAATTTTAATGACATGTAGCGAAACTAATTGGCTTTAAATATTTACTAAAACATTTGCATCCGATCCTGCAACCGACAAGCATTAATGGTTTTACTACACTTTAATGTATAAAACAAATAAATACATTTTAAATTGTGCTCTGCATCGACCATTGTGCAGAGGGGCGAAAGGCCAACTGACAGTGTTGCCATCGTGCCACAAGCTAACTACAACCCTGCGTGTTTTTAAATGTACCGTTATTTTTATTCATGATCTCCTTTGGCGGCGCAGACATGCAGCCGTACCGGCAAACTCGTTCGACGAGAAACAATCGTCGCTCATGAGTGGACAGGGTACCACTAGGTTGGCTGGTACAAAATCTATACGGTTTTCTAATTTTTGATCTAGAGGGCTATGAAATGAGTGAAAATGAGCGTCGCGGCGAACGTTCCCAGGAACGAACGAGTTCGCCGGTATGGCTGATGTTTAAAATCATAGCAAATCTCAATTCTTCCTTATTCAATTTTCATGTAAGCTTTGTATTTGAAACTGATTTTTCCTGCCTACCAATGTTGTCCGTTGTGTTGAAGAGCGAGATAAATAGTTCCTTGTTTTTATTATGTGATATTGGCTGGTATTATTGAATCCGTTCGTAGCGGCGGCGTACGTCCCGACACTCATTTTCCTAACGTACTAGATGGTTGCTACAGTTATTCACCGCGGCGTTGTAGGGCCGGGCTGATGAGATGTGTTGCCATCCCTAGAATTTCATGTGAGCGCCGTACGTTCCCGCTACGAACGGATTCAATAATACCAGCCATTAGCTTATAATTAATGAGACCGTATGCTGATGTAGTACACTTTTGTGACATATTTTATTACATATTTATTAGATTCTCAGCGTTTTTATCTAGCTTTCCCGAAACAAAAACACAAGTCAAACACAATCCTTACTGTATGCTATACTAAAACCAGACTAGAAGATATTTACATAACAAAAGAGAATAACAATCACTAATAGAGTTCACATTTCGCTCTCCAGACGGTGAAGGCAATCCCGTGCAACTAAGCCATAGATATGAATCATTTGCTGTACCGTTTATCATTTTGCGTAATTGGTTCGTTTTTCATTGCGCTATTTCAAACTATTGCACGTGTGGTAATTGACCCTGTTTTCCAAACCGCTTCAGTCGTGTTGTCTGAATAATGAAAACAGTATTTAAATACCAACTAAGATCTTATCGCCTAATTTGAGCCTCCCATGCCATGATTGCGCAGATATTTTGAAATTATGCAGGACTTAAGGCATGATTTTTGTATTGTACTATATTCATAGTAAAATAAATGTTAAAGACAGCTTCAATTTTGGAGAATGAAATATTCCACTCTTTCAGAGACAAGTAATTTCTTCGCTTTTGCACACACACCAAGCATCAATCAATAGCTGATACTCTCATATTGCTGCACTACTGCATCCTGCCATGCGACATTCGCCATCGATTCGTATCTACAAAGTTCTTCTGCACACTTCCTTTTGGGAAGGTTTTATCAGAGTGCGCACACAACACACGTGCCGATGGAATTAAATCCCATTTGTCTAATCTCGCTCACTAAACCGTATCACACCACTATCCCCGATATCATAACAAGCTGCGGAACTCGGTCGTCTCAGGGACAAAGATGTTTCGCTGTGAGTGATTTGAGCGCGCCAGCTCCTTGCGGAAATAGTCTATCGTTTTCATGAGTCCTTCTTGTAGCGGTACCTATAAAGGGACAGGAAATAAACCGAGCATGAAAAGTTATCCTTCCCATCCGTATTGGCGCCATTCACTTACCCTTGGCTCCCAGTTGATGTATTTCTTAGCCCTCGAGATGTCCGGTTTCCGGCGCTGCGGATCATCCTCGACGGCAGGCAGCTCGATTATTTTACTCTTGCAGCCTACCAAGTCTCGAATAATTTCGGCAAAGTCCTGTATCGTACGTTCGACTGGGTTGCCCAAGTTCACGGGTTGCGTGTAATTGGATGCCATCAGCGATACCAGACCATCAACCAGATCCGAGACGTACTGGAACGATCGTGTCTGCCGGCCGCTACCGTAGATCTGCAAGTTACGTCAGTTGAATACACAACAGCAACACAAATTAATTTTACCTCGCCGAAACCACCAACTCATCAGATTGGTGGGGCTACCAAGAAACCTACCGTGATGGACTGGTTTTGTAGCGCTTGGATGATAAAATTAGACACGACGCGCCCATCATTCATGTGCATCCGCGGTCCGTAGGTGTTGAAGATTCGCGCCACGCGAACATTCACTTTCTCCTGCTTGGCATAGGCGTAGCTCAGCGTTTCCGACACGCGTTTGCCCTCATCGTAGCAGGCGCGTGGTCCGATCGGATTGACATGACCCCAGTACGTTTCGGGCTGTGGGTGCACATCGGGATCGCCGTACACTTCGGACGTGCTCGCGATCAGTACCTTGGCGCCGACACGCTTCGCCAAACCGAGCACATTGATCGTACCCAGTGTGTTGGTTTTGATCGTCTTGACCGGATTGTACATGTAGTGTGGGGGGCTGGCGGGGCTGGCCAGATGATAGATTTCGTCCACCTCGATGAACAGTGGATTGACGATGTCGTGGTGAATCAGCTCGAAATTTTCATGTCCCAGCCAGTGCTCGACGTTGCGCTTCCGGCCGGTGAAAAAGTTGTCCGCCACGATCACTTCGTGACCTTGCATCATAAGATAATCCACCAGGTGCGATCCAACGAAACCGGCTCCTCCCGTTATCTAAAGAAAGTGAGAGCGATCAAAAGCAGCAATAGGGGAGAGATAGGGAAGGGAAGTGCGTGAGCGTTTGTGCGTGGATCGAATGTACAATAAATTTCTCCTTCATTGCCATACGATACGGTCAACACACGATTGACATTAACCTTGCCAAACATAACTGTACAATGGCTTTGTGACATCATACTAATTTTGATGAGGAGAGGAACGTGGTCCATCATAGTTGCTGTTGAATATGTAAAAGATGTGTTCACTATCAATCGATTCGTCATAAAATATACGAATTTTATTGAAATTATTAAACCACCGTCCAAAACAGCATAATCGGCTGAGCAGAAGATGCCGCAATAGTTTGCAGCATTCGACGAAGAAGGTCGTTTGTTGCAGACATATTAGGTGCTTTATAACATCGTTTCAAGTTTTTTCACGCTATAAATTAGATTTGCATATTACTACATTATCAATGAATTTTCGAGAAATTCTGTCAACTTATGTGACCAATTTCGTAGCAGAATATTTAGAATATAACGCCACAGTGTTGAATTTGTATGGGCACTAGTTTTTTTGTGTTTTGGTGTACGGTTATTTGCATGAAAATGTTGTTTCGCAATAATCCATTTGTAAAGAATTATCCTTCTCCAGAACTGGGCAAAGTTTAACGAATTTCCAGCACAAAACTCGTGTTCAATGACGTTTTTTAAGCAGTACAGGCGGTCCCCGAGATACACGGTACCTCTTATACGCGGATTCGGAGATACGCGGTTTTCTAAATTTGACAATTCTTTTTGCAAATTGTACTGATTTGACACATCAATTGTAAATTGCCAAATAATTTCCGTTTCGATCCAATGTTAAAAACTTTTTAAAAATGTTTAAAACTGTTATATTCAGTCAGGATCATATCAAATAATTCATAAAATGACTAAAACCGCCCCCTACTTGCAAAATACACGAAAATTTGTGATATTTTAGCTGGAAATCACGAGATTCGACTTACGCGGAAATTCGAGATACGCGGTATTTTGCGGCCGTTTTCGGTCCCCATTAACCGTGTATCTCGGGGACCGCCTGTACACATTATGAGATAAAATGGAAATCAAAATAAAGCAAAGCATCGCTCACATCAGTTGTTTGAGCAGCTGTATTTTTACGTTTCATGCAAGGTTTGTCCGTGTATGAATGTGAGCAAGGTCAAGGGCGTTCTGAAAGTACACAGTTGCATCAATATTTTGCTGACTATGACAAAAAAAATGCGTTCCAGATTTACGCTACCAACATACCCAAAGACAGTACCATAGCTTTTAACGGTGTCTTTTTTAATTAAACGTTGCTTTAACTGCTCGTCCAGGTCACCAGCATTGACCAGCAGGTGGGCTCTAGAAGGTACGCGTAACTAAGGCACAACTGGCAACATTCTCGTAAAAGTTAATAATGCTTTCAACCTTGATATATATGAGATCGCTGAACAAAACTGCAAGTCAATGTTTATGTTTGAGACTTGGACAACGACGAAACGTACGTATGTCGGTTGAAACAGACTTTTCGATCAACCCCGATCGATGACGAAAAGACGATAGGAAAGGAACTGTTTAACACGTGTACAGTAAAATAGAGCACTCATGTTACGTGCCAAAAAGATGACTGCGATAAAAACTAGCCCCACAAGCGACACGACAGTTCCGAGAGGAGTTCACCCATGTCTTCGCTCCATCTCAGTCAACACTAAAAGGTGAGCGTGTTGCCATAAGAGCTTATGTGAGCTAATGACAAAGATACGACCGGCGGGTGTGAAACCATCAGTAACATGACGATTGTTTTGTACACACTCACACACAAACACACCGAACGGGAGTTTACTTTGCTTTACATGCCTTGCAGCATGGAAGCACAATTATGCTTAAATGATTACTGGGTATCGTTGCATAATCGGACTGTCCACCCATTTACGGTGGCATCATATGTGGATTTTAGACACTGGTCCATTGAATGTGTCAAAACTTCCTTTACGTGGCACGCACCTCCGCTCCTACTGATCGCTATCCACTTCGTCTAAAGTGGCGCACAAGTTTGCACAGCCTGTCCGTACTCGATCCTTGCCCCGGTTCGGCCCAAGTGTGCTTTAAAGTGTTGGACACCAATCACGTAGACAGTTCCATCACATTTCGGCAAATATTGTCACAAGAGTTAACAGTGCCCAGCCAATGAAAACGCACCATTGGCCAAGCTCTAGGCAATTGTTTGAAAGATTCATTGTTCAGCGTTAAAGCAAAGAAAAGGAAGCCCGTATTGTCACTTAAGACCTCTTGACTTTATCAAGGGTTGTACAGTAAAATGTTAATAGCTTTAGACAATGTCTCTTTGGATATTTAGATCATTAACTCTGTTATTGTGTTAATGTTAATGGAGTATGTTTTACCTGTAACCGTACATGTAAATGTGCTCATGATATGCCCGCTTACACACTTACCAGTATCCGTTTGCGATTTTTGTAGTTTAAAAAGGTTACATCGGGATATTTGCGCGGTATCCGACCCTCCAGCTCCTGTATCTTCCGTTCCAGCTCCAGTATCTGTCGCTTCGCCTCGTGTAGCTCATTCAGCCGAGATTCGCGATCGAGATCATCCGGACCGAGATCGTTGAGCGAAGGTACATGGTGCCGTTTTTGTGCACTGCCTGCCACAAAAGCTCCTTTGCGTAGGGGCGGCCGTTGGGGTTTGCTTTGCGCCAGCACTAGCTCAACATCATCGAGCGGCCCTGGTCGACCGGCAGCAGCATCATCGTTCGGCCCATCGATGCTGTTGTGCTGTTGCTTCTGGCCACTTCGATCGGCCACTGACAACACCAACCGTTCGGGCGATGGACCAGCGCGGCGGTGCTCCTGATCGATAGCTGCGTTATCTTCCCCTCCGATGGCACTACTATCACCGTCATCGTAAGCGTAGTGTGATACCCCGTTTGTTGGGCTGCCCCATGATTTGTACAAACAAATCACTGCACAGGAAACAGTTTTGCGGCGGGAAATAGAACCAGAAGGGAATGGGAAAAGAACCATCATAATGTGTTTAAGGTGAGCGAGGATTTAAAACTAAGTATCCCGCCAAAGAAAAGGCTAATGAGGAGAATTCTTCCAAGCAATATGTACACATATGTTACGCAGTATTGCACAAACAAAATGCACGATACAGCCAGGAATATGTAATATTTGCTGTTGACGAAATGTAAACAATGACCGAAGTGTGGCTGTGTCAGCATACTTGAGCATAGCGTGAACCCTTATCCTAAATAGCACCATGGTAACGGCAACGCAATCGCACACTTTCACTGGAAGTAGATGTTGCAGCAGGCGGAGAACTCGCACACCCACAGAGATTCCATATATCTGGAACCACTGTTGGCCAGAATAGACGATTTCAGTTATTCACAACCGTCACATTACATTAGCTACAGCGCAGTAAATGTTTACAAAAAAGATAATAATCACTGTTCTTGGATAGCAGTTCTGTGCAAGTCCTCTAAAGCCGTGTCTTGCCTCACGCACGGGTTAGCATACACGGGAAACACAAGCTATTGTCACTGCACCGTATTTTCTGGTTTTGATTTGACGAAGGCAACGTTATATGTTGAAAATTGTTGCTTATTTGAACAGTTTGCAACACGAAACGCCTAGTCCTGGGTCTTTATAAAATCAATCAAAGAACAACTCGGGAAAGGCACGCAGATCGAACGCGAATGTACACCGAGCCACCGGAACGGCATACCGTTTCCCTTTACAAAACACCTACCGAGCACGATCGTCACTCCGAACGCTAGGAACTGCTTCATCTTTCTCTTCGAAAACACCATGATCACTCGGTGGTTAAGCGAAAAATTCGTCCAAAAACTCCACCGCCCGCAGCACAGGCAGTCTATCGCTGTTTTGACATGTTTATTTTGTCACTTTCCACCTAGTGTCAGGGGAGGAAAGCTACGCGCCTGTGCGCTGGTAGTGGTGTAGTGGTGCCGTCCGACCGCACACAGCACAAGAGCAACCGCAACGGCGAATGTGTTTTTGTGCCGTTTACGCCAATGTGGCAGAGCGAGATGCAATAACAAACACAGAGATCAGCTGTCATTCGTGCTCAATACGCTAACTCTACTCAAGCGCCATTTACACACGCTAGAAAGCTCACGAAAAAGTTACAAGAAAAGTGGTTGGAGCGGTGTGGGTGGGGTGGGGTGGCAAGTATATTGGATGTAATTTATGCGGTAAAGAAAGTGCATGCTTATTTAAAATGATCCGAGTCATCTTTTTGCTAAAAAAGAATGGTATCCATTCAACCAAGGTCCTTTCAAAAATGCATATTTGCATGTTTCAATCTGTCGGTCACTGAGTCAGCCAACATTGTCCCAGAAAGCAAGCTCATTTCGTAATGATACCGGTTTCGGGATTCAAAGTGGCTCATTTTTTTTGTTTTTGGTTGAGGCGAACCCGCCAAGTTTGCTCACAAAAGCGCCGCCGGTAAAACTAGTTTTTTTTGCAGTTTTACGAAACACTTAGACATGGTGATGGTGGCTTCGAAATGTGATATGAAGCCAGCAAAGTTTTCAATGCAACCAAACATTTGCATACATACTTTTTGAAGGTTAGACACGGGCGGTTCAAACAAGACTGTATCCAATATCATCTCAAAAGGCATTATTCGCGAAAAGGAGATCTATTTTAACACAATTGATACAAATACAGATGAAAAGATGGAACATAAATAAATCATTTTACCTCATATCTTACCTACCTATCTTCTCTTCATACCGTGTTTTGGTAATGTTTTATATAACTGTCTAATACTTTCATGTAATCGTTACCGGTGCGTTAGAGACTATCATAAAAGCAACCGTTCACGTGTGACGTGAACCATTTCACTCAAACATTAATTGAGGGATCACGACCAAATATCTCTCTGTGGATCAGTAAAAATGCAGCAGTAAAAGAGACGTTTTTTTTTTCATTCCGATGAAACGGCCGTTGGGCATATTTTAAGCAAAAACGATGTTTTTAGGAGTGTAAATTTCTCAACGAATGGCCACAAAGAAGTAATACATCTGATGTAAGCTTTCATTCATTGCGCGGTTAGGAATGTTTGGCCATGCAATCCTTGTTACATCAATTTATTTGAAAGTATTGATTCATAATGCTTTTTCACTTTCCTTTCGAACCGCTGGGGGGGGGGGGGGGGGGGAATCTTGCGTTGAATTACATCTACTGCGTGTACAGACTTAGTCAGAGAGTGTCTTCTTGTTACCTGCAGCAAATCGCCACAAAAATAATACCGTTCATTCGTTTTTGATCATGTCGCTTCACACTTCAATTAAAGTGGAATCGCGCTCTACTGTATAGCGTATCAACTTGCCGTATCGCTTTAGCAGCTTCTTCCAGTAACACTCTACATCCGCCATGCGCAGATGGTTCCAAATGTGTTCATATCCTCTCTCGGCAATGGCACGCGCCAACTGATCGTGCTCTTGAAAAAACGTTATCAAAGCTTCCAGCTCCTCCGGGGTGCTGCGAACCGGGACGGGCACGTAGTGTACCCATGGTTTAAGCGAGGAATAGAAAAACTCTTGCCACTCATCGCCCACGTGAAATACGAGCGAACGACACAGGAACAGGTGTTTAAAGCGAAAGCTAGCCGCTACACCGCGAAAGTTGAACAGAAAACGATAGCGGCAGTGCTCCTCCAGCGTCACTTCCCGGGCTGGTTCTGCATTTAGTGTGTCCTGTGGTGATTTCCAGGCCTGATTTTTCGTGTACTGCGCATCGACGAGCGATGGTTGTGCGCGGGAGAGTAGCACCAGCGGGTCACGTTCATCCGATGTGCGCGACCCGCGGAAGAAAGCTTTCGGTTCCTTCGCTTCCCAGTCCGCACTTGCTTTCGTAATGGTTTGCCGATGCAGATCCCATCGTCCGAGACCGGTCGGATAGAGCGCAATAGCGGGGCCACCTTCCCAAAACGCCCAGGCCGGATACATTATGTCGAGGTATTCAGCCGTCTTGCTGAACGAAAGTACGGGGATCTTTTCCTTGCTCCAGTGTCGATGGATCTGGGGCCAGTCGCGGCAGTTCACGATCAAATCCATGTCGGGCAGGAGCGGCAACAGCGGCCTTACAAAGTGCTCCACGCCGGAACATCGGGCCGGAAACATGCATTCCCGTTGCCGGTACAGCTTATGGCCGATCACCTGATAGTGGGTTCCGTACTGTTTGGCTCGATTTATCATTTCCTTTGTGATGCCGTGTGCTATGAACGGTTTCAGGTCCGCCTTCAGCACGTCCGCATGACAGTTGCAATTGGTACTGTTGCAGGCAACGTAACCTGCCAGGGCCGATTCGATTGCGTTGAAATATTTGTTGTAATCTACGGAGAAAAGAACGAAACGAAGGTAGCCACAGAAACAAATGCAAATTGAGCGATAAGCGCCCGCACACTATACCTGCCGAGTAAAGGCTTCGGCCAGTTGTACTTTCTTTCGGATCCGTGCATTGCTCCTTGGCCATACACATTCCTACGTCGGAGGTGTTGCTTTGGACCACGCTGAGACTTAAACATATCACTATGCCTTTAATAAAATGCATGTTTCTATTCGTTGCTGGAACTTAACCTGGCAGTCTTGAGCTATTGCGTGCAGAGAGATACTCGATGCAGATCTTTAAATTAGACTAAAATTGTACTACATGCTGGAAGTGCGTAATCCGAGCGAGATTGTTGATGTTTACGTTCTGACCTTCTGCAACTGTCAGTGAAGCTGTTGACAGCGAGAAGCGGCTTTTTCTTCATTTTTTTTAAACTCCGCTTGCTTATTTATCAGCCGGTTTGTTGTGATCTGGTAATTCTGACGTTTATCGAACACAGGTGCGTGCAGAAGAGTGCAAGTGTGGCATGGACCGAAACGGTGTTAAGCATCCGTGTTAAATTTACATTTTTACTTTACAAACGAGCATTTGTACATGGTTTCGCACTAACGACGGGCAACGGCAGACAGGATGACGATAGCGGAGTATATCGGTGCGCTTTCGGAGAATCCCTATTTCGGGGCCGGCTTCGGTTTGTTCGGGGTCGGTGCCGGAGCAGCAATGTTACGTAAAGGGATGCAGGGAGCAATGATTTTGTTCCGGCGGCACTACATGATTACGCTCGAGGTACCGTGCCGAGACAAATCGTACCAGTGGCTGCTGCAGTGGATCACACAGAAGGGAGCACGACAAACACAGCATCTCAGCGTGGAGACGTCCTTTGAACAGCGCGACACGGGACACATTAAAACGCGGTACGACTTTATACCCTCCGTCGGTACGCACATCATGCGGTACGGCGGCACCTGGATAAAGGTAGACCGTGCCCGGGAACAGCACACGCTCGACCTGCACATGGGCGTGCCCTGGGAAACGGTACAGCTGACCGCATTCGGTAGGGATAAGAATTTGTACTTTAAAATTCTGGAGGAGGCCCGGCAGCTGGCGCTGAAAAACACGGAAGGAAAGACGATCATGTACACGGCGATGGGCTCGGAATGGCGACCCTTCGGACATCCGCGCAAGCGACGTCCCATCGGTTCGGTGGTGCTTGACGAAGGTGTTTCCGAGCGCATATTGCGCGACTGCCGGGAGTTTATCAAAAACCCGCAATGGTACTCGGACCGCGGAATACCTTACCGGCGAGGATATCTGCTGCACGGGCCGCCCGGTTGCGGCAAATCCAGCTTCATCACTGCACTGGCCGGCGAAATCGAGTTCGGCATCTGTCTGCTAAACCTGTCCGAACGTGGCCTGACCGACGATCGATTAAATCACTTGATGAACGTGGCACCCCAGCAGTCGATCATACTGCTTGAGGACATCGATGCGGCGTTCGTATCGCGTCAGGACACGCTGCAGCAGAAGGCCGCCTACGAAGGGCTGAATCGTGTCACCTTTAGCGGGCTGCTAAACTGCCTCGACGGTGTTGCATCCACCGAGGCACGCATCGTCTTCATGACGACAAACTACCTCGAGCGGCTCGATCCAGCACTCATACGGCCCGGCAGAGTCGATGTGAAGGAATACGTGGGTCACTGTTCACGCCACCAGCTTGAGCAAATGTTCCGCCGCTTCTACACCGGCACGGACGCGGAGGCAAATGCTCGCATCTTTGCGGAGCGTGTAGCGGCCGACGGGCGCAACGTAAGCCCGGCACAGGTCCAGGGCTACTTCATGGTGCACAAAATGTCCGATCAGCAAACCGTGCTCGATAATGTGCAGCAAATATGGGACAGCACGTAAGCGGGCGGGGGCTGGGGGTTAAAGAGGTTCTAACTTTACCGTTAATAAAACTGCAATTGCACATCTTTGCCAACGGTCATGCGTTTGCGTCAAGCATATTTCTTTCCGCGAGAAGTGATTCGGCTGCGTAGTCATTAGAATTGGATACAAACTGGCAACATTTTGATAATTTCATTGAGATTTAATTATTATTCTTTGAACATGCTGCTACTTCTAGTAATCGTTTGCTTGCCGGGCCATAGTTTCGCACGTGAAAGGATGTACTCTGATAGACAAAAGAAGGTTCAAGTAGTCCAAATTGTGCTCTTGAAATGTTCTTTTTCCTTCGATCATCTTCTCTAACGTTACTTCATCGCATGACGTACATAATCTATCTAAGAATCATTTGATTGATATTAGTTGACAAAAATCAATCCATTTAATGGTTATTTAAATGATCCCACCTGGTTCGAAAAGATGCATGAGAACATATTTGAATTTTCTATTTAAATAATTGTACCAACAAAATTAAGGGCTTGCAAAATGAAGCATATTACTGTGCCACTAAGGTTTGAAGTTAGCTTTTTCACTACTAAAACAATAAATATTCAAATATTTTCCATTTTAAATAGCTAGCAGGTAATTAGCTAACGTGATTTATAAAATAAACTGTGCAACGTGCGCGCTTATAATCTTCCACTGCACTCTGCTGTGTGCATCCAATCTGGAAGGTGGAAGATAGATAAAACCAGAACAATCATACGGGATTATAAACCTCGCGCATAAGTCCGTGACCATCGTAATGAGCCGCACCAAAAGCGTAGTTTAGCGTCGGCAATGCTCAAGCAGAGAACGGAGAGATCCATCTAAATTTGTCCTTCGATGATGCATCGTGCAAATCTTTCGACGCGATATCAAAATGGTAAAAGTTACATTCGATCTTGTTAGCGCAATGATTACCAAAGTGACATATTTTCGGATGAAGGAACTGACACTGAGTATTGACGCAGTTAGGGTAGAACTTGCAGACGGGCGGCAGCGGTTTTGCGCTGATCGTTTTGTAGTTTTGCACCGGCACGACGGATGATGCTGCAAGGTACGGGAGGGAAAAGGAACATATTAGAATGTGGGTAACGTTAAGACGCTGAGAGAAGCGACCCACAGCCGCAGTCTAAACGCTTACCTATCGGTGGTGCCGACCGACCGCCCGATGTGCCCGAGGATGCGCTTTTCGAGTGCATAAAATTGCAGTCCAACCGGTGGCAGGTTTGATCGTATTTGCACATTGGATGGAGATACAGGCACTTGTCGCCAAACTTGCAGCTTGGAAATGCTTTGCAAGGAGTGTTGGGATGAAGAAACTCGCAGGCATCGCCCTGGCGACAGTTGGGGAAATATTTGCAGCGCTCTTTCATTGTGCCCCCTCCGGCCAATTTGCTACTCTTCCCATCCACAACGGGCAATGAAACGGCACTAAGCACTGCAATGGATAAAACGTTGTGGTGAAAATTAACAAAAAAAAACATCGCTATAATACAGTACACGAGCCAGTTACTTACATGGGGGAATATCGTCGAATTTACGACTAGATTCTAGCTTCTTAATTTTTCTTCCGGGTGACTTTGGTCTACCCTCGCGACTGTCTCGCCGTTCTCCTTCGCGTTCCCATTCGCGTCGCGGCTCTTTTCGCTGTTCGTCACTGTCCCGCGAAGGGCTACGTTGCGCGCGATGTTCCTCCCTGCTGCGAGCTCTTCTGTCACGATGGTGATGATGGTGATAATCGTCGTCGCTGTCATGTCGCTCGTCCTCGTCGGTAAGATCGAACTGAATGGGAGAAACTCGCTTTCGCTTGCGGGACGACGGTTCCATTTTGTCGTAATCCGACTTCGACATGTAGATCGGCGACGAGGACACACTGTCGTCCATGAGCTCTTTCGTGCGTTGCAGCAGAAGCTCGTTCAGCTGATTCGGTGAGCTGGAGACATTGCGGGAAGCGTCGACTCGTTTGGACCGGGAGTGGACAGGGGAGGTACGAGTTTCTTTTGGCGTCCGTGGACGCTCCGGGCTGAGCGATGGTGTCCGATCACGCGACACCTCTGGCTGGTTACTGCGCGAGGATCGAGTATTGGTTTTGGGTGATTTCTGAGATTTTGACACGAAAGCGCCATTGCCGTGAGAAGAACCACGTGGAGCAGCATTAGAGGGTGGAATCGGCGAGGAAGGTTTCTTACTAACCGGTTTTGATGCCGCTGCAGCTACAACAAGCTTTTCACTGAATCGTTCTTTGCGTTTCTTGAGCGTCTCTTCCATCTCTTTGGAATCTCTTGGATTGGGCGACTTTCTGGGCGGCTCGCGTGTTCCAGCTTTGAATCCAATCCGATCTTTCACCGACATTCTTCCCTTCGTGTGTAGTCCTTCGGCCGATGCTGGTGGCGGCGGTGGCGTATGGCTTGGCGATACTTCTCTATCATCGGACGACTTGAAGGCTCCATCCAAGGTAACTACGAACTTTGTATCCTTGGTCGCGACTGCAGCCAGCTCTTGCTCCGCAATTGCTGCATCTTCTTCCGAAACGGCCATTTCCATTGGATAGTCATGCGAAACGGATGGTTTCGGAGCGCTGTATTCGTTCTGAAGAATTTCCTTAAATTCTTCGTCCACATCGCAATCCTCCATTAACACCTGGTTTGTTATGTCCACCTCATGCACCTCCTCCTCCTCATCCAGCTCCTCCTCTTCCGCTCTTCCTCGATCGCGCAGTGCTGCGCTGTGCGTGTCTGTAATGCGTTCATACTGAACGTCCTTCACCGCAGGATGACCGATCGCAATGCCAGGAATTTCGATCACAAGCTTGCGCTTCATATCCGTTCGATGGATGCTGTTCTCGATGGCAGTGTTGTCAATAGTTTTCTTTAGATTTGCTACCGTCGATCGCTGCGCTTCGGCCATCGCTTTGAGCAGTAGATTCTTGCTTGGCTGGGTCGCCTTCGGTACCACGGGACGCGGCTGCACTTTTATAACGCTCGCCACTGGCACCTCAATAATGTCCTCGTTGTATTCCGGTTTCGGTGGCAGCACAATTACCCGTGAACCGACACGACCACGCACAGTATCGGTGCCATTCTTAATGCGACCCCCAGAACCGGAACGATCCCGGTTGCTGTTGTCGCGAATCCATTCGCGACTGCGCGATCGCTCCCGAGGACGTGATTTGCGTCCGATCGACTGATCATCTATACGTTCGCGATCGCGATCCCGATCGCGGTCGACACGCCGAAAATTTGTCTCCCGTGATCTGGCTCGGGTGGCGTCCGTGCGTGAGATGGGTGGTAAGCGTGGCGGAGGAGACCTGGTGTCGCGGTGATTCGCTTCACGGTCGCTTTCCCTTTGACGATAATGGGGATCTCCCCTTGTGGTGGGAGGCGGGCGCACCCTGTTTTTTGATGCCGACTGCTCTTCCGCCGCCTCCTTGCGCCGGAATAAAGGGACGTAGATTTCTCTCTCCTCGCGCCTATGTGCGGATAGGCTTATGATCGTACTTTTCGTACCTGAGGTACCAGCACCGGATGAGCTTCCCGCTTTGTTAGCCTCTTTTGAGGATGATTCCCGTGCATCTTTCGTTTCATAGCTCGCACCTTTCTCGCGCTCAGACGTCGCGGTGGAGTTTTTTGTTCCCAGCCGATCTAAAACGGATCGTTTTTTGGCGCCTGCTTGTTGAGCATCCGTTGACCGTGAAGAGGCTGGTGGCGTGGTGCTTCGTGTTGGCGGCGTTTGTTTTATGACGGGCTCCTCGGGACCCATCGTTATTCGTTGCCTGGGTTTGGTCGCAGTACTTTCTGCTGATTTGTTAGGTCGCGTTGACGCTGGTTGAATGGATCGAGCTCGCGGTGGGAGCAGATCGTCCTCGCTTGCCTTCAGAAGCAGCAAATCCTCATTATCGTCATCCGAGATGTCGGTGCCGAGCGATTTCAGGTGGCGCTTGGCCGCACTGATTCTTTCCTCTATTTCCTTCAATTCGCACAGCTCTTTGTGATGCTTCTGGACAACGCTGGCACTAGCCAGCTCGGCAATCGACGGTGGGAGATCCGTAATTTTTGGCGGAGTTTTGCTTTTCGTTCGGTCTTCCGACTCGGATCGCTCGGGCGGCTGTTTCTTCGCGACCGGTGCACTGTCCGACTCGAGCGACTTTTTTGCCTTTTCTATGTACTGGTGTGCGAATACTTCTGTAATGGAGCTTGCCGGCAGTGCCACTGCCGGTCTTGGAGGCGTATTGTCCTCTGTTTCACTCCTGCGGCTGGAGGCATCGGCCGCATCCTCCCCGTCGGTGCTACGATCCCGCCGCTTCAATTTCTTATCTTTCCGCTTCTTGTCCTTCTTTTTGTCGTCCACCTCGGAGGATTTCCTTTTGACGACTTCCTTTGACTTTGCCGCAACGGTGGCCGGTAGTGTCACTTCCTGCAACTTCTGCAGCACCTGATGCAGCCAATTCACAAATATCTCCGTCTGAGCACCAAGAAACAGTGACAGATCATCGACCATCTGCTGCCGGGAGCGCTTGTTTGCCACCATGATCATCACGTAATCCGGCAGCTCGTCATCGATGTATCCGCTCGCCGATCCGGTGCCAAGCTCGATCAGCTTTGCCTTCACGGCACTCTGCAAAACAACGTGCAAAGAAATTTGTGTAAATATCTTACGCTGATCCAAGCAGAGCGTATGTCAACCCAATTTGCCCACACTTACCCTCATTTTCTGACCAATTTCTGTGCCTAAGTTATCCATGATGCTGCGATAGTAATTAACCAAACCAACAGTTGTGTAATATGCCTGCTGAAAGGGGAATATTCAGAACTTCCTGGTTTGGAATTTAATAAGTGCTATTAAAGATAGCCAAAAGCGCAAGTAAACAGACGAGGCTGATAAATCGACATGGAAATTTTCGCTAGTGATGGGCCGATTGATTTTGCACCGCGATTTGACATCGGAATGATTCCGATCCGATCCGCCAGCAAATGGAACAGGAACTATCCATGCATCGTTTTTTTTGGTATTTTTTTTAAATGAGCCGTTACTATTGCGCAAATTACAAACTCGAGCACAAAAAATGTTTTTGCAGACGTAGACATGTGAGATAAAATAGAACCATGCTAAAGAATATAAGTTAAGTACAGTAGAGCGCCGTTTATCTCGGTTCATCGGAACACGACCTCACCCGGACATGTGAATAACACGAATATAGTCAAAGGATATATTTTATCACAAATTATTTTTTTAATCAGCTAATGTTTTGAAAAAAAATACCCAGATTTTATTAACTTCATGCCTTCCAAAAGAGAATATTTGAAATTTGCCATGAATTGTAGTGTTTTTCGGTGTGACAATATGCTCTGATAACCTTTTTTTCAAATATCCTCCTTAGGCGGCCCTCTGGCACCAATCGAACACGACATCCGACTCGAACAAGGTGTTATAAATGACAAGGTGAAGTTGTTCAGAGCAAAATGACATTTCTCGACTTGACATTTCTCTTCCGGGGGCTCCGGTATAAAAATCGGGGAGGACTGGTGCGGGGTAATGAAATTTGTATGCAGAGAGTGACAGATGTCCCCCACAATGTCGCCCAGCAAAAGCGATAAAAATCAACCTTCTAAATACATTATCCTTGGACTCGAACAAACCCATATAATCATATGGTGGTGCACTATCAGACACAAACAAACAAACAAGGCAAACATGTCAAATCCCATACATTTTTCTTGTTCGATGTCGTGTTCGTTTGGTGCTAGAGCGCCGGGTTAGAACGCCATGTCACCTTTGTATTGAACTGACATTTCTCAACAGCACGGATAAACGGACAGCCGGATAAAAGGTACCCGTAAAAACGGCGCTCCCTTGTACATCTTAACCTTTAAGTTGGCAACCGGATACCCGGGTATTTTTTTAACTTTAAACTTAAATCACTTTTGATTCATTGTTTTTATTGACCTGATATTTTCCGTTGTCTCCCAACTTTTAATTTCTGATTTTTTGGTGCATAAATTGTAATTTTAAACAGCCTGTAAGTATTTTATTTTGATTTATTTTAAACTTTATCACGTAAGTTGGCAACCAGCATACCCGGGTATTCCATACATTTTGTATGGAGAATGACGTTTCTCTTCTTCCTCTTTTCGTATTGTGCTTATTTTCGAGTCAAATTCAAGCGATTCCAAATTTCAATTTGACCGTTAAATTTATCATAAAATGAAAAAACTTCATGGATAAATGAAATAGAAGAAAATATGTATTCGAGATTACTTGCTTACAGCATTAAAATATAGAAAACATTGTTTACCTCTGAAAACCGTTAATTTTTTGCGTCAAAACGTGTGGGATGGGGTCAAAACGGGTATGTCGGTTGGCAACTTAGGCACTGGTCTAATCTTGTTGCGCGCAACATTGTTGCTGGCAAAATGTATGGATTTTGACAGCTAGCGCAACTTTGTTGCCGGCCAAAATCAAACCAGTTTGATTTTTGTCTGGCAACATTTTCTATTTACCTTGGCCATGGTAATCGGGTGCAAGGTGGATTAAAAATATCAGGTGGTGGATTAGCGCCTTTGGGGGGTCGCCATAGTTGAGGGACTTTACGTCATTTTAGAACCGTTAACCATTGGTTTCCGCACACAAAGCTTAGCAAATAGAACAGATTTCTTTGTTATTATGTGCATTTTTGTGTGTCTATTGGTTTTATCGAAAAAATGAGATATATCAACAAAAGGTTTGATGATTTGTTCATGCACGAAATTTAAAATCATGTGAGTATGAGTTCTAATCTCACGTAAATTGTCCATGCGGCTCGTAGATAATAAGGAATCAATGTGAAAATTGAAAAAATAATGGTTTTATTAATTTTTATCTCCAAAAATGTCGAAAACACAATGAATTATAGAATAAATTCACGGAATAAAACAAAATAACACACTTTAATCCATGTTTTAATGTTTAATAAGAACTCGTAAAGTCCAAAATATATTTTTAAAGAATATTTAATCGAAAAAATGGGGTAGATAAATTATATGAACAAATTTAATAAATGTAAACAAAGTTTGAATCCTGGGGACCTTACGTCAAGTGACGAATTGTCAAAATGCACTAGAGTCCACCACCTGATATTTTTTAATTCACCTTGATCGGGTGTATGAAATGACACAGCAGCAGTGTGCGTTTTGTTGACATCCGCTAAATTTGGATTTTAAGCATTTATAATACATTTTTTGGTGTATATTTTGTTTTTTCAACACTTCATTCAATAAGTGAATGATAAAAAATAAACTCTGAGCTGTTAATTGGCAATTTTTTTACGCTAAACAATGTCAAAGCGAAATGTTGCCAGCAACATTCATAGACCACCTCAGCGATATGTTGCCGAGCAACAATGTTGCGCGCAACAAGATTAGACCGCTGCCTTACGTGTGTTAATCTGGTTGCCAACTCTACGGTTAATACTTTTGCAGCACACATTGTTCGGCATTGTAAAGGCTGTAAAGAAAACTTTTTAATGCGGTAGTTTTTTTAATTGTAAACAAAAAAGCACGTTTCTGTATATTTATTAATTTACTTAAGATATCGTTGTATTAAGCAAACGTTACAATAGTTCATAAATCAAAGTAAGAAAGAAAATTCAATTCATGGATGAAAACTTTGGCTTCCGTTACGCTTCCCGCTAGTTGGAGACACATCTTCTGATAGTCGAACAATTTCATTTTGGTATACGCAATGTGTACGGTATTTGTTCCAGCTAGTAGTAGTTAACCACACAAACCAAGAAACGGCACCATCGAACAATAACTGGTACATTAACTCAAATAAATAGATAGAAATTAGTGTAACTTATATAGCCACTAGTGGTTCCCTCTGGCGATAGACCACTGTGAGATGGATGGGATCGTTTTCTAAACGACTCATAGATCTCCTCGAATTCAGTTTGGTATGATAGCTATGTACGTTAAACAATAGGTTTTTAATGATTTGTTTCTTCTGCATTATGCTTAAAAACTTTCAGTCAAGTTAAGTTTCGCCCATCCGTTTCCTTGCACTGCATCCCAGAGCGAACTGGTGGTTCAAGTAGGATAGTAAGTGCATTACAGTTTACCTTTTGTATGAACTCCATTATCACACCGCTTTGGCACTTTTTGCTAGGGTAATTGTCGATGCAGATCAAAATCTCGGTGTAAACAGTTATAAATATTGATCCTTAACATTAAGCATCTGTTCATTTCCGCTGCTCATTCGTTAGCTCACTCCCTGTCGACTAGAGTCTTTAACCGAAACGAAGGATTATTGAATAACGTGTTGGAACAGAGGACAAAAATTAGCTATCAAAAAATCACACACGCACACACGCAGGGTTTTAGTTTGCCTCCAGCAACGTGGATTTGCAAATTCTACTTCTTAAAGTTATTTTAGCGTTCAAATAACGTGTCAATTATTATTTAATCGAATCCTTTTTTTGTGTTTGTTTTATACTGTACAAAAACAAATGAAAATGGCAAGAAAATTAAAGCATACATTTCATTGAGAGAGAGAGAGAAACACAATTCTTAAAAATACATTAAATTATAGTGACGGTTAATAAATAGCTGGGTATTATGAATTAATTCAAAATTTAAAACAAAAAGTTCCTGTACGTCTCGCTGTTGGATTTGTTGATGGTACGTAAGAAATTCGTAATAAACAAGGAACCACTTAATGCAAAACAACTTTGATTATGAACAAAATGAATAAATATTTCAAATAAATAAGCAACTTGTCAAAGATGATGCGTTATAACCGTTGCCTGCTACAAAACTATGTATGAAATTATATAAAACTTTTACAACTCGCGTACTGAATATAGCAAAATTCGATGGAAATTCAAATCAACCAATTCATTTAGAGTCAGGCCGACTACCACCAATAGAGCGAACTAACTTAGTAACACAACGAAACCTCTCCCCTTCGATGCAGCCCGTGTGGTCTCTCTGCAGCACTTGGTTAAGTTGTGTGATAAGCAACACTTTTAGTCAGAGGTGTCATTCGAATAGCCTTTTGGAGAAGCTATATCAGCATTATGTTACCTTCCCCGGTCAGCAGCTTGTCTCCGATATCGTTTGATGAATCATTTGTCATGATATTGTTTTGCCACTTGATCTGCTCCTCACCGAACGGTAGCTCGGCGTCAAGTTTTTCCTGGATCTGGTCGAACGATGTTTTAAACTTTTCCTCAATTAAACTAAACGACTGAATGGTGGCGTTATCATCGAACTCATAGTTGTCGATCGATATGTTCCCGAACAGGCTGTCCAAATTGAGCTGTCCGCTTCCGTCCAGTGCAGTAGCGACACTACTATTGCTCTGGTGCGCATAGCTTTGGTGCGGTCCAGCTGGGCCTTCCGGATGATTACTGCCGTTGCTGTGTGCCGCCGCGTGCTGCTGGGACGATGAAGCGCTCGGTGCGACCAAATCAATTACGGTGCTCGACGTCGCCGCCGTAGGTGAATGAGAGGCTAATTGATTTTTGCGTAAATATCGAAGCGCATTGCCGGTGCCATTGAGCGATGAAGCTGCAACTGCCGACACGCTGGTGCTATTGTTGTGGCCGCTCTCCTGCAGCGAATTATTGCCATAGGCTTCGTCAGTAGTACAGCTGCTGCTAGTGATTGTTCTGTTGAATCCACTTGTACGAGCACCAGCTCCACCACTAGTGCCAGCGGAAGAGCTACCGGTCTTCATACGCTTACCGTCCACGGGACTGTGCATACCACCACCGCCGGTCGTTCGATGAGCTTGCATTTGATGCTGTAGCCGCTGCAGTTCTCGACCGTCCACCACACAAGCTTTCCGTTTCTTATCCTCATGGCTCCGCACATGGTTGGTTGTAAGATCGTTGGCAAGGTTACTGCTACTGCATGTGCTGCTTTGATCGCAGTGTTCCAGCACGATATGATCCATCTGATCGATGGAGGACTCACCGATGCTACCGCCGCCATCCTCGGCCGGGAAGATGGTTTTGAATGTAAGCATATCTTCAACCTGATCGCTCAAAACTGATTCTGATAACTCGTTTTCATACAGAATGATACCACCACCACCATCTTCTGTTGGAATGGGCCCAGGTGACGAGCATGCAAAATTGTCGCTTGGTGATGAGATGTCTACTGTGGTCGTACTTTGTAAGTGTTGTTGTTGTTGCTGATGCTGCTGATGCTGCTGTTGTTGCTGTTGTTGTTGCTGCACCTGCTGCTCTTGTTGCTGTTGTTGGTGAATTAGTTTGGCCTGCATTTTGGCACTCTTGTTGCGAATTTTGCGCTCATTCTTCATTGCGAGCTCGCGAAGTACCTTTTCATCCGTTACGACGAGGGTGGTGATGAATTTGTTTATTTGCTCCTTCGGGGGCGCCCGATCGGCATGTGCATTGTACAGATGCTTGCGAAGAGAGGCCTTAGCTTTCAGCGGACCGCGATCACAGTATGGGCAGGTGTAGTACACACTGTCATGTATTTCCATGTGTCGCTTTAGCTGGTAATTCTGCGATGGATGAAAATTACGAATTAGTACGCTTGAGGGCCACCGTGTAAGAGCGGATCATGTGGCGTTGAAACAGATGTTAAACACACACACCTGAATGATGATGATCAAATTAAATACAAATTTTACTGGTAGCAATGATGCAAAAAGCAACGAGATGAAAATAAGGATCGAAAACAGCTTGAAATTTTTGCATTACCTTACAAAATACACGATCACATTCGTCGCAGGGAAACGTTTGCGCTGTTTGCATATTGCAAGCCTCATCGGGTGTCAGTGTGCATTCGCGATCGTCCTATGCAACGCGAAGCGCAGAGTATTTGCAGTTGGTGAAGCATACAGAAGCCATTTACACATAAAGCCACGTTTGCGATGGTTGCGGATCGAGAAAGGTAATAGAATAATATTTGTTAGTAAAGCTGTTGGCTTCGACACACTAACAGGGGTTTAGTTGAGTACACACACACACACAAAGACATACAAAATTGTTACTTTTTAATCGCTGTAAAAGCTTTCTCGATCGCTGTCACTGCCAAAGGAAGCAGGTTTGCACTTACCGACAAGTCGTCCTGATGTGAACCGGTATTACTTTTACCGGACAGTCGCTGCTTATCAGCCGTGTTGACATCCTCCGCAACACCACCGATGTTTGCCGAACCGTTCGTTTCGCCCACCGAAACAGTGGAGAGTGTGAGCATTGCCGAGTTTTGTCCAATTAAAGAAGTGGAGGAGCCCGTTGTCGCGAGTATACTTCCGTTCAGAAAGTGTTGCCCATCAGACAGACTGCCATCGTCGGTAGCTATGCTCACTGATGGTGCAGCAATAACGTTTTCGTGTTTAATGTTGTCTGCCGTCATAGTCGAGGGAACCATAATGGTCGCACCGGAAAGTTGCAATGTTGCCGTACCACCTAATGCAGCCCCAACAATCTGATTCTGCTGCTGGTGCTGCTGCTGCTGATGATGATGGAACAGCTGACCATGCTGATGATGATGATGGTGGTGATGATGGCTGGAAATAGGCACCAGCTTCGGTAGTTTGTCTGTAGAGCTTAATACTTTCAGGTCGATTTTGTTTCCCAATGCGTTGATGCCATTGCTGCTGCCAGTTCCGGTGCCGTGAGATGCGCTTTGGTTAAGAAACAGTTGACTAGTATCGATCAGATTGTTTTTGGTAAGTTCCACATTCGATATGATGATGATACTGTGCGATTTGCCCGCAGTGGAGGACGATGGTGGTGCCGCCGTCTGAGCAGCAGCTCCGTTGACTATCGATCCAGTTACATCGTGTGGTCCTCCCGCTGTGCCGCCGCCTTCCCCCGTACCGACCGGTAACAGTGGATCGGTTATCCTCACACTAGTGATTGTGCTGTTGATACCCACAATCTGAGCTCCGGAAATTGGCACAGCGTTACTGTTGCAGCTGTACACACCGTCAAGAGTCGTTCTTCTTCCACCATCGCTAATACTTCCCGCCGGATGTTTCTTTTTGCTGTACGCCCGCGGCTGCTGCCCACCATGTTCTGTGGACAGTGCTGCGGGCGATTGTACTGCCAGTGTACCGTGATGCGTTTGCTTCAAACTTCCATCGGACGATAGTGGTGGTTCAAGCGAACAGGATGATGTAGCAGCTGCGGCGGCGGCTGCGGCGGCGGCAGCGGCTGCAGCGGCCGCAGCCATTTCTTCCTGCTTTTTGCTTTTTTGTGACAGTTTCGTGGCTAGTGCCTTGGCAATAGCCGGTTTTATCGGTGACGTCTTCTTCTGGTTCAACTGGCTCAGTACCTTCTTCTCCGATTTGTGATCATTAGACACGGTATAAACGGTGTGCACTTTGCGGAGATGTTTTTCGAGTGCGTTAGGATTTTTGAACAGCTTGGAGCAGACAATGCACTTGTACAGTTGCTTTCCGTTTGCTGCCTGCACGTTCGTAATCATATCCTGGCTCGAGCTCATGTTGGTGATTGGGATAATGCTGGGCGTGATACTCGGCACGCTTGGTACGGTGGTAAGGGGTGAGGCGGGAGTCGACCCGCCGCCATTTCCCGAACACTGCGGCTCTTTTTTTATTTCCGCTTCCGTTAGCAATGGAGGATGGCCTTGCTGCGTAGACACTGCCGCATCGTGGGCATCATTTTTCTCATCGCCTTGCGTTGCTGCCAGCGTAGCTTCTAGTGTTTCCATGCACGGTTTTAAATCATCCAGCGGTGCAGGATTGGACAAATCTTCGAATGAAGTTGACGACAGCTTTGAACCGGTCGTTCCATCGCTGGTCAACTTTTCCAACTGCTCAACGGCCGCCACCATGGCTGACTCATCCTGCGCGAGATCTTTGTGTATTTTCATATGCCTTTGCAATGACCACGAGTTGGACAGCACCTTCAGACACTTTGGACAGTGCAGGTAAGCGGTTTTGGATTTGCGCTCGCTGCATTCGTGGTCCTTCAGTTCCTCCGCCTGCTGGAAGAGCTTCATGCAGAATACGCACAGGTAGAGGTTGTGTTTGCGCACGTGCTTGTCGAGGTTCGATTTGGTCATGTACTTGCGCAGACAAACTTCGCAGACATACTTTTTGTCCGTCTCCATCTCCATTGCGGTGGCCTGGCCTGCAATGTCCGCCGCAGGTGGTGTCGGTATTGCGATGGCTCCCCCGTGGACCGAATCGTTTAGTGTGATTAGCGAATCGGAGGACGATGAAAACCGGCTATGAAGCTTATCCGAATGGGCGTCATGTTCGTGCACAGAATGGGCTGAGCCCAATAGATCGAAATCGGTACCATCGCCGAATGCACCACCATCTGCTACATCGGTTCCCCTATCGTAGTTTAACAGATGATGGGTGCCGTCGGTAATTCCTGCATCTGCAAAGTCCGTTTCGAACGCTATGTTGATGTCACTGGCACCGAGAGAAATGTTGATCAGATCCGCCGGACTAAGTGTATCGTTCGGTAGGCACTGGAACTCGGTCTCTGGAGCTGCTATCTGTCCCATCAGGTGTGGCTGCTGCTGCTGCTGCTGCTGTGGATGGTGCAGCTGTTGATGCTGATGGCTATGGGTTTGTACTGGCGACATTTGTTCCGTTGAGTAAACGTGCCTCTGCAGCGGCCGTTGTTCATTGGTTGCTTCCAGGTGCAACGAAGAGATCATTCCTCCGGCATGTTGCTGTAGCTGCTGCTGCTGCTGCTGTTGATGTTGCTGGTCCTGCAGCATATGATGCGGATGAGGTTGAATATCGTGAAAATCGAGAAAATGATCATGGTGATGATGATGATGATGATGATGGTGTGGCTCATTATGACTAGAATGCATAAGCGAGGAAGTGTTGAAATAATCATCCACCAGATCGGGCATGTTCGCCAATACTCCTGAATCCAGCAAATCCATGTCGAAGATGTGCTGCTGCGATGCGGAGGTTGAGTATTTTGGCGATGTCGTTTTCATCAAACTGTCGATCGGTGGCAGCGAAACAGTGTCGTACGTCATCGTGGTCGATGTAGGAGAGCCCACGCCGCCCTTCCCGATCGCACCATTGTCGGTGTCCATGCAGAAGCTGTTGCTGTTGTTATTACTGTCGATGTCGATCGAATCTGCTCCCACGATGCTGCTGCTGCTTCCACCACCAAAGCCGTGCAGTAATGTTTGCTCATCGAAGGCAGCAGATGAAAGCATCAGCGTTGACGTACCGGAGGAAGCTCCATTTGTGGTGTACGTGTTTGTACTGCCATATCCGCCGCTTCCGATATTGCTGTGTGTTGCCGTGCTACGCCCAGAACTGCCACCGTGCCCAACCGTTACGGACGGACGACTGTATACATCGTCGAGCAGGACGCTGCTGTTGTGGCTGTTCTTCTCCAAATCGAAACCGTAATCCATGCTGACAGAACGGAGTATGTTTGTACAGATGTCGTACGGGCTAGGTTCCAGCATTGAGGCACCGATCTTGGCCGCGTAGTTACGCGAGTACCACACCCGTAGTATATCTCCCAGCTCGATATCCTTCACAGCGGTGTAGTAGATTTCATCGTTTTCCTAAAATGAGACAACATTCAATACATTGTAACACATTATTACGAAGGCGTGCGAAGTGTTCAATTTGTCAGTATGGGGAACAGCCGAACATTCTTCAGCCGTAGCTAATCCGATTTAAACGACTATTTGAAGATAAGCCAACAACACATTAATTACAATTGTTTGGAGCATTCCCTTCATACTACATTCCCCGATCGCGTACTAATGATAAGCAATCGGAGGCATGGGGAAAATATACAAACGCCCTACACCTCCTCTCCTCACCAGCACGCACGGCTGTGCAATCGGTGTTACAAATTTTGTGATAACGCTTCTACCAGTTCCCCCTCGGAGTTGGTGATGGTTGCCCTCGCTCTTGAGTTCACGCTAGGACATACGGGAGCGTATGTGTGTGTATTTTGTCTTACCTGATAACAAATAAGATTCTGCTCGTTGGAAAACCGTGCCAGATTAACGTGGATCATCCAGTTGCACTTGGACTCGTTGCGTGTGTCCAGGTAGATGTTGCGGCTGCTGCTGAACAGGGCCTGCAGATCGCTGCTGTACTCGTCCTGCTGCGGCTGCTGCTGGAGGTACGGTCCGGCAAACAGTACGAGCGGGAATGGAATATTCTTGATCGGAACGTAGGACTTCTGGGCAAGCAGCGGCCCGAACCGGGTTCCCTTGGCAAACTTTTGCGACGTCACGACACAGCTGCCCGTCTGCGTTTCCATTATCAGCAGGCCGTTCGGAACCGACGACCTTGAAAGGTTAAGCGCGGGCTTATCCTTAACCTGGAAGGCGTTCGAAAGCGAAACCGAGAATATGATAAGTTTAAATAGTAATAACCAAAACATAGATTATTTTTGCACTGCCATTGTTTAACTGATCTATTCTGGCGCAAGAGAGAAAGAGAGAGCGCGAGAGACAGAGGCATCGAAACTGCAGTGTGAATGTTTTTGGAGCATGATGTGTGCTGGAAAATTCCTGCCATGCTGTCGTATCGCAACAAAATATACAGCTGCACTATTTTGCTGATCATGCGTGTCTGCGTGTATGTGTGTGTGTATGTGTGGTTTCCCCTACAACCCTACGACTGACACCAATTCATTAAATGAAAAATGTAGGAAAATCCCTGCCACGCAATCGACAAATGATGATGGGAGGTCCGTCCATTGACAAATAGAGGGTGGGGTAAAGAGTGGTGTAGGATAGCAGCAGAGGCCAGTAGTGTGTAATATGATGTTGCACACCAAAACATACAATGCTGCTGCCCTTTACCACCCCCCGCCCTCCGGGTTGCGATCCGATCAGACCATTTGCAAAGTGGTCGCAGTTGTCGTCCACCAGACGTCTCTTACCGTCTTCAATCTCAGCCAAAATACAATGTGTTTTCCATACAGTTGTTCCTCTCTGGCATTCTCCTGTTTTCTCTTAGTTTTTCCTGCTCATGATCCTCACTGTGTGACTCTCTCCCTATCTCTCTCTCTCCCTTGCTACCACGAGCACTTGCTCAATCTTACATGACGGATCCGACGTTTTCCACCAATACTTGCACATGATTTTCCCGTGCCTACACATGTACACGCACAGTTTTCCGTGCCTCTCTTCTAACTGTAGTTGTACTCGCACAGCATACGCGCGCGTGTGTGTGTGTGTACTGTTGAGGATAAAAATATTGACTTTTTTTCTCCACCCTCAGCACCCACCCACCTCCATCAACCCCCTGCCAACCATACCTGTGGGAGGAGGTTCTCTGTACCGTGGGCCGTATGTTCCTGACCATTCTTTTAAACCAGTGGTCTGTGTGTCGTCTTTCGGCCCTTCTCTACTCTCTTTATCCGTCAGCAATCATCATCATCATCATCAACATCATCATCATCCATCCAACAGGAGGTTCGAACCCTATCCGCTAGCACGATTTGGACACGGCGCGAGAGCGCACTGCGCAGACATGTACCGAAAACAGCACCGGATTGCGCACATGTGTGTTGTCATGGACATTATAAAATGCGTAAATTATATAATTTAATCGGAGAAAGTGCACATTCTGCTAACTGCGCTTAGCACCTTCTCCTCCAGCCAACAGCTGGATGTTGGAGATTTCGTCCGCAAAATAGGGTTTTGCCCCGCAAAAGGATTGTATGGGAGAGCACGAGACGTTCCTTTGCTGCATGGGCGGAAGTGTGCTGCACACACGCGCGTACACAATCACGAGCTTACAAAACACACCAGAAGAGCGACTGGTCGGTCGGTCGGTCGGTCGGGCCCACGACACACACGCAAGAGCGTATGCCTGGGTGGTGGTGGTTTTGATGATGATGATGGTGAGACATAGAGATTGAGTTTTCTTCCATAAAAGGAATACATTTCGCGCCAGACCCTACCGCATGGTTTTGACCCGTGCGGGATTGTCAAACGTGTCAAAATCGGTGGACACGTTTCTGCTCCCGGGGAATCGGAGTTCACCTGTCACCACATTTTCATTCACCATTCTATTTCACTGTACGATCATGTTTTTCATTTCTTTTTCTTTTAATGGTTGTTTTTCCAGCAGAGTTTGAGATTGAGCGAACGAACATGATAACACAGGTGCAATGTGCAACCATCACACAGACACTTTCACACGTACGATGTATTTTTTTTCTTCTAATCGAAATTTCCTTCCTACTACACTGCCTCGGATGTGATCTACGGAGTAAAACACACAAAAACGGTACTTACATGATCGCCTTTGGCGTATTCTGGACAGTTTTGGGTGTAATGCGATGCCCCGCAGATGCTGCACACTAGGATCATTGTGGCAAATACACATACACACACGCACACACACAACGATGCAACAACGGACGGTGTGATGTGGCCCGGTCGGTTGCAAGATCCGGACAGAAGGCAGCAACGTGTTCCGTGTTCCGACGGATGATCGATCAGTCGTCGTCGTCGTTGTCGTCGTCGACAGTGGGTGTTAACATTTAACGCGACACCGTGGCCATACGGAGAGGGGGGTTGGTGGTACAGGATGCGTTCCGGAACAGGTGCACAGTGGGATATTTTCGTTGTTGTTCGTAGGGTGCCCCACACAGCAACAGGAAGTCGCGTATTTCACGGCGGGTGGATGAAACGAAACGGAACGTAGCAAAACGGAATGAATCAGAATGCGTGCGGTTGGTGAATGGTCACTCTTAAAGCCAGGCCGCCGCTACTACGGCAGCACAGAATCACCGAGAGAGCTGCGCGCACGCACACGCACACACACACAGATACTCTCCGGCCGATTCCAGGGCCTTGAAAAGGATAAGCACGGTTGGACCAGCAGCAACACACCAGCCACCAACAGGGCCAGCCAGCGACTACGACTACACTAAGAGCGCTACTAGCTAGTCTGGCGCCGCATAGGCCCGCGCTCTGGCGATAGCTCTCATGGGCGACGATCATAGCGAGGATCGGGCCCGCACACACCTTCACCATTCTGGGATGCTGCGGAGCGCGCTCTCTCGCTCTCTCTTTCTCCTCTCCCTTTCTTCGCTCTCGCCACCATCGAAGAAAGATCGTGTGCGTGAAAGCGTAACTGTGACAGAATATTTGCGTACGCGATCCTACCCACCCATACATGCGTAAACACACACAAACTCACACACCCACTGAATGTGATGCTCATTCACAGTTGTGATGCAGGGAAATAGCACGAAGGGGAAAGGATGTCCGCACAGGAAAGGGCGAAGGGAAATGAAACATTGTCTATTTGACTCATGCACCCCCATCGTCTCCCCCCTTATCCACATGCACACACACATACACACAGAACCCTTGCGCTTGCGTTTATGGCAGATTAATTACATTCCTTGCGCACCCATACGCACCCGTCAAAGGCATATTAACCCTTGATTATGCGATGATTAGTAAACAAACTAACACAAATCTAGTTCAGTGTTACACAGTGTTAGTGTACAGTGTTCTTTTCAAGATCATGATGGACTTTAGATGAATAATGAAAATTTTGGTTTGTTTTTGTAGAAATGTGTTTTTTCAGTATTTTTTAATTATTTTATTATTATTTTTCACTAATTATAATTAATTATTTTTTTGTATATCACACAAGCTCATATCACAACACAGGGATTGATCTACTTAAATAGTGTCTTTACAAAACCCTTACCCCCATACACACCTGGCTATCAAGGGTTAGTATAAGAAGGAAAACATTAAAGTTGCTTTCACAATATTGGTGAGATTTTCACTAGCTGCGCAACTCGTAAAGAAAATTCTCTACACCAAACCCCCCCCCTCCCCCCTTTCCTCCGCCAGCAGGAGACCTAGGTGAGGGATGGGAAAATTGAAGAAAAAAAACCTACCTACAACCTACACACATACACATAGGAGCTCTCCTATACGAGAGGGTTCGGTTGTTTTGAGCATCGCAGTATTAGAGGAGGTGCTTTAGTATTACGGATTAGCATGCAAATGGGAGCAACACACAAACACACACACACACACGCATACACACATTGGATGAGGCTGAGAAAAAGTAATGTGAGGCAGATGTTTTTTTATGTGTCATCCAGCAATAATGTACGATTTGCAACCGAATGGAACAAATAATAGATTCTAATTGTGAAAGGGTTTTTGTTTGTCGCATCTGTTGTTATGTTATCTATTTGCAATAATTGAGCTGTATGCTGTTTAGCAGCGTATGGAGCAATGAAACAATAAATTGGAAAAGGAACTGTATGTGCCATACGCTAATGATCTATACCAGGGATCTCCATACTTTTCAGTTCAAAGGCCGCATTGCTTCGAAATTATCATTGTTGAGGGCCGTTTTGACGTTACTTTTAGCTAATGGTTGAACGTTGAAATCTTGTTTTGATAATAAAGTACTGATTGGACATATGGGCAGAGCCGTAATACAGTCGACAAATCGTAAGAACTGAACATATCAAATTTTAACAGCTTTCTATTATTGAAGCTTGATTTTCGTCTTGAAAAAAAAATGGAATAAAATGGTCGCAATAATAAAATATTTAATTTAAACTTTACTAAGTCAAGTCACACACCGCATGCATTACAGGGGTATGCAGGGATTCTCGTAATTTAGGACACTCTTTTGTATCTTTCTCACGGGATGTGAACGTTATGCAAATGGATTTGAAATCAAGGGTACCCTTTTTTGGACAGGTACATTGCAAATTCCAAATACCGTTTTTAACGTGTTGAACGACTCCTTTTTTTAAATTATCAACATCACATTAAAGGGGTCGTTATATACGAGTAGTGATACTAATGGATAAGTACTAATTTTTGATTACTAGTGAGACATTAGATTCGATTACATACAACTATAGTCATGGTCTTGATTTGACTGATTCTGTAATCTGGTGATTCAAATTCATAAATACTGCAAACACGAAAAGAACAACAAAAATTATCTGAACCAAATTGGTCACATAGACAAAGTTGTTTTTGATTTTTGTAAAACTTAAAGAAAAAAATAGTTTCAAAATTATTGAATTATTCATTAGGGGGAGGGCCTTATATACTAAAATACGGGATTCAATATTTTTGACGAAACAAGTTCTTGTTTTCTTGTAATTTTGCATGCATCAATCAAAAACCACTTTGTCCATGTGACCAATTTAATTAAGATCAAAATTATTTTTATTTTTTGCTGCTTCTAGTACAAGCAAATGAAAGGCCGTCAGTATACCTCATGCTTAGGTAGTTTTTTTTTATAAATTTGAATCATCGCTTTAAAGAATCAGTGAGATCAAAGGTTTCCTCAGTTTCCAAAACTCTTTTTAATTTTCCTATGCAGATCCTTGGCAACACTCCTTGCTTTTTTTTTTAATATTGAGCCATTTTCCAAAACGCGATCGAAGTTGATTGATAGTTGCAGTTTCCTAGATACAATAGTTACTTTAATTAATTTGCGATCTATTGAGTAATGCTTACAATATTGTACAATATTTTCCGTTCCCGCTTTGAACCTTGTTTGGGAAAGTGGCTTATCTTACTGATTTTCTAGTATGGGTATCCCCACTCATGAGTATATTTGTATGTAATTGAATGTAATGTCTCATAGAATGTAATATTTTAGAACCTCCCTAATTTGATTTTGGTCTTATTCGACATATGAGCCAAATGAGCGGTAGGGCCCAATAAAGTATGCCGTAGAATGTAGAAACTTAACGAAGAACCGTAGAAACTTCAATTCTTTTAAGAAAGAGTCAAGTGTCCAAGAGTCAATAAAGTGTCCCAAAATTATGAGAGCCCCTTAAACCCCCTGTAAAGGCTCTCGAGGGCCGCATGCGGTCAACGGGTCGTAGTTTGGACACCACCCTGATCTACACAACTAATTTTCTTAGAGAAATTATTACATTTTTAACACAGTCAGAATAACAGTGACGAAACTGATTTTTTTCACCATTTTATGCGATACACTCACACGACTGTGATTTATTGTACTATATTACGTCGAGCGACAACTACTGGCAATCGTACAAATGAGACAATGAAACTTATTTTATGATTCATAATTGACTATCGATGAACGTATAACGGCCAAGGTTTTTACGAGATGCTCATTAGCAAAGAAATAAACTACGACTTTAGGGTAAATGTATTTATAGTGGTGTGTTGCTACTACAATATTGAAAGAAGTGCATTAAAATACAATCTATACGATAATTTTAAACCAATTAACTTGCTTACGTTCATATGAAATGTTATCTGCCCTTTTTACAGTAGATTTATGTGTTTAATGGTGCTAATCCGTTACGTAGCGTTAAAAAAAATCATTATTTTGTGGCTCGTGTCAGCTTTATTCCAGAATTCTTAGGAATTAATAAGGTAAACTGGTGGTTATTATTACGGTATATATAACTACAAAATAACAAAATTAAAGTGTTTTCACCTTAACTACTATAGATTCAAATTGTGTTTTTTTCTTCTTAATTTAATTGTTTATATTTTGACTCTATTTTTCCATACTGATTTTCAACAGGTACAGCAAACTAGCATATTCCTATAGTTATTATAGTCATTAAATAATAAAAAAAACAGTCCATTTTGGCAATATTGTTCAGGACATTTTTGACCGTATCGTACAGAGCAACGGAATTCTCATGTTAACAATCGCTTATCTTCAGCTGAGCTTAGAACACCCAAAAAACAGCTGTCGTACTTACCATTCTCAACGAGTTGTACATTGTTCAGCACTGATAATGCGTCAAAACATGCGTTCGCCGCTAAATCGGTCATAACTTTGGTGTGCAGGTACGGTCGAGGAAGTGTTTGGAGGCGCTACCACTGTTGGTGCCTCCTTCTTCCCTCGATTATTCACTCAATAAAAAATGATAAACAATGCGCTGAAGGATAGATGTCGATCGCAGCAAGATCGCCGTTGCAATCACGTACTCCAAAATTCACTCGACTTTGCACTTAATGATTAAAGAGCATCACGTATAGGTTCGCTGGCGCAATGTGGCCCTTATTGGCCCTTGTATTGTTGTTGCATAGGTTAGTGCTTCATAGGGATGGGGATCGATTTGCTACGTCCCTTACGGTCGTAAAGCGATAAGACCCAAACTACTCGCGGCATTGCCGAAAAACTGACGAAAGTACGAATTGTTCGTACATCATTCAGCCCCGTGTTAAATGCGCCGGGGACACGTTACTGACACGCGGGATCATAAGCCCATACTGTGTGCTGATTCCCCAAAGCACCCTTCCAACAGCACGGGGTAGGTTCGTTGCCAATGTTATTCAAATCAATTAACTAGCCTGCCGGATTCACTTAAGCTCCACACCACGCGCTAAACGCACATGCACACGCACACACGCCGGAAACGGTCCATTTTACTGTGAATGGTCATTAAAACGAAATTAAAGCCCCGAAACCGTTGGTCCCTCTGTCGATGGCACACCGAATGTGCTTGGGGCTTCGATATCGAACCGCGTATCGTTACTTATTCATTGCCGTTGTTTTCTCCGTATCGGAATGGACGGGTCGGTTCACAGCAGCCAGCCAAGTGGTGGTTCTGGCCCGCACGCACGCCTATGTGTTTGTGTAAACCATTTTCACCAAATTTTCACTACTCTCGTGCACACACTAACGCTCGACGAACGCGCACAGAACCCGCATACACCACACACCGTGACCGGGCAGGACACACACCCCTTCTCATCGTCCACCTGGCAAACTCACACTTGTTGGCGAATGTTGGCTGTGGTTTGGCGGGCTCCTTAGCTATTGTATGCCTGGTTTTCCCGTGCTGTATACGCCGTTCACCGATCTCCAGTGGCGATCGCGATCTTCATTCCCGTGTGACTTAACTGACAGCTCGTGAAGAAACCCGTTCGGGCATGCGCACATTCGCCGAAAACTGTACAGCGAGCGCGCATCCGTGTTCACTAAGCTAAGCAAGTGTGCGTGCGCGTGTGCGTGGATGTGTGCGCTAAAACATACACACACACACTTGGAAACGGGCCCGAGCAATTGCACTGTGGTCGGCGGCGACGGTAGTGAACGTTTTGGCAGCGGGCACATAAATCTATGCAAATAACACAGCTAAACCAGTAGGGGCAGCGTACTCGTGCATATTATGCATACGTTTTCCGAGCTTGTGTCGCGGCGGGGCCCCGAAATTTGTGTGTTTTCTCCTTCCTGCACAACACCCGCCCGCCTATCCGTCCAGCCAGCACACAGTAGGCGCGCGCTGGTCTATGTTTTCGATCAGAACCAGGGTGAACGAGGTACTGATATATGGCACTAAAGCAGCACACGATATAGCACACAGCTGGGACGAATTGGTTAAGGCCCTACACTCTGCTAGCACCGCAGGGAGAGGATAGAAGCTCACGTACTTGTACGCGCACGTTTACGGAGGGACCAGTACACCAGTGGCACACCGAAAAGATACTACGTTATCCGAGCGGTTGGTTCTTGCACGCACGCACTCTCTGGCGGTGTGCGTCGATCGGTTCACGAGCAGGAAAATACGGCGGTAGAGCGTTCTCGCGAGAGCGCTGCGGCTTAAACGGTTGCTCTCGCTCGAAGCGGGTGTTGTGTGTACGCACGTGTTGGTTAACGCTGTCACGCAAGTGCTATGGGCGTATACAGATTGTACGATTGGAGGTATGGTGGCAGCGTTTGCAAGAAAGCAAGAAAGAAACAAAACCGAGCCGTTTTGTACCATTCAAAAGAACAGGAAATTCGCAAAAAATGGCGCCGGCAGATCTTTTGTTCCAATGAAATGATAACACAATGCAAAAACGCATACAAGCATCTGCGGTACCTGTGCTTACTGGACAACTCAGCGAGAGGTAAGCTTGTTAATACTTTTTTATCACAATTCTTTTTAAATCAATAGTAATTCAAGTTCTGCAGTCTAATACAATAGTTACATTTTACAACGTCTTTAGACGATTACATTCAATTTCTCAAGCAACTTTTATCTCCACTATAAAGGTGTTGCTAATGTAGCTGATTACAAAAGCAGTAAACTGGTGAGGTTCAATGGTGAGCAAGCTATCGGTCAGGAGGGCAAACGTGCATAGAGGTCATGATGGAATGGACTTACATGGGTCGAATGGACGGTTAAACAGTATTGGACACACATTTCACGAACATCAATAAGAACGTCGTACAACTATTTGTTCAATTCAGTCTTTATTTACAGATATTTATTTACAATTCGTAAAGAATCTGTACGTTTAACACTCGCAAAGTGTTGGTTACAAATGAAGGGAAAATTCTCAGCTCGCTCACACGAACGGATAGACTTACGTTGCAACGACGGGTATGCAAACATGTTATATATTAAATTCACTCCATACTAACACTTCGATTCCTCATGTTACTGGCGTTCTCGGCCGGATCGGTCGTACTGTCTGCTGTTAGATTGTGATGAATTGTTGCTATAGCCTTCGTCCCGACCGGACTGGTGATTATTTCTACGATATCTGTCATTATTGTATGGCTGATGTCTTGCATCGCGCCGATTAAAATGGCCACCTCCTCTCCCTCTTCCACCCCTGTCGTTGAAACGTCTTTCTCCTCGCCAACCTCCTCCTCCGCCACCGCCGCCACCACGGCGATTGTTCCACGGATATACTATTGGCGGCGGTTTCGAGGGACGCTGACAGTGCGCCATAAATTCTTCGTCCAAATCCGTAAACCGATGTGCAAACTCATTGTCGCACTCCTCAATGAACGCCTGTTCCTCTGGCGAAAGGATGTTGATGTGTCTCTTGGGGTCAACCATGGTTGTGAGTTGCGTTTTCTTCCTTTCGGTTATGTATGTCAATTATCGCGCAGTGCTTTTTCTTTCATAAGCAGCGAGTTCACGACTGGAAGGCAAGTTGAACGTAATCGAATTAGTAATGGAGATTACAGTGGCGATAAAAAAATCGCAGCAGAGTGTTGACCAACTTACATCCTTCTGTGATGATGTTCTGAAAGATGATTGCGTAGAAACCCGCCTCCGAAGGGAAACTTTGCTCTGCCGTGGCGCTCTCGACGGGTTCGAACATCCACCCGAGCAGTGTATGACACTTGGGGCACACGCAAACCTTCCACGCGTAGCCAGGGAACCAGGTCGACTTGATTGTCCACTGTAGGGTGTAGATTAGGAAAATAGATCGATAATTCCACGGGCATGAAAGCACACTGCGACATGCTGTGTTTATGTATGTATGTATGTGTGTGTATGTGTATATGTGTGTCTGTGCTTTGCTTGGTGCATGTGTGTGCCAAACCAAACGTTCCTTACCGGGTGAACCTTTGCGCAGGAGGCTTGCTTTACGAGAAAGATGTGAAACCGAATTCCGAGAGGATTCTGCACTTCCTGTATTAGCACGGAACGTGTTTCCGTGAAAGAGTGATTTGTCACGCTAAGCGCTAGTGGGGTGTATTTGTCGAAGGCTAGATTCGCTACGCTGACATCATTTCCGCAGGTACGACATATAAAAAAGTCTGCAACAAGAGAGTGCAAAAGAAAAGTGAAGGGTTTTAGCAGTAGTGCCGGCAGACCAGTGGGCTGCAAAAGATGCCTCCCAGCGCAAGGCACTGCCACTTCCCCGAGCGCAAAATGATACGTTCGCCGCGAATGGCGCTTACCTTCAATCACGGTTTCTTCCTCAGTATTCTCTTCGGCAGGATAGCCACGCACAAATAGCAAAACTATTAAAAAGATGAAAGAAATTCGCATCAATTTATGCTTTTGATTGCACTTCATTGGATGGCATTTCAGAACGGGAATTCTGCGGAAAAGAAAAGTCGAAAACAACTGTAGCGATGGGCGATTTTACGGTCGACCGTCTGACACTTGTACGGATGGGATGGGAATGGATTGGTTCAGTCGGAACATGCAGTTCCGGAGTAGAGATTTGAAAACATCAGTTTTGTTCGAAATAGTTATTTAGTACAACTGACTTTGATTTGTTTAATTTTTTAATTTTTAATTAATTTTGATTTGTTGGCAGTTAAATTTTTACTTTGATAATATCCATGAGTAATTGGACACAAGCAGCAAACATGCTTAAAAGATAGTGATGATAAAAAAGAAGTTATTAGTGCATTAATGATACTTTTTTTTTCTACAACTATTTCATTTATTGTAATTTTATGGTTTTTGGCAGTTAAATTTTTACTTTGATAATATGCTTATGTAATTGGACACAAGCAGCATACATGTTTAAAAGATTATGATTATAAAAAAAAGGAGTAATTGTATGGATACATATACTTTTGCAGAATCAAGCAACTTAGTACCACTAGTTAAAGCGATTAAAAAAAGTGTTGAACAATCAGCGATGCCAAAAAACGTACTTTCTTACTTTTAATTAGAACGTTGTTTTAGTAAACGTTGTAATCGTAAGTAAACGTAAAGTAAAATTTAATCACGAAAATTGTGATATGAGCTCGATAATTTTTTATAAGGAAGTTCAATGTAATTTAATAAGTTTGTCATCGTATAAATAGTGAAAATAGTTCACAAAAAAAGTGATACAAATCTACTCGATTGGAGTTGACCAATAAACCACATTACCCAGGATTGGCTGTAATGACACTTACTGGATAATTAATTATGATTCTTAAGATTATTGATTATACATTTTTTTAGTTCAAACTGTTAGCTGTACAAAATTTATCATTTTAATTGTTATAAATATTCAAATATAAATTTGATTTTCGGATGGCTTTTAGCTGTATTAAAATCGCAAACAGACTGCTCAAATGTGTTCTCAAACTGTGAAGCTCTGTCATATGAATACATCAGGTAGTAACGTTTCATCTTGATTGCCTACTAGCAGTCAAGAAAACTAGTTTATTGTACAACATCACAAAACAGTTACTTACATTTAGAAATAGTCGCTATCGCTATTAGGCATTTGGTAAGAATAGCTCTTCATAAGGAACGTTTTCAAACACATTCGTTATAATAGCACGGAAGATTTTCGTGAAAGCTCCGATGATGGCGGGCTTTAGCTCCTTCAGGATGTCCTCCCAATTGTCGTTCAGGAACTGGTTCATATTGTCACCCAGTGCCTTATCACCGTTGAACAAGTTCGTCAGATGCATGTAGAAGCGAGTGGTATCAAACGTAGCCTTAATTTTGTTCATCTGGTAGTACTCTTTACCATTCGCTCGCTTTTCTAGCGCGCCGTTCCACTTCATCAGAAAATCGCAGTTCACTGCAGAGGTGGGTTATAGTGAAACAGGAAATTAGAAAAAACTGTCTTTCATAGCGAGATGGTTGTCATATTGCATTGAAGATCATCTTACCCATTGTCATGTTGCTGATACCCTCACCCTGGATAGGTAAAATAAGGACTTTTCCTTTAATCTTGTAACTGCCAACAAGTGAAGCAACTGGTAGTCGTAGGTTCATCTCCATCACGTTGGGAGTTTCGGTGAAACCTCTGCAGATGAAATAGAAACGATTCTGTAAGAATATGACGAGCTGGATTATGTAATGAACTTGGTCTTACTTTGCTTTTTTCACTGCAACGTCCTTAAAACCGGTGATGTCAACATTTTTAAAATTTAACACTATGTTAACCGGCCCTGTACCCTGCACAATGTCCATCTCATCGATGCGCAATGGATCCAGGGATGCGAGACCCAGTGCCGGAACGCCGCCTTGGAACTTTTGGAATGTATTGGTTATGGCTTGCACGACGCACGGCTCATCGCCCGTCTTACACTGACTGTATGAAGCAGCTGTAAACGATAGATATAATATTGGTTTTAATAACACTGAAGTGCAGCTCTCACTTCTCGCAGCAATTTGCAATCGAAAAATTCCTTCAGTAAATAGATTGTACATCATTTTAAAGGTCCCTTTTGCCTTTCACTGTGCGAACTGATCATGCCGTTGACTTATCATACCGATTGATAAACTAATCGTAGCCATTCTAATGTTCATTACGGCAAGCTTCTAAAAAAATGTGTATACGATTCATTAACAGTTCCTCGGTGTATTTGTCATTGCATCGTTACGTCATCAATTTGTTGCGGAAGAAACAGCAAAAAGCCGGTTTTTATAGGAAGTACAACATTAATAAGTGTAACCGGTCTTCACAACTCACGTGCCCTTAAAAAAAGATGTTTCGTTTTCAATTTGTTGGTTGTTTTGGAAGCGGCATTGATTCCGATCGTATCGATTATGAACATTGATCAATGAAGCAAATGCTTTTAATACATGACACGTTTACATACATGTGCACTAGTAGCCTTAATGTTAGCTCTCATAATTTCAACTGATATCAAATCGGTATTCAATGTTGCATAGATTTGTACAAGCGCTTGATCTCGAACACGAACGAAATATCGAACGGAATCGTTTAAACTCGAACGGAATACCACGAACACGAATTTTGTATTGTAATCACAGTATGTAATTTAGCCGATCGACTGCGGCTCACTGTTTTTAACAAGGGTGCAAGAATACATACGTAATTTGATTCCACCGCCTAAAGCCACCAATCCTGCCAGAAGCAGTTCCGGAGTAGAGATTTGAAAACATCAGTTTTGTTCGAAATAGTTATTTAGTACAACTGACTTTGATTTGTTTAATTTTTTAATTTTTAATTAATTTTGATTTGTTGGCAGTTAAATTTTTACTTTGATAATATCCATGAGTAATTGGACACAAGCAGCAAACATGCTTAAAAGATAGTGATGATAAAAAAGAAGTTATTAGTGCATTAATGATACTTTTTTTTTCTACAACTATTTCATTTATTGTAATTTTATGGTTTTTGGCAGTTAAATTTTTACTTTGATAATATGCTTATGTAATTGGACACAAGCAGCATACATGTTTAAAAGATTATGATTATAAAAAAAAGGAGTAATTGTATGGATACATATACTTTTGCAGAATCAAGCAACTTAGTACCACTAGTTAAAGCGATTAAAAAAAGTGTTGAACAATCAGCGATGCCAAAAAACGTACTTTCTTACTTTTAATTAGAACGTTGTTTTAGTAAACGTTGTAATCGTAAGTAAACGTAAAGTAAAATTTAATCACGAAAATTGTGATATGAGCTCGATAATTTTTTATAAGGAAGTTCAATGTAATTTAATAAGTTTGTCATCGTATAAATAGTGAAAATAGTTCACAAAAAAAGTGATACAAATCTACTCGATTGGAGTTGACCAATAAACCACATTACCCAGGATTGGCTGTAATGACACTTACTGGATAATTAATTATGATTCTTAAGATTATTGATTATACATTTTTTTAGTTCAAACTGTTAGCTGTACAAAATTTATCATTTTAATTGTTATAAATATTCAAATATAAATTTGATTTTCGGATGGCTTTTAGCTGTATTAAAATCGCAAACAGACTGCTCAAATGTGTTCTCAAACTGTGAAGCTCTGTCATATGAATACATCAGGTAGTAACGTTTCATCTTGATTGCCTACTAGCAGTCAAGAAAACTAGTTTATTGTACAACATCACAAAACAGTTACTTACATTTAGAAATAGTCGCTATCGCTATTAGGCATTTGGTAAGAATAGCTCTTCATAAGGAACGTTTTCAAACACATTCGTTATAATAGCACGGAAGATTTTCGTGAAAGCTCCGATGATGGCGGGCTTTAGCTCCTTCAGGATGTCCTCCCAATTGTCGTTCAGGAACTGGTTCATATTGTCACCCAGTGCCTTATCACCGTTGAACAAGTTCGTCAGATGCATGTAGAAGCGAGTGGTATCAAACGTAGCCTTAATTTTGTTCATCTGGTAGTACTCTTTACCATTCGCTCGCTTTTCTAGCGCGCCGTTCCACTTCATCAGAAAATCGCAGTTCACTGCAGAGGTGGGTTATAGTGAAACAGGAAATTAGAAAAAACTGTCTTTCATAGCGAGATGGTTGTCATATTGCATTGAAGATCATCTTACCCATTGTCATGTTGCTGATACCCTCACCCTGGATAGGTAAAATAAGGACTTTTCCTTTAATCTTGTAACTGCCAACAAGTGAAGCAACTGGTAGTCGTAGGTTCATCTCCATCACGTTGGGAGTTTCGGTGAAACCTCTGCAGATGAAATAGAAACGATTCTGTAAGAATATGACGAGCTGGATTATGTAATGAACTTGGTCTTACTTTGCTTTTTTCACTGCAACGTCCTTAAAACCGGTGATGTCAACATTTTTAAAATTTAACACTATGTTAACCGGCCCTGTACCCTGCACAATGTCCATCTCATCGATGCGCAATGGATCCAGGGATGCGAGACCCAGTGCCGGAACGCCGCCTTGGAACTTTTGGAATGTATTGGTTATGGCTTGCACGACGCACGGCTCATCGCCCGTCTTACACTGACTGTATGAAGCAGCTGTAAACGATAGATATAATATTGGTTTTAATAACACTGAAGTGCAGCTCTCACTTCTCGCAGCAATTTGCAATCGAAAAATTCCTTCAGTAAATAGATTGTACATCATTTTAAAGGTCCCTTTTGCCTTTCACTGTGCGAACTGATCATGCCGTTGACTTATCATACCGATTGATAAACTAATCGTAGCCATTCTAATGTTCATTACGGCAAGCTTCTAAAAAAATGTGTATACGATTCATTAACAGTTCCTCGGTGTATTTGTCATTGCATCGTTACGTCATCAATTTGTTGCGGAAGAAACAGCAAAAAGCCGGTTTTTATAGGAAGTACAACATTAATAAGTGTAACCGGTCTTCACAACTCACGTGCCCTTAAAAAAAGATGTTTCGTTTTCAATTTGTTGGTTGTTTTGGAAGCGGCATTGATTCCGATCGTATCGATTATGAACATTGATCAATGAAGCAAATGCTTTTAATACATGACACGTTTACATACATGTGCACTAGTAGCCTTAATGTTAGCTCTCATAATTTCAACTGATATCAAATCGGTATTCAATGTTGCATAGATTTGTACAAGCGCTTGATCTCGAACACGAACGAAATATCGAACGGAATCGTTTAAACTCGAACGGAATACCACGAACACGAATTTTGTATTGTAATCACAGTATGTAATTTAGCCGATCGACTGCGGCTCACTGTTTTTAACAAGGGTGCAAGAATACATACGTAATTTGATTCCACCGCCTAAAGCCACCAATCCTGCCAGAAGCACAAAAATCACCAATCGATTCATGATGGCTGAACGTCGAGACACTGTGATCGATACTAGCGGATACTATTTTTCTTCCCACAGTTGTGCCGTTAAGCGGTGCTGCTGTGGTGCGTCGTTGGCGCGGCGGTCTAAGTGAAGCTCTAGAAGCTGGCCCATCAGCGCTGGTCTTATATATGAAAACGCGTGAGCGCGCGCGCGCGAAGGCTACTGTTTGTCGTTGTTTTCTATTTGTCGTCCGCGGTAGGCACTCCTTCCCCCACCCGGGCCGGTTTGCCGATCGTCTGTAGCATGCTGGATGATCGGTGCCGGGATCGGTTCTTACGCTGCCATTAACGCCAGCCAACAACAACGCGTTTGTACGTCATAGCCGGCGGAACTGGTTGTGATGATCTTTACTGCGCTGGGCGAGACGAGACACGCCCGAGACGACGCGCGCCCTGCTCAGGCTTAACCTATCGCGAGTACCGATAGAAACACACAGCTAAAATTGCAAACAATGGCCACACATGAGCCCATAGAAAAGTGAACGAACAGGCATCGCTGTGCGTTCTTGGCTACGTCCTGGAAAGCGAGAACAGTCTAATAACAGGATAGGCAGAACCTTATTTGCACACCTAACCTCGAAGGTGACTTATCGTGGGTTTTTTGTATATGTGTGTGTTTGTGCTGTTGCAATTGAGTTGTTAAATGCCGACAGCCTGTAAAACTACAATCGCCAATTATCAAATGGCCAAACTCCAAAGATTGAAACTAATTTGACAGTTAACGTGTGACCGCCTGGTCTGATTGTTCCTTTAAATTTTATACAAACAAAGGTGGTTCTTTAAATAGCACCGTGCGGTTTGCTGACAAAAGCTTTACAAATATTGAACATGAAAGATCCCCACCATTCCGGGACGTTCCCGAAGTTTAGCGTAATTTTATGTAATGTTGGAAATTCCCAATAACTGCTTTTTAAAAGAAACAAGCTTCCCTTTGTCATACATGTCGCGGTGAGAAGAAAATGCTTGTTGCTCCAATATCAAATGTATGTAAAATTAGTCCGAGCACACGTACGCCGGGATAATTGTGGCATCGGATAAGTGGTATTGCCTCCCCGAAGTGATAACCGTTATTAAATCTAAGATAGGCAAATGGACGAGAAATGTAAAAAAAGAAGTCCGTACAGTGTAGAAATCTGCCATTAACGTAACGAACCGAAGGTTCGTGACTTATGCGTCATGTGGCACATGTGAGATGCGACACGTTCTCCCAGTTCTACCTCAACTCTCTACACGAACAGTTTACCGATGGATGAATCGATGAACGGCCAGACGCGGAGACAGCGTGTTGGTGATCCATCCACGACCAGGGACATAAAAGGTTAATGAAAAATAGTCCCCTTCAAGCGGACGGTCACTACTGTCCGCGTGGCAGTTTTCTGTTTGTTTTCATCACTTTGATCGGGCCACGAGATGTGTTTGGCCGGATGCGTTCGGGAAGATTTGAGGTTCATCCATAAACGTGTCAGGTTGAAACGTTCGTGTTCCTTTTAAACTCGTACCCGGTGTGCACGGTAAGAAAGTAATTGGGTGTGATTCTAACTATGGCAGGTAATCTGGAGAGTAGCGGAACGATCTGTGCGCTGCAATGACTATAATTGTTCAGGTTGTTAACATTCGTTTGTCGAGCTAAACAGGAAATGGTGCACACACGGCGCACACTGAGAAGATGCCTTTCGGTCAGTAGATAAAAAACAACAGATACCGCCTAATGAAGCCACGTTGCTAAGGGACTGTTGGGTGGTTAATGTTAAAGGTGAAAAGGTTGTTAAATACAGAAAAATGATGCTACAATCCACGTGTTAGTCGAACGTTAAGCACTGCAGCTGAAATAGTAGCTTGTAGATCGATTTAAATATTGAGCATTTTTTGCAATATAGAAACTGTAACGAAGATGATGAACAGTATTCCCCTTTACTTCTAGTTCGTTCCACTTAAGTATTTAGCACATTATAAGAAAATGTACTCGTAATTGAGTATATATATTTTTTATGAAAATTGTCTGAAAAATGAAATAGTGACTATGTTTACCAACTCTCCTAATCTGTTTTAGTAATATTTTTAGACATAAAAAGACATCAGACATAAAAAAGTTGAAAAGTTAGCAAAGAAAGGAAGTGAATAAATGTATGAGAGAGCATATAATATATAGGTTTCGTAATAGATTAGAACAAACAAATCCTATTGATGCAAAAAAATCACTTGAACTGAGTTTGTATCACATTACGTGAGTATAGATGTGATAGATAAAGTTTATTGGTTTTTGCTATTGATCAAACGTATGGTTCTGACACGTGGTACACTTAATGTATGCATCTGTTGCTTTCTGCCCACTCGTTTGGTACATAAAAGGTAGAAAGTATTTGAATAAGTCAAGGAACAGATTTCTTTAACACTGTCACGGATCAACAGTAGGTAGGACATATCAGGAAACATCTATCTGCACCGTTATGCGGAATTACATCCGCGAAGCATAACAACATTGCTAGACATTCGTTAAGGTTAACCATAATGCTGATTGAATGAATTACACTCACGGCTACTATTTTTACATGGTTTTACTGAGTATATTGACTCCCATTGGTGAAACCTTGTATTCAAAACATGTTGTGTTGAACGTAAAGGAAACAAGCCCTTTATATCTTGTTACATTCAAATATTGATATCAGATATGATATTTTCTCTGATTTATTATATTTAACTTAATTATCTTAAATTGATATCGTTATTATGTAATTAGTTAATGACGATTAAGTTAACTAGTTAATCCGCGGACAAGCAGGGTCAGGGAGCTGTACAAGGGAACGTGTTAAAACGTATGGCAAAAACCATACACATCTTATATGTCTAGATATGCTCACAGTTTGCCAGATATGCTAAATTTTTCGCCTACTTTCACAACTATAAAAAGGCCAGCATAACAAATGTAAACTATAGGGTAAATGTACCAATAGTGGTGTAATTTGTAGTGGTACAGATGTGCTTAAAAAGATTTAAAGTGTCAGCAAGGTAAATTTATGACTATTTTAACACATAGCAATTGGAATATCTTTTATATTCGCTTTCACAAACATTTTTACCATCAACCACAACAAATTAACGAAAACAAACATATTTTTCTGACTGTTTTGTTGCACTTATAATGGTGCAATGGTTCCTATAGTCGTCGTATAGTGTTTCTATAGTGGTGGTAAAGAAAGAACAAAACAGAGTATAATACAAACTTGGGATGGAACTTAGTTTTGAAGCTGTTTTCATATGAATAGCAAGAATTACTACCATAATATTGATTTCTTACATAATTTGATAGTAAAATAATGTATAAATTTGAGTGATGAAAATATTAACTTAAGTACTGAATAACACCTGTCATCAAGGAAAAGTGTACTTGATTCAAAGTCGATTTTTCACTCAGCCCAATAAGCGAACTTTAGCTTTTTTGGTAAATTACTTACAGGAAAACCATGTCATCGACATGTTAAAAATATCCCGGAAAAAATCTAAAATGTGCTGTTTATACTGATTTTCAAAATATAACCACTTCAGGAACACACCTGTTTTGTGTACCTATAATGGCACTATGCTAAAAAAACACCTAAAAATGTAAAAATATGGTTATGTTATGTTATGTTATGTTATTAATTAGTTATGTTAAAAATAATAATTGCGTTGTTATGTGGTCACAAATATATGAGTTTCGGTATGAACTCCTAAGGTGTTGGAAAAATGTTGACACATTTCACAAAATAATGGATGTTTCTATTACTATGTAATGGAATGATCCCTTTCAACGTTTAAACCCTTTGCAAAAGACCACGTAACATTTCACACTAACATCTTCTTCTTCTTTGGCTCAACAACCGATGTCGGTCAAGGCCTGCCTGCCTGTACCCACTTGTGGGCTTGGCTTTCAGTGACTAATTGATTCCCCCCCATAGCAGGATAGTCAGTCCTACGTATGGCGGCGCGGTCTATTTGGGGATTGAACCCATGACGGGTAAGTTGTTAAGTCGTACGAGTTGACGACTGTACTACGAGACCGACAACACACTAACATACATAACTTAATTACTTTTAAATTATCATATGAAGCGCATTTTAGTGCAATATCGCCATTTTTGGTACTACCATCACTATAGGTATTTTTACATTATTCTTTATCCAAATTTTTTATGGCGGGATCCGTCAGAGATCTTGACAAAGAAGAAGAAAAAAATAAAATAAAGAGAAGATTTCATCACGTAACACGTGACCACAAAGAAAATATAATCAATATGTGTTTTCTTATTGGCTAATAGTCCATAAAACTTTTGATAGGGAGAACGATTGTTTATTTTGTTTCCTTCTCATGAATTTGGAGGCTGGATCAACCGGCTTACCGGTAAAAAGTACTTGAATCAGATAAACATTAAAACTCAATATAGTCGATTGTAATCGATTGTGTTACTAATGACGAACAAAAAAGTATGATACTACAGCAAAAAATAATTCTATAATGATATTCTCATTATAATGCCAGACACGATATACATTACGTCTTGGATATTACTCCAAAAATCTGTGATCAAAACGAAGCCATGACTGACTACTTAGGCCAACATAGAACTATGAACATGCGCAACATAAACAAAGTTGTCAGTTATGGTGGGCTTAGAAGGTTTTCTGTTTTTTTTTTGTTTAATTGAAGAACTGAATTTTCTTTAGGAGTCTTTTTCATTGCTCTTTAAATAAGATTAATTTGAAATGGTAATGTTATACCATTGGTTTTACTTGAGAAATTTATTTTCCAATTTGCCGGGCTAGTCTCATGACGCAGTCGTCCAGTATAAGACATAACAACATGTTTGTTATCGGTTTAAATCTCGAAAAGAGCGACTTCATTTACTTGCAAACTAAATAGTCACTGATAAGTATGAGCTAAGACAGGCACATATTGCTTCGTTAAATAAGAAGGGGAAGTATTGTTTTCACTACATAAGTTTCTATTTTTCGTTGATTGTGTTTGTTTTATTCTTCTGATTGTATGTTGTTTTGATCATATTTTCTAACATGTTGCAGATGTTTAGGATTGAACTAATATCGTATACTTGCATTAGGTCTAATCTCTAATAAACCGAAACCACGATTCGTCGGATTTCCTATATTGCCATGGGGTTTTCATTAATGTTTTGAAAAACCAGCTTTTGTTAGAATGCCCAGAGACCTTAGCTCTAGTATTGCTGCTCGTTATAGCATATGTGCTCATTAATGATGCAAAAATGGCCTTTCTAAATCTTTGCTCTAAGGCAGAGATGTCAAACATACGGCCCGCAAAGCCTTTCAGTTCGGACCGCGCAGAGCTTTGGCAGTTATTTGCATGAAACTGTAGTAGATTGTAGAGTAGTAGATTGTTAGACCAGATAGACCAGAAAGGAAAAATAGGTTTACTAATTTTTATCTACTGATGAAGAAGATTTAAATATTCAGTCTCAATAGTTCGATTAACGAAGTGTGAAGTAAGCTACTCATAGTGGCTGTTTTTGGGGAGGTATCCGCGAAGATGGCGCGAAGAACATCGGATTGCAGATAAACGAGGCAAAGGCCAAACTGATGGTGGCAACATCAGCGGGCCCGCCAACAAATAATCAGAATCTACGTAGGCGTGACGTGCAGATAGGTGAGCGCACTTTTGAAGTCGTCCCACAATTCACCTATCTGGGATCAAAGGTCAGCAACGACAATAGCATGGAAGCTGAGTTGCGCGCAAGGATGCTGGCTGCCAACCGGTCATTCTACAGCCTGAAAAAGCAGTTCACCTCAAAGAACCTGTCGCGACGGACGAAGCTGGGACTATATAGTACCTATATAGTACCAGTGCTCACATACGCCTCTGAGACATGGACACTGTCCAAATCTGACGAAACCCTCTTAGCCGCGTTCGAGAGGAAGATGCTCAGAAGGATACTTGGCCCCGTATGTGTGGAAGGACAATGGAGGAGCCGCTATAATGACGAGCTATACGAGATGTACGACGACCTCACTGTCGTACAGCGTATCAAGCTCGCCAGGCTCCGGTGGGCTGGCCATGTTATACGCATGGAAACGGACGACCCAGCCCGTAAAGTCTTTTTAGGCCATCCACAAGGACAGAGGAGGCGTGGTAGGCCCAAATTGAGGTGGCAAGATGGCGTGGAGGCGTCCGCCATTAAGGCCGGGATAACGGACTGGCAGACGAAGGCGCGAGACCGTGAGCGGTTTCAGACACTCCTGAGGCAGGCCAAGACCGCAAAGCGGTTGTAGCGCCGGATAAGTAAGTAAGTAAGTATCCGCGAAGATGGCATGTAGCATATGTTTTAGTTCTTGTTTGTTGGCGGACCCCAAAGTCGGACTCATATTTTTCCATATTTTCATCCATTTTCTGATTTTTAGGCTTTCTGGAAAATTCGGAAACCATAAATCGGAATATCACTTTCTTCGCTTCATCGATGAAGGTACTGTTTAGTTAGGCTTCTGCAAAAATCAGGCCGGTATCTTTAAAAATCACGAAAAAACAAACGTGAATTGTATGAGGCCGATTGGAAGTTGTGTAATCTCTTTTGTGGCCTCATAGCTAGCGAATATTTAATAACGATGAGTTATTGTTATTAGTCATTCGCGTTGTCAAACTGCAGCATTTGTTCTTCGTGTGGGTGAATGGTAACACAAAATTGACCCAAAACTTCAAATATCTTAATGATATAGTTTAGTATAAAAAAGTAGAATTTTATTCACCACAAAACTCCAACCACTAACCTTCCTTTCATTTAATGAAAATAAACTATCAAATACCATACATCGGTGTTATTCTATCGAATTGCATGAATTTAAAATGCTTCCGCAAGGCTATTGACTCGGTTGGTGTTTCACAGATAGGTATGCTGTTCTTATTTAAACTCAAAACGAACAGTTGTATCTCATACAGCGCTTTATTGACTCGGCGATTTTGGCGATCCTCTGCATAGTTCGATAAAAACCAACAACAAGTGGCTTTTTGTATTTTGATCTAAGAGCTATGTAATTTGGTTTTTTCTTTTTATTTTTTATTCTTCTTAATATGGTTTTACAGATCTGTAACAAATAATCCATAACCAACCATTCAATATTAAATATTTTTCCGATGTATAACGAATGTTGTTTTATGTAAAAAAAAATGTTCTTAAGCAAATCAACTGCACACCTGCTATGTTTGTAGTGTATTGTTTTATTTCATATAATATCATCTTTCAAATGTTTCTTAGTTCCCTAATATATCTATAGTAGACACCACTTCCCACTTAAGCGAGATAAAGCTCGTTGTAAGGCACTTTGTTGAAAACGTTGCTAACAACAGCCTGGAAAATCTTTGTAAATGCCGCTGATATCGCAGGCTTCAGTTCCTTTAGGATGTCCTGCCAGTTATCATTCAGGAACACATTCATATTATCGCCAAGCGCCTTATCACCGTTGAACAGGTTCGAAAAGTCCATGTAGAACCGGCTGGTGTCGAAGTGCACCTTAAACTTGTCGACTTGGTAAAATTGTTGGCCACTCTTCTCCACAAGCTTGCCGGTCCACTTTAGCGATATATCACAGTTAACTGCAAAAGTAAATTCGATTATTTCGGGCAACCATTGCTATATATGAAGAACCATCAAGAAGAGCACTTACCCATAGTCATATTGCTGTTTCCTTCACCTTGAATGGGAAGGATCAACACTTTGCCATTAATTCTATAACCTCCGACGAGTGAAGCAACCGGAACGAGAAGGTTCATCTCCATCTTGGTAGGATTAGAAGTGAATCCGCTAAGAATAATTAAGAGAAAAAACGAACATGAAAATAATACCAAAAAAACCTTCACCTTTAGAAGCGTGCTATGTGAACTTTTGCATGATTTTTAAAGTCGTATTTAATGTTTTATTACTTGATTTTCTTAATTTGAGCCTCCCGGAATCCACCTAGGTCCACCTTTTTGAAGTTTAGTACGATGTTGATTGGACCATCCCCTTGCACGATGTCCATTTTATCGATGCGCAACGGATCTAGTGGTACCAGCCCAATTTCCGGAACTCCTTTGTGGAAATTCCGGAAGGTGGCAGTGACCGCCTCCAGTAAACAGTTGCCATCCTCCTGTTTGCATCGCGAGAAGGCATTTGCTGTAAAGAAAATTTGTATGCATCGCAATTAGTAACAGCACCCGCTGACTAGTCACCTTTTATCCACGACGAAGATTACTGTCAAACAAGTTGCAAGAATATGGAAATCTAGCACGAGTAATGGCCCAGAAGCATTTAGTAGATGGCAAGAAATAACGATCAAGAAAACAATTAACAACAGCACGTGGTACAGTTTTAACCGGTCACATGTTTCAATCCTCGCACTTGATGCATAGTCGAATGCTCCTAGCTAGTTTCTAGTATAGAACCTAGCTACAGGCTATTCCATATTGTTTCACTAATGAGAATCATATTATTCAAATCACCTGGGCCTTTGCAATGTGGGCTCCGTACGGATCCTGTATGATTGCAAGTGTTGTTAATCGCTGAGAATAAATCGGTTTCATCACGCAAGGTTTGTTGTGAGAGGGGATTGGTTTTGAACGTACCACCTAGAGATCACAACCGAATGACTTGTTTAAAAGTGTAGCTAGCTATTTGCAATACTGTATTTAGCTCGTGCGTAATTATGCTAATTTAAATATTTACTCTCTGTGTATTGCCGAATGTTCGTCTATTAAAACGAATGCCGATGCCATGTTTAAACACAAGGCTTTGATCGAACTGCGTGAAAGGCTTTTTTCTTTGCATATTAGTGTGACCTATGTTTCACTCCAGCTCTAACGACGTTTGCTGGTAAAATTACATTACAAATTAAACATAAATGAAAAACAAGACATTTTATTTTTTCCCGAAAGTTTATCTTTTAAATAAATCAAAACTGCTTCTTGTCAGATTTCATTTTTCTCTAACGGATAATATCTAGAATATATGCACTGAATCATCCTTATTTAATCGATTACATGGCACATGGAGAGTATGCAGAACTAATTTGGCTAAAGCAAACAGTGGCCAAAGGTGACTTCTACATTTGTACTGCTATCTTGCTTAATTTAGTGTTAATGTCCCGTGAACAATACGCACAGACAACTCCGAGCGTCCAAGGGCACAAACCCAACAGATGCGTCAGGTGCGTTCAAATATTAGCAAAACGAATCAATCGACCTATGGGGCTAGTGCCCTCTTCGTGTGTGTTTTTTGTTTTTGTTGAACTTCGTGTCGTTTGTGATTCGTGTTTTTATTTTTGCTGTCTTCATACCACCCAAAATATGATGCACCTAACCCCGCCTAACCAACGACACATTATTTTGCTGACGTTAAACGAGAACCGCACAATCCAAACCGCTTTGCAAACAAATGATTAAAACACAAGATACGTACGGAATTTGGCGGCGGACCCGGTTCCGATAATGGCGACGGTAAGTAGTAGAGCAATTTGCAGCTTCATGTTCACTTCGGCACTGGACGGTAAATGCACTTTACACGCACCGCTAACGCCTAACTTGCAGTGAGGATTGATCACACGCGAAAGGGCACGCGACTAGTCAGCACCGATCGCACGATACGGAATGGGACACTCCGGTACAGTGCGGGTCTATCTTATATGCGCTACGATGCGATCTCGCCGCAACTCCGCGAATCAATCGAGATTGGCCGATAAAACAAAGGCGTAAAGCGTAAATGGCGTGGTGGTGGAATAAACAAAGCTAAAAAAAAACCAAACCGAAAGTCAATAAAACAAATCACCAACACTACTAAATGCGGGACCACATTTTTGCGTGCTGTGCTGCGTTATAGTACGTTACTAACACCATTACTTCCCATTCATTAGTGGTGCCGCGCGCATCAGGATAAGCATGTACGATGGAGCAGGGCAGCGTGTGCGAATGAAGTGAACCGAATCGGCAGAACAGATTTGTCAAGTGTTTGCTTTATGCTGAAGCGGCCTGATATGTGTAGGTGCGGGCAGTAAGGTATGGTTCGCCTTCTCGCTGTCGCTAAAGTCGTTCGTAGCGCTAGCCACCACTAGACAGCCGGTGGAGAGGTTGGCCTTCCCTTTCCAGCGTGATGATTACCGTTGGAAGCCACGGTATCTACCGTGAACTGGTCTCGATAGCGGCGGAGCAGGGTGGATGGGTGAACGATGTTTGATCTTCTCGCCATATCATACCCATACCGGAAGAATCTGGAATACCGGTAGCCGGAGAAGGGTTGTCCATCGCACCATCGCAGCATCGAGCTGTACGTTGAACTTGAACTTGAGACTACTGTTATACTATTGGGGTAGATAGAATAAGGATCCGATTGGTATTGGTGATTACAGTTGTAGCTAGGATCTAAGAATACCACTCAGTGTTTGATTCATTAATTACGCGTTTGATGCATGTTTCAGATGAGTGCAGTGACCGTAGTAATTCAGTGTCACATCTCAAGATCAGTTCAATGTTAACTTGTGAAAAAATTGCATTAATTAATTAATCCCACTATACGCTGATACTAATGGTTCGTTTGATCGTGTGGTTCACGTATGTGATGCACCTAAGCATATGATGCGTACGCTTTTACATGGAAATGAGATTCACCACCCTCCGCGAAGTTGATGCGGAACTCAAACGGCAAAACGAGTTTCACTAATGATGTCGCTTGATAAATGAATTTCGTCGAGGCGCCGAGCCGTACCATTGCGGACCACCACCGGTCGTTAAACTGAAAGGGTTGTCCTTGACATTGGGACGGACACTCACAAGCTTTGGGTTTCGTTGTTGGTGCCGTTAGAGGTTGCCGTGACCTACAGACTGTTGACCGATCATTTTGGCTAGTAGTAGGACGATATCATCATATTGGTGCAGAAAACAATCGCCCCATTTTAGTGGAACCGTAAAGCCGTAAAGATTCGTTAATATTCGCCTAAAAGTTAGAGATTAATTTGGAAAAAAGAAGTAACAAATCCAAAAACACAACAGTCCGCTGAATTGACGAGGAATCACAACAACAGATACAAAGTAAACGATTCAAGTTCAATGGCCGGTTGTTTGTTAACAATATCTTTGTTGAATGGAATGTACGCATCATGTTATGCTTTTTGTGTGATGTAACATCTGGTAAATACAGCGCATGCAACGCAATAAGAACCAGTACAATGCATTTAGCTAATATGTAAATGCACGTTCAATCGGTTGGGTGGGAAATTTCCAACGAGTTACAGACGTTTAATTTTTTTCATACAAAGCAGTAGCGCGCATAGTTGGGTTATTAAAATCCTCATCTAATGATCGACATTTACAACGTCCAATAGATTAAACACTGGGAGGGAAACATGGATGCCATAGTGAGTTCAAGTATGGCGATGATTAGCATAAATTTACGTGCGTACAAGCGTATATAAGGTTCGTGATAGTACGCGACCGGTTTAGTGTTAAGAGGAACCGGGTCGTTGAGATGTTTGAATTATGAAGCAGAGGAACGAATTCTTCCAGAATATCAGAAGAGTTCCTCTACTGAGCCGAGACGGTTGAAGTGCAATCGATACGCTTTGGGATTTTTTGGCATTTTTTAAGTGTTTGTTTTGTCTGAACCAGTCTGAAATAGTTGTGAAAAATGCAAATCGTCATTGTTTTGGTGGCCTTGATTGTTATGTTTGTTTTTTTTTTTTGTATCGCACACAACTTAGTATTAGATCATACTGTGTTTTTCATGTTGTTCAAGAACTTAGGGGGAGGAGGAGTATTAAATGATTCATGTTTCTTAAGCACACTATGATGGAATTTAGATTGTAAATATACATATACAAAATAAACTGCACCTTACAGCGCACATTCCTACTAGATTTATCCAAAAAGGACGTATTACTTATCACTCAAGAATGTTGATTGATCATATGTATAATAATGTTGAGGCGATGACGGCTAGCACAGATCCGAATCTTATAATTGCGAAACAATTCGCATAAGCATCAATCCTACTAATACAGGGGTTCCCACGATTTATTGGTCAGTTCCCATATTTTTTTGGGTTTGGCTCACGATTTATTCATCGTATCCCATAGATTTTTGGTTCGTTCTCATAATTTATTTGTATCGTCCGATTGGATATCTATACAATTGAACCAAAACATTCTGGGAAATGGCAAAAAAATCGTGGGAACGCACCAAAAAATATGATAACTAATAAAAATTGATGGGAACCAACCAATAAATCGTGAAAACCCTGTAATAACATTGCAAGTAAATCAATCACAAGCTGGAAACAGTATTAGAAAAACGCGTTCTGAGATTTAATTTCCTCAGCGCTAGTACAGTCAGATGTCGAAGGAATAGAAGAAATTGCCTTCGGCTTGCGAAATATTATGGACTAAGCAATTAACTAACTTGCAGAAGAAAAAGAGATAACCGTAACAATCACAAATCGATGGTATTCCAGCGAACTGTATCAAATAAAACATAGAAGAGACAAATGTTACGGAAGATTTCTTGCTACTAACAATGAAACATGGTGGCAACGATATAAACATATTGCAAGTGAATGCTTTTCATACAACTTATTGCGCTGATAAATTTCTCATAGCAAAGCAAGAATGCAAACAAAGATAAATAAACAAAAACAAGAAAAACTCAAAGAGGTTGTGGAAAGTGTTAAAAACTATGCTAGGACTCGAAAAAAACCCATTATAGGAGCAAAATTAGACGGTCAAATTCATGTTAATGAGACTGTGGTGGTAAAAACCTAATTTTTCTTTCTAGTTTCTTCGTCAACAGCATACAAACAATTCATTTAAATACATCAGATGTTTCTAAACCAATTAAGTAAATAGATACTGAAGAGCCAATTCCAATATTTAATTTCGAAACAATTCTAAAAAAGATCTAAAAAATTTTTGCTTCAATTTAAAAAATGCACCAGTTATAAGAAAACTAAATAATACATTAATAAAAGACAGTTTCCACGTGGTAGGAGAAAAATTATTATCCATAATAAACGAATCATTAGTAACTGGCGTGTTTCCCAAGAAATGGAAGGTGTCTAAAGTTGTTACAATTCCAAAAGTGGCAGTGGCCGGGGCAGTTAATGCTGATGAATTTCGTCCAATTACTTTTACTTTTACTTTATTTATTTTCATTGTTTACTATTTTTAATTACAATATAATGGAGCTCTGATTGATATTAGACCTTTTGTGCCTTTTTAACAATATACTGGATAAATTTAACAGTTTACACGTCATTATAGGATCATATTTCAGCCATCGCATTAAAGTGGAGTTCTTATGCAGCGAAAAGTTTTTTGAAAAAAAAACCCTGGTCACATTAAGGACTTATAGCCTACGAAAAAATAATAACGAAAGAGAATCTAGCCTCAACCTTATCAACACTAATCTTTCCTCTATTATGTAAATTTATAATCCAGTCTATTTACATTAATATAGCCTATTTACTAATCGCCACTGGCTGGACGAGCAATTTGTTTTATACTTTTCTAATAGTAGATCAGCATATTGTATTATATTTATTATATTTGTTCTTAGGTGAATGTCACTAGTACTATGCCAAAGTGGTAAATTAAAGATTCATTTAAGAAATTTGTTTTGGAACACTTGGATTTTCTTTAAGTGTGTATAGGCACTTTTTCCAAACTGGGTATGCATATATAGGCCAATTAACATTCTTCACATTTTCGAAATGATATTAAAGTTATTAGTGAGAAATCTATTGATGATACACACATGATATATTCAATCCCCAGCAATCTGGATACAGACAGGGACATTCCTGTGAAAGGGCACTAAATCTACTCTTGTAAAAATGGAAATGTTTTGTAGAGCAAAAGCACGAAGTTTTGGCAGTATCTTTGGATTTCAAACGTGCATTTGAAACTTTATCAAGACCCTTATTACTGGAGACTTTAAACAAATTTGGTATTCAAGGAGATGAGGCACACTGGTTCGCAATTTATCTTGAGGGAAGAACACAAACGAAATCCTTTATGAATAGTGTATCAGATCCGCTGGAAAACTCACTTGGAGTTCCGCAAGAAAGTGTCTTGGGGCTGATTTTATTTTATTTTGTTCATTAACGACATGAAAAAAAATGTTGCGTGCTTGTGCAATCAATTTATTCGTTGACGATATAGTTTTATTCATTGCTTAGCGTGACGTGAAGCAGGAAACTCTTTTAAACATCGACTTAAATGCCTTAGATGAATGCCTTTTAAATGGCTGGTTAAAGCATACAAAATTGGCTTTAAACGTAAAGAAGACAAAATACATGAGGATATCAAATAAAAAACTGCAAATTCCGTTCTCAATTTGTATTAATCAGGAACAAATAGAACAATTCTCTAAAATAAAATTTCCTTAATTATTTAGTCATATATGAAAGCTATTTAGCAATACCCAAAAATAGTCGTTGATTACAAAAAAAAAACTTTTTTAAAATTTCCACTTCATAAGCTCTACCTAGGGTAGTCCAGTGGTCTATTCGCTCCTACAACGCTGGACTGAATAGATTACCAACCGGACGTCCCTAGGTAGCAAAGGTTGGCTATCTATCGATTGTGTGATACTAATAAATCTCGGAAATCTTGTATAGGCAGGGATGACCGTCAACCACGTCGACACCTGTATAGGTAGCGTGGTGGTCGTTGTCCTCAAAAGAATAAAAAGTCACAAGATTTGCATTTGTTTAGCTATCGTATTGATTATCCTGCTATGGGTTATAGATGGTATAATCCATTTACGGTATAATTTTTGTTCTTATAATCCTGAATTTTCTGAAGGAAACTAATGATGATGTGTAAGAATGAACATATTGATATATATATTTTAAATTACTCTTCAACCTCTGTTTATATTGTGAAGCTACCAGTATGTGCTAAGTATGTAATAAGTTTTTCTATGTTATTAGTTAAGGATATAGATCAATCATATTTATACTCTAAATTTGAAAGAATCGTTTAAAAACTGTTTGAGAGACAACAGCTCAATGGGCAGCTTGGATCTTAGGCCGCTGCATGGTTCATCCGCTGCTTGGATACTGCTTGTATGGATGGTAACGCTGAATTTATACCATCATATTTGAACAAGAAGAACATAATGTTGACGATGTACACTTTTTGATAGATCTATATTCTTCTTCTTCTTCTTCTTCTTCTTCTTTTTCTTCTTCTTCTTCTTATTCTTTGGTGGACAACAACCGTTGTCGGTCAAGGCCTGTCTGTACCTTTAGTGGGCTTGCTTTTCAGTGGCTTACTGATTACACATAGGAGGATAGTCAGACTTACGTACGGAGGCACGGTCTATTCGGGGCTTAACAAGTTGATTTAAATTTTTGATTCAATTTTTGATTTTTTCAAAGTTATTTCCTTTTTTTAATATTTAAAGATCGTGTTCACCAATTTGGTTGCACAACGTATTCAACACTTAGTGTGGATGAAGCAATTACATTCAGTAGGAAACGAAACCCTTTAAATTTTGATTTGTTTGTCATCAGTCAGGGATCTTGGTGTGGTCCTTGATTCATCACTGTCCTTTTGCGAGCACTATCACTCTATAATTACCAAAGTCAATAGGATGTTACGATTTGTAATCAGACAAACTTTTGAGATAAAAGATCAAATATGTCTGAAAGTATTATACTCCGCATTTGAACGATCCATCCTAGAGTCTAACGCTGTTGTTTTATCCCCATACTGTGGTGTGTTGACGGTTAGGAAAGAAAGCATACAAAAAAGATTCTACAGAATAGTAATATGCCGATTACAATGGCTGTCATCACAACAATTAGATAATTTTTACGGTAACAGCATCTTGGTCTGCAAACATTAGAGCAGAGACAGGCATTACAGTTTGCTTTTGTCGCGAAGTTAATCGGCGAGAACATCTCAACAAACCTGTGCAAGACACTAAATGACAAATAAACAACATAAATTGAATCATAGTGAACGATTTTAACAAGTTTGTCTTATTTTTGAATTTTATAAAATTTGTTGATACTCTTATGTATTTGATGTATTAAAAAACATAAAATGTATTATCGCGTGGCCACGGAGCTGAAAAAATGTTGAAAATTTTTTCAACTTTGTCAAAATTGCTTGTCAACTGCAAAAAAGAGCTTTTCTCGTGGCCGCACCAAAAACATACACAAGAGCGACAAAAAGCTCCAACATCTGAATATCAACGATATTTTGTTTAAGAAGTACTAAATAGGTACATAAATCAATTAGAATCATGCATTTTAGCATTATTATCATAACAATGGGTCACAACTGCACCAAATAGCTGTTTGTTTACGCTTTTTCACGAACGTCAAATTTGGTCAAATTTTGTCAACTTTTGTCAACTTTTTTTCCTGGCTGCTCCAGGTTACAAAATTTTGACAAAAGCTCAAAAAAGTAACATAAGCTCACATTTTGAAAAATTTGTCAGCATTTTGTCACTCCCATGGCCTTTCGCTTTATCGAGTAAAAATGGTTGAAAGATTGAAGGAAAACTCAACCGACATAGCTGTTTTCTCAGTTTTGTCTTCAAAATTTCTTCTGTATAATGCAAAGGAGTTTGTCAATGTGACTTACTCTATCTGGGGAGCTATACATAAGTACACCTGCAATGTTTGTTATGGTTCACTCAAACACAACACCAAACGATAAAGAGTCTATATGTTCTATTGTATACTATTACATTTTATTCAAGTGTGTTCTCAAAAGCAGAATAGCTTTGTTTTGTAAGAAAATATTTGCGAAATTCATTCGTAATACATGGAATTGATGTTAGATAGGCTAAGAGGCAGGGTCGTCAATGAACGACGAAACCTAAAACGCCATATCATAAACGTGTGATTTGCACCAAACGTGACCGATTCTAAGGCAAACTAATCCCCCGCACCAATCTTTTCTTCGTTGCAAGGTGACTCCTGCATTGGTTGATCAGTTCCTTGATCCATCTGTGACGCTTCCAGCCTTTGTTGGGTTGCTAACATTGAATTCTGCTGCTGTTGTTGTTCGTGTTCGTGTTGCTGCTGCTGTTGCTGTTGTTGTTGCTGCTGCTGCTGATGCTGCTGACGATAGTTTTCGGCCAACAGCTTATGACTTTCTGGTTCATAATCACAATCGGTGTGCATGGAGTGTGGTGGCAGCGCTTGCGAGGTGATCTGCTGTTCCTTTTTAACCTGCGAATCTACGAGGTGCGAGCGTGCTTCTGTCGCCTCGCACCGGGAGCGATGTGGTTTGGCTCCCCGGCTGGCGTGGTGCTTCGGTGGTTCGAGAAACATACGCGAGGACTGCTGCACCAGTGATTCCTGTTTGATTTTGGATTTGTTGGCCGCAAAGAGCAGTGCATGTGGCGCCGAATGTGCATCCGTGGCCTGGAGTGTGGTCATGGTGGATTCATCATCGTCGTCCGCGTCATTGGGCACTGCCCGCTCGTCGGCACTGTTGTCGCCCGTGAGCTGATCGCTGTGGTTGTTGTTCATGTTGTCCGCTTTGGTGTCTTCGTTCTCGTCCTCCCGTTTGCCACCGTAGAACACGGCATTGCGCAAACCGTAGCCCGAGTTGAAGTTGTCACTGTACTCCACCTTGAACTGGCTGTTGTAAATATTCTGGTTCCGCTCGTACTCGTAGTTGTTGGGCTTGAGCTTGGTCGCCAGCGCATCACACTCCAGCGACATCAGGCTGTTGCTGAGCTGATCCTGCAGATTGGAGAAGCGCGTCCCAGCGGATGTCAGATTGCCGGCCCGTATCAGCGTACTGAGACTGTCCGGTTTGATTGCCGCGTACTCGGCGACGGGCAGTGTCCCGTACCGTTGCTCACTGTTTGCCACGCTGTTGCTGTTTTCCTGCGACTGCTGATCCAGGCTCTGTGCTTGGTGCGAATGCTGCAACTGTGATTGCTGGTGCTGGGAGATCGACTCTTTCCCGGCCATGAGATGATTGCTACCATCGGTACCATCGCCGTGTTTGGTGTCGTCAGGCGCACCAGCATTGCCTCGATCCCCACCACTGCCATTGCCACCGAGCGCTGATCTTGGGTCCGGGCCGCTAAGCAGCTGATGGTACGTGATTACCTTCCCGTTGTGGTCGCTTTGTGCGGGCGGATTACTGCGGCACATGTAGTTTCCCGAGCTGTTTACACTCGTCAGGATAGTAGTGGGGCTGGGGCTGTCGTTCATGCTGCTCGTGTTCATGTGCTGCACCTTGGCCGCCGTCATGACCCCCGCGATGGCGGAGCCGCCCTTTTCGGTACAGTCGCCCTCGTAGCACCCGCCGCTCGGTGTGCGGTATTTGGCAAGATGTTGGTACACCTGCTTGATGCGTTCCATGTTGGCGCGGGAAGCAATCGCATGGTTAACCATCGGCAGCGGATAGTCCTTGCCAATGAGACACTTGGCCGCCCGCTGCACACTCTCGGAAGCATTCCAGGGCTCGTGGATGAAGCGGGTAGGGAAGTTCTGCAAAAATAAAGCACGACGTTATGAGTAATGTAATTTTTATTTTTTGCGTTAGTTTTGTTGCTCGTACACTAATGGTCTTACCTTTAAAACCGGCAAATATCGCCGGATGTAATCACCGTTCGGGTCCGCCTTGCGACCAAACTTGACCGGGCAGTAGCAATGGAAGAACTGCTGGAAAAACGATGAACACGACAACCACATCCACATGCCCGCATTGACCGACCAGTCCGCATCGAGCAGTAGCTCCTCGAACACTTTCATGCCCTCCTCCCACGATATCCAGAGGTCGCCACGGGTCAGGAAGCAGGCCACGGCATGCCGCGCCAGATGGTGGATCCAACCCTCCTCCCGCAGCTGCGTCATGATCGCATCGATCCACGGGAAGCCGGTCTGCCCGCTCGCCCACTTGGCCAGCGCTTCCGCGTTACGGTCCCACGGAATCTGCACGCAGATCGGATTGCCGGCCATCTTGTCGAAGGTGGGATTTTTCGTCGCGGCACAGTAGAAAAACTCCCGCCACAGCAACTGCCCGTGCAGCGACAGTGGGGGGCACGCTTTCTTGATCTTTTTGTACAGATCGGTTAGCTGATAGTAGAACAGGCGCGTACTGAGACACCCGAAGCGCAGGTAGGGCGACAGACCCGTTTGACTAGCGAGCAGAGACTGCGGCGTCATCTTGGGCCGGCCGAACGAGGCGACCCACGCTTTCCGTTCGAGGTGCCGTTCGAGACGGGCGAGCGCTTCCGTTTCGCCGCCAATCCAAACCGGTGGCCTAAGGGCTTCCGTCTCGAAACCGAGCTCCTCCAGCGTCGGCACACCGTACTTGTCGTCGTGATCGTCGTACTGGGGCGTGTTGGCGTTCCCGATCACGTCCAGCGTGATGGCTGCTTCCGGCTGCGGTGGCGCATCCATTGAGGCGATAATGGCTTGAAACTGGTGGTAGGTTAGCGGTGCGCGGCCTCCGTTTTTTTCGATGATTCTAAAAACAGTCCGCCAGAAAGTGCGCATCGTTAGCATTGTGGGCCGTGGTTAAAAGTGTGCAAAAGCCATTGCCATGCCAAACCTTTCCAAATTGTAGAGTGTGTGAGATGCAGCGGAAATGACCTCGATTCCAAGCTCTTTGCACATTTCCGAGATGTTGTGGTCCCGCACGCGGCCGAATGGTTCGGGGTCTTCCTCGAACGTCAAGCAGGTTGTGCCCCATTCTTTGAACAGCTTTGGCAACGCGTCCGCCGGTTGACCTCGTATCACAAACAGCCGCGAATTAAGCTTTCTTAGGTTTCGATCCAAATCGTCCAAGCATTGAAGAAGGAATCTAAGGAATAAAGAATAAAGAAAAGAAAGAGAGAGAGAGCAAGAGAGAGGGAAAATAGTTGAGATAGTTAATATAATTCAGTATTTCTTTCCAAAGTCTATTTGTAGATCGTCTATCGCAGCAAAAAGTTGGAAAATAATATATCGTTTTATTTGGTATTCAACGCTCTATATTTCGCTGAGTGTGTGGACTAGTGGTGTGCTCTTTGGAGCGCATCCACGACTCGGATCCGACTCCGGCTATTTTTAATCCCAATCCAACTCCGGTAAAATTTGAACCAGTAGTTTCGCCCGGAGTCGACCAAATTCCTCCGGAGTTATCCGGAGTCGGAATTATTCGGAGTCGTCCAGAGTCGATCGAAGTCGACCGGAATCGGAGTCGGTCGGAGTCTACAGGAGCCGTCCGGAGTAATTTGCTTGTGACCAGGCATTTCATTTCGTTGTTTTTTTCATTTACATTTTTCATTTTTTCATTTCGAAGTTGTCTTTTACTTTATGCGTGAATCTTCGTATGCATGCCATTGTTTCGTAGGTCATCTCTGGACGACTCCGGAATTCTCCGACTCCAACTGATTCCGGACGACTTCGAATGACTCCGGACGACTCGGGACGACTCCGGTCTATTCCAGACGATTCCGAACGACTCCGGATATAGTTGGGCGGATCTACCTTTCGGTACCGGTTCCGAAATTAGCGGAGTCGGATCGGAGCCGACTCCGGATTTTTGCCAACTTTACCCATCAGTACTGTAGACCTTTAGAGCAGTGATGTCAAATTCATTTCTCATACGGGTAACTCAGTAGCTTTTAGGTATACAGTTACATACACATATTCCTGTGGGCCTTAGTTAAACAGGTGGGTTTGCTTGGGATGAGCATTCCAGTTTTAACAATATTTTAAAAATTATTTAAACAAAAATTTTACTCAACAGTCAGGAAGGATGTGGTGGTTGTGGAGATTCCTTTTAATTGTTTTAAATTTTTAAAATAATTAATGATTATGAAACATGGGTATGTGCATGCTTCTTGCATCATTTTGTTAACAATAAAATTTGATAACTTTTAATTTTTGGTCAATTCTTGGTTCCTCCATTACCCACTACACCACATGGTGCTTTTGATCACGAAAATCATTTAAGACTTATCATTGAACCTAAAATCAAATCTTCATTTTTTCGTAGCTTCTAACAAATCTATGCATATCAAATTCGTCACAATAAATCTCTGATTATATAGAAATGAGAGAACATGGGAAAAAATCATGCTTAGCAAAGCAGTTTATGATATTTACTGTGGCCGTCGCCCTAGCTCGGAAATTTAATAATTCTAATTTATTGCTCATTTTGAAGTATCCTGAACAGTTCTTCAAATCCTCGTTTCAGAATATCGTCTTCGCACATCGATGAGAATACTCTTCGGAAATGAGAGTGCGAAAAATCCGGCCTGTATCTGAAAAAAACTCATGGAAAACCAAGCATAGCTATTCAATATATTTACAGAACTTGTGTTCTAATCCTAAAAAAATTTCTTGTGTAGGTCATTTAATAGCCCCAGGAAGTGCAGCCTTTTGATAACGGTAATGATTAATAGCAATAGCTCATAACTATAGCACTACATTGGCTAATATCCGACTATTGGCTAATATCCGACTATTGGCTAATATCCGAGAGACTACCCGACCCCGACGTCCTCGTAAAATACACATTTTTTAGGTGTTTGTTTTTTTTTCGAAAATTTTAAATATATCGGTCTGATTGTTGTAGAAACATAGTTAAAGAATATCCTAATGAATGAAGCGGTGAAAGTGGTTCAGAAAGCCTCAAAGTCAGGAAATGAATGACAATATTAGGAGACCGACTTTAGGATGCCGCCTCTAAACAGCTATTAAAACCCATGCTACATGCCGAACTCCAATCAAACTTACTCCATTCTTCGTTAATCGAACTAACTGCCTAAGTTCTTCGTGGAACGTATGTTTGCAATGTCTGATTTAGAAGGAGATAAGCAATAATAACTCATCAACTGTGCATGAAACATCTATAAACAAGTGTTGAAGATATTAATTTACTTGCAAAAATTTTCTATTTTATCCCACATTTCACCTGTCACGGGCCCCGTAGAGATATGTGGAAAATCATGTAGATGTATTGTGACGGAACTGACCCAAAACATCTCGTAAGTAACACATTATGACTTAATCCCAAACAATGCAACTTTAAGGTTAATAACAGTGTTTAAAATGCAGTTTTACGTTCTACGTACTGTAGCAAACTGCTTTTTCATCATTATTATCAGAATATGGACCACATTCCTTCACGTTTGTTTCTTAGCTCTACTTTTTTTTGTTTGGTTTTCAAAAGATTTCAAACAGCGGTACGTGTTTATTGCCAATGTCTTAGCTTACGTGGTGGAAGCTCGATTTACCTAGCAGTACCACGTTGGATAGGTGCCAGTTGTTGAATCAAAAGATTATTAGGCATTTTTTCTGACACAAAAAACACCAATTTTGTCCCAGCTGTTACTTAAGTCGATTCATATTGCAATAGGTAAATAATGTCTGCGAAACAACCATAAGCTAAAAGACGTTGCGTGCGGAGCAGGGCTGCATTTAGTTTCATAGTATAAAATACAAAGTTTTCAAAAGTTTATGTAAGATTTGAGGTTTGAGTTTCAAAAGGTGTGTTGTTTAAACATACAATACGATACGGAAGTGGATGATGATATGTATCGCAATGCCGACGTAAAAGTCACAGCACTATTGTGCACTTTAGACAAACTTCCCAGCAAAGGGTAGAATGTCGTTTGCCTGAAAGAAGTGTTGTCAGTATCACATTTGGTCATGTTTTTTTGTTGTTTTTGCTTCCTTTCCCCGACTTATGTTCTTGCGGGGCAGAAATGCTGAGTGTGAGGGGAGGGGAGGGGGGGGGGGGGAAAGAGAGCTACACAACAAGTACAGGTGACACACAAATCCAGCCACATCAACGCACTTTCAACATCTCACCCCTCCGTGCTCCGTGCGGTGGGCGATGGAGCGGAGGGATGTGGCGGAGGTTGTGTACGGATCGAGGGCCGGCAGGGCAGGTTTGCGTGGAAGTAAATGCTACGTAACGTTTAGGTACGAGCGTAGTTGCGCTTCACATTGTCTGCCACGTGATTGTTTGTCAAAGGGGGGTCTCCACGCTGGTGTACGGTGACGAAGAGAGGAAGAGAGAATGTACTCTACTCTGCCTCTAAGTAAGGATGGTTGGTTGCAGAATCGTCAAGAAGATATACGTGATGAAAACGCTGGGCCCGGAGCCGTTGGGTGAGATGGATGGCGAATTTTCGCGATTTTCGCGGCTGCAAGTTCGCAGTTGGCAGCCGTTTCGACAGGGAGGCGCAGCTGGACACGGGAAGGGGGCTGATTTTGTGTAATCGAAGGAAACCGCTGCTGCTGCCGCCGCCAGCCTGTCCTGTTGTCACCTGATTATTGTCAACGCCATATCTGCGTCTCCTATCGTCGGTTTTTGTCAGGATTGGCGTAACCGATCGGGATCGGGTGATTATTGAATTGCTTTTCCGGTCGTGAAATTATAACGACATGTTATGCAACAGATTGCCGAAAAATCATTGATTCCAGGAAGGTGGTTCATGATACTAAGGGAAAGCTCAATGTTATGGTGATTTATGTAACTGTAACGAAATTCTATAGTTTTGTGTTGTAAATGGGGTTTTATTTGTTTTATTTATTTATTTTATCAAGTGAAGCTTAATATATTTGTTCATATTTACATACAGGGTTTCCCACGATTTATTGATCCGCATAATTTTTTGGTTGCTTTCCATATTTCTTGGTGTGTTCTCACGATTTTTTTAGCGTTTCTCAGAACTTTTTGGTTCAATTGTATTGATATCGAATCGGACGATACCAATAAGTTATGGGAGCGAACCAAACATCTATGGGATACGATGAATAAATCGTGAGACGCGCCAAACAAAAAAATAGGGGATAAATAAATCGTGGAAAACACTGTAAACCTCAAAGGCTTCCGAGTCACTCCCAAATAACTCGATACGTTAAATTCATCCTCAAAAAACTGCTATTTTAAATTACTAATTCATCTCATTTTATTACCCTTGACTCTTGTGCAATAGTATAATAATCAAGCCTCAATATGTATTTGAATATGGGACGCAAAAGATATTCAAAACATGAGTTTAAGCGTTTTTTCGTTCTTGATTTTTTGTTGTTGAACACTTAGTTGCATTTTGCAACACAGCTCTGGGCAAGTGAGATAATAAATAGAGCTCAAAGTGCAATACTAGAGATACAGGAACGGTTTTGAATGGAGAGTAAATAGTGCATCTAACAGCAACACAATTACATTCGCTGTTACACTGGCAAATGCTTTATGTGTGTGTGTGTTGAAAATGCAGTTGAAGGCGATAGTATCATTAAACACTCGAGGCCATCGCCGCAAATGGCGAGGTGTGTATGTTTATCAGAGCGAACGTATTCGTTCAACAACAAGTCGGCAGAGTAAAGCCGAGCAGCTGATAAGCTACCGATGCACAAGCGTATGCATTTGTCGAGCTGCAACACCCGGGGTGCATGTTGCACTCTTGGCGATACTTTGCGGTGTGTGCAATTCTCGGTCAAACAAATCTACTAACACACATCATTCGCTTCTCTATGTGTTTGTGTGTACACAGAGCGTTTGATTTGGTGCATTCACACAAAGTGGATTTTCAGGGTTAATTCTACCCCGCAGCTCCCCCGGTCTCTGGTTGCTGGTTACTTTCCAAGTGGTTGTGTGTGTGCAGTCGGTTGCATGTGTGTTTAGTTCGTACGCGTATGCATCAAACTGTTGTCGTCGTGCTGCCCTGCTCTCGCTCTACACGCTCAATGACGAATGGCGTTGGCGATGATAATGACGGCGATGAGGATCATCATTTGCTAACGTACGTAAAACCGAACCATTGCATAATGGTTGTCGATGACACGGGAAGTGACAATGCACGTTTGCACATGGCCATCGTTTGCTTGTTTGCTGCCAATGTTCTGATACCGGTTCGCTCACATTTTGCAACAGGCGTGTATCGTTTTATAGTAATAAAAAACACAACTAGCGAAACAGTACGATGGGTAGCTTACCTCCACTTATTAATGCCCACGTTGGAGCTGCCCGCGAACCAGGGATCGATGATGAAAACACACCGAAACGTTCGCGCCCCACGGAGTCCTTCGCGCAGGGCCGGATTATCGTGCAGCCGCAATCCTTTGCGAAACCAGTGCACGGTGTGTTTGTCCCGCATTTTTCCTACCGATTGCTGCACTTGGTGCGAATGGTGGTGATGATGCTGGGACTGATGCTGGTGCGGGCGCTGCTGCTCGGAGCTTTTACCGCCGATGCCGGACGGATGCTCGTGATGCTGGTGAGCCTGCTGCCCGGACGACGATAGGGCCTGCTTGTCGATGCTCTCCATTCCACTGGTTCCCGTGCCAAAGTTGCTCATTCCACCCGTCTGTCCGACCGTGCCGGAAGTGCTGGCCGAAAAATGGCCAATGGTTGACGTTTTTTTCGTCATTTTGTAGATCTACCAACAGATATTAGACAATAAGTTTGAAAGCTTTAGATTTGAATTTGAATTTTCTCTCTTTTAGTTGGAGATTTTTGAGAGTATTAGCCATCATTCCTTACCTAACAGTAAATACACTTTGTTTATTAATGAAACAGTTTACACAGATGAATGTGCAATCACACAAAAATCGAAGAGAAACGTTTAAGTAGGGTATCGTTTTGTAACCATGTTGTACAGGAACATTCACTATTGCACAAATCTATGCTATGAGTTTTAATATTCCCAGATAGAAATCACTTCACTCCTATTGTAATGAGTGTTTTAATCACCATTCACCTTTATTTTTCCTTTCGTAGAATCCTTTATGGGCTGTTTTGTTTACTGTATCAGAATAATAATGCAAAAATAAACCAACTGTTAAATGCGTGAATGTACTAGAATGTGTTTACAGGAAACCGTGCTAACCCTTTGTTACACTAAGTTAGATTCCACAGATTCACAGATTTCACGATGCACAGTTGTATGAAATGCAGCATTTTTTAAACACCTTGCTGATGGTGAATTTATTTTGCATTACTTGCAAAAGCTTTTAATGAAAAGTTGTGTATTACTGTTCGAACAATGTTTGAAATAAATGCTACGATTACACCGATTTCATAACCTGCATTTTAGCTGACATTGCACTACAAATTGAATTTCTCATCGCTGTACTGTGTTGTTTGTGTTTGTGTTTTGCTCGTGCACGCATTTAAAGCACAACCATTTCCACCATCATCATCATCATATTCGCCTTGATCATATGGCAGTACGCGATCGACACACTGAAGCACTCGCCAATGAGAACTTTAGTAACGGGTTACCGTTTCAATGCACACACACATACAGTATCACACACTTTATACATAAGGTACGAACTTTTAACACATTCAAAAGCTTAATCCGGCTAGTAAGCAACACACCATCGCCATCATCATCGATGTCACTGCTGCACACAAACATCGACAAACAACTAAACCGTTCAAAGGGATGTTTTTTGCTACGCTGCCACACCGTTCCGGAACCGTTTGCCTACTAACTCACGTCGGCGGGACACGATAGTAGTAACAGTAAGGCGTCACACTGAGCGCGCTGGTGAGCTGCTGGAGAGCGTTAAGCACCAAACACGGAGCGGAAATCGTGTACAAGAGAACATGGAACTGATATGGCTTCGGAGGGTGAAAAACGTTCCGGCGCACACTTTCAATGGCCGACGATGGCTTTCACGGGGTTGTTCTCGGATTACGCAACCGTTACAAGGGGAATTCACTGTGTGTGTGTGTTCCTCTCAGTTCCGCCAACCTTACATAGTGGTTGTTCCCAATCAGCGTTTAAAACATTTCAAGGAACAATTTCTAGAGCGATTCACGGTACACCGAAAGAGATTTTTTGTATTGATTTTTGGTACCAACTGAATTTTTGATATGTTAATGTGCTGAAATGAGGTACACGTTTCCCAACAACTGATACAACTGATACATAGTTTGTCACTCTTGCTGCGCATACAAACGATCACTTTGTACAGCTACATTTTCAACCTAACTGTTTCAGTGGTAAAAGAAGATCGTAAACACGAAACACACCATGTTCGTTGACACTTTGCTCTGTTTTTCACAATATGTAACAATCAAGTTAGACGTGGGTTCTTTATTTTTTGAAAATTTTACACACCACTAATTGACGAGCGTATGTACGCTGAACACGCTAGACACATTCACATCGTACCGTGGACTGTTTTGAGCTGCCCGCTCATGTTTGAAAATTCACCCACAGTCCGTAACGCACCAAGGATAATTAGATTGAAATCTATGCACTCGACACACGAGACACGGTCGACTTCCGTCGCCAATTCTATTGGGCGGCTGGACTGCGGCTGGAATCTCCTTCATATGAATGTAAGAAAGGATTCGAGAAAGATCGATGCGATCGAGACGATCGTCACGGGAAGGAAGCGGGATCCGCTTTACCAGACTTTACAAACATTTCACAGCGTAGTAATGCGATTGCTTTAGTTTATTAATTTTATTTTAGATTCTTTTTAGTAACGCTTTACAAGTAACTGTATATAGTTTATGTACTTTTTCACTAAACGAAACTTTAGTACATGGGTGTTGCCTACCACAGAGTAACTTTCATCCGCACTATTGAACGGCCCGTACTGGACTGCACTGGGAGAGCATCCGGCAGAGTGTCGCAACCGTGTCCGAGAAATGTGTCTCTCTCGCTAAAGGTACCGGAGCCTGGACCGGGCGGCCGGCAGGAGAAGGTGTGAAGCAGGATCCGGCATGCACACCGAGGGAATGTGACCCATGCAAGCCAATGCGAGGGTGGAGATAGAAGCATGAGTAAGCATGGTGGTTAGAGGGAGCATGATGGGAAGCGTTGTTTGTGGCTCAGACACGACGCATTCAACGTGACTTGGTACAGTGGCTGATCGTTATGTATTTATATAAACGGACGCGAGGGGAGAAGCGTTCTCTCTTCAAGCTACCGCTACACGTCGACCACTCCGGGCTGCTCGTTGCCACAATTCCTCATTTATCACCGCCCCTTGGGTGCCATAGCGGTGCCATAGCACATCGTGGTCTAGAGTGATGAGCCACCAACGCAAACGCAGGCATAACTAGAACAACAGCGACCAGGAGCGCCGCGGTCAATGCAAAGATGCATTACAAATCGTTACAGCAACGTAACGCGAAGTGTTGTCGCGCCTATGTTTTTGACCTGTTGCGATTGATGCGGACAATGTAAAACCCCCCGTGCACATAAGTAACATCATTCAATGGCGTCTTGCGAATGATAATGGTCGCCCCGCTTTGAAAAGATGTCGTAACGCAAGCTCGGAATTTGCATGCTGGGAATAACAGGATGAGCCGTGCTACGTGTAGGAGTCGTGAGCAGAGCCAAAAAGTAAACTTTTAGAAACCATCCAATGGTTTGTCGTGTTTGATTGGGTCTTGTTTGCTGCCTGGTGCTTCAATCGGTACATGAAAATGCCGATACATTTAAAAAATGAATTAAAATTCATACTTATGCTGGTTTTTTTTATTGGTGGGGTGATTTTAATTGATTTAGAACGAATTCAGCGATGAATGCTAATTGACACATGTATTGTTAATTTTTTGCCTATTTTCTGTTACTGATATGGACATAGCATGGACAGAGTTTTTATTGTTTTCTGTTGCGATTTATTTATTTGTTCGTGTATGTTTGTTATAAATTTAATGAAATGCAATCAGCAGTCATACGTATATACTTGGCATGTTGGTAAAAAAGTAATTTTTAACTTGTTTTTATCTTCAAACCTAAGACTAGCTTTAGAAAATTCAGGAAAATATTTCGACTTGTAACATAGAGTTAATTCTGCTTCATGTTTATCCATGTATTGTAATGTTGTTAAACGCGTTTCACAACTTTAAAGGATTTATCGGAAGTCAATTTTTATGTTTTTTTATTGGCAAAAAAGGTGCAAGACTTCTTCAATCTTTTTTTTTTTAATTTTAACGTGCACGGTTTGGTTAATAACTCCAAACATTACATGCACTAAATAGTTTAAATTATTATGATTTTTGTTGTATAAATATATCACTTTTTTATCCATGGCACTTAAAAAACTATTTGCCACTTGGCTATGTACAACTGTTTGATTAATTAATATCAGCACCAGCAGTTCGCCATCTAGCATCAATTCATATGACTTTTGGAGAACATTTTAACAAAACGAAACTTAAAACTACTAGGGACCCTGAAAACCCTACTAGGAAAGGAATCAGATGTAGTTAAAATTGCTATAAAAATATGCCCCCGCTGTACATTAAAAAGAAAATAAACCTATTACCTCATCCGCTAATGAAATGTAGCCATATGATTGTAATAAATCTTCTCAATATCAAGCTCCCCAAAATATGTATATATTAACTTAGAAATATCTCTCAAAACATGAATGATTTATTAGCCCACTTCTCCATGCACTTTCTTCATGTGCTGCGTAAGTCGTAACCTGCGCCCGTAGCTCACACCGCACTGGTCGCATCGGAACGGATCAAGCCCTTCGTGTACAGTAAGTCGATGAAATTTGCGAGCCGTTGGATTACCGAACCATTCATCGCATGATTCACATTTGAATGGATGCGGATTCTGATGGCGATTTTGGTGATTTTTCAGTGCTTGTTTCCGCTTGAACCTAGCCGGACACTGATCACAAGGATAAGGCTGTTCCCCGGTGTGTGTTACCATGTGGATGGTGATTTCAAACTTTTGCTTAAACGTTTTGCCACACACGGGACATGCGAATGCTTTCTTCGCTTGATGAAGTTTGTGGTGGTTTTTCAACGTAATGATTTGGCGGAACCGTTTGCCGCACTGTTCGCAGGTATAGTTCTTATCAACTACAGTGCACACCTTTTCGTGCCGGTTCAGGGCAGAGTTCGTGAAATAAGCCGATCCACAGGACCTGCAAATGTGTGACCGTTTCCGGTAGGGACGTGTTTGATGGTGTTTCAGCAGCGATGGTGTTAAAAACCGTTCAAAACAAATGTTGCATTCGAAGGGGCGAATTGAACCATCTAAGACACGGTACTTTTTGTGATGCTTAGCACCATGGGCTGTTAGTTCTGCTAGGGTGCTGAACTCTGGTGAAGGATTACAACCACAGCATACCAGTTTTGGTACATCATCCTCTCGATTGTCTTTGGGTCCAAGGTCTACTTGATTGTGTGAATCCGTGCTAAGCATTTCATCTGTTTCGGGAACGATCGCTTCGGTGTACGTTGATTGAACGTTAATAATATTAGCATTTGTTTCTGTTGGTGTGAATATTTCTTGCTGTTCGCGCTCGCCATAGTTTTCCTTTGCTAAGGACGGTATGCTAAATAACAACCTGGGTGTTAGTGTATTTCTTTTCCTATATAGATCGAGAAGAATTTTATCCGATGCCCGACACCTTTCTCGCAGTTGGTTAAATTTGACCACATCATTCCGGCAATCGTTGCATATTTTGTTTGCGATGTTGTTTGTCTTTCCACGAACCTGCAATGAAATTGCGATTATTATTTTTAAGTGAATGGTTGTTTTTTAAATACTAAGTCTACCTTTATTCCGGTACATTTGTAGATAATTGCCACGAGCGAGTCAGATTCATGAGCATCAAGGGAAACGTATTCAGAAGCGTCGTAACTGAGGCATAGCCTACAAACCGACGAAGATGCACTGTTTATGATCGTTTCTAACATGGCAATGTTCATTTTCAGGTAACTTTTCGAACTTAAATTGGTAGCATGGTTAGTGTACGGTTATTAACAAAAATTAATTGCACTGGTTCGGTTATTTGCGTTGAGTTTTTACGAAACGATTTGTTCGTCTGCAAAATGTAAACAAACAAAGTTGACGTTTCTGCGAGTTGCAAATCAGCTGTCAAACGTGATCGTGTGTGTTACAAAACTGTGTGTTTGTAAACATGGATCTCTCGTCCATCTATTTAGTGGAAAACTTGAGTAATTACAATTTCGAAGATGTAGTATTTCTAGCAGCGGATATAAACTCTATAGTGGAAGCTCTTATGCAGCCGTTGGTGATGAAAGAAACAGAGAAAACAATGTTTTTAGCACAAGTGTTGAAAACAGCGCTACACATCTGCCGCACAGTCACCTGTAACTACACCACGCTGGAGGAGCTGCTGAAGATGAACTGGAGCTCGGCAGAAAATTCCACGCAAAAGTGGAAATTTTTCGAGCAACTTACGCTGGAAGATCCTGTGCAAGTGACCGCAAGAAGAATACTGCTATCGAACCAAGGTGTGCTGTGTTTGGGCATCATACAGGAGTTTTACAGAATGTATTACTCGAAGGAAACATTTAAGGAAATGTTGAATGGCGTCTGTAAACTGGTCCCAGCCAATACCGCAAATCATGCATTCCAGTCTTTAAAGAAGACAATGTCCGCCACAGGAGAAATCAACGCACCAAGCCATCAATCCAATGAAATGAACATTGTTACGCTGGCAAATCACCACAACGCGAAAGATTTTAAGAATTGCGTAGACAAATTGCAGGAGAAATTGAATGAACCTGACAAAGAAGAGCTGCTCAAAGCACAACTGCACGCCTTGAAAATGTTGTTTAGCAGCGCAACATTAATGGGGCGGTATGAAGAAGCATTGAAAAGCGATGTGTATTATCAATTAAATTTGACTCTCCTAAAGCTGTATCATGACAATTTATTGACAAACAATATTCTGTACGATACAAATGTTATAATGTTGCTGTACCTGCTACGCCAAAACGGTGTCCATGATGTACTGCTTAAGAAGGAGTTTTTAAACGAAACCAGATTAGGTGGCCACGAGAGGATGCGAGTCGTATTGCTAGAGTTACAAAACTTTAGCTAGCCTGCCGTTTGGATGATCGGTTCAGGGGGTGAAAATTATGTAAAAAAATAAGCTAGAACACAGAATAGAAATGGAAATAAATAGATCAAAAGATATCTATAACATGACGCCTTTTTGGAAAAATGCCAATAAATCCGAACATATTGAAATTATAAAAAGATAAATAGTAATGAACATATGGCAATGTTTAAACATAAAACGATAGCGATATTTTAACTGCTCAGACTGCAATATATTGTCTTTCTTTAATCCATGGTCTTTAATTGTTTTAAGCAATAAAGTATAATCGCTACGACCACGACAAGATACGATTAAGCATAGTTGACTTCATCAGACGCGCAAAACACAATAGACGTGTGTTGCTGTTCAGAGCGATCGTTCTAGAGCGCGGCCTAAGCCATTCAGCAACATCCGCTGAATCTGACGACTATGGAAAGGGAGTATTCTACTATGGCGAACGCGTAAACTGTCAAACGGTGTAAACAATCCCAATCAAAACAAACCGCGCTGCGTACGGCAAAGCAACGAATAGAATTTGGATACCGGTCGTTAAATATATCGGTTTTACAATGAAAACGTGTCGTGCTTGTCTGCAGAAGGAAGCAGATGAATATTGTTCGATTTTTAAGAAAATCAACCAGGCGACTCTTGACGAAATGTTTCATTCGCTTACCGGTATAAGAGTTTCCCGAGGTGACGGTTTGCCCGATTGTGTCTGCCAGGAGTGTTCCGATTTTATTGTAATGTGTAACAACTTTCGGAAAAAATGTTTAAAGTCAGACGCACAGCTGCGGGCCCTTCTTCCCATAGAGGATAGCGAGGGGTATGTTGTTTTAGTATATATTTAGTATAATTCTTACGACTGACTTATTCATTGTCTTTCTGTTAACAGGGAACATTTCCAAACCACGCAAGACAGCGAGCGCCAAAGTGTTCAAGAAACGGACTGTTCGGAAGAGAATCCTCTAACAGAAGAGGAATGCCAGCTAGTTATGAAAGATCATGCAGATATATACGAAGAAGATTTATGTTCTGAAACAGAAATTTTGGTAGAACAACTGGATGTAGAAGATGGGAAAAGTATCATAGAACAGACAGCTGACCATGAATCGTACTACGAGCTTTATGATGTTGTAGAGGATGTTGAATTTGGTGAAATAGAAGCGCTTAATGAATGTGAAGATGATGATTCACAGGATGCAATAATAGAACGCATCGAAAGCACACAGGAAACCCATGAATCCTCCGTGGACGACCCGGTAGAAAGTACGGTTCAAGCCACCGAGTTCGTTGTTGAGTGCTGCGGCTGTCCTGGTGTGCAGTTCCCTTCCGCTGACGAGCTGAAGCAACACACCGCCCAAGTGCACGAAAACGAACGAATCCTCACCAACCTACGGCCCTACGAGTGCGACATTTGCTACAAACGCTTCATCAGCCATGCTGCCCTATCCAAGCACCAGGCCGCACCGTATCGCAAGAAAAAGTATAGTTGCCAAACCTGCGGCGCTAGCTTCTGCAGTCGCAGTGCTCTACACGGCCACACCAACAGTGCACACACGCGCGACCGTAAGTACGTGTGCGACGTGTGTCAGAAAGGGTTCTACACCAGCAGTACGATGCTGTCGCACCGGCAGATACACGGCGAAAAGAAGTACGAATGCAGCACGTGCGCGAAAAAGTTTCTGCGCCAGTCGGACCTGCTGAGCCACCAGATGACCCACTCCGACGAGCGACCGTACGGTTGTGGCGAGTGTGAGATGCGTTTTAAGTGCCGTAGCCACCTGCGCGATCATCAAACCGTGCACACGGGCGAACGTACGAAGAAGTGTAGGATTTGCGGGAAAGGATTTGGTACGTACGGCGATCGGCGTGTGCACGAGCTGCGGCACGAAAATGTACATCCCTTCAAGTGTGGCTATTGCAGCAAAACGTACGGCCGGAACTACAAGCTGCAGGTGCACATACGGAAAGAGCACACCAAGGAGCGTCCGTTTGCGTGTAGCGATTGTCCGGAGCGTTTCTTCCAACGGTGGGAAATGTTGGGCCATCAGAGGGTTGTGCACGGCAAGATGGAAGGCATCGAGAGCGTCGAACTGGAGACGGAGTTGCATGATACCTGAAAGCAATAAACATAACTTTTATACTTCACCCATTAGACAAACATCTTACCAGATCGTCTCAATAGCTTTGTGAGAGAAAATCGTAAACTAGGGAGAGAGAGACGGAGAAAAAGCTGCTTCCAAGGGAGCTGCTTGTCAAAACGTGAGAGCTGTGTAAATTTAGCACATGACTATGGTTAAGCAAGACCCGCGTGGCGCAGGGTGCGGAATCTAACGAAACGAGGACTGATCTCACAGAAACCAAGTAATCTACTACGTTGCGTGTGAGCGCTCGCCGATGCTCGGCCCGGCATCCACGGCAGTAGTAGGTGTACCGTGCGCTAGAAGATTACTGGCCCTGTCCACGATGGACACTCACTCACTCGCAACCGTCCGTCGGTGAATCCGTGTACGCACATTGTGTGTTGTCAGTATAGGCCGGGATTTTAGAGCGTTTGCATTGCACCGTGCGCCGGTCGTGCAAGCCGTCCTGTTCGGTAAGGCTTGGCAGCAAGTGGTAGTACACACGGTTTTCTCGCGACGATCGCGCGTACTCTCGAGTGTTTGTTCTACTTCAGTTTGCTCTCCGATCCGAGGGCGGCTATTTGGTTTGGGAAACCAATCACTCCGCACTGTACGGCACGTGCGGTCAATTGTAGCATGTTGTAGTAATACGCGGGTTCAAGCGCAACCAGCATGACGGATGTGTGACGTTATCATTATTTACTACAAGTTGCGATCTTCACGCGGTTTAGTGGTTAAAAAAACACGACTCAAAAACGATAGGAATGCGTACGCATACACGCAGACCGCCGATCGGGTATAATTCGTCATAATTTATGAAGTCTGAAATAGAGTGTATGCGTAAGCTGCGCAGCGATGCGATGATCGTTCGCCGTATAGGTTCGACGGCGTGGCGGAATCTAATTTGAGGTGTGAAAAATCAACACATACAGCCTTAGACGGCTTGTGGCGGGCAGAGAGTGATCGAAGGAAGCAGAATCAAATTTCGTTTCGAACCGGAAAAAGGCAAACATAACCGGGTTGATAAAAAAAATGTATAAAATGGTAGCAATAATCATGCTCACCACCAACCTCAGACGCTCAGCTCGGGACCGAACCACAAAGTTGGTGGTGGTTCCCAGCGTGCGCGCACCGTACCACACGACCTCCAACTGTCCAACGGGCGAACTGTTGGCTGTTGGTTGTTGAGATTTTTCTCCTGCGCTAACGGCAGTTTTTGTGGGAGGTCAAGGGGGGACTAGCAAGAGGTTAGTTGATGTATTTATAGCGTATTGAAAATTTTGTGAACTTTATATTTCTAAATCGGAGGAAGGTTCAGAGACCGTCAGACCGATCGTGGCACAGATGTGCGGCAGGCAGGAAATGGTCCCTTTTGAAGAGGATTAAGCGATAGATCTTTCTCGATCGTTCCGCTATCCGGCGTTGTTTACCGCGTTGATATTCGAAGCTTCCTGTAACTGTAATTAGAGCAAGCACTTGGACATTCAATTTTTTACACAATTTGTTCATGGGAACTATTCTTTTTGCTTGAGAAGTTTTCTCTAATATATGCTTTCTTTTGTGCCATAAATTTTTTTATTGATACATGGGAATTTAAAATGGCGTAGATTTTTGTTTACCGCTTTTACGATTATTCCCTTAAGTGTCGGTGACATGTGATGTGAGCTTCCGATGCCGATGTCTTGGGTGGATATTTACGATTTACGGCGATACCCGCCGTGCGGCACATTAGCACCGTTGACGCAGCTGCTGCCTGCAGGACGGTGACATTGGGCGGAAGATTGCCGGTAGAACATATTCCCCACCGACCATGACCGAGCAACAAGCTGGCGCAAATTTCCAAAACAGGTTCACTGAAATGGGGTTTGCTGAACGCTGCTTAAGCTGTGTGTTTTATAATATTAGACAGCACTTCTCCCGCCGCGTCCCTGAGGAATGAATTATGTTAAACCCCTTTGCCAGGTTGTTGGCCGCGGGTTCAATGGGAGGGAAAACCGACCGCTTCGGCCATCGGTGACGACGGAAACAAAAATGCGTGACCTTGAGCTCTCTTGTCCACACCTTCGCGGACAATTTGTTATTCGTCTTCACCGTTTGTATGTTTCGAATAATAAAGAAGAGTAAAGAGAGGAGTCATAAACTTGAAAATGGTAAGATTGATTCCCGTTTAAAGTTGAAAAAGGATTAATTCAAATTTACTATCCCGCACCCCGGACATTGTAGCATTCCGGCTCTAAAGTGAAATCACAGCATTCAATTGATCGTCATTGCGTGTTCGCTGTCAAGAACAAGCGTTCGAACAAATCGAACCTATCCATCAAACATTCGTAAGCGACTAATCGCAAATAGTCGGCATGTGTACCATCATTTCCGATTGCTTTAAGGCATCAGAAGAGAAAAAAATCGATAGTACGCGCCAAACGCCTGTACGCGATCGATGCCGTCCGTTTCAATCGAATCATTCTGTGCGGGGAATCACACACAGACACACACACACGTCCCATCCACTAGCCTGGTTCCGTTACACGAGCAGAGCATCCGTCAGGCACGACCATCTTCTTGCGCTGCCATCTGTCGACGAAATGCAGATTGCTTGGCAAAGTTGCAATATTTGTCAGGCCCATTAATTACGCCGGGAATGTTCGGTGCGAAAACCGGGCGCACGAATCGTGGACGCTGGCCATTAATAGTCTTGCCCCCACGACCGACCCGCCCGCGCGCGCGAGTTAAGGACCACTTCGATGCTTTGGTTATTTGGCCGGGTTTTTATTCTTTCTTCAGCTTCTTCTTCTTTAATTTGGCCGTGTCTCAAATATATCACCTCGAGTGGAGGGAGGTTGGTAAGAACGGGCTCGGCCGTCCTGGAGGTTTCGAGCGAGCGGAGTCTCTTGGAGGGAGGGAAGCTTCTTCTTGTGCATTTCAGTAGCTGCTGCTGCGGCTGCTGTGCGTTTTGGCCACATGGCACTGCCAGCATCGGTTCGAACGGAACGGTTGTTTAGAGTAGTGTCAGTGTCAGCGGGTAAATTGATTTGTAGAACTCGCTGGCAGTGGCAGTGCGGTTCGATACTACTACACAAACCTGTACCAAGGCGTACGGCGCACAGAACTCCCCGACAAGGTTGGTCTTGCTGGGGGAAACATGCGAAACAGCAAACAGAACCTATATCTCGGATCTGGCAAACATTGTGCCAATTTTCAATGCCAATTTGTGAAAGGATGTTTGCTAAATTTCCGTGTGCATTAATCATTCGGTGATTGTTGTGAGAAACGTTTTTTTTAAACATGCGAAGCAGGAAGGGCTGGGAAATTGCAATATATAACGATTGCTTGTTTTATTGAATCTTGATTGTTTTGTTTTTAGGGCGAGCTAGTGGTCTATTCTATAGACACGCCAGCTGCTACAAAGCCGGACGGGTTCGATTCACTCATTCAAGTTTAATGGTTATTTAAATGGCGGGATTACTTATGCACTTGTGTGACTCAATATGACTTTAAAGCGTCGGTTATTGAAGAGAAGATAATGCGGGGTCAGTATAGAAATTATAGAATTATTTTAAAAAGAGGCTGCTTCAATATGTATCTACGGAGCATCGTATTGTAGAACCGAGGGAACCTTGGAATAGTCTTTGGGACATTTACTCGTCCAAGTTTGTGGTTTTTCTAAAGCTTGTAACTTTGTGTGGCTTTTGTAAGACTCGTTTTTCTTTTTCCCTTTTGAATCCGAATCACATACACTCTTGCAATTTCGAAAAATCCAAGATTCGTTACTGTTACACTTGCTAGCAAATCAATTGGAAAGTGATGATCTCTATCACGGCACTCGATCGCAGTGTTAAATTTGCTGGCTTTACACCAATGTTTTGATGTTGTTTAATTCGATTTTCTTGGAAAATTAATCACAAGCAATGTGTTTCAACTGCCCCGAGTGCTCTGAGTAGATAGGATCTCGAGCACACAGGCACATGATTGCAACAGAAAACAGACATTCGTTGGTGGGTGAGACGATACAGGCCCTATGGTAAAATGATTTACCTCAACTCGGCACAACTTCCGGACAGAGAGTTCTCCAAACCGTCTCTAGTGGGAGGGATGTGGAGTTCATTCGGTTTGACTACTGTGTTTGTTGAAGCAGTTGACTGTCATAACCCGTGTCCATCTGTTCTTAGCCTACGCTCATCTTAGTAACGATTGGCTTGGCGTAGACGACGCTAGACACTAACCTTTCTCAAGCCCTCCGGAACTGTCCTCTCTTACTCCCTTTCTCTTTTGCTCAATCTCTCTCTCTCTCTCCATCTCTTTATCTCTTTGCCCTACTTGTGGAAGATAGAGATGGTTCCTCACCCGGCAAAGGTCCGACACAGCGATGAATGTTTATTTTTGGATGCAATCCAATTATAAACGCACCACACGGGACGAAGCTACGCCGGGCGGGAGGTTTGTGATTTCACGATCGTGGTGACGAGCGAAATGCTACGCCGACTGCCGAGGACGGCGGTGTCCTTGTGTGTGGCGGTGGAGTTGAACTAATGACAACAACAATCATCTCGACCGGCCGACGAGATTGCCGTCACGCCATTGAGATTGACCATCATCGAAGCGGATCGAATCATCGTCGTCGCGGCGGGTGCTAATACTCCAAGAGAATGTTCTCAGCGTTCACTTTTTTGTGTTTCCCAGCCTCAGGTCACTCAGCTCTTGATTGCTGTGCCGTGCGCGCGCGTGTGTGTATGTGTGTGATAAGAATTCGTGTGTGTGAGAGAAAGAGGAAGAAGGTTGTTTAGGTTTTTCGTGAGTGAACCAACAAGTGCGTGTGAGGTTGATTTTTCTTTCGTTGAGTGTGATCAAGTGTGCCACTGGCAGCATTCGATGGTGTGGCGAAGGTGGGCGTTCGTTTGATCGTGTGCTTTGTACGGCTGTGGCGTGAAACACACACACACACATCGAGTCATGCAGCTCGTGAATCGTGGCCATCGCAGCAGCAGTACGGTCAGTGCCGACGGGCACCAGTTGCCATCAACGACCGCGACGGACATTGCACTGATGCGATGGTCTTCGCGCGGATTCACGGCCATCCCGGTTGAGCCGGACGATGCCGCATCCACCGGCGGCAGCAGCAGCAGCAGCAACAGCTCCTCCTCAACCGTGGGCTCCCTCGTGGCCACCTCCCACAATGGGTCGGCTTCGGCTGGCGGTCCCTCGGCTGCCGGCGGTGGTTGTGGGGAAGCGCGAACCATACAGTACCTGACCCTCGATCACGCGGCGGCAGCTGGACAGTGTGGGAGCGGCATGGGAGATGCCGCCAACCGCTGGCGACGAACCGCGCCCCAGCACAAAGGGCCGTGGCGTACGAAACAGCAGCGACACGGGAAGGGGACGTCATCTTCGGCCTCCGCCTCGATACAACCGTCGGTCGCGTCGTCCTCCTCCTGCCTGCGCGACTGTCTGCTGTGCCGATGCTGTCGAAGTGGTCAGTATGCGTTATCGCTCGGTGACGATCAAACGTCCCATTCGATCTTGCCGTTGATCGCGATCGGGCAAGTGCGTGAGCAATCGTGTTGCCTCCTCCTGCCTACTGTGATAGTTTGTTTACAACGGTGTTTGGTTGTTTCTTTCTCTTTTCCGATTTGCCGATGGTGGTGCAGCGAACATGGACGAGCCGAAGGAAGTCAGCGATCCGGAGGAGGGCAATTATGAGTGTAAGTAGATGTGCGGTAGGGTGTAATGTAACAAATCATTAAAATATTTATTTCATAATACCACGAAAATGGTAAAAATGCGGTTGGATGTGCATATGTGCAACACCAAACACACGTGGGGCGTCTGAACGATATTTATATCCTTTAAGCAACGGTTGAATATTGATCAACAAAAATTGCGTTGGAAACAAATTCCCCCAAAAAAAAACTTGAAACACAAGGACAGCTACGACACACACAAAAAAAAAATACAAGCAAAAAGCTGATGTGTGGGTGTCAACCATTCCGTTGACACAATCACACGTCTCCCATCGTTGACATGATTAAGCAATTAAGCATTTTTCCTCCCGGCCGTTAGATCAACCCGCTTGCTCTTGCTCCAACAATCCTTTACCAATGTGAAGAATTTTTTCGACGTTTTACACCAATTTTCTTGGCTGAATGTCTGAAGGAGACGATGTTTTTAAATAATCAGATCTGGCTTGTTGCTTTTTGGGCGGATGGTGTCATCCGTTTGAGACAAACACGATACGATCGGGTGTATGTGTTGCGATTATTTATTAATTACTTGATTTGTTCTAGCTTCTCAGGTCGAAATTTTAATTTATTTATTTTCTCATAATGTATGGAGTAATGAAACGATTTAACATTATTGAATTGACATTTAAAGTATTCTCACATTTAAGTAATTGTTACATTTTCTTAAAACATATCTCCAAAATCAATCTCTTGCTTCTTGTTTCATTCTTGTTATGATGGCAATTAAAATGAATCACACATAATGGAAATCAATTTAATCAGCAATCATATACATTTTTAAAGAAAATATTCCATTGCCAATGCTTGCACAATGAACAAAAAGAAAAACGTCGGAATTGTTGTCTGAAGGTGCCGTCGGGACGGTACAACAAGAACCGTTGCTGAGCATATCGGCACGGCCCGCTTCTGGTACCGCCGATGGCTTATGAATACCGAATCAACCCGAAACTGTGGGACATGGGCAAGCACAAGTAGCAGCTACTACCGTCTCTCTCTCTCTCTCTCTCTCTCTCTCTCTCTCTCTCTCTCTGTCTCTATATCTCTCTCACCCCGTTCTTGCGTTTGGTGGGTTGCCGGTAAACAAATCAAAATGAATTTGTGAAATTTTTTGGTATGAATCTTTGCCAGCTCGTTAAGCCGGGCCGAAATGTAGACCGAACCACGTTGGCGGTTGATTTATGATTGGTGAGTGTGTTTATCGCTCGTGAATTCATAACCGTGAATATTAAATGGGAAGCAGTATCGCGATTGGCGCAGTTTGCTCTTGTTTTTTTTTTTTTTTTGGCAACAAGTGGCAAAACGGTCGACGAAATAGTACCGGAAAGTTAAATGAAATACAAATTATACGCATGTTTGAAAACATTTATCTTGATTGATTGAAATTTATCGATTGTTTGGGATAAGAGTTATGCTCAAAAGCGAGTACACGTGGAAAGATGGCACGGTTGGCGACGACGAATCGGTAGTCCATGATTGTGTTGTCGACTTTTGTTCGTTTATGTTCCCACATTCCATAACTTTCGGCAAGAAGTGATGAAACGCATCTATTGCAGATGACGTGAAAATCTTTGCCAGAAAGGAACCAATACTCTTCGCCGTCGCTTTATGCCCAAATCGATCGAAAGTGTACCAAGTTAGCCCCGATGACATGTGCCGGGCCTGGCCAAATGCAATGGCCAAAATAAGAGTGGCCCGGTTTAAAAAATTTCAGTCACGCTCGCTCTTTGGAGAACTGGCTTTAAATTTTTAACACGCCACGACTGCGAGCTATACTTCTTTTTTTACTTGTGGTAGCAATCTTCACGAGCATTTTCTACGGCTTCACGGGCCAAAAGGAACGTGTGCTGTTTTTTTTGTTGCGTGTGCTGTGCCTTCTTCATTCTATTTGCACCACGCCCAAGCAGCTGCGGGTATGAACGTTCAATTTATCACACATTGCCCACAATTCTTTCAAGGTGGGATTAAAGACAGAAGGTGAATTTCGCAGAAGCAAACTGAACCTATGCAGCAGCCAATCGATAAAGCACATTTTGCCACACATTTGGTAGAATGCAGGAGATGATTTGGTGATTAGTGTTTTTTTTTGTTTTTTTGTTCCACTCTCAAGCACAAGTAGTGATAAATTTCCCTGATTTCCTACGAACCGTCTACTAGTTCTGAAAAATACTGGAATGATTCATTCAATCCCTCGATCGATCATTATTAATGTATTTTTAAATCCATTGCTGCTAAAATCGCAATTAAAAAGCTGTCTTTTAGGAAAAAATAAAAACAAATAAGAAATTGTTGCAAAAAAAAATATGGAAAGAAAGAGCTATACCATTCATTTTGGACATTTGTCTGTTCTGCAAAAAGCTTAGACAAAACCATGCAATATAAAATGTCGTTATTTGTGTATTTTAATTGAAAAAAAGTAATTAAATTGCAGAACTTTAAATATCGTATACAGAGTTTCTCAGTTTTTTTTTTGTTTGTTTTCCAAGGATTTGTGAATGTTTTCCGATTTTTTCAGGATTTGGCCCACGATTTTTGTTTGTGTTTCCCAACACTTGTAACAACAAACAACGGTCCTTGTAACAGCATAGGAAACAAATTATCTTTGAAAAAGAAAAAAACTGCCTGCGAAATACGCTTATTCTGATGAAGCTGAAATGAATCAAACTCATCCAACGACCACAGCGTTTGCGAAATGTCCCTAACCAGTCATTTCAATCCGAATAGCCACAGCTGTAATGTGCCGTAGTTCCGTGCCACAACTCGCTTCCACCTAATGTACATGAGATGATTCAATTTTGATTTGATTTTCCGATCGTTCCATCGAGACTTCCTGGCAAAAGTACACTTTGGACTAACGCTTCACACTCAACTGTTTGAGTGTGTGTGTGTGTGTGTGTGTGTGTGTGTGTGTGTGTGTGTGTGTGTGTGTGTGTGTGTGCGTATATTACAAAAGCCGTAAATGGTCAATACAAGCATGGAACGTGGTGAGTTATCTCACGTTTTTCCTGTGTGACAGAAGCAATAACGGTAGCGGCAGGGAAACAGTGTGGTTTGCTGGATAAATATTTATTTAGCTATCACACTGAGTACGGCTATGAGTGGTCATGATGCGACCATGATCTGTTTGCCATTTTTCGTTGTTCTACACACGTCTACCACACACGAAATCAATTGTTCGGAAAATACGTTTTGAGAAGTAACTTTTTTTGGGTTTACGTCAAACGAAATGGTTTTTTACGTAAAAAGTACTTTGGCATTGTTTAGAAACTTAACTTTAACTATATTATTTGAGGTCAAATGCTACAAAGGTCAAAGGTCGATTAGGAATGTTTTCAGTGGAGCCGCCCAGTACTTGATCTCAGTTCGCGAATAGTTGTGTTGCTCGGATTGATTGTAATATGTCGTGAAATCGTACGGTCTAATAATATATTAATCAAAGTATTATTTGCAAATGGTTGTGTTGCTCGGATTGATTGTAATATGTTGTGAAATCGTACGGTCTAATAATATATTAATCAAAGGATCCAATCTTTTGTGGTCCTAGCCTTACATACACAGGACTGACTATCTTTCAACAGGTACAAGCATTTGTTTTGTAATTCGTAATTCTTTAAGTGACATTTAACCAAGTTTTACAGCGTAAACTGTAAGAATAAATACACGATGTGCACGATAAATTTGACAATTACGGTTTGTCTCATAATCAGGCGTATTCTATTCATATAATTGAGTCGTCCCATCGTCGAGTTGATGAATTTTGTGTGTTCATTTGTATGGAAAAGTGCATTTTGCAGTTAATTTTCTAGACACGAATCGAATCGAGTTCAAAATAGAATACGCCTGAGTAAGTGATTGCCTTGACATATCAACACAAGCGATACGTCAATTGAAAGCTAACATTGTATACTAACAAGACATTTTTTTTTCATTGAATTTCATGAAATATGTTTAACCGGCATGTGGCCTAATGTGGAAACACGGATCACGTGCATTATGATGATACACGCCGGAAAGAAGCACTGGCACATCATTGTGTATGCTATGTGTTCCCTGAAAATCACGAAAACGATTCGTAACGCCCATCAGACGATCGGAATGTGCTCGTATCGACGCTTTCCTGACTAATCTGCAAGAAAAGTACTACAAAATGTGTGCGATTGAAGTGCGTTTTAGCTAAATGGGACGTGTTTTCACTGTATTTTTACGATCAGTGCCTCAAACTCTATTCAGATAGCTGTCGAAAGCTTCTGTAAACTGTATTATAGCCATAGATTAGGAAAGAAACCAATGGCAGGTTGTATGCGTGGCAGTAGGACACGAAGCTTTACCACGTGGCAGCCAAATGCTAAACCACCACATTTGATCTCCCAACTTCCCAGCACTTAAACTTTTTGTCTATTTTGTTTTTGGCGAAGTTGAAGAAGATATTGAAAGATCGTCCAGCACAATAACGCGTAATTATGCACAAAAAATAAATAAAAAAATAGTCCTTTCCAGCTACGTGGTTGAAAAGGCTTGCTCCAGGTTCCGGGGCCAGATAGAGGCTGTAATCGATGTCGAGGGCGGATGTTTTGATCAATTTATGTAGCATTCCTCAAATACGGGAATTTCGTGTAAGAAATGCAGAGCATTTACTACCGTTAGAATGCTTTGGGCTTGGGAGCAATCCAACAAACATGTTCAAACACGAAAAAACACGGCCTGTCAAAAGATTGCAAACAAAGAATTGTGTTATCCATCCAGCGATCATTCATCAAAGGCTGCTAAACTTCCCCTTACCTCTATGAAAAAGTGTGTTTGACAGGTATGTTCTAGCAGGCGTATGGGCTGTGAAAACGCGGCTAATAAAAAAATAATTTCCACATTACAACTGTTTCTTATCAGCTACATAAAGGACTGAGCATACGATCGAACGCATTAACGATTGTTTAATTGTAAACCTAAGCTCGAATTAACGAATTAAAGCGCAATAAACTGCTGCATTGAAACGCTGCGCCTAATGGCTCTGTAATCGTACCATCAGCGTTAATAGTTATGAGTGCGTCGAAAACACACGCAAACCGCTACTTCGAACTGTGGTCTACTTTTCTAAACAAAAAACCCTGAACGAAGCGAGAGAAACATGTACCGACCGACTACCACCTATTTACACCGACCCTCCTCCAGTAGTTCGGGTACTTTTTGCTTACCAATCGCTGCGCAAGTGTATTCATATATTCCTTAGTGTCGGGTCTATTTTTGGACAACCACTCTCCGCATTGATAGTTTTGCTTCACTTTCTACTATTTCCATAACAAAAGGAGTCGCAATTAGAAAAGTTGTTCCGAACTTTCAGATTGCTTTCATAACACTCTCACCCAAACACACACCCCACCCACCCGCACAAGCTGTTCGATTTCGTTTCTCGCTGTCTCTATTATCATCCGCCGGCACCACACTTGCAAAAGGTTAATATTTATGTTTATTGTTGTTCGTTGGCCATTTCGTTTTGCCCTCGCCATCGTCGGCGGAACGTGTTCAGGCGTGTCGATGAGTGGAATTTTCATATTTACTATTTACTCACAGGCTTAACGCTTCCGACCAAAGAGGTAACGTGGTTTCCGCTGTGGTGTTTATGAATGGCTAATACCTATCGGTGTTTTCATACGCTTCTACTGCTTCGCTGTTGTTTCGCTTTACACCATCGTTGTGTGTGTGTGTGTGTAGCATTGTAAGGGGTTGTTCTCTTGCTGTGTTCTCACCCTCCTTTACCTCTGCTTTTGTCTGCCCCAGTTGTTCATATGACCACTGTTGACTGGGTTTCACGTTTGGCCAGCTGCACGGTCATGTTGACTTTACTTCGGCACGCAAAATCCGGCAAACAGAAGCACACAACAGTTGAGGCGTGCTTTTGTTCATAAGCGGATCACTTTCAACAGTAGTTCGTTTTGATGCTTGTTTTTCATCAAACAAACAGCTCAATCGTAGGGCGGTAGTGTGAATGGATTTCATGCGAGAGCTTACTTTGTGTGCCTATGTAGGAATGTCTCTGTAATGTATGAATTGTAGAAATTCTTACAGAAGTGTGAAGTATGAATATTGTAACGACAAAAATATTACATTATTTAATACTTCCTTACTAAGAATTAACTTTTTTTCTATTGGAAATGATGACGTCATTGCCGGAATACTTGTATAATTTTTAAGTTTTTGAATTTTTATCATGATTGAAGTGTATAATTTATGATTATTGTTTTGCCATTTTTATGAGCTAGTCTTATATTTTAAAAAGTATCGCTTTTATCTTCAACATAATCTTTTCTAAGCTGTAACCAGAACGAAACACAAACGGAAACTCTTGTGCTGGAGTGTGCTATTTTTGTTTTCTACCATCATCACGCTCCATTATAAGCTGCTACCAATAACGATGGAAATGGTGTTTCAAGCATGCCAAAAAGTAGCGTTCGTTTTTGCATTTTTTTCAATACTAATCCTATTGGTGTTTAGATTTTGTGCACCAATAAATCACAGGATTGTGTCAATTGTTGATAATCTGGCGCATGAATGGTTTCCATTTCCGATTCCAAGTTTTGAACGTGCATGTTTCGGTTTCCATTTATAAACACGTGCAATAATATCATGTTCATTTGTTCAAGTTTGTTTGTAATCGGCAAAACAACGCAAAAATGTTGTATCAGCTAATAAAATATATTTTATTTTTCAAAATTACTGATACTTCATGCTTCGTATGTCTATTTCGACCAAAATGTTGTCTTATTTTTTACATTGTTTTTGTTGTGTTTATTTATCATACTTCAACTCTGTTACAAAGCGTATATTATAGTTCATATGACGCTTTTTAAAACGTTAAGTTTTAAGTTCGAGTTTGATTGTGATCTGCATGAAAATTATTATTAATTGTGGTTATTTATAATTATGTTGATGACGCATGCTGGCTGGGAACTTGATCATTCGACGCATGGTGTCATAATGCATGAGATCCGGATCCATTGACGCCGGCTGGCACTATGTTAACCTATGTTTATCAAACCTAAAAAAAATCAGTTATTTTAGATTATTCTTTACTGATCTTGTTTAGTTCATATTTAAAGCCAACTTATGCTTGTAGTTAAGCAGTGCTGCAACTGCAGAAATAAGATAACTTTTTAATTCAATTAATTCTGTGCGTTTCCCTGCAATCAGCGGTATCAGTGACATAGTAAACAATAATCAAAAAGAGAGTATGTGTTACTTTGCAAGCTGTAATAATGCATTATTGTTTGAAAGTCAGTTTGAAATTTCATAAGAGATCAATTAAGGATACATTTTACTTGGTCCTAATTGTTCATGGGTTCAAGCCCCGAATAGACCGTGCCCCCATACGTAGGACTGACTATCCTGCTATGGTAACAATAAGTCACTGAAAGCCAAGCTCACTTCACTAGTGGGTACAGGCAGGCCTTGACCGACAGTGGTTGTTGTGCCAAAGAAGAAAGAATTTGTTCTCACGTATGCAAGATACACTACACAATATTACACCTCCTCATAAAATATTCTTATAATACTATGACGATTAAAACTATCCCTAAAAGGAGTTTTTTCTTCAAATTTTATTATTTTGATGGAGCCGCCTAGTAGCTATCATTATCGCATTTCCATTTTATTTTTTACTTTAATTTTACTTTAATAATACTCTTATTATGCTTAAAGTTGAAATTCATATTTTATATGAGTTGAATTAGAGTTTTTAAACTAATAACTTAATATTTGTAATACTACTGATATTCGTAGTACTAAATGGACCAAATAACCTAATCGATGTAAGATTCATAAACTTGTACAAGAAAGGAATTATCTGTTTGATTACTGAAACTAAACCGTGCCTGCACTGGGAAAATCGGAAGAATAATCAATTTCACTAATATATACATTGTTGTGCTGAATCGTTTCTTTTGAGGTGGCGATCAACATACTGACGTTTCTGTAGAAGGTTTTTACAAGATGTGCATGACTTTGATATTTTTGTCCTGTCTGGTACACTTATATTGTCTGCAAGCATGATCCAACATAAAATACCGTACCAGAAAAGACACTTAAAACAGACAATTGATCGTAATGTTTTGATCGTTCCCGCGCTCAGTAGGTACGTAGTTCACGATCGTGTTATTTCAATTGGCACTCACCTTCGCTCACGCTCTTTCTTTTGCTTTATTTTTCTTTTTTGCCGAAAGAACCTTGTCGCGTACTACGTGAGAAGGGAAACCACTCACATCCGATTTAAGCCGATTTAAACTGCCGTTATCTACGTACCGTATGGCGTGGAAAAATTTGACATTGAAAAGCAAAATGAAAAAAAAACACACACTCAGACACACACCTTCTATTCCATCTGATGCCATTTGTGAAGGGTACCAAACACGCTCCCACCGTGCGGTAGTGTTTGCGCCGACGCGAGCACTCAATGAGCAAAACGGCGGTGAGTTAACAGATGTCAGGAGTGAGTGAGAAGCCATTCGATGAGAGCGGTTCCGTCTCATCTCATTTGCCCTATGGTATTTCTTCGGCATGGGTGAGAAAATGCGGCTCGCACGATTTTCCACCGCTACAACACGCCCCATAGTGAGAGCGACAGCCGTCGTCGTTGTCGTCGTTGTTGTCGGCGTCATCACCATCTTCGTAGTGCTTCGAGTGCACGCCCGAAGTGAAAAGCTTCGGAGTGGTTGTGGAAGCTTCTGCCATTCGGGATCATATGTTTATTGTCAGACGGTTGTATTTTTATCAACGGCTCAGTGTTCCGAGGACGGTAGATCGCACCGCAGGTGTCCTTGCGTGTGTCTCGCCGCGTCACAGTGACGACGTATTGAGCGTGAGTGTGTGGGTGTGTACGGTGGTACGGTTTCGATTGATTCTTGGCTGAAGCGTGAACAGTCGCACGCCCGGTTTGTCCACAAACTCCCGTGCACAAACGGTCGATGAGTGCACCCAGCACAAGTTTACCCCCATTTCGGATGAACACTAAATTAGTTTAACACTTTCATAGGGGGTGTCAGTGCTGCCCGTGCAGTAGCGAATGCATCGGAAAGGCTTCGCCGAAACGTAACGCGTGCGTTTCGGTTGGTGTGAGTGAGTGAATCTTGGGTTGGTTTAGTGGCACCGCGGAATACGGCCCCTCTCGCCTCGTTCTCCATAGCAACGGACGACAGCAGGAGGTTGATGCGCTTTTGTGGCCGGAGAGGGTAGACTATAAGTTATGCTAGATGTAGCATCGTACAGGACGGTGTGAAGTGTGTACTGCCAGCGTAAGCTTAACGTCAAATAGTGTCATTTATCTTGGTAGTTTGCTGCTGTTTCTTTTGTTTTTGTGTTGCTAACATACTGTCCCTTATTGCAGTCTGTTTGGCTTGATACAATCGCTTGATGGAACCAGCTGTCGTACGCTGCCGTACTTGGCTCCCTCAAAGTTCGCTGATTGCATTCAGATTCGGCAAGAATTGTGTCATGGGGTACTGCAATGTGCAGACAGACAGACAGACAAGCACACACCCACACCGATTGTGCAGTATCTGCCAACGAGCCAGTGCTCACTTATTTTCGCCATTGATTATTCTTTCTGCTGACGGAGTTGGTTTTGTTCTTCGCTTTGCATCCGTTTTGCACAGGCGAGGAAAGGGGCGCAAATGTGCATATTCCTTATCGCCTTTCACTTCAACGCTAGCCGTAGACGAGTGCTTCAGTGTGGGTGTTTGGTGTATGCCAGTGTGTATGTGTGTGTGTTTGTATGTGTATGTCAGCAGATCCTTCGTCATAGCTCACTTGGCATAATGTGCCTTTCATCCACCAGCGCCTGACAGCACTCTCACTTCTTGTTCGTTTTAGTGTGCTTTAGTGACGAGCTGCGTCACCACAAAAAAAACAACAACGAAATCTCAAGTCAAATCCGCCGACTAGCATTAAACGCCCACCGACAATGTCCTCGATGCTGGCTTGCTGCTTTGCTTTCGACCGTCTGTAGACCGTCACGCCGGCACACACCAGCCGGAATGTGTATCACTCGAGCTTTTTGGTGTAAGTGACGAATTTCACAGAATTCGTGCTGATCTCGCTGAAACGTTTTCTCGCTTTAAGACACATTATGTAACGCTCGAATGAACCCGAGCTGGGGATGCGGATTTTGCTCCACCCGTTGGTCCACAATGTCACCAGCGTGCGTCTAGCGGCATGCCGGTGTTTTCGGTGCGTTCCAAAGAGGAGAAAGCAAAAGTGACAGAGAAACGCACTTCCCGGGTTATGTCTGTCTATCGCTGGTTCGTTTCTGGCAAAGCTCATCCTAAATCATCATCATCAATTCTGATGAGTCCGTGTCGTAGCGATGGCATCGTTGGCTAAATCCTTGCTGCATAAGATCGAAACAAATTTCGACCACCCGTGGAACCAACGGGCATACTACAACGGGCTGGGTTGCGGGGGTTTGTTTGTTTGTGTTTATTAGCTGGAAGTGATGCTCGTGGTTGGCAAACGCGATGATGGACGATGCGAACCGTGCGCTTTGTGTGTATGATGTGGCTTTGGTGGGTTGAAAAGGAAGCGCTTATTAATAAAATCGGACGGGTGCGTGAATTAATCGGGCAGATAAGCTTCTGGCGTGTGGTGAGTTTGGCAGTCGTGCCTGCCTGTTGGGTTAGAAGTGGGGTTGAATAATCCAGTTCGCAGTTGGACGGCTGGAAGTCTTTGGGGCAACGATAATGAATCATTTTGTTGCATATCTGATGCTTTCAGCTCAATTCGTTTAGTGGAAGAGGAAATAATTGATAAGGCTAACAGGTAGAGAACTTCTTCATTAAGGTAAAAGTTGTGATGATAATGTAAATAACACATCGTCACGGTATGACTTCTTAATCATGCACATTTTTAACTTCTCTTGTCCCAATTTACGCTCTAAATGCTCTAAAACTGTGGTTACAACATGGTATAAACTCTTTTAAGCCTAAGCTACACAATGTAATAACTGTTATATTACAAATACTAAACCATTATATAACAATATAGTAATTTTCCAGAAATATTATCATATTCATCATCATCACAATCACTATTACTAACATAGTTGAATAAGAGGAACTGATAAGGATGAGCATCCGGAATTTGAACCTTTATTCCTCCACCCACATGGAATCAATGCGACATCACACCCACTACTGCACACACACACACACACAACGAAATCGTTCGAAGTAATCGAATCAAGCAGTAATCGTTTAGTGAACATAGTTACGACACAGACGCTATCTTGAAGTGAAAAAGCCAAGATAACATTGCTGCTACTTTGGGGGTGACTTTTTCACGTGACAGCAACGTGAAAAAAGCCCAAATCGCAATCTGATAAGGGCGGAGTACAAATTCGTGTCAGCTTGAGATACGTTACAAACGTTTTCTTTCATATCGTTTTCATACAGTTGCTTGCTTTTTTATCAAAATGATTCAACTCGGCTCAACTCGGTTCAACCTACTAGCGGCACACCACGTTTCGTAGTACAATCTGTCGATAGTTTTCCGCTCGATTTAGCACAAAAGGGCCACCAGAAAAAGGGTTTCTCACCGTAACGCTTCCACCTCAAGGCGGCTACGGTATAAATGATGGCTGAACCAAATGTTTCGCTTGTTTCTTGTTAGCCCATAAGTGCTCGAAGTTCGGTGGAGACGCCTGGTGGTTTACACACTCTGTGTGTGTGTGTGTGTCCCAAAACCCTTACACGATGTACGGAGCGCCTAGCTCTGCTGCAAGGCACGATCGGCATAGCAAATTGATTGCCATGGGCTGAAGTGTTCTCTATAGCATGATAACTATTCAACGTTTGTTTGATTGCTTTTCGTGATTCTAGGAAATGCCACGCGCGAAACCTACGCATTGAATGTCGCGGTAGAACAATCTGAGTGTAAATTTGGTGGGTTTTTTTTCCTTGTGACGCTCTGTTGTATCATAGAATTTATAATTTGCAAAGCAATAAACGAAAGCTGTATGTCATACACCTCTTAAGGAATGAATGGCAGTTTGTTTCTCTTCACGATCTGTCTAGCTAATGAGATACATCAAAGGACAGATTTAATTCGATTTTACCTCTGCATTATCTTTGCAGCTTTGCTTCTCGAAAAAGATTTATAACGACTACAAGTAAATCACCAGTCAAAGGTTTGGATTGTAATCAGAGAGTTATCGCAATCAGAGAGCTTACAATTCTGGTAAAGTAATTGATATAAGCTGCAAAAAATGTGTATCAGTTTCGTCGAATTCTTCCAACACATCAACTTGAAACAAATAATTCTAGGAACATTTTGGGTACTTTAAATTCCTTCAAATAAATTAGTAATTCAAAAGACACATTTGCAAAACGAAAAGCAAGAAAAAAAAAGAGATATATTCAACGAAACAGAGATGCGAGCGAACCTTGTGAGCGAACAAGCTGACAAATCATCCTTGAGCGGAGCCCAAGAGCAAAGGGTTACCATCCCCAAAGTGATTGTATCGTTACCTAAATTGCATTAGATAACGAAGCAAGAAAGTGAAGAAGCTTGGTAGAGGAGCCATAAATATGGTTGGCAGCTCCAAATGCTACAAGCAACACCGGTTGCAAAACCCAGAAATGCTCGGAGCTTATCACCCCCAAGGAATAGATATCTGCCAGGGAAGCCGGGGGGTTCAGGGTGCCGTCAGTAGTGCTACCCGTAAGCGACCTTACGCTGTAGAGTGTTTTGCCTGGGTGTGAAAGACGTGCTAGGTAAAGGCAAGATCCCTTGATTCTGAGAATATTTTCTTGTACCAGGTTTTCCGAATTTGGAACGAAATAAACTTACGACCAGTCGTGGTTGGAGTTTGAGAGAGTGCTATTAATGGAATCTGATAGCACTCATTTACATAGAAATAAACACAAATTTATGTTTCTTTGGCTCGTGACTAGAAATGTAATGTAATGTAATGAATGAATGAATGACTGAATGAATGAATACTACTTCCGAACTAAGGTTTGTGTGAGCGTGATAAAGCGTGTGTGACGCAACTTTTCCCTTGATTCATATCGTGTGCCCTCAATCCTGTAGGAACTATTCGTAGCCTTGAAAGCTCCACATCAAACATATAGAACACAAATGAAGTAAATCTATTTGGGTAATGTGGCCTTCATTTTTTGAAGTGAAATACTTCAAACAGCTTGTGCTGGAGAGAACAAATTTTCCGCTCGATAAAGTAATTGAAAACAGCAAACTTCCAACGCCAGCAATGCTTCGATTGTGCGTTAAAATTTCACTTAAATTCATCATCAAAAGCATGACATATTGATTTCCTAGCGCTCTTCGCACTGGCGAGGTGGAAAGTAGCAGAAGCGCGAAAGAAAATAAAGAAAAGCAATTCTCTACATCCATGTACGTTTGTGTGTGTGTCTCCTGTTGCTATGTTGTTTTATTTATTTTCCGCCGAACATGATAAATGTTGTCATGGCAGTAAATTCGTCTTCTTCGCCATCGTGTGTGTCACAAGCAATAACAGCCAGTCTCCAGGGCACACGCTCTTCTCGATGCTAAGCTAACAAGGTAGTTGTACATACTACATACTACTTCATATGGCATATGGTGTGGAGATGACATTTTTCGGAACCATTTCTTAGTGTGTCATCAAATATTGGAGCAAATTTCTTACTGAGAAAGATTTTCTCCGCTTCAGCGCCATCACCCTAATACCAACTGATTGGCTTCCATTGTCTGCTGAACTTAGATTCCTTCCCGGTGCCAGAGTGTCATTTTGTTACCCATTCTTAGAACGATTATTCATCAGACTGCCGATACCAATACCGTTTTTTCTCGGGAAAAATATACACCTGTTGGTGTGCCTTTACACACGGCAAGGTGGAAAGCGTGTTTTTAACAAATGGTTGCCAAAGACACTCCACAGCTGTGTTTCATTCAATTCATTGTGTGTGTGCCTGTCTTTAGCAGCAGTAACAAGAAATACGAACTGATGGTGTGGAGTTAAAGATGTCTAATTTATCGTTCAAAATAGCACCAATGGTTGAATTCGTTTGAGTGAGGATAAAAGTAGTTGTTATTCCATTTTTTGTTCGTTGACTTCTTGTTCTATATTATCGTTAAAAGTGTTGTACTGTTAAGATAATTAAACGATCAAGCAATACGGCCAAAGCCGTTCCTTCTGAATGAAAAAAAAATAATTAGACGATAGGCACATGCCAATGGAACACAATGGAAAAACAATAAATTTTCCTTTGTAGAGCTTAGACCCCTTAAACCATCAATTGATTGAAGATTTGTAAACTTTATTATGAGAATTAGTCATCTTCTTCTATTTAGCGTAACGGCCTACGCGGACATGCCGACCAATACAGGCTTTCAAGACTTAATTCATTACCACGCAGCCGGAAGTCATTCCTTGCTACTGGGAGACGGTCTGGGCTTGAACCCATGACGGGCATGTTATTGAGTCGTTCGAGTTGACGACTGTACCACGGGACCGCCCCTGATGAGAATGAGAATTAGTAGTGGTCATATGTATATAAGTTATACCGTTCATTACCATAATTTTAAAACAAACGATTAGTTTTTGGAAACAACTAATGTAACCAAAACTGTTCCTCCTAACGTTATACATTGAAAGGTTCAAGAATGGGGTAAAGCGGAAAACTATCAAATGCGCAACTTTGACACGTTGATTTACAACACTTCACCGTGCAGATTGCATTGCACCGATCCGTTCCTAATGTGATAATTAAAGAGAAAACTTTTCTTCCACCAGGTGACGTTATCAAACATTTCCGCCCGGACTGACGCATCAACACATCCAATCCGACTTAGTGCGCGTTTTATTGCCTCTATTCATCTCAATCCCAGAAGCGGCGCACATACATTCACAAGCACACACACACACACAAACACGCGTGGGAACATATCCCGAACGTAAGAAGTTGGTATCGAAGTCATTATCTCGCCCGGCTAAGAATGGGTACACGGGACACTTATTCCGTAGCGTGCGTTCTCCGATGGATGGAACGGAGGGATTCTGTCAGGCATCTTCCTGAATCTCGGCCGAATCGGTCGATTCGGTCGATGGCACGTCACCGGGGACGACATGGTGCGAGTGGCTGTGGTAGGGTAAGGTTTAGTTGGTTGGGTAATAAATTATTCCTTCGTCTTGGGAAGTTCCTCTATGGCACGCCAACCGTAAACCATCGTCCTCTTCCTGCTGTCGAAACCTGCTGCTGCCTAGTAGTAGTGCACGCGATCGTCGTACTTGCCATTGTCTGCGTCGCTGTGCTCTGCTTCATGTGCTGGCCGACACATCCTTAAATAGCGCTCGATATCGGTTTCTCGCATCGTAGTCACGTGTAAGAGCATCCGGCAATGCTTGTACCAGTGCTTGGGCCGAGATTCTTCGGGATGAAGCTGTAAAACACGTACAACTCGGGGATGGGGGAGCATGGGGAGAACATCATCAGTCAGACCCATATGAGAGCGTCTTTGAGTGTGTGTGTGCGATCTCATGTTCACATAGCGATGGAGCATGTAAACGCACATTCGTCTCGTGCTTATCGGTTGTCCTCCGGGCTCCAAGATGAATGCGAAAGTCCTTGTACCAGTCGAAAGTGGCTTCATCAATGATCGGAAACGCCAGTAGTGTGATGGCGAAGAAAATGGCTCTTTTCGTTTCGCCGTCCAGTGCAGTGCTAATGGAACTTAAGAAAATGAGCAATATTTCTTGTGGCTACCCCAATCACTGGAAGATGGGTTTTGTTATAATTTTGAAAGAAACATTCGTGCGCAAACAAAAAACAAAAAAGAGATGCGTCGGATGAAACGCCTCCGAAAAGAGGTGGTACCCTTATCAATCTTAAATATGGCTTTTGTTTTATTCTTTTTCAAGTGCGCATCATGTTTGGATTTTACTTGTCATTAACCCTTTCTGCTGGTGGAGCAATTTTTCTTGCGCTTCTCCATCTCCCAGCGATTTGTGCGCTTGAGTGGGCAATAATTTTACCATACTGTTTCCAGCCGCTTGACTGCTGCTTGGCTGGTGCTTGGCTCGAAAAAAGACAAGAGCAAATAATACTCACGAGTTTTGAAGGAGTTTTAAAAAGGCGACATTTTTTGTTCAGTGTCTCCTGTCCCAGTGCTTAACGTTGGCGGCAGGGGGAAGCCAACGGGGATTCGGGATCGTTAGGGACTCGCGTTGACACAGCGTTTAGCTCCTTATAATGTCAGCCACTGACACGGACCATAACGTACCGGTGGTGTGAGAGACGGTGTTGGAGAGAAGCCTGGTGCCATCCTACCCAGTGGCATGAATAATTCAAATTGCCCATCACCACCGTGCCCATTTCTTCTGTCGTATGTTTGCCCCCCTCTCTCACTCCCTTTCCTTGTAGGGCCACATAGTAGCAGCCGGTGTCCCTTTAGGCGCAAGATTTTATGCGTTTGTGTTGACGAAATTATGACGAGGCCAGCCACGCGGGAGGAAGAACGGCCCGATGGGACATAGGAAACGTTGATAGTAGGATAAGAGGCAACACAAATACAGCCTCAAAAAAGGGGAGAGAAAGGGCCCGACTTTGATCGAGGAGGGAATGTAATAACACGACCTTTTTGATCCAGTGAAAAGCGGGTTGTTTGCCAATCTTCATCCTGCAACGGGGTCGGTTTCTTTTCTCTGTGTGTTTGTGCTTTCCTGTGCCGTCCGTCCGCAAAGCGAGACTGAGACGAACGAAGTGTTGAAATATGTTTCTACCCTGATGGGGGTTGTTTTATCTCACTAGACCGACGTCCGGACACCAACAAGCTGGTCGACCGTAGCAACATAACACAAACAAACAAAAAAATAACACACATCCAAACTGATAGTAGCGGACGAATGTGAATGGCGGCTGGAGAGAAGCAGGACGTGGTTAATTGAATAATTAGCTCGACGGATGATAATAACTCTCCGCATCGGTGGAACTTGTTGTTGGGCATGCTGTTTTTGCGCGTTTTGTTTTTTCCCCGCTCATCACAGTCGATCCGATAACACATTAACCGCGTATCATAAATCATTTGCAACACGGGCATGCTTCGAATGCCAATAATGAAACGTTCGATGGCAAGGTTCGCGAAAGGTGGTGTACCATCAATCAATCTCGGCAAAATTATGGTTGTCCCCGCTGTCGAACAAGTTCATGTTGATCCGATAGCAACTTAAAGCTTGGTCGGGCTGCGTGTTGCGTTAACAATTGAATAACATGGATGTTTTTTTTATGTTTAATGTTTGCTGTAAAAGTGAAGGCATTTCAAAGGTTAGCTGGTGGAAAATGGTGTAACCTTTGCTGTTAGCTTTTTCGATAAAGGAAATATTTAATCCTGCTTTAATTTTACAATTTTTTGTTGTATCACATCAGACAACTCAGAACTCAATGCTAAGAAATTTGATTTTGAACAGTGGTTACCGATTCAAGTCGAGTCGAAGACCACAATTACTTGAAGAGCTTTGGTAAACGACGAAAATAAGGGAAGAATAAAGTTTAATATAGCTTCCGCAGACAACTACGTCAACAACTTACCTTTAATGGTGAGTCTCGTTTAACTCAAAATAAAGCCATAAAACTGTTGATTGAGTCGTTAGCCAATGGATGTAATGATTCGGGGAAACAGCTTAATATACAAATATTATTAGCTGTTTTTTCTTAACCTTTTCGCTTTGTCAGCAGAGTGGTGCTTTAATGAAGATGATTATTGATTATTAAATAAAATTTGCCACTTTACTGTGCCCTTCGTTTCGGTGACATTCTGCAGTCGATAGTGATCGCACTTTAATTCACTGCTTAATTAGCAACTACAGCTCGTGCACAGTGGACGAGCTGAATTTCATTTGCATTTGCTAAATTATAATTGATCTAAATTGCTCGATTAACGGTCACTTAGTATCAAAAAGTAAAACACGCGCCATTGAAATATAGTTGCACCATGCTCACAAAGTTAAAGTCGCGCTAGCTATGCAGCGAAATTGGGATGGCATGCACGGGAAGCGAACTTTGTATGATGCCGCAATAGGGTAGTCGGAGTCGGCACATTCCAAGGGCAACCGGCCGGGGGTGAGCTTGAGCTTAGAATTTTCAACCGTTGCTCTCCGTCCAATCTCCCCGCGCACGAATCGGCAGCCGGAATGGCGCAGAAAATTTCTCCAAAAACCAAAAACGACTCTATAGTCGATTCGAGGCCGGGGCAGAATGGGACAGCACAGGATGCTGATTCTTGAATTCCTTCTGCAGTTGGGCTTTCTCCTCCGTTTCTTCACACCCTGCAAAACCGGTACACGCGGGCGTGTACCGTTCTGTTCAAAGAAGCACACCGAGCTAGTTGGTCGGTTCGTTTCATACCGATTCATACTGTTCGGATTTGTGTGGCACTTATCCTTCCTGCAGGCTGTGTTGGGTAGTAGAAAACTTTTCCTACCTCTTCTTCCTCTCTCTCTCTTTCTCCTCCCCTGCTTCACTTTCCAACAGATTGGGGTGGTAAGGATAGTTAAAAGACCACCGCTCGAGCAATGCAAACCGGGTCGACCGGAGAAGCCAATTCATGCCAAGCTGGCGTGTTTTCCCTAAAGGGCGCACGCCTTTCTCTGCTGGAATGGCAAACCGCCGGCATCTTCTTTTAATCGCCTATGGAGGCAAGCACACGTCGTTTGTTATCTTTCGACGAGGCATGTGTGAAGAATGGGGTGTACCGAGGGTGGTTAGCGTTTTGAAAAATGGGATTTAGTGGAAGAAAAATTGGGGCAACAACTTAACTTTTGGGCTTTTGGGTGCAGCTGACGATAGTTTAAATAGCTATTAAAATAGTTATTTGAACATCCAGAATGTTTTAAATTGCATTTTATTCTTTTAGGTGGATCTAGTTCCATTTAATGTATGAACAGCACAACGCTTTACAGGGCGAGATCGTTTTGGCTTGACGAACAAATTCAAAAGAGCTATAAAATCTAGATGCAAATTTTTGAATGACTGACACACAGTGAACATCGTCGCCATCTTGACGTTCAGCCCGCAGGAACTCTTGGTTGCACAAAGCGTTGAATAGAACGCCCCCTGGAAAGTGGATGGAAAGAATCATTTTCTGCTCATACGATACTCGGCCAAGGGTTGGGTTGCAAAGGTGCAGGGTGTCTAAGCACGGCAGTGTTTGCTTCAAGCACTCTTTTCATTCAAGATTCGTTCCGAACACACCTTTCGGTTAAATGGTGGAAGACTTTCCCACAGCGAAATGGTAAGCTGATTGGGATAGTACTTTCACACATGAGCCATTATTCTCCGACTCAACGGGCCGGTCGAATAACGAAAGGGGAAAAGTGTTATGCAATTGTTTTCTTTATTTGTTTGATAACCTTTTCACACCACATTGTGCTCTTATGTATGCTTTGAATCGTTTGCTTATCTGATGGGAAGCAAAACGCAAACAGGTCGTATGGAAGGACCTTCGAGGTACCGGTTAGTGGTGTTAAACAAGAGCAGTGTTGCTCAACACAGATACGAAATGGATAATCTGTAAACAAGACAGTGTTGTTAAGAGCCTTTGAGATGTAGCACAAAACAGTGTAACGATTTTGAAGATTGTTACCTTTGGAAATGTTAGGTCGTACCGGTAATATCTATTAAATACATCAGAATTACATTGCTTTCATTCATTTTCTAATATGTTTTAATAGTGATCTTTGCTTTATCTTAATCCTTAAAACCCAACATCTTACATTATCATATTTTATGTTGTGCAAAAATGGTAATAATTTATTCAATACAATCATGTGCAAAGTGTTCATACGTGTTCTCTCTTGCAAGCAACAGCTTATCGTTCTTCAATAAACTACCGCTACCATTTCCTTGCAATAAATACAAATGATTTCTTGACATGAAAATAGGCACAAATGGGCCCATAGTTACCCTATCTCAGCCACGCAATGTCCCACACAACAACAAATGGAGTCGTTTAGCGTAATTCAACGGTTTCAATCTACCTTTCCAAAATTGTAAGCAATTTTCGTTATTTCTCTAACACGAACGGTAACTCCTCTCTGAATGGTAAAGAAAGTGTTTACCATTTTGTTTCACAGTGGAGGCACCTTCCGAACGATCTTAACGTTCCCAGCCCAGGCCGGAGCCGTCTTCAATTGTGCTCGAAAGGCTAATCAATCATAATATTACAAACATGCAGGCAAACCTCGAATTAGTGGTCAACCACGGTGTTGCCACGGGGTGACTACTTCCGACCTGAGTGGGTCTTAATTTTCTCCCCCCTTTTCTCTCCCCGTTTTCCACGTTCATTGCCGTACCACGTACCCGTTCGTTCCTCCTTGTGCTTCTCAATGAATGCACGAAAGCCGAAGGGCACGCTGTAGTTTTCACATTACCTGTCCCCGCGTCCCCTTTGTCTGTCACACCGTAATGGGTTGCGATTGTATGGGGGAAAACTAATGTATTGTAGATTTTTTTCTCTTCTCTCTGCTCGTGAAAAACTAATCCACCACAAGGTTGGTGCGGCTTACGACGAAAACGGGACCACCTACTTCTGCCGGAATGCGCAGCTGAAACTAGGTGGGTCAGTGTTCCATTATCCTGTGCTAATGGGTGCGACCAGTAGTGTATGTGTGTGTGTGTGTGTGTGGTGTGAGGGTAGGCTTTACGTGCCAGGCGCACCCCGTTTTGCTGGTGGGAAATTACTTTCATTTAACGTTATCCGATATGCACAAAACTGGCAGGGGGGGATAAGCCAAATGGAACCAGTGCGTGTAAGCATAATTGGTTTCGCTTTCGGTCGTTAAAGTTTGCATCTTTTTCGCGCTGTTGCTGCACGTTGCTTGACGCTAAGTAAAAGTCATCGGCACGGAAGAGTGGCTGAAAATTGTAGTGTGAAAAATGTGTTGAAAATTTGAATTTGTACCTAGTGCCCCAACACTGGTCGTTTTACAGAACCATTACCAATTCTAATCGAGAATGTAAGAATAGAGTAATAAAATTGTTATTTATTGACCCACTGCTCTTCGATACAACGAAATTAGGCTGTTTATCGTCTCCAGCGTACCACTTTTGTCCCGGCCAGCCCGAAAACAAAGAGTTAGCGAAAAAGGGGGGAAAATTACCCCGGCCCGATCGGTAAATGGAACCGGCCTGGTACCGGCATGCGAAGCGTAAAACCATAAAAATAGAGCCTTCTTGCTTGTGTTTTGTTTAATCTAATTAAATTTTATTGATTATTTTTTTATTTACACACTTTACCCTACGGGGTTTGGCGTTCTACTTGTCCAGGTTTTGCCACTGGTTTTAAGGTGGATCGGCGTGTTGGGTTGCCTGCCGTAAGCACGTAAGCTTTGTGAAGTAGCAGTGTGTAATAAAATTTTCTTTTGGATATATTACACGCAGCCGGACGGGTGAGAGGGTTTCGGTTGGGTTGAACGCACCCTTCAATAAGCGTGTTGGTTTGATTTTTTTTTATGATTTGAACTAATAAGAGTATATTATTCCAAGTACTGGCGTGTTGAGAAAGTTGTTTGCTTTGTGTAAGAATAAACCTTACATAAACACGACATGTGAAAATTGAACCATTTCTACACGTATAAAAAAGGCTATTTGCATCTTATGTTCCATTATTTCGATTACTATTTCATGGGCTCAGTCTTTTGCGTAGCTCATAAATCTTGCGCGCCCATTGTTGCTAGTAACGCGTGCTATTAGATACGTTTTCGCTCCAACAACGAATCGAGTTTAAATTCAAGTCCAATGGCAATAAACGTTTTTTCATGAAGATTAACTATCATCTGCCAGCAAGTGGTTCGCTAGTGGTCTATAATGCTCTGGAGAACAAAGTGGATCGTCCCTGAAACGTTACCTACCCGAATCATTTTTCACGATAAAACACACTTCAGCATTCCAAGTTCCAAGTCTGTGTGAAATTGTGGCCTGATGGCGACGGAATAATGCTCACCAACAGCAGAGGATGATAATGATAACCGGGGGTTATAATGAATAGGAGCTATATGGCTTGTTGAATGGAGTATGCTCCGCTCTCCGGCAAACAGTTGCCTCTGGTATAATCGGCTTACACGCAAAACAGGCTTCGTCTCAATGGTATTAATGCTGGTTACATTCTAAAGGACCGTCTCGGAGAGCGCACGAGCATCTTTCGATGGAATGTGCTTTAGTGTTGGCAGTTGGCAGCTATTTACCGATCTTGTTACATCCACAGGGCTAAGCAGTGAATTTCCACAAAACTAGTCCAACCGGTACTGAGTCCATCCATCGATCCATTCATTGAACCCAAATTGGGCACTCTAATACCATTTAAGATCTTCGTGCTCTTGGGACCATTTTGGGAAAAATAGTAAAGAAAAAGCTGACAACTCCCCGCAGGTGGACACAAAATTCCCCGTAAGGAGGTTCATAAAGTTGAGCGAAAGAAAACAATCAACAACAGCTTGGGGGTAAATAATCATACCAAAAACCGCTACTCGGTGCGGATTTTCCGTAGTCAAACACGCACCCAATACGCAGCCACATATTCCCATGCCTGCCTGGCGGGGGCGGAGTAGAAGTGACTCTCTCTCTCTCTTCCTTTGATTGTGACCTGCCAGGAAGGGGAAAGAGCGAAAAGTCAACCCCGTTTCCAAATCCGTACACCGCAGCCTGTTGCTGACTTTTGGCAGCTCGTGTTGGCTTGGCTTTGGCGGAAAATGCACGCCACACGGGGGGCCAGGTCGAAGGGCAAATGTCGGCTCCGGTTCGATGGAATTCGAGCGACCGCTCGAAACAAACAAACCGGAAAGCGAAAAGACGACTGTTTCGCTCGTCTTCTAAATGGCACTGCAGTACAACACGCTGCCAGCGCGGACGGAAGCTGCTTCGGTTTGGGTCGGAAAAGGGTTTCACCCGCTGCCTGTCGCCGCAAGGGCAAGTGTGTCTGTTGGGCTCTGAGAGCGTACCGAATTCGTTCTGGCTGGAGCACCGGAATAGGCAATGAGCTGACTATGGATGAAATGTCAACAATTTTTGGGAGTTTTAGGAAAGCTCGTTTATGGTTGGACTGGCTGGTGCTGTGCAGATGTGGTGGTGGTGGTGGTGGTGCAGCGCATTGGATTTGTTTCATGTGTTCGATTGCCAAATTCCTTGTAATGCTGCCTTGGTTTACAGTGTGCAGTGAAGTTGAACGGCAATCACTGATTTGAAACATTGAATAAATATTTGCTTTTACCTAACGTGGATGATCAACATCTGCAATAATTTAGAATTATTAATGCCAAAACCTACAAATACATTTTAATCATGCATCGTACCCCGTTCGATGGCAATAATACAGTGAGTTTTGCTTACAATCGTTTAATACAAGCAACCAGTAGTTCGTCTTCCAGCACCAATGCAAGCAATCACCCTTCCATCGAGTATGGTTACGTACACATATTTCCCATACCAACCGACGCAAGGAAAATGTTGCAACCGAGCCCAAAAACCCGTGGCGGTTTCCCGTGCCGGATAAGCAAATTTTCTTCTTGATTCGCTTTTCCATCCTTCCGCTTGCCCGTGGGGGAGGTGGCCTCCTCAGAGACCCCGAAAGATGTGGGGCTCCAGTAGCAGCAGTTCCACCAAAACTCCAGCTCTTGATTGACTTTCATGAAGTGCTCTCGTGCCCCTCGTGAAATGGAATGTACCGTGGTATCCCGAAAATAAACCAAACCAGAAAGGGGCCAACCGCCGCGCGCTCGCGTGTGTGTGTGTGTGTGTGTGTGTGTATGGTGGTGTGCTCAGGGCAAGAGAGAGTTTTGAATTTTAATGGAAATTCTATCGACCTTTGCAAGAAAACTAGCGACTATGGAATGGGCCTAACCCCGATCGATTGAAACGGCAGCACACACACACACACCGCACCAGCAGAGGAAGTTGAAGAAAGTGAAGGTTGCCGCCCTTTAACCCCGCACGTGTGTGAGAGAGAGAGAGAGGTAAACGACAGCAGGGTGGGTGGTGGGTGCATAGTATGAACGATAAAAATATGGAATAATCAACGATCAAAATATGGAAAATGAATATGGCCTGGAGCCTGGTAAAGGTTGAGCAGAACAAAAGCAACATTGTGGCACTTTGTGTGCGTGTATGTGTTGGTCTGTTACGTCAGCAAAGGGAGGCTCCGGGTTTGGAAAGCGCAAACAATTACGATCCTACCGTTCCCGGCAGTTCCAGAAATATAAAGCAGTGACGAAAGCATGGTGTTGTGAGGTGACGTGAGCTGTGCTGCTCGTGTGGTGGTGTTGAATTTCAAAGCGCGTGGTTGATTTTTTAAGTCCACTTGTTACATGAAAAAATGGTAAATGGTCTGAAAATTGCAAATCAACAGCTATTTTTATAACACAACGTGTGCGTTAAATTGCCTTCATCCATGATTGGAGGTATTTTTTTTATTACAAAAAAAAATGTACATCTATCCCCAGTACGAGGTATGATTCTTTAACCTTTGCCGTTTAGATACGGCCGATAACTCGCCACCGCCGCCACCGCCACCGTTGATCTAAGAGCTGTGCACGATCGGTGCAGGTTTTACGATCAATTTTGGGGCTTGTTTTATTGCTTCGATTAAGTCATTGGAGTCGTTTTCATTTTCGTGATAATTTTTCCAACGACGCGGCCTCTGACAGGCAATGCCAATAATAAAGGAACGACCACCTATAAAACGAAACACGGAATTGGAAATGGGGGAGAGGAAGTCGGACGAACGGCTCCCGGTGAGTTGTGCTGCTGCAGCCGGTGGCAAAACCCCATTTAGTGCCAGCGGCACGTTCGCGTTTATTTCCAGCGAAACCGATCCTTATCGGCTTCCGCCAGTGTAAGGCTCAGAAGGCGATTCCGTTCCCTCCGTTTCGCGTTCCGTTCGCTCACAGCTTTAACACGCGGCCTAAGAATGCACTGGTTGGATACGTTCGGTTTTGCCGGTTCGCTCCACCGCTGGTACAATAAATTTTCGGGAGAAATTTAAAGGCATTTTTCGTACGTTGAATTTGACCGTTCATCATTGCCCAAACGCCCAGAAGGAATCGGGTGGGATGGTGGTTAGTGTAGCCTGTGTTGCTTTTTCCTACCATTGCGTGACGATAAAATACCTCCGAATCTACGGCACCAACCATTGGCATGTACGCGAGGGCCCCTCGAGGGGCCAAAACAGACATCAAAACCGAACGCTCGGGGAAGAGTGTAGAAAGAACGAACACCCGATAACACCAATGGGCAGCGCTGTAGTCTGGGAGAAAGCAGGAGTAAGAACAGTTCTGCAAAACGCAACAAGCGCGTGGAGGAAAGATAATTTTAATTTTGTTTGATTTCATGTTTCGTTTTACGCGATTTCCTCTTCCAATCTCTCTCTCTCGTGCATCGTACACAGCGTTCTGGTGTGGAAATTTGACCAACGGGAAGTGGAAGTGTTTGTCCACCGCACCAACACGAGAGTTACGATTTGCTGGACCGTTTAAATCGTTTTCCCTTTTTTTCCCTGTGTGCGGGAAAATGCGAATTTTAAATCGGATTAAAACCTTAATTCCTCCCTACCTTGCGGAATGGCTGCGGGATCCCTCTGTGCGCCAATCTGATGTCATTATCTGATTTTTCGCATCAGGTTTTATCCCACCCCCTTCCGCACACGCTGGGAATGTGCTGCTCTATTTATGGAAAACATTTCAGCTCGCAGCAGAATTTATCCGTTTGATGCAATTCCATTATCTGGGCTCGTTCCCCCTTCACTCGTCGCTAGCTAGAGTAAGCCATTTACAATTGCACGAGCTTTAAAAGGCTTCCTCGCTTACACGCTTTCACACACATGGTTAGGTGGCTTTAACCTCTAGTCATGCTTAAATTTAAGCCCGTGTTGTGCTGTACACGGCACGGATTAAACGAGCCGAGACCGCTGTTTCCCCCCGTGCTCTCGGCGTCGTTGTGTTGGGTAGATTATGATAAATTAATTAGGTTAAACCACCGAATTGTGAGGCTAACGGGAAACGCCGATCCTCTGTCACTCACGTACAAGGTGGCCAATAAAGTGGTAATAAACTCATCGAGATATGGCGAATGAGCCAACCAACCAGCGCACACTGCGATCGGTGCTGTGGGAGATATCAAGACACAACGCAGCACACAGACCGCAGACAGACAGACAGCCCAGCTCACACAGGTTAGAAATCCCTGCTAAGCGGATGAAACCGTGCGTCATAAATATCTATTAACCTGCCGAAAGACGAGCACCAGCAGCACCGACCGGGCAGGAGAAGGTGAAATTTTCCACACCTCGTTAATAATGGTCGGCTTGGTTTTTGCTTGCAAAACTCATCTCAGATATACACACTATCGCAATCATACACTCACCTGACGCTTTCACCAGCCCTGGGCAGCAGGCTTTTAGTATCTTTCATCTCGAGCGGAGGGAGGAAGGGCAGAAAAAACGAACTAAAACCCCTTCCCCGTTTGCCAGCCAACGCGCCTCCATTCTTGCAAGAGAAAACTCACACTAACTTGTTTGCTTTTTCGCTTTCTTCCTTTCGCCGGTTGCTTCGATGTTACGGCGTACAGCAGCGGTGTATCGACGTGTTTGCTTGCCATTTTGCTTTAAATAAAGTGCATCACAGAGTAATGGATAGGGGATAGGACCTAATGTACACGCTTACTTTGCAGCTTTACATCGGAGTGGAAATGATGGTGAGTGGGAATTTTATCCTTGCCCGTTGCACAGCACGTTGCTTCGGCTCCGCCAGATTTGGCTTTGGTTTGACTGAAGGAAAGATTGTGCAGTTTGGAACATGGGTGTGTGTATGCTTAAGTTATTCTGCACTTTTGGCCCAAACGACCGGCCGTTCGGCACACACATTCCGGGCACTAACCGTCTTCTGCTTTTTTTTTTTTTATTTTGTTTATGGGGGCGTAAGTGCCGGAGTAATCGTGTAAAATGTAAAGTCATTCTGATGAAAGCCGTCGACACTGCAGAACCTTTCATCAGGGAGAGATGAATCACGCGACGTTGTGGTGGTTTTTGCCGGTCGATTTTTAGGTGTGAGAGTGTTTAATGTCGGTACGCAGAGTGGTTTGATCAAATTGGAAACTGCGCACACTTCAGCCAGTAAAGACAATGAATGTTTGAAACACTTCGCACACGCCGGTAGCATTGGTCGTGGGCTTGTATGTGGGCCGACCTATCGAGTGGAATAAGACATCGAGTAGGCGTTGTTTGGTGATTGTGTGTGCCATCGGAACATTGTGTGTTGTGAACGCGCGCGCGATACAAGACACTCGGCAGCGCGTGCCGGAATCATAAAACGACAAACATAACATAGTGTGTGAGTGGGTGAAACTTATTCTAATTTAATGTGCTTTTAGCGGTTTTCCCATCCCGTGGATTTTACGTGTGCGCGTGTGTGTGTGTGTGCTTCCCTTTTACAGTGTGTACATATGATTGTGCGGTGTGTGTTGTTTTGTGTGCTGTGACACCCGTTTGATACGATATCCGCGCAAACAACGGTGCGTTTGGCACGTGCGCACGTGTTGTAGATTGTTGGTGTGTGTGTGTGTGTGTGTGTGTACGTGTGTGTACGTGTGTTTGTGTGTGCGGTCACTCGTCCCCGTATACAGAACGATGGCGGGACCACATCTGGAAGAGTCCACCGTTACGACGCCCTCGATTACGGGCGGCGTGGTGGTGAACACGGCCTCCCTCAGCCTGTCCCGCCCGACCAACCTGGAAAGCTCGATCTGCACCATCGACGATTTTCTCGCCCACTTCAAGCACAAGGAGCTGGAAAACGACGTGTCGAAGTATCTGTCCCACAAGCAGCGACCGCTCTGCCGCCGGGTGCTGGCCTACCTGCGGACGGCCTGGATGGGGGCCAAGTTCACCTCGAAGAGTGGTATTTATCTTATGGCATAGTGGAGGAGTTTGGGCTGTTGTGTAGTGGTGAGGGTAGGGGATTGGAGGGAATGTGGTTGTGGTGGTGCTAAGCAACAAAATGAATGCTGCAAAAACAGTTAGTTGCCAGCCCTGGAAGCTCGTTAGAAAAACACATGTTTTTAATGGGTTTTTAGTTTTATTTTGTGCATTTGTTACAGTTCATGTCGCGGCTTGGTTTCTTTGGTGGCTGGTGGCAATCTACAGAAATAATATTCTATTCTACTCACAATATTGTGGTATTCCAAATAATATCTATTCTTGCCTTTTGTGTCTGTTTTCGAATGGTATAGTGTTACTAACCAAGTTTTAATATTAATTTTTGTGTTTCCTTGTTTATATTGAAGATTGTATTATTTTCTGGAGCTAATGATTATGGATGGGTACAGCAATTCTGCCAGCACAATGATGAGCACAGAAATGTTCAATGATTATTCTGCATTAGGCTGTTTTTGTTCTATTTTAAATGGTTTTCTTGATATCGTATAACTACCAAGAGACTTATATCGCGTTAAATGATCTAAGGTATTTTTTATTTTTTTAAATGTTTTGAAATTTTGGTTTTTCTTTGGCACAACAACCGTTGTCGGCGAAAGCCTGTTTGTACCACAAGTGGGCTTGTCTTTTAGTGATTTTTTGATTTACCAATAGCAGCTCTACTACGAGACCGGTCACGAGACTGGCTGTGCATAGAAATAGCATTAAATGTTGCGTGTTTCTGTATTTTAATTTATGTATGTACTTATTTATTTACTTATTCATTAATTTATTCATTTATTCTCTAGCAGAGGCTTTATATGATACCACGTACTTACATACTTACACTTAACGTACCCACAAAACGTCGAGGCTATCAATGAAGGAACGAAAGGCAACTGAAAGTTTTGAGCAATTGGTTTATAAGCGCATTAAAAGAATGTGCAGACCTTACTTACTTACTTATCCGGCGCTACAACCGCTTTGCGGTCTTGGCCTGCCTCAGAAGTGTCCGAAACCGCTCACGGTCTCGCGCCTTCGTCTGCCAGTCCGTTATCCCGGCCTAAATGGCGGACGCCTCCACGCCATCTTGCCACCTCAATTTGGGCCTACCACGCCTCCTCTGTCCTTGTGGACGGCCTAAAAAGACTTTACCCAGCCCGTACCGTCGTCCGTTTCCATGCGTATAACATGGCCAGCGCACCGGAGCCTGGCGAACTTTTTCTTAATTTCTCAAGGTTTTTTTACTTGTTTTACGTTTTATTTATATTTATCGCAAACTTGTTGAAGCGGGCCTACGATTTATGTATTATTTCTCTAAGTTGTTTCAATTATTCTCACGATTTATTGACACGATGATGTCCCAATATGATGTAAAAAATTTATAGTACTCAATAATTTATAAAATGTGCTAAAAAATTGAAATCATTCAAATGTTATTGGAATGTCTCAATAGTTGTTGTTGTTTTTTATAATATTTTTTGAGAGTTTTTTTTAATTCATTTTCATCTCAAAACTATATTTAAATAATTAAAGAGTACTAACTATACATGAAAAGAATGTGGATGTTTACGAAAGGTGTAACATTTGAACTCGGCATTTGCATGACTAAAAAATGTAAAAAAAATGAACATCAATTAATGCTTCTTTTAATAAATAGTAATAAGTAGCTCGATGATACCAAATGTATTTATCCACTGTACGATAACTTCTAAACAAAAAACGCTAAATTACTTTATACAATTTTGAAACCAATCAAATGGTGATAATAGCTAATTGAAATACCTCAATTTTTGCTCAATTTAGAGAAAAAATGTAGGGAAAAGAAAATATACACGAGGGATGTTTTGCTCACAAAATAAGAGTTTTCATTGAACATAGTTAAAATTGTGTAAAAAAGTCAATAAGTTAGCATCTCACATGTTACATGTAGTTTTGCTTGGTCAGTCAGTTTTTGCATGGGTTTGAGTTGTTCTCGCGTGCTGTATACATAGTGTATCAAACAGAAGCACAAACAATAATATTTGCTTCAAATATTTTCAATCACTCAACCGTCACGATGAGTGTTATTTGAAGTTGAAGCAATGAAAACCTCGCGCTCTGGTGCGTATCATTTTTCCTTTAATCGCTATGAGTAATACGATCTCACTTCCTCCCAGGATCAATATAATCCATCCGGTGTGCAATCCCCTGACGTTCGGGGCATATGTTTCGCTGATCCGTCCTTTAAAATACAAATAAAATAGTTTATTTTTCATCCTCCCCCGACCTGCACTGCACCTTCTGCTCGCGATTTTATATTGCAATATATTGAGCTGGCTGTATTGAGCTTGCGAACACTCTGCCGGAAACCGATTGGCTTATGATGTATTGCTTTAAAATAGCAAAAAAAAACGTGTTCATAACATGCACCATAAAAATATATATATATATATGTATGGTTGTTATATGAACTTGAGCGGCAGGGCGTGTGTGTGTGTTTTTTATCGCCAGTAATATCGAAGTCAATATTTTACAATTTACGATCATTGATGCTACGTGACGGCGATTATTGTTTTTTGGGTAAAGTTGAAAGAGCAACAAAAAACATACGAATGACCTGGTGAAGTTATAATTGTTTTTGGAGATAAGGGGAGGGGATTCCAATTTTTGTGGAAATATGAATGCCAACGAAAACTCGATAAAATAACAATCCTTTTTAGGGCAGAAAAGGGCAAAGAAAGAACTGAGTGTTTGAGGTGGTTTTCACGGCAAATGGAGAAATAATTCGTTTGATAACACGAAAATCGAATAAAACACGTTTTCCCTTATGTTGCTGTGGCGATGAATGGATGTATGTATGTATATACGAAAACAAAGCAAAGGATGAGCCGCAGCAGCAGCATTTACCGTGGATGAGCGAGCGCGTGGCCAACCCAAAGTGGACAAACGCTTGCGCTGCCTTCCCGCGTGTGCACCGCGGCACACGGTGGTCATAAAAACGGAAGTACGTTTGCCATATTTCGCTGCCCCCGCGGCCATGGGCACTGCTGCCGTATGTAATGAAAAAAATGCCACGAATAAAAGAAAAGCGTTTGCGTCCTTCTCATGCCGTCGCTGGTTCGCACCGCTAAATACACATTTTCCCCTCCCCAACCGAAGCGGAGAGAAGGTTAGGGCCGTTTCAAGCGCCATGTGCCGTGTCGAATGGTGAGTTTGCAGCAGCACGTGTTCGGATGGTGATGGTTGTAAAGGCGTTTTGCTTTTTCACCTCCCCTTTGCCATGCCCTTCCTGGCACGGGCAAGGGCACGGAAGTGTTGACCGGTGTTGGCGTTGGCGGCCAGTGTGTGTGTGTGTGTGTGTTGCTGCAGTTCCTTCCCTTGGTTTGCCGTGAAAATTTTCGCATCGCTTGTTTGTACAAGATTACGGCCGATGCGATGCTGTTTGGGATGGTCATGACCGTGAGGATTCGGCCGAACGACCAACGGCTTTTGGAGCCAAACGGCTCTCGGGACGAGTCACCGTCGGACCCGGACAGGGAGGAGGTGAGTGGATTGTGGTGTTGTGTGTTGGTGGGCATACAAAACAAACATGCAGACTGGGCCGGCCAAATTCCCGACCCGGCGATGGTCGTTCAAAGTCGGTGACCTCACACTAACAACCTGGTACGGCAGGTGGTACGGCAGGAAGGACAGGTCTGGAAACGGAAAAAATGAACAAACAGAATGTTATGATGGTAGTGGTAGTGGGTTAAACATTTATTTTTTGATCGACTTTTGCCGGAGCAAATGTGGTTCTGCCCGTCCCTGAGAGTCCACTCCGCCCGGTGCAGCAGTGGGTGCCGAGCGTCAATAAAATGAAGTGAAATGTATATTTTCATAAGCAACTCACTCGCTTTTTTTTTTAAAGGTGGGATAGGTGGGTGGTGAAGGGAGTAGAAAATATGATGCTCCGAAGTTCATAATGCAAAAGGAACATTTGCTGCGCTGCTGCTGGATAACCGTTTTCAGCACGGTCGCACGGTAAAAGTTTTATCCCTCGTACATGTGTGTGTGTGTGTGTGTGTGTGTGTGTGTGTGTGTGTGTAAGTGAAGGGGTAACATTTTAGAAGAGAGGCTAAACGACGCAAGACGACATGTACTATCGGTGGTATCGACAGCCAGATTAAAAGCGGACTAATGCTTGTGCTAATCCTTTCCGGACGGCGCCCGGTCCGGATCACACCCCAAAACAGGGGATCATCCTTTTTCTCACGGGAGCTTGAAGCGGGATTCAGTGGCTCTTTCCGCAGCAGTTTCAACACCGAAACCGATCGGAAGCAACCTTTGCTGCTGCGGGGTGGATGCGATGAATGGGGTGTTAATTTATTATTTAAATAGGGGTTCCTTTCCCACGGTGACGACGACGACGACAAAAAGGCGGTTAGTTTGTGTGTGTGTGTTTGGGCGTTCACGTTACAGGACACCCGAACTCTTGTTTTACTGCCTTTTGATTGAACAGCTTCGGTAATGATGAGGAAGGTGTGTCTGACTGATGACGAAGGTTACGGGAATGGTTGGATGCTTTTGCTCAGGTTTTTCGACTCCAGCTGTCCGACAGCCGTGTGTACAAGGGGTTTCCATTTACACGAAGTTTGTTGGCTTGTGCTTAAGGCAAATTAATTGAGACATGATAGAACGCATCCGCTTCATTTGTGTGTGTGTGTGTGTGTGTGTGTGTGTGTGTGTGTGTGTGTGTATGTTTGTGGTTTGTGTGAGTGAACTTCTCACACCGGCGCAGGAACTAGCGCCTCGTACGACATAATGATCAACCACCTTGACATGAAGTACAATCGCCTCACAATTAACGCTACGATAATATTGCTCTACAATTACGCAGCCTTCGTAGTATTTACACAGCAAAGCAGTAAAGCAAATGCCGCAAATGATCTTAAGGCAACATACGACAACGTCGTCCATGGTGTCCCTTAATGTGTGTCCCTCCGTCCTGGAGAGTACATCGATACACACACACTCTCTGCACTGCCGTTGCTGCAATCAACGTGCTTTCTCGTTCCCCACCGGTCGTTCCCCACGCACGAGGACCCATGTGCGACCGGAAAGGGTAGAGCGCGGGTACAGGGAGGGTGTCCCCGGATTGGCATAGAATAGAGTGATCATCCCCTCGAGGGATGTCACATGGGTTTAATGGGTGGATGGTAAAATTAGATTTCACCTTGCCGCTTGCACCCACCCCCCCGGGGGCCATGTTTCCACCGGAAGAGATACTTTTTTTCTTTCCACCCCTCCCCCTTCAAAGTCTGGACCCATCTCAACCGTCCACACGGGACCGGAGAATGGAAATGCAAATACCAAAAAGGGACTCGGGATTGAGATGCAATCCCGCACGTCTATGTCTGTGTGTGTATCTATAGAGGACACGCGTGGATATCTCGGCCAGCATGGATGGAGGCGCTTGGTGCTTTAAGTGCTGTCTTAACGACATATGTGTTCGAAGCCGTAAGCAAGGTAAGCGTGTATGGAACGGTACGGTACCGGATCGTGAAATGTTTGCAAAGGAAAGGAAGGAAAATAAAGCAGATTTTTTGGTCATTTTTTCCTCCCCTGTCTCCCTCAGAGGGATATGGGTCTTGTGTGTGTGGGTTTTTGTGTGTTCTTTGAACGCCGTCCCAGAGAGCTGGGAGCTTGGGTTTTGTGCTACCTAAAATCATATTTCATGGTAATTTGAGACTTAGAAGCTTTGGAATTATTGGAACGCATGGAACTTAACAAAAAAAGAAGAAGCACACATTCTTGGAAGGTTGCCGTAAATAGAACAAGCTGGACAAATCGATTAATTTCGAATTGAAAAGCTGGCTTATAATGCTGCTTAACTGTAATAAAACATGTTATGCTGCAGCTGTCTTTGCATTTTAAATGTTTGTTGTTAATTCACTGCCGCTCCATGGGTAGTATTAGCATTAGTATGGTTCAATAAAAAAAGTTTCTTACCCTATGCCACGCCAAATTGAGTTATAACTTTGCTGTTCCATTCGTCTTTTCTGGCGTCTTTGCTTCACCTTCATGATGTACCATTATTATAAAAACGGTATCATAACGATCAAGGTACATACTTTTGCATTTATTTTTTATTTTTGAGAATGGAGTGTTCTTTGAGATACTTTTCGGTTTCGTTACTGTTTAATGGACACATTTGTTGCTCCAGCAAGCGACGGCCACCGTACCGTACCACTGTCAGCTTGTAACTTGATTACACTAATTAAAACCACCGTACCAAGCAATACCATCGCATGCCGTTGCTCTCAGACGCTTGGCGCTTGTCAAGAGCCGGGCAAATATTATAATTTGACGATGTTATGAGCTTTAAACGTGACACTCATTCGGCATGTGCAATAGCGCAGATGGTAGCGAAGTAAAAGTGAGCGCTTTGCAAATTACTTAATGTATTGCTTTTTTCCCAATAATAAAACACTTTTGCTTCTGCCTTCCGAGGAAGGAAATGGGTGGCGAAACAAGAAGGATTCCCTATTGCACTCATTCCCTTTTCAGTTAGCCTTTTGTGTGTATGTGTGTGTGTGTAGGAGGGGCTTTTTCTCCGCTTGTTTCTCCTTTAGCTGGTTTCGGGAGCTAATAGCAGCTGCGGTCAGCTGCTGCTCCCCGCTCAAGCAGCGGCCGAGCTCGGCAAAATTCGGATGACCAATTCGGTGGTGCCCAAGTCCAAAATTTAATTTCATCAAACACTACACTCTCTCTCACTTTCGCACCCTCCGGCTGTGAATTGGCGTGGAGAAAGCAGAAAAAGAACGGTTGGGAAAGAATAATATGCCCAAACCTTGAAAAGAGTGGGCTAATTTCGGGAAATTGTGGCTTATGCAGTCCTTTGGCTGTTTGTTTGACGTGCGGTTCATTTTTTCTGCGGTCATTGATTTGCCTTATTTTTGTAAATGGTGGATCATTGGACTGGTTTTTGGGATGGGGAAAAATAATTCATATAATAATAATCAGACTTTATTTAATTTTATTTGTGTCTTTTGAGCGCATTAAAATTATCGCGTTATCTTTTGAGCGCATTTTTTTAATTCCAATTTGTTGTTTAATAATTTTAGTTTAGCAAAATAGTTTGTTAAACTAAATTGTACCAAAAATTAGTATATTTTCACTTCAGTTATTTTTTTTTAATATATTATGTTTTTTGGTTTGTGGGTTCCTTACTGAGCAAATGTTTTTTAAACTGCAATTTGCTTATTAATGTACTCCCCACAGCTTGCGGATATTCCGACTACCATACGCCAGCAAAACATTTCCGGCACTTGTTATCGATCAACAAAACAGGGAAAAAAGGCTACCTAATTACGTTGATTAAAATTACTGTGACACTTTAGCATTTGAGCACTTCCATCACGCTATCAAACTGGTCGACTGTTCCGAGCCCAGAGCCTCAAAATACAGCATACAGAGACATCTCCGTCTCCCAGCTTACACACGGTTTGGTTGGTGGTTATAAAATTTGCCCAGTCGTGCGGTCATAACATAACGCGAAACCGACACCGGCCCCGGGACGACTCTTTTATCTTCGATAAAGACCTAAAACGGACAGCTCGCGCTCGCGTACCATTCCATCCCGCCCGTGACCTCGTGTGTGTGCGTGTGTCAAGGAGCCATTCTTCAAAGCATGGCAAATTTATTCATGCTGCAGCGGCGGCCACTAACCAGTAACCAGCAGCAGGATTTTACATCACCTTTGCTCTCACCCGCTACCGTTGCCCACTTTGTCTTGTAATGGATGGTTTTGTGTCCTCTTGTTTCGCTGAAGCATTTGTTACTGATGCTAGAAGATGTACGCGTTAAATCTTTTTGTTTCTTCGCAGCTTGCTTGTACGATGGTGCCCCAACAGCCCAGCTGAAGAAAAGGCAAGGGCCACCATTAAAAACATTAACAAACAACCATTTAGAGAGCGCACGGTTGGTGGACACGCGATAGGCCCGTGGGAGAGAGAGAGCGTGGTGACAGGAGGTTGGGGGGGGTGCATTCGGAGGTTCAGAGGGTCCTTCTTGCTCTGTTGGTCGTGATTAGTGTTCAACGTTTCTTTCCATGGTACAAGCTCTTTTGTTTTGCGTCTGGTTTGGTTTACTACCAGCATGAAGTATTTTGCTTCAAGACGCTCTTCGTGCGGGTACACTTTGCCGACACTTTTGCATACGATGACGCACCACCACACCACTGCGTTCCGGGCATGTCATCGTGGGTGAAAAATTAGTACGCGCAACGAACACACGAAGCAAAAGATGATTTACTAGAGAGAAGAGAGAACAAGCGCAATGGTAGCGAAAACATGAATGCAAAAATCCGCCAGCGAGGAAGTCCTGCGCCGACGGAGGGCAGATATGTCTTTCAGTCGCTACGAAAACATTTATCACAAGAGATAAGCATCTTTTCGCTCTGCACGGAGGAAATGAACCGTTTAGATGGGTGTGTGCATCGTGCACGGTGGCGGGTCAGTGGGAAAGCTCCATTGTACAACTACGGCCTGCGTTACATTGCGTACAAATCCCTTCAGCCCGTTGGACATCGGGTATTGGGTAAAAAATAATGGGGGATGCGCAGGTAACATGTGTGTGTGAGTACTTTTTCATCGTGAAAAATGCCATTGCTAACCATTATGGAAATAGTTTTGAAAACACCATAAAGGTTGGAACCCAACGGGAGCGGATTTTATATCACTTATTTTAAAGTAAGATTTTATTTTAATAGAAATAGTTTGAATTTAAAAATGAATTTTCATTCGCACTGAAATAAACTGTCTCATTACCTGTTTTTTATTTTTTTTTTTTGAATCATTTCATATTTGAACTGAATCAACTCACGATCTGTGCTGGCAAAACATTATTAAGTTGTCATAACGTCATACTCTGTTGGTTTTCCAATAGATGTTCGTTTCCACCGATGATGTAAAGCTCTGGAAACTTAATGTCACTGCCACTGTGTTTTTCTCCCCCCGTGCTTTTCTCATCCTCTACCTCTCTGCCGATCTCTCTGTCTCACTGAACATATAAAACAGTCTCCCGGTCCAACGACCCAACAATCAGCAGCAACAAACATTCTTCTGTGGAATTTTGTAATTCAAAACCCTGCGGGCGGTCAAGTCGGTTGGACCCCTTGTTTTCGATACATATAAAAGCTGGGCTGGGCTTCGCTGCTTAAGCTGTGCCCCGAAGGATGATGAGCTGACAGTATCAGCAACAGCAGCAGCAGCAGGAGCAACAGTGTGATGGTGATGGTAGCTTTAATAGAAAGCAACGGGATAGACGGGGAAAAAAGAATGAAACGGTTCCATCACGCCCGAGGTTCAAGTGTTTTATTTGTTGTTAAAAGCAGTTTAATGAAGTTTTGTTTTTTCTCGTCCAAAAACTCAGGGCTCAGGAAACTTCACACACACACACGCACTGAACACCGAACGATTAGAATGAGCTAAACAAAGCCGTTATAAAAGGGAGGGATTGAAAACATGTTCACCCGGTCGAAATGGTTTTGACATCTCAATACATGTTTAGAAGCACAATTCCCTTTGGGTGTTAATTTTAACCCTCCAACCGTCCACCACCATCAACCCCCGGATTGTATTAATGTGGTTCCATGTTTTTTACCCCTACATATCTAGACTGTGAGCTGGAGGAGATCGTGTCCCCGCCGAAGTACCGGCCGGAATCGATAGCGGCCCTGTGCGAGGCGACCCGTTTCACCGAGGCAGAAATCAAGCGAATCTACCGCGGCTTCAAGGCGGAGTGTCCGGCTGGCATCATACGGGAGGAAACGTTCAAGTTCATCTACTCACAGTTCTTCCCACAAGGAGGTAAGTGATATTCTACTACCCCATGACTTTGAATGTTTGTGACAAAGCCAACGGTTGTGCTGAAATGAATTGAACGCATCAGACTGCTCCAGTCACCCTCATCATTGCGGTGAGAATTTCTAGAAAGAGACAGAGAGAGAGAGAGAGAGAGAGAGCAGCCGTTGTCATGCTGTACTTTGACACTTATTTGACACAAGCCTCCGTAGCATGGCAGACTCGAAGAAAGTGCTACTACTACTACTACTACTAGCTACCAAAGGATGCAGTGACAGTGTATCATACGGAAGCGATGGATTGGATGAACAAGCAAACAAGAAATAACGAAAGAAATGCAAACCTCATCCTCTTGTGTGCATCCCTTGGGAATGGACAGAACAAACGGACGGTTTATAACGAACAAAATAACTTAGCTGACATGTAATTGACACGAACCAGACAACAGTCGATTAGAAAACGGCTGAACGGTAAAACGAGGATGTGAAGGAGAAGAAATGTTTCGAAGAATTTTTCTCGATGTTCAATCAACTCACCCACAACCACCATCACCCGGTTCGACACACAGTCACAGTTTCACCGATGGGATTGTATGTGTTTTGGCTGTGCCCGAGCAACATTGGCCGGTTGTTCGATTTCCCGGAGGTGTTTGCTTTTGATTCTGTGCTGTGGAAGCAATTCAGTTGTTTTTACAATAAATTACAATATTGCTGCCCCCGTTGCCGGTGGTTGAGTGTGCTTGTGTTACGTTTTGTACTATAGAATAGTGCTTAGATAAGCAAGTTTATAAAGTGAATTCAATTCGCAATTAAAGTCTTCGAGACTCTTTGTAGGAGCAAAGCTTCCCAGTACACTATGCCGTTCGAAGCATCTTCGAGCTGCGTGTTTTTTGGGTCTTCTCGTACGCACTACTGACTATCATTATATTGATCTAGAAGTAGGTTAATGATTGCTGGTGGAAATGAAACAGGACTGACCCTAACGAGATGGTTTAATTAGTGCACGAGTTTTCTTTTTGATATGCTACAAGCACCTTCATGGGTCTCGAATGATTGTTCAATAATGACATTGTTTCATGCTTTGCTTTTGTTATGACATTTTGATGAATGATAATACGCTCAACTACAGTGAATAATCGTGACTTCAGTTAGTATTTTAAGCCTCTCGAACGGGATCGACTTCAATACGGTTGTGTTGGAGTAATAAATGTTCAAAACCTGTATAGGTCGGTATGACTTCCTTTCTTTGTGTCACCTTCGTTGGATGAACAAATGTAGTTGTATTTTCATTATAAAATAAGGCAGGTTATTTCCTTGTTCTTTACGTTACCTTGCCACCACAACTTGGCCTACCATGCCACGGACAGAGAGTCCTTGTAGACGACTTAAGAGAACTTTACGAGTTGGGTCGTTCGGTTGCATGCATATAAAATGTCTCAGAGGCGTTTGTGAGTAACGGTACTATACAGGTACTATGTAGTCCCAGCCTCTTGCGTCATGACAGGTTCTTTGTTCCAGCAGTTCCCCGGTATCTCAGGCTATAGAATGACCGGTTGGCAGCCAGAATCCTTGCGCGCAGCTCATCATCCATGCGACCTTTGACCCGAGATGGGTGAAATCTTGAATGATCTCAATAGTTGCTTTACCTATCCGTACGTCCCGCCTATGTAAGTTTGGAATTGTTAGTAGGGCCGCTGGTGTTGCCAACATCAGCCTTGTCTTTGTCTCATTTATCTGCAATCCGAGGTTCTCTGCCGTTTGCTCGATCCTTTACGAACACGATGCTAGTGGAGCTTCTAGCCAGTCTAGACCAGTTAAACTGGTCGTTGAGTAATTCATGAATGTACTAAACCCAGTGCATGAGGCCCAATGGCTGGTTACTAACCAGATTTCAGTCCTTGTTACGACAAAAGGGGTACATACCTTAGGTGTAACGTTGTTTTGCGATGTTTAACACATTTAAATGTTGCACATAGGATACAGAGAGTACATACTAACTTGTCCGGCGCTACAACCGCTTTGCGGTCTTGGCCTGCCTCAGGAGTGTCAGAAACCGTTTCATTTGCCAATTCGTTATCCTGGCCTTAATGGCGGACTCCTTCACGCCATCTCGCCACCTCTTGCCGTACATCTCGTATAGCTCGTCGTTATTACGGCTTTTTCATTGTCCTTCTACACATACTGGTCCAAGAATTCTTATGATCGTCATTTTCTCGAAGGCGGCTACGAGGGTTTCGTCAGATTTGGTGAGTGTCCATATTTAAGAGCGTATTTTTGGGTCTATATGAGTACCGGCAGCATATAGGCAGGGGCGGATTAAGCACTAAGTAAACTATGTGGCCGTATGGGGCCCCGAAAAAACGGACCCATCCCCCGCTCACAAGTAAATTTGCTTCGCAGTTATCTTCTTATATCTTATCTCTGCTTCTCTAGTTTAGAATTCCTCATACAACAACTCGTTCGTCACTTCAGAAAGGCAATCGTATGACCGCTTATGTTAATCTGCCACTGTATATAGGTGCTATATAGTACCAGCTTCGTCCGTCGTGACAGGTTCTTTGAGGTGAACTGATTTTTCAGGCTGTAGAAAGACCGGTTGGCTGCCACCATCCTTGCGCGCAACGCAGCTTCCATGTTATTGTCGTTGCTGACCTTTGACCCAAGATAGATGAATTGTGGGACGACTTCAAAAGTGCGTTCACCTATCTGCACGTCACGCCTAGGGCAGGCCGAGGTTATCTGCGACCTGCTCTATCCCTTGGTAGGCTTATTTGTTATTTGTTATTTATTTATTAAAATTCAACGGACCGCAAGTGGCCCACTTGAAGCGAATTCATTTACATTCATTCATTATAACATAGTCACATTACGGTCATTCATTTGTCACGCTTAGTCTTAAGTAACATAATTAACATGTAAAAGGTCGCACGACACGAATACTATTCAACAATGCGGTGCGCGACATGTCAGGTTGGTGACGATCACAAATGACATTAAACTCACGGCACATACGAATAAACGGATCAGAGGAGCCAAAGCGAGTGCGGCGTTCCTCCACGTCAAGTAGCGATCTAGCTCGGAGCGATCTCGGCGGGACATACATGTTGAGCCTCGAAAGAAGCGCGGGCGAGTCGATCCGATTGTCAAGAAGTCCCGCGACAAACAGCCTCTGAGCGTTGCAGTTCCGCTGCTTCAGCGTCTCGATGCCAAGCAACGCACAGCGTCCCTCATAGTCAAGTTGGACACTCCAGGAGCGCAAAGCGAACCGCGTGAATTTGCGCTGGATCGACTCTAAACGAGCTAGGGGACGAGCAGCTGTAGGCCACCATACTGCAGAAGCGTATTCTAACACTGGTCGCACCAAAGCACAGTATAGCGTCTTGATGCAAATCGGGTCAGTGATGTCTCGTGCTATTTGTTTTAGTAAGCCGATCAATTGGTTACCCTTAGTGACAACGTGCTCTAGCTGGTCGTGGAAGCTCAACTTTTCGTCAAGGAGCACTCCTAGATCCGTGACACAGCTTTTGCGACCAATGGTAGATCCATTTAACGCATAGTCATACACTAAGGGGCACCGCTTTCTCGCAAACGTAACGACAACACACTTCTCGACGCACAATTCAAGACCATTCAAAGAGCACCATGACTGGAAGGCACTTAGAGTGGCTTGAAGGCTGAGTTGGTCTGACCGGTCGCGGATAGGCAGGAACAGCTTCGCGTCGTCTGCATACAGTAGGTGGCCGTCAGGAGGGAGCAACCGTGTTACGTCATTCAGGAAAATGACAAACAGCAGCGGTCCAAGATTACTCCCCTGCGGCACCCCAGAAGAAGCATCGATACGGCGCGACGTATGGGGTCCCATCTTCACGCAGTATGTGCGACCAGTAAGATAGGAGCGCATCCAGGCCAGCAGCTGCACAGGCAGACCAAGCGTTTCGAGCTTTGCGAGCAGCAAGGCGTGCGGAACGCTATCGAAGGCAGCCTTGATGTCCGTGTAGACTGCGTCGATCTGCGAGCCGGCATCGATGGTCCTGTGGCAGAGGCTAACGAACTCAACCAGGTTGGTGGTGGTTGAACGCTGAGGGACAAATCCATGTTGAGCTGTGCTAATGTAGTTCGAGGCAGCTGCGAGGAGAGGTTCGTACACCAGGAGCTCGAAGACCTTAGCGCAGGCACAAAGCGATGTAATGCCACGGTAATTACATGCATTTGATTTGTCCCCCTTTTTGTGCACTGGAACAAGCCACGAAGTTTTCCAGCAGGCAGGATAGATGCCCGAACGCAGCGAGTCGCGAAAAATCGAGGCCAGGATAGGCGCGATGGTGGTGCCACAACGCTTAAGCGTGGAAGCCGGGATCCCGTCAGGCCCTGGAGCAAACGAAGATTTCAGCCTGTCAATCGCTTTCGAGACTGAATACTCATCGATGATCGGCAAGTTTGGGGCCATAGCATCCACCGGTACATTTGATAATGCGTCGGCTATCTGCCTCTCATCAGTTACAGCTGGAAGGAAGGTGGCGGCAAAGCGCGAGGCAAAATATCACATACAGCAGACGGATTGTTGCCGTTGCGCCCGTTGTAACTGACGGAGCTAGGAAAACCAGAGGATTTCCGACGATTGTTTGCGAAGTTCCACAGTACACGTGAATTGCCGCGGCAGCGCAAAACCGTACGCCGTACGTGCCCCAGGTAGCGGAACCTGTTATAGCGCCGATAGAGAGAGTGCGCAGTGTTATAGTTGCGCAATGCAGCGGGACACCTACGCAACAAATAATCGCGATACGCGGCAGCTTTAGCCGTTTTGAGCCTGCGCAGCGTTCTGTCACCCCAAGGGGGGCCTCGTTTAGGTCGTTTCACCGGCGTGCATTCATTCAGGGCTTGCAACATGAACCGCTCAAAATCTTTCACAGCGAGGTCAAGAGTGGCGTAATGGGAACAATCGAAGACATTCGCGAACGAGGCGATCATCGGCAGGAGCCTGTTAAAGTCCGTCCGCGCGTAGTCAAGGCGTGATGTTAGCGCAGGAACGGCTGATTCCTCTCGTGGTAGCGGGATGGCCAACTCAAGCGCCGGGTGATAGGTGTCAATTGCTAACAGCGGGGTGAGGCAAAGTTCAAGCGGAAGGCAAACAGAAGCAACAGCATTATTTGCAAACACCAGGTCTAAGACGCGTCCGCTGGTGTTAAGATGACCATTGATCTGGAAGAGTCCGCTATGATGCATCTCGTCCATAAACAGAGCGGAGAGAGCCGATCGCGTACGTGGCTCATAATGCAGAAATGGCAAATCCGGATCATGCTGAGCGGCTGACCAGGAGACGAGAGGTTGGTTGAAGTCTCCTAACAGGAGTAAACCGTCTCCGGGATGCATAGTTGAGCATAATGAGCGAATGCAATTTTCGATTTCACGGAGCGTGGCAGCATTTGCGGCAAGTCTAGGCGGGAGGTATGCAGCAATGATGAATAGTCGGGAATTGCCTAGTTGTATTACAACGCACACTAGCTCAAGCGATGGATGCACCGTTGTGTGCTCCCGTGACGTCAGAGACTGAGAGCACGCAATCAACACACCTCCACCGCGGGAACATGTACTGTTGTCAACACTACGATCGCATCGGTAGACTCGGAAGCTATCGTCAAACAGCAAAGCCGAAGGTAGACTAGGATCGAGCCAGGTTTCCGTAAGCACTATTACATCGAAATTGGATTCCAACACCGACAGGCGAAACTCATCGACCTTCGTGCGCAGTCCCCGCACGTTTTGATAGTAAACAGAGGCAGTGGAACGGGCAGTGCGAAGCGCATTAGCAGCAGGAACATAACAGGTAGGTGTTTGTGCAGACTTAACAGAGGTTCGTCTATTCGTGAAAGAAACGGTCAAGTGTGGTCTGTTGTAAGTTGGTGTTGGCAGTGCGGCGAATTAAAAGCGGGCCGTCAATGAGTGTTGAATTAGGACCATGAGTAGTGTCGTTCAGCGTGTGTTCTCCCAATTGTGGTGATGTTAGTGTTTGAGCCTGTGAAGTTGATGCGTGTGCCGGTGCGTGATAGACAGTGGATGTTGGTGTGCGAGGCATCGATCGGCGATCGATGACAACAGGTGTGCGTGTGAGAGAACGGTGTTTGATGGTGATTGGTGACGATGAGTGTCCATGCTCTCGTTGACGGGATTGTACAAATTCACGTACACCAATACCGACAGGCCAGGACGATGGGGCGAGTGCTGCGTCACGAAGGGCTGCCGGTACTCTCACTTTGAAAGAAAGCCAGTTTACGCTGTCAACACTGACTCCCTTCCTCAGCAAGCAGTATGCTAGGACGTCATCGGTGGCTAAACGGCGTTTCACAGAAGCGACCACTTGCTCCACGGTGACGGCAGTGGACAAGCGAGATAGTCGGATCCATATTCTGTCTGTGGCCGGCTGGGGAAACGCTGCTCGAAGCGGTGACGATAGCGAATCGGTTCCCATGAGTTCTTCCGGTAGCGTAGACGAGGGTGGGATGCCGACTGTAGTGTTAGTGTACGCGCTTGGCGATGACGCTGCAAACATGTTATTTTGACGAATGTTTACGTTTTTGTTGACATCAGGGGACATAGAATCCTCGATGATACGCCGCCGCTTTCTACCCGCAACGGGCCGAGGATCGGTATTGCAAAGCTGAGGTATGGGTGCATTTTGCAGTAGAGTAAATCCACTGCGCACCTCGGCGATAATCGGTTCAATAAGCTTCCCCACAGCCGCAACAGTTGAGGTGAGAGCAGCTTGAAAACCGACCTGAGCCCCGATCTCTTTGACTGATCGGCAGCGCGGATTTTTCAGGATATTGGTGCACCCAGTGCAGCTCCAGTGCAGATCGATGTGAGTCAGGACCGCATCAATCAGCTCGGAAGGCAGCCTGCAACAACCGCGGTGAAAAGTAGCCTCACAGTACGCACAGCCGACGATACAGTCGGCAGCATCCAGTGACACAGCACACGCGAAACAGATAGCCGCCATCGCGAAATTATGTGCGGTTTTGATCACACCACCGTTAACCCGGATTAAAAACGTTAATACACAGTCGTGGGTCAATGAAATAACACACTAACGCGCAACAGTAACAGGAAGCAGTTTGGTAGTCAGTTGAACGAGTATTAACTGGGTACGTTAGAAAATATACTTAAATATTTTTGGAAAAACGCGGAGCACAGCGATAAGCGACCGAGCAGTTAGACGTCAGACGTCATATTCTTCTAGGCTAGGCTTCTAGGCTTTCTGGACATAGGAGAGCCGCATACCAATGATGTCTATATCATCAGCGTACGCCAGTATCTGGATTGAATTATAAAAGATGGTATCCGAAGTGTCCACCCTCGAGTCACGGGTGGCCCTCTCTAGCGCCAAGTTGAATAGGAGACAGGCAAGCTCGTCCCCCTGATCCAGACCTTTGGTGGTAACAAAAGGCCCTGAAAGTTTTCCATCCACCTTCACCTAGCAATTGACGTTGGCTACAGGCTAGTGGTTGCAAAACTTCAAAAACTGCAAAACTTAGGAAAGGGAGCTCATCATTTCTTTTAATAATTGTAAATATAAGGAAACTAATTCTCGGTATAAACCGAATCGTTACTAGAATCATTAAGACTTTCTTCAGTTAATCTCAAACTCACTCACTCACTTACAAGCATTATCATTATAGCCAACCTCACTATCAAGAAACGAATAGTGAATAATGGCGATAAACCCAAACCCATAAAACACTTCCCAAAAACACAGAAACAAAAACTTCTGTTATAAATTACCAGCAAGAAAGGGAAACCCCATTCATTGTTTCAAAAAATGAAACTGTACAGTGTTGCAATTGATTCCTAGCCACGAACGGGCGATACCACCAATAATAATTATGCAATAAATTTAAAGCGCATTCACGTGTTATCATGCTGTGGAGTGCGCGTGTTTTCGTGTCCCAATCTCGCCCGCGCGCAAGCCTCCCAAAAAAACGCGAACCGTGCGATAATTAATTCGTTTCTCCTGCATGATTTATTTTAATTGTTTCTGGAAAGTGGTGGCCAGTACAGCTGCTGATGTATGGCCACAATGTTGATGACCATTCGAAACGTACCGGCTCTTCCTGTTCCCGTTCCGGTTGCACGTTGTAGCAGAGGAGAGTTGTTTTCCTATTTTCTTTTACTTTCAACGAGGGAAAAAGCATAACACATCTTTGCGGACACTAGCAGTGCTACCAACCCGAACCTCCGTACTGCCAACGATTGACGTACACTTATCACGATCGAAAAGAGAATTGCTGGGAAATGATGGATATTTTAGAGGTTTCACTTGTACGGGTACGGGCTGTGCGATTCATTTAATTTCCCGCAAACGAATAGATTGTTTTTGAAAAAGGAAAACGAACGCTTGCATACAAAGTAAGAAGAAAAAAAACAAACAAAATGTTCCACTCTGGGTGACAGTGCAATCCGTAACAGTATTGCGAGCAGCGAGAAGCAAGTAGAAATAACAACCCTCTCGAGATGCTCCATGCCAACTTGAACAAATGTGTCTAAGCATAAGAGGGAGAGAGAAAGAGAGAGAGAGAGAGAGAGAGAGAGAGAGAGAGAGAGAAAGGGCACGATTGGGTACACAGTCAGCAGCCCCTGGAAGTCGTCGAGTCAAGAGGTCAGAGCGCTGTGTGCAGTACAACCATTTTTGGGGGAAGAATTTCAACGAGACTCGGTGACTCATTGGAGGACATTTTTGGTCGGCGCGAGTACAGTCAGTTGCAGAAAAACGTTCTGCACGGTATGCAATGGCCGACGGGTTCAATAAGTGTTTATTTTCATCTGGTTTTAAATTTTTTTTTTTCGATTTCGTGTTGGAATTTGTTGACTGTTCTAATCACCAGTTTGTCAAAAAGAGGTTTTACTTTAACTTAGGCTATTTGGTGTATAACAGCCATTCATTTGTTTCATAAATCGTTTCTGTTTCGTTTTGTAACATGAAAACACCAATTCGCCAATATTTTTAAGGAAATTTTAGAAGGAGCAGTCCAACATTACTGTTCGTCAATATTATGTTGTGCATAGATAATGTAAACATAGTTTGTTAAAACTTGTTTGTTTGTTTATTGGATATTTTGTGTAATATTTGCCATATCTTGTTATCTAAAGCCGGTCTCGTGGTACAGTCATCAACTCGTACGACTTAACAACATACCCGTTATGGGTACAAATAGATCGTGCCGCCATACGCCAGGACTGACTATCCTGCTATGGGGGGTAATCCAAAAGTCATTGAAAGCCAACCCCACAAGTGGTGTACAGGCAGGCCTTGACTGACAACGGTTGTTGAGCCCAAAAGAAGAAGAAGAAGATTTGCCATATCTTAAAGGGTAAAAAACGTTATCAGAACATCCATAATATTTTTAGCTATAGTATATTTATTTAATATTTTCTTATACAACTCTTGCCTTGTTATCAAACATTGTATGGACCAAGCTACCCATACACATTGTGTGTAAATCTATTTATTTAACAATTTATTTATTTATTTTTTTACTTGAGCCGGTCTCGTAGTACAGTCGTCAACTCGTACGACTTAACAACATGCCCGTCATGGGTTCAATCCCCAAATAGACCGCGCCGCCATATCTAGGACTGACTATCCTGCTATGGGGGGGAATCAATTAGTCACTGAAAGCCAAAGCCCACAAGTGGGGGAACAGGCAGGCCTTGACCGACATCGGTTGTTGAGCCAAAGAAGAAATTTATTTACTTGTTTGTTTATTTATTTATTCATCTTTTTTTTTCTTTGATGAAATGTATACGAAACTGTTGCAGTTGGACTGCTAGCATAACAGGAAATGTTTAAAGATTTAATGGGAATTGAAAACTGATATACAGTCACAATTCAATAGTTGAACGCTTTTTAGTTGGCATACTTTTTAATTGAACACTCGATAGTCTGCTGACAGTTCAATTAAAAAGCATGCGTTTGTATGGGAAACCGGGGTTTTTAATTCACAAAAATCTCATGGCGAGAAAAAATTCAGATTTTTTTTTGTATGGAAAAACGTGCCAACTAAAAAGCACATATTCAGTAGTTGGCAGGGAATCGAAGTTCAACCAGTGAGTTCGGACTGTATTGCGTTTAAACATCGTCCCGTGTACAACAACCCCTCTAATGCATTATTCAATGTTTTGGGGAACTGTTTTTTAATTAAAAGTTCAATCCAATCTCTCTAAGGTGAATCTTCAAGGACCGTCAGCTAAGAAAGATATTCTTTATAAGGAAACTAATGGAGGCGTTGCTATGAAGTATCTAAGATACGACGGGATTTTTTTTGTCCTAAAATTATTACATTATAGCATTTTAAAAACAAAATAAATGGGTAATGATGTAAAGCAATGCGATTGGTGTCATTGCAGTTTTTCTATAATTATGATCTAATGACCAAAGCAAACATGGTTCAACATTGCTACCTACTTTAAAAACGAATTGTAATGTAAAATCATTTGAGGATCGGCAACAGAGGGGCAAAAGTGTTATCAGTCAAAAATAACAAAGCAAGAGCAATATCGCTTCTAAAAGAGCCCATCCTCTCACGCCACAATGTTCGTTTTTGTTTTCAAATACAACTGAAAATAGTCCCAAAATATATAAAAATGAAGAAAAACTGATTTGTGTGAATTTTAGAATAGCAGAATGTTATCGCGAGAAAAATGCATGGAGCTATATTTAAAACTTTGAATTGCATTTATTGCGCCGTCGAAAGCCAAATGCTCTCTCGTCGCAAAATCACATGCCAAACTTTATATAAATTTACTGCAACCAGACTTAAGTGTATCTCATCTATACACAATTTTGTATGTTACTTCCTCCATACAGAATGTCTTATTGTTAATACATACTGTATTAACATACTGTCAAATCCTGCTCTATTGTATAATTGATCAGCTATCGGTTTGCTTATCAAATTAATTTTAAATTATTTTTCCCATTACTTTTTTTACAACTGAACGAACACACTTCAAAATCAACTATGAGCCAAACTAAATGAGCAAATCTCCCCCTTTCTCCACACACACAACGTGCTCTGTTGCTGTATGCAAATGTTAGAGAAGCACTGTATTGTTTGTATTATTCTCCCATCACCATCATCATCATCATCATCATCAGCTGCAACCCTCGCAGGCGGGCAGCAGCAGAGCCAGCACGAACCTCTTTCTTTCGCCGGCGAGTGATTCGCAATGAAATAGTCAATTTACATGAAAATCAACAACATTCCAAGTACACCAAGCAGGCAAGCAGCAAGCGCAAGAAACCTCGGCCCGAAAATAATGCTGCACAAGCTTAACAGTGGGTCCGTTGGGATGGAGGTGGAGGAAGGGGGAAGGAGGATTGGGGCACCATCACCACCAAAAAGCAGCAAACTTCAACAACCGAACATCAACAGACCGCCGGCGGTGCTCCGTACCCCGTAGTCCAATGTACGCTCTCGTTATTTTGCCATTTTGGGAGCAAAACGGCCCCAACCCTGCCCCGATCGAACGAGTTTGTTAAGAAAACATGAACAGCACATTTGTCAGGCATGTGGGGCAAAGGGCATGCGACGCTAAAGGAAAGTGACAGATATTGCAGTGGAAGTTGTACTTTTCCTCGCTGCACCCCATCATTTCATCGTTCGCAGCGCGGGCAAGTGTATCATTTTCCTTTCGAGGCTGTCAAGAGGGAGAATGTGAGTGTGTAGTAGAACATCTGAAAAATCAAACCTAACAGCGACAACAGTTTTAAAGAAACGCATTTGAACAACACGTTCATCGCGGTTGTTGTCGGCAAAAACTTCAGCAGAGATTCCCATTGCATAATGCCGAAAAAGTCACATGCTTTGAATGACTTTTGAAGTGCACAGCAAGGGAAAAATTACTGCAAATGCAGCTTCAAAGCTCAACATTGCGCTTTATCAAAGGTTAAGTGTGGTATGGATTGATGAAGATCACACAGCCCCACAGCGAATGCGCACTGCGAGACGATAGTTGATGCTGCTCCTAAAATCCCGTTCCCTTTTGATTGATGAGTGTGTCTGAAATGAATGTCCTCCGACTGTGCTGCTACATGAAATATCAATTTAAACTTCCGAACCAATGAGCTTCAACCGGAAAGAGCATGGTTTGGTGTTTCACGACCTCAGGTCCTTCCCACTCCGTCCCTCCGTTCTTTACATCAACAGCTTGTGGCCACAAGAAACGGAATCCAGAGCGTTGCACAATTACTTCCTCACTCCTTTTCTCTCCTTACCTTTTCGCTCTCTCTCTCTCTCTCTTATCAACTGGACATAATGAAACTATGACAGAAAAAAGAAAAAAAATCATAAAACACCCACCAACGAGAATCGAAAAAGCGAATGAAAGTGTAAAGGAAATCTTCACCGCACAGACAATATTAACGTTGGTGATGACAGTGAGAAAGGAGGGAGGGGGGTCAGGGATACAATTTGTCCTCCCTTTTTTTGCAGGAAATGAGTTCGGATGTCCTGAAAGCTTGGCGGTATTACCGAAAGTGAACAAGGCGAAATGCAGCAGCAAATTGCAGTTGCGCGCAATGAAAGTAAATAATAAACGAATGCGAGGAACCGCAGCAATCAAGCGCCCCTTTGCAATGGGTTCGGTGTTTGCGGGGGTTTGGGTATAGAGTGTTTTATGCTGTTGGTGCATAAATGTAATGCAAGTTAAGATGTGTCTCCTACGCTGCATCGCGGGTAGAGGAAGGGTAGCCTCATCGGTATTAGCAGACATTGTAACACAGTTTTGGCGATGATTGCAAAGGGAGATGAGGGACAATCTTTGTATACCTCGGTGCATAGTCCCCTTCAAAGTTGTTTGTTCTTTTCTCAACAGATTTACGATATTACTATTATTATGTAAGTCTTATTTTGGTTATTGATTGAATATTTTATTTATAATGCTTTTTAATTTTTATTGAATTTTAAAGGGCAAAGGTAATTGATATGAATGAACATACGATACAACATATTTAAACAAATAATCTTGCCTTGTTATGGAAGCAGTGTTGTACCATCCCTTCTCAACCATTTTTTGAGTTTAAAGCATTAAACATATCTGAAAACTTAACATGAACTAGATGTAAAAATAAATTCGAAACTGTTTTTATGGCTTTATCATCTCATATCAAAATCTTGCATTAAATGAACCTTCATCATTCTTCACAGCTTCTAAAACGAAAACTAAAACAATATTTGGATAAAAGTCATTTGGAACCGATATCAGGTGCATTGAATATTTGACAAACTGACGATCTAGTGATCTATAACAGCGGTCGGCAAACTTTTGAGGCAGAGGTCTTAATTTATTGAATTATCGAGTGCTTCGACCCAGGAGAATGCAGATTTTTGTTTTGCACATACATTATTTCACTACAAAATTTTAGAAATATGATAATTGGTTTTTTAAATTATTATTTCATCCAAACAAGTTTCAAATTTTTATCATTAAATCACAATCCTTAAAATTAATTAATGATTCGTCAGTTTAGATTCGGCCACATAGTGCATAAAAATGGTTAAAAGTTCCAAACAATAAAGCAATAACAATATCGCTGCTGAATTAGCCCCTCGTCCCATGCTGCCTCAATTATTGGGGATTTAATCTGGGGATGGTAAAAGCCTGAAAAATTATGGCTGAAAAAATATCGAGACAAACGTACATTCAGCAACTATTCTAATGCCTTACAAGTACGCAATACCATGTCAGACAAATTGATTACTGATACCCTTAAAACAAGCTCTTTAAAAATCGTGTACCCTTAAGAAGCAACAGTGTATAATCGTTGGACTCGTACAAACAGCAAACCGTACCCGGTTTTTAAATATTCGTTTCAATTTTCAAATGGAGATGAGCATTGTCATGTAGAAGCCGCATTACTGTTACATATAGGATTTTTTAACCTCAAGTCAGTGGCGGATTTAGGGTATCGGGGGCCCTAAGCGGTAACAGAAGTTGAGACCCCCTATTGCTATTGAGCATGGGGGGGGGGGGATGGGTTTGATCCTTCGACTACCCATAAAGTTTAATTATTTATTTATTTAAAAATTATTTAATTTATTTATTTAGGTATGCAACACCTAATCCCTAACTTATTTCCCTAACATCTGCCTAAATCTGGTGTAGCCAAATTGGAATTTAATAAAATATTCTCTTTAAATGTGTTGGTCGTTAAATTAAAATCAAAGTGATAAGACCATGTATTAAATTGCTTTGTCATAGCTAGTAACAACTCATTGTATCCATATAAGGTATGCCTGCTCTCACCAACAAGCAAGTTATGAAAGCGAAGAGGTTTCGAAGGCACGTAGATGTTGCTCATCTCGAAGAAGCAACGTCTAATTCGAAGTTTAGACGAATATTTTAGCAACAAATACTCATTGGTTTACCTTAAAACGGTGTTCGAGCGTCTGTAGACCAAGCAGCGGGCAACGCGAGCGATAACTTGGCATGGCTGTAAGTCCTCTGAATTGATGGCATTTTAAAGCAAGTCTTGTAAACTTCCGTTGTATTGCCTCTATTGTGTTGAGCATCGTAGTGCAATTCGGGAACCAAAGTACTGAGCAGTACATCACCCACCAGCGCACAAGACAAGTAAACAACCACGTAAGACTTAAGACATAACTACATTATCGGAATTGTCGAAAGATAAAACCTAGCATCTTAACAAGGCATAACAGTGTTGTCAACGTGTAAATGGAAATTTAAACTAGAGTATAGTGAAACACCTAGATCACAAACTTCCTGATGACGATCTAACACGCTGTCTATTAACGAATAATTATACTTGATCGTTTTTCAAGTCTATGAAACGATATAATAAAAAAAATTATCTAGATCATTTTAAGACACCAAGTAAAAAACATCAAGTATGACTCTCTTCGTTCATGAGGCCCCTATTGGGCACAGAAGTTCTCGATGAGACTACTGTACACACTGTTGTATGTGCTGGAATTACCATCCACGGGGCCCCTAAATTGACGGGGCCCCCCGCGGCCGCTCAGTCCGCGTACCGTTAAATCCGCCACTGCCTCAAGTTCAACCATATTGATTAGTCCGTCAATAAATGCTACATTAATAAAATTTGGAAGAGTTCGACAGTATGAAATGTCATACTAAAAGATGTTCAGTATTTTTTATACGAATAGGTTCTTTCTATCTTTCAAAACCAGGCATCTATTTTCTTGATTGAATTGATTAGGATTTAATGTTTTGACGGGCCGCATTTGGCCCTCGGGCTGGACTTTGCCGATCGCTGATCTATAATGTATCTCCTCACTAGGCCTTTAAAAATGGAATTAGCAAAGTTTTACTATAATAAATCAGGTTTAAAGCACTCGATCCAAGAAATAATACGATCGTATGAATATTTGGAAAGCTAGAGACCAATTTTGATGGAAAACTTTCGCTTTTTTTGACAATCTTTTTTGACAATTCTGGTGGATTCACAGCACAACATAGCATAGTTTAACTATCACCGATCTAACAGGAAAAAAACTTGTAAATATGGCAAAAAAATAAACATTAATTGATGTGTATAAAATTGTATATCGAAAGTTATAATCTTACCGGATAATCGACGTTCTACTGTAATACACAAATTTAAACACTTCCAAACAACTTTAGTTAAAACTATCTTTTATAATCAAAAAATGGTTAGATATTTATGCTCCAGAAATCGCAACAATAATTATTTGTTTCTTTGTTTTGTTAAAGCACAAGTTCGTAACAAAATGTAAAATGATAATGACTGTACAGATATTCCCCGGTATACGCTATTAATGCAGACCGGATACAAAATTTCAAAGGGTTTAGTGAAATGTTAGCTAATTTTATTGTAATTTTGCTTGAAGTCAGAGGTTTTTGCCACAAAATTAGTTATTTGATCTGATTCCAAATAAAAATTACAATTTTGTACTTTTTTAAAATAATTTTAAAAATTCAACCAAAAAGGAATTCATTTTGCATTTGCATTTAGAATATCGCGAATATATCGTTGGCGTATATCGAAGAATACCTGTAATTGTTTGATCATTTTTGTTTTCACTTTCACTTCGTAACAAAATATAGAATCCATTTTAAAAATTGATGTTAAATTCCCGGTGAATTTAGAGATATTGCAAATTGCTAGAAGTGTTTTTTTCATCTTACTTATGTAAATATGCAAAACAAACAGATTCACCAAGAATTTAGCGGAATTTAGATGCCATTACTATATAGGCGTTGTTATAATATCCAACGAGAAGCTTTCGTAGCATAATTTAAGAAATTAAATTTGTTTAAATTGAATTGAACACTTTCAATTTGTCAGTCGGTAACTTTGCATTAGAGCTAGAATGTCCGTGATATTTTGCATAAAAGAATGTAAATAGTTCGCCAGAATCATTCAATGTTTGTAAACGAATAGTCAACTATTCCTCACCGCTTCAATGTTATCCTTCCATTCCATTGCATGTTGTCGTCGATTCGCGATTCTACTCTTGCTTCTCTACTCAGTAGTTACGCTAGACTAATGTGCTCACATTCTGCAAACACTCGACACATGCACACATGCATGTTAAAGTAGGTTGCAATTAATTTTACGCTGATCTGTGAAATAATTCCCTTCGCATCATCAGTGAACGTTCTCTTCCATGTTGATCCGCTGACGTAAAGTGCTCGAAATGCAAATGTGATCGTAAAGTATTCCACTCCAAGCCCATGGGGTTGCGCTTATGGGGAATGAGCATTTTATGCAATAACAGATGAAAAGAGGAAGTATTGAATATGGTGATTTGTGTGTCAGTGGGCAATTGGTTTCTTTATTCCAATCGATTATATCAAAAGCTCGTTTACAAAACGAGATGTTTCAGAGAAAACGGTTCTATAATAAATATCCTTTGATGGTGTAATTTTATCAGAATTTGTTTAAAATTAATGTTTTCAATATATGATAGATGCAATTTTAGTTGATTGTATTTTCTAGAACACATGATTTAAATTACCAATTGTATATAATTTATCTGTAAACTAAACCTAAAATTTAATAAACTCCTTCTTTCTCTCTCTTTCTTTCAGCCAATACAGGATTATATGCACACTACGTGTTCAATACTTTAGACAAGGAGCATACAGGTATTCTTAGCTTCGAGGTAAATGCATCCCGGCCGTCAACACACGCGCGCCAACTATTGCACTGTAGCCAAGTTTGCACTAAATATATGCTGTGTCCCCCTTTTTTTTTTGGTCCAGAACTTTGTCCAGGGCCTGTCGATACTGTCGCGGGGCACGCTGGAGGAGAAACTGTGCTGGACCTTCTCTCTGTACGACATCAATCACGATGGCAAGATAACGCGCGAAGAAATGACGGACATCGTGACGGCCATCTACGAGCTGATGGGTGCGCGGGACGACGGTGGAACGGATGAGGTTAACATTAAGAACAAGGTGGACACCATTTTCCAGGTAAGCGTGGATGGTCGAAATACTATAGGCAAGACACGGTAACGTATGTTAATCTTTACACACACACTGACACAAAACCCCACAGAAGATGGACACCAACCAGGACGGTGTGATAACGATCGAAGAGTTCCTCGACTGCTGCCGCAAGGATCAGCTTATCTCGAGCTCGATGGGTGTGTTCGACTCGACCATATGACCGCTGGAAAGACTGTACACGCTGCCGGGCGGCTACGGGTTCGTGCCGGGCATCAGCGAAGTGGACGCGGACGAGCTGCCGGGCAGTCAGGAAGGACCGAAGGACGACGGAAGCAACGAAAACTCGAACGAGAGCAGTCTGCAAACGGCAAGTAAGTGTGCAGTGTGAGAGTAGTTTGGGCACAGTTAGTGGCTCGGAAGTATGCCACAGAGAGACACATACACGTCCAAAAGGGAGAAGCGTACGGGGGAATTGCAACACTTTGTAAGCATCTTTTGTTTTGTGCATCGGCAGAGTAAAAGATTCTTGTTTAATAGTTTTGTAACTTTTTTAACCCCACAATAAATGAAGTAAGCTTCTGTTGAACAGAACTTTTTTTTTTAAACCATTGTAGATTATATTATTTAGTTTGATGCAGTTTTTAATATCACCCTTTGAACTGCTTTATTCGCTTCTTCGTTTCATTATTTTCATTTTAAAATCATTTGCATTTCACATTGCTGTAGCTCTTAAATTATTAATTAAATTATTATTAAATTATTATTAAATTATTAATTATTAAATTATTAATTTACAGCCTTTTCGTGGAAGTTGTGTTGTCATTGCTTTTGCCAATTTGATTTAATGATTCACTCAATTCAATATGATATTTAAGCATTTCTATTACTTAGTATAAGCAAATATATTAGCCGAAGATAATGAATCATAGAATGATAAAAATGTAGGATTAAAAAGGATTTCCAATGATTTATTCCATTGCACAGTTTGTCTGTGAAGTTTGAAGTAAGAAGTGTTGAACAAAAATTAATTGCACAATAAAATATGGCACGAGTGTACGACTTCGAACCATCACCATCCTCGGAGTTTATCATTAGTTTCTTTTCGCTGTCATTTTTATGAGTTTTGCACAACTCTTATTGGCTAAAATAGACATACTTCATTATTTATATGTAGTCTGAGAAGCCAATGGTCCCCGTTACTCATGCGAACAAAATTTTGACCTCAAAGGTAGTACATTCGTCATTTTAATCGTATTGGTGCAATGGATTGTTTAACTTAATGTTAAGGAGTTTTTGTACAATTTGGCTAAAATAGGCTCTGGCTAGCTTGAGAGCTGGTTAAGATATTCACACAAAAAAACCGCGAAATTGTGACTGAATCATTTATTTAGTGAGCCACTGTATACAAAAGACATCTTTGAACGATAACCTTGATTTATTATTTGTGTAAAAAGTGTATGACTTCAAGTGTATCAATTGTTACCAATCCTTATAACCCACTTTTGGAAGGAAATCCTAATTTTCACATTCATCTTCATATCCCTAAATCCAAGATGGATTTAAATGGTATTCACTGTAACTTTATCGGGTTTTTCTAACCGCTTCTTTCCCTTCGCCCTTCCCATCTGCCTTCGTTCCGGATGCCGGTTCGTTCACTCGCTCAGTACTGAAATCCGACACATCGAACGGACCACCAACGACAACCGCGGAAAGCACTGCGAAACGAACGGAGCAGGCCACAACCACCACCATCAGCGGTGGCCATGAGAGAACGCAAACAACAGCACCGACTGGTGCTGCTGCAGCAGCATGCTTGAAAGGGCCCACCGGCACTACGAACACGATCACCAATGGCGGCACGTCTAAAGGATACCGGACGTCCCGGACGAGCAAACAGTCGATGATACTGGCCAACGGGCGAGCCAAGTCGAACGCAGCCACTGCCGCGCGGCACCAAAACCACGGCGGCTTCCATCCGACAGCGAACCATCCTCTGCATCACCATCATTACCACCATCATCATCATCTGCTGCTGCATCCTTCATCAGCGTTGCCGTCGTGTTCTACAGCGCCGCCACCACCACCACCACCACCACCACCCCCACTGAAGCACTATCACATTCCGCCCCAGGACACTTATCACTCGCAGCAACCGTTGCAGCCCCTTCACCTGACCACGCTGCGCCTTGGCCAGGGCTCGTGCTACGCTCCTCCGCCGCCTCCAGCACTGCCATCATCAAGGATGCAACCACCGCAAACGCTCTCGCTCGCTTTGCCTCCTTGCAATGGATCGTTCCTAGGGCAACTGTCCGCGTCCTCGTCTACCACCTCCTCGCATCATCACCACCACCATCTTCATCATCATTTGCAGTCATCGAGCGGCATTGCAACGATTTCGTCTCCAATGTCACCGCCCGGCTCTTGCTGCGGCTGCATTACCCGACCGCACGAGCTGCACTGTTCCCAGTGCAAAGTGCCACCGGCCCCTTTGCTTCCAGGACAGCAGCAACAGGGTGCACGCACACCGACCGACGTTCCTACGCCGACGCTGGTGAAGGTGAAGGCCTGGTATACGGTCACTAAGCAGGGCCTAACCTATTGAAGTATGCCATGATGCAAAGTGAAAACCATCGGTAGCGCTTCCTCTTCATACGCGAACAAGCGACACTCTTAGGATAATTCAGGTTCCGTTGTCCCCTCGTTAGACCTCCTGATCCTTCGCGTTAGCGATCTGTTTTATTACGATGGTGTAAGGGAAATGTATGTTGTGGAATGAAGATGCCACTTAATTGCCAAGAAGACACTTCAATAAGGAAGCTTTCTTCCTTATCCTAATCGTTTTCGTGAGGAGGAAACGATCATATCTTTAGCACTGCTGAACGATCCAAGTAGTCTGATAAGTTGAAAATTGGAATCGAATTACAACTCTTTCTTCCATGTTTCCGCTCGGTTAGCTCCCGAAATTACCACAGCCAGTCCACCAGTGCATGATGATGATGATGATGATGATGATGATGGGAAAGGAAAGTGTAACACATATTCTAAAACTGATCGACCGAAAGCGTTTGCCCCGGGCAAGATCTACAAAGGCTACCTTTAAGAGCAGCAGGCTAGAGAGAGAGAGAGAGAGAGATAGAGAGAGAGAGAGAGAGAAAAAGAGATAGAGAGAGAGATAGAAAGAGAAAAGTTGATAGACGGAGAGTAAGGTGTTAAAGTTCCCACAAGTCCACTTATGTGCCTTCCTAATTTCGACTCCTAAGTGTAGGTTTAACTCGATCTGTTTTACGATAGAGCGTACGATACATACAGAAACACACCCAAACACACTAACACTCATACTCACAAACAATTGTATGCAAAGTCTTGACATTGCACTTTATACTGCAGCAAACGTAAATTGGAATCCTTTATGCATGGTTAAATCCTGCTTGGAAGCTGGCAACCATGATCACTGTTAAGCCATTTACAACTGAGACAGCCAACAAGAGAGAAAGAGAGAGAGAGTTTTATGATGCAGCCACGTTTCCACGAACTACTAGTGGAGCATGCTTGGATATCCTTAGAACTAGTCAAAACAATAGGAGGGAAGCCGACCTACCCCACACAATTCTGCTGTTATGTAAATGGTGCGCAACCTGACCACCATGCCGACATTAATTTGTCACAGGGAGAAAAGAAAGATTTCATAAGGTATATATATATCAAACACAAATACATAACTATGCCAGTCATCTCGAGGGACTCAAACGAATCAAATAAATAAATGAAAAACGAACTACTACTGCTGCTACTAGTTAATACAACCACTGTTATGCAAAACAAGCAACGTATAGAAAAGAGAGATTACAGATTACAATTATAAAATACAAGCAACTATAGAAAAACAAAACATACAATAAAAAAAAAAGATGAAATAGTATGTAACGTAGTATAAACTGAACTGCTCTTGCCGTAAATGTTGACAAAACAATAGAATAAATATACGTTCTGAACGAACTCCCAACCAAAGACGATACCCGCAGTCGCTCGAAATGGTTTTGATTTAAAGTTTAAATTAAAAGGCAATAAAAAACAAACATTTTCTTATGCGACTTTCCAAAACAAACGTGGCAAACACAATAACAAAATGCCACTTCACTCAAGCAAAGGCAAAACGATGTATCGCAAGCAATTAATGAGACGAAATAAAAATGTTAGTATTTACTTCCACGTATTACAAAAAAACAAACAATATTATTGCTGTACAAGTGCACCAAAACCAAATTCAAAATCGGTCATGCACTGCACATAAACAATGCTAGAGGAAAGTAAATCCAATCCCTCGCCTCCAAAGAGCAGTCAACGTTAACGTTAACGAGTAATAGGTATTCTTCTTGTAAATCCGTGTTTATTGTTACCATAAGTGTCTCGTAACAACGTAACGAAACCAACACTCAGAAAGGAAAGGAACAGAACAACAGAGAAAAAAAACATACAAACAAACACAGAGTAACGTGAATTGTTAATCGGTATCCGTAAGTCGCAATGTAATGTTAAACCAAATCGTATAGAAATCGTATTTTTCTTATCAAACCTGTAGTCATCAAAATGTGTTAGTTATGGGAGCAGAAACTAGTCATTTTCGTAAGCCCGGACCGGTGGGGACAGTCGTCGGAGCGAATCGAGAGTGTTCTAAGTGTTAAATAATCTATTCGAATATTGTGTTACTGGTTAGCAAGTGTACGAACTCTATAAGCTATCGAATCCATATTGATAATTAAAGGTGATGAACACTCTTTGTATCGCATATATCATCATGAACTAATATTATATATATTATACGGTAAATGAGACAAGAAACGTGAAACAAAACAAAAAAACTCAAACGAAGCTTAAAAACGGTGGTTTGGGTTCAAAACCCTTTGCAAAACACTGCAACGATATCATAGTGTCTAATTGTTGATCTAGATGTATAATTTGTAAGAGAGCGTAGACAAGACAGTTTCGTATGGGAAAAGGGTGAACGAATGTTATAACTGCATAATCAAAACGATCAAGCTAGTTTCAAGCGTATGTTAATGTGAGTAGAAAACAACCAATCTACGTAGAACTATTATTTTTTACTAGCTAGAACAATTTAACTATGAGTTAAATTCATTTTAGTTTTAGTTTTATATTTTCTAAGGAAAAGCTATAATATTACTTCCCTATTACAATTACTTTCATTCGAGTGAGCTTTAAAACAATCTGTCTTACTTGTGTACTACTAGGAGAATACGGTTTTCCTCTAGAGCCTCTGTGCGAACTGGCTTTATAGATTGATTGTTCAATATTCGATGTAATCTTGCCGATCTTGCCATGAAACCGTGATAGAAAACAGGAATACAGCAGCAGGTATTTAATACGATTTGCAAGAGAAAAGCTAAACACAGAACGAATTCACTCACTACTTGTTCCTAAGTACTTGCTGGCGCGTTAACACGTTATGATACGCGATACCGGGGTGCGGTGTGTGAACTCTCATCATTGTCAATGGACAACAAAATGGGTGTCGGAATGAACCACCACTATTGTATGGTCATGGTACTGTTCTCAATAATAAATCCTGATGTGTATATTTGTTAGAAATTGATCATTTAATGTATTAATGAACAGTTTGGTCTGTGTTGAGAAAACAAAATACGATAGGAATTTCAACGCAAAGGCAGTCATCGTGATTGTGATCAAAACTCGGACCAGGGATTTGTTTTTCTCTTCTAATCAATATATCTAGCTTCAACAGAAGGTAAGCTCAACCAATGTTTTATTTCTTATAATAGTAGACGAATATATGTATGTATACTTCATCGCATCGCAGCATAATCGCACACACACATCTAACCTTTCACTATGCACACTTTCACTTTCAGAAGAAAGTACACTTAACTCGCGAATATAATGGTTTTATTTCTCCCTCTCTCTCTCGCTCTATATATGTATAGGTAGAAGTAAAACATGATTATTAATATTATCATCAGCAAAAACACGCTATTTAAAACTATGTGCGCAAATGAAATGGATTGAAAATGAACGAAAAAATGTTTGTTGAATTGACAAAAAAACGGCCCGCAGAATCGGGATGCAAGAGCAAGCTTGCGCATAATTATTGTTCCCGATCTACTACAGCATCCGTCAGAGTTAAATGCGATGATTGACATATCTACAGCAGGGGATACACAGCGATCATGAAGCGGGACACGCACGTTTGGTAAAGTGCGGGCAACCACCGCTAAACCGATTCAATCAAACGAAAGAAAACCTGTCTAATCTGGCTAATGAGGCTGATGGTAGCGCTAATGAATCGGCGCGGCAAACCTATAGGATCATTCTACGATCGTTTGAGTAGGGGGGTCATAATTGAGCCCGAAACTGATCGCACAACAAAGAACAAGGTGATAGTAAGTGAGTTGATAGCTGTTACAGCAATGCAGTTGGAACAAGTTGGACGGATCTGCGGATCTATCAGCGATCTAAGGGAATGTGTACGTTAAATATCAACCGACGCGAACGGATGGCTTTTAGAAAAGAAACTTTCGTTTCTTTTTCTTTTCCTTTGTTGTGTTGCTTTCCGTCTCATCGGCATCCTGGCAAACAAAAAAAAAACAGGTCCCCCCGATTAGAAGATTGCATACAGGAGACACATCACTTGTCGTCCCTCTTTTTCTGCTTTCCTGCTTACCTTTTCCGAGTCAATCTTTTTCGATTTTACCAACTTCTTCGCTTCCTTCAGCTTCTTTTTCTCTTTCTTGGAAAGCTTCGTCGAGGAGTCGCGCTTTTCTGCATCAGTAAGCGGAAGTGTGGTGGAGCTGGCAGATGAGTCTTTCTTACTGTGCTTTGACTGTTGGCTAGCGGCCCGCTCTTCAATGCTTTGTTTAATCGACTAAAATTGTGCAAAAGCAGGAGAATAATATAAATATCTCGTGCGTCCCGGTTCGAACACACACAAAATAGCTTACCAAATCTTCTTCCGCTTCACGGATTCGATCCATCTCGAGACACTCAACGACTTCATTTCGCAACTGAACGATCTGAAAATGGTGGTTACAATCACAGTTACACTCAATGCTACAACAGCGATTCTTTTCGACAAGCATACATACCTCCACTAAGCGCGTAATCAGTGCTTCTTCCTTTTCTTTGTCCGAGTCCGTTTTGTTCCTTTCCGGCTGTGCCATCAGTAGCCGAATTTCGTACTCCAGATCTGCCTGCTCCTGTTCCAGCCGGTGCATGCGGCGTCTATCGGCATATGAAATGAGATAATAAACAGACACACTGTTACAGAGCGCCGCCTTACATTCCTTGCATTCCTACTTACAAGTACATCAATTCGGCCTGCCGTCGAAACAGTTCGTTCTTTTCGTTCACCAGTTCGAATAGCTGCATCAACAGATCTTCCACCTCCTTCGAGTTTGGCTGCAGCCTGATATCGAGATCGACATCCGCTTCCACCCCCTCGCACCGCTCCCGTATCATCGTCTCCAGCACAATGCCCTGCTTTTCCAGTCCCTGCTGCTGCGTTTCGATAATCTGCAGCTCCTGGTGTATTTCCTTCAGTGGTAACATTTTGATCGGTTTCCGTTCCGGCAGCGGAGCGGCCATCATCGGCAGTGCCGGGGCCGGACCCTTGCGCCGTTTCCACTTGCCCTGGGAGGATTTGTTCGACAGAATCGAAAGATTTCCCCCCGGACTACCGAAGCTATTGCTGGTGGCCTCGCTAGTGGGTGAACTTTGCGATTGACGGTTGCGGTTTTGTGCCTCCTTGTTGTCTTTCATTTTTTCCCACTGTCGCCCGCTGGTGGTAGTGGTGCCGTCCAGGTGTACTGGCGATTCGGGACCGTCATCGTCCAGTACGAGCGGTACGATTGTTCGACGATACACCACGGATTCGTTGCTCGTGCCTCGGCTCATCGTTTCGGACATGTCACGATCGTTGTTGCTTAACAGACTCGCATCTACGGCGAGCAGACGTTGGCTGGGGACGCGTGTTAAACCACTCTCCTCCCGAACCTGCAGAGTCGACGATTGCTTCGGTGTGGACGATGAATTGGGTATTGGAGGAGGGGCCGGTGCAAGGCGTTTCTTGCGCGGAGTTGTCAGGGTGCCGCTTCCACTGCTGTTGGAAAGATTTTCCACCGATGCTCTCACCGCACTAGACACTCCCATTTGCTGCTGCTGGGATACGATGGGCGTGGATGCACCGGCGACGGCCAGTGGAATGTCGGGCGCCTTTCCTTTCTTGCGCTTCGGCACGATCAGGGACGAGGGGCCGCTCTCCAAACTGGACGTTAGTGACACATTCGAGCTGCTTAGCCGACTACTGGACATTAGAGAATTGTCCAAGGAACTGATGGAGTCGTTGTAGGCATGTGCTTTTCTCGGCGTCGGTACCGGTGTTCGGCGCGGGGAAGGTTTGGATACTGGCACTATTTCCGGCTCGTCCGTCGGTTCGTCATCGTCGTCCTCGTCGAACGGATTCGCCGGGACCGGTTTCGACGATGAACCACCAGCGGATGGCGACTGTACCACCTTCGGTGGTGGCGGTCTCGGAGGTTTCGATGACGGAGACTGTTGGACGTCCTCGTCTTCGTCTTCGCTGCCGAAAGGATTTGTGCTGACGCGCCGCATGGTCGGAACGGGTTTGCCGCCCGCTGGAACCTTTCGTAGCTCTACGATTTGTTCCCTTCCCTCTCCGTCGTCCTCGTCACCGAAAGGATTGAGATCGGACGGATACTGCTCTTGCTCATTTCCATCTTGCGTGCTGACAGCAGGTAAACCTTCATCATTATCAACCTTGTTGCATGCTTCGGGTGTATCGGTAGGTATGGTGGTCTCTTCTTTGTTCACTGACACAGGCACTTTAGATTCAGAAACCGCACTTTCCACGGTTTCATTAGGCACCATCGAATTGCTCCTTTCAGTACTTTCTGTTGCATTCTTCGATTCTTCTGAGGGTGTAGTTAGCGATTCAGTACTTTCGTTTTCTTTAGGCACATCCAAATGCTCGGTAGTAGATTCCGATGCAGGAACTAACGCTAACGACCCATTTTCTACTATCACTTCAACGTCTGCAGCAGGGGTATCATCGTTTGAGATCTCGGTTGATGGCTGTTCTTTCGTCTCAGTTCGCTTCGGTTCGCTGTTCTTAACAACGTCCTCTATGGTATGTTCGGGTGCCAAATCACTGCTTTCGGTCGTCGTGGTAGTTTGTTCCGTAACCGGTGGAGCTAGCGGAATTATTTCCTTTGCCTCGACAGTTGCCTCTGCAGGAAGATTGTTCGTCAATTCCGAATCGTCCTCTACCTTCACCGGTGTTACTAGTTCAGATTTCTCTTGAACCTCCAATGAATTTATTTCCAACGCAGATTCTTCTACCACGACCTCCGTTTGCAGTACTACTTCAGCAACTTTTTGCTGTTCTTGTTCATTAGGCTCGATGGTATCTTCCAAAGCAATTGCAACAGCACGCGGTGGACTCACCGGATCTGCTAGCAGAGATTTACTTATATCTGGGTCCGGTTCATCGAGATCCTGTACCAGTTTTTCGAACTCATCTTCCACATCATCCACATTATCCGAATCCGAGTCGTCCGTGTCTTCCTCTTCTTTCCCGTTCAAGCTGTCATTCGTTACCGAACTTGGTGGCCCCGTCAGTGGTAAATCGGGAGGTTCATCATTGTCCTGCTCTACCGTTTTGAGTGATTCCTTCAGGAAATGGCTCATCCGTGCCTTGCGCTCTAGATTGGACGATTTCTCCTCGTCGCTCAGCGGTGCCGACTCAAAGAACGATATCCGATCGAGCAGCTTGCTACTGCGTACATTCTTGGGTAAACCAATGGATGCAGCAGCAGCAGCAGCAACCGGTGTGCCATTGCCGGTGACGTTCGCGGAACTGCCGTCGGGCGAAGCGGATGTTTCGCGACGCTGCTCCAACTGGATCTCCTCGTCCGGGCAGGTTTCGCAGCAGTACTCGCCATCCGTTTCCGTTTCGTAAAAACTTCCCACGGTCAGTTGCGTACCGCAGCGGGCACACTTGAGACACGATCGATGGTAACTCTTCTCGCCGAAGCTGATCCGTTCTGCCAGAAAGATGGGATTACTACAACGGTTGCAGGAAGCACGCTTGGGAACGCCCACAAATGCCGCTTTGTTTGCCATCTGTGGATTAGTAAAAAGCGCATTGCATTATTTTGCGGAAGGGTCAGTAGTCAGTTTCTGTATGCGTAGCAACATTAATAAGAGCATGTATCAACTGGGTAGCAGGCAAAAGAATCGTTTCGTTTCGAATCGTCAACCATGATTGATGATTTCAGAAAATATCGGACAGAATGTTGGCAACCACATTACTTAGGCCAAAGAAAATTTCTTAAACAAATGGGAAAGACATTGAAAACATTTAAACGCAAAACAGTTACTAATTACCAGTTCGAACACAGCTCAACCGGATGAAGAAAATAAAGAAAGACATAACAAAGCGACAAACGCTTAACGAACGAGAAACGCTGAACGTGACAAGTAGAAAGCAACAGACAACGGAAAGCTGCAGTATGGCGTAGAGAATGTGTCCCTGATTAATTGTGGCCGTGCGCCCTATTATCGTGTGTTAAACTTGCTACCACTCGCACAACAAAGGAAATGATCAAATTAGCTCCATCAAGCTGGAAAAAGCCGAGTTTTCTGTTAATTTTTCGCACTACACGCATTATTGGTCGATCGGTTTTGTGCTTAGCCGTGATCTTCGAAGCTTTTGTCTACGTATTAAACTAAGGATGATGAGGGGCTCGTGGTTCGAATACTGTGGATCTTTCGAGTTTGTGTTTTGTGTGTGAGTTTGTAAGTGAGGTGTGTGTGTGTTTGCCAAGTTTGCCAGTTTCGTACTCCGTTTTGCATGAAATGTAGGAAGTTACCTGGTAATAGACTATGTCCGTATGATTACACCCAATTCCAAACACTGCTCCGCAGCCGTTTAGGGTTGCTCCAAACTTCCGCTCACACTAACTCGCCCACCGTTTTGGCTGAGTGAACACTGTTAGATGCAGAAATTTGCCAGCTATTTAGTACTTGTGTCGGCGACAGTTGATTCTTTTCTGCTCTCGATTGATTGATCGGTTATAGTGACGGTTACGTGGCTGGTAACGTGCGTTTTCTTGTTGCTTGCAGTGTCTATTCGCCGTTTGCGTATTATAGTGATATACAGACTGGTAGGTTTGTGGTGACGTTGATGGCGATGGTAATGGATGAACGTAATAGTTTACTACTGTCCTTCTCTTAACTGTCTACGGACGATATTAGACACACTTTAACACACACACACAAGCGCAAAATAATTATGACAAAACACGACTGGAGATTTATGCTCAGATTTGGTATGGGAAATTATTTGTTCGATTAGCTCTCGACGATCCGGTGTGCGTTTCAACCTTCCACTGGATTTAGATGTGAGATTCATCGATGAATATTCCGATGGTGAAAATGTTAACACACTCTGCTTCTGGCTGTGCCGTGTTTGTTCTGTTCTGCTCTCCGAAATCGGTATAGGTGTGCAGTTTGGAGATTGATTGATCGCAGATCGATATAAAGTATTCAGTTTTACGTTGACTCTTCTAAGGCTGTATTTGGTTTATCCTTCCTATATCTGTTACTGCTTGTACTGCGCCGCGCCACTTAATGAGCGCAGTGTCGGTGTTGGCGCACACTCGACCACCTTCCGTTTAGCAGAAAATCTCCGGCTTGTATTGTCCTACTATATCCAAACTGTTGCTATCCTCCTGTTATTATGGTGACGGAACCAAACGCGACGTTAGGCGGATGGATGAAAGTTGCCGGACGAGCAATTGGCACATTCGCAACGTACGTTGTTGTTGTTGTTGTTGTTGTTGTTGTGGAGCACAGATTACGATGCATACGGCATTGGCAGTGGTTGGAAATAAGATAGAAAAGACAGTGGAAGAGAAAAAGAAGAAAAAAATAGTAAACACACACAGTGAGCATATATGCGTGCCATTGGAACGCATTCACACCACTCAGCAACGGTCCGAAGTTCTACACTACACTACTATTGAACCATACTCCAGATTGCTCTTTGCGTAAGGATTAGTTTGGATTAGTAATTGAAAACGGTAAAGTGCAGCATTGCCGTTGTGTGTGTTGAATTAGTTTACAATGTTTATTCACTTTTACATGCACTACTTCTTTGTGGGCAACGGAACAAACGCTCGTGTCATCTGCGTGATGCACGATCATCAACTAACTATGAAATCGCGAGCAATGCGTGTGTGGCGGCACAATGTTTCTCTCTTTCCCTCTTTCGCCCATTGCGAACAATTACAACAGTCAGTCGCCTCTGTGGTTAGTCATCTTTCTCTCGCCTCATTGACATGTAGAAGAAGAAGAAAAAAAGCCCCACCTTATCTTTCCAGTGATGACTCAGGTGTGATGATCAGAACATAGCACTGTGGCGAGAAAGAGAAAAGCCGCCGGCTGCACATTTGTTTGTTTGTCCACCTCACGCCGAGCTCCAAACTCTGCTCGCCAACGTGCTTGCTCTGCCGTACGATGTACAACTTTCATGCACAAGAGCTGTGGTCATTTGCGCCACACATTGACGCGGCGCCCTGTGCAAGCTTGAGTGGGTGCGTATGCACGTGCGCGAGTGCGTAATGTTTGCCCAGACCGCAAGCGCGACTGGATGGATGACGATGAACTTTACTCAAGAAACATCCCACCGTACTTTAGGGGGCGACGGCGGCAAATGTCGGCCAGCCAGCCCTTCAAAGCGATAACTTTATGTTAAGGTAAAATATTTAATATTTAACTAAGCATCTTTACATAATCTGTGACGACCCTCTTCAAATTGCACTTTATATGGAGCAGCGCGATGCTTTCAAATATATTTATACCATAAAACATGTGTTTTTTTTTATTTCTAACAAGCGCATAGCGTGTCCATGTGTGAAAATTGACACATTTTTCGAAACAACGGAAGCAAAGCCCATTTCCAAGCCGATGGGCACACAGCACTCCCATTTCCACGCAAATCCATTCGACTCGCCTTCATGTTTTTCACTTCCACCAAGAGGGAATTGCTTTTTAAATTGTCATTCGAATTAAAAATCACTCAAGCGCACAGCAAATCGACCAATTTTGAGACACGCACACGATCATGCACACAGCAAAACAAAAACTATAGTGATTCTTCCCGCGCCAGACGCGAGCCATGACACAAGTGCCCGATGCATGAACAATAGATTCGACTCTGTTTGAACGTACCAAGGCACGGTATGGTAAAATGATATGGCGTTCCCAGTTTGACGGCACTCTTTCTCCAACGCCCAAATCAATGAATGATCATCCGGTGAGTTTTAGCTGCACTTCCGCTGTGCTTGAAGCAGTATTGTAATTGTGCACCCGTGTTGCACTTTTGTGTTGCAATTGTGTTTAAAAAGAATTGACAAAAGATGAAAAAACTATCATGATTGTAATTCATGAAGGTTTTTTTTAGTTTACAGGAAAAAATCACATTGTTTTTTACACTGTCATTTGATGTTTATAACATGTAAACTATTTTTACATATATCATGACGGTATGATAAAAAGAAAGTATTTCAAAAGATGAATAAACATAGTAGAAAACAATTGTACAGTTTGTGAATTCGCCCAAATTATTTCTACATAGATAGTGCATGCCTAAACTTAAATCCAATTCCTACATCTACATCGTTCGGCGTGAGATAAAATTGCACCGGAAGATTACGAGTTAAATCACAGACCACGGAGGATAGTGAAATTGATATCTAACATAACCTATTCGTAGCCTCCGGCGGTCAGTATGAAGCAAGGAGGAAAAAAAAACACTCTATAGAAATAGAAAAAAGTGCCCCACTAGATGTGTGCAGCGCCGTGCGCAGTGCCAAATGCCATATACATGAATACGATGCCTCTGCCGCCCTGCCTGAAAACGCAAGCGGCTCGGAACTACATATAATTTGCCATCATTATTGTACATTTCCTTTTCACAAAGCATTTCCCACTGTGGGGTAATATTCTATCACGGGTTACAGATAGCGTGAGCATTTCCCTCCGGTCGGTCCTTCTCCCGACGATATGATGCTTTCCTGTGTCTGTCAGACTTGAGAGGTCGAGTTTTTTTTTTTTTGCTTCCCTTCTTGGGCCGCCGTTTTTGCAATCCAATTATTCCGCATTCGGACGGTTAACCTAGAAATTCAGCCCGCCACCCTAATACCCTGCACCAACGGAGGAGACAGCATACACCGACGACCAAACACCACACTCTGATACAACCGTTCGATGTGATTATGGTAATGATGATATTATGGGCTGATACACCATGAAGACAACGATTGATGGATGGGAAAAGCGCAAGCACGGTGAGAGAGAATGGTCCCACCAGCCGCTGGCTGCTGTAACGGTTCACGTTTAACTTACTGAGAGTTTCAATTTTCTTCTGTTCTATGGAAGTAAATGCGCTGGAATTTCACACAGAGCACAGACACGCGGGGTTTAGATAAAGTTATTTAGTTTAAATAAAAAGCTAATTGTGCTTCTGTTTCGTGTAGATCGCATTCAGATTCACTACACAAGTTACGTCTTAAGCTAATCAGAGTCATTAAGATTCTTGTACGTTGGGCCTACCACCTCACCCTCTAAAACAAGGAAACCCCCGTTTTCGCAGAAAAGCAACCGTTGATCGCAAATGATGGAACCATTCTCAACGTGATATACGACAGTTCGCACCGATAAGGACGTTTCATACACCACCCTAGTACCATCACCAAGGCAAAGCATTAGTTAAGACTTTCTTTAGTAGCCTCTTCCATTACACAGATCGATCGAAGGATCGTGCCGTTCGAGTTGAATTTATGGTTTATTCATTATTCGCGGTGCGCTTACCTTTGAGGTTAGGTCATCGGTTTTGGTATCCTTTGCGACGACCTTCTTACTTGCTGGTTCTTGAACATTGAGTATCAGTTGTGATTTATGACACGGAAATGCGGAACAGGAAAGGAAGAGAAGAAGAAAAAAAATGGAAATAAAACAGTTAATTAATTTGATCGTGTTTATAAGCAGAATCATAGCTAGAATCTTGAAAACTATTAACTTTGGGCAAATGAAAAAACAATCCGTTCTACTACAAATACTTCTATAACAATAACATGAGGCAGCTAACTTACAGACTCAATGCTACTTTACTAGCAAAAAAAAGAAACCTTCAAGTGTTAAGAAATTGAATTTGCATGCATTTGATTTTATTGCAATGCGTAACTGGCTAACAAAAGCTGACACAGGTGTTGAATCGCAAACGGTTCTAACGTGGCACCCGAAGGCTTGGCAATTGAAAGTTATCACTTTGCCGTGATCGCAGAATCATTTACCATTACGGATCACTGTCAACCGATCGACCATTAATTGTTAGACACTCCTGTGTATTTCACTCCTTTCACGTGCCCCGCGGCCCCACTACCGCAGCTGCAATATCGGTCAAACAAACGCTCGCTGTTGGGAGGCTTGATCATAAAGTAGAATTACCATCACCACCACCGACACCACCACCGTTGGACGGGAGAGGTCGTGCTGAATCGTGTGCTATGCTCCAACGATTATTCTTTTTTCATTATAAATGGATTGTAAACAACACACACACACACAAGACCCGTCAGCAGTGACTGGCTCTGGTGAGGCTATGCGACATGCGCCCAGGGTCTGGTTAGTGTCGTTGGAGTTCGGATGGTATTGGTGGCCCTCGCGTCAAGATGGTTATGATTAGAAGCCAATTCTAATGTCCAGCTGCTGAGTGTATGCAAGCATGCTTGATCGGCGTGCTGTGCGCGAGCATTGCCACCAGCCCCCACCTAAAACTCATGTTTGTGTGCAGTATGTGAGCATTTGCACGTTGGCTGGGAACCTACCTTGATTGCTGAACACTCGGTAGTACTGGGACAGGTAAGTGAGAATTGAGAATCGATCCGGCACCTCGTATTTGACCATATCAGCCGGATCCAGCAGCGACGGTATGCCGAGATGTTGCTCTGCGATCGTGAACGCTAGTTCATTGTTGTAGTACACGTTGTCCTTGCTGAGGCTTGCAAAATCGCTGCAAAGGTGCACAAGCCGGATGCCGGATGTTTTCAAAACAGCAAAAACCACACGAACCAAAATATGCAAACCCACACGCAAACACACACGAACACACACACAAAAAAACCAAGCAAAGTGCATAAAAGGGATGAAATGAAATAAGAGAAACAACAAAAATAGCATCATTAGTAAAGAAAATCAAAGTAAATGATTGAATGATGAATAATGTTAGAGAAATAAGATTAATAAGGTACGGAGTAGTTGAGAGATGAACCAGATGAACCACCCAATTAAATAATAATAAAAAAATAATTAATTCTATGCAAAACCAATGTTAGATTATTATGAAAAACTCAGGATAAAACCACGTACGATCCCTTGACCTCTTGAACCACGTACATGCTACAGCTTCTTTGTTCACTATTTCACACTCTACCAAAACAGATTTGAAATTGAAATTACGGTTCCGTAACGGTAAGATTTGAAAGCTCGAAAGGGACGGTCTCAACGGATTCACCTCACTAATAAATATTCAAAGAAGCGCGCATAATAATATTCGATCTCGGCGAAGTACGTGCACCAATGCGACCACATCCGTCCGTACACTACGACAAACGAACTCCAGAGCCGAACGGTGCTGCTGCGCGTCATTTCAGTACGTTTCGCTGCGGACGATTTGGTGGTATCACGTTCGGTGCTTCAACACAATCAACACTCTTTAATATTAATCATTCGGAAGCAACAACCACCACCACCAGAACCGGCGACGCCTTTCTCTTCCAACGACGCAACACCCCATTCCTCGGTCTACTGGTTGCGCGTTTCGCGGCCGTTTTTGGGTTGGTTCACATTGCAATCATCATCGGCATCGGCATCGGCATCATATCTATTCACCGTTTAATGCACACATTTTTAACATCAAACCAACCGCACCTTGGGAGCTTTCGTTAAAAACTGGATCTCTTTTTCTCTCTCTCCTTCTCCTATTGAAGACAACCACAGGGGTGAATTGAAAACACTATCATAAAAAAACAACACAAAAATCACACAGCAAACTGGAGCATTACACCGGGTGTGTCGAAAAAGTTCACTACAGCACACCCCCAAACACACTACACGAAGCACGTGCAATTAGACCCAAAATCCTCCCCCCCCCCTCTCTACACACACACACACACACAGAAATACACAACACACTTCACACTGGAAGACCCACCTCCCCCCCGTTGGACAAGAGGTGGTGGTTCTCCGTTTAACAACAAACGTGAAACATATACTTACTAGTGTGTAAAGACGATTGTTTAGTATCTATCGCATGTGAAGAGAGTGAAGATGGTTGTTGAGGGAGAGTTTTTTTTTTTATTTGGTTGTTGTTGTTGTTGTTGTTTTGGTTTGGATTGGAAGCAAGAAGCCGAAAAAATATTCGATTAGAAAGCGTTAGTCAACAGCGTGTGGCGGCGGAAGATACATTTCGGGTTAGAGAGTTGTGTACCGGACAGGGTTTAAGGCGCTGTGTGTACTATTGTGGGTTCTATTATGTGGTGTACTGTTAGTTCCGCGATGGTTGTGTTTGTAGCTCTGTGTGTTTGTTGTTTTTGCTGAGAGGAGCTTTCTCGTGGTGTAAGCAAGCTCGTGGTGATAAGGTGAGAAGAAGCGCGAAATATATACAAACGCACCGGGTGCATTTTAAAACCCCCGCTGTGCTCATACTTACATCAAATCTGGCCGGAAGTTGTGGATGATGGCGCAGAAAGCTAGACCGTCACGCCAGGAGGTGCTCATGTTCGTGATTTTAACATCCTTGTAGCCCTCGGCTATTCGGCGGCACCATAACTCTAGTGCCTTCGTTCCACGACGCTCGGACATGCTAAATTTTCTGCAGATAACAACCACCATACGCAGCGCCCGGACATAAAATAGAACGAGAAAAAAAGAAACACTTTCATTAGTAACACAGAAAGAAACACATGGATGAGGTGAGGAATGGTAGTGTGTGTGTCCCGTCCACCATTTACTCAATGTCAAACTGACTTAGTGTCTGTAGACGATGGGGTTCGTGCGCAAAGTCTTCGACGGATTACGTCCGGTCTGGTAGGGCTCTCGTTAAACACTGACTAAATCTACGACCGCGATCGTGCGAGAGTGCGCGAGCGCGCGCACCCGAGCCCGAGCCGCGGTGACGCGGGGGCCACCATGAACGCACCGATGCGTGCAAGACCGACCCCGCGCTCCCCCGGCTCACACCGTATGGTCAACAACGCGAACAACAACAACAAAATACGTCCCTAACCCCTGTCTTCCCTCTCTCTTTCACTCTCTTTCTCTCCCCTTCGCAACACGCACTGCTCTTTGATATGACCCAAGGAAACGGTTAGGTTCAGCTGAAAGGGAGGGGAGGGTTCGTCACCTGCACGCCGTCACAGTCGTTATCGTCGGAGAGGTTCGTCGCTTGTTTTTCCGCTGTTGATCGGTGGAGAGTGCGGCGCTAGAGCTGTCCGACACCGTGGCGTGCGTGACGATTACCAACCCAAAACTATAGTTTGGTCTTTGATACAACTACGATGGTAGTGTTTAATGTTTTTACTTTTATTCAACGAACGAACCAACAGCAGCCTAAAGTAACTGTCTCTGTTATGGACTGTTACCTTCAGGTTTTACACAACACAAACCTTCCGCCTGCAGTGATTTTATTCTTCTTTCCTTCTTTACCATATCATAGCCTTGGTAGATGGCAATTTACTCAAACACACACACACACACACACACACACACACACACACACACACACACACACACACACACACACACACACACACACACACACACACACACACACACACACACACACACACACACACACACACACACACACACACACACACACACACACACACACACACACACACATACCAGCTAGTTCCCTTTCCCCGTCAAGGATAGTAAAGGTCGGCGCTATTCTGCAACCAATCCATGAATGAATTCGTCGCAGCCAGAGACATCGTTCATGGTCTCTTTTCTCTTCTCACCTTTTAGATGAAGTCGTCGAAACGTGATGTTTACAATAATTCATGTAATTCCACAAACTACCGGATGATATGGGAATACTATTAAGACCTTCTCATCTTGGCAAGGAGGGGAGGGGTATCTCCTTTTTTGATGATCGGAGGCTCAGCGCACGGCGTACAAATACGAAAGGGAGATCGCTAGCTTTCGAAGCGCTAAAAGGAACAAACTGCCGGTTGCAGAATGGTCTATGCTTGAGTCGGAAGTACGTTTTAGCCTTCTTCTCCTGACAGGCCCAAACAGTCCTGCTGCTCTTCCGTATTATATGGCTTGTTGCCAATCAGCCCAACGACGACCACCACCAATCAGCAATCCCATTTATGGATATGGACCTCGAGCGCCTCATAGAGGAACTCAATCGACCGGAAATGGCGGGAAACAAGTTCTTTATGCCAAACCGACCCTACGGCGTGTTGTTGTGCTGTACAGACAGACGACAGCGTTTGATGTGATTGAGTAATGTATTTTTACCATATATGGATACATCTCGTGATGGAGTTGAAGCACAAAAGCTTCTTATAAGATAAGTACGTATAGGTATATCACAAAAACAACGCACATTTAAGACGTAAAAAGTAGTTTTAATGTTAAGTGAATAAAATTAAAAACAACAACTATTAGCAATACATCAGATTCGCTACAACTACTAACACTGTTCACGAACAAGTCCGTATGGGAGAGATTAAGATCGGTAAACAATTTCGAACGGTAAAAATTAATTACATGCCACTATGTACCGGCGCCGCATCATGCCGCCGCCACCTGTTTGAACGGTTATTCTGGTATATCTTGTTCTCGGATGAGCACAACAGCATGCAGATTAGTGATTGGCCCAGGGAGCTTGTCGGTGATGGTGTTGTCCGATAAGGGATGGCCTACATTATGGTCTGATCGCAACGTAGTGCAAATGATACGACACCGTTGATTGAATCTCTGGCAAAAGTTTCCTTCTAAACTTGACAAAAGAGTTACACAGATAACTGTTTTGAGAGTAATGGTGAATTTTTTTAATAGATTTTTATTGAAAGTTTATAACGATTCATATGAGTTTTAATTAGAATATCCAGCATGTTTTGTGATAATAGATTTGATAGTGCATATAGTCTACTCTGGACATCAATTTGCAGATTTTTTGTAAATGCTTTAAAAAATACATATAAATAATTACGCCTGAATATTGGGATGTAGTATATAACAATATATAACAAGATTCAATTCGTTTTGTAGTTTATCGGCAATTTTGTATAAGTGGCAAAAACAAATAGAAAATTGCCTCGCACTCTAATTGACGTACAGTGTCGACTACATACTTCAGTTGCAGTGAGAGCCCAAAATAACGTTGCGGCAGAAATGGGACGAATTAAAAAGGGCGAGATACAAAACATTCGGCAACAGTGTGGTCCCTCTAAGGTGAAATCATCCTCATCGTACAAATGATGGCAGTAAACGCCCGGCAACCAACGTGCATGGCCTAGCCATGCTGAAAGTGTCCGGGACACTGGAGAGCCCGGCGTGGATTTATCGTGCCGAGTAAGCGTAAACAAACAGCGGCAGCAACAACGAGCACAGTTAACTGTGAGTCTCTTCGCTGACGAAGCAGGGCGGAAATAATCATTAGTTTAATTACTTTATTACCATACGAGATGTGTCACCGTGCAGCAGATGCTAGTGTGTGTGAGTGTCCTCCACTGCTGTACCGTGCACAGCGAGTGATCGTTCCGGATATACCGGATTCGCGTGGAAATCCTGGTCAATAAAACTTGATGATGAACATAGCCCGCGTCGAGTGTACGCTGAACTGCAGCGGAACGGAAAGTGAATTAAAAAATAATAATAATAATAACAAACCCCTCTTCTTGCAGTCTACAAAACAAGAATCACAACACCAACACACACTTATCGGCAATCGGTGATCGGGCGAGCAAAATGGTCCATGTGCTTCAACACACATGGAGCACTTTTCACCGAGCGATTTCGTGTCAGCTTCGTAACAGCTACAAGCCGTGCAGGCTGGATAGTGTTATCAAAACGCACTACTACTTGCTGTAATGGAGAAAGCTCCATTAGCATCCCCGCGTGCAAGCGCACATATCGCCATACAAGCTCATTGACCATGCGGTACTTTGTTTTAGTGGTAGTCCCTTGCTTCTCACTGCTCTGGCGTACCCGCTATTAACGGTCGGCAACCGTAACGTTCCTGGCAGATGGCGCCATCAAAGCTTCGCGTTCGGAATGACCCACCGTATCATACGCGCGGAGAAAAGAAAGTAAAGAAAACTGATTAGCATACACGCTACGGAACATGCTGGCTGCTACTGCTGCTGCTGTTATCCAACATTTGGCCTGCACCAGAACACACCGGAATGGATGTCTCGTCCCAGGTAAATGAACCTTCAGAACGAGAGTTTTCTCTCATTTTACTTCAGAACAAAGCAAGACTTTCCGATGAACGGAACAAAAACAGCATCGACAAAAAATACAAAAGATCATAGGATATAGACTATTTTTCAAGTATATTTTTTCAACCTAGTTCTAATGGTACAATTCTATCGTTCGTTTGTTCGTGCAGAGTGTGCTTATGTGATAAAAGGTTCGTCGATTGTTCTTCACTAGAATGAAAAGATCCGTTACAAAGAACAACGGATACGGATTGCGCCCTAATCTCGGAACGCTTCACAATACCTTCCAAGAGAGCAAGAAATCCCAGGAAAGCCTAACATTATGATCGGATCCGTCTGTGCATGATTTATTCCGACGCTGGCGCTGTAATGTGAAACCTTGCAATTCAGGTTAATGATATGATTTACGAGGGGCAATAAACTTCCAACAGTTTTCTGGCGCTACTACAGCCGCACTTTTAAACAACGGCCAAACTAGCCACTTTGGTGGACGTTGCTACGAGAATCTTCTTACTCCTCACCTAAAAAATGCTCCCGAGAACATAACACGAAGAGTTTGTGCCGTGATTTTGGTTGCCTGTTGGAGTGTGTTGTGTCTACTGTTCTTAAGAATTGAAGAGTGTTGAAGATATCATTTAGAGTGGAAACTCTCTGAAACGTTGTTTAACCCTTTCGTAACGATAAGTGTCGAAAACAATCAACCATTACTTGATGTTGTATTCCGGTTAGCGACTACAAGCAGTGACTTTTTGGAGTAGAGCATTTAAATGAATTGTATACATTACTTTAGTAATTTAAAGCCTTAAAAATCATATTAGCCACACACATTATTTTATGAAAATGACTCATGTATAAATGTTCCGGCCTTTCTGTCTATCACGTTCAGTCAGTACCTACGCATTACTAAGGAACAATTCGTCAACAATTTTCCACACCTCCGTTAATTGCGGTAATAGCACACGTCGTAAATTACAATGCGCTGTCGCCCGTACTGCGGTTTCCAAACCACACAAACCATAGCCACAGAGACGTGAAAGTAAATTAAAAAAAGCTCATCCTTTTCATTTCGTTTCCATACACCTTTTCTAACTCAAATGCATCACGAAAAAAGAAAAAAATCCACACAAAAGCGAGAGGACGACACGTGGTGTAGGTGTGCCTACGTCGCGAAACTTGAAAGAAGACATCAGAGTTATGAACCACCGTTCACGTAGCGTATCTCACCTACCACATTAGGCACACGGTGGATTATGAGGTACACCACACCACATCGCAACAAAAGAAAGATGACATCAGTACAATTTAACACAGATTGCGACGGAATATTAAAATTATCGCTTTTCACTGCCAAGCCGCTTCCTCTCATCGCCAAACGTTTGAAAGGAAGCTCCACAAAAAGAAAAGGTAGTGAATGTTTTGGTGTACAATAACAATGACAAAAGGTCTTAACCACAAACCCCAAATCTGCGCCATTCGTAAGGTATATGTAGCAACAAAAAAAAAACCGAACCTCTGTTTTCGAGAAACAAACACACCTGCGGACACACACAAAATCCCTCGCATCTTTGGAGGAGGCAAACATGGCGGCAGTGAAGACAGTGGGAGAAAAAAGGCACCATCATAGCACCATAAAAAAGACACCCCAACCCCAAAGTACAAAATAATGAAGCATGAATTGCTGTGAGAACGTAGCAAAAAGCACAACTCACAGAATATGAACGTAACAACACAGACCCTTCTCTCCTTCCGGTAAATGCGAGGAGAAATGTGTATGTGGCGACGTGAACAGACGTGAAAATAGAAGGTACAATTCGCGTCTTCAATCTAACAAAGCATAAATAAACATATAAATATACGCTGCAAAAGACAATCTTCTGCGGTTAAGACCTCCGAAAAAAAGGAAACAAGTAAAAACGAAGAGAAAGATACGCTACCCCTAAACGCCAGCGCAAACAAACGCCACCGAGTGGTGGTGGTGGTTGCGGTTGTTGTTTCACATCAACATTTTCGCTCCCAACACATAACGTGTCTTAGGAGGAGTACGCCGTCCACTCGAGCTGGGCAAACGAGCTGCGGTTTGCAGCCAGCGTACAGACGGCAAGGGCTTTCGGAGGGTTGGGACAGTCGAGCGCGATTTTTCTTCACGCTTCACACACTATCGCTGGGCAGCACCCGACCGGGTGAGTCATAGAGAGCCGGGCCCGTGTGTTGGAAAGAAATCATGACAATATCGTAGTGCCGATTGGCCGTGCCAACAGCTTACGAGACAAAAAAGAAAGAAATAAAACAAGCTGCTAGGCCAAACCACACCAACGGGGTTAATAAGTGAGAGCAAGCAGCTGGGAGACCTTGGAGACGCCCGCACCGTAACCCGAAAATGAAGCCATTCAAATGAGAACGTAGAATGGATCAAGTCCAGCACGAAACAAACAACCAACAGCAAACAGTTAAAACTCCTTCATGCACCACTCCAAATGCGACCATCGACCTCGGCCGAAAGTGATCGGTCGTTTGGTTTGAAGCGAAGAAACAACACGATCGTGCTTTCGCCTTGCGAGCGATTTTGGGCTTGCGACATTGCACACAACAAAGAACTTCAACGGCCTCCAAATCCGCTAGGCGACGAACCTCTGGAACACCACCATCATCAACGCTTCGCCGCGTTTGACGTCAAGTTAAACTTGCCGGCCATTACTCGCGCCAACACAGCACCCCAAACACATACACACACACAGAAACACTAAGAATGCTTCTACCTGGCGTACATGTGCTACTTCTCGTTTGATGGGTTTGAAATTATCCAATTGGCCACCACTTCAACCACACACAGCAGCATATACCCCGCAAGGTTGGTGCGGCAAGCGAGCGCAATGCGACTGGCAGGCAAACAACTACTGGTATTGCTGGGCTCACCAGATGAGGTGGAAAACCTTTTTCCATGAACTCATTCGCAGAACAACGACGCACTACCACGACGCTGCTGCATGCAAATTAGAGTGCAACCAGTTTTATTCTCCAGCTCGAAGCTCTGTTCCGTCTACCCGCCCCAAACTCCCGTCAAACGATCGCGAGAAGACTATTATGATGATGAAACGCCTTCGGCAAACCTCCGCGGACCAGAAATTATGGAATCGACAGTTCCATAATTGAATTTGGCGTGAAACTACCATGCAGGCCGCCGTGTACGGTGTGGGCCGAGAAATTAGGCTGGCGGTGGTACAGTTGGCGGCGTTGGGAAGCTGCAAAAGGAAGGACTCGATCAACGAATGACACACGTTGCCCCTTGCTCCGTGCGCCGTTCAATACGCTGGTTGCAATAAACTACCAAACGGGGCCGCCGCTGGGTTGATCGATGACCCGACGAAGTCTGCACTGAGGTAGTGGCATCGTACTGGCAGCAAAAGAAGCTTCCCTTGCTTCATCGCGGTTCGAGTTTGTGCCCGTGACACAGATGGGTGTGGCATCAATGACAAGCGGGTCATCATGAAATCGAGCAAGACGTTAAAGGGGAGCTCGATACATCGTACACGAAAAAGATGAGCCAAATACATTGTTGTTGCGTAACTTAGACATGGATTCGTTCAAAATGTTCGAAAGCAATAAGCACGAAGATACTTCGTTCAGTTAAAGGCGCACTATTAGGTTGATTTCATTTAAGCAAAAAGAGAAAAAGACCATATGTATGAAAATAAATCATTTAAAACAAATTAAGTGATTTTCTTCCCATTGCGTTTTGGAAAATAAATCCGAATAAGCGATTGAGACATAAATTCCAAGTGTCTTAAGCATATCTGCAACGTGTAGCCCTCCCGAGCGAACAGTTTAAAGGCCATTAAAGGGTCATAAAGACAAATGACATTGGCACCGAATAACAGCTGACATGGCAGACAACTTGCATACACGTATTTCTACGACACTAAACACCTCTAATGGCCGTAGGAGCATAACAGTCGCGTGTGCTAATGCTGAAAACATTCCTCGGCACGCCGGTGGTGGACGGTACGCCGCGTTGTGGTCATTGCTCTTTGTTCATTTTGTCTTGCGGTTCGGTGTGCAAATCCACTCTAAAGCATAACCGACGACTGTCTTGGAATTGCGTTATTTGTACACACCGCCAGCGTGCAATTACTATCTGTGATTGACTTCATGAGTAAACCCACTGGAGTGGGGGGCGGGATCTCTACCTTGGTGGTGCGAGATTGAACAGATTGACTAACTGGGCGAGTAAACGAAAATAGAAAAGCGAAACAAACGATCGCGCTCATCGCAAGTTTGTATTTAGCGTTATGTTGGCATTAGATATGCATTTCAACTTGTTTGTAAATAAGCTCATGATCAAAAGATCTTCTGTTATTCGTATTACTATTTGCTTAAAATCATAAAAGTGATAAAGAAATAGAAAGGTTGTGCATCTTGACGCACCTTACATTTACCTTGACGGTGGTAACATATGCGTGACTTATGGCATCAATCCATTCCCCTTAGCCGGACGGTTTGGATTAGACATTAAAGTGAAAATGAAAACGAAGCTGTCATGCAGTGCAGTGGAATCATGCAGGGTATGAACATGCCATTTTAATTTAATTTATTACTGTCGCGCTAAACACTTTCTTGCAGCACATTTTTTCAGGATTTAAGAGACATCCATCCAAGATATCCAAACGAACGTACCAGAGAACGAGCATCACTGCGGAAGTGCTAAGCGCATCAACAGAGATCGATCCCAACGATCGGCAAACTAAAGCGAACACAACCGTAGTTGGTCCTTCTGCCCTAGCGGCCTGCTCTCTTCAGCAGAATCAGGTCAGCAAACTGGTTTTGTTGCCTTTGGGACCGAACAACATTTCGTCCAAGTCTGACTTTTTCGGTTTTTTACGAAGAAGATCTTCAGCAGCAGATCTGCTGCGTCGCGCTCTAACCCGCAGGGTGCTGAAGAAGATGTCTGAAGTAGTCAGAAAACGGAGCTTCTCTGTCGACCAGAGAGGGGGTCAGCATAACGGAGGGCAGGTAGGTAGGTAGGGCACCTTGACGAGGGCCTGTTGTTGATGACTGCTTCCCGTGCGCCCCCGTGCACAAGAATCGCGTTCGTTCTACTGCGAACGCTGCGCAGCGCATAAGAAATGAGACTCTCTCACAACAGCCACCGAGCTCGGCCCCTGGGGGTGGTCAACGGTGGTTTGGCATCGGTTTTCGTCCGTGGTTTGGGGAAACAGGGAAGGGAGGGGGCTTGGTTTCGAAGTGAGGCATGATTCTTGGAAATCGACGAGTGCCTGGAACCGGTTTGTTGCAGGACAGACTTGACCGCTGGCGGGCAAAGTCTTTCGGTGACACGGATACTGTATCTGTGTGTGGCTGCAATGTTGCAGCGGTAAAGACCAGCCCCAATCGATTTACCAAACCCCCCCCCCCTCCCACCTCTTTCCTGCCATTTTGCAAGTGTGCAGTGCAAGATGAAGCCTAAAGATAATAGAGCAGGCAACAACACGGCGATATAAAAGAAGCCGATCGGATTGCCGGTCCTGAATCTTGCCTAATTGAACGATCCCTTTTCATACTTCGTGCGTTGTCTACTTTCCGTACGCCGTCCGAGAATGCACATTATACCTTTCACAAGACGACGAAGACGAAGCCTGAAGTATTGATTTCTTCATCCTGGATGGGCAGAGGGTGAATTTTGAGAAGGACTGAATTGCCCATAAATAAGGGACAAGGATGCCGCCACCGCCGCTGCTGCTACGCTGTGTTTAAATTGTGCGAGGTTAAATCCAGAGATCCAGAAGAAGTGATTTATTTACACAATGATGCAAATCAATTCGAAGCAAACAAATTTAAATTTACCTACAAACTTTATCAATAATGTTTAGGATATTTCGTGCAGTAAGCAACCATTATGCCGTGTTGATTTCTACAAGAATGAAATAGAAATGCAAAAATGAAATACACCACGTAGAATAATTTTAAACATTGGAAACAGCACTTCCTTCGCACGAACATAGCAGAAGTTAAGCAATGTATATTTAAACGGGAATCAAAATAACTCGCCACAACACACAGCAGGAACCATCCAAGAATATATCTTGCGCCTTCCAAAAATAGTATAAATGCATTCAACGCATTAGCGTGCATCTCCTGATGGACAAACACACAGCGCACTCGCCAAAGTAGATACTTGCTGCCTCAAAAATAAACCATTCTCTCTCGCTTGCCGTCCGATCTCCACTAGACACTACAGCACGACAGACACCAGACAAACTTCTCACACTCATACTCGTTCTTGGGGGTCGGGGGGTGTGACGGGTCAGATTGATTTACTGAACAACCGATAAGTTGCTTGACTATGTTGTTTAGTTCAGCACTATCTTAAGGATCAGCTTGTAAACTTCATTCGAGCCGTCGTTATAAATAAGAAGTTGTAGGGTTTCTGCGACCGGTTGAGGTGATTTCGTGCCATATCTTTCCAACGCTTCCCATACCTACCACCTAGGAAAGCCCACAACTGGACAAGAGCCCAACGTACAACCAGCAACACACGGGGTACTGTAACTCATACGTATTCTTAAACCAGTAGTTGAAGAAGTCCATAGTTAATATTCCGATGTCGGATTACCACCCCACAGTTGGCACACTAGCATTGTGTCCATGGAAAGTTGTGAATCATCCACAATCTCTGAAGGTGGCAGCAATCTTTCTAGGTAGAAGAACCAACCGCATCAGCAGCATTGACTCACCGTGACCTGCACGGGCGCAGAAATTTGATCTCGCGGCACATTCGTCTCATTCTGGGCGAGTTGTTGCGCCAGCGGCCGACACTGCTGTTGGTGGAATCGGCACTAAATCGTCTTAGCCTTGAGGAGACGGCAAATAGCGGCAAAGTCAGCCGGATGCAGCGCACCTCGTGCAACATAATCCACCGCTCTCGCACTCATGTCTCGCTAAACGAGTTCACACATAGACACGTGCAGCGGCCAAATCGAGCCATGTGTACACACACACACAGACATTCGGTACGCGCCGCTTAGTTCGGTAGCTGCATCGTCGCGCACTATCATCGCCACTAAACAGAAACGTGGTTTATCGGATTTGTGAGTGTTTGTTTCTGTGCTTCTTAAATGCACCATGACGGTCACCTTTGTACACTAGGGCACAAAGTATGTAATGTAAGTTTTAACACAATGGCTCTAAAGCAAAACAAATCCACGAGGGTTACATGGTTAGCATACCTCCTATCTTCATTCAAGAGTTATGTACAGCAACATTACCTTCTGGAAACAAAACTCAAAACATATAAACTTTTTTTTAATTGTATTTAATTCGTTTTCCCCCATAATAGTTGCTGAGTTGCTCATTAGCGACTGCGTTGGTTACCCGTTGCTCATGCTAACTCGTCAACAGCAGCGCAGTGGGGAAGCAGACACCGCGCGCTCTCTATTTCCACTTTCGATTTCATAATATTCACTATCAGCCGATAATTTGATTTATATAGCCGCGTTCGTTAGAGATGGAAATTTCTGAACCCCATTCATCAGCACCCGGGCGGTCGGTCTTGGTCTTGGAAGCATTGAGACGCGTTTTTACCGAATAGTCACTCTCACTTTCTAACATCTAACTTGCTGCGGTTACTTCAACTCGCTTGAAGTTGACGCTGTGAGGGTTAGCTCGGTAAGCTCTGTTTTGGGAGGAGAAGATCGCATTTTAATACTCCTTTCTCCCCTGACGGGAGACTGCCGTTGATGATTGCTGAATTAATTAATTAACTTGATTAATTGAGCCGTAATCGATTACGTGATAGCGAACATCTTTTGCTCCATTTTCTTCGGGCGCTCAATTTATGTGTGCGTGCTGCTGCTTAATTATATCCGGTTTACGGTGGATGTCAGTAGCGGACCGTACAGGAGTGGCCAATGTCATGGCACTCACAAGATGTTTTTAGCTATGGCAAATCGATATCATGCTTTTATCTCCACGGATATTCTAATCTTTTTCTTCCTTCTTGGTATTTTTAATTAGCAAATTGCATGCAGTCTGATGTAAAATTTCTCATTCAAACCATAAAATTATTAGTTATATTCTCAGATGTTAAAGATGTATTTGTCTTATCCATTTTTTCCTCCCAAAAGCTAATCAATTCATCAATTCTCCCCTCTTGCCTTTCCTTTGGCACGTTTGCAGGCGCATCATCGATGGAAACGAAACGATGTGAACTAAAGAGCCGCACCTTCTACCAGGCATTGATCGCCGAAAGTGAACGGGGCCTGGCTGTGTAGCATAAACAACTCGAGAGCATAAAGTTAAAAGGCAAAACGACAAACTATCGCAGCATTAGAAACATAGTGCAGATTGTATGCTGACTGTAGGTGAGTGTGTGTGTGCACATTTTCATTTTGGCTGCACCTTCTTTTGCACAAATCACCTTCCTTTTTTTGTTGTACCGGTTTTCGATTTCTTGTCTACGATTGCTGTCATTATTTCAGGCAGTGAGCTTTTGCCCTTAGAAGGGAAGAAAAACGTTCCCTTTCACCTAGGCCCAGTCGCACACGTGCACGTTTCTAGCAACAATATACCACAATGTTTTTCTAGCGCTGTTTCGCCAAGACATGCGAAAATTGAATCAAGATGAGGATAATATTTTTAAAAAATATTAATCACTAAATTATGCCTATTCTTAGCCCAGCTAAGATAAAAAATATTTTTATAATTTTTTTGTAATAGTTTGTTTTTACATTTGCAATCCTGAAACTTATTCACCGAAGGCATTGTAATGAACCGTCGACGAAGAAGGTTTTTGTATTTTTGTTTTGCTAAACGTCGTATACAACGAACCGCCACAAACACAGCGACTGTACCCATGCGCTTAGAGGTGCGTCTTGTCAGACAAAAATGAAAAAAAACCGAACGAAAGTCTGCCCGTGCTTACAACTTTCTAAAACCAATACTACTCCCCCCTCTCCACCACCTCCCTTAGGACCAACCAACTCGGACGGAGCCGAATGGTCATTTCCTGTCTAACGCAACGAGAAACGTGTGCACTCTTCGGCGCATGCCGGGGTCGTCGTCATCGGCATCGTCGTCATCATTATGCACTCACACCCTGGCGAACCTCTCTCCCTCCATCGATGCGATTGAACATCTGTGTGCTGCAGTAAGATCTTGTACGATGGAAGAGGGAGGAGGGAGAGTGGAGGAAGAGGAGGAAACATTAGCGCGCGTTCGCAACCGGTCGTCGCGCTGAATCGAGAAGCAAGCGCGGAAGATGAAGCGAACACACCAGTCAAACGTTCACTAAACGCAACCATTGACTAGCGCGCAACAGACTTTGGTCGTGGGTTGGTGTGGGGAGGCACATGAGCGCTCGTGGCAACTAAACGCGGGATGCCCTGCGACTAATAAGCTGCGGGCGCGCGTACATAATGTCTCCGGATACGAAAGTACGTTGTGTGTGTGTATGCCTAGGAAACAGTGGGTTTAGGGTCACTGAGATGAAAGCCAAGCTGGAAGAGGGAAGTGTACGGAGCAACCGGTTTTAATTGCACTGCAATTTTATCGTTACTTAATCGAAATCTAATTCATTCCATACTTTCTCCACATATTCTAGGCCTTGCAAGCATTATGCTTTAGTGAATGTTTGTGTTATGTATTGGTATTCCTAATTATACCAAGAACAATTCCTACTTGAGTGTAGTGGTGGGAGCTCGGAATCGATGTTGAAATCGATTCCAATTCCGAAGTCGATTCCGGAGTTGGCTACGGAATCAATTCCAGAATCGGAAAGGCTCCGGAATCAAAATCGACCTAGGAATCGCAATTTGCTCCGGACACGGAATCAGAATTGACTCAAAAATTGGAATTAGCGGATAATCAGTTCTTGAATTAAAATAAGCAGTTTCAGAAACGAAATCAGTCCGGGAATTTCCATGAGAATGGATCGTTTACTAGTAACTTTGGATTCTTTGCGACTATCAATACGCAGTCATTGGATCCAAACGTCTATTCTTAATAAAAAGCCGTAACCGACTCCGATTTCAAAGCCTATTCCGATTCCGGAGCCGATTTCGATTCCGGAGCCAATTGTTGTTCTGGAACCGAATCCGATTCTGGAACCGATTTCGAATCCGATTCCGGAACTAGTTTTGGAGGCGATTCCGCAATCGATTCCGGAAACTGATTCCGGACCTACTATCCGGAATCGATTCCGATGAAAACTTCAAATTTCCCATCACTATTTCAGTGTTTGTAGCCCTTATTGTGCCCATCGTACGTTGTCACTCTTTATTCCAGATATCATCAATGATGTCCGCTTTATTGTAAGTGAACACTGCACAACGTACAGCAGATTAAACCATCTGCAAATTGCAGACAGTGTTGTACAACACATACGCACACCGATGTAAGCGCTACGACGCATGGAGCGTGCAAAAGTAATGGAGGAGAGGGAGGTATTGCTAAATTGTTGCACTTTCTTTGGGAAACGTCGAAAACCAGACGCCGAAATTTCACCGGTGTTTTTGTTTACATTGTGTACCCCGAAACGATCGTACACAACTGCCGTGCCGCACAACATTAACAACCTCGTAACCGTAAAACTCATGGTTCGTGTTGAAACGCACACCCTTGGCAACTTGCTTCCATTTTCCCGCCAAAATCGAAGGAGTGGCCCAGCGATGCACATCGAAACTCGCGTATGCGTAAAGTGAGACGAATCGGTAAAGTCTTGTAGTTTGTTTTTTTTCGGAAGAAAGTTTGTGCAACTGGCGCAACGACGCCGAAGCGCATGCATGTAATAGCATATGCCCGATGACATGCGGCGTGACAGATGAGCTTTTTAATGATAATGCCACGCAAAACTGAAAATGGCACATTGGTGGTCCCCCCGCCATGAATGGAGCGGTATACTTAATTCACATGAAAGGACGGCATTGACTAAATTAAACTACGGGCCAGCTTTAATTGGATACTGATATGGGGGTCTCATTCGCGATAAAACTTTCGACAATGTGAAAGTGTGGCCGGTCACAGATTGTCGGTACATATTTTGCACACTTGCACTTACAGCGGTTTTTCGGTAAGAAGTGCAATTAATTTGCCAACATTTCATTTCATTGCTTTCTTCTTTTGTGGAGCATACGATTGATCTTGCCTAATAAGACATCAAATATTCATTAAAGCGGCTCTAAAAACATATGTTAATAAAACTGATTGAAGTGGAAGTGTTTGATCAGAAAGTACGTATTATTTGATCCTGACAAAACTCTATTCCAACAAAATCGTTTCAAATAACCTCTCGCCACAAGAAAGAGAAAGAGGAAAGAAACACCCCGAAAAGGGTAAACATACGAAAAATAGGACAAGCCATAAAGCAAACCCCCCAAAACCGCTGTGACGCAATCAACACCACCACGGCGGACGCACGCACGCACGCTTTCGGGTGGGTGAGATTTTGGGATCGAATCAATCAAATCGATCCCCTAATGAGTTAAATAACAACCCACTGCCCGTCGTCTCGGACCAGAACTGGCTGAGCTGGTAAACCGTGTCTTAGACGCAATAAACTCCGGCGCACCTCACACATGTGAAGGGATCGTGGCAAACACTTACCAAATATGAGAATAGTCAACATCAACTTCAATTTACTGCAAACAAGGACACGGGTACGTGGACGGTGTGGTGCGTTGCGTGTCAACTTTCGTTCGCTGTGAGTGTGAGAACAAGAAAAGCTCGCCAAATGTTGTCTAACTCAATTGAAGGTTGTTTTTATAACGATCTGAAACGAAAAAAAGAAATCACAACAATTAGTTTGACAAATGTTAAATCAATTTTGGTGATTCAAATAACTGTTAGAAATGCCCATTGAACGCAGCCATAACGACTTCTTTCAGGAACGAGTGTTACAAATTTCATGTGATTTGTTTATTTCTTCAACCTCCGTATGGTTCGCACCAGCCTAATAAGTGTTCCTTTCCATGTGGGACGATTATCGATCTCGATTGGTGCTCCCTTGCGGTGTCTTCCCAGGATGGTGAAGGAAACACACACACACCCAGCCAACGACGCAACCGAAACCTTCGTGGGAGCGAGCTGGTTTCGCTATCGATCAGCAGCGTCACGACGAGTCGCAAAAACAGTTAACAAGTGGATGTAGAGATCCTACACGTATACTGCGGGTGCCCCTTTCTGCATTGCCTCAGGACCTGCACCTTGTGCAACCCTCTTAACCGAAGCACGGCGGCTGTGAAAGTGTTTGGCGAATCGTTACCGCTCCCCCCTATGTATAAATGATGTGCAAAACGTTTAACTTGTAACATTTTGTGGGGCCAAACCCTCGGGAAAGCTCGGCAGTGTTGTGTGCAGAAGGTTAAAAAGATTCAGTATCTTCAGTCGACTAACGTTGGTTTCACACTAAAACTGTGGCTGTTTCATTCAACACAAGTCGAAGACATTGGATAGTTTATTTACTAAGCTAACTCATATATTGCAAGGTTTTCGAAAAAAAGGCTAAAACATGTTCGCATGTCGATAAAAACCCATCCGCCAGTGAATAGCGTAAATGCACAACGCTAAAGGAAATTGCGGGTCAATAAAATCTCCCAACCCCCCTTTTTTCTACGCGGCATTAGGTCCTGTACAACCCTTCAGCGCAAGCTAGAAGTAACTATTGCACACTATTTCCATGTCACGGCCTTTGCGTAACGGTTATGTGAAAGTAGCGAAAGGGTTTTGGACGAACAACCACCACCCTTCAGCGTGGCCCGCGCGTACTTGCGTTCATTCACCGGACGACAGCGGCACAGCGGGGCAAGCGAAATTCCGTTCGATTGCGCGAGATCGCACCAGAACCGCGTGCATACAGTGCAAACCATGCAATCACGAAGAATCTGCGCCGGCTCTGCAGCGAATCGTGAAAAACTATGAAACACGATAAAGGTCCACCACAAAGTCCATCGTTGGGAGATTGGGCCCCCGCCTCGTGGGCCATCGAAGTATCAGGTCATTTAACTTCGCGCATCGATCGTATCGCACCGATTGGGCAATTTGCGGCCGGGAGTAGCACAGTCAGACTGTAATCACAAACTTGCTCCGTTTCGCGGTTAGGTCAGCGAGAAAGTACAAACCCCCGAAAACGATAGATTATCCTCGGGTGAATCGATGTGCCTCGGTGTGCCTTCGAATTGCACGATCACGAGCGTTGAGGTTAAGTGGAGCAACTGCGGCAAGCATCGAGACGGTGTCGTGCCGTAACCGCCAGGAGTTCAAGAGCCAAACGCGATAATTTTCTTTTACTTGACCGATCGTTCGTTCGCTGATCTTCGTTTTTAAACTTGGCAGGCAATTTGGGTACCTTTCCAATCCAATTATGGCAATAGTAAGCTAAATGGTTTGGTAATGTTAAAAGCATGAGACATACGTCTGAGAAACTAATACACTGATAGTAGCCTTATCAATTCGTTGTCACAAAACAGCTTGACAATTATTTTATAAGGATGATCTCAACTAAACCAACAACTTCAAACATTTTGATGGCTGATAAGCAACCTTTTTTGTATAGACATTCGAAGCATTTAGCTCAATGATAAGAAATTGTGTCTGCTAATGTGTTTTTTTTTGTTCTTCCCTAAAACACTGTAACTGTCCGTTACATTCAAACACACATGCATAGCAATTAGCTTTAATTCCACAATTTATCATCGTTTCATAATTAACGGGGTTTGTAAGCGGGATTAATTGGAACGAGCACCAAGCCTTATTAAACTAATTCAACGTAAACGGGAAATTAATTTTCATTACGATAGAAATCAAAGAGAATAGGTAAATAATAGTAGGAAACCTCAGCCACGTGCACGAATCTTACTTCCTCTACCAAAAAACACAACCCAATCATCAATCGATACCGATTCCATATCGTGCTACTTGAGGTCATTAAAATAAACAAAAGCAACGAAGAAAAAAGGTTCGAAACGAGAAACCCGAAAACCGCCAACTCATTCAACCGCACTGCACCAAGCCTCAGGTTAAACCTGGTGGGAAATGAACTGAAATCGAAGAACGATCGGAACGGAAAAAAAGCTTCAATAGATCGGCACGAGAAAACTGGCGCTCGGCGTAGAACATACGGAAAAAGGAGCGCCCAAAGTGTTTTTGGTGAGCAGAACACGAACCTAGACCGAGTGACCTCCGTCTAAACATGTGAATTTGGTAAAAGGCCCGCGGAGTAAATTAGGTTTCCGCTTTCGAACGAACGTCGACGGGGCGGCGTGTCGTGTCGTGCCATACAGTCACAAGCTGGTTGGAAAAATAACCTTCACATACACGCAAACAATAGTGTTGTTGCACGGCAACAAAGTGGAATTAAAGCCAACGTCGTTGGTTGAAAATGGAAAATTGTTTCACGGTCAGGTGCTTTCGATGGGGGACCAATTTGGTTAGTTGTTTCCTGATTTTTGTGCCCTACAGCGCGCGCGCGAGAGAGAGAGAAACAGAGAGAAAGAGAGATCGGCTTACCGATCGTTCAAATATTAATTGATGTACAAATATAGCGCACCAGTGAACGAAAATGATTCACTTTCAGCTTATTAGACCGAACTTTGTAATAGCTGCATTCGTTCCAGACAAATCACACTTTTCTACACAACAACAGCAGCGATGGTACGATAACCTAGTTTGCATTTGAAGATAGTGGTTGTTGCTTGCTCTCCCGTCGTGTAAAAAGGGCTTTGATTCGTGTTTATCTGGCAAACAGAAAGCTGAGCAGTACAGCTGATATGAAAGCAACGAGTGGTAGTATAAAAGTCTAATTTTGAACACCGCAACTATCATTGCCAACACACATACAAACCAAAGAACAATCCGTTAAGGGTCTCCAAGGGGATTTCTATCAAGAGGCACCCCACTTGCAAAAGTAGTGAGAACGAGTGTTCGCACTGAATTTCGTGTTCCGCTTAACAAGCACGGGATAATGTCAAGTGCAGGCAGCTCGGATTGTGATTCACTCACTACAGTTTCTCCTCTTCAACTGTATGATTGCATGATTTGCCAGTGCATTTTTAAATAAAACAGTTAAACAAATTAGTTTTTGAGCGATCTTTTCGAACAAACGATCTTGCCTTTATAGTTTGTGGCGAAAGTGGACGAGTGAGTATTTTGGGGGATGTGAGTAGCGGGACAAACACACGCACACACACACGAAGATAGACAAACAAAACGACAAACAACACAAACTGGATCAATCACAGCTCCACCTTAGGGCAGAGGGTCGCGGTGCAGCACACAGTCTGGCCGCTCGTAAAGCATATTCCAAGTTTCGGTTTAAGAAGGAAAGGAGTAGCAAAGAGCAAGAAAACAAAAAGTCAAGTCAGTAAGCTAAGCGCGTCTTGCCCCGGTTGCTGCTTCATCCCAACGATCGCCATATCCGTTTGGTAGAAAGTCGTCGCTTTCGTCGCACCTGCCGCCACGGTGAAACAGTTGGCAAAGGGTCGGTGTGGCCCGCGTCCTTCCCTGACCTGTCTTCGCCGCGAGAGCTTGCCTAGGTCCGTCCAGTCCGTGTGCGCTTTTTGGTGCTTGCTGTGGTGTTGAACCTTTCCTGCTTGCTTTCGTGGCTTTTAATCTGTTCATTTTGGTTTCGTGAAATGAATGAAGTTAAGATGCCGCTACTTCCTGTGCTATGCTTTCCGTTCGGTTAGGATCGTAGTTCATCCTATTTCTCACACATTCCCACACAATCACACACACATACACACATACAGACGCTTTACCCGATTTACGCCTGCGTGTTCTAATGTCAGGGGAACGTCCAAAAACGGAAATGAGATTTCACTTCACCCTGACCGGTCTTGGGCACGGGTTGATTACAAGGAATTGGGCAAACCTTTCAGTTTGCTGTTTGGGATTTTTTTTTTTTTTGCATAATGATTTCTATTTTGATTGTGTGTAGAAATCCTTCTTGTCTTTCATTCGATGATTCGTTCCAGATTGACAGCGGAATGGCAACAACGCCTAATGAGGGGCTTGTTGCCCCTTTTTTGACATTTTCGAACGTCGATAGAAATCAAAATACCATCATTTTCATAGTTAATTTTTAACTCCCTATTGGCGATAAAAGTATGGCACGTTAAATCAAAGACGAAGCATTTACAATAGCCGGTAATCTACAGTCAGATTGAAATGATCATTTTTGAACAAAAAAGCCTACAACGTTGTTACGTTTACTTGCAGAGATTTTGAGATTTCTAGACACTTTTAGACACAATACTGGAGTTTCCAAACGATATTGAAAGAAGCAAGTAGCGGATGTTACTCCCCAACGATCTTCGCACGACAATACCAGCCACCAGTCGTTTCTGGTGCGTGGGCAGCTTTAATCACAATTATAAATGACCACTATGCCCGAAGGTCAGCCCAGTGGTGGATCGCAACGACGAAATGGAAAAGAAACATCGAGACGAGGGAAAGAACACGCTAGCAGGGAACCTGTTTTCAAAGGGTTTTAGACGGCCGGGATGCAGGGAGAAGGACAGGGGAAGGAAGCTGGCCAACTGGTGCATCATCCCCAAACATTCGATCGTCACTGTATGCGTGACCGTTGATGCGTATGACCCTCCAGTTTTCGGTAACAAGGGCATAATCGAGAGCTGCTTTATGGGCATATGTTGTGCTTGGACAAATAAATTTTAATCGTCAAACATAGTTCAAAATTGACAAAACTTTTACAATATTTTCTATCAACAGTGAATGCTGATACATCCAATGAAACTCTTTCTAATGTTATCACAATTAAGCCATCACAGCACACAGCACCATTCCTCCACTGCCCTCTGTGCCGTTTCCATCGAAACGGAGGCGTGCCACGATCTTAATTGAATTCGTGTGACCTACGGGAGGAGTTGAAATTGGCACGATTCCGCTTTGAAGTCGCGCGACAGTTAGCCATTTAACCTGACTTATCGTCAATTAAGCGCCATTAAACCTTTCGTGATCTCGGGCTCTTTTTTGATGACTAGATCAATGTTCCAGGTTTTTTTTATTTTATTTTCATAAATATCAAAGTCCACGTACCAAAAGTACGTTCATCCAACATTGGTCTTGAGTGGTGAATCATCCAAAAAAAAAATTAGCTTGAAGTGTTTGTGTGTGTGATTATTTGTTGATGTGTGTATCTGTGTGTTTGTGTTAAAAACTTACCGTTCGTTAGTGAATGGGGTTTTGGGGGATGTTCTTTACTAGCTGGGTTTCGATAGATTCAAAATAACACTACTGCACTGTGGGGCACAACATATCACTTTTGCCACATATACGTACGCCAGCAAACATATTCAGCACGCTAAAAGACGAAGAAACAGCATACCGTGGCGCACATACGGTTGTGGAAGAGAAAGAGAACGGAATGGGTGTGCATCAGAAAGTGCCGCTACACACTGCTTGCCACACGTCAACGAATAAGAAAAGCAGAAAGTATCCAAAACTATAAGAAACGTGAAGGAGAAAATCGTCCTCCGCGTCCAGTGGCCCCCGGTGGCTTGGATGGATCGATCGATCGATGGGAGAAACTGCAAGGCCAAAGCTGAGGGCAGTAGCTCTACCAAGGCGCTGGCATTGACTCGCTACGGTATGTAATTATCCCACTAAGAATCGCAACCCACTAACACACATACACACAAACACTAAGGATATGCAAACGGTTGATGAAAATCTTCCAGAAACACGCAGGTTCATCACCACAAACTTACATTCGATCACGATTTGTTTGTTTTGAGACGAGAGCCGACGATGAGTGTGACCTCACGGCACGACGGTTCAATTTGGAATGGCGTGTTGACGTAACGGCGCTAGCGTTTGAAGCAACAGTCAGCTACACTCAGTAAGTTTCCACAGCCGACGGTTGGAGAGACATAACGCGCAGGGTGTTTTCTGCAACTGTATGGTTTATTTTTAAGCTGAGTGTAAAACAGTGGGTTGTGCTGTTCCAGCGGAATGACATTTAAAAAATAATCGTTTTGTAGAAAATGTAATGAAATAAACACATTTTTGTCCTGTTAATTGGAAAAAGGGGAAAATTAATTAATAGCATAAAAATAAATTTATAGAAATAGAGCATTAATGTAATAAAAGAATATTTGAAGAATAATAAATGAATCCGCGCGCATCCCTTTGTGCATGTATTTGACATTCTTCACCCTACCCAAGTAGCAAATCCAAATTCACAACAAACGCACGCGATAAGTTTGTTTTTATTTTTATTGAAACGTACAAAATAAGCATTTTTCCGCGAGTAGCATAAAAGGAGAGGTATGTTTTAATATAAACTATTTTCATCAGTTGATGGTAAAATATATTCAGTTTATGGCTCCATTCCGCTATCACACTGAGTGATGACCCGGGTAGATTATCGTTATCATCGAAAACAAAGAAGCATTAATGGAAGGGGAGGCGAGGAAAAATCAAATGCAAAAAGTTTGGGCGCGCGCACAACTGCAGCGGAATCACCACACCGCAGGACAAAGAGAGCACGGGTCAATACGGGTGGACCAAACAAATGGCAAGGAAGACAAATTGGCACCACCCCGCCATCACGGGCGGTAATAAACTATCTCGTGTGCTCGTTGCGTGACGAGTTGTCTCGTCATTAATAAGCGACAAAAAAAGAAGGTTTACCGAAGAATAGCTTCTACACGGAAAAGCGACGGAATAGATCATTGGTGGGAGTACGTTAATTAACATTAATTTTGACACCAGCCAAATACCATCGCTTGTTTGTTGTTTTTTTTATTGTGGTTTTGCTATTTACGAAGGCAAAGGAAAGTAAAAATAACTGCAAGAGTATTTACTGTTTTCTGTCGCAGGAAAATTCACAACAACGCCGCGAGTTGGACGCCCAGTCTCGGCAGGCATCGGGGTCTGATCGATAATCCCTACGGTGTGTGCATTTATTTGTTGGCCCGTACGTGCAGTATGATTTTAATAATATCTCAAGGAACTCAAGCAACACAATCGCTCGTGTCGACGGATGCGCGGAAGTGCCACCGGTGCCGGAAGGAAAAGCGAATGCCGTGCTACCGAATGAGCAAGGTGCAATAATGAAACCGAATGACGGTGTTAAACCAGCAGACGAGATCGACGAAAGTCCGCTAAAGCTCGTTAGCAAACAGTTTCTCTGCTGCACTCCGATACGTTTGATCCGCTGGCATGTGAGTTGTGACCACGACGTTCGTTGCGTGTTGTGAGTGAACTACGTCCCAGTAGCAGTGTCATTATCATTATCATTTCTTTAATTTTCTTTCACGTTTTACTGTGCTATTGATTTTGCTGCCGTGTGCGAATCCAATGGTGGTGTAGGGTTTGCTAGAACACGAACTAAACTGGGACGAGCAGGCGGCACTGCTGGACGCTACTGTAGATCATCCGCTGGTCCAGCGCTACCCACTCAGTGCCGAGTATCAGGCCGCCTTTCTAAAGTACATCATCGCGCAGCTATCCAGCATGAACGCGGAGCATCACGACCGGCTGATGGAGAAGTATTGCGCGATGCTTTCGCCCGGTACGGAGCTGCCCCTGGATGATCCGTCGATCGGGCTCAGCTACAAGCACTACGAGCTGCCGCACGGACAGGGCGTAATATCGCTGAAGGAGTCGGGCGCGTTCGTATCGGAAGGAACGACGGGTCTGTGCAGCTGGCAGGCGGCCAAAGCGCTCTGCGAACACATATCGAACAATCGGGACGATTTCCACGGACGGAACATCCTCGAGCTCGGGTCCGGCGTGGGCCTGTCCGGCATCTATCTGGCGAAATGCTACGAACCATCGATCATAGTGATGTCGGACTGCCACTCGTCGGTGCTGTCGGCGCTGAAGGACAACGTTCGGCTGAACTTCCCCAATGCTGCACCGGTAGAGTGTGACAATCCGCTGGTCAGCTTGCTGCTGGACAGTGGCAATACGCTGATGGGTGTGATGGATCTGGACTGGCAGTACATCAGCGCATCCAATCTCAGCCAGCTGATCGAGCCGGACGTGATCGTGGCGGCTGACATTGTGTACGATCATACCCTCTTCCCGGCACTGCTGTCCACGCTGAACTACATCTTCTGTCTGTCGCACAATCGGTGCAAGTTCGTGCTCGCTTGTACCGAACGGAACCAGGACACGTTGAACGAATTTCTGCAGCTTTTGAGTAAGTGGTACAGTTGGCGCTGGCGTGTTCACTGAGAGTCGTTATTTATGTTCATTTCTCTTCACAGTAACGGCAAAGTTCCGCATTAACGAAGAGACGGTTTCACCATCGCGCCACTTTCATTGGGATAGTAGCGCGTCCAACATACGTATCTTCACGATATCAAGAGCATTCTCCTAAGCTACTCACATTCGCACCGCATTACACGATGATCAGTCGTCGAGAGTTGCAATTTCCTTCAGCTTTTCAAACAGAGAGAGGAATAGAGAGAAAGAGAGAGAGATATCATTTTCTATTACACTTCGACGCGGAGTACCTTTTATCACACTTCACCACCGCTACCACCAAAACGCTATATGCTTTGGTTATGCTTCTATCTAAAATGAAAACTTATCCAAACTATACTTACTCTATTGTCTATCTTTCACTTTCTAACTGAATGTTGCAAAAAAACGAATGGAATTGTAACAATTTTCATATTCTCAATGCCAGAGGGACCACCAGAACCAGACAGCAGAACCGTACACATATGATACAACACCAAAAGGGAAACCGCAGAAGAGATTACGATTCAACCTGAAAAAGACAAACACACCTACAAAATTACTCACACACACACACACACAAATACACTCCCAAACATACCACGGATCGGAACAAGTTAACCTGTGTAACCTGTGTTTTAGATACAAACAAATACGTCCACTTTAGCTCAACACTATGTGCTAGTTAATGTATGCTAAATATATGTATTTTAGTGCAATTTATGTACCGATGTACACGTTTTATTTCATCGCATGACAAGTTTTCGGAGTTCGGACCCGAAAATTGAACTGAACGGACTGCAGTTACCACACTATAATACATACATCTGTTGCTTCATCACTTTACCCAGCAAACATCTCATTCCAAATGCGAGAGGTCATCCAGTTCGGGCGGAACCTGGATGATATCTTCGTGAATCTCTTCGTGCCCATTGTTACCTCCGGATGAGCCCGAGGAAAGGAAAACCGTCGGTTTGGCGATAATGTTAGCAGCCGGTCCGGTCTGGGTTTGGTTTATGATAACCACCTTCTGGCCGATTGCCGTACCGCTGCTTGGTGGTGCGCTCGTGTTCGTTGATGACGTCATCGGTGCCATGCTGCCGCTGCTACTGCCAGTCACCGGTTCCAGCTTAATCATGTTGGGCTGAATTTGCAGGGTGGTTGTAGCGGCCGGTGCACCACCCGATACGCTGCCCTGACGCTGTATGATGGGACCTACAAAATCGTCTACATTTCAGTAAACGGCGTTCGGATGGTGGGATGCAAAAACAATAAACAATAAACGAACCGATCGGGAAAATAATGAGAAGATTTTGGGAATGGTACCAAACAGAACATCGATTGAATCACATACCTTGAGATGGGGACGGCGTTTGAGCACGCTGGGGCACTATCACAAACTTTTGCTGGGGTGGTTGGGACGGCTGACTGCCGGTGTTTAGTACGGCCACGCCACTACCCGCTGCCGTTCCGGGGCGCTGTATCGAGGCTGTAGCGGCAATCGTTTTGGCCGCCGAAATAGCTTGCGGTGTTTGGGGCCTGGAGGGTGTTGCCGTCAGGACTACCGTGTTGCTGCTATTGTTGCTCGTGCTAACCGTAATGGATGTGGCGGTCGATGGCGTAGTACTAGAGGCCGATGAGCCACCCGCCCCACCAGCACCGGACGAGGGCGATGCCGACCGTGCCTTCACCACTGCCTGGTGCAACGTTTGCCCCAAGCAACCGTAGTCCCGCTTGTACTCTTCCACCAGATCGGGTGGATTTCGCAACGTTTTCAGTATCGGCGGGACGCCCTTCTGCAGTATCGCTCGTATGTGCCCGGCAGCAATTTTATCCGTATTGCTAATGTTGCTAGTGATGCCCTGGAGCAATGGTTCCACGCGCTCGGAGATGAACTTGAGGCGTGGTATGATGAACACCTTCGTCACCTCCGTGCCCAGCTCGGACAGACCCTGCAGCGCGCCATACATGGACGACAGTGGTGTCTTATCGTTTTGCAGTGCCGCACTGAAGAGCCGCGTTACACGCGTTTGCAGATTGTTCGTAGAGGTGTTGAAGGTTTTACAAATCTGTGCCATCAGCCGGGCGGCAAAGTCGCGCAACGCCCAGTGATTGTCCAGCTCGGGGCGCATGCAGAGCTGCCGCGAAACGATGCACGTTGACACACAGGGAATGAGCTCGTGTAGCTGTGGGTAGAAAAAGCGTGCGAAAGGGAGGGAAGTACATCAATAGTTGCGTCTTACTACGCCCCCTTGACGGACAAACGATCCATTACTTACATATTTTTCCAGATACAGTGCCGGATTATCCAGCAGCGCACGTACCATTCGCATGAGATAGATCAGCAGCGCAAGGTTGTTTTGCACCACGTTCACTTTCACTCCTTCCGCGATGAACGTGCACATTCGCGGTAGCATTTCGTGCAGACCTGGATCGCTGGACAGCGACGTCAGAGCTTCCGCACGACGCGCCTCATCGGACCCGACACATGCCTCGGTTATCTCCTTGTAGTACAGCTGCTGCTCCACGGAAAGTTCGTGCTGCGCCAGCTGCTTCACCTGCACAGTTTCCGAGTTCTTGAGCTTGTGCTTGTTAATGGTTGGCTTGCCGGTGGTATCCTTCTGATTGGTTTTGTCCAGCTTGTGGGCCGGATTGACCGAATCCAGCGCCTGCACATCCTTCGACAGTGGTGGCGGATTCTCCGGTACGGTGGGCTGTACGCCCTCCACCGCCAACCAATGAGCACGTAACGATGGCTCGAGCGGAATCTTGGGCGTTTGGCCCTGCACCATTTCCGTCAGGTCGACTTCTTTTTCCTCTATGAAATGCAGTTCGCGCCCACCGCCCGAGGCAAATCGGAAGGGAATGAAATCCCGCGCCACAAACCCGTACTGTGGCTCGATGTTACGCACCTTCAGCGAGTGGTCCACGTCGGCAATGGACAATTTCATGCGCTTCGAGTGGTGCATAAACTTGACCGCGTCTTGTACAATCTGCTTCAGCTTATACGACACATCGTCCGCCAGCTCCTTGGCCGCGTCATCCGGCAGGCTTCCGACGCCGATGCTTTCCGCAATTACCTTTATCGATTCCAACGAAAGCGTGGAGCCGTACATAGTTTTGTCACGATCGCCCATTTTGTTATTGTTCAGCAGTTGGTTTTCACATGAAATTGGGCAAACAATAGGCAGATCGCATTCCGCTGAAGATGTTTACGAGAAGCCGAACTTGTTTGATTGTATTTTTGCTGCTTTCTTTGCAGCTCGAATTATATACCCAAAGAGCAAATTAACATCCAGGCGTAGATGTCAACAGCTCGATTCCAGTGCTCGAAGTTTACTTAACCCTTAAGCTGGCAACCGAATATCCGAGACTTTTTCAACTTTAAACTGCAATAACTCATTGCTTTTATAGCCTTGAAACTCCCAGCCGTAGCCACCCAATTTTTAGTTTTTGATTTTTAGGTGCATAAATTGTAATTTTCAACATGCTATAAGTATTTTATTTTGATTTATTTTCAAATTGTCAACGCATTTGGCAACCAGCATACGCGAGTATTCCATACATTTTGTATGGAGATTAACGTTTTGCTTCTTCTTCGTTTAGTTTTGTATTTATTTTGTGCTTATTTTATTATTTAATTCAAGCGATTTAAAATTCAACTAGACCGTTAGTTTTATTATCAAATGAAAAAACGTAATGAATATTTGAAGTAGAAGAGAATATATGGTCGGCATTACTTACTTACGGCATTAAAAGATAGAAAGCATTGTTTATCAATGAAAATCGTTAATTTTTTGTGTCAAAACAAGCCAATTTACGTGTGTAAATTTGGTTACTACACGGTTAATCCTTTTTCATTTTAAAGTTCAATAAAAGCCGACACATTCCAAAATGGAATGTCATGCTGAATAATTATTATTTTCCGATCAAAAAGTCGCGATTCTATATCAATAAAAATAAAATGTTTCTTTTCAATTTTATTGTTTACAATTGATTACTAAAAAAGAATTCATTTTTCATTATTGAAAAGAGTAAGAAACGTGTTGAAGAAAGTTGACTTGGAAAAATGTCAAACATTTCACGACTCGTAAATAACCCTTTTGTCAAGTTTTGCTTGCTGCTCGATTTTGGTTTTGTTTGTTGGGCCAATTTGACATTTATATTCACCGCTTTTGTAGACCGCTGTCAAATGGGCACTCAAAATTTGCCACAGTGCAGTGCAGAAAACATCATTAGCATGAAACATTCAATCTTTTAATTTGTTTCAAAAAATCATCAGAACTTAAAATTTAAATCGAAACAAGAAAGAGCTGAAAACAATGGGTCCTTTAAAATGTGCTGCATGTATCTTAAACTATTTTCCTAGCTCGTGTGCATGTGGTTGTTTGTATGCATATTAAAATTGTAACAAATTAAATGTTTGCAATTTAACCACACAAAATCGTTTCTTTTTGTGGCCCTTGCCTTGTTGCTTCATATGTATGTACCTATTCGATGAATTAAGCTTCCTTATCAACGGCAATTTTCACACGCCTGGGCAGCGGGAAAAATCAAGTCGTCCTTGAATTGCGTCGACTGCGTGAGTGACTGTCAAACAGCATGGACGCGTGAGTGCCCCTGTCGACGAGAAATAATCATCGCTTTGGTCCCATTTTTCCAATTTCATCGGTTTTGTGTTGATTGGCTCGCGGTGCGACGGGTGTGTGTTTTCTTTTACCTTCGGCGTACTGTTGTCTGAAGCGTCGTGCGAGATCCTTTGCCGGACGAACCGACCAGCCCCGGGGTAATCGATACGCGAAAATCCCGGAACCTCGCTGCCTTCACCTGCGTGTGCTGTGCGCCGTACCCCGTTGATCCCGCAACTTTTCTTCCGGCGATAGTGAATTCTGCGACCGGGTCGCGCGAGACGGACACGAGGAACCACCATCCGACCGGTCGCCACCATCCACCGACACGCACCTTCTCCCGGAGTCACTTTCTACCTCCGGTCCCGCGTTATCCCTCTGGCCTCCCCCTGTTCCCCGTAGAGGACAACCCGCGTCAATCCCGTGTATCGCGAAAGTGTGTGCATCTAGAAAGCAGACCGCGTGTATCATCATCACTTCCCATGTGCGGTACATTTTCCCCTATCTCTTTCCGTCTCTCTGCGTGTGTATCGCGTGTGCGCGCCATTCTGCAAATAAGTGTGAGCGGGACGGAAGAGGCGTAAAAACTCGCTGCTCTATATATTGTGTGGTGCTGCAAAAATCGGTGCTGCCCGGCACAATCCGCATTATTCCCTTGGTGCACTCCGGTCCCGGGTCCGACCGGGTCTTGTTCGACAAGCCGCACGAAACAGTGTCCACAAGTGGTCAGGTAAGTTGTTGTAAAGCGACATTTTGCATACGCATCATCGGCACTTTTTGCACCAGCAGCAAATTGCATCTATATTTCATGGCCGTCTCTGCATGTGCGGTGTTTATTTTGCGGGACTACCAGGGGCAGCGCTGGTTTTGACGTGTAGAGGTTAGCTTCGAGAAATCGCGTGGATAAAATGACGTTTGGAGCATTGCTTGGGTTGTTTTTGGATATTAGTTGAAGGGCATTTGGAGGAATGTTTTCTCTCATAGCTTTGGATGGGGAAATTCCTAGGATGATGAAATAATGTTCTACTTTTTCACCAAAAACGTGTCTCTTACCAATTAATTTTTTTTCACCATGAAATAGTCTCTTAAGCGCACTCTAACCCATGTACTTGTACAAGGGACTGATTTATGCTGCTCATACACCGGTTCGCACACGGAGGATAATCCTTAAGCTCCGTAGAAATAATTAAGCTGTGCTACGCTAGTACATACGTGTGTGTGTGTGTGTGTGTGTGCGTGGGTGCCTAACGAAGCCTACGAAAGCATGATAGAAGCCTTGAAATTTGGACAACAGCTGTCGTAACATAGTTCGCACACGTTCCGTTGTTGTAGCTGCTGCTGCTGCAGCTGCTGATTCGACTGCCAACACGTACCCACATACCCACGCCACTCCTCCTTCAACCCCCGGGTAACTGTCCTTCCCCGAGTCAACGGGCTGTTACGGTTTGTGCAATGCGCGTTTTTGTGTGGTGTGCACAGTTTTGCCTGCTGGTAGAACTTTCTATTTCCCCACTAGAAAGCAAAAATTTGTTTGACAACAGTTGCTTCTACCCGGCGAATGTGGTGTGTGGAAATGCTTTTCTCAGCATGATGGGAAAGTTTTATTCTGCCTCTTTTTACCTGGCGAAATCAAATTTATTGGGAAAAATGATTGCTGAGAAATCGATATACATTTTATTTAAGTTTTTCATACTATCATTATACTTGTCCAAATAAATGAAAAGTACACAAAAAAATGTTATTCGTTCACCCATTACTGCCGTCAGTACTGCGATGCAGTGCGTAAGAAAGAGCAAACGAACATATCAATTACCACAATTGGTTCTTTACAAATAGATAGACAGAGATAGACCGGGTGACAGATAGCTTGTTGAGCTTTTTTTGTTCAAGTGCTTTTGCTAATCAGGATTTTGAATTGACCAAACCGTACCCATATAGCTTCGGTTAGGAGCTCGGTTAATGGTAGTGGTGCTAATGGTGTACCGACCCAGGATGGAATGAATGACGTAATGGGATTTGCGTCATCACTCCCAAGGAGTAGGACTCCATCGCCAAACACCGAAACCACCTCCAGGTTTGTTTACAATGTGGTGTGCAGTGCAGGAATATGGAATCGTTTGTAATGGGATACACAGCAGTGGTCTCCAACCTGTGGTCCGTGGCGTTAACAGACGCGGTCCGCAAAGGAATTAATATTTTGAAAAAGAAAAACTTATTACTTATTATACATATCGAGCATTTTTTCCCCACAATCAAGGTTAAATTTTCATCAGGCATGTGTAGAATAAGATTTAAAAATATTTTTGAGCAAAAACTTTGAACCAAGTTTAAAAAATGTATGTCTTCAATAAATGTGGGCCGCGGCAAATTTATTTTCAAAGCCAAGTGGTCCGCAATCCTAAAAATGTTGGAGAGCACTGGAGTACAGCAATGGGTCTTCAGAACGCGATAAAATATTCTGTAAAACTTTACACATTTTGTAAAGCGTAAAATGAGAGAGACTGAAAAAGGAAGGAGAGGAGACCGTGTTGATCTATTCATGGGCTGTAAATTTGCTTCTAGTTATATTTAATATTCCATTAGCCGGTATCCATTATTAGCGCGCACGCGGATTGTATGAGTCATCCACGACCAAGAGAACCAGATTGCAACCAAGTGTTGTTGGTTTTTAGCAATGTGCCTTCTATAGGCGCAAAGCGAACACACCGGTCACTCTTACCAAGCAAATTTCAAAGAGAAAAGGCAAACCACCGTGTCCTGCCACGCTCAAACATTATATTCGCAGCGCGCACTTTATGACGAGGAAGCCCCTATTTTTCCCAGTGACATTTGTCGTTCCTCCTTTTCCGCCGCATACAATTCCGGTTTTGTTGCTTGGGATGGTGTTGGTGGTGCGACCTGCCCTGCCTTACCGCACGCGGGTGCTGTTACAGCAGCAATGTGTTACCTTTTTGCAAATGTCAAAGCTCAAGATCTGTACCCCGGTGGACGACAATGCGAATGCTTTGTTTCTCTATTCACTGTCTTTACTATATGGCGAGTGTTGCGGTTGTTCTGTCAGGTGAATTTCAGGGGTATGCTATGAGGAAGGGGAAGGGTCGTTTGATATTAACTTTGGTGTGCCAAAAAGTGGTCAGTAAATGGTTGCTAAAGAGATAACGTTGCTGCGAGGTTTCTTGGTGCCATCGCTCACGGTGCAATGTTGAAGCTTGAACAATTCAGAAAAGTCACTATAAAAGTTTTAATTAATTAATTAATTGCTGTGAATATGCTTTAATCAAGCGTATGAGAAATAAGCATCAGTGTCGTATGCAGTAGTGTTTTATGAATCTTTCGTTGAGATTCATTCATTCATTCATTCAGTGATGAGTGAGATTCATGAATCTTCAAAGATTTATGAATATTTAAGGATTCATGAATCTTCAAATTTTCTTGAATGCATAACATTCATAATCTCCAGGAATTTATGAATTTATCAAAATTATTGAATTTGCGCGATCCCGCCTAATAACCGTTTCCCCATAGCAAAACAAACCATCCGACTGCGTGGTACTTACCAAAAAGTATCTAAAGCCTTTATAGGCTGGCATGATCACGTAGGTTGTTACTCCAAGAAGAAGAATAATGAAAAGCTCAAGCTCTATCAATCTTGGGAGATATATGAATCTCTTGAAATTCATAAATCCCTACAGATTCGTAAATCTTTCGAGATATATTAATCGTTCGAGATTCATGAGTCTTTTGAGATTCAAAAATCTTTGGATATCCACAAATCTTTAGAGATTCATGAATCTTTGAAATTGAAATTCAGAATCATTGAATCATTTCAAAGATTCATTCAGATTCATGAATCTGAATCAGATTTACCCTACACTAGTACGCAGTGCAACGTACTTGAAGTATTTGTTTCCCATTTAAAAAAAAATCCGAATTTTCTTTATAAGATAGACGGTTTGCAGGGGTTTCAAGCTGTTCTCATAGTTGTGGTACACTTCCTTGACTCTTATGGGAAGTGTACTTCATATGTTGGATTCATATTGTACTTTATAGCACTCTGTTTGGACAGACTCCATGGAAACTCCTGTTAGATTTATCCAACAAGGGTGCGATAGATTAAATATGAGAAACGCTGTCACGACTCTCGGTTGCAGATTGTTACATTGTGTTTGTTTAATTTTTAAATGTGCTTTAAGCATTAAGGTTTGGCTGTTTCATCGCGTCACCTATATTCATACATACCGGTGGAGACGGGTATTAATTCCTATATGGGCCAATAACCTTCCCATTGGCTATTTAAACATTAAGGTAAAACACATGTTGTGTAAGTTCGACGTGTTCGTCTGATCGTTGTGTAAAACTTGACATTATTTGAACAAAAAATGATGTTACATATAATTAAAGCAACAACAAAAAAATCTGGGCGAAAATATAGTTTTATTTTCGGTTGCATCTTACTTTCGGAAATTTTAATGAAGACTAGCATTGAATGAATGAATTGACGACTAGCATTTTTCAACTTTTCTTGGTCTGTTAAAAAAACAGTTACGTATGTAAAATAATGATAATGATTATTTTAAATTCATTTGTACAATATCCTTTTTTGTTTGCTTATGTACTGAAAATTATGTTGCATCTTTAATTTTCCAACCATCGAATTTAGTACTGATCATGGGTCTAGTGTGTCGAAGGAGTACCTTCATTTATTTAATAGCCCCTGCCCTACCTAATGGTAAAATGCGTATCATAACATTTTATGGCGCTTGTGAACGTGCTTTCTAAATATTTGATAGCGTTACTAAATTTGAAGCCACCGGCAATGTGTTTTCCGCTTAATGTAGCGCTGGTTTTACCCTACCGTCTTGAAAAAGGTAGTTGATTGTGAAATGATTCGCTTCATTTCTTTCGATTTGTTGGCAATTTCGAGACACACACCCTGTGTGTTAACCCCGCGGATAGGTACGATGGATGGTTGGCACCTTCAAGTAAGGCAAGTGTAGTCGTAGCCTATCGATGGTTGTATAACAACTGTCAAAACACTTCCAAATTAATCGCTTGGCCGTTGACCAAGTTGGTTCTAATCGGCAGAATATACAAATAGGATTAACCGAGGTAGGGGGTAGATTTCTTGGCCACAGTTCACGCTAATGCAATACCGCCAATTGTATACTAAAAACGGTGAAAAGGAAATGGAAACCTTGCAAAACAGCAAACTGAACAGTGTTTGGCAAATGTGTACACAACATAGGATGTACGAAAAAAAAGAAGCAAAACAAATGTCTCAACTCGTGCCTGGGATGCATTGGCCACTGCACGTTCTTTCGCACAGCCAAGAAGTGTTGCTTTCGCTGATCGCTATTAATTTGTGATGGTAGCAAATATTTCACCAAATGATGTGTGAAATCTGTGTCGACAGCAGGCAGGCCGTTTTCGATTAAAGCTCCACTGCTCAGCCACAAACCGCACCAGCAGACCGGTATCGTGCTTGTCGTGGGTTGAGCTAAGCTAGCCATGTTTTCCGAATGGAGACGCCTGGTAGCGCGCGCTGTTATGGTAAACCTGCCCTGTGAAGTGTACGAAAACAAGGCGTAAGTTGTGCAGCACGTGCGCCCGGAAGGTTGTAAACAGTTTCTCTTTTCCGTCTCTTTGCCTACCTTCCTATGCTAGCTGCTAGGGTTGAGTTTTATTATTATTGTGGGTGGGTGGGTGGGTGTGTGTGTGTGTGTGTGTGTGTGTGTGTGTGTGTGTGTGTGTGTGTGTGTGTGTGTGTGTTTTAAATCCTTTCAAAGAAATCGGTACATAAACAGTGTAGCAACATTGCGATGGATTAGCATAAAGCTATCCAGTAAACTTTGAACATCATTAGAAGGCTTATCGAACGTTGAAACATAGCGGATATTGTGGATTAATAATTAATGTGCTTTAAATAAATGATAAAGTATTTGGCTTTTGTCTTATTCCTTACTTCTTGGTAAGATAATAAGTCTCGGCCTACAACTCATAAAAATCACTTACATGAAATTTAAGGAACATACACATAACAACTTCTATAAAACTAAAGTAAAAATATTTTACAATTAAATACATTGACCGTTAGTAGTTGTGATAATTATATTTTTTTAATAATTTATCCTTTGCTACTTTGACAAAAAACAAGGTAACAGAAGTAACCATTACTAATATTAGTTTGATCGTGTAATTTTCATCGCTGTAAAAACAAACAAGAAATAATTGTTTATTACATTTTCTGGTTGTACCAGCTGGGATCACAAATGCACAGTGTACACATCTAGGTGGAACAGATTCAGCTGGGATCGATTTGGTTGCTGAGCAACAGGAGATATCGAACGCTGTCAGGTTCAAGGCCTCGGCTGGTACTATGGAAATAGCTGTGGAAACCTGTGTTCACCTGCAGCTCACAAGGCGCCATACTGCACCGATTGCATATCAACGTGCGATGCTGTTCTTGCTTATTTTTTCCTTTTATTGTGCTAAGGATTGTGCGTTGAACCATGTTTACTCTGTTTTCCGGCTCAGTTTTCAATGTGAACAGCATCATTCGAAACTTGCAAGATGTTTTTCAACAGCTGTCATTATTTTCGATAGCTAGGCTGTTAAACAAACCTCGTGCGATTGTTTGAATAATACCCTTCACATTAGAAACTGACCAGGAAAACAATGTATCAGAAGCAGAGAATCGATTAATTTAACTTTTCCAGTAAACTAACCGATCTGTTTAGAAACAATTTTGCAGCTATGCCTTGTAATATTCTGTCATACTTTTAATATTTATGTTTTTTTTTTGGCATACTGTGGAACGCCGTTTATCGCGCGCTCATCGGAACTCGATCTCACTTAGTCAGTTTTTATGAACTTATTTAAAATAAATATAAATATTTTAAATTTGACGGGATTTTTATTGTTTTTCGTTATGAAATTGTGCTCCGATAACGTGATTTTCAAATATCCTCCTGACCACGGGCATACGGACAGCCGAATAAAAAGTACCCGGATAAACGGTGTCCCACTGAATTTATTTTGATTTTCCAAGTAGCGATGCAGACATTATTCGCATGTGCAAAGTGCTTAGCCCGTCCCATTGTGCTCACTGATAACATAAATTACTTTCTTCATTCAGCACCCTCGAAAGCGCATGGCTCCCCTGAAAGGCGGCAATTGGCAAAGCTTTCTTATCATCAGGTGACATTTTATAAATACAGAGCCCATTACACGCAGAAATATATTCCCAGAGAATTATTTTGCCTTTTTAGTAGATTTATAGAATTAATATGCCATTAATGATATCGTTATAACGTTTTGTATAATAATTTTTAACCATGTGATGAATCAAAAATCTTGATTTTCTTAATTATATTAAACATATTACCACAGGCCCATGCGAATTCTTTGTGACATGTTTGTAGTGTATGCCTAGAATGTGGCACCCAACGATAGGATACAAGAAACAAAAAAAAAAAAAAACTATCGCCAATTCCGGTGTCAGATAACCCTCGTTGATAAACTGATAACTCATGTTTGCTCTTATCTTGATCATAACAAAGTTGTGCGTAATGTGAGGCTTCGTAGCTGTCTATTCATTTACAGTCATTCTACTGCCAGAGCGTTTGACAAATCATTTTGATTTTATGAAAATAAGCTGTTTGCAAATTGTACCAACACTTCAGTCGTAGGTAAAGTGCGTTGTTATAACTGTCCAATGAAAGTTCCTTGACCCTATTCGATCACGCCCGTCGCCGCTTGACTCTTATTTTAAAGGCTGCACACACACATTGCGTTTGAAATTGGCCTCTTCCGCTTTTGATGAGCACAACCATCAAGTACGTTTCTACAATATGACCGTAATGCATCGCACAAACCGCAACACAGCGAGGATTAAATTGCTGCTTAATGACATACCGATTGTCAAATCCCGGTATAACCACAACCTAAGCATTGAGCAGCTCGTAACGATCGCTTGGCAAATCAACGTCATCGGTTAAATATTTATGAATCATAAATTAATTGGCAGTGCTCATTATCACAAACGCTTTTTTCTCTCGCTTCGAACGATTATTTGTGAAATAGGAAATAACGTTTACATTCCTTAGTGACCAACCGTGAACCGACCATGAAAATATTATTCGTTGAAGCCTATTTGATGGACGTTCTGTGTTTTTATTTGTGTTTATTATACCTATATGCTACGCTCCTAATCAGTGTGACGTAGTATGGAAAGCGTTTAATGTTTATTGCTAGTGAGAATTTTTCGAAATAATTGCTTGTTTGCAGAACGAAAACTTCGAACGGATGCAATTATTGAAGCCTATTTCTTTATCTATTTAAAGCCTATTTATTTATTGAAGCCGGTCTCGTAGTTCAGTCGTCAACTTGTACGACTTACCACATGGCCATCCTGAGTTCAAGCCCCAAATAGACCGTGCCGCCATACGTAGGACTGACTATCCTGCTATGAGGGATAATCCATAAGTCACTGAAAGCCAAGCCCACAAGTAGTGGTACAGGCAGGCCTTGACCGACATCGGTTGTTGAGCCAAAAGAAGAAGAAGTAGATTTCTTTATCAAGGGTTTCTGATTTTTTTCTTTTCTGGCATGTGTATCCTCACTTAAAACTTTTTTTAAACGTGTAAAAGGCGTTTTTGATAGTAGTTTTGGGTAAATCGTTGTAAAGTCAGGATAGGTTTTTTAGGATATATATTGTAGTAGTGGGATACTGGATGGAAGTATGGATCATTTTGAATCCGTTGAAATAATTAATTAATTAAATAAATGATTTAATAAATAAAAAAAAAGAATGAATGAAAATACACTAATTGAATAGCGAACGATCTTTTTATCATAAATTTTTAAGAAAAGATCAGATGAAAACGTTTGGTGTAAAATAGAAGATTATAAAATATCGCATAGATTATAAAATCGCATTATAAAATATGTTTAAAATATGATTTATTCGTTGCAGATATTTGTAAATTAATTTAATCTTTGTATCAAAGCTTCTTGTTATATTGCATGTAGCAAAGTTTCAGATAAGACAATGGAATATTCTCTTGTGTTTATTTCTATTCAGTTTGTGCCCGCAGCCAAAGCTCCAGTTGCAGCACTGCGTTGATGATTTGGCTTTCTGCTCAGCGTGCCCCAGTTGCAGTCCATTGGCATTGCTGATGGTAGCTTCTTGTGGTATGTGCGAGAGAATGATGTCTGTCACCAGTTTCCGGCGCTTCGGCGTTTCCCGTCCCGGTGCCAGGCGTGTATAATCGTATCGTATCGCTTCCCACGTGAGCTATGGATTTCACTTGTGGCATTTCAAGACCATTGATATGGCAGCGCAACCTGCTGTACTCTTGTGTTGTGTTCATGTGAGTTTGAGGAAAAATTTATGGATTTTATTGTTCTATTCCGACGAGGTATTTGTGTGCAACCGTCATATCATAGTGGTGGTACGATCGAATGTATCTACGTAATTTACGAAGGACTTGCGAGAAATATTTGCACATTTGTTTGTCTTCTGCTAAAAAAGATTATGCTTGTAATTATTCAATAAAGTAACTGTTGATGTAGTTGTGCAACCAAGTAAAACTAATTTTGGTAAACTCTTTAAGATATTTGTAAATTTCAGTTAAAGCAAAGCAGTACCAGCAGTAAATCGGTGTACTGTTTCTTAATCTGAAGTTTGCCGGTGCCGGTTCAATCCTTTTTCTCTACTTCGTGGGCTTTCATGTCGTGACCTTGTGCAAATTGTGACGCAAATGGACAGCATAATGGGCTTCGAGAGTAGCATAAGTGCCGCCAACAGGCAGGTAGTGTGAGTGCTCCGTAGCCGTCGCCGGTCGTCGACAGGTTCGCAGCATCGTGAGCCAGCATAAGATGCGAATAGATGAAAGAAGAAAAAAAAAAGCAGGCGCTTACAAATAATGTAATGTACTTGACAAGGGTGCGGCGCGGGTGATAGAGCAACGCGCAGCGCACACGAAGCTGGTGGGACAAATTGAACCTAGCATACTAGCACCGGAAAGGTAGAACCAGATTCTCTTCCCATCCCTGTGATCCAATGGCCGTGAGTGTTAGCGAAGGCATTGGCGGGGCTAACCAAACTACCGGCCGGGTTCGGAAGTTGTGTGTGTTAACCACTCGTGGCGTGTTGTTGTTGCCTTATATTTTCTCTCGTCTTTGCCCATGGAGAGAGAGACATCCGTCGTGCTCCACTGCCCAGCCACCTCGAGTGGCTTCTGTTGTGTGTACTTGCCTGTCTGCCTTTTATTTCTGAAGCCTTACCTTCGTCAGCAATTAGCGTCCATTGGCTTTGGCAACAATTTTGTGCTCACCAAGGACACGGGCGTTAGCAACGTGCCAGTCTGTCGCTTTTCTTTCCCGCCCGGTCAACCGTTAATAAGCGGAAAAGGTAGACACTGATTGGTTGGCCTGTTATGATGTGTCCCGATGATGGTTAATAAGTTGTTGCGCCTTGTTGATCATAGAAATGGTACGGTATTTTATTTTATTAATTTAACACGAATCTTTAAACAAAACTTACTAACGCGAGGCGGTCCCTTGGTACAGTCGTCAACTCGTACGACTTAATGGCATGCCCGTCGTGGGTTCAAGCCTAGAATGGACTGACTTTACGGCTGCGTAGTACCCTGTTAAGCCGGCATGTCCACGCCATATAGAAGATTGCTAACGCGTGATCTTAAATTTTGTTTTTGTTAGACAGGTAATCATCACATTAAATAAGAATGCGAGAACAACAACAATATTACATCATCTTACCACGGAATGCGTCGATGTGTATTTCCGATTTCTTTCTCATAACTAATCGTTTCAGTAGATATCTGAGTCTTTGCAGTTTGGAAAAGGCTGCTAACTATTTTCAACCATCATTCACTGTCGAAACAAAAGGATGAAACAAAACCATAAGGATGCGGCGCAGCTTCTTCTTTGCCGTATTTGTGAATAGAGCAACGGAAAGAGTTGCAAAAATCCGCATTGGGCCTTCCCCTACGTGTGGAATGTGAAGTGCGAAATGTTGTCCTCGAGCAATGTTCTATTCCAATGCCATTCGCTCAAACAGTCGGCAAAGGAGATCTAGAATGAATGATACGAGGAATATTTTGCAAGCTAAGGCTGAAAGCAAAACGTCCTTGGAGTGAAGTATCATTTCGCTTAGACGGTAATTGTAGAAGCATCTATCAATAGAGCATAACTCGAGAGAAAAAAAGGGTAAAGGAAAGAAAAACCAGATGCGACATATTGTGGGTTTGGTTGAACGAATAATTAATTGTGTTTTCTCAGTTTGCCTTTGCTTTGCGTTGCATTAAAGCGTTTCTACGTATAGTACGAAAAAAAGCTGGTTAAATGAAGGGTGATGATAGACGATTCTTGTTGGAAATGTTCACAAAGAGTAGAAGTAATATAGAACCAACGTTTCAACATTAATAATGCCAGAATCTTGTGGCTTTGAGAAATGGTGCCGTACTGCATTCTTCCATGAAGTGAGACTAGTGAGAAACAAAAAGGTTGTTAAGAACACGATATAAATTAAGCGTTTTACAACTGAAATGTTATTTGTGTTATTTTTTGAATGTATAATTCATAAAACATTTTTGTATGAATTTATGGGGTCTCCGATCTTTGCACTCCGCGGGCCGCATTGCTTCATACATATCGTTGTTGATAACCGTTTTGACTCTACCTTTAGATAGTGGACTAACGTTTAAATCTCGTTTTAATAAGAAAATATCAACTGAATGTATAAAAATTGTACAGCTTTATATTATTGAAACTTTATTTTCGTCTTGAAAATTAAAAATTAATGATTTTCATTAAAATCTTCAAAATTATAAACTTTTTGTTTAAGCATTTACAAAGTCATCGGGCCTTGTTACAAACTCTCGAGGGCCACATACGTCTCATGGGCCGTAGTTGAGAGACCCATGTTTCAGGCAATCGGCAATGAAATGAGATTGGAGAAAACCGTATCGACTTAAGTACGTACCGCGTTAAGTGGTGCAAATAAATGCAGAAAAAACTTTATATCTACCTTGTTGACCTACACGGTCGCACAGGACTTGAACTACATACATTGATACATTGATTTTATCATTTTAAATACGATTTAAAAAAAATGGTATTAGGCTGGATCGTTGATTTGATAATATACGGCTTACGCGTAAATTCGTATTTGATTGGGAAAACTCGAAATGTTCTACGAAATTCTGAGATATTCTGTCATATGTTTGGTAGATGTTCATAACATGCTGATATTGATGTATTTAGACGGATGAACAACGTAAAATTTATATTTTTTATTGAAACAATTTTTATTTTTCATTGCTTCACACTAGAATACAAATAATCGTTTCTGTGTGCTATACCTCGTTACATTACTATAAAAGCTGAACCGAAACATGGTAGTAGATGGAAGAGTTAATTTTATCAAATACTGAATTAAGGTCACGCATTTGTTATTTTAGTATGTTGTTATTGTTATTGCCCTCTTTGGATCCGGATATTTTTAGAGCTATATGCACTGTTTGGTGTTACATTTTATCTGAAAGCCAACAAACATGAAGTGTGTTGCATGATTAGTGTTCCCCGTCCTTGCCCTTGCTCTGAACACGATAGTAGAATTTTACTGTTTGTTGTTTTTCTTACATCTGCACCTATCTTTCCTTTATGATGACTGATGCTTATCCGGGTTCATTGCAATTGACGGCAACGTGGGTGTCTTGGTTAAACATCCTGTTTACGTGTTATGCTTTGTTTCGAAATTGAAAGTACGGACAAACACATGTATATGCACTGTTTTGCTCTGCTTGAGAGATTGTATCGTGTTAGGTTAGTAATAAACATACATGATATTTGACTATAAGCTTACGAGAACATGTTTCACGTAAAGAATATGCCTCATTAAAACATAGACACGGTATATTAATTATGTTTTGTGGTGAACTAGTGTACCCGCTTCATACATAACTATAAAATGAAATTAAATAACAACAACTTAAGATTTGTCTCGTTTAATTGGTATAAATAGTGTGTTTACTGGAATGAATGAACAACAATGCCAAGCAAAGCAATGAAATGCTTCTAAAGCAGATTTCGTTTCTTTTTTATCTTTAGTTTAATTTTGCGACGTATGTAATTTGACCGAACGGCAAGTATCGCGTGATTGCCCCGATGCATTCTCCCACAAGGCACAGTGCTGCTATAAAACGTTTGTTTTTGTATTCCCTTGACGATGCCACTCGAGTTTGGCTCAATCCTGCAACGGTAGCGAGCGAGTATGCACCGTAAATCTTTTCACTGTCAATAACTGCGAACTTGACATGGATCCTGATTCCAAACAGACGTTATTTCGTTTCTTCCAAAGTGGTCGTGAGATGGTTGGCGGAGTTGTTTGGAATTAATTAAGCTGGCAGGAACCTTCTATCGTTTCCAAATAGCTAGCTTGTAGCAGGCGGGATGTGTGCTCTTGCTTATCCGGTCTTGATATGTCCTTGTCCGAACGGAGGGGTTCATGTTCATGTCAATGGAAATCCAAAGTTCACCATGAACCGCCACTAAGTTATGGTAAGAGCAAGTGTTGTAGTAATTTACCCTAAGTTTCGCTGTATCCTTGCACCTATGTTTTAATACCAGTTGTTAAACATGTTGTTTTATTTTTTTTATTTTTGAATGTTTCTTAAAATGTGTAATATCTTTTACCGCCGCCATGCTTCACTAGTATCTTGTTCTATAGAAATACGATCGATGTGGTTGTACTTTAATATTGCCGATAAAAATGCCTTCTCGGTACGGTTGTTGTTGTTGTCTGCCTTGCATTTGATTCCAACCGCTTCTTAACTTTGTGTTGTTGTTTGCGTGCAACGTTAGCCTGTTGCGTGTAGGTGTTTGAAAGGCCAACTGTAGAAGAAAAGAGGTATCTAGTATCCGTTAAACAGGTGGCAGAAGCGCACGTGCTTCCTAAGTGCTGACCTTCGCCAGATTGGCTTTTTGCTCGTTTTTTAAATGTACAAAACAGCCGAGCATTACAAAACCGCACATTTGCAAAAGCACGCCCACCCTTTACCGTGCTGCCCCTACCCTCTGAAACTGTTTCCGAACTGATTTTTACGTTTCATTCCTGCCAAAACGAGTTGCTAAGGGGGCCGGTTATATTCCTTCGGTTATTGGAATTTGCGTATATTTTTATTTGTATTTTCATGAAATCATTCCATGATGGTACTGGCTGACTACACACCGTGTCGTTCACGCCGTTCTACGAAACACACGTGACTGACTGGTTAAATTCCTCGACATGGCTTAGGAGCCAAAATTATTTATGCACAGTTATTGTACCTTGTTTGAAATTTTACTGGGTAGGGAAAAGCAACTGAGTCGCTGAAGATGACGGTTCCGGTTGCCTTTAAATATCTCAAGAATTGCTGAACCTCGTTACATATATGGTAGCGGGCGGCGTAACTTGTTAAGAATGCAGAATGCATTTTTCACCCAAAGCGCATGAGTTATGTGCAATGCAGCGCTAAATGGCAGTATACAATCAGGATTAGGTTTTAAATATATTTAAAAAAATACCAGTTTTGTGCGATCTCATTAAAGCGAGGTAAAGAAGTGGGAAAGCAGAATGGTTAAGAATCCTGCTTTTTCTTGAATGCCAGTCAGTGTCCTGCTGTGTTTAAAAATTCTTGATTTTTATACCACTCTTTTCAGCACCAAATGTAAATTTTGTTGTTGTTGTTGTTGTTGTTGGCAAAATCGACAGTTTTTCAATTGACCGTGTTCTACATCCTATTCCCGTTTGCACAGCGAGCGACACTACTGCCTGTCCTTCAGCTTCCCTTGGTTGCTGCTGCTGTTCGTTCTGATTCTTTTTGTCCGGAATAACGTTTTCCAAGAAATATTCGTGACTTGTTGCAGCCAGCTGTGGTAGATTAAAAAGAGGAGATACATTAACTGCGAATAAATTGCCAATGGATCGGCAGGGTGCAAAACTCGCTCAGCGGTACGACGGCATGTTCTGACTGACCTCCTCCCCTCGGGAGGGTGTACAATCAAAGGGTGTGGTCGGTAGTGTACCCGGTGGTTTGCACGGAGGGATAAATTTATTAGTCCAGCGTTAGTTGGAAATTAACCTGCTGAAAGGTGTCTGCATGATTAATGATCCGTCAGCTGGGGTAGGGTTGGTAGGATTGGTATTGCTCCGGTTGCATTGCATTTTGGCGCCATTTCAAATGCCAGATAAGTATGGTAATATTCGCAGTAATGTTGATATTATAAAACAAACTAAAAATGCGGCACATTTGAAATGCTTCACCTTATTCTGTAACAAGTTTTTGGTAAGTTTAGAGTCTAATAAAAGTATAAACACATCCAAACTCTTCACCTTGTAATTAAAGTCACTGTTGTTATCTTACAATCGCTGAATAAAGCCTGGTATATGAAAATATTTACACCAGACAAACAACAATATTGACCTGACAATGTTGTGCTGTGCTGCAACAGTTGCATGTTTACCAGCATTAGTCCCTTTTATGGGTCATTTGCAGACTTGGAAATGTGCGCCTCGCTATCATACGCGCCGGGAAGTTGGGCATAAACAGCAATGACACGAAACGTAAACAGTAACTAGGTTATGAACTTGAAAATTGCTTTAGCAGGAGTAAAATCTCTGCTGAGCTCTGCAATTGGCTTAGTAATATAGTCGCTTGTTTACTATGGCGGTGGGGCATGTACCCATCCCTTTGCAGGACGTTCCAAATCAAGTTCACTGCTGCTGCGTGACGTGCATTTGCATTCCATTTATATTCATCCATTTCCAGCTTCATCAATCGTTTTCAATTCGCTCAGTGCATCACCATGCGGCGATTTGTTCCGCAGTTTTGTGTATCTTTCTTTCTCTACTACCACCGCTGCAGTATCTGTTTGTTCTGCACCAAGAAAAATTGATCGGTCATCAGTGCACCGCACCCCCCCAACATCATCATCATCACCACCACCGCCGCCGCCGAACTGGACTGGTGGTAGACCGTTGGTGGAGGCCACCAACAGTTGGTGCCGTTGACGCTGGTGCGTCCTTTTAAATTTAGATTTTACGGTCAAGGCTAACAGTGTGCGTGTGAGAGTGCCGAGTTGGGCGGGAAAATGAAATAAATTGAAAATTCCTCGAAGAGCATGCTCCGAAGTGGATTTTTTCAGCTTTCTTTCGAACGTGTTGTTGCTTTTCTTTTGCAGCGAAAAGTCATATCCCCCTTACCACCTCCCCCTCCCCCATCATCCTATGACCGGAGATGGTAGGGGAAAAGTTCTTTGTCCTACATCTGGCTGGACAAGGAAGTTCAGTGGTGTACGGTTAAACTCGTAGCCTTTTTCTGTGAAAGTGTACCGAACCGACTTTTTAAATGATCTTCACGTGTGCTCGTTTTTCACGCTCTTCTAGTGGCGGAAATGACCTCTGTCCGGTCAGCTGGCTTTGGTGTTGCGCTTCCGTCACTGTTGCAGCTGTTGCGGTACGTACTGTGCAACGTTTTCTTGTTTTCGTTTTTTGACTCACAAGCTTGACAGCACGCGCGTTTGATGAAGAAAGGATAGCTTATTTTGTTATACAACAAAAAATGGATGTATGTTTATTTTCAATTGTTCGTCAATGTATATTACCTTGTCATACACATTCCATTTATAATAACCTTTTTCTACTATAAATTTTTTATTGCTCCAATACTAAACCGACAAGTTCTACTCATAACTACCTAACTAATTCGATCATGGATTTGGATTTGAGTAATGTTTGCTTAACGCGCTTTCTGCTTCGACTAGTGTAAATAGGTCTTATATTAAAAAAAGCTGCTCATACACATCATATAGAAAGTTCAACAGAGTAATACATCACGTTAACTGTCCCGAGCGCACGTAACCATATTATAGTATTTTATTCAGTTATTTGTGTCCTTTTAGGTAATACAATATCAATTTTTTTTAAAGAATTCCAACTTCTTTCATTTTTTGAAAATTCTTGTTCACCTGATGTAAAATGACTCTGACTTCCTTTCGTTTCATAGAAAAACTGATGCGCTATTTAATTGTTCTAGATGGCGTGAAATAACCAGGTGCGTATTTACAGTATGACGCCAATAATTGCCAATAATAAGATAGCAAATGAAAACTTTATCAATTGCTATTGCGAAAGGTGTACAGCTTCACCGGTTGTTGTGGGTTTTACAGTTGTGTGGACGATTGTTCGCTTATCTTAGTTGTCAGCGTACGCATTTGCCAATTGGTTGGATTAACGAAAAAGCGTAGATCAAATCTTACGCTAGAAAAAGGGGTATCAAGCGATAACATTGCGAAAACATATGCTACGCAGCAGACAGATGTCCTCATGCATATCTGTGTAGAGTAGATTACGGCAATTGCGATGCGGTTGTACCATACGTGACCTACATACATTGTCATTATTGGGTCGGTGCAAATAGCAACGTTGAGAAGATTTTGCCAAAGGTGTGTTTTCGGGCGGGTCATTCGACAAAGTATCGTTTTGAATTACTCGTAAAATTTGAGAATACGTATGATATCCATGGAAAATTTATGTTTTCCAGACCAATATTTGAACTATCCAAAAAAAGTGTCTCTGTTATATACATGCACACAAGTAGAATGATAAAAAAGACATTTTTAATGTGCTTTTTACCTGCACCTTATCATGCACAATTAAGGTCAGTGGTGATGGACATTCTGGTGCATAAAAAAAACTCTACCTATGCAACAGTAAAATGTAGCCCTTTTTTGATTTATTTATATTTTTTATGGAGAAGAGCGCAATTAAACACCACGACAGTAAATGTGCTGCAGATACATATATACGATGCAGTCCGCTTATTCCCCTTACCCCGAAGCAAAGTGCGAGATTGCAGCTTCCGTTTGTTTGCTTCTCCAGCTTGCAGTAAAAATGTGGCTCCTGGAGTAGCAGCTGGTGGAAGTTTTAAAGCTAGATTCAACACCGAGATCATTACAATGTAGGAGAGAACATATAACAATCTAATGCATTTGAATGTGATGAGTAAATGTTGCGCTCATTGCACCAAGCCAAGTAAACAATGGCGCACGACGAAAAATAAACAAAATTATTAAAGCGTCATACTTTTATCGCAGATATATCTCTGTTCGGTGGTCTACGCTTCGCTGTCTTAGCAGTGAATGGGCTTGTCTGTTGATTTGTTAGTATGCGTATGGGGTCACGATTCATTTCAGATTTAATTTCAAATTCAGTTGGAAACCCCTTACCCGGGCAGAACATTTAGTTGAACACAAGGATAACAGAAAGAACCGTGTTCACGGAATGTACGTTTTAATCGGAATGTACGTTTATCGAACGTTAAACAAATGTCCTAAGCTTAACGAATGGTGAAATATAACCGTCACCGCCATCATTCCGTGCCAGTCACGACATGCTGTGGTAAAGCTTTATTATCGCAGGCTTGATATGGGTTCCCGATAAGCTTACCAATCGAAAACTCATTCATTCCAATTGAGCTGATTTCTTCGAACCGAAACCATCACCATCCCGGCGTACTCGAGTCGACCGATGACGGATCGGTATTTGATTGCTGTTGAAGGTTTTGGCAGTCTTTCGCACCCTCCACGCATAAGCTGGCATCGACGTATTACCGATTAGATATCTGTCCCCCAGACCCCCTCGCTACATCTGTCAAAAATCGCTCAATTGCGGATGTAAATATATTGCCGATATTTCCTCAGCTTTTGCAGGCGACGGGAAACGGGACGATGAGAGGGACACCACGCCATTTTTAAGCGCATTCCAGTCACGTTTTTATAACTGCGGTGATTTCGCGTGCAATTAAAGAGTGACGAATTGATGAGAAATCATTGGAATGGTCGTACGTAACATTTTATGGGACCACGGGGCAATATGAAGACCCTTGATTTAAACGGCACTAAACGTTTAAAATCTATTCCCGTGCTACAGTCGTCCCCGCGCCCGGCCTAACAACATATGCCCATCATTCAAGTTCAAGTCCCGCATGGACCGAGCCCTCCTCATATGTAGGACTGACTTGTCTGTTATGAGTACACGAACAAGTCGCAGATAGCTCAGCCATGCGCAGTAGTGGCTAGATCGTCCGGAATTAAGGATACAAAATAATTATCTTCGTTTTACAACTTTTCACTCTTCAACAAAAATATATTTCTTTATTTGGTAATGATAATAACAATCTTGGACAAATTGGATATTCCACATACATATAAAAATTCTTCATAATTTTTTTTTTTCATTTTGTACTGTTCGTGGGACATCAAAATAACCAACGAAAAAATGTGTTGTAACTTAACTTGTTGGCTATGTTCTCCATCAACATTTTCACATGCTTTATATGATCCTTGTAATTGCGAATATCCTGTAATTATCTCATTGATATCATTTCAGCGCTTCGATCAGATGAAAGTGTGAGTTAAAAAGAAGAATAATTCTGTACCTTCATATTTCATATGGATATCTATAACCTACAGTTTTTGGAGTCGGATGTGTGGGAATGGAAAATACATCAGCTGTTAGTATTTTGAATTCAAATAATTCAATGAAGTAATCAATTCAGTAGCTATAAATCTTGGCAAGCTAGTAATAGCAAACAGTCAGAAATATGAACAGTGGGTGAATATGAAGCAAAACATGCCAGTGTCGATACAGTCCCAGAACACATCTGTGGACTATTTCAATCTCAATGCGTGCTAAAATTTCTTCTCCTTCTTCTTTGGCTCAACAACCGATGTCGGTCAAGGCCTGCCTGTACCACTTATGAGCTTGGCTTTCAGTGACTAATTTCCCCCCATAGCAGGATAGTCAGTCCTACGTATGGCGGCACGGTCTATTTGGGGATTGAACGCATGACGGGCATGTTGTTAGGTCGTACGAGTTGACGACTGTACTACGAGACCGGCCGGTGCTAAAATTTATCCAGCCTATTTTTCTGTCACATCACGATTGATCACTGGTCTGAAGATCGGAATTCAACAGGCTCATATCCGATTTGCTCTAGGGATGATTTTTTTCTGTTCAAGTCGATAGAAGGATTTGCATTTACTGTTGGTGTTTGATGAAAACAATATGAATCATTAACAGTACGTGATTGCTTGTGATAAAGCTCAGAAAATGAGTAAATTAGTAGAAAAATGTGAAAAATGAGAACAAAGTTCTCTTGTCCTATTACACTTACAGCAGGATTTTTTGAATCGGGACGAAAAATAGCAAATGAAGATGACAGTATGTTACTTCGACTATTAACCCTGTTACACGAGTCAGCTTTTGTGGAACGTGTTTCTTCGCTATAACGGCGCTAATGAACGACAATGTCCGCAGTGATCTTGCTTGTTTTGATCGGTATAACTATAAAACTCATTGGCACCTGATGTACCGATCAATGGCACATCTCTGTGTGTGTTGCGTTGTGTTGTATTGGATCATTGATGGCTCAACCACATTCATTCATACTTTAACAAACCGGCTCAGTATGAAGAATCATCACTATCAGCTCAACTAACCCCTCTCTCTCGCTCTCTTTATGGCTCGCATCACGACAACTGATCCCAACACGAGCCGCTTCGGATTGTTAATGAACTTCGATTTTCTCTGTATGCGTGTTCGTCAGTGACGCACGAAACCAGCACGTGATCATCACTGCTTTGCACGATTCGTTAGTTGTGGTGAAGTTTCTGAAACACGCACTCTCTTGCCCAAGCAGTTCGGCGCACTGTACTGAGTGTACTACTCGATTTCGGATCAACGATTCAACGCTCAGATTTATTATTGAAGATTACCACCATTACTGACGTCATGTGAAGTTCATGTGAGGTAAGACCCAAAGGAACGTTAAGACATTTTCGCTCGCCCGGCGCACCTGATTTCGATCTCGATCGTATCATATCAACAGCCGAGAGCATACTGGAGCGCACAGCTCAATAACGGTGCGAGTCTCGTGCCACAGTGTGAAAACGTCTTCCATGCATGTTTGTGAGTGCGTTTGTGTGTGTGTGAAGAGTCTTAAAAAGTTCGCTTTTTCGAAAAGACCTTGTCGGCGGTAAGTTAGTGTGGGAACGTGGGGTTAGACTTGTGTAGTAGTGCAACAACCCTCACCCTTACGGTGCGAACTGCTAGAATGGGAAGTTTCATGCTACGCTCCTTTACCCGATTCGTAGTAGGCATTGCTGATAAGAAAACAGCTCAACAGTTGGTGGTAGTGACATCACATAACAGCTCACCCCACGCAACGCGCTGTGGTTGTTGCCGGTCTTTCGCGCACGTTTGGTGCGAGATAAACGCGCGCCGTTACCAGGCGCAATTACAGGGGCGTGGAGCAGATGGGGCAGGCATTGAGGTGGCAGGTTCGAGGAGCCTAGATTCAAAGTTGAATGTCTCGTAGTGTGAAGACTCGTGGAGGAGGCTCGTTTGAGTTGGGGCAGTTTTTAGCGCGGTTGTGAAATTTTTCTACCCCTTTATAGAGCCGGGTAACGAGCTGGAGGATGGAGTTAGAGCTGTGGTAATGGGGATGATGAAAGGTTGGGATTTTTTTTAATGGGATGATGCCATGCAGTTTCTTTTATGGGAACAAGTATGACTGGTACACTTGTTCAAAGGGGATTCTACGAATGTTTTAACGATTAAATAGCCTGAAAGATATTTATTTTTTCTCTTGTTTTTGAAAATTTAACCGCTTTTTGGTATAATAATTTTTTCATTCTAAATATTAACTGTTTATCATTGTGCACTTTGCTACTAAAAGTAATTATCGATCGACAGAATCGGAAATTTCGTTCACACTCATCATGATTGTTTATTTCGTCCGGTACAAATTCGGTCAAACACAATCGCAAGCTGCATTCAGCGTGATTCAAGCGGGTGGGTGTTGGGTGGCATGTGATTTGCTGAAGATAAATAATTTTGTCACCTGCTTGCCGAGCTTCATCCGATATGGACAGGGTGGGGTGTACGGTTGTTTGCGGTGGTCATGCACCATTGGCCTGACAGGCGCATTTATTTATCAGCGTTTAACCGCAAGCCAAGCCCCGATCGCAACCCTCGCACACCGTTGTGAAATTGTGATGAATCACGCAGAATCACCCAGACCTGTCTGTTTGTGGAGAGTTTTTGTCGCACGGTGGTGAGCACGGGATGAGCGGTTGTTTACAGTAACCCCACTCACTCCGTTGGAAATTATCAGCTGTGGCATACCCGTTCGGATGCCAAATGTCACAACGCGTGTGCTGGACGGCAACGTACGCTGCCGTCAAGTTCACGTGTGGTGCACCAGCGGAAAAGAAAGCGCGCTCGCGCAAACACAATCTGTCACATTTTTCTTGATATTCTAAGTGGCATGATGCCCCGTCGCTTCACTTCATCGATTCATCGTCGCCCGTCCCCCGGAAGCCGCGGCCCGTGGTACTCGATTCTACTTGTCATTTAATTCAACTAATTAGTGTGCGATTGAATGACTGTACGCGGTGGTTTATTGAGGACCCCGTCGGTGGCGGTCGGCGGTACACAGCGGTAGCAGAAACGCTGATGAAGATCGATTCATCAACGGACACGGTGGTGGTGTTGCGGGCTGCTGATAGGCGACGACGACGATGAAGATACGGAAATATATTTAGCTTGCGCACACGTTTCATCGAACGCGACAAAAACGTGATGAGAACGAGGGCGGCTAACACACGACGGCTGTTTGTTGTTCCGTTGCCAATAGTTGTCGTGAACTTGATTCGGGAAAAAAGGAATGACAACGTTAAGAATGTTTTCATTTGAGCTCGATCACTCTAATCAGTGGTTCACGACGCGCCATTGAATCATCATCCGATTTAGTTCCGTTTTGCCTGCTTGCAACGGTAGAGAGCTTTTGGTTTTGTAAAAGCTAGAAAGCCCGCCGTCTATTTGTATTAGGCTTTAGCCGTATTTCGTAATTTTTCGCCACAGTCACGGCTTCAATATTGATCAAACGAATGCTCCGACTGCGGTACCGCTGCTGCAGCCGCCAGGTGCTATTTCTACCTCTCACCACCCACCACCGACATTCGCTTAATAGGGTGTTAGCCCTTGAGCTGCAGATCTCCACGCAGTTTGCAAAGTTTTAGGTGTCGCAGGTTTGAAGTTGGCAACGATCATATGGCTGCTGCCGGCGTTGTTGGCTGGTGGCTCGCGTGTGCTCCCCTTTCGTGCCCGTTCTAAATTTAACACGTCTGGTGCGGGTGGTGTGCGGCCATTGTCTGCGCTGATCATGCTCTTTATTGATACAATTTATTTGCGGCCCGTTTTGCGCCCCTAAATGGACGATAATCGATGTCAATTGAGGTTGGACAGTTGGGGACATGGGCCTGTGGGTTCAGTTTGTTGGTTGGTGCGCGGTGCAGATTTTGTTGCGAGAATGTTTGGGGAATGTGGTTCGGATGTATATGCGCAAGTGAGGGATATGCTTTGATACAATTGTATACAGCACACCCTCAGCGAACTGATGATTGATCACGAGGATCAGGAAATGACGATATTTCGTTACTTTTTTACGCCAACGCTGAACTGTGATTTGTTTCGCATTCTCGTTCCGGCTGCAATGTGTTTGTAGAGTTTGACGTACCCTAGGCACGTTTTGCATGATGACGGGCGGTATGATTGGTTTCACGTGAAGAGAAACTGTGTTTCCCGTGTCGCCTTATCCCCTTCCTAACTCCTGGTGTATGGCCATTTTGACTAGTAAAATGAAATCATTGTGCTTCTATGACTGTGCCGCGCACCATGATTAGTATCTGATTGTTTCCAATAACAATAGTGCTGTGTCATTCGCTTTATTTTACTGCCAACGTGTGCACTAGTAAACATTAGAGCACCAACAAACTCATACAATTTGCCATCAAGTGGGATGGGGAATGTGCCTCCAATCATTTGCATCCAGCACTCTCCTCTTTACTGCTGGCGTGTCCAACCGTTTTGTAGTTCACTGTACTTTTGTAGTCGTTGAACTACTGGTCTATTGCTGATGTAACAGGAACATCAAATACAATTTTTTTCGTTCGTCAAGTGAAGCTAACATAGATTCACGGATTCAAATCTCATATTGACTAGGCTTGACTATTGTGTTTTTTTTATTCAGGAGGTACGGCTTAACCATATTGCTTAAGAATATATGGTTCATTGTTGAAGAACTTGAACGACTTAGTTCGATCGTTAGTCTGTTCATTCGTTCATAAAATCTGTCGGTTCAGTTCATCGTTCAATCGTTTGTCCTTTGAACAGAAAAGTTTCAAGACTTGTAGACTAACAGAGCAATACAGGGTTTACCTAGCCAATCCGGCATCGTCAAAGCGTTATCGGTCGCCGTTAATACTTTTTCGGGCGACGGAAACCCTCAATTGGGCACTGTCATTTCTATTCGGGCCTTGTGAAGTATGAATCGGGCATAGTACAGAATGAAAGCGTCCTACTCTTGAAGATGTCAAATCCGGTCGCTCCGGAGTGTTTGATCCATGAAGCAGTTTAAAAATACGTATTTTGCATGTTGTTTAACTTATTATGTGTTATTTTAAAATGTTTACCTAATTAAATCATCAAACATATTATATTAAAAAAATATATAAAACCAAATTGCATTGTACGGCGTTGAATTAAAAATTTAAAAAAAGGATTTTGAATAATTCTTTATGCAATTAAACTTAAAAATAGTGAATTTTCTTACATATCAGTTAAACTACTCGCAAAAAAGTATTGTTTTGCAGCTAGAAAGCAACAAAATATAAAGTAGGCCCAATTCATTCTGTACTATGCCCGATTCATACTTCACAAGGCCCGAATAGAAATGACAGTGCCCAATTGAGGGTTTACGTCGCCCGAAAAAGTATTTACGGCGACCGATAACGTTTTGACGACGCCCGATTGGCTAGGTAAACCCTGTATAATTATTGGAGAACACGGGAATGTAGCAACTTATTTATCTTTTTAAAAGAATTGAATAAATGAATGTTTTACTTCATGAATCATTCGTAAAGAATCATTGTTTTGTTTTTTCGGTGATGAATGGTTCGAATATTGCATCAAATGACCTATAATTCATGATCCTCTAACGACCAGTCTAAAGTCTAAAATCTTAAGTTTTGCTCAAGTTTAGATATTCATGAATCTACAAAGATTCCCTTTGAATCTTTGTTCATATTCATGAATTTGAATCAGTGCTATCCATATATAAAACGAAATGATCAGCGTTCAATCGATCATCTCTAGTATGGATCAGCGAAGCGACCCTCTTCTGAGTTAATGAATCAAATCCATAAGTGTCTGAGACAATCCTACATTAATTACGATTGTTACATCAAATAGTGGATTGAACAAGAAGAATAAAAAGCATATACTGTAGTGGAGGTATACAAAAACACAATTTTTGTATTCACATTGGTTTTTGGAGCAAAATACCAAAAGAGTGAGTAGCTAGTAGGTCCAAAGACTGAGTTAAACCCCAAAAGCGTTAGTGTCGCAGTCAGTCGCAGTTGCAAAGGAAGAAGTAGTGTTATAGATTTGTGTAATGCATGCAATCTACTTACTTAAAGAGTAAGTTCAAAATTAAAATCCATGTCCTACTTTCTCTTTTACATAAAGATTTAAACAACAAAGAAAAAGAATATTTTCTGATCTACAAACCGAATCAGGAGTTCCGGTTTACAGGAATGGTTCAAAGTACATTTAAACCCACCTACTTATGGTTGTAAGGGTCGAATGTTTAGCTATGACTGCGTTAATTCAGTTTCATTGTATTTTTTGTAACTTCTGGCTAAAAGCATTATCGCAACACTATTTTTTGTTGAGCTATAACTGGCCCGTCGCTTCATAAAAGTTATTTTGCGTCTAACCGCGATAACGCTTCCTAATGCCCCCGAACCTTCTCACAGTTAGTTACCAGACGGACCACGTCTTACGCCGCGCTGCATGTGAGAAGCACGTGAGTTGTTGGTAATGGTGTATGATTCGTGTTCACACCCAGGCCGGGTTGAAATACTGTTCTCACGCACATACTCGCACTCGTACAAACGAACCACGATCCTATCCGCTTCCGATCGGTGACGTTGTACCCCCCTATTTTCGACTACGATGAACCTCGTCCGACTGCTCGAACAACGAAGCATTGTGGATCAGCCAGTGGAGCAGATTAGTCGTTGATGTTGTATCGCCCCTCGCTGTAACCGGATTTTATCATTTTCTTCGCGAGAAGCTGGCCGCGCGAAGAACTCGCGAATTCGCAATTTGTTTCACGCTAGCGGGGTGCCTCTGACCAGTCAAACGCTTTGTCGCGAGGATGAGGAAGGCTACCGAGCAGTGCCAGTGGTGGTGTCTCCCTTTTGGCAAATATTTGCGCATGGTGGTCGTCCGGTCGCCCAACCGCTGAGAGCGAGAGAAGAGGGTACGACGTCCCATGGCTCGCCTGCTCTACACTTCGAGGTTTTGGTGAAGGTTGAAGCCTGAAGCGAGACGGTGGTGAGGAGGTGGGGTGGAGACGAAGGAAAAGAAGAACCAGGAAAGGGCTTGAAGTAGGTGGGAAGGGGGTGGGGAGGAGGTTGAAACCTGCTACACAGAGGGTGAACTTTGGGCATTCCATTTGACCGAAGCGAAACGCAATCTGTGTGAGCCTCTCCTACCAACCCGTCCCTTCTTGAGACGGTTTTTCCCCAAAAAGTGACTTCCTCCAACCAAAACACCCTCGCTTTCTTCCCCGTCAAAGGTGTTCGCGACTCATTCGCGAGTGTGGCGCAGGTTATCACAGGTACGTCTATCGCTCCACGCGGGTAGCACCACTTTCCTGCGCTCCGTCGAAAAACGTGCTTACGTAGGAATCTTCGCAGAAGCAAAATTACGCATGCCGGCCGGTTGCGCTTGATGGAAAAAGAAAGAAAAAAGTGAAGAATGAAAGAGAGAAAAAGAGAGAAAAAGAGAGAAAAAGAGAGAGAGAGAGCAAGAGAGTTCGACATTGGGCCAACGTGTTCTGCGGTGGGGTTGCAAAAAGGGCAATGCGAAGGAACATGGGTAGCACCCCCCGTCCCGACGTTCACGTTTCTTCCGCAACCCTCCTTTTCTCGGGGTTCTCTCTGCGGTGCTTTGCGCGTTTTTTGGGGTGTTAGTGAGTGCAAAATACGCGCGAAGGCAAAATACGCCAATGTTTGTGGAAGCCGACAACGCGCCGCGTAGTGATGGGGTGACGGTTGGACCAGGAAAGGGAACTGGCGGCTCAAGGGATGGAAGACCACTCTGCCCCCCCCCCCCCCACCCCACCTCCTACCTCCTGTTTCGGTGCCTGTCAAACAACCCCCCGCGCAGTGCGACTGCGCGATCCGCTTACGTCGGCATGATGTTGGTGATACGTAGAAAGAAATAATATTAAATAAAAAATCCACACACACTGCCACCAGACTCGGCTCTCGGGTGAATTTGAACGTAATCGGACGGTGCGCGCGATCCGCATGGCATTGTGCGGCCCCCTCGACAAACACACAAACACCAGCGGGCTATAGGGGCAACTTCGTGGCACCCTCCGAGCCTCTAGATCGCGTTCCTCCCCGGACCCCGCGAGGTACAGTTCCGCGGTAGGTTGTTTTACCACCACACAATCACCGGTCGTCGGGTCGCGTTCGTCGTCGTAGTCGTCGTCGTGTTTCCTCCCGTCCGCAATGTCGGTACTCTGCTGGTCTATGTGCGGCAATGGAGGACGGGGAAGGAGTAGCGCCAGCGCGCGGTATCGCCGGTCCCTTATGGTAGCGGCGCGGTGAGGCGATTCGAGCAGAAGTTGAATAAAACCAAATATATACTGCTCGAATGATTCAGTCTTCAGACAGTGGTGCTGATTGATTACGAGCCGCCAGTGCAGTAGCGGGTGCGCGTGCGCAAGCTCTCGGTGTGTGACTCTTTCTCACTGACCGTGTGGTTAGAGCAATTAGTTTTTGTTGTTCCGGGACAAACGCGAAAACGGACGGGAATACACGCAACCGCGTGCTGCAGTTTGTTTTCGTGCGCAGACAGACGACGGTTCAGACGAGGTTCTCGCTCGCGTTTGTCAGTTTACATCGGTTTCCGGTGTCGAGCGTGTCTACCCAACCGGAAAAGGCGCCGGCGGAAAGTGAGACACACAAAAGTGAGTTTTTAACTACCTTCCTACAACAATAGCAGCAGCACGATCGGTTTGCGGATTTTGCAGTTTGCAGCTGCTCAGCAAATGGCAATCAATTCTTGCCGATTTCGATCTTGATCCATCTTGACGGCGAATAAGGGGTGATTGTCAGCGATTCGCAAGTATTGTGTAATGTATCAGTGTCTAGCAGTTAGAGAAGACGAACCGCAGAACCGATCGGCTCGACTACGCACCAATACCGGGCGGTAGCAGCAACAGCAGCAGCGGTAGCAAACGTGCTCATCTTCCGAACGTGCTGTACAATCCTCAAGGTTTTTTTTGTCGCTTTTCTATTTAATGTAGTTACGCGTTTGGTAGCAGAAATACCTCGATGACTACGACTACGCGCCAGCACGTGGCTACAATGCGCAAACTAATGCACGCTTTCGGTCTCTGCGTCACCAGAACGGCTTTGCTGCGGTGTTCGCTTCAGCACCTTTTTCAGCCAGTTTCGACAAAAGTGGGTGTTGGTGGTGTGCGTTTGTGTGTGGTGTTGTCGTGCGTTCTAATAAAAGGACAAGAAGAATTTGTTCTGGAAACTGCCTAGTGTGTCAACCGTTTCTGAAACCCAACCCAGTCGAGAGTTCGAGTAGAAAGCGGTGTACGGTGACCTTGTCTAATCAGCAAAATTTTGTGAATCCATCCATGTGTAGGGGTCGAAACGCGAGGAGCCGTAATGTAGCTATCCGTTACTGAACAATGAAATTACAGTGGTAGAGGATGAGTAGTGAAATTAAATAGTAGTACTGCATTATGGTACAATGATAAGCACATTGCCATTGCTACTGGCAGATTGTGGTATGGCAATACGGCGATAGTTCCCAGGTAGCCGTATTAGTTTGTCTTTCAATGAGGGGATGCTTCAACTTTACATTCACCTCTCTGTTTAGTGTGTACCTTCCGTGCAAGCAAGCAAAAATGGCGCGCAATCTCATCATCGTCGCTGAACTGCGCGCGCACGTGGCAACCTGAAAACATACTCGCGTTTCGTTGGCTTATCTGTCCGTGCCGATGATTCCATGCAAGCAGAGGACCTGGACTTCTTGTAATAGATGTGTTCATCAATGAGTCAAGAATCAAGTGTGACAAGTAGACTATAGCAACTATAGTAGACTATAGTGAAACTTTCTTGGTTTCTGGTTTATTTGATTTCAATCTTCATATAGCACCTTGTTTGGGAGCATTTTAGCGAATCACTCCTAAGCGTCGTTACTCTACTGTTCATTGACACTAACTGTAGCGTGTTCTGTAATGATTATATGCCAAACAATTTATTGGAAAACATCGTTCGTTATAGCCACCAGGCAGTTAACCTGTAGTTGATAAGAGTTTGGTGTTTTGCAAACGCGATTACGCTAATGTTTGAAACGTGTTGTGTTGTGTATCGAATGCGTCGATTGCTAAAAGACCTGAATTGATCAAAAAGTGCTGACTGCTCTATATTGTGGTAGCTATTTCTGTATTTGTCGGTCGATAGCAAAAGGGGTTTTCCATCTTTCTTTCTTTTATTGCAATTGTTGTCCTGTCAGACTTATTATTTGATCAAAACGAGCTACCTTTTAAATTCTTCATTTTGGTTCACGTTACAAAATGTCGCTGACGGGGTGTCTTAAAGCACACTCCGCTCTAGCTCCACTGTATTTGTTTGTCGCCTTTTTGTCACATAACAGTTGTTTCCTCGTGTGCTTCCATTACTACCGTTCGGCTTTACTCTCGTCTGTGCTGTGTAGTGCAAAATTTTTGAATGAGCAGTTTCTTTGAAAATGGTACGTCAATCAATCACGCGTTTGTCGCGTGAAGCTTGAATGGTTGGTCAGATGGGTCAAACGATGGTGCGTGGGTGGCGTGGCGTATGGGTTCTAGTAAAGAGCTGCAAAAACTGTTGCTCACATAGATTTTTACGGCACACTCACATGAACCTGCTGATGCCGTCGTGTAATTGCTTTTTGTTAGTCTCTTTCGTTTTGAGAAATCTTTTGTTTGTGCATATTTCGTTGAAGCAAGATGCTATAAAGTACAGCTTTCTGCACCCCCAAAAATTGTCCCGCCACAAAAAAGTTAAGCAAAATTTTATCTGTTCGGCGAAAAATTGGCGCATGTGTTACTTTATCCACTCACTCACTCGCGAGGAGAGGATGTTGGCGTTTTTTGCTGTCACGTTGATACATCGACTGCTTGATACTGATTTATTTGATCATCTTTACTTCTTGGCCCAACAGTGCTGTGCAAGTTGGGTAAGACATTTTGGGGGATGTTTTAATTACGTCTCTACAAATACTCTGCGTTTGCGTATGTGTGTTATTCTTGTACACGTAAATTAGTACCATACACGTAGCAAGTTATTTAAAAGACAATATAACAAACGATCGAAATCAATCTTAGAAGATTACGCTTCGGTTTATTTATGTTTCTTGTCGTTGGATGCCATACCATTTAACAGTAGTAAGAAATACAACTTGCCAAAATAGTATCAATAAATAATACATTTTCAAAGTCTTTGGTGTTTAGTACCTCTGCAAACCATTCCCGGTAATTAGTTACTAAGAACGATCAAGTACCTGTCTTTAAGACCTTCAAATCATGTTCCTTTACTTAAGCCTCTTTACGATTTATTGGATGACTATATTTTCAGAGTTGGCTGATGTGCATATGACCACATTTCCACGTTTCATAGCCATAAATCTGTCGCTGCCTAATCAAAATCAGAATTGTGCACAGCTTAGCAAGATAAGGATTGCCATTTTGTGACGCAGCATATGGCCAGGAGAGAGCCGCCCAACCTAAGGTATCGCATACGCCAGCGTACGCGTACTACCCTATCAAAGCTAACCTTTAGCCTAACCGCGAAGAGAGCGAGAGAAAGACAACCATTTCCTTTGCACACCCTTTGCTCCCCTGTTCGGTCCATTTTGGGGTGGGTTTGGAACAATCGGTACCGGTACTAACGGCCAGTACTTTAGCCAGTCTCTGTCAGTAGTTCTTGCCTGATGCCTGGGGGTGTTGCCATTGTGTGGCTGGGCAATGGGCTGGGGCGATTCTGGTTCTACATTACTGGATACTTGTCAGAAGCGGGCGGCTTTGCTGCACATTCCTAGTTTGGTGTTGGCCTATATCCTCGTTCAGCCCGCGGCTCACCAACGTGTTGTGGCACTTCTTTTAACCTTGAAATCCCGGCGTAGAAAGTGATCTAGCCAGCCGCTAGCGCACAACCTACACGATACCGCATGTGCCACCGCCGCCCTGGCTGCAAGGTGCGGGGAGCTTTAATCAATTTGCTCTAGATTGGAGGGCGGGCACATTTGCCATTAAACCAGTTAGTTTACCAACCTGGCACTAGCGGGACTAGGTATCTGGCCTGTTTTTTTTGTTTGCCTCGGACGGTTGGAATCTGGTCTTGATCTTGTCCCGATTTACATTAGAACGGTGTCTCATGTTTTGATATCAAAAGACCATATCTTGGCATGCTCACCCGTTTGCGCCCCCAACGAGCTTAGTGAATACACTACCCACCTTGAATGGTGGTGATCTAGCCGGGTGCGACTTGCATGCCCTGCCTCCCACCACTCCCAACAATGACAAAGTGCTGGTCAATTCGTGCCCTGCCAATAGTATGGTCACTATAGGCTTTTGGTTGTGCCGTGGGAGTCGTTCTAGTCCTGATCCGGGTCCGCAGCGGGAGGAAAGGTCCCACGAAAGACCTTGCCATTTTTCTCCAGCAGGAAATATAGGAAATGCACGGGCGGGGTGGCTCGGGCGCACACCACTCACCACGCTTCTATCGCCGCATGATGTGACAAAGCGGAGTAAACCACGTTAGCTTATCAGCATCAGCAAGTTGCCACACCTAAAGCAGGCTGTTGGGGTATATCTTTTCATTTTTTTGCTAACTGGAACCTTCCACGTTTTTCTTTCTTTTTTTTTTTTGCTGAATCGAAAATAGGACCCTTGTTGTTGTTCAATCAATTTCCAAACAAACGCGCTATGTGGCCCGTTGCTGCTGCTGCAACTCGTATCATTAGTGCGCAGATATGCTATCGCCACATGGTTCGGAGCAATTTCGCAATACCTCAGTCGGTACAAAAATTCGATGACGCTTTGAGTTAATTATCACATTTATGTCTCGTTCGTGACGGCTGGTATGGGTTGGGGAGTTTGGTTTTTCTTTCTCATTGTCCGCAGAGTACCACTTTTCGATATCTCATTTTTCATAGATAACGTGCAAAGATATACCCGTGTACAGCAATACTGGAATACACGGTGCGGAAAGGGGCAATCATTTCATTCGATTTACACCGACCACGGCAAATTGTATTATTCTGTCGTGTTTTATTTTGTGCTGTTATAATGAAAATGTTTTTTTTTTAATAATTGAAAACTGTTCCCTGTTTTGATACTACAATTGACGAGGCTTTTTTCAGAAGCGGAAGTTTGTGGTTACATTTATTCGTTGTTGTTAGTTTTGGTAGCGTATCGTACCGCGTCCCGCAATGCGCAGCATTGCGACAGTTTGACGGATAGTGATAAACAAATGTAATATCATTAATTATACCTGCTAACCATGAAGAGCATGTGTGTGTGTCCGTTCTGTTGTAACTACAGCTTATCTTTCAGCTTAAGGGTTTGTTTATAAAGTAGAGACAGAAACACATTTTTCATTCACCCTTTTCCACCGTATACATACGAAGCTGCTGTTAGTCAGAATAAAAAAGTAGAATATGAATATAATTATTACATATAATGTAACATATCTTAAATACTTCAGTGTAAAGATACTTATTCTACGCCAAACACGGTACATTTGAATGATGTAACAAAACATCTCATTCTGTACATCCAGCTCATGTCAATAAAATCAATGTGAATCTTTTTGTGTGGTTTTGATTGGATAAATTACCTAATTGTAGTTGATTACCATCTGGAATTGATTTTATACTTGGGTTGAGGGTGTATCTGTCATTCTTCTACCTTCCAGCAATTGAATGATGCTTTACACATCGAACAGCGGTGCCTAACGAGTTTACTGCCAAATGACATCATTTATTGTCTGGTGTGTACGGGAAATGAGCTGCTCTTCCATTAGAGCATTGTAATGCGGACAGTGCGACATTGTCATACAGAACGCTTTGTCTGTTTAAAACTTTTTATTCAGATTTGAAGATTTGTGTCATTAACTTACACTATCATTTTTATTAGATGTACCATGATTCTACCTTCTGAGCTCTAAGTTCCAGTGAACTCAATCGAAAAAGCAGAAATTTACACCCAAACGGCAAAGTTTGACGTCACCGGAAGTGACGGAAGGAATAACAAATACTAAGAAAGACAGCAGGAATGTTAGCAGAATCACTGGATCCGGTTACGCACAACAAATGTCCAGAGAGCGGGGCAGGCTCAGTATATTTAGCATCTCTCTGTACGGTTTGGTTTCGGATGTTGGCAACTGTCGCATCTTCTCAAACTCAACCGACAGACGATCGTGACTCTATCATGACCATTGACGGGGAGAGTACATGGCGGGCGCAAATTGTGTCATGATCAAGTTGCGCTATTTCTTCGCTGTCCGTTTTCCTGACAAGGAAGGCCATCGTGGTTTTGTCTCAGGCGGCGACAGTGACATTTGGGTCCGGAAGGACGATTATCAATAGTGTGCAGCAAAACCTGTTTGCTACACTGTCCATCATCTTTTTGCAGAATTAATTGTGAAAAATTGCTATTTAATGACTACAAATTTAATGTGCAAGTAACCAAGAAGGTGAAGAAACAAGTTTGTGTCGGATGGTTGTTTCCATTGGAATATGAATGTATCTCTTGATACATCGAACTACACATTGAAGAGTTTAAGCAATAAGGAAAAAGTTGTATGCTAAACTTCACCTATCTCAAGAATATTTCATCGTTGATGGTGGGATCAAGGTTTTAGCCTCTTGTGTTCGGTTTTAGGAAGTTTAAAATAAGGGTTAATTGATAGGAAAAGACAGAATAATCAATAGTTAACCCCCGGTTAAAGCAAAATATTGTGCGGACCATGTTGGAATTAACGCAACGTTGCTTGACCATCGAAAAAGGCTGGAGGTATGCGATCTTCCTATGGACAGCCAAAAGCAGAAACGTTATACGTGTAAAGGAAGAGGCGAGTTTTGAGAGAAAGCAGGAAACGTGCAGGTCGAAGATCGCGTGTCGTCTTAAAATATAACCCGTTGGCGGTGTATGTGGGTATTTTGGACGCAAAAAAAAAACTAACGTTTTTTTTGGCAAAAATAAAACATACCAAATAAAGGGGTGTGTAGTGGGGAAACGGTATGAAAGGATGGACACTTTTTTTCAGAAAGAGACTCGGTAGATCATCTGATGCTTTTAGAAATATTGAATGTTTAGGTTGGTTTTGAGAGTAAACTGTAGGAAATAAGTTCTTAATAAATCATGCATTTTAATTTTTAAACTGTTAAAATTCTACTCAGATATACTGTTTGATGGGAAGAAAAAAGAAAAAGAAAGAACGGAAATTTATTTGAAATTAGGTCATATATTTATAACCATCGTGCATGGCTTTGGCATGAATGTGCACATGCTACGAAAAGTTACCTGTTTCGTTTTATGACCACCAACAGTTGCGAAGTGATAAGAACTGTGAGTGATGGGTGAAATGAAATAATTTAATTTTAGACTAGAACATAACAAAGTTTCATGTAAAACCAACGCAAAGAAATGAAAGCAGCTTGAATCGAAGTAGATGAAAAAACAGACAGCGATAATGGTTTTTATTAAAAATAAGTCAATCTAGGTTATCTCCCGCCACACAAGGGTAGATTTATTTGCTGTGATTTGGTTTATTTGTTCAAGTTGTCTTCATTTCAGGACTTATTTTCTTCAATTAGATTCTGTATGATGCAATAGTCCATCTATGATGAAGGAGGAAATGTACATGATCTCCTGGAATTGGGCAGTGATTTTTGATGTTTACTACAAACCATGATTCATTTTTGACACATGATCGATGTTATGTTTTGTTCACTGTCACTGTGTGATGCCAAACAAATGTGCCAAGAAAAGGTATCCGACTTGTGCGGAAATAGACCACAAAAGCTATTCAAATTAATAAAAAGATTCTTCTAAACTACGCTGCAATCGTGTCGAGTCGTATCATCCACTTATAACACTGGCATTGAGACATAAGTGTCTAGACATCAAAATAGAAGCACAACAACGCAAAGCAATGTTTTAAATGCAGACATCTTTAAAAAAAAAACCCTCTCACACACATTTAAGCGCCCCTTTCGTACACTCAAACCCCAAGAAGGCTTTTTCTGGCAGGGATGATGATGGTCGGCAGGCCATCACCCCCATTGCCGCACCCAACAGGGCAGGGGTACGGACGATCACGCGAATCGAGCACGTTATTTATTTTTTACTGCCACCGTCAGCACAGCAGTTCATCTTCGTCGACGTTATAGCATTGCATGTGGTCGCGTGTGTAAAAAGGTCAAATGCGCGAAAAGACGTGTGCGGTATTTAAAGAAATGGATCTTCTCTCACCAACACTATTGCGGGAAAGTGAAACGATTTCACGCACATCGGGGCAATGGTTCATCCATAGACGCGCCAGCACGATTATGGGTGGCGATGTTGTTAATCAAAAGGGGCTTTGTAAAGAAGCAAAGACTTTCGTTCTGTTTCGCCGGTCTCTCCGGCCGGTAATGCATCGCCATGGATTTTTGAGTACAGTTCGAAACTGTTGCTGCTTTGTTGATGATGTGTGCTGGGTACGTAGTAATCGTGGAGGTTACATTCTCCGACAGGGCAAATAAATTCGATTATTTCGCTAAACACTAGTAGCCAAACCAAGCGTGGAGGCGATCCACAGCATTTCGTTCTTGATCATTGCGCACATCCATTAGGAGAAACCTTGACCTCACTTTTGACGTATCTGGAGCCCATCATCAATGGAAAGTGATTGGCCATTTGCTTTTGCGGTACTCAAACTTTTTTCCCTCTATCGTTCAAACGCTATGCTGTGCAATTATATACACTTTATAGTATAGCAGGAAGTGGACCGCGGGCGTCGCAAAAATATATGACGCAAGTAACCTAGAATGAACTGGTTCTGTAAATGTTCTCTCTCTCTCTCTGTCTTTCTCTACGCATACCCCTAGAGTGTAGAGGGCGTTAAAAGTGTTCTGAATGAGCAAAAGTAGCCTGAAAACAAACCGTGGCTAAACGATCCGCCTGCGGCTAATCGGGATTTTCTTAATCGTAAACCAGTTGAAACATTGTAATTGAAGATCAAGTGCATGCCTGATCGCTGAAACTGAGCGATTGAGCAAGTTGAATTTTAACGATCATTGGATTTTATTTTTTACATTTGGTGTGTGAGGGAGGTGGGCAAGTTCAAAACTAAGATGTAGTGAATGTGTAAATGAAGCAAGTAAAGTAATGCAGCTGCACGATTTTGTCCACGGAGAAATAAACATCAAACGTGTAGGCCGGGCTATATTTCACCTGAACTTGACCTTCAAAACGGTTGGTGCGGTTGTGTCCTGTGACAAGGGTGGTCTGAGCTGGCATCAGCTGTGGTGTGGCGTAGCGTTTCGCGATCAAATCAACAATCAACAACCGGATGCACTCTGCATGAAGAGTGTGTTTGCTTAATCTTGGTCAGGCGGGGGATAACACTATCCCGGCGAAAATTATTAAAAAATAATCATGATTAGCTAGTACAATATGTATTTACTATTTATATCATATGATGCTATATAAAATGCATGACTTTCAAAAAGATTGGTATGGTAACTATGGTAACTAATGTTTTGTTCGTTTCTTTTCTATACTTTCAGCAATGATCATACATCTGCAAAGCCACAACAACAAACGGTGAAACTTCGCGTTGATTGTTGATGCAGTGACAAAACATTGTGTAATCAGAAACAACAACGTGTGACGACGATACTTAACGAAAGTCCTGAGAGAAATTACCATTAGAAAAGGAAGCATCCTATCATTTTTTCAAAAGAGTCCTTATCAGTAGTAGACCAGCTCTAGCAGCCAGCGATCACAAACCGGTGCCAGGAGTGGTGTTCACGTTGGGAACACAACGCATCTAGTGGTCTAGTAGGAAGTCCGTTCAGAAGGGAGGAAAAGCTTCTCGAGTAGCTTTCCGTTTCCGGAAGCTTCCGTAAGGGTTAAACCGCAAACCGCGTTCCGCTGCGCAATCTGCTTGTCTCTGGGGCGAAAGCACCACCGACAGCACCCACCTCCAAAACCCACTTTACAAAACGATGGCTGTTTTTACGAAACTCTGCCTACCAGATATTGTCAAATTAAAACGCTAGTTAGTAACCGCTGTCTTGTCCATCTTCGTGCTTGTCGGTGGTCATTACAAGAATTTACTAATTAACGTTTTTAAGGTACAATATCTGCATTCTTGGGTTTTTTCCATTCTTTTTCGTTCACTCGCACATTACTTGTACTTGTACTAATTTAGTTGTTGCTGTTTTGCGTATACATTGTCACACCACCTCCGCTACTTAAAGTACGAACAGCATCTTTGCATCGATTGTGATACTGTTTTGTTTTATTTTCCTCTTTCCCTCGTCTTCTACTAACTGTTGGCAAGAAAGCATCGCTTTCTTTCACTTTCAGTCAATCGTGTGCATTCTGAATTGTTGATCACCTGTTTTTTTATACATTTTTGTGTGTGTGTGGAAAAGTCAGCTTCCATTCTCATCGCTGATTCCGTTACTTAACATATTTTTTTAAAGGTAACTGCTACTTTAAAGTTCACACTCGTATTAGGCATTACTATCAATACTTAATAATTTTAATATTAGTAACGCTTCGAGCACAATCACACTACTGCCGTTGTGTGCTGTGTATGTATGTGTGTGTAGTGAAAACAAACCAACAACAACAGCGTAACACCATTGTTTGAGAACGTTGGTGTGAGCTCGTGAGAAAGTGTCGCATTTTTTGTTCAAGTTTGTGATACACTAATCGCTCTGGACATCATCGTTAGTGTGGTGTGTTGTATAAGAGAGGCTGGAATTTGCAAATTACGTAAGCCCTATTTTCGTGTGAGGGATTGCTTTTAGCTGTGGTGAAGTAACGGAACCATCAGCAACACGAATAAACTTGCGGCTAGCGGGTTGAATAACTTACGAAAAATCGTACTAGAGAAGACATCTTCCTTTTGAACGTGATTTAACAAGACTTGATACACCACGCCGCATACCGTCTGATCGATTTAAGGCAGAAAGCAAAGCTTTTCGTTGTTTGTTAAAAACCAATATCTTGGATTGTAATCTTATTTCTTATTTGCTTTGTACCGCTTGTACGAGCAAGTATTTTAGAAAGACAATTTCTGTTTGTCACTTAGAGAAAAGGTATTCTCACTAAACACACTCCAAATTCGGCTGCCTGATTGGAGCACTGCTATCCAAAATCTAGGGCTCAGTCAGACGACGTTAAAGCTTCAATCCTCAACTCTTCCAATTCTGTCTGGTAGAACACTCTCAAAGTCGATCGTTTAAGTTCGTCGCCTTAAGCAAACCCAAAGCGCATCTTGTAAAGCAAGCAAAATGGATCCCTTTGATCCCGATATTCTGTGGTTGGTGATCCTGGGCTTCGTAATAGCGTTTATTCTGGCATTTGGTATTGGTGCTAATGATGTTGCTAACTCGTTCGGTACGAGCGTTGGGTCGGGCGTGCTGACCATACGTCAGGCATGCTGGTTAGCCACCGTATGCGAAGTGTCCGGCGCTGTTCTCATAGGTAAGGATCGGTAATTGAGTGGTTGGATTCTTTTTTTTATCTTATGTATGATACTATCCGCTCTCTATTTTGCAGGCTACAAGGTGTCCGATACGATGCGGAAAGGTATCCTAGAGGTCGAGATGTACAAGGGTAGCGAAATCGAGCTGATGCTTGGCTGTCTGTCGGCTCTGGGAAGCTCAGCGCTGTGGCTGCTGGTAGCAACGTTCCTTAAAATGCCCATCTCCGGCACACACAGCATTGTTGGATCGACGATCGGTTTCAGCCTGGTAGCCCGTGGCACGCAGGGACTCAAGTGGAACACACTGCTCACGATCGTTGGCTCATGGTTCATCTCGCCCGTGCTGAGCGGTTTGGTGAGCGTGCTGTTATTCTGGATGATTCGCAAATTCATCCTGAACGCGAAGAACCCTCTGCGGGCCGGACTGTTCTCGTTGCCGCTGTTCTATGGCACAACCTTGGCTGTGAATGTCTTTAGTATCGTGCACGATGGACCAAAATGTAAGCAACCATTAGATACATGGTAGTGTGGAATAGCGCTATCGGTAGATGAAGTGGGTGGTGCCGTTTGACACTCACCACGGTAATTATATCGATTCCAGTGCTGTACATGGATAACATCCCGCTGTGGGTGGCGCTTGCGGTCAGCATTACGCTTGGTATCGTCGTGGCAACGCTGGTACAGCTGTTTATTGTGCCGTGGCAAAGGCGTAAGATACTCAACGGCGAGAAGACCCAATTCACGGTCGGCGACTCAGATGGAGATTCGTCATCGAACGGTAGCCCGCGCCGGGCGAAGCGACCGCTCTCTCTGGTGGCCAGCGATGGTAAACCGCTGCCAGCAATTACCGAGACAACCGAGCTGGTTTCACTGTCGTCGCAGCATCAGCAGCAGGCCTCACAAAATGGGTTGGTGAAGAAGCTCTCAAATGAGCTTTCGCCGGGCGGACCCTACAGCTTCAATCCGGAGATTGTTAAGAAGGCAAACAGCTTGCTTGGCGCGCACGACAAAACCAGCTTGGACAACACGGACCTAACGGTGACAAGCCTGAACTACATCGATGAGTTGCAATCGTACCATGGCAATGGACGCTTCCATCTCGGCACGTACTTTGACCGTCGCAACAGTACCAACGTATCGCCGAAATCACCCGACTCGGGACATCTGATCAATGGAGGAATGAAGTAAGTAGTAGTATGGTACTGTGTAAAAAAGAAAAAAATATACATATGCGATGAAGTTGTCTTTCGATTGAATGCTAGACTTTTGAATGCCATTGCAAGAAAGTAGTTGAACAGTATTTCATTTTACCCTACGGTTTCCCTTTTCAGAGAACAACCTACCGTAATCGCACTGCAGAATGGCAAATCACCCACCAGTCCGAAGAGCGACAGTACGCTTCCGATAACCGACTACACGCTAATGCCACAGAACGTGCTGCTGAGCAGCACGGAGCAAGACATCAAAAAGACAGACATGTGCAAGATTGAAGCAGCCGCCGGTTTGGAACATCCGCTCATCAGTGCAACGCTCTCACCCAACTCGAGCAAAGTGCCATTGATTGGTGCGAAGGAAGGCTCCGAGGAGGACAACCGAAGACAAAAGCCGGTCGAAGAGAGCGAAGACGTGTCAACCCTGTTCTCCTTCCTGCAGGTTCTCACTGCTACGTTTGGCAGCTTTGCGCACGGTGGCAATGATGTCAGGTAAGTGTAAACGATGGCTGGCTGGCGTGGTGTGTGGCCAATTCTAACTTCATGTGGTTTATTATGCACGCATTGCAGCAATGCCATTGGACCGCTGATCGCGCTATTCATGATCTATCGCGAGGGTTCGGTGCTGCAAAAGTCGGAAACGCCACTGTTGATCCTGTTGTATGGAGGATTGGGCATTTCGGTCGGTCTGTGGCTGTGGGGTCGGCGTGTGATCGAAACGATCGGTAATGATCTCACCAAGATTACTCCATCGACGTAAGTAGCTGTACCTGCTTGAAAATCCTCCTAATGCTAACATTGTAGCAGCACCAAATTAATGAGTTTTCTGCTTCCTTTCAGTGGTTTTACCATCGAAATCGGTGCCGCCCTGACTGTGCTAATAGCGTCCAAAATTGGTCTGCCCATTTCTACGACTCATTGTAAGGTGGGCTCAGTTGTGTTCGTTGGGCAGGCAAACTCACGGCCAGCGACAGTCGATAGCGGTAAGCATGCGCATCATGCCGTGACTGCGCAACAGAAAGCGGTTGATTGGGGGCTGTTCCGAAACATCGTGTATGCCTGGGTAGTCACTGTTCCGGTGGCAGCCCTGCTGAGTGCCGGTTTTATGGTTGCCCTTCGCGCTATCGTGTTGCCTTAAGAAGTGCGAAATGGCTTTCGCTCCTACAACCAACATCAGAACAGCAATAATTAAGTGACAGAAAAACACAAAATGCAACCGCGCTACGAAATCAAGCGAAGATGGGCAAGAAGTCGGCAGGGCAGCGAAGAAGCCGACAGGCGAAGACACCATCCGGAAATGCTGGACATGCTGGAGTAAGCATTGCGCTACATGCACGTCTGCCACCAGACTCAATCAAGCAAATGCACAACAGCAATTGTTACACTCAGCTAGAGAGAAAAAAAAGGATGCGAGGGGGCTGTTTGCCGTTCCACATCGAAGGTTACACCTATTCTTATCTCCAGAACTTTAGTTACTTAAGCAACCACATCCTTAAGATTTAAGTAGTTTTGTACTGCGATATAATAGTTAGTTCATTCTCATCTCAGAATATGTTTTTCGCGCAACACAACACTAGTCTCCAAAACGAAAAGTTACAGGGTTTTTGGTATACACAACACTTGGGGAGAAAGCTTTATTCAACCATTGGTAAGCTGGTAAAGACTTGCCTTCTAATATGATTGGATGTTTGAAATGAAGCCTTTTTTACCATGTGCGGAGTACTAGCACAGTATCGTCATCATTCATTCATCAGTTAGTTCAAATTTTCCTATAAGTTGTGATTTTATAATTTTTCTCACTAGGTATAGCAGAACAGTTCAATGCTACGGTATATACGCAAAGTGTGCAAGCTCTTACAACAAGCTCAGCAAAGTAAGAATATTACGCATACGCGTTGAATAGGCAGGCGGAAAATCTGTTGCGGGACAAACAGATGACAGAGTGGTCGGATTGTACTAGTTGACAGTTAGTTACTTCAACTGAGGCGTTTGTATTGATTGCACAGCCAGATAGAAGGTATATCAAACGATACACACCTAACAGCAGCACATGGCAGGAAACAAATATCAGAAAAGCATGGTATTGAGGGCGGGAGTAAAATTCGATAACAATTAACAAACAACACAACAAAACACACAACAAAACCATAAACAGATTGTAGAGGTATTGTAATTTACTAATCGTTAGCAGTTAGTAAATAGCAGCTAGAAAAGCTAGTGTAGAGTGAGATCTATGTAGCATTATGAGCCGTGCAGATGAAAGAAAAGATAAACCTATACAAATACCAACCGGCTCAAGAAGAGAGCATAAAAGTGCCGAAACAGGTGCGGCGGAGTACATTAAAACAAAACAGATGAAATTTTGTTCCGTTTTCCTTTCCTCTTTCCGTGCCCCAGACATGATGGTACGTAGTGAAAAGAAATTATCCATCTAAAATGCGATCAGCTGGATTTGGAAATTGAGTGTACGTCTCAATTTCCATGCTCTCCATCCTTCGGTTTGCTATGTTAAACCTCTAACTCCCATCATTGCAAATTTGTCAATTGTGATCATAGTTCATCCTAACATCGGAGGGTGATCGTGGGCTGAATACAATAATCGGAACCACATCTCATACACTAATACCATTTAAACGGCGCAAATCATTTGAACCTCTCACTCGTCAACCATTGACAATGCTAATGCTGCCAAATTGTTGCTTTTGTTTTCACTGATACCATACACTTTACACTAAAGCTCAACGTTACTCGAACGCCAAATTATATCAAATGTCGCAACAGTCGATTGCGATTGAGTTAGCTACCAGGACTTATAGGGCTGCAAATGTCGGGCTACACTGTGACAGTTGACCCTAGTGTGGTGGAAAAGACACAAAGCCGATAAAAACAGTTTTGAGGATCGATCTCCATTGGAAGCTAGTAGTTGGTGTACATGTCTAGGTTGTAAAATCCGATCGCTTCCGCAGCCAAACCATCCTAGGCGCTATATTGTACCGTAGATTCCGTCCTCGAGGAATCCGTGTGAAAGCAACCAAACAAACAAACAAACGTAGTTGTAACTGCATAGTAGTTCATACGAACAATCTGTCTGCAAAACCGTCAGCCTCTACTAATAATACCGTTAGCATTGCTACACTGATCCCAAGGAGAAAAACGTCGATAAAACCCATAAGGTGAAAAGCTCAGCGAATTGCGCATCAGATGCAAAAGTACTTACAAATCTACACGGCCCCCCATCCTAGCATCCTACAAGAGAAGGCAAGTCGATCCAACGCAAAAGAAAAAATACAATTTCAAACCAATATTAGCCAATGTGATTATACAAAAAAAGAGAAAAAAAACTCACCGTAATAGTTAACACACGGCGGTCCTTCGCATCGCCGTGTGTATCGATGTGTGTATTGTTACTGTGTAAAGAGGTGAGTGTGAAGCGGGTGGTGCTAAAACAAAACAAAAAACAAAAACAGAAAACAGAAACTAACTAACACATTAGTTCCCTGCCACCTCCTTGTCATTAGACCGTTGTTAAACATATTACATGTTGAATTGAGGATGCAATTCCTGGATAGCTGCTATGCAGTCTTCATCCTAATGCAATGTTAGTTGAAGAAAACAAAGAAACAAGAAAGCAAACATTTGTCGTTTAGAAAAAAATACTAAAAAACACAAACACACATACACACGCAGTCACAATTCAAAGAAAGACGAATTGAAATTGAAGTAAAAGAAATTAAAGCAAAACAAACATACACTCCAACTACAATATTCTGGATGTTGGGTTACAGAAGTGATAAGTGTAGTGCGATGAGAGTTTCCTTGATCTGACCATCAGGCGAGCATGTCTCAGTAGTATGGCTTTTTCCCGTTACTTAATTATTGCTTTCGGTAGGATTAAGAAGCTTATGTTCTTTTATATTACAAACATTTTTTCAACTAGCGCACAGTTGTATATGATGTAATTGCAATTGTGTGTGTGTTTCTTAAATTACGATTTTATGTTAACTAACGACAGACAGAAGAAAGAGAGTAAACTTTCTCCATGAGACTGCAATGGGAATTTGTTTAAAAATAAACACACAAACAATTCACCTAAACTATGACTCTGAAAATTCTATACATTAGACAAGCGCAACACGTACCATTCGCAGAGAGGGTTTTTTTCTGTAGTGACCAATACGAAGTGCATAGGGCTGCAATGATCTCACACACACACACACACATACACACACACTTCCATACATGCACTAGGAAACATTCATTTTGCAAAATTATGGTGTACTTTTTTAACAACACACCTACAAATAGTAATTTTTCAACGTGTGGCACTGTATTGCTAAAAGAAAACTTACTTGCATGACATGTAGAAGAGCTTCAATAGTAATGAAAGTAGAACGAATTTATGCCTTTTTTATTATTATTGTTTTGCGAAGAGTTTTCTTTTTGAAATAGTAATTGACAGTAAACTGCTAAGCTGTCCCAATCACCCAATTGCGTACCGTACACAGTAGAAGTGCTGAATTCTCCTTCACGACCTAAATCCACCAACCTCGCACGTTACTCCAATACAGTCTTCTTGCTTGCGAAATACGTTCAAGTTTCAAACCCGTGGTACCGATGTGTTCCATCTTTCGTTCTTTCGGTATGCTTTTGAAAGGTTTTTGTTGATATTTCCATTGAAGGTACGATCATTTGTGTTTTAAAACCCTTCGGGAATCCTATAACAAAGCTTCAGCAAAACGAAGAACTCCCAAAGGAATTAGTAGTAATCAGAATGTAAATGTACTAAACAGACAAAACAAAATGTTAGAAACATTATTTCGACGTGTATTTAACAAAGCTCCATCACAATAGAGAGAGAGAGCGAGAGATGTAAAACAACACATATGACCAGGATGAGGACAGAGATACATTGGTAGCAGGAAAGATTAACACAACACAGAAAAGGAAAGCAGATAAAACATGCCCGTACATCTTTCATACCTTGGGAAGTTATACATAATACCGTACGTCAATGGAAGTGTGAAACTGATCCATCAAAACTATTGAGCGTAGGGAAGCGAATGGATAAGCAGAACCTAATTGTTATAGACCAGAAGTAAAGAAAGCTGGGGCAAAGGGACACAACAATACCTGATAGCAAAAGATAACATGTAAGCAAGCAACGAAAAGGAAAAAAAAGTACCGACAGAGTCCGTAGAACATTGTTCTACTAGTAGTGAACATCTTTTGCTGTCGGTAGCACGGTCTTGGTAACATACAATAGCAACAAATATGATGCTTGGGATGAATGGATGAGAAAATAATGGAAACAAAACCGTTGGAACCGTTTCTAACCGTGCGGTGGCAAGTGAGAAAGAGGAGTATGTGTAAGCTGCGTGATTGGGTTAGGAATAGTAACGCAAGGAATTCAACTAATGTGCGAATGAAACCAATGTAAAAGAGCGGAAAAAACCAGTACAAGAATGCAAGAGCTCTCAAAATCAATAAACCTAAGTCTGATACAACAACACGGATGCAAACCATTGACTTTTGCTCCTTTTTTTCTTTCTTTCTTTTTGTATGTTTTCTTCCGAAGACGCAGACGTGAGTTCCGCAACACTGCGAAGTAGTTGCAATAGCGGAAAATAAACAAGTGTTCACTTCCGGGACTGTGTGAGAGAGACAGGAAAAATAAACATTTTTTGACATTTCGTCCCAAAAGTAAACAAATAAATCGGCTACTCGGTTACTGCTTTGATGTCTTTTGGGGATTAATTTGGCCGACGCGGGGTGCGTTATCCCAAGAATTAACATCTAGCAAGCTGTTGTAATTACTGTTTGATCGTATTGTGGCAATTGCATTGCAAAAACTCAGTTGTGCTTACAAGCTTAAACGTGAAGGTTGGGATTCTTTAACAAATGGTAGCCGATTCTGATTGTGTCCGATTTTTGTAGGTTAAAATCTACTTTTGTGCATTATCCATCGGCAAAACAACCGTATGGATTAGTTAAGACGAGTGAACCGTTGATGGGACATATTATGTACATATTATTCACTATGTACATGTAATATGTGCTATCAACGCCCAAATGCGCCATTTTGATGAAGTAAAAAGTTCTTTCATGATGCTAACAAACAATACTAATAATGTACAGCGATAGATACAACTGTTGTGAACGTATCAACTATTTATTAAAGAACAATATACGCCGAAAATCAACGTCTTCTGGCGAGCAGCGATTTTACAATAACTTAGCATTTTATAAATCAAATTTTCGTTACCAATAAACAGCGTCCATTTTCCAGGGTGGCAGTTCCTACCTCTAGCAAAAATGTACAACTGAAAACAGGATCAGAAAATAAAAAACAGCAGTGTAACAGGTGGTAACAAAATTAAAGTATGGCTCCACGCATGAGCCCACTGCTCGCGAGAGCCACTATCAACGTCCGGTGTTGTAAGCGCAACTGCTGGCGACTCCTGGTTCAGTCCCGGCGGGATGGCGGATGTGCTGGATATGGAATCGTCATCCGAGATGGCAGGTAAGTTTGCCTCATCCGTTACCTCATGTATTACTGACTCTTGCGGCACCAATGGTCGTGGCGTAGTGGCTAGTACTTGGGTTTCAGTAGTACTGCTGTGAACTGCTGTTGTTAAAAGTGTCGATGGGGCCGTTACTAACGCAAGGACCGTAAGCGCAAGAGATGAATCCATTGTGCTTGATGACATTGGGGCCTCTGTTGCTTCTTTCGACATCATCTCAATGGTAGCTAGATCGGTCGGTGCAGCAACTTCAAGCGACTCAGCTGCTATGCTGGACACTTCTTCGGCAGAAAACGTAGTGCTTGTGATCGTTGTATCAGCATCAATCTGCTCCCTGGACGAATCCACCACAGCACTCGTTGTTGGTGTTTCAGCAGCCGGTTGTGCAATCTCAATTGTCGAATCTGTCACAGTAACTGTAGCATCCTCTGTTTCACCCGAAGAAACTTCTAAACCGCTTGATAATTCCGTTGTAGTGCTTGATATCGTGTCATCCTGAGAATATTGCCTATTTTCGCTAAAAGAAAATGAATCCGTTGGTGTTACCTCACCACTTTCTTCAAAGATCATGTTGGTGGTTGTTTCTGGGGTGACGGACTGGGGTTCTGTTACCGTAACAACCGCAGGAGCTTTCGTTGTCATTTCAAAGCTACTTGCAACGACCGTTGTGACGAAAGCTACATTATTTTTTTCTGTAATAGAGAAACGTTCTACTGAATCGGTTGTTAACTCTTCGCTATCTTCTCCTTCGGTGGGTATAATTGTTGCGCCTGAAACAGTTAGTTCATGTTGTAATGCAGTCTGCACAACACCTTGGATCGTTGTTGTATGATAAGCTTCAGTTTCTATGCTAGTTACTTGTTCAGTTTGTTCGTTCATCAAGGTGGTTGTATCTGTTATCGCTTCCAACGTAGATAAAGTAGACAATTCAATTGATTCACTAGCTGTTGTTTGGGTCGTATCTCCGGTGAAATCATCGCGGTTAGGATCGGTAACAAGTATTTGTTCAGTTACAGCTTCAGTTACCTGTTCTGCACTTGTAGTGCTTAATACTTCACTATTTAGAGGGAAATTTGTTTCTTCAGTAACATTTACAGCTTTAGTTACCTGTTCTGCACTTGTTGTGTTTAATGCTTCACTATTTAGAGGGAAATTTGTTTCTTCAGTGACATTTAAAGCTTCAGTTACCTTTTCTGCACTGCTTGTGCTTAATGCTTCACTATTTGCTGGCGTAGGGAAATTTGTCTCTTCAGTAACATTTATAACTTCCGTTTTTTCCTCTGCACTCGTTGTGCTGAATGCTTCACTGTTTGCTGGCGTAGGGAAATTTGTCTCTTCAGTAACATTTATAACTTCCGTTTTTTCCTCTGCACTCGTTGTGCTTAATGCTTCACTGTTTGCTGGCGTAGGGAAATTTGTCTCTTCAGTAACATTTATAACTTCAGTTGCCTGTTCTGCACTGCTGTTGATCAATGATTCGCTGTTTGTTATCGTAGGAAAATTTGTTTCTTCAGTGACATTAACAGTTTCTGTTACCTGTTCTATACTGCTTGTGGTTAACCCTTCACTGTATGTTTGCGTAGGGAAATTCATTTCCTCAGTAACATTAACCACGTCTACAATTTGCTCTGTACTCGTTGTGCTTAATGCTTCAATGTTTGTTGTCGTAGGAAAATTTGTCTCTTCAGTAACATTTTGAATTTCAGTTATTTGCTCTGCACTGCTTGTGCTTGGTGCCTCACTATTTGATACCACAGCGAAATTTGTTTCCTCAGATCCATCTACAACTTCTGTTGTTTGCTCTGCACTCGTTGTACTTGGTGCTTCACTACTTGCAACTAGAGGAGAATTTGTTTCTTCAGTAACATTTACTAATTCAGTTACATGTTCTACACTGGTTGTGATTAATCCTTCACTATTTGATACCAAAGGGACATTTGTTTCTGTACTTGATGGGGTAGTAGTGGGCTCATTTTCTATTACGATTTGAGTATTAATTTCAAGCTCTTCTTGCGAAAAAGTGGTTGGGATGGATTGAGTTGTTGTTTGAGCAACGGTAGTCTCTATCTCCACTGTTGTTTTCGCATTATCAACATTTTCTGTTGCCGGCAAAAGGGTAGTCATTGTTTCACGATTCTCAATATCTGAATTAGAGGTACTCGTATTGGATAGAATATTCTCGATTGTACTAACTTCCATCGATGCGGGCATTTCGGTTACAATTGCGTTCACTTCGTTAGCTTCAACCGTATTTACGATTGTTGTTTCTTGCAGATCTGCTCTATCTGTTGTGAACGGTTCAGTTGTCGTGGTTGTTTCACTATTAGCGGCAGTTGTTGTAAACGGTAAAATTGTCGTTTCATCTGTTATCGAATGTTCTGTGCTAGTTACTGGAGCATTTGACTCACTGGTTGGTTCTGGATGTTCGCTTGTAAAGATGCTGCTCTCGAAATCTTCTCGAGTAGTAGTAGTGGCTTCAATGATCGTTTCAGTTGTTTGAATTGAAGCATCAAAACTATCCTCTGTTGATGCTAAATATTCAAGGGTAGTGGTAGTTTCAATATCACTTGTAGTAGATGTCGAACTTTCTAGGCCCATTTCAGTTGAAGTATGCTCGGAAGGAAGCATGAGTGTTGTACTTAACATTTCCACATCCCCCGTAGAGCTCTTTTTAAAACCACTAGCATCAATGTACTCTGTTATAGTTATTGCTGGTACTGTAGTAGCTGTAAAAGATGTTAACGTGATTCCTTCAGCAAGCAGACTTCTGTCCTCTTCTGTCGGCAAAGTAGTTGTAATGACATACATGTCGGTGCTATCAATCAAATTCGATGATATCGATTTTTCCTCATACACACTTTCAGCATTTTTCTCCGTTTCATCATTTGTCGTTGACTGGCTTGGCAATTTTTCCGTAGCTACCACAAGGCTGGTAGTTTCGGGTTGCACAGTTGATGTTTCACTTCTCAAATTAATATTATCACTTGTGGCAGTCGTAGCTTGTGTCGTAGCGGTTTGTTCAGCGTTCGGCGTAACATCAACAATTGGAGTTAACGCGTCGGTAAAATGAGATGTAACTGTATCATCCACGTTCGGTAAATCATTCGATGGAATATCAGTCACTTTAGCCACCGGCTGGGTTCGTTCTGTTGTATTCGTACGTTCGTTCGAATCGGGGGTTTCAGCACTATTTATCTCCGTGTGGCTGGTTACACTGACGTTACGTAGCTGTTGCTCTTCCTCCGACACATCGATTAGCGGATCGATACGATCACCGTCGATCCCGAGATCGGAAAACTCCACCTTATTTACCACATTTGTCCTGTGGAAAGAGTCGAATCACCGTTAGTATTGCTGAAATAACATTCATGAAGGGTACTTTTCACACCAACAAAACTTCACCTTTCGTATAATAAAGGAATTCCGCAAATGAAGTCCACTTTCAGCATCATGTAAAACACCAAAACTGCAAAAAGCTGCATTATTTTTCTGTGTAGTGTAAACAATGTAAAACCACTGCCGGAAACAAGCAATCTATGCGATACAGAAAAACTCTACAACAAAAACGTCTTAATTTATGACATATTCGTTTCACTTGCAGGAGACTAAACGCTCATTCAACGATGCTTAATAGTTGCACCTCACTGCACAAATGAGCAAACTTTCGTGCTGATCGTCCCGTTTTACTTTTATCTCCAATGGTTCGGGGCGTCCCAAAAAGTCGGAGATGGAAGAGAATGAATCAGATTCAAAATTCACCATCCCCGTCAGGCGCCTGTCTGACTGTCGCATCAGGCATTTGCCAATTTTTCCGCTTTTCACTAATGCGATGTAATATGATCGGCAAAAATTAACGACACAGCTATCCATCCATTCCGAGGGTCTCTGGGTGCAGCCAACGGCAACTGACAACTGAATCGTATGGGTCCGGCGTCGATGCCTGCGGTCTGAAATGCCGGTGGCACCGGTCGCGACTCTGAAAACCCCGTACCCCGTTATACTGCCTGCTGATTGATTTTTATCGAACCCCGTACCCGATAGGTGATTAGCTTACCCCTCATGTCCTTCACTGTCTCCCAAACACGATGAACCAAGACCGTACACAAATGAGCGCACGTTTTCACGTGTTGTAATGGAGAACAAGAACAGGTGCCAACGGTTTAGGTGTAGGTGCCATTACTACCGCACCTGTGTAATGAGGTCCTTTACGAACAATGGTGGCAATCTCCCAAGGGTACGCTTTTGGAGTGCTTTCACCCGTTCCGTTGTATGTGTGAGTAAACATGCAGCAGCATGGCGCTTATGTAGCACGGAGGGTAGTCAATATCGTCTGGCAATGTGCGGGACAGGCCTTTCCATTACATATGCTACTCTCGCACTGTCTGCTGCTGTTGTCAGCATTGGATGTCTGTCTGTAAAAAATGCTTCCTAAAAGGTCGGGTGGGCAGCTGTAATGAAATTGGTCGCAATTACTTCCTACTTTGAAGTTCTGTCTTTTAGTCAGACTTTTTTACTTCTTAATTTCGGATCACTCCAAGGAAAGTTTCAAGGACAGCAAATTGCATGTAACATTGTTCTTTGCAGTGAGAGTGCCTTGCAACGTTTGAGCGACGGAATGGGCTCATTTTTTGCTATGTATGTGACATCTATTAGCAATTTGTCACAATGCCGTTCAGTAAAGAGGTGAGTACCACTCCGTTTGTTTCGGGCAATTACTTTTTCATAAGTGCCGGCCGGTAGAATAGGTCGAACGTGATGGGTCTGATCGTGACGTTAAAAAGGTACTAATGTTTGCATCAATCGATTGATTGCTTATAGATTGAAGTTTTTGTCTTCTTGTTTTTTTTGGTTTCATTATCTGCTAACCATTTTCCGTGTCCTGCAAGAGGCTTTCCCCGTTTTCTTTAGCTGACCGGTTACATTCAGGTTTAGTTAACCTTCAGAACAGTTGTTTGTCTGCAATATGAAGGATTGGTGATGGAAGGTACACAATGATCAATAAGTAAACTAAATTACACACGGCTGGATTCGGTTCGCAGATTAAGCAATTTGACTAGTAGTACAGGTGCAAGGCTATTTTTGCATCGACTCTTTTTAACCTCTCGCTACGTGGAAATCAAGAGCCTGGGTCTGGCCGTTGTCAACAAGGCCAAGGTGAAACGGAATTATTTATCTCAATTGTTCTTCATAAATGGTATTGCTGAGGAAAATGGGTCATCTTTAATGGTTGAATCGATACAACAAAGATGTATATGTCATTAGACTGTTTTAGGTGATAATCAATCCCGGAAGAAAACACTTGTGTACATTTCTAAGTCATCACAACACATAATAAAATGAGTCATTTGGGCCAAGCGTTGTTATGGTTGGAATATACAGGCGACATTTTTCGTAGTAATGTTTATTTTTCCCCCTTTTTCGTTTATATTCTTTTCCGCAATCACGCAATAGTTCCTGTTCTACAATGTTCTCGTGTTGTTTGTTCCGCCTTCGTTACACTTTACTTTAGCTAGTTTTCAATCAGTAGTTTTAAATTTTTTAACATTACTCATAGCCGTAGGGTTTTCGCTACAATGCTTCCGTCGATAATCCCGCCGCTTGTACGGACAGGAAAGATAGACGTTGTTTTATTCGTTAGTTTCGAATCCTAGTTGGGGTTATAGTTTCACTGTTTTCTTAGACTAATTATGCGCGAGCCAAGGTTTGCTCGATCCAGGGCGTGTTTCGCACAAACAGTGTGCGAAAAAAAAAAAAATTAAAAATAGCCGACAAGAAAAGAAACGTAGGAGTTTTTGATGTTGTTGTTGCTTTTTGTCAAATACGGAGAATATCGGTAACGATCTACGTGTCTAAAGACTTTATTGTATTAGCGTGTTAGAACAGCATGTGTGGTATTGCAAAAGAACACAAGTGTTTTTTTTTTTAATTTTCGTTTTCATGTTTTTTTCTATTCTTGTTTTTTTTAATAGAATGCTGAGCTGAGCGGCTTATTTGTTTTGTTGCTGTGGTTGAGTTGTGTTAGGTTTTGTTTTTTTTTTGTTACCTGTATTTATTTTTTTCGTTCTAATGATTGTTGTTAAACTTTAGATTATAATAGTAATAGAAAGAATGCATGTCTTTCAATTTAACCTCGCCAATTCATACAACGCCGTCAATGGAAAGTTTGCTTTCCCTGTTTTGCATAAAGTGATTCGTACATAGGTTTATAATTTTGTCTTGTATGAGGAAAAAAACATGTTCTTTAATTCAAATATTTCTGTTCCATGCTACTGCTGCTGTGGTCTCTGTTTAGATGCTTTTCGTTTCTGATACGCCTTCATCGTTCTCTTTCATTCGTTTCATTTAGCTAAAATTTACAGGGTTTCGAAATTTATGATCTATACTTTTTTACATTTACTAATTGGAAACGCGGTACGTTCGAATGTTTTTTTGCTATTACCGATACAAATATACAACTCAACTTTGCAGATCAATAAAACGAACTTTGTCTCTAAGCTAGGAACATGAAAATGCATATCGTGTTGGCATAATGAAATAAGAAGAGTCGTAGAAAATGTATTATTGTACACACATGCATAGAAAACTTTCAAAAAATAATTATAAAACTTTACGGGTATGTTCGAATTGATATGCATGCAAATAAAATATACAAAACATAAAAACATCAATAGAATCCTTTTTTGCTTCATCATCTATAAAGTTACAGTTGATCACGTTGAAATAGTAATTGTAAAATGGCAATAGTTATTGTTCGAAGTTCGAGCCAGTTCAACCTGTACATAACATTCATTCGCCTTTTGCTGCTTTTGTATTTTTTATCGCTTCCTATAAATAACCTTGAAATTTTAGTTCGTTTGTGTATTATTACAGTAAATAAATGCCTGCATGAATTCTGTGATCGATGGCCTCTTTGTTTGAAACAGGCCATCGATTGAACAAAACATTATCGTGGCCATGTTTAAAATCCTACAAGGTTTTTAAAAAATAACGTAGCAAGACGTAACATATTATTATATTCTGATTGTAACTGTAATACTTGCAATAGTATTGATTATCCACCAGATGAAACGAACTCTGTCGCAGGTTTGATGTAGTGTGTGCTGTACTTCCTACCCTCGAAACTGACTCTAGCGTACTAGTACGATGAGTTAGTATCGTGGATAGACTGTAGTAGTAGTTAGTATCATTGTGTTTACTAGCATCCGTGCACCCGGCCAGCTATTCTTATCTCTGTGCGTTTCTTTCCATCTATGTTGCTTGAGACGATATTTGTTAAGCTTCCGATTTCGATCTGTTTTCTTCTTTGGCTTTGCGAGTGTTTGTTATTGATGCTATTTTAATGTATTTGAAATTTATGCTGTCTGTTTCTAGTGTGTGGCGGTTTTTTGATATGATTGTTATTCATACTTTTTTGAGTTTTTATTGTTTCGTTGCGCAATTTATGAGTATAGATAACGCCCAAAAGATTAGCTGAACTGAACGGGGGTTCCGTATTTTTGAGCGCGTTGTACTGATCGATTTGTAACATAAATGCATTGACATGAACACCTCCCATCTTAGGTATGTGCATGTGTATATTAGTTCTTGCTTAAATAATGGGCTTAACGTAAGTTGATGTCTTACTAGTTCAACATCAACCAAATCAATGAGATGATAACATTTATGGAAATGCTCTTCATTCACCCTGTATCTGTAGCTCCAAAATATCTACACTTTCAATGGTGATCGTTCGTATGGTTGTGTTTTTTTATCTGACAGTGTAGCGGGAACGGTGTTGAACTATCTCTATTCCTACGATCATTTTATGCCTAAAAGAGAAAATGGTAGGCCTTCACTGGTTCTTGCTAGCAGGTAGCTTTGTGAGAGGAAATTAAACATTTGGCTTAATATGTAGTGATGAAAAGAGCTCATAAAATGACGATTGAAAATAAAATTGCTTTATACGGTGCATGTGCTATAGTTTTAAATAGTTAAGTTTAAATAAAAAATGAAAAACTATAAAAATTGCCATGCTTTCGCCTTACACTGATTCAATGCTATCTTGCTGCTATGTACAAAGAGTTACTTTAAAGAGTTGTGTGGCTTAGGATCTCTTTAGCGAGTAAGTGTCAATATCAGCATAGAACTGAAATGTTTCGCAATGAATGTTAAAAAAAAAACAAAAGTTTTTTTAGGAGTAGAGCGTCGTTGTAAAAGCGTGGTTGTTAGCGACAGTCAATAAGAGAAAATAAGAAAATTGGAGAAAAAGGTTAGCAATTGCAACGCACTTATTGAAAACTGGGAACTTATTGAAACTGCACAGGTTGGATATTTTTCATTCCCATGGCAATTAACAACAATAACTTATCCTAAGGTACGCTTTTTACACCTTCTTCTGGACGAAAATAATCAATTTTCTAGCAATATGGTTGAGGTCTGATATATACAGAACGGCTTGGAGAAAACTAAACTTTGCGATCGAAACAACTACACAGTTTGATACTGTCGAAGGTTTGCATTGTATTTAACATTGCTGGAATTACTTTTTTGCCTGTTTTTTTTTATCGAAAAGAGTGAAACAGTTACGTTGTAACTTGAACGCTTTAACATACACGATTAGAATTAGCTACGGCTATCGTGTTCATGCTTTGTTTAGCAACATGTTTGTCTGTTACTCAAATAAGAGGGAGCGTCTGAGAAAAATAGGGGTTAATTGAATATCTACTCTCCACTGCACTTGATTTTCAACATATCTTCATAGTATACGATACGTGTAGTTTTATTATGATTTATCCATTTTTTGTTTTGATAATACTAATACTAATGTTTTCAAGTCAATATAGATCAATCACAGAGATTATTTTTAAGTAATACAGTACCTTTCATCGCGACAATAGCTTGCGACGCACGGTTCGCATTGATGAAGCGCCCGGCCGGGGATCATCTCTCACTTTTTTCCATTGATATTTAGCGCGAGGAAAGTGTAGACCGTTTTCTAGCTTATGTGTTTCGTTTACTAGTTCCTTCCTGTTTTTTGTCAGATTAGCTTAGATGTTGGAATTGTTTTCGTTGCCTTTTCGTAGTTTGCTAACTTAGTGTCGCAAAATGTGAGAATTGTAATGCTTTGTAGCAGTTTGAAATGAAAATTGAGAAAGGCAATTCTTGATGTATGGAAAACAAATTAATTGAGAGTAAATATAAAATCTCTTACTGCTCGTCGAAGAAACTATACATCGTATATTGCGGTAGTGGAATTAAAAGAACGTATTATTTGCGTTGCCGTATAAGCAGTGCACAACGAATTGTAGCAGTTTTAGACCTAACACCGAGTCGATCATACAAGCGAGAATATTTCCATCGCGCATCGTCGCATTTGACGGTTCCTAGCTCGGATTCCTAAATTGTCCATACGTGAACTTTCTCCGCAACGACACACCAGGACGCTCGTTCGTAGTAAGAGGAAACGATGTGTAGACTGGTAACGTGATGGTTGATCAACGCGTCCAGTTCTCCTTCCCGGAACACGTGATAATATCGATGATGCGTCGCAGAACCTCCAATCGACGGACTGTCGAGCGACGCGGTACTGGTCGAATGGGCCCACGAGTCAACACTGGCGTGAGATTCAAAGGAGGGTATGGAGGATTTTTTCGTTGCTGATAATGGTTTACGTTCGCCGCCACAGATCGGTATACCCGAACAGGTCGCTGGAGCTGGCGGCACATGTGCTGCGGATGAGCTTCCCGCTGTGGTCAGCCCGGAGCCCAGTGAGCTCGTCGTTGCCTGCATCGTTGCCGTCGTCGTCGTCGTTGTCGTCGTCGTTGTTAATGTTGTGAGTAGTGACGGTATGACAGAAACTGAAGCACAGTTCCAGCGACCACATGGATCGGTCGCATCTTTGCCACTGCCACTATTGTTGTTACTACTGCTGCCGTGTTGGAAGCTTCCGCCAGCCTGGCTCTGTGTCGTCAACTGTTTTGCACTGTTAAAACTAGACACCTTGCTACGTCGTCTACAGTTGTCTGTTGTACTGCTTGTCCCACTAGTTGCCACATTCGCTCCCGACCCTGTTCCGGGGGGACGCTCTGATTCAAGGGACGCGTGAAGATGCTCCTCGGAGCTGTCTTCTTCCTGTATTAGCAAAGTCGTATCGTTGGACAGTTCCGGATCATCCTCGTCCAGTTCCGGTATGATGACAAAGTCGTCGACCGTCTTGCCACCGAGATTCTTACATTTTAAACTTGACACTACCTTTAGCACGCTCGGGCCTGCCAAAGGTTGACTGCCTGCCGATACATTTTCCAACCCGTGCATGCGGCGCTCTTCAAGTTCATTAAATTCTTCATCGTCATCCGTCTCCTCGTGGATGATCGGGGCCATAGATGAACCGTAGCTTGGGCCGAGCGAATCGTTGCTCCCACCGAACTGTCCTCCCAATCCGCCGCCCGATCCCATGTTGGACAGGTTTGCTAACATTAATCTCCGCTCGCGAAGTTCCGCCCGTAGCTGATTTAGATCTCGCAGATCACCGTTGAGCTTCTTAAGATAGGGGTCGACGATCGGAGGCGATTCGATTGCGCCACCTGGGCGTATTCTGCAATCAACCGCAAATACGTCGTCATCTTCATCGAAACTTTCGTTCCGCTTTTTTTCGTTTTCCAGCTCCTTCAGCAGTTGCGCGCTTAGTTTTTCGGCAAAATCCACCAAATGTTGACGCGAGTCATGGTCATCTACGTCGGTAGCGTGCGACAGTACGGATGAGCCGGTCGTCGTATTGCGCAGTCCATTGAATCGCATCGGTTTGCCATCGGTTCCGACGCGTTCCGGTATCGCCATATCCACAACGTCTTCCAGCTTGTGTGCGACAACCGCAGCTGCTTCAACTAGTGGCGGAATAGTAGGTACTCCTACAGCGGGAATCAACATGCCCGCATCGGTAACGCCTGACCCACTGGGTTGTGGTTGTTGTTGCACAGTTCCGGTTGCATTGCCTGCAGGAAGCGGAGACAGCGAAGGACGGAGTGCACTGATCACACTATCAATAGAGTCGGGCGATGATGGTTCGCTCGAGTCGCTGTCCAGATCGTCCGTCTCCGGGTTAAACAGCTCAAGCGAGAGAAGTTTTGGCACAGGTACGGGAGCCGCCGTACTACTGCCGGCGGCTGCCGAGGTCTGTCGGCGCAGGATTGGATAGTTGCCGCTGCGGCGAAATTTGGGTATCGGGGGCAAGTCCTTGATCTGCTGGCGTGTGATCTTTTGTGAGTTTGCCTTCTGAGGTGAAACATGTGGTTTGCCCTCAGTGCTGGAGTTTCTTCTACTAGCTGTCTTGGGTGGCTCAGTTTTGCTAGCGCAACTACTCGGTATCGCTTTAGTGGTCGTCGAAGCGATTGCATTGTCGGCAGCATTCGTTCCAGCTGATGTACTGCGTATAGCTGCTTCGGACACGGAAGGTTCGGTGGCTCCAGTGCTGCTCCTTCCAGGAGGTTCCTTAGTGGCCGTTTCTTGCTGTTCAAGTTGCCAGGGTAGTATAACCGTATCTTCGAACGTGAATTGGTTGCTGTTAGAAGCAGTAGAGGCAGAGCTGAACGGAATTTGCTCGTCTGCCGAATCGGAAGCAAACCCTACACAACCGGATTTGGTTCGGGGAGGCGCCGGGGAGTGGGCCGGTGTTGGGCAAGGCATCACCAAAGGCGATGTTGGCACTGATGAGGAAGGCATACAGCTCATCGCTGCTCCGGGGCTGAAGAAATCGGCCACACTGTTCGTTACACCGTTAGCACCATTTCCGCCACTACACGTACTATTACTACTACCATTACTTCCGCTTGCCATACTGCAGCTGCCGTTCGATTGCACTTGCTGCTGCTGCTGCTGCTGCTGCTGTTGTTGTTGTTGTTGGTCTGGTTTAGGAATGTAAATCACAGATGCAAAACTATCCTCTGATTCAATGCTGGTATCACTCTGCAGACTACTATCCTTGGATGAATCTGTACCATGAGCACGAGAAGACGGGAAATAGAACAGAAAAGAACAGGTATAGATGTTAGTACGCTCTATGTCAACAAGTCTTACACTACGTGCCACAAATCTAATAGAGGCAAGCGGAAGAGTGGTTCTCAATAATAATTGTAAAACAAAATTAGAACTAAAAGGTAGAATGCCAATTCAGGTAGGCTAATGCATAGAGCATAAATAGTCAGAAGCATGACACTGGAGCTTAGTCTGGTGCTGTCCGAGGGGATGAGGTGCAATATCGATAGACATGTAAATTTTACGAGTATGTAAATTATACAACGAACGGATAGGAGCACACAGTTTGGATGGCTGATTCTAAGGCACGGCGTGTTATAATATAATAGGATGACAATATTGTCGAATGATAATGATGCGACCGAAAGATATGTGATCGATTTTAACGCCATTGTCGGTGACAATGAGCAGCTAATGAATTGTTTGCAATGTAATGTAACGTGAAAGGTTTTTTCACACATTTGATGATAATGTTTGCAAAGGAGCAAAGCTAAAATCAGCTATATGCTATTATCTATCTATCCAAACCGGTCACGATAACGCGAAGCCATATCTAAACATTGCAACTAATACACACTGAACAAAAACTACTCGTCAATCTAGGTTCATCTAGGTTTGTAGGATTGTACATGCTCATCTACTAGCTTTCGCTAATTCGCTATGCTTTCCGTTCGGGCTCATGCAGACATTGACGCTTTACTTTACTAATTACGCCACTGGAAACCACATCGGCACTAGATCGAACTAATGCTACCGGTTATTTTGAGAACCAGACTAATACGTTTAACGATTACTACTACGAGCTAGAAACTGTACGGTTTTGTAGGTACCCGCAAAACGTTGTCGTTTAATGAAAGTAGAACGAAAACTGTCTGTAGAAAAGAAATAGATGAGCATTACCAATAGTAGAAGGATGGAATGTCATGGTTGATCAAGAGGTTGATAGAAAGAGAGATAGAAAGAGAACAATAGAAAGAAAGAGAGAGAGAGAGATAGAAAGAGAAAAGGTATAGAGAAGAGAAAAGGGAAAAGTGAGAGAACAAGAAACAGTGACGACAGGTTACTAATAAAATAGGACGGATGTTGACGGATGTCAAATATTGGAAGGATGTTGACTTGCTTCGGAGCTTCTCCTACTTGCGAGGGAAAGAAACGTGTGCGTGATACAGAACAACAGTGAATGAGATATCTTTTGTGTGGGTATGTGTTTGGTGTGTACGTGTGATGTTTCCTAGCGTGATCGTAACGTGATCGATGTGTGCTGTGAAGGGATAGATGAGTGAGGCATGTGAACAACATGACATAGTACTAGAGATAGAGACCATTCGCAGACAATACTTGTACAAATTGGATCGAAGCCATCGAACAGGGATGGCCTCAAGCACAGTCTGCATTCACAACAGTAGAAACACAATAAACGTCATATTTTAAACACAGCTCATTAATGCAGGATCGAGGATCACAAAAACGGGTAAGGAAATGGTGGAACAGACGTAATTGCTGATACACAGCCCCGTGAAGTGGTTGCAGGTAATTAGTATATGCAAACAGTGTGACATGTTGCAAGAAGGTATAGGTAACAGTGATAATAGTAAAGTGTGATGAACACGTGGAAAGAGTGAGAGAGAGAGAGAGTGAGCGAAAGAGAGTGGGGAATGTGATTGTCGTTATGCCTCAAATCGTCTCTCGTTCCATCACCGAGAAGGAAACAGTTCATTTTCCTACTTCCTTATCGTGTGTAATGGGCGTAGACATGAAGAGAAATCAAAGGGGTTGTTTCAAAACTTGAACTAGAAGAGAGCGTTTGAACTAGATCGATTGTTACACGTCACGGATGGAAGGGTCAGGATGTTAGAGACAAAGAGATGGAAAAAGGGGTAGAAAAGGATGAAAGTGGTAATAATTGCCGAGGTGGCTGCATTGCGAAGCGCGAACAGAGGCAACTTACCGGAACCACTTTCCCTCGAATGTCGCCTCGGTTTGGACGCTTCGTCCTGGCTGCTGCCCATCGAGGCGAGGAGCTTATCGTGAGCGATGGCGCCGTTGCCGTTACTGCCAATGCCATTGCCGTTGCTGCTGTTGCTGCTGGTGCCGCTGCCGCTGGCAGAGTTATTGCGGGACAATCGGTGGTGTCTACCGGAGTCCCCGAACCGACCCGTCCCACCGTGCTCCGGATACATCCCGGCCAGGCAGCTCGGGCAGGCAGTGCAGTCGCCCGAATCGTAACCGTACGGCGGCCGACCGCTCGGTGGCCCATGCGGATTGTGATGCAGATGGTGCGGGTGATGATGGTTGGGGTGGTGATGATGGGGATGGTAATGATGGTGATGATGATGGTGATGCGGATGACCACCACCGGTACCGCTGCCGCCGCCGCCGCCGCCGGTCGGTCCACCGTGGTATGCGGCCGGCGTTGCCGCCTTGATGTTCTGTATGATCTTAACGAAGCCGTTCTTAGTGACCCGCTCGAGGCTGCCGGTCGACGTTTTAAGCTTGGTCGCAAAGCCCTCCTTGATTACCTGCAGCCGCTTGGTAAAGAGCGATCGGCACAGGAAGCTCTCGTTCAGCGAGATTTGCTTCTGTATGCGCTTCCGGATGCGCTCCTTTTCGCGCAGCCGGCTTTCGGCCATCAGCTCTTCGTTAAGCGAGCTCTGCTTGCGCAGTAGCTGGACTCGCGACTCATTGCGCAGCCCGTGCTCCCGATAGGCTTGTGCGGAGGACTCGGTAAACTTATAGTCCACGTCGTCGCATAGTGACTGTTTCTGTTTCACAAGCTTTGGTCGGCGGGACACTGGCGTCGGTTCCGCGGCGGGGGTCGCTTTCGATTCAGGTATTTGAGCACCTAAACTTGGTACACTTGAACGTGATCTAACTATGGTTTTTGGTGGTGGATTTAGTATACTACCTAAACTCCGGCTCTTGAGGCCAGCAGACAGCGGCGGTTCCGGCAGGTCGTCGAAGTCTTCCAAGCGCCTGAGCTCGATGGGCAGATCCTTCGCGTCCTCGTAGTCGAGGCTGCTGTCATGCTTAGTTTCCCGCGAGCTCCACGACTCCAGGAACCAAGGACTGCGTTTACTGCCTGCGAGTTTCTGTGAAATCGAGCGCGAAAGAGAGATAGAGAGAGAGCATGCGGGATAAAATTAGCGAACGCTCGGCAAAAAAGGTGAACCTTCAACGAGCATCCCTTTCTGAGTATGATACCTGTATTGCACGGCGCACAAAGCTGTAGCATGTTTCACCAGGCGAAGATGAGGACAAGCTTGAGCTGTCCCCATCGCCGGCCGAACGACTCGAGTTAGTCGAGTCCTCCGTATACGCGTGGTACGGCGGCAAGAAGTCGTCGTCATCTTCGTCGTCCGAAATGCCGCCAGTTTTACAGCGAGGTGGTTGCCAAGGTACGAGTACGTCCTGTGACTCAAAGCGCCGGTGTCGTTGCTCCAGTGCCCACACGGTTATGATGACGCGACCCCCAATACGTAAGATGCGTGCCAGCTCGCGTATAGCTCCGACGCGCCGTTCCGTGGTGGCGAAATGATGAACCACTGCCAGTGATAGAACCGCATCGAACGATTCGTCACGAAATGGTAGTTCGAGGTTATCACATATCGCTACCTAAAAGAAGGTTTGCATTAGTTTAGTACCTAAAAGAATCTGTTGCATTTAGTGCACTCACTTCACCACCCTTCCCATGGGCAACCTGCGTCAGGCGGTAGCACCGATCGACACCGATCGTGTAGATGAGTGGATTGAAGCCGGAAAGGTAGCGTCCGTTGCCACAGCCGACATCGCACACGAGCGAACCAGGCTCTAAACCTCCCAGGAATTGTGCTACCTTTGGACGAATCTGTCCATTCGGTTCCTCGCAGTTTTCGTACACGTCGTGGACGTAGGCTCGCTCGAGGGCCGCCGAACGACCACTGGTGTCCGTTCGGCCGCTTCGTTCCGTCATCGAGCGGGTTTCAGTCGTTTCCTCTGTTAGTAAATACAACACAAATAAGCCAGAGAATAGTTTACAAATGGAAAACTTGTTTACAATTGTTAGCAAAAAAATCAAAAGAAATATCATTGATTGTACATGAAGTTGGCAACCATAATGCTAACTGACCATACGAACATAGCTTTCAAATATTCTTCAAGATGCTAAAAAAAAAGCTATCCAGGTTAGGAAACTCATATTTCTTTTATTAACTATTTGCAAACATATTTCTTTTATTCACTTGATGGACAAAACGCTGTAACAATCCATTACATTAGCTATTGGCTGGCTCGGCGGTTGTCGTCATCACCGAATAACATAAATAATCAGTAGAAATTTAATTTAGAATAATTTGATCACTTCTCACGATTCTCATATACCGCTTCGCGCCGCTTTTTATCATCTCATCATACACAAAATAGAATTCATTCACGGAAATAGCGACTGGGACGTGTCACCTTGTAAGCAATTCTGCCTCGACATCGAAGCTAGCGGGCGGGCTTGCGGGAACGAAATGAAAACATATTTTCACAAATGGAGATTTCGTTCCTTCCATGTGCTGCGATCTGTCGTTGACAGATAGCACGACATGAGGAGGAAACGACGACTAAATAAGTCGCACGTAATGTATTTCTATCGCCGTAAAGCGAGAGGGGTTTTTTTTCATTCCTTGATGGATTTATTTTCAGCAGAATCCCATTTCTAGCGCCTTCGAATTACTCCCGAACCTCAGATCACTAGGTATGTATGATAACAAGGAAAAAGTGGGATGCAAATACTGTATCCGTTTCTGTTAATGAAATGGGAAATTAAGGAGATGTCAGCTTTACCTAAGTTCTGTTTAGATTTGATTGACGATATTTTCTTGGTTTGCACACTGTTCACTACGGTGAGCAGTATTATGCTCTTTGAAGCCTCGTTAGGCTTAATAATCTTATCAATAAGTATGAGTCTCCTGCCACATAGTTTTTAAGGATTTGTGTTTTTATCAAAAAACGAAAATGTGAAACAAGTATCTTGTCTTTTTTAACATAGTGCCGTTCATACTGAGCGTTACATCGTATCCATTTATTCAGCGCAAGATGAAATATTTATATTACAGTACTGCCGTACTAGTGCCTCTTACTCTTTTTCTCTTGCCGTCGCTTTCCCCTATTTTGATTAATGTTTGTTCCCGGTCGTACTTGAACCCATTACGTATGGGTCAAGGTACAAACGAGTACGAAAGAAACGCTCATTCTCCTGTACAGGAACCTTAGCTTCCCGAGGGTTTCTGTGACTTGCAACCATAAGCGCTGTTTTTTCGTATGTCCCTCTATCCAGTTAGTGCTGCGCCTGAAAATAACCTCAAACCATTCCCTCGCTCGTCTAGTTATGTTGGGAGACGAGAAAAATAGACGTAGAGCGAAGGAGAATAGCTCCTGTCCAAGAAAATCGACTGCATTAGAAAAACGGTGTAGGTTTATGCACGCAAACGCTTTCGTTGCATGCCATCCCCATGTTCGCCTGGGTTTCCTTCTCAAGAGGTGATGCTAATAAGACCAGCGAATCGAGGCGAAAGCGAATGCGGGCACACGGAAAGGAACATGACTTGGGCCACGACTCCTGCTACTACCCTGACCTCGCCACTAATCTTGCGATCATTATCCCTGCCCAGGCGAGGACGTTGGGCGAGAACAACCGAACTCCGGCGGCGGCTTCACGTTTACTTACTCTAACGATGGTCAAATTTAGCACCAATCTGGTGCATTTGGTCGATATATCTTTCGTACGATGTGTACCATTTGCTTTCTCGCTTCATTTTTTCTTTTCTTTTTTTGGTCAATGGCTCGGAAGTGAGTGAGTGTGTATGATTGCTTTACTTATCGTTACAACACTCAACGTTGGGCTGGGTGAGGGAACAACATTTGCCGCAACGAGAACTATCTAGGCCGCAAAACGGTGCGGAAATTTGTGTAGAAGGCCAACCGTCGGTTTGGTGGCGATTTGTAATTTTACGGATGGAAAACAATGTTTTTGCTGCAGTTTAATTAGGTGCTCTACGCTGCATGTGATGCAGTGCTTGGTTTTCGTTTGTTTTCCGTAAGGATGTTACACATTCGTCCTTGAGACTTTGCAATTTGACTGACCTGAGTGTTCGGTACGTAGTGCTTGTTTAAACTTGTTGGTTTACCACAAGCGTTGGGAATTGTTTAAATTTTAATTCTGAGCTACTTCCGAATACTCTACAGTCTGATTAGGTCGATGAATAATTCAATCAGTTTAAACATGTATACTACTGGGCTTTATGCATACTGATGTTGTAAACTCTAATATACGTTTGTGTCTTGAAGTTTAACACGTTTTACGAACCTTTGCTATTTGCAATGCAAGATTATTCACTAATCCAAAAAGCAAAGGAACATGAACTCGATTACCGCTTAAATAAGCATTAATAGCTATAAAAATAAGCTTCCTGTCAGTTTCCACTGAGCTACTGTTTTTGCTGCAGCGACTCCATACCATTACGTTTACACGGCACAAAAAACTCCGTTCCCAAGTCGTTAATTGTATTTTTGTCTCGTCTTGGTGGTGGCAAATTAATTCCATCTGGGTAACGATCGGCAGCATCTGTTAAGGTCCTGACCAACCCAACGGCTTACATTAAGTTGGACCGATTATGAATAGTGATTGGCTTGGGAAGAATGAATATTAAATCAGGCGTTAGTGTATCCGGTCTGGCGGTCGGAGCATTCAGTGTCAATGAGCCATTCCGAGGTTGTGCGACAGTTTCGGGACTGTTGCTCTAATGTTGTTGGAATACAATTGTAAAAGAGCATTCGATTTCCACCGTAATAGTAATAGGTGGTTTAAAAAAGGAAAAACCAAAACCATCAACATTGAACCATTTAATACCATTAGTAAGTTTACGAATTTCTAGAAATTCATACACACTTGTGTACATTAAGGCCTGGGTTTATGAACATGTTGCGGTAACATTTGTTCAATAGCAACATTTATGGATTTTCCTATTTATTTCAAAAACTGTGCACAAATTTGCTCACAAAAACATTTCAAAATTAAGTTTAAATTACTTTTTATCCGTTTTAGTGTACAAACAAGTGCGGAAATGTTCCTGCAACAAATAAACATGAAACATTCATGAAACATCGATTTGTTTCACTTGCAACAAAAATGTTCCCATAACATGAGTTTGACAATTCGTCCATACGATTTGGCAACAAATGTTCCCGCAACATTTTCATAAACCTGGGCCTAAATCGAAAAAGGACTTCAATGTTTCATATATTGATACTTCATTACGATCTCTCACTATAAGCCATGTCGAACTGTCAAAAACGTTCGAGAAAAACTGTGTATCATCCATCAATATGCACATAAGTAAAACTTATGTGCCTCTATATTTGTAAATGATTTTTTTTTTGTGATCAGCAAAAGTGTTTGTTTTATAGAATTATCCTTTAAAAGTTTTAATAAAAATATTAATGATCTCTCATCTGGTTCGGTTTAGGAATCCGTATTGCTAAAACTATGTTTAGATGTAATTCAAAGCATTAATAACCAAACTCCTAAAAACTAAAATAAGGAGCGCTACCGTCATCAACACGCACAACTTAACAATATGCCCGTGGTGGGCTAAATCCTATAATGGACCGTCCTCACGTGGCTGCGTGGTACTGACAAAGTTTCGAAAGCCTGTACAGGCTGGCCTGTCCGCGTGGGGACGTTACTCCAAATAGAATAAAAACTAAAATTCGTTGATTAATTCACAAAGAAGGCAACTAATAGCAAACTTTCTCATGTCAAACACTTTACAAGTGAATCACATACTCTGATAAATCATATATATGAATTCGTATGAAAAGCAACTGTAGCATGTATAAATTGTTTGCCACTTTTTAGGACTTGGGAAACTATTTCACCATTTGCTGGCGATAAAACACGTAGCTCGTGAAAGAATTTCATTTTTAGAAAAGCTTGTTACAATTTGTTTTCCGATACTCAAGATTAAATTATCAACAGGCATATCTAGCATAAAATTTAAACATATTTGATCAAGAAACATTGAAAAAGTCTACAAAATATATATCCTCAATATATGTCAGCCGCGGAAAATATGCAAACAATGCTAAGTGGTGATCCACAAGAGGTTGGAGAGTACTGGTATAGATGACGTGTTTTTTGCGTTGGTTCTTGGTATCTTTCCAGTAAGAAAATTTGTTACAAATGAATGACAGTGTTTGAAAAACACTGAAAAGAGCATTCGTTATTATTGATCACCAAACGATTATTCCTATGCACTCGGGTCATCGCAAAGGATGAAAAATGTACTATTACAGGAAAACGAAGCGACAGTACGGATGAAATCAATAGGGTGAAGGAGAGATTTTTCTCGACCATAAATGCTACAAAGGTCAACCAGGCCGCTAATAGAAACGTATGGTGGTCCGATGTGTATGGCGGTCATTGACGCCTCCGTACGATGTCATTCGTCGATCCATGTAAAAGGATAAGACTCCCACACGAAAGACAATCATTATGTTACTCCTCCACGATCCACGACAAAACTCGTTACCGAGTCGGAGCTGTTTCAGTTGCACCGTTTCGTTGCGCCTGTTTGGTAAATTGCTGGCCACATTCCAACCACTGTGTATTTTGGCATCTTTAAAACATTGCTTGCTGGTTTGCCGCTAGTGCAATGAAGAGTTTTGTTGTAGAAAGGGATAGAAGGTTCTGCCGGCCCTTGGTAACAGCGGTGCTGTTGGTGAGATCGTTGCAAAATGCAATGAAAGCTTTCGTCGTCAATGGTAGGATGTTTGCGATGACATCCTTGTTCAACCCACAACGAGCGTCAGCGAGACATAAAGGGTGGAGGAATATTTATGTGGTGCACCCACGACACTAAATGCTTTTAAACAAATACATCCAACCACCCACCATTCCAGCCTCATGCGCGCTGATAATCATAGACCATTTTTCTGTAGAAACGACATTCAAAGGATTGTTGGCTAGCGTTACTGGGCAATCACTACAAGCGAGGCAAGAAGGCTTCGAATCTTGGCTAACTCTTGGGAAAGCGAGAAATCTGAAACAAAAATCTCATTCCACCCCACCAATTGTCTTGAACGACGGGCTGGAAGCAGAGGCGGGGGCGAGAAAATAATAAAACAAATTGACCCTTTCGAAGTGGCAGAATGGGTTGAAGTGGCTTCTGGCCTAGCTGGAGCCAACCGTGCCGACTACGGCGCTGAGGTCTTTCCAGAGCCAACCAAAAGCCCACCGCAAGCAAAAGGACGGCAAAGAACGCTGTGAAAATTCGAGGCGGTTTGGCTGGCGCCTGATTTACGCGCCTACCAAAGTGCTACGGCTCAGCGGCAATGACCATCTGTGCGCCCGATGGCTAGACGATGATGTCCGGAATCTTCGTCCCAAGCGAACGCACAGCGCGACGTACGGAATAGCGCGACAACGGTTCTTCGGCAGTATATCCTTTGGTATGTTTCGGGTCGCCGTAATTTCCGTACGGGTTGGACTATTTTCACGTGCGTTAGATCCGGTGTTTGTGGTTGCGTCATCCATCGGAGGGTGGTTCGGCGTCAATCCGATAAGTGCTCTGGAAAGATTTCCGGAATGAGTGAGCCATCAAACGATCGGCTAATAAATGACACCAATCGGTCGAACGTTAACCATTGGTTTGCTCATCGGACCGCCGCTCCTCAGCTGTCTAGCCGAAATTGCAGAACGGCAGTTCTGGGATTGAAATTTTTACCCTGCCATATTAAACCACTGCAATTGAGCGGTGGTTCATGGAATGGTAGGAACGGTTTTATTGCGATTTGATTATATTGGCCGAATGGGAAAGATGGTCTGCGAAGCAGTTTAATCATTCGGTCAGTCCCAAGCACACTAGTTGGTACTAAATATGCAATGCCGCATTGGAAGCAACGCTTCAACTATATTATGTGGTAGTATTTGAGGAAGAGCGTAATTGCTGCAGAATCGGCCCTTTTTATTATACCACACGCGTACAGACATTATCCAGACGGCCATTTGGCAGCAACTGATGGCAAACTATTGCGTTCGTGTCTGATATTTTTTATTGTACAGTTAAGCAAAGTTGGCCATTTCTGAGTAGATAGACTACAGCTGAGATCTTGTGAGATTTTTTAATTATGACCATCGTTTAAAACGGTGAAGCCCAAGTGGTCCCTACCAGTGAGCGCTGGAAAATGTATAGTCGGTGGTAGGAGTGAAATAGTTTACAAAAGAGTGATGTGGATGATCGATATTGACAATTTCAACGTCTTTTGTTTTTAAAGTGTCTATCTGTATTGCTAGTTTGTCACGTTTAACACCCACTGAGTTAATGACTTGATATAATTCATTGAATTCATAATACTGTGGCTACATCCATAACATGATCGGAACTGTCGGTTCCTTAAATCTATGAAAGGTATGAATATGAAAAACATATTTATGTATTTATTCAGTTCTTTAGTTCAATCGGACTGCTGCAATGGCGTCTACTAAGCACAGACCTCAACTTTATGGGATATTTTGCGTTTTTGTTTCTACAAAAAAAAGATTAAAATAGACGTTTCTCTGGGATAACTTTAATACCCTAGAAATGAGAGCAAGACAAAATAATTAAGCGATGTAATAATATGAACCGGTCTCGTGGTACAGTCGTCAACTCGTACGACTTAACAACATTCCGGTCATAGGTCCAAGTCCCGAATGCACCGTGCCCCCATACGCAGGACTGACTATCCTGCTATGGTAATTAATAAGTCACTGAAACCCAAGCCCCCACTAATGATACACGCAGGCTTTATGACCAACAATGGTTGTTGTCCACCAAAGAAGAAGATAATATTGAAAAGCAAAAACAATTTTCAGCCAGATTTCAGAAATTTCAGTAATCGTAGTTTCTAGATTAATACGCTATGTTGTACAAAAATAATTTACGAAATAATTTGCAAATAATTTATGAAATAATGTGTAAAAAGGTAACGATAGTTTTATGTCGCTGTGACTTTTTCCTAGTTCGTATTCATGTATAAATATATAAATTTAAAGTATGAAGTAGAGAAATGATAATTATTAATGACCTGATTCCACTTGGTTCGAAAATCAAAGGACAGGAAAGGAAACAAAGGAACATGTTAGTATTAGACCGATCAAATTATTTAAACGTATCGTGAAGTGTTCATCCTATTGTTGGTGTCTCGACCTATGACATCAACCCTTATACATGTTTAGTAGTAGACCTAAAAATTTGTACCACGTAACCGGGGGTAAATGATTTCGGTTGAGGTATCGAAGTACACAAAAAGAAGTGCTACACTTATTAGCCAAACTATTTGCCGTACAATATCACGCTGTTTTGACGTACACAATATGGCAAAAACAGACAGCTGATGATGGTAATACATTCTATTTCATATACTATTTTCACATATTTGTGAAACTTGGTGGTTTGCTGAGCTGTTCAAAATCACTTACCCTCATAGCTGGCACCTCCGATTTTTGACTTAACTAACGAAAAGCTGGATGCCGTTGAGGAGGTTGTTAGGGTTCCCATCAGCTTTCCGTTGCTCTGCGCCTGATCGTCTTTACGTCTGTACACGTCTGTTTCGCAATTCAACTCTGCCGTCTCTGTTCTAGCGCCTGCTGCAGATTGGTTGCTTGGGTCTGCTCCTGGGTTGTCCTGTGAGCGATGGCTGCTCGGTTGTAGAGTCGCTCGGTTGGGCACACCTTCCGATGCCTACAGCAGACACCTTTTGTGGCACTAGCTGGTGCCCCGTGACTGTCGACTGGCGCAATCATTCGTCATTCGTCCGTTTACTGGGTTTCCGGTGTGCAAATACGAAGATACGATAACCTGTAGCAATTGATTTAAATCTGGGTACTTTTTCTCCAACACACAGCACTGGCTAAACGCAGGGCGCTCTTATGCTTGCCGATCAACTGCTCTTAATCCCTTAAATCCCACGATCACTTCGATCACGTTTGATTCGATTGGTAGTGCGCTGTTTGCCGATGCTGATATCGTTTGCTTAATTATCCGTGTCGTGAGCTTTAAATCATCACAGGCAATAGGCTACACATAGCAGTGTATCAAAACTGTAGTTGCTACTCTTTTACTTTAGACACAAGATACGTTAACGAAATCATATGATATTGCACACTCTGAAAAATCACTTCAACATCACTGCAACTATTAGGATGTTCACTGTTCATTCGCTGTTCAGTGTTTCGTTGCTAATCAAATCGACTGTTTTACAGAGGCTTCCTTTCCGGTATCATTCCGAAACAGATCTTGAACCATTTATGCACGCTGCTCATTATTCACAAAGCCCTCCGAAGAGAAGGATTATTTACGTACCAAACATATTTACACTGCTCGCCTACACTCACACATTTCTCGCGATAAAAAACTACACTTTTTGTACGATGCCAGCCTGGAAAGAAATGGAAAACCCGTTTAACGGAATAAGACATAAAAATTGCAAAATGGCATGGCTAAAAGCCCTACTAGCTTCCTGGTCACAGTAAGTTGTTGAACTGAGGCTTCATATTTGAGAGCTGCCCCCGGGCAGTATATTCCCTCACGTCCCAGGACATTTTATACTAGTCTTCACGCACCGCTGCTCTCTCGCTTGTACCGAACCCTCCACGGCCAGATTCTGCTTGTGTGTGTGTGTGTGTGTGTGTGAGTGTGTTTGAGTGTATGTTGACGTTCCTGAAATTTTCGCTTCGCGGTTTCCGTTTCTCGATCACGAACATTCAATATTTGCTCGGGTTTGGCTGGAAACTGGGAAACTGTTCGTACAGAGGCAAATCAATTTTGCGACATTTTCATTACGCTTCAAAATGCCGCCAGTTTGCAAGGGGAGTAGATTAAGCGGGGAAGAGTGTCTCACCGTACTTGTGTTCGGGGTTAGATTTCCTGAGCAATCGCTTTTCCTATACCTTTTGCTGGGTCCTACAAGCAGCCGCCGTAGTACCGCTACTCTTATCGGTCGGGATTCATACATGCCTCCCACCAAAGGGTACAGAAGGGGTTGGGCGCACAGGCGAGGGCGGAAAATCACGTAGTTCCCACGTGTCGGTCGGGAAGCCGAAATCTTATAGCTTCTTTTTTCCCATCTCGATTGTAGGACTCAGTGTGTGTGCATGTGTGTTTCCAAAGTTGCTGCAGTGGTTCAGTATCATTTTGCTACGGTGAAACCGTCGTCGACGTCGTCGTTGCTCGCAAGCAGTCGCCACACAGAGTACAAAGGGTAGTCTTTACACGGCTGGTCTCTTTCCCGCAAACAAACTAAATCATACCGAAGCTTACTGCAAGCGGGAAACGACGGGAAAAAAGTTTTTCTCCCCCATTCCATGCGCGCATCAACGGAATCGTCCGCATTCGGACGTCGTTAACCGGCTGCGATATTGCAAAATAATAATAATAATAATTATAATTTACAAATTGCGGCAAGATAAAGAAAAAAACGCTACGGGGCTCGTCAGCGTGTTTCAGGCAGGGTCGCGACTCACGGAGGGACGCGAGTTTATTTCTTATCATTTTAGATGAGAAAAACTATTTTGCAGAAAGTAGAGCATTCAAGATGCAACATTAACAAACGTGCATGCTTTGGTTTGCTATTATATCTTCGTTTTTTTTATAATTGTTTAAACGTTAAAAGGTAATAAAACAGCTACAACTCAGTTTCAGTTCAGGGAACAGCGAATATATGTCTTCGTTGAAAGTATAATGTTGGTTTCCACAAATGAAACGCCAACCATTGGTGACGGATATTACCACATACATAAAAGCCGTACGAAATAAAAAGCAAATATTGAACTGCTTCCCTATCAGCCAGCCTACCTGCCACGCTGTGGCAGCTGCTGTGCCTTTATTACCAAACCTTCGCCTGGTGAAAACGTACACATTTGCACGCGTTTTTTTCGATAGCTGTACAGTATCATACATGCACTGAAAGCCCGCGACACGCACACAACGAAGTTCGTAAACACTAATGTAACTGCGGGCGCAAACTCACAACTGCTCCTACTTGCTTGTGGCTTGATGTTGGAAGCATCAATCATCATTATTTCCACCTCATCAGAATATAATCTAAATAAATGGGGAAACTGTTCATCCAAAGGCTAAAGTGTGCCATTGAACAAAGTCTTTGTTTGTGTTTTTTAACAGAAAGCGTAACAAAGTAATACAAAAGTATCAAAAGGCATTCCTGTTCGTATTGTATTGAGGGAAAACTGTGGCTCGCTCGCTTTCCCAACACACAAACGTCATACTCACAAGTCTCACGGGTGCACGACCACATATATAGACACACACACACACACACACACACACACACACATATCGTCTCAAAACGTGGAACTGAAAAGCATTATTTGCTGGTGTGGCGTATAGGATTCGCGTCAGAGTCAGGACATGCCCTTGTCTAGTTTGAGAGAACCATTTCTAGAGAGGAAGTTGGAGGATATTAAGCGTGAGCGAAACTGTTATACTGATAGTGACGAACTGTGGAAATAAGATTGTAATATGCACTAGCGTTTCATCTGCCCGGGTGAAAACGTTTCCATGACAATCCATTAGCTCAGTAAATCCTTTTCCGTTAACCCGATAGCCATCTTTGTTTTATGATTGTCACTTCCACAGTGTATTGAGCTTATTTATCTTCAACCCGAGTGGAGCAAAGAAACAGACTCGTTGCACAAATTCACACTCAAAAACATACACACACACAGACACACACATACACACAAACATGAGAGATTATCCTGGCCACATTATACCGCCCGTGCTGATGTTTGTTTGATGGAATTGGTTTCCTGGAAGTAGGTCGAGGCAGAAAATAGCTCCAGACACTAATGGGCAGCACGAAAGAGACAGCGCTAGTATGGTAACGAAAACGAACTTTATTGCAGTGCAAGGTGAATCCTCCCATTTAAACTGATTTAAACTGAAATCGCTTTCACATTCTGACATGCTGTAGCTGTTCACCAATTTGTTCGGTAAAGTTTGCCTATTTCTGCTGCAAGTTACCCAAGTTGCGAAGAAAATAAAGTACAAAATACGCCACTTACACACTGAAAGCGACCTGGGATACGGTTATGATGGCGCACATTCTTTCACGCACACTTGCGACAGGCGGGAACGAATGCGTCCCACAGCCCATTGTTCACTTCACAGTTTTGCTGGTTTTGACATCAAAAAACTCTTTTCACCCCATCTGCACAACACTAAAGACACTGAAAAATTGCTTCAAGTTGTGGCACTCGGTGAAAAAAAACTCTTACCGTTTGGAGGGTAAATTAAATAGCCCGACGGATTCTACTATAATCACTTGCACACACTGCCTATATTACCAACACAAGGATCCGCAGACCACCACTGCACTGTACGCTGGTGTTGGTGCAATGATGGGTGATTTGAAAGAAGAGAAATAAAAGAAAACGCCACCCGTCAGGCCAAACAGGCTTCCTGTAGTTGAATTGGTGGCCGTCGCGATCGGATGCGAAAACCCTTCTGACCGAACGGGACGCGAACGGAAAACCCTCAACGCCATCGCCATATACATCGTGCTCTCGAGCTCTAGGGCTTGGTGTTCATCCGAAACCCCGAACCAAACACGATGCCAAAAGCGTTCGCATGCGTTGGAACGGTGCGTGCGGGGTTGTAGGTGGCGACGTTTTTGTGAATGAATCTGATTCGAACGGCTATCGGACTTCGAGAGAAGAGCGCGCGAGCACTTGGCTTTGTAGCACACCGGATTTCGTCATCGGGAAAATGGTGAGGATTGCTCATCGAGAAATTCATTCGATTCATGAAACGCTATGCCAGAGTCCAGCGTTATTATTTGTTTCTTTTTTTTCGTTATTATTATTTCTGGGGACCAGCGGAACAGATGCTCATTAGCCTTTGGAGGGTTGGCACGATGAAACGATGAATGAAATGAACACGATACACAAAACACACACACACATCCCTTGTTCGCTTGTAGGTAGGGAAGGGACGGGAGTTGTTTCGTTGGAGCAGGAGGTCCCGGGGAAATGTTTACTTGATACGAATTTAATTCGACTTACACGTTACACAAAACTCTTAAAAATCAGCTCCACCGCAAATAAGATATTTCTTAATCCACTTGAAAGACCTGGCGTCTCCATTGACTATCTTGAAAAAGGTATAAGATTATGTTGACTTAAAAATATGTGTTAACTGTACTACTCAACGATATTCTAATTAGCAAGTTATTAAATACCCTGATACTCTTTTCACACGCGAGGTACGGGCGTAATGGTAGATAAACTTCGACATAAACGCACAGCAGAATCCAGCATACATCACGCTCGATTTGCCACAAAACCGCCGAACCCATCAGTCTAAACGGTTAGATAACAGTGCGTCTTATCATCTCGATAAACCCATTTCGGTCGTCCTGCTGGCGTGATGTTCTCTTCCTTCCGGGGTTTACTTCACAACGATGTACGACAAGAAAAAAAGCACCGCGCACTGCGTTGCCGGCCACTTTCAAACCACACCAGCGCCGGTTGCGGTTGACTTCGAATTACAACTGCGTCACATTTGGGGTTCGGGTCAGCTGCAGCTAGGGCGGTGTGAGTGATAAAACAGAGTCGAATGGAAATGCCATCGCTTCGTTTCGCTTTGGCTTACGAGAGAAGGCCCGGTAAGAAGGGCGTCCGTGCTGTCCTAGCCTTTGCTGCTCTGTGTGTTTTATCTCTGGCGTTTGTGAGTCTGTGTGTGTGTGTGTGTGTTGCAATTGATGTCAGTTTCAAGAGCAACCGCACATGCGCTTTTGTCACAGCGGTAGACCATTTCCGAGGTTGATTCCTTATCGTAGCTATATTACACTGTTTTGTATTTCCCTGCCGTCTTAGGTCGTTAAATAGGTACGAACTATCAGAATAGCACGCTTTTTGTACTTTACCGTAACACAGTCGTTGATGTTGGATGATGTAAAAGCATAGAAAATTGCAGAATACTTTTTCTCCACGAGCATATGAGCTGGGAAAGTTTTGAGTATTAATCACTGTCCGTATACATGAAAGGAAAATTACACATTGTTTTGCAGTACACACAATGAAACACAAAATTAAGTTTGTTTGTTCAATTGTGATACAGTTTTTTATCTTTATCAATATCGTGGTTAAAAAGTATAATAATTATAAAAACACTACTCGTAAGACTCAACCAATAGCATTGTTGGTAAAACGGTAACCAGATCGCTTTGCCTACAGGGATGAACATCTACACACTACAACACAATGCACTAGACTGTTTTGGAGGTGCTGTAGTTTGTGGCCACCGGCAGTGCATCCTAGACGACACACATGCACATGCACTCGCGTCATTGTCGTACGTGAGCTGTGTTGCTTCGGATATTCTGGGGCTGCTTTGGTAAACTGTCGTGAAGAAGAGGAAGAGTTGAATCCTTTTACGAATACATGCCGCCTGCCACTGCTCAAGCGGGGGTAGTATCCGTTACGGCTGCAGCCGTGAACTTGAATGAGCTGCGCAAAGGATTTCCTTCGTTGCACGTAATACTACGCCCGTATGTATGCCTGCAGTGCTAATAGTGGTGAGGTAGGATAGGAGGGAACAACCCAGTCAAACGTGTAAACGCTCACACCGAACAGGACGATCCGGGACGAGCGAACAGCAGCTGCTATAGAATGGAGCTTTTACGGGTGACATTCGTTTGAAACCGCCCGTCAGCCATTACACACACGCATTCACAACAGAAACGCACACAAAGAAGCGCGGAAATTTGGTGAATGGCGAAAGAGGGATCAAATAGTGGACGGGGAGACGAAACAACAAACCATATCCCGACACATTCGGCCACGGGATGGTTGTAGTTTGCGTGGGCAGCAACCGAGCCGAGGGCTCGATTTACGTCATCGAAAATGGCGCAGTTGATACTAAGTTGGACGGCCTTGCACGCCCTTTGCAGGAGGAGCGCGGGATGGGATGTAAACTATTTGTTTTTTTAAAGTATGTTTTGGGCTGTTAGGTGAGAAAAAATGTTACATACAGATTCTATTTAACCACGATTCCACGATGATACGTTATTGTGTATTCGCTCGGCTGTGGTACGACGAACGGTGTTTGTAAGTATAGACGCGTTCGAGAGAATGCCGGCAAAGTTTGTTTACTTCGTTTTGAAGTTAACACGACAATTTTGTGAGGAATTGCACCAAGTGATAGATTTTTGCAGTTGTAGCTTGCATGACATTATATAGCAAACTATGTAAAACTGATATTTTGAAGTAAAACATACACCATACCTGTGGACAGATTTTATTTTGACTAAGTATTTGTCTTTTTTTATTATTATGTATGCACATTGTAGTTATTACGTATTTCTATTAGACGCTAGTCCATACAACGTGATTTTAGCTAGTGTCTACGCAACATAATGCGGTGAATTTTTTTTTCCTGCAACACTGACTTTTAAGTACTCATAGTGGTTTGTTCATAACATGAAAAATATTTCATCAAGCACCTAGATTTTTAGGATAATTTACTCGAAATTTACTTGACGGTACTCGACGGCCACTGTATTGTGGGTACGATGGATGATTTATATAAAGGAAAATTATTGAAATTCTTTTTTTCCCCATTTTAAAAGAAATGATTTAATTATTTCGTTTGGTAAACCCAATGAATCAATAGAATCCAAACATTTGCGTAAAGCTAGTAATAAATCGCTAGACAAATCTAAAAAAAAATCTGGAAGCAGCCAGAAAACTTGTTAAACAACCAAAAACTTGGTATCACTGGGTTACAAGAAATAGGGTGATCGCGCTCATAACCGCCATTCTTGTAGCTTACTTTCTTGGATTGAGTTTGGGTGATTGGTTTTACCGTTAAAATGTTCATATTGAGCTTATTGGTTCATGAAAATAAATGAAACAAATTATTTATGAGTGACCAAAAAATCATTACAGAATCATATTTTTTTTGGTCCAGGTATATGAAACTGTCGGATCATTTCTACAATAAAGTTACTGCAACAAAAAATCATCTTTTAGGGGCAACCTGTATGTCGGTCTGTACAGGCTTTCGAGACTTAAATTACATTAAATACCACGCAGCCGGATAGTCAATCCTTTCTTAGGGCAACGGTCCAAACGAAGCTTGAATCTAGGATGGATAAAGTTCCAGGATCAACATGGGTTCTGAATAAGTTTCTCTTGACGTGTTCCTTGAATTTGAAAGACACCTGGAATTTTCGTTGTCTTTTCGAAAAACCTTTGCACGTATCCTAAAGTTATTAAATACTCCCGAAATTATCTTGAATAACGTTGTAATCGGACCGAATTACCTAGTTATAATAAAAAGAGTATATTGTTATAGAATGCGTATAATTATAATTATTTTTGATTCATTTAATTTTTAGATTATTTTTTATAATTGATTAACTCCTTTACGATTGTACCTCAAGACTAGCCATGTATCGGATTTTTGCGAAAGAGAATAAGACAAGTTTGTCAAACCAGTCAATATATTTTGTGCAAAAATTTAGTGCAACATCTTGATAATATCCCAATTGACATTTTCGAGCACGAATAATCGGGAATTCGAGCAAATTCCCTTAAACTGGAGCCTTAAACTTCCCTTAAACTGCACCAGTTTAAGGGAATTTAGAAAAAGGCCTTTAAAATCAACTGTGGTGCGGCTTTTTCGTTGTTTTCTTCTAGATTCGCTCTGAAATTATGTTTCCTATCGTTTTAGTTGGCCATGTTCCCATTTTATACTTAAATAATATTCATTTTTTATAAAATAACGTCACACAAAATTAGCTTTTGTTTTTCATCAAAAACCATAGCTATGAATGAAAAATGACCTCGACGGCATCGTCCATCGATAGAGGAACGTTTAATTTACGATCACACCAAATCTTGGCGCTTTCAACACACTTGATCACACACAAATCCACAATTTCAGCCGTATCGAGTACTAATCGAGCAGATATGGTAAAACAATTTCGAGCAAATGTCACTTGGGATGTATGTGGAGTTGACTTAGTACATTTTCTACATAAACAATCGACAGAGGCTACTACAGAGAATGAAATGTTTCTTTACACCAATCACTAGTAACACTAGTATGGATAATATTTGAATACAGTTTTGATTTTTGCACTACCGGAAACAACGATGATGCACAACCTAAAAATATGTAAAATATGTTAGTTTGATTACACGAAGACTATAGATGCTATTAAAATAATTAACTAATTGCCATAACTAACGACAGAAGAAAATTAATCCCTAACGAAATCATGATGATGTATTTGGTATTCGTAAAAAGATATTCATAAAAATGCGATATAATTTTCAGGACTTTTAAGGAAACTAGGGCCCCCAATTCTATCCCCCGCTTAGGGCCCTGAGATGGATAAATCCGCCTCTGGCCATCGAGACTATTCCACACATTTGCTCACAAGTTATAAAATTGATAAAATACTAGTTGAATCATAGGACTTATATGCAATTATGCAAAGGTAGGTACAGAAGGACTTACTTACCTACTTATCCGGCGCTACAACCGCTTTGGTCTTGGCCTGCCTCAGGAGTGTCCGAAACCGCTCACGGTCTCGCGCCTTCGTCTGCCAGTCCGTTATCCCGGCCTTAATGGCGGACGCCTCCACGCCATCTTGCCACCTCAATTTGGGCCTACCACGCCTCCTCTGTCCTTGTGGACGGCCTAAAAAGACTCTACGGGCTGGGTCGTCCGTTTCTATGCGTATAACATGGCCAGCCCACCGGAGCCTGGCGAGCTTAATACGCTGTACGACAGTGAGGTCGCCGTACATCTCGTATAGCTCGTCATTATACCGGCTCCTCCATTGTCCTTCCACACATACGGGGCCAAGTATCCTTCTGAGCATCTTCCTCTCGAACGCGACTAAGAGGGTTTCGTCAGATTTGGACAGTGTCCATGTCTCAGAGGCGTATGTGAGTACGGGTACTATATAGGTACTATATAGTCCCAGCTTCGTCCGTCGCGACAGGTTCTTTGAGGTGAACTGCTTTTTCAGGCTGTATAATGACCGGTTGGCGGTCTCGTAGTACAGTCGTCAACTCGTACGACTTAACAACATGCCCGTCATGGGTTCAATCCCCAAATAGACCGCGCCGCCATACGTAGGACTGACTATCCTGCTATGGGGGGGAATCAATTAGTCACTGAAAGCCAAGTCCACAAGTGGGTACAGGCAGGCCTTGACCGACATCGGTTGTTGACGAAAGAAGAATGACCGGTTGGCAGCCAGCATCCTTGCGCGCAACTCAGCTTCCATGCTATTGTCGTTGCTGACCTTTGACCCAAGATTCAAAAATGCGTTCACCTATCTGCACGTCACGCCTACGTAGATTCTGATTATTTATTGGTAGGCCCGCTGATGTTGCCACCATCAGTTTGGTCTTTGCCTCGTTTATCTGTAATCCGAGGTTCTCTGCCGCCTGCTCGATTCCTTGGTAGACTTCTGCTACATAGGAGATCGCAGACTAATGATATCTATATCATCAGCGTATGCCAGAATCTGGGTTGACTTATAGAAGATGGTTCCCGTAGTCTCCACCCTCGAGTCACGGATGGCCCTCTCTAGCGTCAAGTTGAATAGAAGACAAGCAAGCCCGTCCCCCTGGCGCAGACCTTTGGTGGTAGCAAAAGGTTCTGAGAGTTTTCTATCCACCCTCACCTGGCAAGTGACGCAAGTGATAGTCATTCTAACTAGCCTTATCAGTTTGGCCGGGATTCCAAAAGAGCTCATAGCGTCATACAGTTTTACTCAAGCTATGCTATCATATGCGGCTTTGAAGTCAATGAAGAGATGGTATGTGTCGTGTCTATATTCAGCCATCTTCTCCAAGATCTGCCGCATGTTGAAGATCTGGTCAGTGGTAGATTTTCCGTTTCGGAATCCTCTTTGATAGTTTCCGACTATCTCTTCGATTTGCGGGACAAGGCGATCCTGAAGGATCAGGGAGAATATTTTATAGTCGGTATTCAACACCGTAATACCCCTGTAGTTGTTGCAGTCCAACCTGTCTCCCTTCTTGTATATGGGGTAGATGATGCCGAGATTCCAATCACAAGGCATCGATTCGCTATCCCACACCTCAGACGGACACCTTAAGGAAAATGTTAAAAATCTAGGAACATATAAATGCAACGACCATGAAAATGTGCATACATTATCCTAAATTCATGTTTTGTCAGAAAATGTGTTGAAACTTTTAAGTTTCTATCGATTTTTATGTTTTTTTTTCATGAATTAAAAACATTTGTAATTTTTGTGTGTAGTTTTGACATGTTTGGGTAAGACGGACACTTGATATGGAAAAGATGGAAATCTTGAAGGGTAAGATGGGGTTGGAAATTTATTCGCAGTAATCAAATTAGATCCACAAGGGGCGCTTGATTGAGAATTTGTTTTGTTCATGAATTTAACCATTTTTGCATAAAATATGCCAAAAATGTTCTCAAATTTGTTGTTTTACTTTCAGGTTTAATGCTGTATTGTTGAATTATTCGAAAATTACCCTTTTCATACATTTATGAGAAGTGTCCATCTTACCCGTAGTGTCCGTCTTTAACTATTTTCCCTTATATCTTCAAGTTACATTGAACAGAATAACCTGAATATTATTGCGAAATTTGAATTGAAATTTATTTATTCTTGATTAAGTATCTGGACGCCGTATCCTACATACATCACTTAAAACTAAAGGACCTATAGCTAATCGCTCGTATGATCTAGAGCAGCGATGTCAAACTCATTTGATTTGATTTGAAAGAACGTTTGTAGGAGATTATTTTCATTTGTCCATAGGCCTCTGATTTCTTTTTAAAATATGCAAGCTGGTTTAATCATTGCAGAATAGTCAATTTCATGTTGATATTTATGTGATTTTAATTATCAGTATGTTTTTGCTGGTATTAATTGTAAACAGCAGTTTCGTAACATTCCCTATTACGGCGACCAAATTCAGTTCTATTAGCGCCTAATTGCAGTCTTTCTAATTGCCAACCTTTCCCAAAACAATATGCCATAAAAGTGCGAAAGCTTACGTTTTTCATTCCTGTTGATTGAGTAATTTTCTTAATTCTTACAAGTTTTTTTTCGTATAAAATTTGCTGTTTTGGCCACCAAGTACCTTGATTGATTGTTTAAAATTAAAAAAGTACTGTTTCAAACCCACATAGAGATTTATTTTTATTTTGTTTATTTTGTTTGTTTATTTTTATAGAGACTTTGAGCTTAGATTTTTTTATAGAGACAATGGGCTCATTCGCCTCTTTTAATCGGTCGATTAATTCTAAAACTAAAAATCTAAAGGCCGGGGTACATTGTCCGTACTCGCTAGTGTAAATTAGATTTTCACTAGCGGATCTGGCGGCGGCTAGTGGAAGCTTTTTTGGTCATCAAGGGAATGGTCGAATGGTTTTTCACCGTTTTTTGTTGCGAAAATGGCTGAAATAGGCAGTTTAAGTAAAAAACATGGTAAATAACATATTTTCTGAGGCGGCTCCAAATTGTTTGACAAAACGCATCGGTCAACCAGATGCGCCAGATGCGCTAGTGAAAATCTAAATACACTAGTGATTTGTGGCTTGCATTTGTGGCTTGCAAACACCTTATACCGGGTAGTCTCGGGTAGCTTTAAGTAGCTATTCGTTGATTTTATTTAGAATGTTTGTCTGTTTTCATGAACCAAATACAGATGACTAACATACTTCCGGACATTCACAATATTGTGTAAGTTTGAAGCTAAAACGCGAGTTCTTTCTTCAGAGAATTGTTTATCAAATATTTGTTACTAGCAAGTTTATTCATTGGAAAAGGTATAACAGAATTTTAATTATTTATTTTTACCATTTTACTAAAATTTGTCCGGAATTGAATGCATTTTCATCAAAATAAACCGTTTTGGGGTTTCTTCTATAACTAGAACAGTTTTAACCGAACCTAGAAGTCCGCCGAAACCGATCGAGAAAGCGAGCAGAAACGTCCGAAGAACCGATCGAAGCTCTTGATTGATTGAAGCGTTTACGGTCGTTCGAGAGAGCGCGCTGTATGTGTTTATTTATTTCTGACAATAATGCTCCGGTACGCGACCGTGTTGGCACAAAAATAATAATGGCTGAAAAATAGTTCACACACACGTTCTTTTTCTCTCCTCCTTCACGTCTTCCCCATCCTTTCACCTCGTTTTATCATTGTTGGTTTTATCAGCTACATTGAGCGAGAGGTTGAGCAGTTTTCGATCGCTTTGCGCAGCGGAGAGAGAAGGCAAGAAAAACACCGAAAAAAGTTTTATTTTCATATCTCAGGTGCCTATAATTGACTGACATGTAATAACGCAAATGGTTTTACAAATAAATTTGGCTCAAGTGGTCGCGAGCCACACTGAAAGACCTCGCAGGCCACATTTGACCCGCGGGCCACCAGTTTGTCAACTCTGGCATACATTTGACTCTCTACCGCACTCTATTTTGTTCGCAAAACTCGCGAAATTGAGACTTCCCGCTTTGCTTCTGTAGTGACTGAGATTATATCTCCTAGATCGTTCGTATACCGTCAAAATCGATAAGCACCTCTTTAATGAGATTACAAGTGACTCGGGCATAATCTAAAACTGCAGCTGTATTCCATTCTTCGGAGGGAGGAACCCGCTTTCAGCAAAATACTACATAGAGGACACTGTTGTCAAAAGAGAAGCAAGTGTCAAAGACCTTGGTGTTATGCTTGACGCGAGTTTGGCTTTCAAAAAGCATACTGATGATATCATTGCTAGAGGAAACCAACTGCTTGGTGTCCTTTTCAGGACAACCAAATGATTTCGCGATCCGGTATACATCAAAGCCGTCTACTGCAGCATCGTTCGTCCGATGCTAGAATATGCGAGCGTGCTCTAGAGCCCTACAACTATTAATACTATTGATCGGAAGCTATTCAGCGCAAAATTACTCGCTATGCTCTACGCTTTCTTCCCTGCGCGACCGTTCCAATCTTCCAGGGTATGCTGCACAGTGCCGTCTTCTAGGCCTTGAACCTCTTGCCGTAAAGAGATATAATGTACAGTGCCTTTTCATCGATGGCCTTTTCAACGGTGTCTTCGACTCATCGTCTCTGTTGTACCGCATCAACATTTTTGGGCTGGTGCCTAGGACTAGAAATACTCTGCGGATACCTCAGCTTCAATCCAGTGCTGGTCGGTCACACCCTATGATTCGTTTGTCTGCGGAGTTCAATGCTAGCTTTGAAGCATTTGACTTTGGGATATCTTCAGCGCAGTTCAAAGATAGCTTCCGACTGCTGCCATGCCACTTTTGTAATAATTGCTTTTGTTGTGTAACGCCTTTATTTAATTTGTAAATTTTGTAAATTTCAATGATTTTTGTAAACGGTTTCTTTTTTTAAATCTTCAATTAAGCCACTGTGCCCGTTGAATTAAATTAATGATAATAACATCGAAGGGCAAGTCGATTACACTTGAAAAGACATAAAAAGTTTTGAACATCAAAAGCAAAGGATCCCTGGCACAATACAAACGAAAACAATGTATACAAATTGTCTGTTTCTAAAATTTTTATTCGGGACTTACATATTGACAGAAAGCAACAATTTAGATGTATATATGTGACCTTGAATAACATCACAATACTTAAAAAACAAACATGCACTGTGCAATTAGTCTTCTATTATGTAATGTTTCCCTATACGAACAGTATTTCTTCATTGCCATACATTCATTCATTCATGCTGCCGTTTTATCGAAATGCGTGTGAATTTTTATTGAATAGTTTCTAACCTGTCAATTCCACTTACTTGTGCAGGGAACCAGGCTACTGACGCATGCTTAATAATTGGACGTACAAAAAATCAATACAAAGATTTCAAGCACAGTGGATCGTGAAACATTCTACTTTTCCTTAGAACAATACCTAGCGTCCTGTTAGCTTTGGCTATTACCAGTCAACATGTTTGTCCAAATAAACTTTATTTTCAAGAAAGACACCTAAACCATTTACTTTTTCAGATTGTGGTAGACGCTTAGAGGTCAGAAATGGAATAAACAAACGTTATTAGGGCACTAGAACAAGTAAATAAAATCAGTGTAGATTGTATCAACTTGCATTGCTTTTAATACTAAGTTTGTTGCTGTATATTTAGAAATTGAAGATCTGTTTTATACACCGGAAAAATCCAGGATTTCTTTCAGAGCGCTTCAGGCGCTTCAGAATGAAGCGATTTGTAAACATTATTCCAGGACCTAATTCCAGATAATTCCAAAACTTCAATCCAGGAAGTTTTTACTTGCTTTGGGATGTTATCGACACATCTGGATAAAATTGGTTTTAATTAAGCAGCTGATGAGCTAACTTTGATCTTTGATAGTCAGAATCGAAATATTCACAGAATCTGAAGGAACAAGACATAATACTTCATCAACATTTTGGCTTACCACGGGTAAAACATTACTACTCTGCGCGAATAAGGCTAGCAAAAGCAATGCCAATCTTGTATTCCTCCGCTAACATTTGATCGTCAAATGTCTTACAGGAGGAGATTGCGTCTCATTTTCTGGTCAATAAACCTTTTGGGGCAGGATCGAATCGCAATTTAGATTTAGGGAAATATAATTAGCTATGAAAAAGATGTATGATGAAGCTACGCGGTGCAAGCTAACACAAGAGTTATAACCGGAACGATTTAGTATACCGTGGACACATATGCCAATAGGTGGATGGTAGGAGTCTACCGAAACAATGGACACCAAGGAGGAGGTATAAGATCTGTCAAAATTGTTGTCAATCAAATTAGATACGAAATTGAGGTCCAATTGATCATTGATAATTCCACTGATTTGATTTAAATCATAATAAATAGTTTATTGGCACAATAAATTAACGACTATTTACATATGAACATAGACACAAACATCACAAGCATTCAACCGGAAAATAGCATTTTTCCGGAACACGCAGAAAGTAGGCAAGTTGAGCATATATTGGTGTCCCTTTGGATGAGGTGGTCTGGTGCACTGATCATTGAACTGATCACTGACATCTCCGTCATCCGAGTAGTTTCTGTGTGTGTGTGCGTGTGCTTTAGCGGCGTCGCACAAATCCGGCATTCTTGAAAATCTTCACGATGCGGTCACGCGGAATCTTGTCGGCTTCACGCTCGAAGACAGGCATCTCCTTATCTCCGAACCACGACTGCTTGGCTAGTGCGTCGGCAATATGCGGGTTCTTGTAGAAGTTGTTGCGGAACTGATCCGGATATTGCGCCTCGTGCAGGGCATTTTCTACCACCGCTGGATGAGCGAGGGAAGCCTGTAGCCAAGAAAAAAAAGAATGTGTTAAGCCTTTGTAAAGAAAGCGGGCCAAAACTGGCGAAGCAAAAAGCCCTTATTGATATGCAAGCTCCCGGTTGGTACGCTTCGGACATGTGATGTAACGGCGAACCGGCATGTACTTACCTCTCGCACGGGAGCCGGTTGGTGCAGCGCGAGCGGGATTGGTTGGTTCAGGAAGACTTGGGCCGAGGCGCACGCAAGCACGGCAGTCAGGGCGATGATGATGCGGTTCATGTTGGAAATTAGGTGCTAAAGGAAAAGGGAGGGTAAAGCAGAGAGTAAAGAAAGAACATTAAACGAAACGCTCAAAACCTGCTACCCAACGAGACCGGCTGAGATTAGTTTCACTTTCGTCGAAATTTATAGACCATCTCCGAGTGCGTGGTGCGTATACGAGGTCGGACTTATCGTGATCCGTCTCGAACCAGTGACGTAATTCCCCACCCGGTGCTATCAACCGATTGCAGCTGGGCGCTGCAATGCATAGGGATTTGAAAACGCAACTGCATGCCAAACCGACGCGCTCAGTCCGGGCGTAAAAATTGCAGTTTGAAGAAAAACTTCATTTTATGTAACATGCAGCATTTAACCTCTGTTAGACTGTCCGCGCACGATGCAACGAACCGAGTTGCGCAATCTACACCCAACCCAACCAGTCGTTGTCAATCGGTTGACAACAAGCTGGACCTGGAAATGAGGAAAGCACACACCAGCTCCATGTATCGCTGCTAAACCCAACCGAAAACCGTCTAGACGCACTGAAGCAGCAGGAATATTCTTGGTTTGGTTGGGATCAGCTTCCTTGTAGCACTCTCTGCGACACACAGTTTGTTGTAATTAAAACCGCGTTCGAGGCCATCCAGTAAACTGGATGGAATGCCAACCAATTGCACTACTGCTCTAGTTCACTCTCAGGATGGTATATAGTTCAAATTCGCCACTTGGCACACATTGCATAGAGAAAAAGTTAATAGAATCAAGTGCATTGTAGCGTAGCGTGAATAACTTCACTTGGAACGATGTTCATGTTTTAATAATAATTGTGTGCCTCAAAAACACGATTGCGGCAAGGCAGCCATCGTTAAAGAATTTCGCATTTTAATCACTTGTAAGCCATTCTCGTTCAGGTTCTTCACTTGACGCACCGTTGAAGTCTTTCGTTCTGTGTCACTGATCATGAGCGATGTAGCATTGTTTGTTTGTTTTTTTTATACCGATTTAAAACACTCTTCCGCAAATGGTACGCGCTGTTTACACTTTGCACTTACCAGGGTTTGCTTTGCTGTAGCACAAAAGACAGACGTTGTGTCGAATGAATGTAACTGGAAGCTCACACTAAACTGTCGACTAGAAAACGGGTCGGGTTCTTATATATGTATGGCTCTGTTCGCTGGCGTCCACACTGCGCCGCTGAGGAGGTAAGCAGTCATTCCTCTCGCCGTTACTCGCGACCGTCATGCTATCGCTATCGTAGCGAGCAACCACTGCACGAGGCAAAGGAGAAGGCTACCGCACGACCACCGGCTGTAGGCGGCGTGAGCAAGAGCGTCGAGCCGATAGTGTTTGAGGAACCGATAGGAGAACCATTCGATGCATGGTGCGGTGGTGGCTGGTTACTTTTTGTGTACTGTATTCGCTAACGACGGCTCCTGCGATCCACCGATTGGAAGGGATATGGACCGCATGCAGGCACGTGACTCTCGCGATCCCGATCAGTGACCGATCGTGGAGACACGAGGACAGGCACGTAGTTAAGAGCGCGGTGTGGGTATCGGTTATGTTCGCAACCAGCGGCGTAAACTTCCTTTTTGCACTCAAGGAACAATCGATAAAAATTTGTCTTGTCTGCGATCGTGTGCTTGCCTCCCGGGTCGCGGAAAGGGTCACCTTTTCGGGGATGGAGATTGTATGCCTGGTTTTTTGCCTTTTTCTTGAACAATCTGGCCGTTGTAGGCAGGGCCGAACGTTGTGAGTTCCTTCCCAACTCTAATAGCTACAATACCGGAAGCGTCTGGCAAGCAGCAGGTTGTTTACCGACAGCGCCACAATTTGAAGATCAAGGTTACGGTACGGTTTGCAAGAAAGTATAATCGCACGAAGCGTTGCCGGAGCGTCGACACTGTTTCGGTGAGTCGTTTATGCTGAGGTTGGTCGCAGTCGTTCGCGCGCCGAACGTGACTCTAATTATTATGTTGCTACAGACAGATGGCTGTCATGGCTGTGTGGGCAAGCAGATGTTACTGTATTTGCGCATTTTGTATTGCCTAAGGGTGCGTAAGCGGACTGCGACACGATTGAGAGTGGGTTCAATTAAAGCACAGCAAGTCACACGAAGCGAGTTTGCGTCATTTATCAATACAAGGATGTGCACCTCCTACTGATATTGGTAACGATTAAGTAATCAAGGCAATGTTTGTTCATTTCATGCAGAGCACGTGTATAGCAAAAATATGTTTTTATCTTTAAGCCACTTGATAGTAAAAACAATAATTGTTATTTGCTAATGGCTTTATTGCCTATATTGCTTGGTCAAAATTGAAATTACCAACAATAATCTTCATTGTTTGACCCAAACAAGAATTTGTAATTTTCTGCTCTAAAATAGACAAGAGGTTAAAGGTAGCGTTATTTATCCTGAAGCGTTTGTTTTTTTAACAAAAGCATATTTACTTTTACATATGTTTATTTAACAAAATCGTGTTGGTATAATGTTTAACAGCTATCCAAATCCAATTTATCTAAGACATTATACTAAGCAAAACCTTTTTTGCCCGTTTATCGGGCATCGAATATGACCTGTGCGATGCTAAATTACTTTGATCCAATGTGGGAAGTGCATCGAGATCGTTGACCCAAACGGCGAATCGAAAACAAGAGCAAACGAGTGAACCTAACCTGTGGTCGCAACCGCAACCGATCGGCAACTTTATCCAAGGGCACCCTGTTTGTTGGCGTACTTTAGGCGATCGGTTGAAGAACAGTATTTATGGCTGTACCGTACGGAAGCCGGCACCGCCAGTTCCGTTCGCTCGACCGAATTGTCACCCTTACAGGGCTTCGGAAGCCTTCGGGCAATTCCGCCGCAACTAATCAGGGTCGGTCGACCAACTTGCAGCCCAGCATCATCGGCCCAGCAGCAGCTTCTACCAGCAAAACCGTCGATCGGCAACAGGAGAATCGAAAGTGAACCTCTTGAATCATGCTACCAACACTTCTACTTCGCCATCGTGAGAGAAGCCCACACTGCTCAGGCGTAGTTAGCGTACACTAAAGATCATTACCGAGGTCAGACGAATTGGCTGAGCTGAGGTCGCAGCACTCGTGCTCGATCGTGATCTCGAACGTGCACGCGTTCGCGGTGGTTCGGTTTGCCAACCCACTGTCGAGAATGGTGAGTGATCTCGCGGGGAGGAGGATATTGTTATATATTTTTTTACCCTTGCCTTTGCTCGCTCCACTCTTATCAAGTGAGCTCCGCTGGTAGCAGGTTACTTCCTTGTCGGTTCCTTTCACTTTTTGCTTCTGATGTTTTACATGTCGATTACCCCAGTGGTTTATTTTTATGGTGGGAGCAGTTGACGAACCGAGGGAAGTCCACACGAAGTGCCGTTCGGTTTACACGAAATTTACCGTTAACAACATCATTATAAACTTTTCGTCACGTGCGTTTGGACGTGAAAATGTGCGTGAAGATATTAGTGAAGATCATTGGGCTAATGTTCTGATTAATGTGTGTGAATGATGTAGCCACATTAAATAAAACATATTTTTAATTATCATCTGCTAATCTACTAAGATTGCGAATTTCACAATTTGCATAAGTATCATTTCATCATCTCCATGCAACTTCTTTTTTTTATTATGTGTCGAACGTCTGTATATGTTGTGATTATCGATGCAATGAATGCAGTTGCTTTTTAGTATTGCATGCCATAAGCGATGCGCGACAGTATGAGTATGTGATACCTCTATTAGGAAATGTCATAGCCTCGCTCTACTTAGTTCAATGTTTAAACCTTGCATAGTTCTATATTATTTCCCTTTCCACGATTAGATAACCTTTCTCACTAGCTCACATACTTGAAATGAAACCGCTAAAGCTGAAAATGTATGTAAAACACAGATTGCCTAACAAGCTTTTCGGTTAATTAGTTGCAATTCATAATATTGCATGGATCTGATTTCAATGTAAAGGGTAATCATTCTGGACTGTTCCTCCTGAATAGAAAAACTCGATGTATTCCATGTTTATTTATTACCGCAACATGTTCGGACGCATTTGCAAACTAGAAACAAATAAAAAAATCCTTTCCCGTTTTATAAGTCATTTTTGTATGGGCAGATCCCTGCGCAGTTTTGAAAGTAAACAGAACGAAGTGTTGCTTTTGAACACATGTAGCAGCAACATTTGCATAGATCCGAGTCTTGCAAATAAAATTGATAAAACGATATGCTTCACTCTAATGATGTAATTGTAAAAAAATATTAATACTGAAATAAAATAATTATTATTTTGATTTTTTTATTAATTAAGTTACATTTCAAATAAAATTTTAAAATTGTGGCCGATTTCTTGACTTTTCATCCACCGTGCTACAGTTCTTCATGTGATTTCAAGGCGTTGAAAGCGAGTGCGTAACAACGGTTTTACCATCGGACATCATTTTTAATCGACTTGCGACGATGGTGTACAGTAAAGTGCAGAAAAATGGTACACTTTTGAAATTTTACGTTTGATTATTTATTCATATATGAAATGTTTACCTTGTACATTTGGTTTACTCTGGTTTTAGTTTTGTATTTTTGTAAGAGTCATCTTAAAAATTGCTTCTACGAATGTGAACTTGTTTGAAAAGCTAAGATCGGATGCCTACTATCCGACTTAGCCAGTGAATAAAAAAAAAACCAAAACACTAAGGATCGTTTTGTAAAATATCGATGGGTAGTAAAAATTTTGTTCCATATGTATGTCTTCTTTTAAGCTGGTTTCATTTTTATGGTTAGATTATTACGTTTGTTTCTAGTAATTTATAGTAATAATAATAGTAATCTAACCATTTATTATTGACAACGGTTCTCTGACTAATTCATATTTATTTAACTGCTTGTTAACGAATTACTTTTTCATTCTACTTAAGTGTTAATTGACTTTACAGTTAAGTAAATGAAAGATGATGCTTGTAAAAAATAGACGAAGAATATTGGACTTTTCCAGCCTTGTAAAATTACAACTTTTGTGTTAGGATGTTTTTAGATAATACCCATTACAGGTTATCTTGTAAAATGTTCAGTACATTCCATCAACGAAAAACTAAAAAAGTTACAGTTTTAAGATTAACACAGTTTTAGCAATACGGCAAAGCCGTCCCTCCTAAATTAAAAAAAAAACACTGTGCCGTTTTTCTTGAAACGAATATTTTGCGAAAATCGGTACTGTAAAAATTCCCGGCTAACAGTAGACATCTGGAAATATTTTTTTAGCAGTATTATCTCTGCATAAATGTTGACTAATACTTACTACTATTTGTTTTATACGTAAAGTAGTAACTCATTTTTGATCAAACAACACTTCATGGCTATCGAAAGATTTAAATCCTTTTGTGCAGAAACTACACTTTGCCATCAAGTTACATTTTCATTTTCATTTTTTAGATTCTAATTATTTTTAATCGCCAATGAGTTCCTCAAAATTAATTCGTTTTGTAGTGATTTTAAAATAAGATATTAAGTTATGCACTTTTTGAACAATTTTTGTTATTAAATTCTTGATGAAAGTGGTGGTGGTGCACCAAATTTAATTTCAATTCATCCTTTACTCCTCTAATGCATGTAATATGCATGTAATTTCCTAAATGAAGCCATTCCATTCGTTACGTTTATTCTTCCTACGTTATTCTGAGTTGTGGCCGGTCGCGAGTTACAGTCGTTGCAACTCGCACGACTTACTAACATGTTCGTCAGGTGTTCGAGACATACATAGGACTGACTATCATGCTGTGGGCAATTAACAAGTCACTGATGATGAACTGAACTGAACTAACAATGGTTGTTGCGCCAAAGCAGAAGAAGTCTAACTTTTAATTACATTTAGGGACTTTTTGTCGTGCGTTTTAACTTAACAACAATCCAGAACATTAGCTTCTAATTTGTAATATTCAATTATTAATATTCAATTCGGATATGATAGTTGACCATTATCGTTCTTTCGAAAGAAAATGAAATCAGCTTTTATACATAACTATGCTAATTGGTTTTGATCAATATCCCGTGTAATTCATATTAATCCGCGTTATCCAATCATTGAAACAGAGTAACGTTCGAGCTGAAGGTCAATGTCAAGATGCTTTCGATGTCATACAGGCGAGCGTAACGCCAAGCTTTCACTTTCGGGTGCCTCCCGTGGACTGGAAACCTGTTGATGAGCATCAACCCGAGCAGGAGTGCAAGCGCGATTTAACTAACCGGAAGAGGAATCATGAATCTTGCAGTGTCCTTGCTTCCTTTCACTTTGTACGGTCCAGATCAGTGCATCTTCTATGCAGTCTGCACTGCTTCATGCAACACATTCCACACCCTTAAACAATCCTCCCAAACACCTACCGCCTGGAAATGCCCGGTCGACCTTCGGCAGAAGAATCCCGAAAGGTTACTTGCTCGTCAGGCTTAGAGTCATCCGGTGACCGTGTTTTCCCCCAGCGTAGGTTCGCTCAAGAAGCTTACCACGCTCAGCAAGTCGCGTGACTGGGACAGCCATGGAAGAAGAGGTCGACAAGGAGGCGCCGTGCGTTTCCTGGGCGGTAGTAGAAGATATTTTATATAGAGCACTGTCGTGGCCGGTGGAAAAAGTAACCGATTGCTCTTTGCGATTGCAGATGCTGTTGTGGCGTGGCAAGAAGGCCCTGATCCCGTGTCGATGCGCTTCCAAAATGGGACAGGTGAACTTTAAATCCATCGTGCATCCTTGAAATGTGGAACAAACGGACACTCCGATGAACGAATAATAGTAATAGTAATAATAATAATAATAAAATAATAAATACTCGCTTTTTCACCACGGTAGACTCAAGTTAGAGTTCCGGAAAAAAGGATTAGCACAAAGCATAAATTTTAAACGAACAATAGAATTTTACTATTATCGATCTTTATTAAAGTACAGACTTTAACGGTAACGGGATGCATAGGTTACGAAAAATTCGAGATTTTGAGTCATCGTTCCTTCGAAATCACTTCCATCACATGCCATTTATTTGCGCCATTCTTCGCTAAAAGGCGTTGTTCGCGTTGTTCGTAATGAGCACGTGCAGCGATGCAGACGCGCGTGGCTCTGGAAGGGCCATGCTTCCGAAAAGGTCTAGGACGTCGAATGCGCTTCCAGCTTGATTTTGTTACGTTTTGCTCTGGTTTATTTTTTTGTGCTCCTTCATCCCATGCATTGTGGATTCCGGAGTGGATTGCATTTAACCGAGTGTATGTAACAATCGGTCACCACCAAACTGGTCTGTCGTGACCAGTGTTGCGAACGGTGATAGTCGTCGACATAAAATTTTACAAAATGATACATTTTGAAGCATCGCATTCTAGATCCACGCATTCATTCGACAATCACGGACAAAAATATCATTTGACACGATGATATTTTTTCTGCTACAATCATTTGACTTTTTGATTTTGCCGTACCTCAAGTGAACTAGATCTTCATCGAAAATGGGTCCTTTTTTCGTGTTTTCGCGTGAATTTCTATACTCCTGTAAGAGAATACCATTTTCCTGGTTCACTGAGTGAAAATATCAAGTGGTCTAATGGCTTAGTATCGGTAAACGCACGATTAAGCAGTTCTGGATTCTCACTGATAAATGTCAAATGACATTCATTCTACATTTTTTGCAATCATGTCATCGCCAAAGCATTGATTGTTAATGCACAAATGATTGTCGCTTTTGGAAAGTCGTGTCATGGTAACCATGAATATCATGATCAAAAAATGATTTTGACACCCGCTTACTGCGAATATCATAAAAAATGTCGACAATTAACAACACTGGTCGTGACATTTCGTCTGCATCTTCGGAAGTATTCATTTGACCTGTTTCGTGTGCTCGTGCGTTTTCATAGGCGTGAAAAGATCGTCTGCAGTGTAATGCGAGGAATGTTCTGGAGCAAGTCCAATGTCTTGGGATAATATCAAATTCAATTAATTGAACTGTGAATTTTCAAAGCAACGTATTCAACGTTCAATAAACCTAAATATTTTCGTGTGATTTTATTTACTGGCGATTTATATTGTGCAATCAATCACTGTTGATTATTCTTAGAAAAATTAAAACTCAAAAAGACATGAAATTAAAACTGCAACAATATATTGAAAATGTTTTGAAAATGCTGCACACTATTGTGTTATTATCAATTCTTGCTTTTGTTTATTGTTTATATGTGCTGCTATGCAACATTGCGTGAATTGATACCTACCGGATTCAATGTACAAAAAAAACTTGTGATATTTTAATTTTCAGTTTAACGGAGTATAAATTTAGAAACCTTATAGCACCACTTTTTGGGAAGAAAAGTATGTATTACAGTAACACGAAGTACTATACACGATTTTAACACTTACCAAAAATATACTGTAAATGCTTACAAATTAAGATTACTTCAGAAGATTCAGAAGATAGCAGAAACAGTATTAATTTTCTATAAAAATAGTGATTTATTAAAACATACAGAACAAACGATAAATATAACAAAAGCGGCAAGCTGCCTACAAAATGCCGTCTGTTGCTTGCTGTGCGTAAATGGTATTGTCTCGTGCGGTTCCTGAACCAAACGCAATTTCGCTAACCTACTGATCTCGATCATCGGCGAATGCTGGTGGCTTAGCATTAACGTACACCGGCGGCTGCTGTCCTCGATCGGCACGTTCGGTCGGGGTCACTTCGCTTACATCCCGCTTGTGCTCATACGGCGGAGGTGCAATAGTGGTCGCGTACCCTTGCTCACGCACCTCGACCTCCTGCTCGGTTTCCACTGGACGTGACACGACAATGCGCCGTATGTTGACGGTGCGTGACGTTTCCTTTGCATCGCGGGGAGCAGGCGTGGCGGACAGGACACGGCTACGCACGTACGCATCGATCAGCGTACCGGAGGTGTCTCCTTTCGGTCCAAAGCCAACCTCCGCAATCGAATCCCGCTCGGACAGCAGCTTGATGAACTGTTCCTGGTTGGCATGGATCTGTTCCTGCGTCAGTCCCTGTCCAACAACGACCGATTGCGAGGTAATGCCTGATGTAACACTTTGCGATTCATACGCCGTCCGTGCCGAAGATGTGCTCTGAGAAGTGGAGTCACCCGTTTCGCTGAATCGTGCCGACACAACAGTGCGTGGCGTGGTAGAAGAGATGATCGTCACGGAGCGCTGTGGCGTACTGCCGCTGGACGTTGAGCTGGAGCTGGAACCGACCGTCGACGGTACGTTGGTAGTGCTCGGTGGGAAAGTAGTCGTTGGGAAGGATCCACGGAAAGATGGCCCGAAGTCGAACGCACCCGAAGCGGTCGATGGATCAAACGCAACGATGTCGCTTGCCGGTGTGGTGCGTGTGGCATAGCTCACCTCAATCGAAGACGATCCACCCAGTCTTGTCTGAGTTTGTTCCTCCGTGCCGCGGTACTTTTCGTGATGGTAAACGAGCGGGGTAGTGGCTGAAGTTGTGGCCGCGGTAACCGTAACATCTCCGTCATCAGAATCCGTGGAAGAGTAGTCGGAGTAGTTAGTTCCGGCACCGCTTCGCGCATCGATCACGATCGAGTCGTCGTACTCATCGTCATAGCTTGGGTAGGAATCGGGCGTGGCGCTAGTCGGTGGTGTCGGCGTCGTAGTGGCCACGGGTGGCTGTGATGGTGTGGTCGGCGACGGTGTCTGACCGGTGGGTGGAAGATACTCAGGCGCTTTTCCATTACGATCGCAGTCGTCGTTAGTGGTGGCGGGCGTGACGGGATAGAGCGGAGTAGACGATGGAACATGGAAAACGGTGGCCGGATGTGCTGTGGTGGGATGCGTCGCCAAGAGAGCTGGCGAATGCTGATCTACGTAAGCTACATGGTGCAGCAGATGGCCAGCATTAGCCGGATGGTACACGAATGGATGGGGCGCCAGGTGGGTGGCGTATGGGTTGATAAAAGCCGGCTGCTGGTGACCATGGTAGATGGCATGGCCCTGCGTGAAGTAAGGCCTTTCGCTTGGTGCATTGGGTTGCTGAGGTTCGATAAACTCAGCATCCGAAGCCTTGCTAGTAGATGCTGCCGTCTTTTTAGATTGGGCGGCGGCCGCCTCAATGCGGTCGTAGGTGCCCTTCAGCGGCGGCCGTTCCGTGTAAACCGTGGTGGTCTGCGTAACGACCTGGGGTCTTGCGACGGTACGCGTTCCATAGCCTTCTTCCTCGATGTGAACTTCCGGCGCAGGGGCCGGAGCACTGTACACGGGGCGCTTCTCCACAAACGTGGTGGTGGTTTTGGTAGTCTTTGTCTGTGTTTCCGTTTGCGAGATCGGTTGCTCCAGCTCCACCAGTGCCGATCCGACAGGACGAATGATGACGCGCTCCTCGATATCGTAGAACTGGTTCTGGATTGCTGGACGGCGCACCTTAAACTTACGGGACCGTACCACTGGGATTTGCTTCTCCTGGGGCGGGATGTACGTTGGACCGGTGGTGACGGTTTTGGTGTATGTTGGCGTCACCGGCACTGGGACCGGCACGTGAACGGGCACGTGCACTGGGACGGGTGTCGGCACGGGCACCGCGACATGATGGTGATGGGGAACCGGTGTCACGGGTACGGGAACGGGTACGGCAGCTGGCGTGTGATGGTACTGGGTAGTCGAAACCGATACCGATGGGACGGACTGGACGGTGTGGGTAGTGGGAACGCTGGCACCCTGCACACCGTACACAAAGGATTTCGGTTCGTAGACACGCACCGTAGGGCTACCGTATGTAGTGTGGTACTGTACGGCCGGAGTGTAACTGGCCTTGCCGAACACGGGCTGAGGCTGTAGGTTGTAGGAGTAGTAGGTGGGGGCTGGGGCTGGCGTCACCGAAACTGCTGCCGAGCGTGCGTCAACCAGGGTGGCGGGAAGTGCGGCCGACTGTTGCACGGCGGACGTATATCGTACCGGGCCGGCCAGTAGTCCAACGTGCTGCTGCGGGTTCACATACGTCACCCCGGCTGGACTGTGCAGCGGAACTGTCACGTAGCCCGCCGCGCACAGCTCCAGCAGAGCCAGACACGGCACGAGCACCTGTAAGAGCATTCTGGGAAGAAAATGGGCGTACAATGGTGAATGATATCCGTTAAAATGTTATGAAATTGAAAGTGCGTCGAGCCAGTGACCCGATTGCGTAAATCTAGAGGCGTCACGATTGGCGCATAAGAAATTGGCGTTCGATCAAACAATAGTCCCATACGCGAGGGATGTTAATGTGGCACGTAGCCACGTGGTGCCCCACGACTCACGAATGCACGTTTCGATTAACACAAGCTGTAATCCTCAGAATGGAATTTATTTATGAGCAAGTGGGCAAGAGTGAGGTTTAGCTGAAGTGTATTGGTATTTACTTCTTTCAAGTTTTTTTTTGGTTGCCCACTGAACTAGTTATACCTCCTAAAATGTCAAACAACAAGGTCTGGAAATGGCCTATACAATCTGTGTGAGTCAGTTATTACAGGAAATTCCTTCTTTTTTATGTCAATCCAAGAAGTTGGTTCGTACTTCCCAGTTAATTGGCAAGATTATTAAAATGAATACAATAAGGCTAATTTCTTGTCACAAATTCAATGGTTGAAAAACAAAATCGTTTGTTTCGTCAAATACAATATGACATTTAAATCGCGTAGCTGGGGTATGATTAGATCATTAGCTTTTGGGGCAGTGGCATTTAGGGAAGATTAACAACCCCCAAAAAGCATCCTGAACTGGTTTTCAGCACAAACGATAGAAACAACTTCAAACTTCTAGCCACTTTACCGTGATCTTTACACTTTGTTACTGTTTAATTCTAACAGGTTTAAAGCATCTGGCACTTGAAAACGATGCTTCGTGATGATGGAATATTTTCTGTATATTTGGACGTTCAAATTTGAATAGTTCATAGTTTTGGAAAAATGCTAACAATGATGTAAAAAAACTGACTAACTTAAGAAAACCATTAGACGCTAATCAAAAGATTTTTGTTTTAATTTTTAAGTATACTAATCAATCATTGTTTGACATAAAAACTTCAAATACTTTCTATAAAACACAGTGCATTATTCTATGTATCTTTAAAACATGCAGATAAAATTAAACACAAAAATCTTCACAATTTGCAAACTATTTTTTATTAAAAATTAAAACATATTTTTTAAACCCATTGTACGAACAACATTTTTGTTTGGAATATTCTTGATGCATTTTACACAACTGCACAGACAATTTTCTTTTGACTCACTTAATCACTATCCGCTCCAAAAGATCCGGTACAACTTAACTTATACTAACTTGCTACAAGTTTTCTTGCACAACAACACCACTGAGCTGTGAGAAATTGTCCACCAAATCCAGCCAAACACCCGAGTGTGTCTCACTGCACGCGCTGCACTGAACCGTACTGACTAACTCGATCGAGTGATCTGCTTTTTATAGACTTCCTTCCTTATGCCAAGAGCTTTCGCGCGACCATCGATCCTTTCCGAGCTTTTTTCGGATGGCGCGGTGGCAAGGGAAGACGCTCTCAGCAGTGGCTGCCCTCAGACCGGACTTGTAAGGAGGCACAGCACGGTGCAACTTGTCGTCGGCTGGCGACTGCGACTAGGGCGGTCTCTGTATGCGTGAGCGATGCTTATTTTCACGCTCTGCATCAGCAGCATTGTACTTGGACTTGCACTTGGGACACGACGCATCGGGTTGTCATAAACAATCTCGTAATCACTCGTAGAGCCATTGCAGTTACGCGCAATTTGTTCGTTCCTTACCAGTTCGTTTGGATCACAATGTTATATACTATTGCAAAGAATCGCAACGGGAAGAAGGATCTAGCATTTGTTCCCTCCATCGGAGGCGTTTGACACTGGAAAGCATCGTATTTTTTTGCCATGCTGCTGAGATGATAGATACCTCCAGCCGGTTAGGGATATTTCAAGGTCGTTCACTTGTTGTACGGTGCTCCAGTGCTCCAATCAGCGGGTTGTTTGAACTTCAAGCTATTATCACATCCCTGCTTCCTGTTCCTGCTCTGGTACTTTGGTAGGTTGATCCTCTTTTGCTCTAAATTATAATGCCCAAGACATGACCACTAAAAATAAAATATTTGTAAATACTACAAAATCGATCTGTGACACGCTCAAAACATGTTTATATTTAAGTTAAATATCGATGGAATTCAATTGTCTTGTAATTTATATCATTTTATAGCTTTTGTAGTTAAAGTGTTGAAAACAAAATTAATGGACCGCATGGAAGATAGAACTTTCCTTTTTTCTTTGTGTTAGCATTTAAACATAAAATATTAAGCAGCCAAAGGCGGAAATATCATTTTTAAAATGTACTTAAATACTTCAATATACATTGATTTTTACAATTCATGTAAAAAATATGTAAGCTATTCCAAGTACTGTCACATTTGAAAAATCGCGTCATTTGAGGATCGTGAAACATAGAATGAGACTGTTGAAACTGTTGGTAAGTTGGCATTGCCAAGATGTTATACATTGGTCGGTCACCACCAGCACAGTGAAATAAATGAAACCCATATCTCAAGATGCTATAAATAAAAATTTCAACATAAAATTGCTAAGTTAAAATTGGTTTTACTTGAATAATGGTTAAATATTCAAAAAGTACACTCATTGAAAATGTATGTGTTGAACATATTTGGTTTTATATATACATAAGACTACATAAGACATCATGCCCGTCGTAGGTTCAAACCTCGTATGAACCGTCCTTCCGTAGCAAGGACTGAATATTTGGTTGCATGATACCAAAATAAGTCTTGAAAGCTAGTAAACGCCGAATAGGCATGTTACATTAATTGCATGCAATGTGGTCGTTCACGCAGAACCACAGTATGACATTTAAAAGTTTGGAAACTTTGTGGAATTTGAATGTTAGAAAACACATTTGGTTACAATCAACCTGTTTTTGCTCCTCCGAGTTGTCTGGTGTGCGTTAATCTTTAAGTCTCGCCTACAGCTGTGTGAAGAGAAGAAGTTAAAGCAACGGCATGCCGGTTATTGGTGTTTGTTCATGGAGCGCACGTGGACAGCCAAAATAAGAAAAATAAAAAAAGTAAAATAATAAAAGTATCTTATTTGTTTTTTTCTACGTTTGGAAGATATTCGATGATGCCTTGTCAAATTTAGGTACCAAGTCCATACCTAACCATAGCAGTGTTGTCTTTTATTGTACGGTCTTTACAAATGAACTTATGCATAATGAATGCTTTAGGTACGCAGTGATGGTTTCACTAAATATTTTGTTTAATGTACTTCATTAAACTTTAATCGCGAAAGCTTCAATGATGCGTTGGCAATATATGAATGTTTCATGCTCAACACATTTTGTGAATGAAGTCAACGACTCGTTATGGCATACAAACAAAAACAGAAACGCTGGAAAACTAACACAAACTTAAACAGCCCGCAGCTGGCAGCTGGTTTGTTCTATGCTTTATTTCTAGTAACACGGTTAGCAGCACAGTTTAGCGTAACAAATTCTCGACCATGTCCTCGAGCGTGTAAGGATGAATTCCAGCATTTAACCTTTCCACCGGTACGCCTTGGCGGTCGGTAAGAAAGATGGTAAAGTTGCTGTTGATAAATCCTCCGCAGTTGCCCGGTTTTTTCGCCTTCAGATACTTGTACAGTCCGGGGGCTTTCGAGCCGTTCACCTGTTGATTTGGAGCAAGACGAAAAGTAAAGCTAAAAAGTATCGTACACAATTCAGAATTGAAGAAGATAGAATGAGAGAGGTGTAGATGGAAGCTGAAAAAGTTTGCATAAGGAAAGTGATTAAATTCTTAACGTATTCTAAAACCTTACAGCGACAGAGTTCTGTATGGTGCAGTCTGAATCAGATGCATGACCAAATGTAACGCTCAATTTATATGTATCAAATACATCGCTGCCTATATGGAAGAGAGCAAAAACAAAAAAAAATACACCCCATCTTCAGTGTGCCCACTGCTAAGGCAAGACAACAGCAAGAGACAGCTCGATGTTGTGTCGAGAAATAAAACGAACAAAAAAAAAATGAAAAAGTCACAAACATACAAAGTCCAAATAAAACCTATCGGCTGCGGCCGAGGAGATGCCGAACTTGATAGATAACAGTGAGAAAAAATGTGCCCGAAGGTCAGCAATTAATCATCTGGCACTTGCGCGATGGGCATGGCGACACCCGGCGCCCTTAAATGAAGCTATGTGACCCAGATCAATTAAGATGAAAAGCGCGTGCGACGATAATCGTCGAACGCTCAGCGGTTCAAAGCTTGATGATAGTATGGCGACAACAAAATCGCATCTATCCGCACATAAGGATGCGTGAAACGATCGCTGTGAGAAAATCTCTCCACCCAAGAACACTGCCCACCAAACGGTGGAGGGGCTTCATCGTCCAACCACCGGTGCATGCGTACGGTATGCTCTTCCTTATTTGATATCTATCGCTGCTACCCTCTCGCGGATGCCAAGTACGGATCGGATGCTAGTTCTTACCTCAATCTCGGTGAAAATCTCACCGATCATACCGCTGCTATCGGTGCTGCTCTCGAAGCGCTGTACGATTTCGTCCGGCGATTCTTTGGAGCCGAATTGGAAGCATGGGAAGAAGAGGACGTTCAAATCTGCGATGCCGTATTGCGACGGTGGAACATGGAGGATGGGGGTGGTCGATACGAAGCACGATTTTGGATGGAGGTAAAAATAAAAAAAGATGTTTGAAAACTGCTACTACAGTCCAGGCAGTAACGCCCTACGAAAGATGCTGACATTGGCCTGAAAGTACAAAACCATGCCGGCACACTGGGCGAGGTGGTCATTTAGTACCTTTTCGGGTGTCGTTGTGATACTTTCGGAACAGAGGCGTGAGAAGACTCAACACCTTCTCAAAGGTGGCATCCTTGGTAGAGAAGTTCACGATTAGGCACACCGATCCCTGGTAGCGGTCGAGCGAAACCTCATTACCGTTCAGATCGGTGACGGTAAATTCAAAAATTGATTTTGCTTTTTCCGGTGGTGACTGCATGGCTTGCAATGAATTGATCTGCGATAGAAATTCTCAGTGATGAAGATCGTAAGCTGGTATATTCACTGTTTAATAACTACGATAATTCAAACTCCATTCCACGCCACGTGCTAATTGACCTCACAGAAAGGTAAAATTATATTAAATACTGTACCCCGACGACAAAACACAACACTGTGCGAGCAACCGTTTCACTAGCGACCCGGTTAAGGAGGTTAAAAGGTTGTTGTCACACGACACGATGGGACCGTGTGCGTAAGTTGTCCAAAAACATCACTGCCGATTTGAACTTCCGCATCAGTGTTCCGCGTAACCTCGCGCCACCGAATGCATGCAAAAAACGCTTTATTCAAATGCTTACCTGTGTTTAACTGTTTTTGAAGAATTTTTAACCCAACCAAAACCACTCTTACCAACTAATCTACTCGTGATAACAATTCGCGCTGTAATGGGAATGGTTCGGGACACACTGGTGGATTAAATAGAATCGGTACGACCGCGTCTGTCGATGTGTTGTTCTATACCACGTTCTGTTTTAGTTAAATGAATAATGTAAATTGGCTTTTTCCTGGTTGTATTGATAGACGTGCCTTACCATTTCTTTCTACTCTTTGGGGACTATACCCGCACACATAGACATACACACATGTCAAACTACGGAACAAAGTGTTTATTTTTTTGTGAATTTTGAAAACACTGGTATGTTAGATGAAAGAAGCAGCTGAAAAGAATACACAGTAATACACAGAAGCAGCACATGCATGAAGCACGTGTCGTTTAGAGAAGCGTAACACAAATGCAAATGCTCGTACCACAACTACAACGAACGATTACAAATTACAATCGTTTGGTTCGTTTGACCTTATACTGTTAACATCTCTACGCTTCCAGCAGCTTATCGATATCCTTAACGATACTCTTAGGCGACGTGGTCGGTGCGTAGCGGTCCACCGGCTGTCCGTCCTTGTTTACCAGGAACTTGGAGAAATTCCATTTAATTGAATCACCCAGAATTCCACCCTGCTTGTGCTTCAAATATTTGTACAACGGATCCGCATCGTCTCCGTTCACCTTAATCTGAAAGTAGTTAGAAAAATGTATTCTTTTAATTTTTGGTTAACTTTAATAATCAGAACCATATCGCCGACTGATCAATCTTTGAGAATTATTGTGCAAAGTATGAAAAACGTTTACCAAAACTCCATTATGCAAATACCAATTCCAATATGCGAATCTAATTACACGCCCTTCTCCTTTTCGAACAAACCAATATGTATGATAAACATGCTTCCAACAGTTTTAAACACGATTTTATTGATTCTCTCAATTCATGATTCATAAACAAGCAAATTCAATCAAGCAAGTGCATTTGCGACCTTAACAACTACCATTACTGTCCCCTGACTGAGCCCCCTTGCCAAACTGCAATACTTTTTCGGCTTCCTGTTTGCTCCCCCTAGCCCAGCAGCTTATCAATGTCCTTCACAATGCTGCTGGGCGACGTTGTAGGCGCATAGCGATCCACCGGCTGACCGTCCTTGTTTACCAAAAACTTGGCAAAGTTCCACTTGATCGAATCACCCAAAGTGCCACCCTGCTTGTGCTTGAGATATTTGTAGAGCGGATGTGCGCCGTCACCGTTTACATCGATCTGGTGGAATATAAAAGATGTGCCGGAAGAATGGAACATACATCAGGGCTTACTTCAATTTTGAATGGAAAGTTCTTTAGCGTCCTACACTTTGAATAACGTATATACAAAATATGTGCCAAACTGCATGCAAAAGGTCTCACGTAGCTCTAACAGATCGAAGCACTATTGTTTGCTAGCGGAACGCTAAATATTGTTGTATAATAAATTACATGCTACCTACCCACACACACGCACATAAAACTAATACGCAGTAGATGTACGGAACTGTTAGTACTAAGGTAATCGTTTTATCGACCGAACGCAAGGACAAACGCAGTACTAACCTTATGTACACACAGAGCAAACAATGAAAATTCACATACCTTAGCGAAAACGTCTCCTACTTCCGCTTTGGCCGAGCGAAGATGACACACCATTTCCTCTCCGTCGCCTTCCGGCATTTGGCCACCGAACTGATTGCAGGGGAAGGACAAAATTTTGAAATCTGAAATCAAACACAATGTATAAACATTGCATCACAATTGGACCCCTCTCCACCGTTCGCGAATGTTCTGGAGGCCAGAGTCCCGCGGGACCACCTACCCTTATCCGCGTACTTCTGCGATAGCTCGGTCAGCTCGGCATAATTGCCCTTGGTTAGCCCGCACTGGGAGGCAATGTTGACGATTAGCAGCACCTTGCCACGGTACTTCTCCAGACTGACGTCGGCCCCTTGCGAATCCTTCACCGTGAAGTCGTACACCGATTTAGCATTCTTGTAGTCTTCCATCGTGCCGTCGGTTTGCGTTGTCGTAGACTGACTGTAGAACCGATTTACTCCGTACTATAAATGAACCACGGGCAAAGAAGAAATATGTACTGCGTGAAGGGGGGGCAATCGGACCATAAGCGATATGCTCTTATCTGTAAATATTGAATGATGGGAAAACGTGCACAATTGCTCTAGCTCCACACGCGCGGCGCGCGGATAACGCAGCACCAACTATCGTGACCACAAACAAATCGAATCGCATGGTGACTTGCAATAATCGCATGTTCAGACGAAGGCATGAAAATGAGTCAAGCGTATCTTCCACACCCACACGCACACCCGCGGCCCCGTAATGCCCGGGACCGGACCACAACTTAGGCGCAAAGTCCAAATACTTACTGCTATTAATACACCCACTACGAACAGAAGGACACTTTTCGTCGAAAACATTCGTACCAACGCTTACTGCTGATAAGAATTACTTACTTGATTTGGATACGAGAACGCACAATACTGAAATCGCCCGAGCGTATTACGTCCGATTGTGGCTAGCGTACGGAAAGTTGTGAAATTCGACATTAAAACAAAATGGATTGTTTATGTTCGCCGTTCGACACCGGGCAGTTTTCAGTGTTTACTTGAAAGACCGGTCACTCCAGTTCGCGTTCTGCGTGCGTGTGTGTGTATGTGTTGGTTGGAAATGTTCAACTAAAATAAAACACTGCCGATGAATGGCTTTGTGATTTTTGAATTTATCTGCCAAAATTGTTTCGTAACAATTGGCAACAAATTTCTTCCAATTTCGTTACCTTTTTTGTAATGTCTGTCCAAAACGAAAACAAAAACAAAACACAATTTGGTGAATTTGAGAGATGGAGAACGTTTTTCGAGCTCGAAAAATGTAAATGACATTTTTTCAATAATTTCAATAATTATTTCATCTTTCTTTATTTTTATTGCACTTTTTTTAATTTAATTTAGTTTTATCCATGTAATGGTATGATTTTATGAAATTTACTCGTGTTATTTTCACTGATATTATTATTGCTTCATGGACATGAGACGGAACATTGTGAATGTGGTGAATGTAACACTTCATATTCACCATTTGTTAAAAAAATTAAATTCACCAACAAAAAAATCGTTATCTGCCAGTAAATCATCGTTATCTTAGCTGGGCATAAAGTAAATGATAATAGCAATACAGCGGCTAAGCTTTACGAATGTATATACACTACAGATAATTTATATCATTAACTTTAATAACTATAATCAAAACTACATCTTTACATCTATAACTAACCACCTGTGGGTTATACGTTTTATACAAGGATTTACATATTTATTGTGAAACAAAGCCTTATCTTATTTTATGATTTTACTTGTTGATTTGGTCAGGTTACAGGGCTCTGCTACTAAATTTCAAAGATCCCCTCAATGGACCCTTATCGGCCCTTGAACCAACCATGGACCCATACCGAGACAATTTTATCGTAGGAATCAGCGTAGAAAATCGCGTAGGAATTTTAGTAAAATTTTTATGGTGATGATAGCAATACTTGTTTTTATTATTGTTATTATTATTTATTTTATAATTATTTGCCTCACTGGGCTTTACAATTTTTACTTAAAACTAGGGAATGAGGATTGAGGGATGGGAAAGATGTGTGGAGACAATAGATGAGGACGAATCCAGTAAGAGAGCACGGAAGCGGTATAAAGGAAGATTAAAGTAAAAAAGATTGTAGTAATTGTTGAAGGACTCACACGCTCTAAGCCAAGGGTCGTTCTGTGCGAAAGTATATCGCATCCGCGGGATTAAAATGGGGAGTCTGTTACGCAGACAACGGGAAGGAGCATACAGAGGAATATTGGACAGTAAGGAAGGAGCATGAATATTGTCGGTAAGTGAACTGGCAATAAACAAAGCCTGAGCATGTGAATGACGAGTCTTGCCGAGATGCCAGTCAAACCCAACAACCGGCAGCGTACCGAGTATGGAGGCATGCTGCTATTGTAACATGGTATGTTATGATTTTATGATTTATGGCTTTTAGTTTCATAAATTAAATGCTTCATGAATAGTTCAACTGTTACTTACAGACCATAATGTCATCATGACTATCGGGTCAAACATTTCAATCTATATGAAATTAGAAGATTATTTGGAGCTGGCCATTTTGTGAAATAGAAACTACAAATATAAGTACACGAATTGCTATTGCTATGATCACAAATACTAAACTGCGTTATTACATGTATTGTACCTGAATTGTACCTGAGCTGCTTGATGGCAAATGTAAAGTGTATGATTTTTTTTTATGAAACACTTAAGATTATTTTTTAAATTATTGAACAACATTTTTGGACCCCTGTTTGAAAACATGTTTTTCTAGAAATCCTGAACATTTCGGAAGGATTATTTAATAAAAAGTTATTATGAAATTTATGAGCAAATCATACATGGGTAGGTGGTTATAAAAATGAAGATTGAAGATACTTAAATATTAAACAATATAAATGACAAGGCGAACCTATAAAATCTAAAACTCATATAATTGTAAAACAACATTACAATATAATGACTACTGCATGTATCATTTATAAGCATGTCGAATTAACCAATTAGTTACGAATAGTAAAGTCTATAAGAAGAATTTATAACCCGAAAGCACGACAATGATGGTATAATAATTTGAGATAAGTCTTTGACGTATATTTGATAAAACGATCTAACTGTGACATCTGTGCTTGGATATCTCATATTGTCAATTAACACTGTTTCTTTCACACTTGAATTTAAACTGAGCAGGGTTGAGGGTAGTTTGAGTAAAAACTGGGCTGTATTTATTTTATGGAACACAACATATTTTACATCTTTCATACAGAGAGAATCAAAATGCTTACATCGTAGTGTAGTAATCGAGCCGATAACTCCTGGCAGCTCACCAACCTACCGTCATCCTGGCGTGTGGCACAAGAACTTTTGCTGCTTCTGTTGAAAAAGGTTGGACGTAAAATCAATATGAATATGTCTGGAAGGTTTCATGTTTCCCTTTAAATGACATAAAAAGTAATGGTAAAATACTGCTTCTCGCTACTGACAGTAACATATCCACGGCGCATTGGCCACTTTCCGTAAAAAAATATCTACTGTTTGTCGATAAATTAATCAAGGCTAAGTGCTATTTGGTTCTGCTACGCTAAATAAGCTGTGCGCTTGTCTTTCGTGCTAGGTACACCTGGCACACCGTACGCGCCATTTGTCAGCCCGCAGAGGCTATACGGCCCTGCTGGAAACCGTCTTGTCCTAACGTCTAGAGTGTCACAATCCGACCGCACGGGTCGTTTCTTTAGGGAGCAGCTTTATGCGGTCCTCGAACACCGGCCGAAAAGGGATCGAGATGCAGTGGGCGTAGGTAGGTGACGACCTGATTCGGGTTGTTCTCTGCCGTCGCTAGCTGGTGCAGATGGTAGCGGGAAGCCTGAGCGGCCTGTCGGGCAACAGCGGCCGGTGTAGGATGCGGTCCACCACGAGGTCCTGGATGTGGAACACCGGCATGTCCGGCGTGATGGGCTGCGGCAGCCTGCTGCTGCTGCTGTTGCTGCTGGTATTGCGAGATTGGCACTGGAACGGGCACTGGAACCGGCACTACTGAGTAGCCGGCATCGACCAGAGCCTGGAATTCTTCCTGCGTGAGTGGACGGTCAATTTTCGGTGGAATCTTGTGGGGGTGGGCCGAGGGTGCCGGCGTGGCTGCTGCCGTCGCTTGGTTTACTCCGGTCGACTGCGACACAAAGATGGACGAACGGGACGGTGCGTGGGATTCATCCGATTCCGGCTGCTTTTCGCGCGCTCCATAACGATGCTGGTGAACTTGCTGCTGCTCAGCGGGTTTCGTGCGATGGTGCGATTGAACCGTTTTCTGTGGCTTCTCGTTCTGTAGCTGAGGTGCCTCCACGATCTTCATCGGATGCTGGGGCGAGTGCTGCTCGATTGCGGCCTGTTGCTGCTGTTGCGCTTGCTGGTAGTATATCTGCACGTTCTTCTCCTTGGGCACGTAGTACTGAATTTTGGGCGAGGGAGTTCCCGCTTGCTGCTTGGGCGATACCTCAGCAAAGTACTGCTGTCCCTGGTGGGCCGGAGCATGATGATGATGATGCTGCTGTTGCTGATGCTGCGGCTGCTGCTGTTGATGATGATGCTGATGATGTGCCTTCGATGGACCCGACTCAGGTTGAGCGATGAACTGATACTTCTGGGCAGGCGGGGAACTGTCAACGAACTTTTGCGGTCCCACCTGCAGATGAGCGGGGCTGATCTTCGGCCCGTTTAGCGGCAAACCTTGCGCGAATGGGGCAATATACTGCGCCTTGATCGATTGCTTTGGCGGCTGCTGCGGTGCACCGTGCTCACGACCTGGTCCAGCCTGGACGTAGGTGTACTCGTGCGACTGAGGACTGGGCGTAGGACCGGCGTACCGTTGGGGAGCTTCGTGATGTTGCGCATCGTGCTGGCGACCGGGGTGATGCGGGACCGCATGATACGCTAGCGGCCGATTCGACTCTACCAATTTAGCGAGTTCGTTTTCGAAGGAAAAGGAGCTAACTGGCTTGGGGACTGGTGTCACTGTACCGGCCTGCTGGATGCTCTTGTACTGGATACGGTACTGCTCACCGTCCGCCTGTCCGTACGCTCCCGGTTGGTCTTCGGCCGTCTCTAGCAGCTGGATTGCGGGGCGATACTTGTGAGACGCTGCAGCTGGATGGGGAAGAAACAAAAATCAATTAACATTTACTGTTCCTGTCGTACTGTCAGCCTCAGTCTGCATGGAAGGGCACATACCTGGAGGGGCACCTGGGTGAGACGATGGTCTTCCGTACGCCTGAAGACCCTGGGGCTGTGGTTGGTGCTGGTGCTGATGCTGATGATGAGCTGGGGCTGGACCGTGCTGTTGGTGTTGGGCTTGCTTTAACAGCTGTGCATATTCCTCCTCGGTAATGTACTGAACCTGGCTGGGTTTCGCATGCTGCGGGTGGCTTTGGGGCTCGTAATGCTGGCCGACGGCCTTGCCTTGCTTCAATGCAGCCGCTTTTGGCTGATGCTCGGCAAGCTGATGCAACAAGCTGATGTACTCGGGAGGTAACTGTGAATGCGTTAGAATTGCAAGAAAAAATCGTATAAAATTATTCATCATTTCACTGATGTGTTCGTCGCTCGCACCACCACTCCCTGAGGCAATAGACTGTTCTTGAACGTAAACGTTTCCTATAAAGCCCAAGGAACAAATTAGTGGTGATCGTGATACTATTGCCGTTATCCATACCCGCAGGCAGTCGCATATAATACGATGACTACAGATAACCTAAGGCTCACGAGTTACTTAAGGTCAGACGAACCATTTTGTTCCAGGATGTAATTTAACAGAAAAAAACGCTCTGCTCTCTAGAATTTTTTGTATCAGCATATTTAAAAAAATTAAATAAATAGTACTTTTCTTCTCAACTTGGTAAAAGCCATGAATTTGTACGTAAATAATTTACAATAATAAAACTGCTTTGGTAAACTCATTACTGAGTGGAAATTACATGCAACTCAAAATGATCACACTGTGAACAGAACGGTGGAATCGTGATCGAAGCTGAGATCATGCCAGACGCAGAAGTTCATGTTTTACGATCGGAAAATGTTATGGTTAATGCCAATAGAATAGCATGATCATCATCATCATCATCTGCTTCTACAACAACTATAATTAGAGGTCATCGTAGGTCGTACCTGTGCCCGCATGCCAACGTACAAGCGTAGTGCAATATTGAAAATAGCAGAACACATAAAACATAAACACTGCCATTTCCTAACGGATCAATCTACAGCATTACAGTGCACGTAGCGGCACGTGATTAGCTTACAGACCGAGCCACGATCACGACTGATCGTCCATTTTTGTGTACCCTACCAAACGAATGTTTTGAAAAATGTGATCTATCGAAAGCATTTCTTCTGTGGTTCTTCCTTACTATTTATTAGATATTCGATTAATTGTTTTACTTAGCAAGGAACCTTCTACTCAGTACTTTTGCTCAGTAAAATTAAAGAAAATTGCAGCCACTGCCACAGTGGCGCACGGTGTTCAATATGGTCAAACGAAGAAGATCCAATTGCCACATCGCTGGCTATACTACACGTCCCTAGATGCCCGCCGATTCTTGACACAACCGTTGCGGTTGTAGGTCGGGATCTTTCTGTTACATAAGACACGCTGGCATCTGCTCGTTTTTGTGTGTGGTGGCAAATGGTAAACGTGCATCACGACGTTTCGTTCCGTTACGTTTCGAAAATGTCTACAGTTAGATATAAAAAAAAGTCAAACAAAATACAACAAGTAGCAAACTACTTGCGCGCTCCGAGCATTCGTACTATAACCCCGGAACGGAATGATGGACGTAGGGAGCACTAAGTGCACTCAGACACATCGAAGATGGCTCGATAGTACCTGGTTCGTGAATCGATGTCGATTCACCGACATCGTCTTCCCACGTTTGATCCTACTTGTTAGTTCGCTCGCGCCTCTTCAAAATTAAAGGTTACTTGTTACTACTACCTACCTCCTGGTACTGCGGTTGTTCCTGTGAGGTGGCGGGTTTGTGAGCGGCACCGGCCGATTTGTAGGCGATCGATGGTTGACCAGCACTCGGCTGGGCTGCATAGAATGAACCTTCCTCACTCTGATAGTACTCCTGCTGTTGCTGTTGCTGCTGCTGCTGTTGCTGATGGTGATGCAGAGCATGCTGGCGACGGTTGTCAATTAGGGACAGCGGAACCGAGCGCGTTTCGTGCTCCGTCTGACGCTTTTCCTTTGTGCCGCCGAGCGCTTCCACCGACTTTTCGGTCACGTTCTTCTTCTCTGCCAGCGTCAACCCTAGCAGGAATGTTGCTGCGGAAGTATAAAAAGAAAGAAATTTATTTTAAAAAATGTAATCATCTCATTAACACTCGTTTAGTGAAGGATTCGCTGCCAAATGTTTATAAAACGAGTATAAAAAAAGCAATTAAGCGGCAATAATTGGTCTCAAACGTGTGCCTAATTTAATTCCCCTCTCCCAACAATGCACACGTACGCTTTATGTAATTCTGTTACATGACGCCATTCAGAGATGCGGCCTCCTCACACCTGTTTAGTTTTATTTCTAATCCAGCTTAAACGAGACATGAATTATGCAACGATCAGTGCCGCGTTGCTTTACCATCGGAATTGACATACCGTCTTGCGCAGGTAAACCTTTGTCATTCATTGTTCTACCGATTTCATATGACACAAGCGTGGTTGCAAGCGACGAAAGTGCCCGCTGCAAGCATACTAGTACACGCATATTTTTCTTGATTGTTCAGCTTTGCTTATACTAACCGTGAGAGACTGGCCATGTCCACGGCAATAGGCGCGTGTGTGGAAACAACTTTTGATGTGTTGTTTCTTGCGAGTGCGTTATTCGATGAAATAATTGTTCATTGCTGCACAGGCGGTTGGCAGTGGAGGTTTTTAAACCCCAAACTCCCATCGCTGTTGGTGTCGTCGCCACCAATTGAAAAGCCACCTTCTCAGCGATGATATAAAACGGCATTCAATTTGTTGGTCATCGATGTACGCAAGTCTCAAGGTTTCGGCTATCGTCTCATGGTGCAATTGATGCTGGGAAAATCCGTCACGTTAAACTAAGCCGAATCCGCCAGAATTGGGTACTGTTAGCTGATAAAACTTTATTTCTATGGAGGCAATTTTTGGAGCACTCAGTGCTGGGCTGGGTAATAAATATGGAGGACAAGAATTTAAATTCCCACGGCTCTTGGCAGCAGCTGATTACGATCGTTAATTAATTTGTGGCAAATGGCGACAGAATCGACTTACTGCGTGCAACTGTGAAGAAAATGAAGCCATTGTTGTAATATTGGCTCTAACTAAAAGTATCATTTGCCACCCTCCCAATGACATTTGAACGTTTTTTTTCCTTCAATTTATTATCTCATCTCTGCTTCGAGTGCTTACCTTCGAAAATCCATTATGTGTTGCTGCGATAGTGATACATATACTTTCCCAACAGCCCACTAATCATGGACAAACCCTGATCGTCACGTTCCCCGGGTGAACGGTTCTAGGAGTAAAAATTGGGTCAAAAACAGAATGAACCCCATGAAAGCAGCATGATCGGGCACATTTTGGAAGCTTAATTTGGCACCACACCGCAAGTTAGCCATTCCCAACCCGGTGCGTCAGTCACGTAAGCGGCTAAAACTCACAATGTGTGCGGAAAATTTAAATACCGACTGACGAGTTCGCTGCTACTAGCGTGTTCCGTAGCGCACGATTTAGCTGATAGCAAGAAAAGATTGAAAGAAAGAAAAAAGACTACCCCGCCGGTTTCGGATAAGAAAGTGGCCCAGGATCGTTCGAACGCAAGTGAAACATAATCGCGCACGGAAGGCGATAATTGTATGCCGCTGTCGAAGAATTTAAAACGTGAAAATTACCACGTACCACGAACTTTATGTCGTGTCGCTGAATGGGGCTCCCTCCGTGTCGCTCGTGTTCGGTTTACAATTTGAGCATAATCGAGAGAAGCCATTGAAATCACCCTGTGTGCTTCATTCAACGATCGCCACCTCTTTTCGGTTGAAGGTGGCGGCATTCAAATGTGTTGTTGATTTTTTCTACTGCACGAATGTCTTCTTGTTCGCCCTCAACTCAGGAGCAAAGAGAGCTTCACGGTAAGAGTGAACGGAGTGATCCTCAAAACACCATCAACTGCCCATCGTCTTAGCCCGCAGGCTCGTCAAACAACGTGATCGTGATCCTTTTCATCCGGTACGCCACTTGGCTGGTGGCAGATTGATTTAGCAGCAGTAGCAGCAGCAAAAAAACCTCCCGAACGCTCACTTTGCCGAATCCGAAATTAAGCGCAATATTACACGCTCAAAAGATTTGCGCACACTTTAGGCACAGCATTAGAGAGCATAATTGGGGTTTGCAAAAAGTAAAAATGGCAACAGGCACACACGGGGTACGGCCGCGGACGCGTACGGCGCAGATGATGATCACCATTAATCTCCATAAAATGGCAGTTCAATCACCACACCAACAGGCTGGCTACACACACACTCAACCTGGGGGCGCATGTCAGGCATTAATGAGCGCAATGTTATAAAAGAAACTTTCTTTCTGTAATCGTTACCCATTCGTAGCAGTGATTTGCGGTACATTTGAGCGAAAAACAAGGTGTAATGCTCAAACCATCGCAACGGGGCGGACACGAGTCACTTGAGGTGTTCCAGTTCCGGTGAAATGGAATCTTGCCCGGGATTGGGATCCCGTGACTGCTGGACGTGAGGAGGTAGTAAATTAATTTGTATTCACGAGCGCAATCACTTAGTCTGGTCCGGCCCTAAGATCAGCCGTGTTGCATACGGGGGAGAAGGATAAAGCTTAACGAGTACCTTTTCTTGCCGTGAATTATTAATCACGCCCGGTATCTTTAAAAGGTGCATTTCACTGCCCATGCTAATCTCTTGAGACACCACGCAAAGAAGTGTTTTAAATGTGGATGATTGTTTTTCTCGCCTTCTCCGCGTCTGGTTTAACCGGTATCCACACGACACCAGACGACCGGCCTGAAGAGTGAAAATTGACCATGTTCCTTATTGATTTTGCTACCGAAAACTGACAAATCTTTCTCCTTCGCTCCATTAGAGCCCGGTCTTGGTGGATGAAACTTTCGTCTTTTTTTATTAAGTTTAAGCGTGAGTACCGTAAGTGTCTCGGGTCTTAATAGTGAACTCCCCATTCGTACCTTTCCGCATGTAGTGTACCCTTCAGTCAATGGAAAGAAGGCCTTGGTTTGGATATTTTTGGTGCCTTTGGAATGCTTTTTTCCTGTTTCTCCATAGTCATCGTCAACCTCATCAACCGGGACCGAGACGAGGCGGACCGGTTTCTTGGTGCAGTTTTCTTCGCACCATTCCAAACTGCCTAGTGCGCGGACACGCAAGTGCAGCCACGAATTGTTGCGCGGGTTTGATCCGTCCGAGCGCGTGTCGCGATCGTAATCGATGCGTGAAAGTTTGCAAAAACCGATCGATCGATCGTTTAGTGGTGGAGAGATATGGTATGGTGTGCGGGATGAAATCAAGTTCAAGTTTGCGTGCAGTCGGCTTGCCAATCAAGGTGCGAATTGCGCGTGCGGAGAAATGTTTCGAATCGCGTGCCATGCTGTGTTTTGTTGGCGATTTGTCAGGAAATTAATGTGCGAAGATTGATTCGAGGCGCCCCGTGGAGACATTAACATGCTCCTGTGACATAAGCATTTATGCTAAACGGTGATGGAAGGGTTTCACTGTGCTCTGGAGAAGATCAGGCAGAACATCGTGAATAAAATGTAGCATTTATAATTGGTAGTTTAGGTAAATAATTGAATCATTTCTAACATATGTCATCTCCATGCTTAAATTGGTAGTAGAACCAAACGAACTTCATACGAATTGAATTCATTTCAATTCCTAATGAACCGTTGCTAAAAGTGATAGGATAAACGATTTTCTCTGTGTAATTAACCATTTAATCAAGTTTCGTTGATGTTATGGTGAATTCAATTAGCTCCGGGCGCAGGTTTTTGTCTATTTCCATACGATGTTACGCCACGAGTCTGTTACGCATCCAATCATCTCATCCAATGTACAATACAAACTCTTAGGAGGGCCATTTTTGGAGCAGATTTCAAACCTGCTAAAAAATCAGTAAACCATTTCATTCAATTTGGGTTCCCGACTTTTTTTTTGACACTCATTGCTTACTGCACAACCCATCTCGTAGTGAAAATGATGAACGTGAGAAACGAGAATGCGCGAGATGAAAGGTGAGATCATTAGTTGTTTAATTATTATGCCGACCGTATTACGTATTAAATAGAGTAAAAAGGGGGAGAGCTGACGGTGATGGTTGGTCTTCCAAAGGGCTTTCCTTTAGGGAGCACAATCATTGCGAGAAAGGTTTGAAACGATCGCTTTCGCTATGTGTGTGTCACTGTGTAGCAGCGAAAGTGCTTCACGTTGACGATTGGACACCATTAATTCATCAGACTGTCAATCATTGGAAGAGAGCAACAAATGAGACAGGTTGAGAATGCACGGGATGGTGCGGTTTCCTTCCACACGACACTATCGGGACAATCCTCGGCCCAGGGTACGTCGAACTTATTATCATGCATCCAACGATCATCTTACACACACACAGACACACACAGACATACTTGTCTTTCGTGAGATTTTATTTGGTGGATGGAGGAGTTAGTTGTACACCCTCAATGTTCACAAAGCGTGCGCAGTTTATCGGAGTGGAGTGCATCGAATTTTCACTTTCTAAATTGTTTCACTCTCCTCTCGAACCAATGAATGCAGGCGACAATGTACACCCCACATGATGCATACCACCTCACAAAGAGCCCAGCCACTTGCCTGGATATGATGCAACTGGGAATGGATTGAAGACGCAAGTGTGTTAGGATAATCTGATAGTGCAACTATCAATCGTGGATCGCGGACAATGCAAATTGCATCACATTGCAGCCCGGAAACGATTGGCAACAGCGGATGCGATCAAGGGATGAGGAACTGCCGCTCACCACTTCCAAACACACATTTCCTCGGATGACAGCCAAATTGCCCGGACGGAGATGGACGGATGCCGCCAAACGTCACCAAACGGAAGGAAGGTGTACATTAACAAAAAATAATAATTTAATATGAGAAAATTAGCTACACGATTACGCACGATTGGTTGGGGGCTATTGGGAGGGAGATGAGGAACAAAAACATGGGTGACGACGCGTTAGAAAGTGTGAGAAAGTTCGGCTGTATTGGTGGCGCAGACGGTTTGCCGCGTGCCGTTTACTTCCTCATTATGGGAAATTTGCTGCATGGGATATTAGCTCATAACTCCACTGGTTCGATAAGAGCAAGAGCTTTGCGGCAGGGTGGCAACATGAAATTCGAAAAGATTTGTTATTTAGAGCCATCCCCAAATGTTGATGCTAGTGGTTTGCGGTTCGTGAAAATTATGTCATAATTTCGAGCGAGCTATAATTGAACATGGAAATTAGTAGCATTTTGTGTACCGGGTTGAGGGTGCGTGGGAAAGCAAGCTGAAGAGAAATCAGGATCTGTGTTATGCCACGATATGAAATAAATTATAGACGATCGCGTTAAATTGACGGTGTCTTTCGACTGTAATTTTGCATCCCTATGCCCCCCGTGTACCATGTAGCGCGAATTCTACATGTAGCGCAATAAACAATAAACAATGCTAATTACATGCACCAAATGCACTGCGCAAGAACGCAATGTACCCTTCGAAACGGCTCATCATCATCAATTCGTACCTAATCTAGGGAAAACGATCTCCATCTGTCTCCAGACCCGTAACCGAACTTGAGCGGAAAAGTGTGTAGACACTGCACCCTGTGTGAGTCGAATTCTCTGGTTACGATACACTTCTTCCAAAACCAACATTATGCAATTGTTTTACCCACTGTGTGTATGCTCCAGAAAGGAAATGGGGCTCACGGGTTGTGTGCAAGCTACGTTACCGAACGGTACCGAAATGAAAGCAAACGACCGTATCGTGATCTTCCTTCCCCCACATGTATAGCAGCCGGGTGGTGTTTGGGGGGATCTAAAGGAAAGTGTTTACATACAACAAAACATAACACACGCTTCCAGGCTAGTGGTAAGTGCTTTTCCGACGACGCGTTTTAGTCCCAGGAACGGTCGTTCGTACACATGCACTGCCCTCCCCCCCTCCTGTGCCAAATGGTTTCACATGCCTCGGTAGGCCACCTTGCGGGCATCTCACCGTTTGGGCTTTGCGGTGTTTTCTTTTACCCCAACATGCCGTAGGAAACATGTAGCGTTGGGTGTCGGAAAATGCAAACTAATAGTAAAAGTCGGAACCCTGCTCGTAGCCAGGGTTTGATTGATTCGTGTAGAAAGTACATGGAAGAAAATGCAAACTAATTTCAAGTGAAAATCGCGTTGTTTTCACTGATTTTATTTTGGTAATTAAATTAGAGTAGCTTTAAAAATGTTGTGTGCACCATACAAAAATAGGCAAGCAGTGAGGGTTGAGATACGCGGTTAAATAAGCAATCAATTAATAACCACTAGCATGTAAACCTATGTACTTGCTAAACGAGTTATTTTGTGAATGGAGTTCCCATTCCATCACTACTGTCGGTTCTACAGAGCGCAAATCAAGTCGGTTACAGCATCAGACCGAGCAGATGACCCATTTCACATCACCTTTGCTTGTTACATGCCTAGTTGTCAACCTTTTCGTGCTGCTAAGGTAACCCTCCCACTCTGGGCGCTGGGAGTATAAGTTCCGTACCGACCCGAACCACCGTTCTTTCGGTGGCGCAGCGTGTCTTTGTTTAGAGCGTTTGCCCTTCAAGAGGATGGGCTCTCACGCTCGCATTTTCTCATGTTGCGATGCGATGCCGTCCAGCAGATGACCATGGGAGTTAAGAGAATGAAAGCTAAAAAAAACAAACCGTTCAAACAAAACCCCTAATCAGCCCGTAGTGCCGCGCCGACACGGACGACCGGGAAATGGCCCTCCGCCAGTGAAGACAGGCAAATGAAAAACTGACCCGCTCTGGGATGATGCAGCTGGCACTGTAAACTGATCGTTCGGCATTCACTTTCCAGCATGATAGGAAGAAGAGATAGGTTTAATTCGATAATTAGCATCACAATACACCTGCCCTCTGTACGGGTGAAGACAAGGGCGAGTGGGATGCAAATGCAAAAGAAAATGCAAATGCGAAATGCTCTCCAGTGCACCTGATCATCGATTCATTTTCATTTCAAAGCGTCCAGAATCATGGCCACCGGGGACCATGGGGTAAAAAGAAAGGCTTCTTTGTTTAGTGTCGTTGCCATTCTCTTCCTTCGCCATCTTCACTGTAGCACCGGATCAGCAGGGTGATCGGGCGGTTCGATTGCGCAATCAAACCCCGGCAGCAGACACATATCCGATTGAAGAAATGAGCAAAAAGAAGCAAAAGACACAGCAAGAAGGACGATCTCCCCTACTCGATGGGGGCGAAAAGAGTTGATGACATGTTATTATTATGAAGTAGTTTCCATAACATAAACGCGACCACAATATGTGTGATGCAGTGGTACGAGAGGCAGATGCAGCACCTTCGCTCGTTGTTGTCGTCTGCATCCCCTCTCCCCACCCTCCCAACGAACCTGCTTAGGCTCGAAATCAAAGACGAGGAAAACGGGGTGTAGTGGATACACGGTTTTGTCGCTTTCTAAAAATTGCAACAACAACTGCAGCAGCAGCAGCAAAAAACCGGATGCTGATGTTTGTTTTTCCCCCTAGTCTGCTGGCTCGCTGCACCACACCACACCAGCAAGATTATGTACCAAATGCTGAACCTTCTCCAAACCGTTCCCGGAAAACAGGTGGCCGTTTCCCACAGCGTGTGCGCAATAAGCCTCAATTTGGAGCACCGAAGAAGAAGAAGAAGTGTGCGATCTTGCCGTTGCCAAGACGAACGGGCGGCACGTGTGTAGGTTGGGTTGTGCACATTTCCTGAGACGATCGTTGGCGTTTTTCCTACTACTCCCCCCGGCAAGATGTCATCTCGGTGTCCGATCTCGCGAACTGCTTGCGGAAGTGAGCAGCAGGAAGAATGTGATTGAAATATGAGGGTTTGGAAAATGCTGTCATATTAGCTGGCTGGCTGGTGTGCAATTCGTTGATTTTGCCCTTTCGTTGCGTTTCGTTTTAGGCGCTCCATTGTGCTGGCAGGGGAGATCGCGGGAGAAATGTGATCGTGTGCAGTAAAGAAAGTGTTTCTTGAGCGCAGCACTGTCTCATAAACGTCACGTTTACGTGAATTGTTGCTCTCAATTGCGTTGTTATTCACACGAGTTTGATTAAGGAAAAATTTATTACACGCATAAAAATGTGCTCTGTTGGGCGTGAAGCGGCGTTAGTGTTTATTTCACAATGAAATTTACTACAGTGATTAAAAGCCTGTTAAAAACGCTTTTAAACGACCATAACAGAAGTCTTTTGTTTGACCGTTTGACATTATTTCCGGATAAATTATCTGCACAACGCTACACACCGCTCAATTCTCATCGATCCGCTCATTCAAATGAGTCAGCCAAATGATTATGCAAACCTTGGCATAGAATGCCTCCTATCGGCCCTTTACCTGTACAAACACACCCGATCCGCCCGTGAGCGGCTGTGTGAATAACGCCCAAAGTAGTACAGTACAGCTCATTGCGCATAGCCGACAGCGTCAGACACCCATTGACACCTTACCAACGGGCGCGCGCTCGCACTGCAGCCACCAGAGAAAACACACCCAATTGTGCCAATTTTCCATCAAGCAGCGAGAACCTTTTGGTGCTACCGTTGCAACACACGTACACGTACAGTTCACGCTCGATGTTCGCTACATAATTTGCGCTGGTGATTGGCTTTAAAATTCTTGCTACAAGATTGCCGTGGTAATTACTAAAACCCCGAATGGAGCGGCGTAGAACGTTTCAAACGGCAAGGAAGCTGCATTTTCGCCTTGGAACCTTGTCGTCAGGTATAGAGCAGTGTTGTTCGCTTATGACGCTTGTACTTAGGCGCAAAGATCATCTGCAGAAAAAGGTCACTTGAAGCGTGGGGACACGTTTTCGCCAACTGACTCCCCCTGTCAGCTGCCCTTAACGTGGAACGGTGGTTTTGTGTGATGTGGACGTAAGTTGACATTTGCACGTTCCAAATACGATCAGAAACGGGTAAAAAGTCACTCACCTAGGAATATTTTGGACCACATGCTGGAAGCCGTTCGTTTCAGTATTCCTTGCGTGTACAAACGTTCACCTCGCACTTGTTCACTAATGCTCAAGATACACTGCTAAGCAATCATACAGCACAGCACAGCTTTCGATTATTCACTTTACCACGCTGAGCCTTCCAAATGCGTCCGTCCAACGCGACGGTTGGACACGGTTTGAACGAATCGTGCTAAATTCTCTGCCCAGAGTACACTGTTCCGGCGCACTAAAACCAAACTGCTCGCTCACTTGCACTGCAGTCGTGGGGCACTTGGAGAAGGCGGTCGTCGCTGCTACGTGTCGATCCGTGCTGGTTGAAACCGATGCACAGATTAGGCAAATATTGCATCTGCACTAGGCATTTATAAAACCAAAACAATTCATCCACCGAACGAACCACCGACGCCTCGCTCCAACCCGGGACCGAAGTCGTGATGATGGGTCTCGCGCACGTTGTTTCGTGGTGGGGTGGTCTGACGTTCGGAATCGGGCTTCGTCGTTTACCGCCAGCTAAAGGGTCCCAAGTTCCGGATGGCTTCGGTTAGATGGCGTTGGTGCCGAACCGAAGCCCCAGTGCAGTGTTTTGTTGTTGTTGTTGCCAGCATTCCCGAACCGGGCCGCCGCAAGCGAAAGGAAAAGTGCTCAAGCCACAAAGACGCGTCGTGGTGTGCGGTAGGACGCTATGGTTGGGTGACGATGAATCAAGCGGCGTCTATTCGGAACACACGGCACAAGACAGGAAGAAGAATGTCGCTCTATTTGAACGAGTGTAGATTTGAACAGTAGCACAAGCGGGGAAATTTAATTGTTAAGCTAGTGATATAAGCAATTTTAAAGGCAAACATTAATGTAAAAAAAATCACATAATTTTATATCAACTTTTGTCGAAGTATCAAATATGACTTTTTCTCAACTGTTCAAACATACATATCATTTTCGCATAGTTTATTCAATTTGAATTTGTTATTTTGTTAAAATAAAGATGTTTTAATTGCATTGCATTTTTTTCTTCTAATATGAATTATTATAATGTTCTTACTTCAATTGTTGTATTCATAAGACATGCAAATTTCAAAACACAACAAAGTACACACTTTTCTTACGAATACTTTTGCGCAATCGATTGACAGCTTTTACCCCATTATCATGATAACTCATGCGAAATATCTTTGCATCCTTACGCAAAACCGTTCGCTTCCGTGTGTGTTGTCGATTTTGTCATCCTTCTTCAAGCAACATTGTAATCTGTCACCAGCATCTTGAAAAGCGTCTTAATTTCCTTTCTCCTAGATAGGCCTAGGCTGGACCGAGGCTGGTACGATTCTGTGGCGAGATAAACAAATGGAACTTCAAAAGCGTTCCAATTGGCTAATTAATCAGTTGCGGTTGATTTGTGGAACCAGCCCGCTGCCATTGTGAGTAGAAGTAGAAAAAGAAAAGCAACTTGGAAATATTTCATATTTCCAGTTCCGTTTGCCGTAGTCAAAACCGATATGCTGATGGGGAATGGAGCGAGCTGCTCAATAGAAATTAAAGCTCCAACAAGACGTACAACGTTCGCATCGCATATTGATCAGGTCACCAGATCAGAAAGCAGCGAGAGGGGGTGGTGTTTGGTTTGGTTGTAGGGTGGTGTATAGTTTTGTTCGAGTGTTAATTACCACTGTCACCGTCCTAACGCCACATTAATTAAATCATCTGTGAGTAGCGCCATTTACCCGCACAGCACAACCAACAACATCTGGCGGGTAAAACAAAATCGTCATCGAGAAATCGATTCATTTGGTTTCCTTTAGCAAGCTCAGAAAAAAAAATCCATCAAGAAGCAGGGAATTTAAATGTAAAAAGAGGGTTCGGTTAGATTGTTTCTGTCGTCTAAAGATTGTTGCTGTTTTCCTTCGTCGGAAGTGAAGTGGAAATAGGCGAACAAAATTGAAAAAAGAGCGTTTTTGCACGAGCGCGCTTGACTGCGTTTATTTTGAGCAGGGGATTTCCCTGTGAAGTTATCGAACAGAGACGATCACCCAAAATAGATGGTTTCATGTTAAACTTTCTATGGCACATACAGAAAAAAAGAGTTTTAAAAACTATGTGTGCATTCTTCTGCGATATGCGTTTTATTTATTTTATCAATTGTTAATATTTGTTTTTTTTTAATGTTTATCAATATTTATTTATTTAATTCAACAGGCACAGTGGCCTAGCTGAAGATTTACAAATAACCGTTACGTTTACAGATGTACAAGTTATAATAATGACGTTCCCCTGCAGCAGCAATTATTACAAAAATGATAGCAATAGTAATGTTAATGCTTTTATTGATTTATTGGACACAATTGTTTTGCGATCAATAATGATACAAATGACTTGTTTCAATACTCCAACACACATAACACTTGACATTCCACGAGTTGGATCTAATTTTCTTCCGAGCTCACGGAAGCTATCGCAATCGCTAGCGCGCCTGTTTGTACTCGCACGCAACACAATCTCGCCTATGACTTCATTTCATCCAATCCTTCTGGTGATGCGAGTCAAGTGTTACAATAAAAGCCTCCAAACTTTTGCATAAGCGTTGTTCATTAGCACTATTTGCGCACCCTTTACCGACCGGACATTAACGTTCCTGGGGAGGGAAGCAAATGTTCGTACGAAATGAGAAAACTTACAGTAGCATATGCTTCACTATAAAGGTTGGCGGCTGGAATTGCCTGTGTTTTAGCATTAGACATCATCAAATTCACCATTAGGCTGCATAGTTCGTCGGTGCTGGAGCGATTTATTTTACTTTGTTTCATGTTACAAACCAACAGACTTTCTTCACTGACGGCCGGATCCGGTCAGATTTCACTCCGGAATGGAGAGAAATTATGAAAGGCCCTGGCACAACGGGATGACGCAACCATGGGCAAACTGGGCCGAAAATTAATTAGACGACGCAGAATGCGTGAAAATTCTCTCCTCCTTCTTCCAGCAAGCTTATTTAGCATCGTACAGACTTTGATGGATAAAATGTCGTTTCGTCGTTTCGTTTATTCGGAAAAACTTTAACGTCCACACTTTACGACTGCAGCCGGAAGAGTCCAGTGCTGCTCCTATTTCTCTGCCACTCTAAATGGAACGGAACGTTCTTTCAAGAAATAATACACATTTAAATGTTTGTCGATTATTCGCTTCGGTGACGATCGACGCTTCGCTTTCGGAGCGCTTGTGCTTTACTTTCTTCCTGTACTGGCAAAAAAAAAGGTGAAAAACTGCCCAAACTGGTCGGACGGCTCAAAACACCATTGCCTTCTTATTATTCGGTGCTGTTTACTTAACGGGTAATGATTTTATTTTCTATTACGACGCCTTCACAACGTGTACCACTGGCGAAGGTGACCGTCGCTTTCCCTGTGTATGGCTTTTTTTTACTGCCCAACATGATTCCTGCAGGGAAATGAAGTGGCTGAAGCATGATGCTTTTTTTTTAATTAACTAATAGTGATATTAAAGTGGATAGCTTACATCGCTTGCCAATTTTACCTCAACAGTAGCTCAGGCTAGTTCCCCATTTCAAATCGGAAAAAGGAAGATTATACGCTACCACAGCCGAAATAGCAGAATCGTTAACATTAGGGTGACGTGGTGTAATATAAAATCGAATAACTTATGAATGTCGTCGTTGTTTTGGAATGTCGGTCTGTTGTTAAGAACTTACATAAAATAGCATCGAAAAGCATTATATTTGCTATGTAATCAAATAAATTCGGAGCTGGGCAATTGAGTGCAAAATCAAATCAGCGTATACCCTTGGATAGTAAGCACTTTCTTTTGCAATGGTAAAATAGGCAAGTTCCCATGGTTTAAGAACGAGGTAAATTTGCAGCTCAAATGCATTTAACGACATATCGCAATCCTTCTTCTACTTCATTGCCTCATGACCACTAAGTTAGTGACTTAACAATAAACTCTAAGTGCTGCTGGCTAAGAATTGAGCTCACTGGTCTGTGCAGCACCGGCAAACGCAATAGACAAATGGAAAATAATAAAACAACAGCATACACACAGAAAACCGCCCCAGATTCAAACATGCAAATGTGCACTACCTTCGCCAAACAACTTACAAATAAAACGGCGATGAATTGATAATTTTTAAAGCGCACCAGTTTTAGGACCCGCCATTGCTCCGATACGCCCGTTGTTACTGCCCTTTCGGGGGTTGCATTTTGTATTTTGGAAGTTCACGAAGGCACTTTACCCCAACACCCCTCTGCTCCACTATCGTACGCCGTAAATCACCACCCAGTGAAGGGCAAATCTTATGCAACCGATTCAGCCTCGTGGCCATTACCAGGCGTTCCACTAGTGGTGCTCCACATAAAGGGTCAAACTGTCCTCGCGAAAAGCATCTTGACAACTGCGGGAGCAAATGGGCGTAGAGGGCGAAGAAAAATGATTGTGTTTTACCTGCCTGGCCCAGGTGGCGGTGGGCAGTGAGTGAGTGAGGATTTTTCCGGCCAGCATAGAAATCATAATGTCCACCGAGAGAACGGGCGTCGGTGTGATATGGTGGGGAGGACGACGGCGCCGAATTAAGTCACCTTCTTGCGCGTATCGACACTGCCAACCCCGTAGCGGTGCTAACTGGCTTTGGTAGTAGCTGGCAATTCGGTCACATGACCTCCGCCGGGCGGGCGATATGCATTAATTTTGCAACAAACAAGCGCACACTTCCATTGTTCAATTCAAATGGTGCACTCCCAACGAGAGTGCGCGACCGTTGTGCGCTCTTCCACCCGGCGGTGACGTGCATAGGAGCGCATTTGTGCACTCAAATCTGTTGGAGGAAGCGAGCGCGCGAAGCGATGCTTTGGTTAGGTCTTAGGAGTTTTATTTTAGCTTTGTTTTTCGGGATGCCAAAACCCTCAGGCCAAACGGATGCAGTTTTGGGTGCAATCGTGTGTGTTGGGCGATGGAAGCGGCCCTCTCGTGCTGCGCTTGATGGAATGATTTCCAACGCAAGCACAGAGTGTGGAGTGAAAAATGTGTTTTGTCACCCGAGAAACTAGGTAGTGGTGTTGGGTGGTGTTGCACGATTGCATGAAGGTGTTGCTATTTGGCACATTTACTCCGCACAATCGCTGATATAGTTTCGGAACCGCAGATATGAACTGTGGGGAAAACGTGTGCACGCACATCTGAACCATATGCCTTGCTAGTAAGTACACGGTATAGTACTGGTAGTAGTAATACAAATGGAATAAATTGATTTTGTTCATGATATATTTTTTAATAAGAGTGTACAATTTTTTAATGGGAACGTGATTATAACTCCTCTCCATTTTTTTAGTTGTAAATCTAACATCTTAATTGGCTTTTCCGACTTGTATTTGATAAATTTCTTTTTTTTCTGTTGTGCAAGAAAATCTTTTTCATAAAAATGTCTTGTAAAAAATTGATATTTATTCAATTGATCTTAAAATGGCTATCTCAATTAACTAACCTAAGCCGAAATAAGAGACAAAAACAAAATCTACCGCAGAACGGCCCTTGGACATTAAATTTACCTACAAATATAAATTAAATAAAAGTAGTGGATAATACTACTAAAATCAGAAAACAATTAAAGATTACACAAAATAAGCTGGTAAGGTTAAATAAATAAATAAATATATATTTTAAAAAAAAAAGTCTACTTTATGTCGTATTTAGAGATCAATATCCCATCTCAGATAACAGAAGCCATTAGTGCCCAGCTTACATCGGTAAATTAAATAATTAGGAAAAGATTGCAAAATTAGAAGAAGTCTATTGACATCCTATATTCTTTCTACAATCACTTTTCCTACATACATGGAAACTGACAGCAATAGCTCAAATTACTACACAGTTTCCGTCTTCTTGCCATCCAACATACTCATAAAATCAACAAAGAACTCTTGCCTAAAACCTCTTGGATTGCTCTTGACCTGACCATGGCCCATCGTAGTGTCGTGCGCAACGTTGGCGTTCTCGTGGAAATTTCATCCAATTACCACGATCACAACCGGACCAAGCTTATTACAGTTCCGCTTGTCTCGGCAAGGAAGCACACGAATTAACGCGCCAATACGGTAGCACAACGCCACGGGTAGGATTGGCGCTGTCCGGGATTGAACTACATCACTAGGCTGTTCGAAAAACTGGATCGACCTTCGAGGTGACATTTTAATGCGCCATACACCAAACACATAAAGAGGGATGCAGTTACTTCTACGTCATGTTGCCGGCGTCTCAATGCCGGACGGATACAATTGGTCCGTTGCGGGGTGAGCTTTCGATTTTGGCTTTAGTTCCGACGCAAGCTCACCATAGCTTGTGTGCCGTTTCTCTCCATCCTGGTAGTTGGTGCACGCTCAGTTGGCGTGTGCAGTTTTAAGGTATAAAACATTGTATCTCGCACATTTTGCCTCTCCACTCTAAAGCGTACTTTATCAATGTTTGAATGAAAATTACAATCTTCTAAGCTTATCTGTAATTCACTGTCTTCAAACAAATCAACAATTAACCACTCATGGCAGTTAACTACCATTCACAAGTGGTTATGCTCTGTTAGGAAGTGCAACGATACCCGATAGCATAAGTAATCGTAACGTATTCGCTGCTCCATATCACCAACCTGGACATCTACATTCGATGCATTTTAATAGCATTCGCTGCACTAATCTTCGTGTTTCCGCTCGTCGCCCACCGAACTTATTCGAAAGAAATCGAAAGTTTACTTTCTTCCACCCGGCTTCCACAGCATGGAGCGACTACGGGCTCACATTTTCTTAACGCCCTGCCCCAGAAGGATCAGGGAAGATAAAAAGAAGCAGATACAAAACAAATTCATCGCAACAGAAACGAAAACGGGAGAGCTTATGTTACACTGTGTTGCGTTCGTTACTTGTCACTGCGTTGCAGTCTTTCTGTCGTTTGGTTCGCTACCGGCGGCGCAATCGTTTGGTAAATCGTTTCGGTGTTTAGTGTCTTGTTGTGTGGTGCTTCTCCACGGCTAGCACCCTGACCAGAAGCATCGCCAAGGGAGTGGAAGAAAGGAAAAAGAAACCACAAACCACGCACGCGCGTGCTCGTGCACTCGTCGTCGGTGGCGCTTAAACCAAGAGCAGATCAGATGATTTGCCAACCGAGAGTACCCCCACCGGATAGTGGGCAGGCACCATCGCTCGTCTAGTTTTGCAATCGCACCGTTGGCCAAACACCGGGGTGGGATAGCGGACTGGGGCGTGTGCGTGTTCGATCGGATGGTGCACAAACATTTTCGCCATGAATCTGCCCGCACGGATGATTATTTTCTAATAACAGTATACATTGTGGGGAGCAGCGTTTTAGAGGGCGGCACACCAAAAAGGCAACCAGCTGCGGTAACGTGCGTTTTTTGGGAAGAAACAGCCGCATAACACGGTAGTAACAATAAAATGTTGTAATTTGGGGCGATATAATTACGTGTCAAATCGGCCACGAAAGCTGAAGTTGGCGAAGGTGGGAGGAATTAGGTTTATTGGGTACTGGATAAGAAGGATGGATTTGTTGTTTGTGGTCATTGAAACTACTTCACAGCTACCCAAAAGTAGGATCGGCAATCGGTACCGTTGTTAGTAAATAAAATGAAGTCACCACATTCAACATGAAACCGTGAAAGACTGTGTGATCTCCCGGTGTAAACTAATAAAGAGATATTGTATTGTAGCCTCCAATAATATCATGGAACAACAGAGCTATACCGAATAAGTTTACCATTCATTCAGGTATCCAATTATAGTTTTTGGCCTCTGTTTGTGAACTAACAAGAATGATTACGATTCATAGCTCTGTGTTTCGGGTTTAATTGCTTGAGTTTACCCTACCCTTTTCTCTGTTATAATTAATTTATTTGCTAGCATTTATGTCACCACTGATATCTTGGCACAGTATAATATTTTCGATTTTTGTAGAGAAAAACGTAATTGATTTCAACCAGTTAAGTATATAACGAGATTCTTCTGCCTTTTTGAAAGTCATGCCTGTGCATAATAATACTCTGTAATGTAACCATCCCTTATCATTCCCACCACTTACAGCTTAAATAAGCACAGACTTAAAGTTTACCAATGCCGTCTTCGCTTAACCAACAAATTTCCGCCAAACGATCAGTGAAGAAGGAGAAAAATCAATAAAACTGTCAAACGAAAAATTGGTGCATGTGTTCATCACCCATTGTATATGCCGGGGCTTGTACATTTACTTACATCATAGTATTGACTTTTTCCAGATACTTTTTTTTGCCAGTATCGATCGATGGGTGCACAGACAGTTATTATTTTAAGATGATCAAGCAATGAATTCGAAATCGTAACTTAAGCATTTACGTTGCGTTTGCTTAAAACATGGAGGAGGAAGGAACCTGAATTGCGTTACGATCATGTTACAGGTTGTTGTTTTTGGCTTACTGTGGGGATTTTTCCTCTCTCTTCTCCTCCTTCATCACAGTTTGACGACAGTTTGATGCATGACCGGTGCAAGCATAGAGTACTGCGTACAAAGTGGGTTCATTGGATGCGTTCACCAAACCGCCACACGCCACATACACACACAAGTAGATGCATCACCATCGACGGCTCAATGAAGATTGCATCGTGTTTACGGTGTTGTGTTGATTCAAATCATAGGTTCTTAATCACACAGTGAAGTTGGAGTTGGTGAAATTTCCATAATCTTCACTTGCACTTTTAAAAACATTTATTCATTAGATTCCTAATGTATGGTGTGCTTAACCTATCAAGTATTATTAACATGTTCTATGCTTTTTCAAACAAAATCACAAACATATTTGTGGTAAGACTTGCTGTGACATGCTGATTGTGGCAAGCTATAAGCCTTTCTAGCGTTCCGTACAGCAATTACCAACCACCCAATGTGAAAGGGTTGTTATTCGCTGGTTTAATTGTACGTGAGCCAGTGATCAGTGGTCACCTCGACGGTCACCCTTAGCAGCATAATGCATGCAGTGATCCAATTGCCTTCGCATAAGGCGCTACTTCCGAATGGGTTGCAACGGGACCAACCCTTCAGCCATTTATGATCGGTCATACGAATCTCTCGTCAGACGGACGGCATTGTGCCGGATCCGATGCCCGTTCGGAATCGAATGCCATAATGCAAAGAAATTCGAACGCCCTTGCTCTCCAGAGTGTAATTGTAGCAATGAATGGTTGTTTCCGCTACGGAGAAGCAAACAATGATAAACGACACCACAATAGTGAAATGGAAGTATGTGAACAAATATCCTGGTATGTCTGGTGGTGATTTAGATTGTACTTCCTATGCTTTGGACATATCATTTCATCTTGGAGGAGAACAGCGGCAGATGACATGTCGGAAAATGTAACTGAATAATTCCGCAAAAAAGAGAAATCAACTCCACCTGCGCGACAATGGTTGGAGGAGGTTGTTGCTGCAATATACATAATCTCAATTTTAAACAATGGCTGGAATGATGAAATTGAGTTTTGTGCTACCTATCACACTAATTTGATTGCAATTTATTACAGCATTTTGCACGGAAAAAACTACTACAAAATCTAAACAAATTGCTAAATTGCCTGTTCGAGAAATATAACCATGAAAAATACCACATCGATGGAATAAATTTCATGAACCGTTTCAAACCACCTTAAAAATGTCAACGGCAGGCCTGTCAAACTCTCATTTGAAATATTTCACGATATGGTGTGTTACTTATTTATTGCTTAAGATTTAAGACTGTTCTTTTTAGCATGAATTAATGGTGTTATTATTTTTGTTATATGCTTCTTCTCTCAGTTAAATACTTTTTTTAAATATTTAATATAATAATTTAATAAAGGTTTATCCAAATAAAATATATATAAATAAAATTGGTGTGAACTGTTTGTTAAATAAAATGCACTTATTAAACTTATTGCACGTTAAATGTTTGCACAATCCTAGAATTTTTCACGTCCCGAAGCAAGCTTATCAATTTAAATAATTGTATGCGTTACCGAATAATTAATCCTGACTGGGAATACGAATGTTTTCAAATATCAGATTTGAATTGATCTTTTGTAATAATTTGGCTTTCATTTATTATTAACAGTGTGACTATTTTCCATTAATCGAATTTGTTAATTACTAAATAACAAAATTGTATATGCATAGAAATGTTGGACACAATACACAGTACAAAGAATATGTGTCCTTCTTAAATGTCAGTCGAGTATTATTCGAAAATCACTACTGGTCAAGAATAATTATAATCAGAACAAAATTTGTACTTTGAGTTTAAATTTTGTTTCATTTAATTAATCTTGAAAAGAACTGAAAACTAAGCATGAAAAATGCATAGTTTTTCGAAAACGAAAAATTGAACTGTTATAAATTTTCTTGCTTCGCTAAATGTCACATACATGTTCATCTGCAAGACCACTGTGTTCTAAAGATGTCCTGTCAATTCACCCATTTCAATATGACAAGTGAAAAGTGAAGTGTGGGATCAAAACATAAAATTGTTTAATTTTCCCTTCGATTTATAAACATCGAATTAATATCTCAAAGTTGGTTTGCAAAATAAAATAACACATAAAAAGCGGGAGAGTAGAACTAGTCGGCATTCCTGTTGTGGTGTTTCAATTGAATCGTTTACTTACATATTTATTTAATCATCGCTTAATGCCATGCCCAACATCTCAGAGTTATTACTGCCTTATCTCAATGTTATGTTTGTTTGTAAACCATTACCTTCGTCATATTTCAGTTAAAATTATTTTTAGCTTATTATGTTAGTAATTCCTCAGTAAATTATTATTGTGGCAACCCGAAACACTTTGGTAATTTGTTCCAGAGTAAAAATTAAATGAAACGGTTCGCTCTTAACCTTCAAAACTGCATGTTAGGGTGCAACCTGGAAAACGAATGAAATCACCACACCTGCTCCTCCTGCGCTCTGGTGTATGCTTTTGTTTGTTATTGTTGCAGGTGACAGCGGAGAGGTCGCTCGCATCCGCGTCAACATCAGCATTTTTCGATTCTCTTCCAACCGCGAGAAGTGAATTTCGTCTCGCTGGTGCTGCTGACATTCGAAGGTGCGTGTGCATATCATCTTGTGAAGTAAAACAATCATTTTAACAACAATGTTGCTGTGCAGTGGCCAGTTGTGAGCTGTGTGTTGTGCAATTTTGCGTGCTAAATTCCACCAATCAGTGGGAGATCGGTGGCAGGAAGCTGCACAAAACCCCGGGAGAGCGAACATCAACGTCGCCCTCTTTCACTCGCCATCCGAATGTAAAACAGCATTCCATCGATGTTGCCAGTAGCAACGCTGGCAGACCAGTTTAGGCGCTCGTTGATGTGTCATTAGACAAAATGAATTAGGAGTCGCGCGTGTGGTAGAGTGGACGAGAAATGAAAATCTGGCCCGTTGTGTAGTGGTGCGATATTTTCAGTAAAGGAAAGCGAAAGGCAAAACAACTGAAACATAAAAAAACACACACACAATAGTAGTGGGAGGGGGGAGTGTATGATAGTCTTACTCGTGTACGGGCAAGTGAAGGGGTGTGAAAGTGTGTGCGTGAAGCGAAGAAAAAAGGTTTTTTAAAACAGTGAGCATATAAAGAGAGGGAGGGAGAGAAAGAAAGAGAGAGAGAGAGAGTGAGCGCGCTCCCTACCATCGGCATGGATGAGGCTCAGTGAAGCGAAAAAGAGAACGAACGGAATCCTGCAAATCCTCGTAGCATGCTCGAGAAAATTGATACCCCACAACCCACCCGGAAGTGTGCGACATATGCTCTTCCCTTTTCGGGTTGCAAAACAAAGAAACTTTTGCAATTCGAAATGCGGGGATGTATGAGATTTCTTTCAACAGTGCTGTACATGTGTGTTTTTGTTATAGCTCGGTCGTTTGTATACATCTAGCGAGCCAAACAGCAAGGATTAATGTTTCATTACCATCATTCATGCATTCATTCAGCTTTTTTGCACACCTCTTTAACCCTCATGATATGGCTATCTCGCTCCCGTCTCCTGCTCTATCCCTCTCTCTCTCACTCTCCCTCTCTCACCTTACCTTACCTCTTGTTTGTACCATTATGCTCTCGTGATCCGTGGAAGCAGTGGCTATTACTTACGGTGCGTTTTATGCTTGCAGGGTTTTCTCCTGGCGTGTTCAGGTGGCGCCGCACACTTCGACCCAAACACACAATGCCGAAATGACCCACATTAGGCTAGCATAAGAAATCGGGTACTCCGCTTCGTGGAAGGAAACGTCGCCTGACCTGGCTGGTACGCGCGACCCATTCACACATTCCCCGTGCTGCGTGTGCCACTACCATGTGAGTGAGTGTCTAGTTTTCCAGCTTGTGTGCCCAGCTCCCTATTGTGTGCGCGCCCGTGTATGTGTGTGTGTGTTTTTGTGTCCGTTTTCATTCCGTTACGACGGGAAGCTGTAGAGAATACAACACAACAACAACAAAATGCGTAAAATGCTGCATATCGTGCTAATAAGAAATGTATCTTAAGTGTTTTACGACAACACGTGCTTAATGGTGGCAAATTTGGTGCGAAATCATTTACCTCGGAAGCAGTGAGTGAGTGTGGAAGTGCGTGTGAAACCGTTTGGTGGCAAGAAGGAAGATTTTTTGTTTCTATTTGAATCAGTATCGAATCGTAACGAAATCTGTGCAATTCAGTTTGTGTGATATTATTTGCTTTTTAAAATCGCATCCCCCGCCGGTACTGGGGCATTACATACAAGCATAATTCCATTTGCCAGCAAAAGTCTGTCTGGTCGTGATATGGTTTGGTGTCGGTGCTAGTGAAGGCGTCCTGGTTTCCCCGGGTTCTGTGCTGGGGGATTCTCCTGCATTTTCTTCCTGCATTTTTTCCCAGAGGGACTGGCCGTCAAGCGCAAATGTGATTTGTTGTTCCGGGTACGCCGTGAAGACGCCTTCGTCGTCGTCGTCCTGCGAGCATAGATTGTGCCCGCTGCTTCAAACACACATCTGGTTTCCGCCTGCCGGCCTCAGTACGGGAAGGGTGTGCGTGTTGGTCTCTGTGCGTTGATCGTGTATGAGTGTTGCTCGGTGTCGAAAATCATTGCTCGCTTGCAGTGCCGCGACTGAAGCGAAGCTGCTTGTGGCTACGGAAGTGCTAAAAATAAATTTCAACCGAAGGAAACAAAACGTCAACCAAACACACACGCACACGAATTAATTTTCCATTCCTTCAATATCATCACCCACGGGTCGTACTCGGGGAGGGTATCTCGCGCACACGGAAAATTAGACAACGTCTCCCAGCCTCCTCCACCGATCGTAAATTCCTCTCTCCCCCGTCACGAGCGTGTTTATGTGTTTGGTGGGTTAGTGTGTGTGTGTGTGTGTGATTCTATGTAAACACGATGCAATCAACGCTGGAGAGAAGGAAAAAGATGCAACCGCCAACGCTGCATACCCATAAACAACCGGAACGATCCGACCCGGCGACGGAGAGGCGCATGGGGCGGCGGAAACTGGCGGCACCGGGCAGCATGCGGTTATCTTCCGGTCTCGGGCTTCGTGAGCTGCTCCTTTCGAGCTGTCTGGTCGTGCTGCTGCTAGCGCAGGTAAGCAGGAGTCACTATATCCGTTCACTTGCTCCGTGTCTTGAAAGGGAAGCTGAGAAATTGTCCCACAATATCCCGTTTCTTCCGCGTCAAATGTTTCATATTACAACTCGCTGGCCTTTAAAAAAAAGCGGAAGATCCAGCTGGTATCATTAGCGCAGCACAAGTAAACGCAAGTAAGAGTGTAGTTCGTTTCAATTTTCTCCCGGGCTTATCTTTGCGTGACATTGGGTATCATAAATTGTATCGGGTTTATGATACATTATGGCTGCGTTCAGTTACTACTGCTGGCGCGTGCCACCAACACACACGCCCCTGACTCGACGTCAAAGATACCGAAAGTGATCATAAATCTAGAGAAAGTAGTGTTATGTAGTGTATAATATTGTGCTGCCGAGGGAAGACACACGCAGCGCATGTTAGTCTGTGTCAATGCAGCTCACAGTACATCTGTTTCAACATATTTTTAGCTTACTTGTTTCATGTTTTTTTCTGATAAGGTCTGGCAAATGGAAATGGAAAACTTTTCGGGTTAATAGCTTAATCCGTGATAATACATGAATAAAAAGTACATAAAAAGCATCTTCAATTATACGTTACCAAATGACCTTTTTTTTCAGTGTATCATAACTAAGGCCATGCAAACCTGCAATCATATCAAAGCTTATCAAAATCAATTCATATATTGAAGCTTGCCTTCCGTGGTAAATGGCGACGACCATGGCTTCATTTCATGCCTGATTAGATCGCCACAGATGGGCATGCATGCAATTAGATTTTTCCATGTTTGCATATGTTCGTGTGGACTGCTGGCCTGCTGAGATTGTACTAATCCCAGCCCTCGCTTGATAAGGCCACAAGGTGTTCAATCGGTTCAACCAACTGTTGGCTCTCGATATCTGGCAATTGTGTGTGGTTTGGACTCGTTCCAATTTCGAAACTCTGTTATCGTCCTTTGAGCCTTAGGGCTACAGCAATTGGGGACAATTTGTGGCGCTGGCGACGAATCGAATAAATTGAAATTTAATCAACAATGGCTTGGAAGTTGATCAAAGCTCCAATTTAGCTCTTTGTTGCGCTCGATGAATGGTCAGTCGCGTGTGTTCCTGCTTGATGCTTGAAACATTCGCTTCCATTTGTTTGACCGTTTTTTTATGTGAAATCCATTACACATTCTTCAATTTCAAACTTATTTACGCAACATTACGTCTACGTAAAAGGCATTCAATGAGGTGTTTTTTTTTCGCACAAATTATAAATTGTTTCCCCAACCGTTTCATCATTGCAATCATTTAGCTGCTGTAATCCCTCGCACGGAACGTATGACCTTGAGTTAATTCGGGCGAAAAAGATAGTTCCATTTACACCGAAACGCACCCGACATGCTTTTGAATAAAGAAAAGTGAATGGCACTCGGGCTCACTAAATCGCATGGAGAAGCGTTCCTTTCATTGAATATGACACATTTTCATATTTATTCCATAAACCTTTCCATTCCATTTAAAAGGTAATTCAGGAAGAAGAGGACCATAAATTACGACTGATCAAAAATACAACAAATAATGAAGCATTTTTTTTATCTAAATGTGCTGTCTTTTGTGGATTGGTGGATTTATAATAATTCACATTGCATTAAAATTACGAATATCTTTCTTTATGATGATTGATTTTGTAAGTTGTGAGTAACGCTAGAAACCCATGGGACAATGTATGCTGTATTGGTTAAAAATTAATTGGGTGCGACTTACGACCACGTAGCAAAAGTGTATGGTGCCTGGGAAACTATTGGTGAATATTTGATGATGAAATTGCCGTTTGTCGGGCGCATGGCCGCACGCCCTTGCATCTAATGGCATCGGTAACTAACTCTTCTGCTCTTGCTTTTACCACCGGCCAACAGCGGTCGTTTGCAATGTAACACAGGAATGTAACGCCAGCACATAAAACAAACAAATTGAAAACATTCCGCACCGCCAGACACAGCGCGGGCAGGACGAATCGTCCGGACGGCTAGTGTGATTTGTATTGTTGTCCAGCAGCAGCGGAATGAGCAGAAAAGAAAACAACGTCAATGTCCCTGTCTGGCGCGCTGTGTTCCTCCATTGGAGTGGGTGGCCACACAGAGCTGATTGTTCGTATCGCCCATATGCTTTCCCCACCCTCACTCACCCCTGTCCCCGTTGGCCGGAATCTAACGAGCCATCAAATAGTTCACACACATAGTCAACGTCGGTCGTGTAGCAACAGTGGTAGCCACCGTGCAACAATTGGCCATTGGCGATACCTGCGTCTGCGTAAGCCCTCCCCTAGAGCTTTGTGCAAGCGATATATATATTCGTCCAAACTCGCGGTGTTTGTCGAGCTTGGGTTAAAATAGCAGGAGCCACCAACAAACGTTGCTACTGCTGCTGATGCTATTGATGGTTTAGCCCCTTCTAAAAGAGTGTGGAATTGACCGTACCGTTGTGGCCTTGCGTTGTTTAACGATCGCGGTGAGCGTGTGAGTGTGCAATGTTTCGGATCGCCAAAGTTCCATTAGTTGGGCTAGAATGGTTTGTAGCAGCCCGGGTTTTATGCTTCTGCTTCGATTTGTGCAAATAGTTTGTGTCAGTTTTTGTTTATTTTTTGTTTTCCTCGATTTATTGACTATGTTTTACGTTTGTCGTCTACCATCGATCACAAAACGATTGGTTCAAACATAAACCAACTGCTTTAAATGGATAGCAATGAAAGTATTGAACAGTGAATTTATAGGGGGTTTTTCCGGAAGGTTACTTGAAAATGCAAAGCACTTTTATTTTTAACAAATATGTTTTGTTTGTTCACTGGATTGTTACCAGGTATTAGTTATACGCGATAAACGCGATTTTCTAAATTTGACAGTTTTTTAAGCAAATTGTACTGATTTCATTGTCACACATTCATTGTCAAATGCCACATAAATTCCGCTTTGATCGAACTAAAAAACATTTTAAAAGGCACAAAATTGTAATATTCATGTGAAATAAGAATAATTACTAATTAAGTGTCTAAACCCTTCTACGATAAATTGACTGAAAACCTCCAAATTCGTTTTACGTTTATATTCGAGATACACTACTGACCCCGGTCGGCATTAATAGCGTATATTGGGGAATGCCTGCGTCTCTGTGCACAAAAAATAAAAATTTGGACACAATGTACTAGAATTGTGATAATTTGTAGCAATTGCTTTAGCTTTATTTACTATTAAATTGACATAGTATAACACACATTCAGTCACAAAAACGACGTGTGATTCTCCCGTTCATCGAATTTGGGCAAACAATCCCCTCTAGAATTTTCCCCCGATGGCATCACGATTAACTCATGACTCAAAAAAGGAAAAAAGGTGTGTTTCGACGAGGTTACCAAGGGAGCAAGGTGTGCTGGAATGAAAACAGGTGTGTCTGTGCGTACCTACCCGGTCAGGTACGGTCCCTGTATCATCCATCAACCTCATTTTGGGAATGAAGCACTATGTGGTTCTTTCCCAAAAGTAAATCATAACTTGGTCAAACGACTACTACCACCACCACCCCGATCGGCCAGCATTGTCATAAACAAGCATAACTACCCTTTTAGTAATTGCACTGCCACGAAACTAGCACGTTTCGTTCACATTCACGTAACAATCGTTTGGTTGCTGTATTTTCGGCATTTTTCGGAAAGTTTACAATGCAACATTGCCGTGTAAAGTGGCATCGTGCTGCAACAAGTTAAAGTGCCTCGTTTTACAAAGGCATTAAAAAGCCCCAGTTTGTGTTGGTGTTGCTTTGCCGGTCGAAAACGGGTCGCAATGAAATGCACTTGCTTAATGTGTTAGTCTACCACCGCAACCGCTACCAGTTTGGAGCTGTAAAGACTGTTTTTGTTTTCGTTTTTTTTTTTTTTTGCTGCACAGGCTTTCTCTTTCCTTCGCTCGTTTATATTTTAATCAGCCTCTGGAGCCAAATGGGCAGCGGGCTTAGTGGAGGAATTATCATTCCTATATGATGGTGATGTACCAGTACACGCTCGGTTACATACTCACACATATGCGCGGCTCTGTTTTCTCTTCGCGAAGGTCAACCGCAGCCACATCGCCGAATAGTGCCGTGAGCGGACCGGTTTATCCACTGTGGGGATTTTTTGTATCCTCCCTTGCTGACTGTTCAATTCCCACACTCACAACCATTCCCAGTGACGCTGTTCGTTCGATTGTGGGCTCACGATGTGTGCTGCGTGGTGTTTCTAAATCTCTAGACACGTGTCCAACAGAAAACAGAATTTTGAGCGTGTAAATGATATCGCTTGAGGTGAATGTTGTTTATTCTCTACATAAAATCATTCAACAGAAGATATAAACATTCGAATATTTAAAACCTCTCCGCTAGAATTAACTGCCCAATGTATCGATGATCGTTTTAAAATCTGCCTCGATACTATCCTACGGCTCGATTTGTTGGCTAAGCGGCGAAAGCTTATTCATACATTTATCGCCGCCTTTTCGATACGTTGGCGAAAGTTGGTGGCCGATGACGTTAGCTCTAAACTGCGTAAGGTAGCTGCGTAAGAAAATTCAGCTAAGAAAAAAAAAATAGATACACCCATTACCATCGAAAAGAAACCGCTAGCATAAACCTATACCAGCGCGGCTCGATCATGTAGGGGTGAGATAAATCTGTCCCGCTTTGGTCTACGGCGCTGAGCGTTGCAGTTTGTTGGTGGGATCAATTATTGGTAGTTGTAAATTGTTGTTTCCCGCTCCAAAGCTGTGTGAGTGCAGTAGTGCGGTGGTTCGTGTGGCATTTAATTTACTTTCTTCATATGAATAAAACGGTTGCGCACCTTGACCAATGATTGCATGCGAGAAAAATCCGCCACCATTACCATCAGCTGTTCTGCACAATATTTGGCTGTGGCATTGCATTTCAAAAAGTATTCTCATGAATACGTCATAAAAGTTTCGACAAATCGATCCATAGAACGCTTCATCACGCTTATTTCAATATCAAATTCACGCATCACGCGCAAGTTATACTGAGATGCTCATCAAATTACGTAATTACTTCGAAAACTGTGGAAAAATATGATAAAATTATCTGTAAACTATTCTAATCTTAATATTTATACAGTTTCCCCTATATAAAGCATGACTTCAAATTGCGAATAGATTGTTTTACGAAAACTGTAGATATAATAACCAGTCAAGCTAAATAATGTATCCTATTGTTGCTTGTTGAGTGTGTTACTGTCAAACACATGTATCATTGTTCCTTCTTCTCCCAAGAGTGCAAAAGACATCCACTTGCTATTGTTGCATCATGTGATAGGTGATGTTTTGATTAGTGTTGCCCTTCTTGAAACAGCTCAAACATTAACAGCACGCTTAACTATACCGCGTGGGAAATGCTCCAGTTGCTTTTGCTCCCAGCTGCGTCCTACACCCGAGGGAAAGCCGAGGGTCGAGATAGAATTTCTCTAACGCTCTAGTACCAAACCTTAACCCCGATATCGTATCGTGGTGTATCGATTCAGGCTGTGATGCTTTGCCCTAAGCCATTTTATTTACGGAACAGGGTTTATGAACGTTTTTCAATAGCTAGCATAAAATAACAAAGCATTTGCACCACAAACGAATTTCATGAGCGTCAGTTATCATGTCACTTTCTTTCGATGTTGCTTGTCTTTGTGGTGTATATAATTAGCATTTGGGAGTGTGTGTTTGATCGATACCATTGCATCCATCGCAGATCAATTGCTGTGTTTTAAGGCTCATTTTATGGAGATTGTAAACATTAATGGAATGTTCTTCGCAATGACTGAAGCACTATTGTAACATCTTTTGAAGTACTGCACCTTTGCCAACGAATTACACCACCAGGCATCTAAAAATGCCGTTGAATACTTTATTCCAAAGTGTATCGCATGCTTGTTGAACTCTCATTAAGAAACCATTGCATTTTGTGACAGCCTGATTAATTATTCCCCGTCAGTTTAGCTTTTTACGGGGGTTTCACTGACTGACGCTTGTTTGATGTTTATAAATTTGTACAGTACTTTTTGAATATTATGAGAGATAGGGAGTATTAAATAATTGTTCATCTAGTGGAATATTATTTTTATTTTCTCCTGGTCTTGCTCGGCCCTGGTCACAGAAAACCAAAGCATCTGCTAGCTACTAAATCCGTTTTATTTCATTGAACAAAATTAATTAGCATTACAATCACAGCGCAACAATAGCCTGACTGGGGGATTTTTTCTTAGAAATGACACCTACAGTGTCTGGGTAATGTTGGGCAAAAGATTTCCGTTAATGGTCCTGTTCTTGATAACGACCAAATAGCATGTATATAGAAGTACAATTTCGTCGCGCACTAACCATTTGCTCCGCTGCCGTGAGTAAATTGGGAATTTAACCCGGAACAGAATATCCACTGATGACCAACTGACCGACGTTGTATTATAAGTAATGGAGTATCCTTAATCAGCTTAATGTAGCCGAAACCACACCGATGACACGGTCAACGCGGGTGCAGCATCGAATAGAAAAGACTCATTTCCAACCGTTTTTCCAACTGCCCGCAGCAGGGACGCACCATCTGTAGAATAGCGCGAGGGGAGCGGACACGCATACAAGCACATCTTCCTAGGGGTAATCGGCTCTTGCATTATTCTTGCCCAACAGTAGTCCCTTGAGAGGTTTCCTGGGACGCACCATTGCTAGCCACTTCAGATGCCACCCCAGGGACACTCGCTTTCATCCATTTTCCGATCACTTCGAACCTGTCGATGAGTGGTCGATGTATTTTTGTACGGTTCCCTTTCCGTACCCACACTCCGCCCGTGCATCGCCGCCATTGGGACTGTCGTTTTTCTGGCAGCGTTGCTACCATGGAAACAACGACGGTCTGTGCCGGAAGTAAAGTCCTCTCCACTCGACGAGGCGGCCTCTGTGTTTGCATAGGTGTGGAACGAAAATCTCAAACAGCAACACCACCCCCGGGGACCGCCTGGCTACATTCTACGCATGTGCAGCCACTGCCGGCGAAATTGGGCGCTTTCCCACCATGTGCTCGGTTGTGTGTCTGTGCCACTGCACAAAGCAAAGCACGGACACCGAAAGACTCCCAGCGACGTATTCCGGGCATGATGATGTTGGGGACGCTTTGCTCAAGACGGAGCGACGACGACCAGCAACGAGCATAGCGGTGCGTGTATGTGTGTTTTTGATAGAAACAGTGGGTAACTCTTCTGTGTGTGTGTGTGTGTGTGTGTGTGTGTGTGTGTGTGTGTGTGTGTGTGTTGGGCGATGATATCAAAAGCAAAAATGTTTGCTTCATTTCATTCATTTTCCGCCCATGGAGAGCTATGTTCGGCACAGAGCGCTTACCAGCCCGGAAAATCACCATCAAATGCGAGAGGAAAGCACTAGGAAAGGGTTTCTCGGAAGAGAAAAGGTGGCAAAAAAATCATCCACCCACTCCCCGTGTCCACCGTGGGTGGGCAGAGATTGTATGGAGTTGCGATTGAGAAAATTGTTTCGAACTTTGAGCTATCGGCATCTCACGATGTGTTCGTCGTTACGTAGGTGTGTATATGTGTTTTTTTTTTTTCATGCCAGTTTCATGTTACACCGAAGTGCGTTACTTGCACGAAACACGAAACAGTTTGCGTTGTTTTGTTTTGTCTTTTTGTGTGTGTACACCTGACCCAATCAAAGTTTCTTTACGCTGCTTGTTTGTTTGTTTGTTTGGTTGTGCGCTTGTTTGTTTTGCGTGTATTTATGGAATGACTTCTGTTTCTGGTCTGGAAGTTTAGATTGCTTTTCTGGGCCTCAGTCTGGCAATGTAGTTTTCCTCTGTTTCGCCCTCACCCACACAGTAACACACACCTGGCAACAAAACAAACAAATCAAAGGCGTGGAACTGTAATTAATTGAAACGTGTTGATACCTGTCCGCGGGCTGATTTCCGGCCGTTACGTTACATTACCCCCCCCCCCCCCCCCCTCCCTCATTCAATAATGGGGCATTCTAGTTCGTTCTGTAATAGAGCTTTTCATCACGGAACGCATCGACGCGCAAAAAAAAAAATCAAAGCAGGAAAACAGGAAGTAACCGTGCTATGGGAGGAATGCTTTTGTTCGCTACCAACCGCCCGGAAGCATTGTATTGCTTATGATAGTATAAGCGCAAGCAAGATGAACCCCATTAGTACTTCGGCATTAGTGTGGCCTGCAAATGTGTGTGTGTGTATGTGTGTGTTTGTGTTGGGTACGAGGGAGGAGTATGTGTGGATTCGATCACTTTCGATCGCTTTGCTGTATCTGAAAATAAAACAATTTCTCTTCGTTAACAAAACAATAAACAAACCCAACAGTTCGTGCAGTATCTTCGAATAAGGGTGAGGGCATTCCGGGCGCTTTCTTCAAGCAGCTGCTTGACTTTCGATCGAAGTCAATCGAGACGTCGATCGGCATTAAAATGTTGTTCGCCGTTTTGTTTCGTGAATTAAAAAACAACAGCTCCCATATGGTGATGGAAACGCGACACCTTTCAGTTCCTGGTAGCGGCGCGTGCGGCATACCGGGGAGAGCCCGCAAAAGTGTTAGAGGGCGGGTGTACGTGTGTGTGTTTGCCTTGCCCTGTCGACCATGTGGTTAAACCCGAGCAAAAAGCACTACTAAACACGTCGCCACATCTGCTTCCTACAGTAGCGCTTATGAGTAACTCATTACCCCCCCCGTACATGTGTGTATGTGTGGAGGGTGGGGTTTTTTTTGTTAGTTCCAGTTCCAGAGCCAGGGAAACGTTTGTGTGATCTACTCGTGCCCAATCCGGCAATGCCGTACACGAATCCGGTGAACCGTGGTGAAGGTCAGCTCACGATCAATCGATCATTTCAACCACTGCCGGAAAGCACACGTCCTCCTCCTCCTTCTCAATGACGGTATAGCAAAAGTGCAAGGCAACCGCGTGCACTGGATACTTCATCGAGGGGAGTGGGGGTGGGGGGGGGGGGTGTATTTAGTGCAGTCGTATTGTGCCTGGTGCATTGTGATGGTGCGTTTCACGATCGACGAATCGTGGCGTTTCAGCTCGTGTGCAGAATTTGCAAGTCTGATCAATCAAAACGAAACGTGCGCACCGGTTTGTGTTTGACGGTCATTTTAGGGCGCAAATGCGGTACTTGCTGTAGACATTAAACTGTACTGCTTCGAAAGGTGTACATTGTAACTTCGGCGAAAATAAAATGTTGAAAAGTATTAACAAAATTATAAAATTGTTTGAAAACCATAACATAAACACGTATGTTATCTTTCTCTTGTCTATGATAAGAAACTTTAAATACTCATGATCAATACTGTTTTACGTTTCCAATGCTAGTATGTTTTTGGTAATGACAGCAAAACTGAAATCACTTAAAATCTTCCTACGAAAACAAAATGTAGCTCTTTACACAATGTCAATAAAGCACAAAATATTATAAATATCTTATAAGCATCAAATTCCTCTGCACTGCACAATAGAGCAGTAAAATTTCGAAATTAATTTGTCCCATAACCCAATCCAGCGTCTGGATCAGCAGTTCTCTGGCATCAAAAAAGCGTATTTTTTCTTTGTCCGCCAGTATTCTAGCTTATGAGCAAGTAGCTTTCAAAGCTTAATTTGGCTACCAAACACTGTCGGGCAAACACTTTTTGCGATTCATTTTTGTTGCTGGGGAAATTTCCCTTTGCTTCTAGCCGTTTCCATGTCCGTCCGTTTATAGTGTACGTGTGCCACGTTGGCAAAAATGAAAGAAATAATAATAATGGCCAGTCCGACACTATCTCCATCATTTCAACGTTTGCAGAACCAATTTGCATTCAAATATCTTTCATTCGCTTCATCACTCTGGGTGCGCGCGCGAATGCTTTTTACCAATTTGCCATCATCTTGGGAATTCCGTAAGCTCACCTAGCCTACGTGTTGGTGTGTGTGTGTGTCGATTTGGGGACCTTTGGGACGAACGTTCTCTCTTGCCACGCTGGGGGCAAATGTGACCATCGTCTTTCAAAGAAAAAAGCTCGCATGAATGACGCGAGAATTAAAGTTTACCACACCGTCGTCACCACCACTACTAAGGTGGTTACGAGCTCTCCAACACACCTTCGAGATCGGGGACAGACCCAACCGCAGACACTCGGTGCCTACGACTCCGGGGGGAGATCCCGCGCACGTTCGCTTCCATGTGTTGGAAAGTGTGGCGAAACCAGTCCGGCCAGTTTTTGTACTTCTACCATGGCGAACATCGCCGAGCCGCGGCGGTGTCATGGGCCAGAGCTCATTTCGTTTCGAGATGGGTTTACCGTTTATGTAAAGTTTGTAAATTGAGATTGAGCGAAGGGCACGGGCAAGGAAAGTCAAAATAAAACACAAATGTCTGTCATAATACTGCAGCAGGCAAAAAAAGAACACCCTCACGAGAAACTCCGCCCCGTAGGTATGGTTTTTTAAACGCTCTCCACTCTGCGGACGCGTTGCAGAAAAGTGTAATCGAGTTTGATTATTTTCCTCTCGAAGCGTAGCTCCTATTGTGCAATCGAATGTTTTTCTTCCATCGGCGGGGCTGAGCTTGAAAACGGACGGAGCGTGGTTCATTGTGGCTCAGATTTTCCAAAATAATTGCTACTGCCGTCAATGCATACACTCTATCGAGACTGTATCATTGGCTTAAGTAATTACGTAAAACTTCCGCCGCGTGATATACAGCCAGAAAGGCGCGAAAAGCTCCTCTCTCGCACTCGTGCCATCAAAACAATGATGGGATAGATCGTGGTTGGGAGCGTAAAACAGCGTTTTCTGTTTTCGCACTATACAAAATAATTTCAAACGGCTCATAACACACATAACACATTATACAAGATGGTTTATTGATCCGCACTGTGTGTTGGGCGAGACAGGGCAGAAATAGCACTGCAAGAAGATAAATATGTGGCAAATGAAAATACATGTGCGCTATGTTTGGTACTTTTTCAACGTTTTGTTTTAGGCTGCCTTCCAAGTCCGTAACCAAAGCACCGCAAATAGAATTATCCCGGTTTGCCAGACGAGTGCAGTGGGAAAGCACACTTTCAGTTTCGTTTTGGCAAACTTTGCACACGAATCTTCTATTGCCACTGGCTGCTACCGGTGCTGCTGTTGCTGCTGCAACTAGCCCTTTGGTCGAGACAGCTGTGGGAGGGGTCGCGTAGTGAGTACAAGCTCTGCATCAAGGATACTTTTACTTGGACTGCTGCCGACGACCCTTCACAGGCGTTTCCCGCTCTCTAGACAGCGATGAAGAGGACACTTTGCTGATGATGCTACACCGTACGTCTGTCTGCCGCCCGAAGGCCAGGAGTCGTTCGGTAGTCACGCTACTCATGGATTCTGTCATGGATGCCGGTTGTACGATTCGTTTGTTTTTGCAATGACACACAAGCTCTCGAAAAGCCTACACCACCTGTGCGGCATGCTGGGGCTGTGATGCATGATGTATGTGGCTGTGTGTTGCATGAAGAAGGGTCGAGCGACGGCGTCGGAAAAGTTGAATCATCGCCAAGGAAACGAATCCTACCAATTTTTCTCTCTTACCATCCTCCCATTCCTGAAACGACTGTCGGCGAGGGTTGCGATTTTCGTAGCACTTTAATAATAATACACTGCTCGCTGGTAGACGTCGGGGAATCGTGGAAACAATGGTTCGTCCAACCTGGGTGCTAACATTCGTCCATGCAATTGGGGAGTTAGTTCAGGCTCAGGACGACAACGACCCATTCCTGAAATGGTATCCCATAGGTTGGAAGAGCACAGAGCTGTGTGTTTTCGATAAGTCCCTTTGCGCATTTGCCGTCTAATAGATAGTAGCGTTGGAGTTACCAAAACACCCCAAAAATGGCATGCTAAAATAATCTGCTGTCCTTGCCTACATACATCCCACCCTTGCTATAGTTACACGACTAGCTATGCTGGTTGCGAACCCATCATATGTAAGCCCCTCTCGGATGGGGGGGAGGTCAAATGCGCGTGCAAGATTGTGCACAAATTGATGCCTTTCACCACGTACCCGGATTATCATAACTTTTCAAAGCAACCTTCGCCTTCTAAACACCGTCGGCACCCAGCCGACCGGTTGGTCAGTGTTGCTGAAAAGATGATAAATCATCCTCTTTCATTGCGCATACCTTGTAGCAGTGGAGCTTTACGCCATTTCGCTGTGGCAGAATATCAATTAGTCTGCCCGTTTGCAAGTTCCGCCACACATCATCATGACCGTTCGCTGCAAAGGTTGCAACGGGTATGTTCCGCACGGCCAAGCTCCATATGTTACCCGTCGTCGAAGGTCAACTTCTAACATTCGCCAGTACCCAAAGGCAAGGGTCCGATCCGCGATGTCCCGAGTGGGGCTTCCTCACTCAACGATAAGGCACTATAATCTTTGATTTATGAACCCTGAGCGAGGTACTTTTGCATTAGAGAAACCACGCGTGGGGCCTGCAAATCAAAAACTGTAATCGGGCTCATTTGCATGTGCATGTGTAAAATAATTACCCAGCTCTGCCCAGGTACCCAGAGCGCGGAGCTGGGTTGCGTTATTGGGGCCAGCCCCAGGAAACAGTTTCAGTCGCGAACAAGGATTCGTGTAATTCCAATTTGTTAACGGGTTAGTGGTGTAATGCTTGCTTCCGTGTACCGTGGGCTACCTGAGAAAGATTAAAACTACTTATTAAGGAGCAGGTTCATTAGCGTGTTATGATAGATTTAATTCTACAGATAATAAGACTCACTTTTCTCATTAATATTGATATCATCACAAAATACCAACGACTAATGAAGATGTTTTCTACGGCTAATGAATCACAAGTGAACCAGGCAGTAATGGTTGTGATCTTTGTGACTGGCCCATGCTTGCTGAATGTTTTGTTATTTATTTATGTTATTACACAACACAATCCAGCGTAACTCAGGCAACAGCTTCAGCATTCTCTCAATGATATGGTACGTGGATCCAGAGACAGAACGAACCAGCTTTTGTGATGCTAGAACTATTATCCAATTTGACATTTTGACCGTGGATTTTCCAACAAAGGAAGGTTTGAGTACATCCTTTTGGTACAGATGGGTTAATGTCATTATAGATTTTACGATTGAGCCCAACCCAAGATATGCATTGACCCAAAAATAAACCTTCTTCTATCTTCTCCACATAACGACTGGTGCCTGTATGTTACCATATACAACTTTAACGAGCTATCACATTCCGACGTCTTACGTTGATGAAGAAGCTTTCCATCTCGCGTAACAGTCAAATCATTGGTTTTTGGCCTTTTGCGATGTGAAGCCTTTTGGGATGCCTTCCTCTCTCAAACATCCGGACCGGTTTCTATACGGTTTGCCTTGACTGGACTGGCAACGTACCGATGTCAACACTCAAGGGCACATCGATCTGAAGAGTGAATACACTCATCCATCACACAAAAGTCAGTCCCGAGCAACATTCTTCTTCTACTCAACAACAATGTCGCATAGTGTTGGTCCACACAAGTTAAAGTTGGCTCCTCTATGCCGGATCTCCGAATGCCGGTCCTGGATGGATGGTTGGGTCCTTGAACTTTGAAGATGTCCGGAACAGAACACGGAACACAGTTTGCCTGCTGCACTTGCCTGCCTGCCGGTGGTTTGCAGTTGCGAAGAGTATCTGCCTGCATCCGCATCTGCATACAGATGAACGACGCTCCACGGGTTTGTGCAGTACAAGTATGTCCTCCTGCGCTTCGGCCCTTCACCACCGTCCCAACCTGCGGCCTATTTGAGCTGGAACGAAATTTGTCATGATCAAACTGTCGACCTCCAGCACCGAAGCCCGTTGCATCGTTGCAGGGAAAGTCATGTTGTCACCGACTGTCTGAGCTCATCATTATAATCATATCCGGCGCGCAAACCGTCACCCGTGCCGCTTCGTCGTGCATGCATTCCTATGGGCATGGCACAAGGTAACAATCGACACACAACCCACACCGATGACGCCTCGCAGCTATGGTTTGTATGGTATTTATGCGCCCATGAGACAATGGGACGCCACCAGAAAGGGAAGCGATACGCTGGCTGCCGCGTTGCGGGAGGCTGAAATCAACGGGATCGTACCCTGTTGGAGCGTCTGCACGTGACTTGAGTTTGACTTTGCTTACTTCGCACACGGTGTGGCACAAACGCTGCACTTTGTTCTTAGACAAAAAATGTTCTAACTCATACCAGAATGTATACAAAATGATGGGACTAGACCGACGGTGCATAAAAGGAATAGAAAACGTAAAGAAAAAGTAGTTTACGCTACCTCGATACATACACATGCACACAGTTTGTGCACTTTTTGCTGTTAGAATTACTTAATTATGTGAATATAAACGGTTCCAGACCGAATTGTCTCGTTTGAGGGGTTAGGTAACGATGCAACGGGATGTACTCAGGATGGGCGGTAAAGTTCTTTCTTTGTTGTGTCTGTTCCATCTTTGCTGGGGAAAATCTTATCCTCAATGTCGCGTATTCTTCTGAGTACTTTTAACCACTTGTATCAAAGATAAGCACCATCTCCCGTGTCTGGCACACGCCACAAGAGCGTCCGCTTTAGCGTCGGCTTCTTACTATCATCGCTGCGCTCAGAATCTACTACAACGGAACGCCACACAACTCTGACGGTTAATATGGGGTCGTTTAAAGACGAAAGCAGGCCAGTGACGAGGGGTCGGTCGGCCAGCTGAAGGTTTGCCGTGCCTGGGAATCGATGGAAAACAATGATTTTACATCCCACGTGGTATGATTTTTTGTTGTTTCGTTTCATTCGCCTTGCTGTTAGTGGGACGTCAGTCTCATTGCGGTGTTATGAGTCAGTGATGAGCTGAAAAGATAAGCCCGAGCGCAGGAGGGCACGCTAATGCCGATGAAAATGACGAAGAATTATGATCTCATCAACATCATCGACCATTATTCGCTGCTGGTGGGGAGGGACGAGGGGAGGATGAGTGGGCGGTCGCGCATCCCTTATGTAAAAGATATGCAGTGAATCTCACCGGCACTGTGCTATTGTTGTTAGTGTATTTTTGTACGGGAAATGGAATTTTCCTCCCACATTCCTAGGCAAATTGTTCGCTTGTATAAATGTGCCAATAGTACTGGAAGTACGAATGAATTGGATGTATTGGTCCTAACATTTAATGTACGCTGATCGTATGCAAAGTGTTCAAAAACACATGAATATATTTCAAAAATATATATTGATGATAAATGAATCAAAATTCATCTACACTGAATCACCGTCATGAATACAATAAAGCAAACAAACAAACATCTTCACACTCGTTTTGTTCAATTATGGACAAGGTTATCTTTCGAGAGATTAGAAGTATCTCAATGTTAAAGCATATACATTTGTTGCTAGAAATAAATCACCAAAACATGATTCGTACCAGTACAAATTGCATCACTATTCGAAGATACTCCAGTTGTAATAGAAAAAAAAACAATGTTGGTAGCGATTATTCATTACTTATAGTACAAATCATGTTGATAGGAAAACTCTTAAATCCTAATAGAATGTTTATCTATATTCGAATGATTATTGTTAATTTATCGAAAAGACATAGTAAAATCTGCTTTAAAGTTCTTGAACGTAATGTCACTTTTTATCGCATGTAGCCAATTTTATCTCGAGAAGAAGCTTCAATCTTATCCGCACACTGAAACGGCAGCTTGATGACATGAACAGTTCGTTATTCAAGTTTATCCGAGATACCGGTCCAGGATTTCCGATGGCCCGGCGAAACTAAAGCAAATAATACAACATGCAACAAAACTTTGCCTTGGTGGCGCCACACAATCATCAACAGACAGTCCATTCCAAACGCCGCTGCTGTCTCTATTCCCAGCTACTCGGCTGTCAGTTGCAGAAGGGTTTTATTTCCAAATGCTAAATGTTTCCAGTTCCGGATACGTGGGACAATTTTCCCTCCCAACATTTGCACACAGAGCGTCAACTTTTATACGCTTTCGTTTCTCGTTTGCCTAACCGTTTATTGTACAAGTTTATGCAAAAAATTTGCATATCCATTACGTTTGGGCAATGAGTTTTTAAACGTTTTTTTAGAATGAGGGTTTTTTAGATTTATCCTATCAGTAAAAATAAACCTCCACATCATGAACTTCAGTAACCATTTCTATGAACGTTTCGAACACCGAAGGCAATTCATGAACCGGCGCTAATTATTCCGCATTGGCAAGTACCTGCAAATTGATTGCTAATATTTAATCCATTCCCGAATCGATCTGTCTACTACGCTGTGGAGTTGTGAGTATATGAATGTTTCGTAGAATCCATTACACCTCGACAAACTGTTTGTGCAGGTGTACAACTGCATCGGATATTTTACTTCATTTAAAAAAGTTCCATCTCATGCAAACTCATGACATTTTTTTCATACTGACTACGGCAATTGTATATCAATTGACGTTCCGACGTTATTGTTTGCAGCAATCGAAATGCAGTTTTCGCTTACTCGAGTTTCTAGTTTGTGTGTTTTTGAATGTAAAAAAACAATTTGCATCTTGAAAGATCATGTTTGAATAAGTTTATTCATTTGCTTTGCTTAGGCACGAAGATGAAAGGAGAGGAACCATTTTTGAAACAAATAGACTATTGCACTAATTTAATGTTATTTTGCCTAACACCAAACACTGTCGAGCAGCAAAAGTTGTTAAACCGACTAGCCTTATCACATTACTACGTTCGCTCAACCAATATGAACAAAAACTCTTTTTTCTTAGTTCGAGTGACACTGACACAAATCTTATCAGTAAAACTCTTTCTTAACGATTACCGTCCATCAAGTGAAACGAGTTGATTGCTGTCCAGCTAATGACAGAATGGATGATTAACCCGTCCGGACAGATCTCACTTAATCTACGCATCTTAAATCATAGAATGATAATTATCTCTGCATCTCCACAGTTGCACAACACTAATAAAGCTGCTGTTAAATTCATTGTGTAACATTTTAATCGCTGGCTTTATCCACACCATCAGCTGGGCGGAGATATGATTTTGGTCGATTTCTTTTTTTAATGAACCCACTTTCACACAAACTTAAATAGAAAAATATCTATTCAAATGAATAGCAAATCATCTAAACGGCCTTGAGCACGAAGCCGAATTGGTTCTTTTTATGCAACGCTGGGTGGTTGAAACAAACTAAATGTCGAGTTTGCCTGCCACATTGTGTAGTGTTGAGAACTACCGGCCACAGCTGGCAAACTACTTTGGATGGAGTTTTCTTATTTAAAAAAAAGCTAGCGTATGGCGACACACGCACGGTGTACGGAATGCTTCACACGAGAGGGGAAGGCACACGAGTAGCAGCGGTACGTTCCGAAACTAGTTCAACCCGACAGCTATATGTACGTGCGGCGCGCGGTATGTGTTCGGCCGGTTGCAGTTGCATACGACGTCCGACCGGTGCAAGCAGCAAGTAGCAGCTGCAATTAACGTCCGTGTCTATCTCAATCAGTCGATCGCAATTCAACAGAAATTAACCCCCGACTAGCTCCCCACTCTCACTGACACACACACACACACACCCAAACACTCCGAGTGGGTCATAATAGTGCAAATCGGCGCGTCTGGTGACCGGTCGGCGGTAGAAAACCTTAGTTTGTGGTTTTCATTTTCCATCCAACGAGTTTTCCGGCCTGTTCAACGGCACACCGCCTCAGCCTTTCGTACACTACCCCACCCACAGACCAGCGGTCTTTACGCAATCATATTTCTTAACTCGAGCGTAACACACCCTTGGCTTAGTGCGTTGAACATTTGCCAAATCCGAACGCAGGTCGAGAGATCACTAAAAAGCGGAGAGCCAAAGAAAACAAAAACTCACCTCAACCACAACAACGTTGATCCGGGGGTTGACCATTAGATGATTCGTCGTTATGCTTGTGCATTTTGTTTTTTGCAGTTGCGGGTGTTGTCGTTTGCGCTGGCCAAAAAGGAAGAAAACGATCTCTCTCGGGCCTGATCGGCACTTTCGATTGCAGCTACTGTACCCCGGCTCGTTGAAAGTGGAAGGAAAATTCACTGGACAAGAGGGGAGACGTCAGTTGCGAGTGGCCAGCCGGTTTGAGGTGAATTTCGGCGGCCGGCCTCGGCGAAAGGTGCACCTTGCGCCACGCGGCAATAATTGTGCGATGTGTGAAACTTAAGAAACAGCATCGCGCACGCCAATATGACTGTGACCATAGCAATCACTGGCAAGGTTGAAAAGACGTTGTTCAATATTAGATGAGCGCGACGTGCTTATACAAAAGCAGTACGAGCCAAACGGTGTTTTGAATTGGTTTTGTTTTCAGAATGTTTTTCACATCTGTTTGCAATTGTCGTGTAATGATTTCTCTTCCAATCGATCGAAGAGTTACAATGCACAATCCGGATGAGACGATACGAACGATAGCAAACGACCGATCGATATGTAAAGTCTGTTATCGCTGCCGGCGGATTGTGTGACAGCACGTAACGACTTTGTCTGGTGGGAAGTGAAACTGTTGGATAGAGGTGGAATAATTTCCAATAATGAACACGACACTGACACCAACACGGAAAACCTTTTCCAGCGTCGGTGGTGTCAAGTGAGAAGCAGACAGGAGGGAGAGATGCAAACATATTTCGTTTGCTTATCAGCAGATTGACAAAACAATGCGTCCCACAGCCGAGCGCACGTGCTAATCGGTTCCTGTAGATCATGTGTTACCGGTGCAAGTGCAGCGCCTGCATCCAACGCTTTAACGCCTCGTAACTTTGCCTACAGTTCAAACTGTGCGCTTTTGCAGTCACGTTTCCAGTGATATTACTTTCCATGCTTCGATTTTGTAAAGACAAACGAATAAATTGGAAATTGTACGCTAATTTTTCGCCGGAATCTGTTTGTACCCTACTGACCACTGCTCTCTCGGTTGGTGCTTTCGCTGCTAGTTCGCGCCCCCTCCGGTACGGTCGTAATTAATAAAACCAATGAAAGAATCAATTAGCATGAAATAATTACAGCATTGCAGGCAGTTTTCACATTAACCACGTAAAATGTCGATAATTCACGCTTGCGGTGTAATTAATACACACAGCGCGCTTCTTATTCAGACCGTGGGAATGCTTTCGACTGCAAAAAAATAATAATAACAATTAAAGAAGACTACCCAATTACGTACATCGCACACATCGGTGTGTGGCACGCACTCCTTTGAACGGATCGATTTGTTCGGTGCACAGGGACCTCTCTTTTATCATACAAACGACCCCAGGAAGTGGTTGTGTGAATTTGCCTACTACACCCCATTGCACCTGAGTATGTGTTTATGTGTGTGACCTGCAGGTTGTTGGCGCTCGGATAGTCTCGGCCATATCCGGACCTTGATACTGGCACGGTTCCAAACGGGGCATCATCACAGAGTTGATGATTTCGATGAATTATTGAGAAAATTGCAAATTGATCAAGCCTTCCTCATGGCAGAAGAGAAAAAAGCAGTTGAGAGAAAATTTCCAATTCTTTTTCGTTGGTTGTGCAAATATATTCCCTCAACGGACCGGCCATCATCACTGCCAATCTCACAGAGGATGAAAAAAACACGCACACACACACACAATAATGATCGTTATAGCTTTTGCTTCCTATGCACAGACCGAGAGAAAGGGTGGGCTTCCGGTTGATTACTGTAAAAGGCTCAATTTCCTCCGGCTTATTGCACTTCATTTGGTGTCTGGCTTTATTTGCATGCCAATTTGTTTCTAAAACGGAATCAATTTCCACCAGAAACAAATTTACGTACTCGAACATTTGCAATGGTCGTTAATCCGTGGAGAGGATTTTTTGCTCCAAACTGACCGTTTTTGGAGTCGTTTGTTGCATTTCAAGTCTGGCACTTTAACCGAAAGTGAATCACATCGTCGTCCTGCTCGCTCATACGGAGAAAAGCTTTGCATGTCGATGGCAATGAAATTCAAAATGGATTCCTTTTTGGCCGTGCAAAAGGGAAGAAGAGAGAGAGCGCATCGTACATCACCTCCACGTGGAATGGAGCGGCAAATAAATGCAGTCAAAATGGTGCACAATCACCTCCTGCAGCCAGCAAACCACCGGACATCCCTAGACACACGCCGCTGTGGACAACCAAACGAGACATCCACCCCACACAAGCCCCTCAAAAGCAGTCACCTTCTGCGAAACGGTTGATCGGATCCGGAGATGAAATGTATTTCATACATATTCCGCCACCCCCCAAAATGTTGTCGGTTGCTGCTGTGCTTGTTTTTAATGGCGCAAAGTGTTTGGAGGGCTTTTGGGCGGATACATTGTTGACCGGTGGAACGGTGGCAGCAGTGATCAATGTGCAAATGTCTTCCTCGCTTTTACTGCTGTACAGCTTACTATTCTTCATTTTTAAACTTTTATCTATCGCTACCTCTCTTCCAACGTTGCAGCATCATTTCCGAGTAAAAAAAACACAGCGCATACACACACACAGGCACACAACGATATGTAGCGGTGAAAATCGATCGAAAATGATGTATTCAATCGATTGAAGTGAAAGTTTTGCATTTCGCCTGGTGCTGGTGTGTTGGACCCACCCTCCACCACCACGCCAATGTGCAACGGTACATAACGTACCGGCTGAAGTGTTGTTGGTGTTGTTGTTGTGCGTGTGTGCAGTTTTTCCACTATTTTCCACCCACTCTGCGTATAGGCAGTAAGGAGGGGAGAGACAGAGTGAGATCAGAGGGAGGACGATCTTCTCGCTTCTTCATCTATGCACACCGCCGACGCTGCCTCCGAGTGAACGTATGATTTTGCTGTATGTTTGTTGCTCTTACCTACTCTTCATTGCTGCTCTAGCCCACCCGTTGGCCGATGCGCTGCACTTGATCTCTTTTTTTTGTTTGCGCGCTCCCTGTGCCGGAGTGATAGATTTTCACTTATGTTCGGTTCACTTTTACTGGATGCGCCACTTTTCCTCTCGTGTACTTTCTTGGCCGCATAACGTGGTGTGGTTTTCATGTTTCTGCTTTGCGCGGTTTAGTTCGTTTGTTGTTGTTGTTGTTGTTTGTAGTGCAGCGCTCAGTAGAAGTGCTCGCGCGCGCGCACACCAAGCCGTGTCGTTGATTGTGTTGTGCATCATCATGTGCCTTTTGCTTTATCACGGTTTGCAGTCACTGTAGACGCCCAACGCGTTTGTTGCTTCCACGTTTTTTTTCTTCCACAGATACGATATTGCGTTTCCCTTGACTGATCAACTGCTGCACCGCGCAGGAAAAGGGTGGGGCAAAGGTACGAGAAAATGGTTTGTGGGCGGCGTACATTTGTTTCCGTAAATCATCGTTTGCTCGTACCGATGTTATGGTTCTGAAATCGTTTGTTCCACTTGTTCCGGTCCCGGGTCCCGGGTGGTGGCGCGATTAGCTCTCTAAACATTCAATCTTCCGACACCTCTGCACTGCACGGGCACAGAAACGCTCGTACCCGTGATTCTGATGGTTGGTTGCTCGTGATTCGTGAGGAAATGGGATACATTTGGGCAAAATTATGGTTGTAAATAAAGTTATGAGTGAAACTACTTATAAGTTTTATGGGACTAGATGAAATATTTAATTAAGACTAAATACGATTCTGCGTAAAGAAGATTTTTTGGATGGATTAGCTTTGTTTTCTTCTGTTTTCATTTATTATAATGATTTTTTATTATAATATCTACATATTGAAACTTAAATGACACTAAACTAAAACTAAAATAGGCTAAATCAAAAGAATTTTAAGTGCTTCAATAATAGCGGATTTTTTAAATCAATTTCTTGGTTTCAAACTTACACTACATCAATAGACGAAAAACTTCTACTAGCAACGACAACACTTTTTATGGTTTAGCGTAGTATTAAGGATTATCATCCAAATACTTCGGCCTTCATACGTATTCGTAGCTCGTTGCGACATTTTCTTGGAACTGCTTCTAATTTCATGCTTTAGCAAAGTTTCGACATGAACTATTTAACTTTTTTCGATTACTGGTTACGATAAAGCGGACATGTCTTGCCCGTAGCCGAGATGATTTGCTGAAGGATCAATAACAAAACCAAACTGCTATTACACTACAAGTTCGTTAACGTCTTACCTCAGCAAGATTGCTCTCAGTAACAGGAAAATTGTGTCTTCCGCTTCCGGCCTGAAATCACTTATCGTTATACTTCCCTTCACCATTTGTCTCCTTCCATTCGTGACTATTATCGATTGAGTTACCGGGATCGTAACACCTCCCGCCTGCTGTATTATAATGAAGCTGGATTGACTAACTAACGCCTCTTTTGCCCTCCATTACCATCTCCATCTCGCGCAGCAATGTTACGGTGCAGATCTCGTCATAGAAATCCCTGGCAATCAGGGTTTGGATGATTCGTTTTACCGGCTCGACTACTACCCACCGATCGGCAATCCGGCACCGAACGCAACGATCGCTTCGCGGGACGTCGGCGATGAGATACAGTTCTCGAACGGGCTGCCCGGCACGCGCTACAACTTCTGGCTGTACTACACCAACTCGACCCACAAGGACTGGCTGACCTGGACGGTCTCGATCACGACAGCGCCGGACCCGCCCGCCAATCTGACCGTGATACCGCGCAGCGGCAAGAACGTCATCATCAACTGGAGTCCACCGGCCCAGGGCAACTATTCGTCGTTCAAGCTGAAGATCCTCGGCCTGTCGGACAACTTTGCCACCAACCAGACGGTGGCGATCGAAGACAATCAGTTCCAGTACATGGTGCGGGACCTGACGCCCGGCGCGACGTACCAGGTGCAGGCCTACACGCTCTACGATGGCAAAGAGTCGGTGGCTTACACGAGCCGCAACTTCACCACAAGTAAGTGAGAGGGCAGGTGCAGAGATGGTGCTGGTTGGAATTGTAGTTTGTTTCTGACTTTGTTTCATACGGTGTGGTGTTTTAAAGGTTGTATTTACTAACGTACGAAAGCGTTTCTGCTCTTCCTAGGAAGGAATGTTACGAGCGCCTATAGTGTTTAGCTCTCCGTAAGCCATACTACCACCTCATTCTTACCAGTTCGTAGCATTTTTCTCAACCAAAACTTCGATCGTGCAGAACTGTTGCAATGACTCACACCTAAACCAAGCTCAACTAACAAGCCGGTGGAAGGGCGGAAGGGTCACTGGGGTGGTACTGGGTGATGTTCGTGGAGTGTTGTGTGGACTTTCAAGGTGAACCAGTGGGGCTGCCTCCATCTCGCAGCACAGAAACAAGTCATGGCGGGCATGGCAGTAGTGCGATCACAGGGTCTCCACGTCAACCAACACACTCGGTGGGTCGCGCGTTTGTTGCGCGAAGAAGAGCTGCAAAGGTTCCGGATTGGGAGCGGCGGATCCATTGGCCAAATTACCGTCGTGCCAACATCATGCCGCCTGATAGCTAACGGATGTTTCAATTGAAAAGCATATGCTTTTGTTTCCTACTACATTGTGCCACCACCGCATTAACTGGATAATGCATAACAAATTCACTTTGCTCACACAACTCTCTCTTTCTCTCTCTCGGTTGCTTCCCTTTACGGGGAGCTTCTGCTTTATTATTCTTGTCTCTCCCTATTGCTCTCGCTCTCTTCGCGTCCGATGATATATTCGCTAACAACTAACCCTTTTCCGGATCATGGACACCGCGGGGATGACGTCGGCAATGATGATGATGATGCTGTTGTTGGTGTTGGTGATGCTACTACACTCCCACCCCCCCTCCGGGTCGCCACTATCCGCGAAACGTGTTGTCTTTTGCGGGTTGCAATTTGTCAAACTACTCACGTACACGCTTAACGCTAACTTCCAAACAACGCACACGAACACCAAACACCCTTCGCATAAATACAAATCGGTTGCGAACACACACACAAAAAAAAATGTCTATCCATACAAACGCGCAAACACAACAACCGCTGGTGCCCTCGGCACGCCGCGAATCCGGTTGCGAATTTCCTGGTGGGCTTGCGGAACACCATCGAACACTGTTGCTTCGACCCGCCAACGACGACGGCACGGTGCGAACGACGTACGATGGATTCGTTTGGTTCACCTGAAACGTTGGGCACGAACACAACCGGGAACGCCGTTCGGAACAACGTGGACATCGAATAAACGAACGTGCAAAAACACTCGCACACACATCCACACAAACAACACCTCAACTTCTCACCTTCGCCATATAACACGGCCTCTGCTAACAACCACTAACCACACTCTTCCGACGGTTGACACTAAAATGGTGTTGGGTGGTATCACGCGCGGCAGAGCGCTATCGGCACAAAGATCTGCTGGACATTAAGATTCTGCGAGGTAATTCTAACGCTCCCGTTTGTCGCTTGCATGATGGTCTGTATGTATTCTTTTTTTTTCTTTTCTTTATTCTTTTCATCTTATTACGTTCAAGCATTTCGTTATGCATTCCACGAATGACTCAAGATTCAAGGATGAAGGAACGTTCGTCCATTATTGCATACCATAACGGACGCTGGCAGACGTTTTGAAGAGAAAAGTAAACCGGCATTGATTTTGCTATGCAAATTAGCCTGGAGCGTAAAGAGAGGCATATTATGACAATGACAGCAAAACAGTTATTTAAAGTTCAATATAGGAAAGAAGCAGTAGAATGAAATGAATTGGAATAGTGTCAATTTAAATAGATAGCATTTGTAGTGTACTAATCCTCTTCTTGATCATTCGTGCGAGGGCATAACAAAATAATTAAATGATAATACACTTAACTTGGGAATTTAGTATTCTAACGCACTTGGCTTAACATTTATGCACATGGCATGAGGGAATAACAAAAAAAAACATGCTATTTTAGAAACAAAAATTGATTGACTCATTTTCCCCTTGTCTCCCTCACGACCGTGTTTCCCAGAACCTAACACACCGGGAAAGTTCATCGTGTGGTTCCGCAATGAAACGACGCTCTTGGTGCTATGGCAGCCGCCCTATCCAGCCGGCATATACACCCACTACAAGGTGTCGATCGAACCGCCGGATGCGCTCGGCAGTGTACTGTACGTGCAGAAGGAGGGCGAACCGCCCGGCCCGGCTCAGGCCGCGTTCAAAGGTCTCGTTCCGGGCAGAGCCTACAACATCTCGGTGCAGACCATGTCGGAGGATGAAATATCGCTTCCGACCACCGCCCAGTACCGCACCGTGCCGTTGCGTCCGATGAACGTAACGTTCGACAAAAAGTCCATCACGGAAAACTCGTTCAAAGTGATGTGGGAAGCGCCGAAGGGCACGAGCGAGTTCGACAAATATCAGGTCTCGCTGTCAACGTCCCGGCGACAGCAGGCGGTACTGCGAAATGACAACGAAAATATGGCCTGGCTCGAGTTCAAGGACAATCTCGACCCGGGCAAAACGTACCAGGTCGTGGTGAAGACCGTCTCAGGCAAGGTAACGTCCTGGCCGGCGAGCGGCGACGTTACGCTGAAACCGCTCCCCGTCAAGCAGTTGCAATCGTACACCGATAGCAAAACCGGCGTCATTACCATCTCCTGGAAGCCGGACGAGCTGAGCACACAGGACGAGTATCGCATCAGCTATCACGAGCTGGAAACGAATAATGGCGATTCGAGCACGATGAGCACCAATCAAACCTCGTTTGCGCTGGAATCGCTGCTTCCGGGGCGGAACTACTCCGTTACCGTGCAGGCACTGTCGCGCAAGATGGAATCCAACGAAACGGTCATCTTCGTCGTAACGCGACCCTCCTCGCCGATTATCGAAGATCTTAAGTCGATCCGCGAGGGGCTCAACATTAGCTGGAAGAGTGACGTGAACTCAAAGCAGGACAAGTACGAGGTGACCTACACGCGCAACGATACCAATGATGGCAAGACAGTGCTGACCACGGAGAGTCGGCTGGTCTTTACGAATCTCTACCCCGGCGCCGGCTACGAAGTGAAGGTATTCGCCGTGAGCCATGGATTGCGCAGCGAGCCGCACTCGTACTTCCAGGCAGTCTGTAAGTATCTAGCTGGCGTATGGAATAGAGTGATGGACAGAGAGTACTAATGAGAAAATGCATGCTTTACTTTACCTTTAGATCCAAACCCACCGAGAAACATGACGATTGAAAAGGTGACGAGCAACTCGGTGCTCGTGCACTGGAAACCGCCAGAGCGGTCCGAGTTCACCGAGTACTCCATCCGGTATCGCACGGAAAGTGAAAAGCAATGGATTCGGCTACCCTCGGTAAAGGCAACCGAAGCGGACGTTACCGATATGACGCCGGGTGAAAAGTACACTATTCAGGTGAACACCGTCAGCTACGGCGTGGAAAGTCCCAATCCGCAGCAGGTGAACCAAACGGTGCGGCCGAATCCCGTCTCCAACATTGCTCCGCTGGTGGACTCGAACAACATTACGCTTGAGTTCCCAAGACCGGAGGGCCGCGTGGAAACGTACATCATTCACTGGTGGCCAACCGAGCAGCCGGAGCAAGTATCGATGAAAAATTTCACAGAAGTTAATACAAGTAAGTAATGATGGTAAATTAAGTAATGTTGGCGCCTTTTTTGGAAAATGATTAATGTAACTCTCCACCCGACCTTTTGCTTCATTCTAGTACTACCGTATCCCGGCACATTGAGCGACGATGAAAAGACGGTGGAAGAACCGCCGCTTGTACGATTGCTTATTGGAGATCTGATGTCCGGTGTAATGTACAACTTCAAAATCCAAACCATCTCGTACGGCTTGACAAGCGATCTTACTAAGCTGCAAACGCGCACGATGCCGTTGATACAATCCGAAGTGGTGATCGTGAACAATATGCACACGCGGGACATGGTTACGCTCAGCTACACGCCCACCCCACAGCAGTCGTCGAAGTTCGATCTGTACCGCTTCTCGCTTGGCGATCCTAGCATTCCAGATAAGGAAAAGCTGGCGAACGATACCGACCGGAAGGTAACATTCACCGGTCTCACTCCTGGCCGGCTGTACAACATAACCGTGTGGACGGTGAGTGGAAAGGTATCGAGCCAGCCGATCCAGCGACAGGATCGCATGTTCCCCGACCCCATCACCATGCTCGAAGCGACCAGCATCAACGACACCTGGATTGCGCTCAAGTGGGACATTCCCAAGGGAGAATACACCTCGTTCGAGGTGCAATATCTAATGAACGATTCGCACTATGTGCAGAACTATACTGTCAACAATCATATCACCATAACGGACCTGAAGCCTCACCGTAACTACACCATTACGGTGGTGGTCCGTTCGGGAACGGAGTCGAGCGTGCTGCGCGTCAGCCTGCCTATTTCGGCCAACTTCCAAACGAAGGAAGCGCTCCCGGGACGGATGGACAAGTTCGCGCCGATCGATATTCAGCCGAGCGAAATAACGTTCGAATGGTCACTGCCACCGAACGAACAGAATGGCATAATCCGTCAGTTTACGATCACCTACGGGTTGGATGGTTCGCAGCACACCCAGGTGAAGGACTTCCGACCGAATGAGCTGCGCGGCTCGATCAAGGCACTGCAGCCGGGCAAATCGTACGTGTTCCGCATCCAGGCAAAGACAGCCATCGGCTACGGGCCGGAGCATATCTGGAAGCAGAAGATGCCAATTCTCGCCCCACCAAAGCCGGAAACGCAAGTCGTTCCAACGGAGGTGGGTAGCAGCGCTACGACCATCGAAATACGCTTCCGCAAACATTACTTCAGCGATCAGAATGGAGTTGTGACTACGTACACTATCATAATTGCCGAAGATGATTCGAAGAACGCGTCGGGCCTGGAAATGCCCAGCTGGCGCGATGTGCAATCGTACAGCGTGTGGCCACCGTACCAAGTGATCGAACCGTACTATCCGTTCAAGAACAGCTCGGTAGAGGATTTCACCATTGGCACCGAGAACTGTGACGCAAAGAAAACGGGCTATTGCAATGGTCCGCTTAAATCAGGCACTACGTACAAGGTGAAGGTGCGAGCATTCACGGCACCGGACAAATTCACCGATACGGCCTATAGCTATCCCATCCGCACCGGTAAGTTATTGGGGGTAATATATACCTTTATCTTGTTGTTACTTTATGGGATATTAGGATGTAACTAGTCAATGGAAATTTTACGAACGTATCTTTTTTCACTCTTTCACTGGAAAATTCACAAACAGCTCTTCTATCGGTGGATGGTAAGCTCTCAATGTACTTTGCATCCCACAGTTTGTTTTGTTGATGCATGTCTTGCTTGCTTGCTAGTCGTTGTGTTAGTTGAATACCACGCATGAGGCAGATTATTTTTATTTTTCTTACGTTGTTTACTTTCTCGTTACTTATTTAAAGAAATTTGATTTTTCGATATTGATCAAAACCAAGCCCGCACATTCATCTTACTCGTTTTCTTTTGTCCTGTGTTATTTTATCAATCAGACAAGTATCACATATTATAATTAATGTACAATTAAAGTATATAATTTATACTTAATCGTGCTGAATTCTATTCTCGTTTATTTGTTATGATTTTGTTAATTTTTAAGCATAAGGTCTTTTTTTCCTCCACAAATTATATGATAAGTTTCTTTTCGTTCCGTTATTTCGTTCAAAGCATGAAACTACTATAACCTTCCCATTTAAACTATTCTAATCCGTTGTTATTTTTTCGGTACAAACAGCCCAAGACAATACATCGCTCATTGTGTCGATTACCGTACCATTACTGATCATTGCAATGCTTGTCGGTGTGGTACTGTTCCTGCGTCGACGACGACACACCGGCCGCAAAACCACCGAGCAACGAACTAACGACAATATGTCCCTTCCGGACAGTACCATCGAAACTAGCCGTCCGGTATTGGTGAAAAATTTTGCCGAACACTATCGTATGATGTCCGCAGACTCCGATTTTAGGTAAGGAAATACAGCAAAGCATAAAACGGGATCATGATTACATATATTCAAACCTGCCCCAACAGATTTAGCGAGGAGTTCGAAGAGCTGAAACATATCGGGCGCGATCAACCATGCACATTTGCGGATCTGCCGTGCAATAGGCCTAAGAATCGGTTTACAAACATTTTACCATATGACCATTCCCGATTTAAACTTCAACCCGTGGACGACGAGGAAGGTTCGGACTACATTAATGCTAACTACGTCCCGGTATGAATGAATCAACGACATTGCGCTGATGAGCCCGATAACAGTGTTAATGTGAAATTTTCGTTTGAAACAATGTCTTGCAGGGCCACAACTCGCCGAGAGAATTTATTGTGACGCAAGGTCCACTACACTCGACGCGGGACGATTTCTGGCGAATGTGCTGGGAAAGCAATTCGCGTGCGATTGTGATGCTAACGCGGACCTTTGAGAAGGGTCGCGAAAAGTGCGATCACTACTGGCCGCACGATACCGTACCAGTATATTACGGTGACATTAAAGTGACACTACTTAACGATAGCCATTATCCCGACTGGGTCATCACAGAGTTTATGATGACGAGGGTAAGAGTTTTGGGACATTTTAAGTCACCCTTATATGATTAGTGCAAAAGCTCTTAACACATTGATTTACCACATTCATTGCGCATTTCTACAGGGCGAGCAACAGCGCATAATACGTCATTTCCACTTCACGACGTGGCCCGACTTTGGTGTGCCAAATCCTCCTCAAACGCTTGCACGGTTCGTGCGAGCCTTCCGCGAGCGCGTCGGACCTGATCAGCGGCCGATCGTAGTGCACTGTAGTGCCGGTGTCGGGCGGTCCGGCACCTTCATCACGCTGGACAGAATATTGCAGCAAATCCAGGTGTCAGACTATGTTGACATCTTTGGCATCGTCTGGGCAATGCGAAAAGGTAACGGAGAGAATGCAGTACACCTAGATTACATCTTTTTTTCTGCTTCTCAATAACTACATTTCTTCCCGGTTCTTTGTAGAACGTGTCTGGATGGTACAAACGGAGCAGCAATATATCTGCATTCACCAGTGTTTGCTGGTCGTGCTGGAGGGTAAGGAAGGCACTGAGCGTGAGATTCACGACAATCAAGGCTACGAAGGTATGTATTCGTTGCTTACGATTCGATTTACAGAAAAATGGTTGAGCAGCAAAGCTTGCAAACACGTGCTGTGTTGGCTGCTAAACGCAGGTGCAAAAAAAATACCACCAAACAAGGTGGTTCGCACGGATTGCAATTCGTTCCTGTTGTCAAGTGAAAAGATTCGCCTTCATACGTACATGACTCCTCGAAAGCACTCATTTTTAATATCGTCGCCTTACTAAAGATAAACCTCATGCAGTATTGATGCCAGCTTCGTGTAACTTTTTTTTATCCTACCATAACAATACACTCCGGATATCCGTCAACCTCATCAGCTAGTGCCGCTTGCTTTCGGCCATTCTTTACGGAAAGATTAATTTGTACTCATTGCAAAATAGTTACTAAAATATATTTCAAGTCTATCGCTTCCCGGCAGTGGTGGGTTTAACGGTAATCGAAGTTAGCGGCTACCAGGCGCTCCGACAGTACAAGGGCTTTTTAGTGGATGCTAAGCCCAATATCTTTTTGACAAGTCAGTGGATGTCTGTGGGCTGAAGTAAATACCCGAGACATAATCAAATTGACTAGAGATCTTCGTTGGCGATATGTCCTCAAAGTCCCTTCCCGTTGACAATTAATTTATGAAGATGTTCGTCTCATGGAGCATTGGGCGTCTTATCCAATGGCACCAATTCTAAGCCTCCTTTCTCTCCCCCTTCTCAAAGCCTATAGGGAGCCTACCGTCTAGTGTTTGCGCTTTGGGCCCCCGGTACCCTAAGCCCGCCACTGCTTCCCGGATGGTTTGGTTTTGTAGATTTTCATCGGTTGTTTAATTTATTTTTCTTAATTTTAATTCGTGTGTTTGGTATTCAATCTCTGATAACATAATTTTCTCGGTCTACTTGCTAACTTGCTAACTAACCCGTGTAATGTGCTTGCACGTAAAATGATCTCACTGCACACGTAATCTGGAATTATATTAACTAAATGTAGTTCAACTAATGTTATACTAACTAAGCTCGAAATAGTTCGTACACAGCCTGGTTTCTCTAAATAGGTTTAACGTTCTATCAAAATAACTCAATCGCTCAAAATCAAAATCAAAATAACTCAATGGTTTAAAAACATGCCAGTTTAGTTTTAATATTAACTTCTTTCCTTATAATATGTTATGAGATTATGTTATTGAAGCAGCAGTTCAAATTTCTTCACAAAATAACGATTCCTTAACACGATGATTGACAAATTCGTTTAATCTTTCTTAGCAGATGGTTGTGTAGCATGCAATTTTAAAGCATTTTGTTTGATGTTTGTGTTGTTTATTTAGGCCTTGCATTAAATTGTTCCATCCATACCACACTCATACATTAGCCAATATGTTGTCTTCACGTGGTAAAGTTGTTGAAAGATTTAAAATTGTTTTATTGTTTCTTTTTCATTTTTCGTTTTTTAAAATCAACTGCTCTGATCGATCGTCCGTATCAATCAAACACAAATCAAATAAACAACAGATGAAAGTATATTAAACCAAACGATTTACGGTCACCTAAGCGATTCGCAAGTCAGGCTAACCTGCGTGTGAAGGGACGCAACTGGCGGATTGTAACTTTCCACAGCTAAGCAGATGAAGTGTGCAGTCCCACTAATCTGGCTGTGAGTGTTTTGATATGAGGAAGGATTAAGTCATAACTACCGGAAGAATTGTAATTATTAAAGAATCATTAGGCGCGCTGTGATCACGGTGTTACGGTGTAATAAAACAGACAAACGAAAACGTGCGCTCTACGCTAGGATGTTGTTTGCTATTGATAATTTCTCTTTCTCTATCCCCTCTTTCTCTCTGTATCTTTCGTCATATTCAAACATACTACAACTGTGTAAATTGTGCTTGTTGTATAAAACAAAATTGTTACTCAATCGTCGCACAACAACAAAACATGTGCCGCACATACCTGTAATCTTTGCGTCACATTGTGCACTTGAACGTAAACTATGTTCTTTTCTTAACACACACCTAATCGCGGGATTTGATACTTTACCTGGTGTACTCTCTCTCTCTGGTGCTTGGAATGGATGGTATTAACTGTGAAACATATTTTTTTATAAACATACACACCGGTATGGATGGCCTTTTGCGTACACTTTGCTGCACTAAACGGACACAACAATGCGCCACCTCTCCCTGTTCAACGTCCGTAGAGCCTCGAGATGATGATCAGCAGTCGGAAGAGCAGTTGCTCATTGAAAATCGTTCCGATGATGAGCTGGACGAGGTGGCGGCCAGAGAGCAGCATCAACAGAACGGTACTGCCGGCGGTATAGAAAACCATGAATTGGATCGCCGAAGAAGTGCAACTGTTGAGATCGTCGACAATGAGCTGGTCATGATGCAGCAGGCCAACTTCACTGCCGGCGAAACGACAGAAGAAGAGCTGCTCGATGAGGAAGAGGAAGTGGAGGTGACGGTTGATGGGCTCATGATTGTGTCCAGAAAACAGTCCCATGTAAGCTCCTCCACACCGGCGATGGGTGGTGATGGCCAGCAGCAGGAGCAGCACCAACACTCCAACAGCAACTCTGCCAGCAACAATGAGCGAGACCAACCTTCATCCGGGCAGGACGAGCGTTCTATTAGTAGCAATGGAACGAACAGCAATAACAGTGCCAACAGTGGCTACGAATCGAGCCCTCACAAACGCCGCTCATTGGCAGCCACGAGCCAGGAACGGGTGCATGATCGGCGATCGCTCAGTTTCTCCACCGGGGGTGCAGAGATTGTAAGCAAAGGGGACCCATCGAGCGGAGATCATCAACAGCAGCATCAACAACAACAGCAGCAGGTGCAGCAAACCTACCAAGTAGGAGGACCGCTGCAGCAGCAACAGCAGCAGCAGCATCAAGCCGTCCTTCCGCCAGGGCAGCACCATTCTCATCAGCCCACGGTCGGCGGTGGGAAGCTGTGGAAGGAGGAAAGATGACAGTTAGAGAACGATAGCGACAATCGAAGCAGCGGCCGGAGCAGCATCGTAATCGCTATCAACGACAACGACAGCCATGTAAATAGTAACGCCTCGAACGTGGTGATCCTGCGGGCGGACGGTGACGACGACGATCGCACGATGGCGACCAAGGACGACGAGACGGAAATCGACGACGGCATCGACGGGTCGGACGAGGGCGACGACGACCTGAACGCAGTGGAGGAGGTCAACGGTCGGGATGGCAAACGGTGCGGGCAGGTGGAACACGACGATGACGACGACGACGACGACGAGGACGATGAGCAGACGCACGAGCAGCGCGAACTGTTGCTGCACCGTCGCAACGAGCGCAACGTTCGGGCCGTTGCGGCCGCCATGGTGGCTGGGGCGGCGGCCGGTGCCGTCGCCAATGGCAGCAGCAATGGCGGTGGTGGTGTCGTCGGGCCGGGTTGCGGCGTTGGGCGCTACAAACACCACAGCTACGTCGAGGTGGAGGAGGACGAACAGGACGACGACATCATCGTGATCGTGGACGAGGACAACAGTGCCGCAACGGATAGCGAGGGAGGCGGTGGCAGCAACCGAGGTTGTGGTGGTGGTGGCGGTGCGACAGGCAACGTTGGTTTAGTTGGCGGTGTTGGTGGTACTAATGGCATTAGCGATGAGCTGTATCTAAAACTGAGAGAAATGGGTTGGTAGCACCGTTATCATATTTATTGCTTTGCTTACTGTTTTGCTTGCTTCTATAGCGTTAGTTTGCTGTTTTTATTCGTTTGTATGTATGTAGTTATGCTCTCCTAAATTGCTAACAACTCGTGTTGATTCGGTTTTGTGCTACTATTTAAGGATCCCTTCCTAACATTTGCTTTCACCATTTCGCAGTAACACTATTTTTCTCTTGTCATACTCACAATGCACTATATTCGATTTGCGTATGTTTTAAAATTGCCCCTTCACATATTTTGATTCTCTCAAACAGCAAAGAAACCCTGTTAAAAATCCCTTTTTTAATCTCCGTCGTTGTCGTTACGACAAGACAAACAGCATGATGAAATTTCTTTCCGTGTTTACCCTTTTGTTCATTTTCATTCGATTTGCTCACGTTGAATGCAGCTGCATGCAACGTTCCTTTTAAGTGTGATGTTTTGTCAACAGTGTTATTTTATAGCCGGCGGGCGGGCGAATGTTCGTATCTTGCATACCATAATCTAATCCATGTTTTTTGTACACTTTTTGCTTCATCATGGATGCGGAATCAACGAACCGATCGAACGTGCCGTTATTGATCAATAACGCCGCAGATGACGAAGGAATCGCTGAGTCGGGAATGTAAGCGACCGACCAGATGCGGCAGCCTGGAGCAGTGTCTGCAGCCCGCCATTGTACTTCCTCGACCACCAGCCAACGCGTAAAGTGGCCATCGAGCGGCGACGAACGCAGCTAGTAGTTTAGCGCAGAGCGGTTTTAATATTTAAACGAATGTAATTAATACTTAAACCACCCTCCCCTCCCTTTTCCACCGGCAGTGTGTGGAACCGGCCCGTAGTAGTAAACGCCGTTCGCTCGATAGCTTAAATCCTAGTTGTAATGTCCTAAAGCTGGGGACATACACCCATACATTCAGCGGAAAACACAAACAGAGACAGAAAATATCAATCGAACGCTATCCTCGTACTAATTTGTTCGTATCAATTGTTCAACGCGTGCAATCCGCTGACAGACAGCAGCAATCTCAATGTTAACGATATCCGTACCGTGCTGGCGTGATGAACGTGTTAAACGCTTCGATCTATTAGTAATAATGACAACTTGGGTGGCCATAGACCTCCACTACGTCAGGTGCTAGTGCGCGCGCGTGTGTGTGTATGTATGTTAATGCGGTTGTAATTGTATAGTAATTGGCGATTTTAATGATTAGAAAGCACCCCACTACCATCCGTACGAAATATCTCCCCTTCGCGCGCGAAAAACGCGACAGAATGCTAAAACGCAAAACGCATCGTGTAGTCTAAATCTTTTTCCCTTAGGTGTAAACCTTCTTTGTTTTTGGCTTTTCGGGCGATATTGGACTGTCTTCTATTTAATAAGAAGAGAGATCATTTGGCTCTCATAACATTATAGAAATCGAATCCATTCGGCCATGTAGTAGCAGGCGCGTATCGTACCCGACAGCAGTGTAGCGTATTTAAATAATCTTGCGAAACGTTACACGAAGATGTTTGTATATCTATCCCCGATCTGAACAGTTCGAAAGCATAGTTAGAAACCTCATCTTTTCCCAGTGGACGGAGCGACAATTTCACGTGTGAGCTAGACAAGATTTACATTGGCTTTTCATGCTCCAAAGGACGTAAAAAACACACGAACAACGCATACACGCACACACACACAAACGAAGGGCTTGACCAGAAGCGATAAAACCTTACTCCATAATCAAAACCATGCAAAACTATACTTAGTCAGTTAGACGCAATTTGCAATCTCGGAAGGGCGAAAAGTGGGTAAAAGTGAAACTAAGAATCTTAACGGCGAACGTATCTGTGGTGTCTAACGGATGTGTCCGGTTTGTAGGGACCATTTCAGTTTTTGTTTTATGTAGCAGACCTGCAATCCCCGCAAACCGCTATCTATATGTGCTATTGTATATTCAACCGTGGAGCAAAACCTATGAAAACGTGTCAAAAAAACAATTGTAGTATATACATAAGAATTCTGTGTAGAAAAGCAAAGGAATGGCCAACGGGTGAAAGTATTTAATAGCGTGTAAAGCGTGAGAAAACGAAGGAAAAGACGTACGATGCCCAAGCAGGAGCCGGAGAGGGAAGAAAGCGGTGACCAATTCGAACTTATTTACATTCGTTTGCAGAATACAGATTGTGACAAAAATACGCAGCTATAGACAGACCCTTCGGGGGTGTAGGTACGTGTGTTTTGCAAACACACACACATACGGTTATAAGGTATTGTTTTCTTTTTATGTGTTTTTTTTCTATTTTTGTTTTCGGATTTTAATCAATTTCCCGTTGTGTACATATTAGTATGCGAGACAGTGGCAATCAACACTCATTGCAATCATTTTTATTACAAAAACAAAACATAATTAAGTTCTTAGCTATTATTAGAATCCACGGGGATCGTAGTAAGAGGGCAGTAGAGCGCCGTAGCGCATCATGTTGGAAGGGAAGGCAGCGCAATAGAAGCAAACACACAAACGTTAGCAAGGGGCAATGTACAGCAGTCGGAACAATGCGGGTTGAATTACGTGTTGCAGCCAATGCAAATCCTCGACAGGGATTCATATTTTTAATGCCAGTTTTAATTTTCCATTCGAAACAAAAACCCACCTTTCAAAACACATCGATTCACTCGAAACCACTGGAAACACTGGAAACACACATACCGAAAGACTTTGTAAAAGCACACAACGAGATGTTATTAGTGGCAGCAACTGGAGGCAGCACAAAACAAGAGGACCACACACACACACACTCAACTGTTTTTGCTCCGTTTTTGTGTGCTTTTGATACAAAACAAAACACTGCCGTCTTGGGGGCCCGGAAAACTAAGCATTATATCAGTTTTAAATCACACAAAACAGTGGGCAGTTTTTTTGTTACTAAAACAGTACTTGAAATACACCAAACCCAAGCGACACACAATGATATTAGAACGGAACCCTAGTGGAAGCGTAATTCAACCTACCGATAACGAGGAAATAATAACAGTAGAAAGATCGCAAACGCGCGTAAAAGACGATAATCAGGCAATAAGAGTAACCACTACACCCGACATTATATTGATGCTTCCGTGCGTTTTACAATTTTTAGAGCGGTAAATGATGGGGTGAAAAAACACAGAAAACGTCATATCAATTACTCCAAGGAAAATATAAAAGAAAAGTCGAAAACAAAAACCAAACAACATGAATCGATCGTACAGCATGGTGTGGTGCCTTTGTGCTTTAATTTTCAGTTCGTACCTTACCTCCAATATCCGAATTGGCCAAACCCGACAGCTTAAAGCACCAGCAAAAGGTAAGATTTTGTATTGTTTTCTCTTCAAATTCCGCCAAAATAAATTTACTTTCATTGCGAACCACTGCACGATCTCCATACTGAAAATCACCAAACGCGATCGAAATGGCTACCGGCGCCATGACAGGCTACCGCGTGACCGAAAGGATGGCGCCTCTGTATTGTGTTCAACAGCAAGCGCTTTGATTGGACGAGCTGTGAGATTTGTCGAATGCTAGTAGTGTGCGTGTCCAGTTACTAGGCAACGATACGAGCAGTATCCTCCTAACAATCATGCAACCCTGTTGCTTTAGTCGAAAAGTAAGCGCACCAGGCGAATTTTGTCGTCGGGTCGAACACGACAGTTGCCGAAAAGCTCGTCCTCCTTGCCGTCATGCTCTCCTGTTACTTTCGGTGCAAACTAGCCGTTTCGGGAGCGGTTTTTGAAATTTGGCAAAATGGCGGCGATACTCGATTGCGTTGGTAGATACAGTGGGTCCAAAAAGTATACGTCTAGTTGCATAATTAAAAAAAAAAGCGATTTAAGGATGCAATAAGCATGGGACTATCAAAAAACGATGTGATTCGATAAAATATCCTCTTTACATGTTTTGCTTAAAATAAAGCATTCAAATAGTTAAATAATATCAAAAACATTTACAAAACTAAGAAAACTCATTTGACCCCTAGACGCTTTCTTTTGGGACTCATTGTAGCCAAAGCGTGATCGCAAAAAAAGAATAAATCGGAAAATTCTACTTTATTTATTCATACGCCCACACGGGTCGCGTTCGTTTCTGCACACCTTTCTGCTAGTGCTGCTTTCCCTGCAGCCCGTAATCTCTCTCTTATGTTTGTTACATTAAATACATCGTAACCCCTTTTCATCAGACCTCTAGTTGCCCCCTCTCCCCAACCAACAATGACGACAGTCTAATTGCTCATTCCACCAAAGACAAGATTCACGGCCGACTCGACATTGCCGTTGCACACGATCAGTGCCTGCAGATTCGTTTCCGTGTCGGTCAGTCCCATTTCGCGCATCGTGTCCAGCTCCCGTCGGTACTGTCCGATGCTGGCCGCCAGTGTCGAATGCTGCGAAAGCGTCTGTGCCCCAAGATCGTTGCCCATCGGTTCCGGCGCTGCGGCACCGGCAGTAGTGGGTGGTGCAGGGCTCGTGTCCATCGGTTCAACCACTGTCGGAACGCGTTGGCTCGATACGGCACCACTGCTGCCGGCGGTGGATCCACCTGATCCGGATGCCTGCTGCTCAAACATCATCGAGATCGCGTCGAGCAACATCGAGGACGTGATGCGTCCGGCGGCAGCATTCGAGGAAGTGGTCGGCTGATTGCTGCCGGCAGCAGCTGAGGTGGAGGGCAGGTTGGCGACGACGGACGTGCCGGTTCCAGCTGACCCTTCGCCAGTCGGTTCCGGCTGATTAGCACGGCTGTCCGCATCGCGCTGGGAGATGTTGGACAGAGAGTTGTACGAGCTGCGCGAGCCCGCGAAAGCAAGCGCAGACGCCAGATTGTCGGCCGTGATGCGGCGGATTGTGTTGGGAGCGGCCGAGGTCGTCGGCGAGGCAGTGTTTTCGTCGCTCGACGACGAGTCCGTCAATGGATCGTCCAGCGCGCTGTCGAGCGGTGCGGACAGATGACAGTTGGCCACCTTGGAGATCATCTTGGAGTTGAGCAGCTGCACAATCGTGCGTGATGCCTCGACCAGTATCGGATGCTTGGGGGCTACGCGCCGAACCATTTCCGGCTGCTGCATCGAGGACAGCAGAATTGGATCCTTCAGCAAGGACAGCACGAACAGATTGCGCCGAATCGCCGGGTAGGCGTCCAGTACGTTCTTCATAAATTCGGGCTGCCTTGCCTTCTGGAAGTTGGACGAATCGACCGTGCGCCATACGGACAGTACTTCCTGCACTTCGGCTTCGGTCAGCTCTCGGTCCTCCGGTTGCGGCTGCTGCTGCTGCTCGGTCGATGGATCTTTTTCGCGACGCTTCTGTATGACGTGTATCATTGAACCATCGCTGACGCCTTTGTTTTGCAGGATGTCGTCCGTTTTCAGCAAGCAGCCACAGTACAGCAATTCTGCGCGGCAGACAAAACATGCAAGAGGGATTGCAAGAAAGAGAGAGATGGTGAGCTTCTTAGCAAGAAAAACTACGACCCGGAAGCATCCTCCTTCAGCAAGGTCACCAGGCTCACATACCGAAATCATCTGCGGCAACATCGTTCTGCATCAGTTTGGCTGCTTCCGACCGAAGCGCCTCTGTTGGGCTGGCTAGATCGACATTATCCACCTTTAGCTTTTGGTACGGTTTTAACGGCAAATGCACACCCAGATAGACGGACGGCATTACTCCGGCACTGGCGTAGACTGGCGCGTGATTACAATTACCAACTATGTACCTTTCCTTTTACAATTGGCGTACAAACGCTACACAAAGTGATTCAAAATTGGAAAACGCAGTTTGCGTCTGGTGCAGAAACCATAACAACAAAGCAGATTAATGACAACACACTTTTAATCGAGCCACTGACAGAGCAGATGACAGCTTGACGTACCCGGTACGGACAGGGTTCGCTCTGCGAAAAGGGCTATTAATTTTGTAATCATTTAGAAGAAAACCTAAATTAAAGCTACAGTAGAACGTCGATTATCCGGGGGCGGTTTAACCGGCGGGCGGCTTAACCGTGCGCATAAATGTGACAGCTGTTTAAACGTACAGTGAACAGTTGCAGCGATAGTCAAGTGGGCAACCAGATTTTTGTGCAGCTCTAAAGTGTCTAGTGATATTTTCGAAATTCATTTTTGTTCATGAACAGTTGTTAAACCTATAGTTATTGATTAAAATAATATTTTACTAACGATTAATCGATTTACTCAAGTTGGATTAATTATAAAACTAATAAAAAACTAGTAATAAAATAATTTTTATATGAAAATGACATTTCTTGGACCATTATCCGTGCAAATCGATTAACCGGCAACCGTCCGGTCCCGAGCTGCCCGGATAATCGACGTTCTACTGTATAAATTATAGAGTCAAAGTCTATATAAAAATAATTAATTATTATACCCCTAAATATAACAATCCAACTGAACCGGTTACCGCAACCGGTTGAAAGACGTCTAAACTAGAGATGGGTTCTGCGGATCGCACCCACGGTTCCGCTCCGGTTCCAGCAAGTATGATTCCGATTCCGATTCCAAAGAGAAGGAATCGCTAGTTCCACCGGAATCGTCCGGAATCGTCGGAATCGTCCGGAATCGTCGGAATCGTCCGGAATCGTCCGCAATCGTCTGAAATCGTCTGGAATCGTGCGGAATCGTCGTAATCGTCCGGAATCGTCGGAACAGTCGGAATTGACCGGAATTGGCTGAAATCGCCCGGAATCGACCGGAATCGTCCGGAATCGTGCGGAATCGTAGTCAATCGATAGTAGTGAATAGTAGAGCCGATTCCGGTCGATTCCGACTGTTCCGACGATTCCAGACGATTCATGTTCACGTTCCGGCCGCAGCGCAAATGTCAATGCTGTCTGTCGTACATTTAAGCCAGGAATGTCACGCACTGAGTTCCTCAATATGGACGCTAGCATCTTGTGTTACTGTTTGTATCTATTCGTATTAGGTTATGCACTGAATAAATGACATGAAATGAAATGGAATTCCGACGATTCCAGACGATTCCGGGCCATTCCGGGTGATTCCGGACGATTCTGGACGATTCCGGGCGATTCCGGGCGATTCCGGGCGATTCCGAGCGATTCCGGGCGATTCCGAGCGATTCCAGACGATTCCGGACGGTTCCAACGACTCCGCACGATTCCGACGATTCCAGACGATTCCGGACGATTCCGGGCGGTTCCGGCTTGTCGGATTGAACCTACCCTTCGGAACTGGGTCCGAAATTTGTTGGAATCGTCCGGACCCAGTTCCACTTTTTTGTGCGTTTTGCCCAACTCTAAACCCGTATCTACAATTCAAACAACGTGATAATGATAACAGTAACCTTCATTTTTGTGCATCCGTAATATCGTACCAGCGTCAGTCACTCAACCTGCTTCAAAGTATTGTTTACTAAAATCATAAAAATTGCATTTATTGTTTCATTTCTTGATATTTCTTACACACTACAGTTCTCCTAACACAACTCTGAACGGTATTGCTGCCTACATGTACTGTATGTTATCTAACCTTCTTCCTTGCCGCTTCCTATCGCTTCATTTGCCTGTGTACAAACCCTACCATCCTCATTTGCCTAACACGTAACTATAAATAATTAAGATGATTCGTTTAGAACTAAAAAGAAAGGAAAGGCACACAGTTTCGTGCTTGTTGCTTCTTCTTTTTTTACAAAACCGGTCGGCTAGTATGTGCTGCGCTGCTTCAAAACCCTACCAATAAATCATAATTTAATCGTGTACATAGATAAGTAACAAACTCCTGTATAGCCATTCACTTGCTTCTGCTTCCAAAACGATGTTTTTTTTTGTGCTGAAAATTCATCTTTTTTTTTTGGTTTCTCACCACTGTCCGAGTGAATCGCGAGGGGCACAATCTAAATTTTGTATTTAAATTATTCATATAAATAAAGATAAACGCGACGCTAATCGTCACTGCACCTATGCATATGTGTGGAGTGTTACTGCTGCAAAACGAAAGATTGCTATAAACAAAACCATGTTACACAATGCCTGCGTATAAGGAAAAATCAACATTTGCTGCAACATAAACGGTGGAAATGTATGTTTGTGGAACATTTAATAACCTTAACATTTGTTGCATTGCTTCGTTTAAAGGCGCTCGCGCTATGATTTCGATAGTCGTTGCCAAGAATGTGTGCTATTTCGTTTGTTTGTTTTTTTGTCTTCGTGGAGATAAATTTTGTGATAAAATTTTAAATTCGTTTAATCGTTTTTTTTTTCTCTGCGTCGGTCTTTCTCTCCGCTTGTTAACATCTTTAGAAGAGTGTGTTCAAGCATAAATCCGGTTCGTCTACCAATCCATTCGTATACCAATTAACTTACTAAGGCTGTCCTTCTTCTCTTGCCTACTTCACCTAACTCGATCGATAAAGGGTACATTTTCTTATGCACACAAACACAAACACACATACAAATGCACTCAGCGCACACGAAGCTGGCAATTCAGCTTAACAATCCGGAATGAGTACAACCTGCGACCGAACTCACAGATCGGTAATGATGTCCATCGATTCGGCGAACGAGCGACCACTGTGGACGGAGCTGGAACGCGTGCTGCCGACGCTCTCCATCGGTGTGGCCACGGTCGACAGGCCCACGCTTGCCAGGGCCGAGTTGGCCGTGTCGGCGATCACCTGCATCTGGCGCTTCTGCAAGTCACCGTGCAGGCGGGTAAGCGTTTCCCGAATTTCGGCCGTCGTCGGTTGTGCCCGGGCCAGGGCGGCCGATGCATCGCGCAGTGCCTCACCGTAGCTGCCCTGCTCCATCAGTGCTTTCGCACGGGCGTAGTAACCGTCGTACGCGCTCGGTTTAATCTCGATCGCTTGCCGCGCCAGCTCGATCGCTTCTGCTACATCCTGTGGGATTTGGGAAAGGGAAAGGGTTTACTTGTTACTTGTTGTTGCTTCACGCGCTGACCGCAACGTCGACCGTTGACTTACGTTCATTTTTCGCTTGCAGCGGGATAGATTGAGCAAGAAATTAAACCGCAACTGCTGGAAGGTGGCCACATTGCTGTTGTTGCTATGGCTGTTGTTGTTGCTGTCCGGCACGGGACCGCCGGTAAGCGGATCGGTAACCATCGTACAGCCGCCATTCCCGTTCACATCCCCACCGGTACTCGGTGCGGAAGGGATCTTCTTCAATGCGTACTGATACCGGTGCGATGCTTCCTGCAGTCGATTCTTCCTGTACAGCGTGTTGCCATCCTCTAGCAGCTTGTTTAACAGTATCAACCTGTGGGTGAAGTTACATTCGAAATAAATCCATTTCTGATCATAACGGTGTCCCGCCCTTCAAATGCACGTACATTATTTCCGGCTTCCCGTTCGCCATGGCCCACGTGGCTGGTCCAAGTTTGGCGCCTCGTTTCAGGAACACCTGCACGACCTGCACGTTGCGGCAGGCGATGGCACGATCCAGCGGACGCATCCCGTTGATGTCGACGTGCTCAATTTGCGCCCCATGATCGAGCAGCATCTGCACGAGCGAGGCCGAACCTTGGTACGCGGCCAGATCGAGCGGTGTGCGACCGGTACCGTCCGCGTGCTGCTTATCGGCTCCCCGTTCCAGCAGACACTTGGCCGCCTGCTGCTTACCCCTCAAGCAAGCCCAACTCAGTGCCGTCAGTCCATCTTTGTCCTGCGCTGTTAGCGAGGCGCCTGTGAAGCGAGAAACAGAGCCAATGAGAATCGAGCTCGATGATGAAAGCAACCAAACTTACCTCGACTCAGTAGCAGCTCGATGATGCCCACGTGGCCCTCCTCGGCCGCAATCATCAGTGCCGTTTTGCTGTTCGCTTCCGTCTGTTCACAGTCGGCCGGATGCTGCAGCAGTCGCTCCACGATCGCCCAGTGGCCCTCCTTGACCGCGATCAGCAGCGGTGCCATCTCCTTCCGGTTGCGCACCTCGGTCGAGGCACCCCGGTTCAGCAGTATGACGATCGTTTCCGTGTGCCCGTTCGCGCAGGCCGTCGTCAGGGCCGTCTCGCCGGTAATCACATCCAGCCGGTTCACCTGCACCTCGCCCATGTCGAGCAGATCCTCCACAATGTCCGTATTGCCCTGGCCGGCCGCTGCCGTCAGCGCTTGCTGGGCCGCCTGCTCCAGTGTCACATCGTTGCTTCCCGAGCGGGGAAGCCAATCGCAAGCGACCAGATACTTCACCACCTGCAGCCGGCCAGCGATGGCCGCGTGCACCAGTGCGCACCGCTGGGAGGTATCGGTTTGGCCGAGGAACGCTCCAGCGGCCACCAACTGGCGCACCACGTCACAGTGACCCCGGGCCGAGGCTAGGATGAGCGGTGTGCATCCTTGGCTGTTCGTTTGCTCCACGCTCGCGCCGAACTCGAGCAGCAGATTCACCATCGGCAGTATGCCCTCGTGCGCCGCTATGCACAGGATCGGAGCGCTGCCCAGGAAGGGCGTCACATGGTCGGGCGATGCTCCGGCCAGCAGCAATAATCGCGACACCTTCACGTTCGGACTGTACACATTGCGCAGCGTGGTGAGTGCGGACGAGACGCAGCCCGTTACCGACGCAACCCAGTACGCCTGCAGGTCGCGGGGTGATTGGTGCGAGGGAGCATTTCGGTACAGGTGGGCCTTCAGTATGTGATGGCCGAGCTCGAGTGCCTGCTCCGGATCGAGCGGTGCCTGCAGGCGCGACAGGCGCAGTGCAATGCCCGCATGCCCGTTGCGCAGATCGCACAGGAACTTGGTGCTTTCGCCGTCGTCGCGCCGTATCAACCACTCCCTGAACGAAGGGTGGAAGAACATGTACGTATCGTCGAGCCGCTTCACCAGAAAGCCGGTCAGCGTCTTGAACCGGCACAGGAACTCATCCCAATCGATCATGCCACCGCCGGTGCCGTCTGGTTCCGATCCTGATTCCGAGTCGGCGGGCGACTCACCCGACGCGATCAGCGCATTCAGCGAGTAGAAGATTTCCGTCAGCGTGAGCGGATAGAGAGCGGCCAGGCAGACGGCCAAAATGTTGGAAATACGATCGTACGCGGTGGCGGTCGGGAAGCGCAGGTTAAAGTTCAGCAGGAAGATCTGTGCCAACGAGACCGGCAGCACCTTGAAGCTGCTCGACTTGATCACCAGATTGCCGCGCTCGATCAAATCGAGCGTCAGCTTCGCAAACAGAAACGAACCCTTGGACAGGGCGAGCAGATGCTGCGCAAACTTGAAGTGGGCGCTCGTGTTGATGATCTCCTTCCCGCCGGCCACATTGTGCTGGATGCTTTGGCTCTGGTTGATGCGGAACGTGATGTACTCGAGGATGTCCTTCTGCAGCATCTCGTTCGTCGCCCAGCTGTCCAGGCTCATCTTCGTGTACGGTAAACCCTTGCAGAACTCGAGCATCTGCGTGCGGATGGTGGCGATCACCTTCAGCCAGGGCGGGAAGTGTACGCTCATGCGCTGCAGAAAGGACGCGACCGTATCGCCGTGATCGGGCCGATGGTACTCCGCCTCGCACAGTGCATCCACCAGTATGACGCAGTTCTTGGCCGGGATCTTGCCCGTCCGGCGCAGGGCGGCGAGCGGCTCCAGGATGCCCATCGTCATCGCTCGCTCGGGATTGGCAATGCACTCCTTCACGCTCAGTGCGTGCTGCAAGGCGTGCTCGCCGAGCAGAAACTCGTGGTACGCGGCTAGCTGCGGCGCCTGGCAGAGCTGTGCCGCCAGCGAGTGTACGAAGTCCGGTATGAGGCAGGTGGAGTTGTTGTCGGCCTGGCAGAAGTGGTACGCCACCACGTGCGAGGCGAGCGTGCGCAGCCGATCGTGCGCCACGTTGATCTGACAGTAGATGCCATCGTTCTCCTGGATCGGCAGCTCCTTGCGCCGCCCGAAGCAGGAGTACTCGACGAGCTGGAGCAGCAGTGCCGTCTTGCCGGTGCCAAGATTACCGCTCAGCAGCACGCCGGGCGAATCGGTCGACTGGATCGCGGTGGCCAGCTCGCGCACCAACCAATGCCGGCCGACAAACAGTGGGTTCGGCTCGTGCGTAGGAACCTCGAAGAACAGTGGCTTCAGCGTGAGCTGCTGCTGCAGTTGCTGCTGTTGCTGGTGCTGCTGGCGGTACTGCGCAAAGCGTATCTTCGGATCGATCGGTCCCTTGATCTGGCCGGAGCGTGCCGATCGACGCACCGTCGTACGGCGGCTCTTAAACGCCAGCAAATCATCCACGTTACTCCCACTTTGAGATGCTAAAACGGGACAAGAATACACGATTTAGAACACAGTGGGACCTGGGTGCAGACCTGGGTTTAGGTTTCGAACAACACTCACTTGTAACAGAATGGCGTCTGCTGACGGGGCTGGAGGAAGCATTGCTCTGTTCCGAGATCGACATCATGGACCCGATCGACTCACAGCCGGTGTGGTACGGGTTCGGTTCCTGCAGAACGCGGGACACGTCCGCCTCGGACGACCCGGTCAGCGTCGAGACGGGGCTGGTGTTGGCCGAGGTCAGCGAGCTGCACGATTGGTTCGGTGCGCGCAGATTGCGCCGCGTGTTGTTCTCGAGGAAGAACCCGAGCCGTACCTGCAGCTCGTCCTGCGAGGATTTCGATTTGCCATTCATCACCAGCGGTTTCACGTTGCCTCCTTCGTCGTCTGGGTTTGGGAAAGAAAACGGGAAACGCACGGTTATATGGGGTTAGGACGATCGCAACTATTTTTTTTACAGCATGCACACACACACACACACAGATAACGTATGATGAAAATTAAATGATCATGCCTATCTAAATCGAGCTTAATAACATACAAACGTTTAATTCATGTATTTATTCAACACCCGATTAAACTCTGGGAGTCTACCCAGTGAAGGTGTCGTAAGGGAATGAGATCGTTTTTTCCACGAAAAACACCTAACACGAAACAACTTTAACGCCAAACACTATCATTATTATCCATTGCTTTACTCGGGCTTCATCAAAATACAGTTTAAAAGCGTTTTGCATAAATTTAACACCCACTGATCGTAACTAGCATAATTTTACGGAGGAAAAATATGTTATTTGCTTTGATATAGATGAAGCATATGGTTGTGTTAAAATAAGCTACAGCGAGACATAATATTTATAAAAATACTTAAAATTTCATTGAAAGATCATAAAAGCAGAAGATATAAAGAGGTCCCAACGTACGATTGAACAAATGAGAATTTAAATTTTGGTAAATTAAAGCATATAAATAGGATTCACTATCACGATCGTAACAATCAAAATCAATAAAATCATGCAATTTATCCACTTGTTATCCTCCGCAGTACTACAACAAAAACTGCATCTCACAAAAAAGAACTTTAAAAATGGTAATATGCAATGGAAATAAAATAAATATATGCATCATGCGTGCAATCTTTCATTTTAGAAGCGAATGAAGCCCATAGACTTTAAAAAGATCGTTCATTCCTGGGACAATCAAATCGATCAGCGGTTTTGCACAAACAACCCCCGAAAAACTGTATCCGACCAGACATCTTTCGGCACCGAGTTCAGTGACCAGCGCGCGACCGATCGATCGTAAAATGTCTGCCGTTTGTTTAATGTTTCGCCAGGAATGTTTCTGCATTGCTGTGGCAGATTCGCGAGCAGGATTATAAAGCTTTTAAATGAACTTTAATGTCGCTGAGCAAACACACGTAAGCTTGCAAAATATTTGCTTAGCTTTGCCTGTCCAACCATTCTTTATGCTTCACGGGCGTTATAATTCTACCACAGGCTTAAGCAAATTACTTAATTCCTACCACCACCGCCACGACCGAGACACGGTTGGGTGCGCGCGGAACGATCAAAACAGTCGTTTGGAAGCGCTCCAGAAATTGATTTGCTTGCTGGGTGTTCTTCGGCCGAGTTTGAGACCACTCAAAACCACCGATGACATTATTCGGCAACGGAGCCATAATGTTATTGGGTTTACATAAATCAAATCACACGCGGCGAAAGAGTGGCTAGTAAGCTGTTTCGCCTCCATGAAATCATATATTTTTTGGCAAACAAGAAAACGTTGTGCATAATGGAAACAAAGTTGTAGCTAGAAGGGGATACAATCAACTCAGCAAACGACCGGTTAAACAAGCGCTAGAATTTCTAGTGGCCATGCAGACTCAACACTAAAAAAGAAACCGAAGAAAACATGCGCATCATAACGAAAGAGAACGTAAAAGAATAAAAGCAAAACGATAACAAAAAAAACCGCAACGATAAAGAACAAAACCAAAAAAACCAGCGAAAATCAAAACGACTAAATAAAACGTAAGACAACATAAGAACGGATCAAACGCTTCAGACGGAAGGAAAAAGAGAAGAAAAAAAAACAACACAGTCCGAAACAAAAACAAGATTGCGAAGAAGAGCCCATGCCTGCTAATTGATTCAATCCCGCGTTGACCGTCGTCGCCTGCGCTGACCAGAGAGATTTAATTTTGCCGAAAACCATCGACGCGGACGAACCGAGGCTGAGTCGATGAAATTTATGGCCATCATTAGCGTTCCGCTGGCGCTTGCTAATCCCGTTCATCGGTGGCCCATGGGAGGCCAACAGATTGAACCCACTACCACCTCCAACGCCACCACTTGACGAGCCTCCGCTACCGCCACCGTCTCGCGATAGTCCGCCAGTGGTCCTTAGGGCCATCGAACGACTAATTTTGCTCGCAGCGGCCGTCGTTGCCCGATGGAACGTTGCTGGATTTAGCAGCGAGGCTAAGCCTGCTCTCGTGTGGTAAGCGGATGTGCATCGGGCGTAGCGGAAAGCGGACCGGCGAATGGGGTAGGAGTAGGGTGAGAGGGACAGAATTTTTCGCGGAAATCAAACGTGCAACATAATGCAGACGGCGGGTGTGATGCAGTTGTTGATGTTGATGAACGATAGACGTTTTTTTTTTAGTGACGATCAACACGATGATCGCGTTGCCAAGGACAACGCAGGCGCGGAGCAAAAGAAAAGAGAAGAAAAAAACGAGAAAGAGAAAAGAAAGGGATAGAGCGATGAGGATGATAGAAAGTGTGCGAGTGTGTGCTGTAATTACATGACCCGAGCGATCGACATGCTGGAAAGGTGATCTCGTCCTATAATTAATGCCACCACCACCACCACGTCCTCTACCAGGCAAAGGATCCGCGGAACTGATCGCCTTCAGGCTTGAAGGCTTCGCAGTGCCCAAGATCAATAGCTACATTCATAATTCCACCCTCTCTTCTCGATGGCGAAATGAACTGGTACTGCGATTGCTCAATCACGATCTGGTCAGGGGGAGGGGGGGGGGGGGTCATAACCCACGAACACTTACCCGACAGTGTGCTGTTGTCCGCTGCGTTCCCGTTGCTGCGCCGGTACCCGAACGGGCTGCGCAGATTCTTGGGACTGAACAGACGCCGGCGGTTCTGTGGCGGTGTCGCACAAGTGCTGGACGTGATTTCGCTGCTGCTGTTAAGGGCTGACCGTTGCTGCAGGGGCTTCATCATGCCGTAGCCGGGCTGCTGGTGATGGGTCGATCCGGCGACACCGGTGCTACCGGTGGTGATGCTGGCGTAGTGTGATTCCGTCTTACCGCCCTGGGGACACTTTGGAGGCCGGTCCTTCAGCTTGTAGCGCTCCGCTGTGCCGAGTATGTCCGAGGGACTCTAGAAAGAGAGAAGGGAATTAGGTAAGTGATAAGTGAAGTGGAATCTTTAGATCATTAGTGCAAATAAACAGTGACAAAAACAGTTGATCTCGGATTCAGTTAAACCCGTTCAAGTTAATTATCGCTAAATATATTGTTTAAATTATTTCACAGAATGGACCATACAGTTATACAGTTGCTACACAATTAAGGTGTTTATTTAATAATAATAAAAAAAACTATAATATTACCAAGATATTGGGATTTCAAAAGAACCGATTCCCACAAGAACAAAAAATGCAAAAAAAAACCGATTGTCTTGTTCCAGATGAAATCTTACAATAAGGATTTTATTATCCACACGATAGCATAGCGCAGCACCGTCCCTCTAATGGGCCACAGCCAAAGTGTATAATTTCGTTCTCTCAAATCTCCACATTCGCTTCATCGCCTAACGTTCTGCAGCAACCGATCGCGTTTGGCGCAAAGAATTTCGTAACAAGCCGGCAAGCAAAGAGCATTCGAAACTGAAAGCTGAAATCCGCTCAAATACAATCACACCCTAACTCCAACCCTCGCCCTTCCCTTCCAACCCCTGGTGGCAATGCGTTATTTGGGGTGCAAAAAGGGGACGGCTTTTTGTGTTGCGGTTTTGGTCAATTTTATGTGTGTGTGTCTGTGTTTTGTTTCGCATTTGTCGTTGCTGTTTTATTTGTTTTCGGTATGGGCTAGTAAGGCTCTGGTCTCTGCCTGGCTGACCGGTCGCAATTATCTAATGATCTTCGACAGGCCTGCAACAGCACATGCGCGGTTTTTACACTGGTTTCACGCCGGTTGGAAGAGCAAGGAGGTTCTCTGTCGGGAGTGGGGGACCCATTCACACACAGACCGATCGATACTCGGGGTTTTAGATGGGGGCCGGTAAGAGATTAATGCACGGCTGGCAAAAATTCGAAGCTGACTCATCATTGGCTGTCTTGAGGGTTTGGCAAAGAAGTTTTTTCTTTGCGGGCAGCTCGTCCTTATGCGTGACTTGAAACTGTCCAGGAGAGTGTTATTTATAAATATTATATTCTAAGCAATGGTTAAAACAATACAGTAATACTTCGTAGTATATTAAAAATAAAAGAACCATCACTCACTTTAAAAAATCAATACAACGTTACATATTTTTCAAGAAACAGCATCTTTCATAAAAAATAAGACTGTTTTTTGGTAGCGGTACAAATGACGCACAGCCAGAGAGAAATGCGATTAACCAACTACGGTACTTTAAATTATGTTTTCACTCGAAATTAACAGACAACATCTGGACAACACACGACCAAAAAGCGGTTCAATTTTCGGGTTCCAAAATCAACAAACACACCCCTCTTGGTGGTGGCTTCACACCATCCCGAACAACACATATACCAATTACAAGAAATTACTGTTAAACCGTACAAAAAGTGAACCACCCGCAGGGAGAACTGGAGTGACTCCTGCCCCACCCCCAGACCCATCACCGCACCACGATCGAAAGGAAATAATTAAAATTTTCACCTGATATGAAATCGACCAAAAGGGGGACCCAACTTTGACCAAATTGGGGTGGAGGGAATGGTACACTAAAATTGCTGCTGATTATCGGGTCGATCGTCACCGACAGCGTCATTGTCACGTAATGACATTTTCCCCCCAAAAAAATAAGTCCCAATCATCACAATCCGTGCATCTGCTGGCAGTTGTTGTGTTTCCGGTGCTTCCGTAGCCCTTGTACCGAAAGATCTCATACCAGGCACCAATGCAACAATGGTGAGGTGGTCAACGTACAATTAAAGATCTGCACCCGATCAAGGAACCCGATCGATCCACCGGAGTGTGTCCAATTATAGATCCTCATCTTTCGTTGGATCGCACTGGTGGTTCACCTACTTTTGCAGAACGTCCACGCTGCTTCTTGGGGGCTTAAACGTACTCGCGCAAAGGTAATTGAGGTTGTAGCGAAAGGGCCACTACGCTGCATGGCCACTTGCAAACAGTATAAAGTAAGGTAAAGTCCCATCCATTCGTTCAGACCAGCATGTCCATATGAGTTTGTTTGCAGCTCAAGAGGAAGAAAAAATAGCAGCCATCTTCCATCTTGTTGCCGACCATATGAAGCAAAGAAGAGTATGTTTTTTTGTTGAGGAAATGGGACCATAGCCTACAGAAGGCTGTTTTTCAAAAGGGAATGTTACACACACATACACACGCACAACCCTTTAACTGTGCGCGCTTGCGTATGGCCACCATAACCGGGCACAGCAGCACTAATCACAGCCAAAGTCAGTGCCAAACAAATCTGACTATCTTGGCCCAAAAATTGCAGCACGCGGCGGCGCAGACATAAACGACACCACTCGATCGCCACCAGTCCCACAGAACCGGAACCCTGCCTGGAGCCTGAGCAAAAGCTACCGGTTTGTCGCTACCAAAAATGGCATTTGCTACCCAACTCGGCACGGTACACGAGGGCAGATAAGGGAAGGTCTTCCACAGACATTGAGAGAAAATGAAATGGCATGAAGAAGTGAACAAAACGCACACCACCACACATTCTGGGTTGCAATATCGCGCAAAAAGGGCATTCAGGGTGTGTGTTTTTTTATTTATTTTTGTTGATTTTCTACTTGCTCATGTTTGTGTGCCACTCGATCACAACCGCACCACCGCGTCTCGCCAGACATCCAGAAGGGCGGAATAAATTGATATCCCCCGGACTTGTCGTTCCCGGCAATTGCCTTTGGTACCGTATTGCTGCTGCTGATGCCTCTTCATTAGCTTCAGCAGCTTGCCTTATCCATCCTCGTTCTCTTTCCAGCCGGTGTATGGTGGTGGTGATCGATGATGATGAATCATCCGAATGTGCGACGACAGTGAACAAGATGCAATCGGTCCATAAACGGCTGCGCTGCCCGCCCGTCCACGAGTCAGTCAAATTCAACCACGCGCGACCACGCGACTCTTTCTCCGTTCGATCGAGGTGGCTGTTGTGAAAGGAACAAAATGGCACATCTTCAGCAGCAGCAGCAGATGCAATTAAATTATGCACTGCACGCGAAAACTGCATTGCACAAACAGTTACAATTTGCAGAGCGCACAGCGCACCTCCGTTTACATCCACCACACAGTGTCGTACAGTTCCATCGATCGATCGATCGATCGATCGTGCAAAGACGTGCAAGATGTGGAACGCGATCGGTGTCCGGTGCGGATGTTTGACAGCATCGGACGATCGTTATGCAATCGGTCGATCGATTGCTGTTGCATCCGTCCGTTGCCACAAGTTGGGGAACAGTGTTTCGTGAGTAATGATCTTGCATCGATCGCACATTAAGCAACGATTAGAGGATTGATTTGGATTAATGGTGTTTCAACGACGTCCACACCGTGCGCTTGCAGGATGGTGAATTGTTTTTTTGGTCCTCCATTTGGACAGAAGGCCCCCCACCATGCATCGTAGTAATTCAAAGTAACGATCGCACTTATTGATTTATGTTACAATTTACCTTGACGACCGAACACGTCCCAATCATAAGCGTAAACTTCCCCTCCCGGATCGACACGATTCGTTTTAATGTCGAGGGTGATAATTTGTTGCACCAAACAGTGCATTCAAATGCAGTGCTTCATTTTAAAGCTACAATCCATTTCGAACTTCTGGAAACCTCTCACACAAAGGTCTGGAAACCATCTTTTGCATCAATCATTCACTCCATCAATATCCGGCCAATGCCGAGGGGAAGCAAGCAAGGCAAACGTTCCGTTTAATTTTTGTTTTCTTTTACGACTGCGCGAATCGTGAATTGGCGCCAGCCTTTTTCAGTGTGCGGGGCAGCAGCAGCAGCAGCAAATATGCAGCGCACGTTGCGAACATTAATAAAAATAAACCGGACCCTTCACATTACGCATGCATGCAGTCGACATTAGTTCCTAGCACACGGTGGGAGGCGATTGCAACACCGCGGCCGCGGCCAGCATCGGGCTGCATCTCGCGATCGTTCGAGGATGCATTTGCAAATCGATTGATTTTCTGGCGAGCTTTTACACGCTTGCAAGGTAAATTATGCATCATGATTTACGCTCACACAACGGGTCTGCAGCGCTGGTAGCGTTTGCATGTGTGTGTGTATGGATGGATTTGTGTATTAAAAATACAGATGAACAACCCTCACATGGTGTCTAACCCGTCAACGAGCCTAGTTTGCGCTTTGAAGCTTCCACGCTCACCCCGCTCCTTGGTTCTTGGTGTTGGCATTGCATTCCTTTTCAACACCTCTGCCTAAAAAAGGCTTCATTGCGATGCGCTGATTGATGTAATGGATCATAATTTCCTAGCCCGCTTCGCCACCGTTTCTCTACCGTGCTGCACACCGTACAGAAGCATAATTATGAGACAACGACAGCGTGTGCGCTCTAATGGTGCGGCTACCAACAGCAGCACCACTACCAGGCGGCCTCCAATTTGTGTACGCTCGTTCGATCACCCGTTTGTCCCTCGCGTCGTGCAGGCCCATAAAAAGCGTCACTGGTGGTACACACTCCTCACCCTGCATCCACCTCGTCACCTTTCACTGCAGGTGACGTTCGATGATTTCGACCTGATCGCGATCGCGCCGTGCCAGATCAGAGAGGGTGTAGTGCAAAAACCAAACTAACGAGACCTTTCCGCATTACGCCTCAGCTTCTTGGGTTTGCCCGGGAGTTGATGCTGATGATGGACACACGTCGGGCCGGGTTCGAGCAGCCGGTGGTCGGCGGTCGGTGTAGCTGCACCTTTTTGCAAAGACCCCGGGAGCTGTCGATTGGCTTGCTAACGATCGAACGATCTGACCCAATGTTGTACAGCATTTGAAACAGCATATGTTGCATACGGTTGGCGGTTTCGCATGCTACTCCTGCCGCCACCGCTGCTGCTGGACGCGAATTAAGCTCATTCAATTATACTCTCACAACATGGGTCTATTATAAAGGTGTGCGTGTGTGTGGGTCTGTATGTGTGTCTGGCAAAAAGGAAGGGGAGATATGGTCAACTAGTGTGCCCACCCACCAACAAACTACTGTTTCGTCGCACCCTCCATGCTGCCCCCGTTGGTTTGATTTGCCCGGCGGTCTGGCAAAATATTTCCCAGCCTCCGAGTACTTTAATCAACCGAGAAACAAAGACGTTGTGCGAAGAGTTATGTTCATGTACGTGTGTACGTTTGTTTATTTTTTTTTTCTTTTCTTTACCATTTGGTTCTTTGATCTTTCACGTTACGCAGCGGCCTACGAAAGTGCCACCGAAACTGGCTTAATTGGATTCAAATGAACCGGTCGGTAAATGTCAATTCCTACTTGAAAAAGAGTTTGATAGGTTTTTTGCCATTTTTCAATAGAGTCAACTCAATATTTTGAGCTTAAATTCAAATTTTATTTTTTGCATATTTACTACATTGTTTTAACAGTTTGAATCAGAAGTGATTGAACGTAATTAATTTTCCGATGTTTTGCAACCCTTTTTATCATCCACATACTAAATCGGAGCTAACTGGAAAAATCTTGCAAGTGCGCCATCGAATCAAACAGCGAACATTTTGCTCATAACTTTGGCACATCATACCACATGGAAAGTACCTTAAAATCGTACCAATTTCATACGTTCACACTTTCTCAACACTCAACACCGATGCGACACACGAGACCCAATTGATTGCCGGCATAAGATTTCATTGCTCAGTTTGCATGTCACACCGTTTGAATAGAGCAACTTTACAGCGTCAGAAGGGGTAGTAGGCGTGCTGTCTTTGCACTTTGCACCACGGCGGCGGGGGACATATGATTTCCAAATCGGTGTCTCTCACGCTTTTGCAGAATGTACGAAACGGTGTGAACGTATGCCACCAACAATCCGCCATCGGAGTGTGCTGCTTGGAATGGTTAATACGCTAAAAAATAAAGCGTGCGCAAACCATTCAACAGACGGCACAGATCAAACAATGCGCTAAACGCGAGCTGATTTGTTGATGAAAAGAATGAACCGAAGGTTCACTGAGCGACATAACAAACTGCACAATCAAAAGGGCTTTCTGTGTTGATGTAAGTGTGGTTCTTGTAAAGTGTGACAAATCAATACTTTCCGTGAGATTTCAGCAGGATACACGGGTTTTGTACGCGTGCGGACACGTTGTGAGTTGTGTTTTGGCACGCGCATTAGAAGGTCGTCGGATCATTTTCACGCATCAGAAATCAGTAAGATAAGGCGATTCAAACGCTTTATAATATGCAACAATTGCAACGATGTTATATGCTACGTTCCTCGAACTGTATAACATTTTCTCACAACTGTATCGTCCTCCACGACTACACACACCCCGTGCATACATCGATCACCCTTTGCCCAGCCACTCACCGGCCATAATTAATTTATCACCTTTAAATTATCGTCCGAGGGCAGACGACGAGTGTGGCAAAATTGCACGCCGCAGCATAAGGTAAACATCATAAATCTCGACAATCGCACCTCGGAATCGATACGATGCAGCAGCCAACGATGCGACCATACCTTTTGCATGCCATTTTCGCCCGCTCTCTCTCTCTCTCCCTCCAACTCCCTTTTCCACTCGTTGACACCTCGAGCCGATGTCGCAAGTGGCAGACGTAAAAGAACGTTTGGCCGGGGCAGCGAGCGCAAGCATACAATATTCTCACGTTTGTCAATGTCGTGCGAAAAATCAATTAAGCACTTGAAATTCCCTTCAATTTTCATTTTACTCTGCCAACTGCGGTCGCTGGAAAGCATAAGCACACATACGTATGTGCGCAGCATGCGATCGAATTTGACCTCGAACAGACTATCGAGTTCTGTTGGTAGATGGCAGAAAAAAAGACGATGGAGACGCAAATCCACGCTTTGGAGTGCGTGGAGACCGCGGCACAGGTCCCGCACACGATCCGCGGGTGGCTTTACGTTTCAATTATCTTTCCCTGTGGTTTGTTTTGTTTTCGATCGCGCATGTGTGTGTGTGTGTCTGTTCCACATTGATAGGGACCCGATCCGTGTAGCTCCCTTCCCCTCATCCTCCTTGATGGTTGTGTCTCCTCCCGTGTGGACACACGGTCATTTCGACGGTCTTCAAGGTTGATTGCGACAATCGTGAATAGCGCGTAATATATCAATAAAATATCATAGCCCGCTCTCTAGGACGCCCGCTGCCCTTCGAGCGATCGCTTTTACCTGAGCACCAATGCCCTCCTACTCCACACTGCGCCGTCCGCGGGCTTTCAGGATTTATTTCCACCCGGGGCTTTGCGCTCACGGTTTGTCACAAGGAGTGTCGAACAGCGTTTTATTGACACTTTTGTTCGTACAAATTGGCGCACTCTCTGCACTTAGTGCAAGCCGATGGCTGAACCACCGAGCTGCACCTTGAACTACCGGGACAACATAAATTCTGGCACTCGCTCTTGCCCAACTCGCAGTGTCATTGGTTTATTGGTAAAGGCTTTCTTACTCTTGTTTTGAGGCGTAACCAGCGACAAGCAACGCTGTAAAACGTATTGACGAGTGTATTTGTGTGTGTAGGTAGGAATGAGGGATCCTTCCCCACAATGCTGTACCTATTATTGCACAACATCATCACCATCACCACCACCGCAGCCCTTAAACGAGGAACCATCCCTCAGTGTAAGAATAAAACGTTGATCAATCAAGCGCTGGAGAGTTTGCAAAGTTTGTATGCTCGCTGCTGCACTCGACATTTACGCCGGCCACCCCAATACTGACGGGCTCAATTAAAAGCGATGATGATCGTCTGGGCGAGTAGTTGTGGACGTTTTCCCATAAAAGCCCCCCTCGGTCCGGAGTTGCTGAATTATTTCAATGCCCATGGCGCGCACAAGTCAATCATTTATCGGATCGCTAGGGCAGGCGAAAAATGAAACACAGGCGAAAGAGAGTGCACAAGCTTTATGTGAGCAATAAAACCGCAATCCATCCACTGTGCCGTTGTGCTGCAGTGGTGTTGCACTGGTGTTGGTAATCTGATGTTGGGCGCCCGAATTGTGCAACAAACCTGGTGCTTTTTTGATAACGAAAGTAGTACTGGTGCGCTCTTTTACGACCATTGACAACTCTGGGTAATGTGGGCTTAATTTTCCGTTTTGAATGTACGATGCCTTTCAACGCGCTCGAGCTTTAATCACGTTAAATGTCCTGCAATGCGTACCCGAATATGTTCACTCGACAATATAGGCTCATCAAGAGTTTGGCATTAAAGTGGAATAAATTTGGCTTTTGGGTAGTTTTTCATGCCATAACTTGCCGAATTAACACCTTCGATGATTCAATAACTTTATAAATAATTCAACAATCAACGCAACAGTGAAAAGACATCCCAAACAAACGAACGAATCGATTGTCGCTGTCGATCAAAAGCTCGCCAGCTCGGTTTGTATCAACGCGCTGTCATAAAGCCTTGCGTAAAGTGGGCACATACACAGACAAAACACATCCAAACGGTTTTTGCCAAACGTAACCTTGTGCCAAATGAGCACCACAAGACGCCATGCTTCCCGTGTATGCCGTGGATGAGGAGCCACAGCTCTGAAACCGTGTCTAGGTCATGTCTTCGCCCATCACCCATCGGCCAGTCAGCCGGACACCTGAACCTAAACCCATTCGCACCGGTACCAAAACAAACCAAAACAACCGAGCCTTTACATCAACTAATTGACCCTGTCAAAACACACACATACACTGATCACTTGCCCCACCACTTAACAGCTGGTCGTTTGCTAATGTTTTTATGTTTGCCCTCCCCGCGTGCACCATTAGGTCAGGGGAATGGAGCATAATTTTTCGCGCCATTTCGCGCCAACAGCATTCGCGCGCGTAATAAATATATCAATCAAGACGGCGAGTCGACGTGAGCGAGGTACCGCCGAGCGGTCACGTTGAAATTTGTCGACCCCGAACGGTACCACCGGGGCTGGCCAGGGTACCAGGGGATGACCTCCGGCTTAATTAGGCGGTTGCCGGTGGTTACAAGCTGCAGACTCCGTACCTTGAGCGTGATGGGCTCCACCGACTATCGGTCACGCCACAGCCGACACTCACTTGTTCGGAGCTAACCTTTGCTCCAGATCGATTGGTTCCAGCGCTTGGGGTACTGCTGCATTAATAGAATTCGCCACGCCGTATCGCGCCCAAAGACAATTGACGGTCAATTGACTGGGTCGAGAAATTGTCGCATATCATACGGACTGCGAGTGAACCGTCGTGTGTCAATCATGGCTTGAACTACGTCTTTTTTGCAACTGAATTACATTAACTCTGCCGGACCGCGAATTACATTAGCATTATTGAGAAGGAGGCAATCACATTGGTATACCTGTAATATCGGGCACAGTGTTTCATATTTATGGTGTCCAAATTGTTAAACACGTTTTGCTATTACCGAAGTAGTGACATTTTGCTTTGAACTTTAGCGTTTATCCTTTGAACAATAAGGGCAAATCTGGGGTTGTCAGACTACTTAAACGTCGCATACTCTACAGAGTCTTTGACTGGTACTAAATTTGTCAGTAGTTTCGATGTTCAAGTGTCAATTTGTGCGTGGAAGAAACATTCTTATGGTTTATATTTTTAATCCGAGGTACATTCAGTTTAAGTTGAGTCTATGATCAGCGTTGATTACATCAGCTGATTTATTTATTAACTTTATTTTATTTTACTGCATGATGATTTAAATTGAAAAATAATGTGTATTCATTTTATACTCCGATGCTTACCTGATAGATCGACGAGAAGTGCCCGTTCGTGCGCATCTGCGATCGATTTTGAGGCTGCGGTGAGCCTAGCGGTGACATCAGATGGTTACTGCTCCCATAACCGTGCATCTTGCGGCTGAGCGGTTGGTAGATAGCACCATTCGACGAGAGAATATCTGTAAACCAAACAGAAAGAGCATAAATAGCATTTGATCGTACAGTTGCGTAAACCCCCTTAGCGCCGGTCCCATTCGCTCGACATCGATCGAACGATCGATCGGTCGTTTTTGATCCGTTGTTAATTAAATACGTCGCTACAATTGTACGATCCACACGGCAATGGCTTTTGCGACCCACCACCACGAGCGAACGTATCGAAACGAACGAAACACATAACAATCGTAATGATCCGATGCACCGATGGTACGATTGCACGTGATTGGTGTCCCGTGTGCCCTGTGCAGAAGGTGTCAAATTGCACACGTTGTCCTGTCAGCTTGAGTGAGGTGCGTCGAAGGAAGCGGGCAGAGAAAGCACTACACAGTACCTTTTCACATATGACGCGACGCAAATGATGCAGCTCGAAGCGCTGTGTTCGAACGCATGTTGCACCACAAACCATCATCGTCTTGTGTCTTTCATGGTGATGTGTTTTCATTTTCGGGGTCGCCAATTTTTGGTGGCAGACGGCGGCAAACAACCCCCGTTGGAATGCAACTGTGTGTTGCGGTCGGCCGAATGCAAACAAAATGTCATAATGATAATAATGATAATAATGACCTGCCTCGCACGATCGAAATGGCGCTGGCATTTGCATATAATTGGCAGAATGAACGATATTTCAGCCATTTTACACCGCACCCGTACCGGAATAAACCAGGCCAAAAACACACGCTCAACCACGTACGGTGCCTAAAGACGATATTGACATGGCCCCAGCGGTATTTATGCTGCTGTGGCGTAGATGCCACGGAACGGTGGTATGTTTGTTACGCACTCTGTTTAAAGTAAAGCTTTTTGCCGTTTTAGCGGTACAAATTTCTGTGCACAAAAGTCAACTTTTGCCTCAACTTGAAACAGCTTGCAGGCTTTTAAAAGTTGCTCCCATTGACAACGGCACATAATTGAGCGCAACCGTGCCGGAGATGGCTGAGTGGCCCGAGGTGCTGAATTTTACAACCACCAACTGCTACCATGAGCGCGACAGCTTCCATTTCCGCAGCGGCGCACAAATTGAACCACATTTAAGGGCTCCAGACACGCCATACCACAAAAACAGGCGAAATGAAATGGGTTTACGTACAAGTAGCAAGGCGGCCACACTTCGGCTTTTTGTGGCTTTTTGTGGAACCAACCGGAAGATGAAAACATCGTGTACGTGAGCGTGCGTAAAATTACTTCTTCGAAATTGGGCGCCGAAGTGCATCATTCACCGTTGCTGCTGGTACACCCATGCTGTAGCATGTACTACATGTGGCCGCGGCCGAATGTCGTGAACCGATCGACTCGCCAACCACCACCACCACCACCAAACGTCTTGCTCTACCGCCAGCACCGTTTGCCTTTCGAATGATGATTTTTTCACGCCTAATGAGTGCAGAAAGAAAATTGCTCCCTAACAAAGCGTTGATCGGTGCGTGATGCTGAGCAATTGTTGAAAAAAAGTAAACAAAAAGCAAAAAAAATACCAAATGAAGACCTTTCTCAGGGAATAGAAAGTGAGTGGTTTTGGTTTGTTCGTGTCTGATCTCTGGTGGAACATGCTGTCGGTGTTTGTTTTGCCGTCCAAAAGGGATTGCACAAGCATGCGCTAAGAGAAGCATGCGGGAAATGGAGCCTCGAAAATGAAGGTGATGCCGATTCTCCCCGTATGTAACATTTGATTACGTTACGTATCATGTAAAAAAAGGCTGGTTAAATAATGCTATGATTAATCAGCAGGGGTAACACCGGTGGCAGTGATATGATTAGTGGAGACGAAGGTCTTAACACTTCAACCGTGCTCGGAGCACTGGGTATCGCATCATAGCCGGCAGCTCTAAAGCGGTTCACCATACGATTCGATACCCGTCCACGATCGCGCGCGGCAAAATGTACTGCCTAACGGGGTGTGAGGAAGAAGAAAAAAACATCCGGGCATGTATCTACCCTTCACCATTTATGGAGATCAGAGAATGGCCGATCGAGCGTCCACTATAATAACAGCATAATTCTACACTGATGTGGTCTCACTGATACACATACACAACCACATACATACGCGATCGCACAGGTCGGTTGCTGCACGTGTCCTTCCTTCGAGTGTGTATGCAGCCTGCCCTCCAAACGTCACCTAATACAATGCCCATTTGTTGCGTACGCCGATTGTGGGGAAACTAGCCATGTGCATGTGTATAACGCCACACCGCTAAGCAGCAAACACTTTCCGAAACGGGCGGGTATGAACTGGGCACAATCCGGTATTCCGGTAGCCGGTAGCATTAAACTATGTCGGCGGTGTACAGCAGAGCGTTTGGATGGCAGAAAACACGTTATTGCGTAACATTCTTTGCAAATCACGACCCACCAATTCTGACTGTGCCAGTGTTCTTGAACGAAGGGGAATTGTCTTAAGAAACTGCCTAAAGCATCGTACGCCAACCAGTTGGATGGCAATAGTTCATAGTTTGTATAGCCTCTTGGTGGTATTTATTTATGCAGGTTCAGTTGAATAGAAGTCAATAGCAATCGCTGTTACAATTATACTGTCGTATAATAGTTCTGTGATGATTGCATACGTTGTTGCATGGCCATGAGAATGTTAACTCACAATAAGGAGCATAAATGTCTGAGGTTTTGAAGTTGCACTCTTTAGAATTTTCGATTCTTCATTCGATTTAACAAGATTGTTTAATATGTCATTTGGCGTGTTAAGACTTTCCTAGTCGATTTTATTATTGTGATTTCATTCCGTTATTTTGTATTTATTATCATAACCAAACAACTACATATCGTATATACCAATGTATTGCTTCAAGTATTTTTAAATGTTGTGTACACTACAAGGTAATATCATTCAAAATGTTTTCCAATTTATATCTAAATGTTGCTTCTATCCCAAAATGCTTTAAACTCAAACAATTCTAGCACCGATTATTCACCCACAATGATACATACTTCTGATAAAAGATAAAACATTCTACCAGCTGCTGCGCCTCATGTACCCGTACAGGAATTGTAATGTAAATTGAACTGTTCTGTTGAACTATGTGAAGGTGACTTGCTTTCGACGAGCATCCATTCTTCCGGCACAATGCGCAAGATCAACAACAGATAAGAAGAACAACTGCGCGCGAGCACTGCTTTGCACAACGACCGTACCCAGGTATGCAAATCACAATGAACCTTCCTTTTCGCCCTTGGTGCTTTGTGCGTTTTCGGGAAGGCGTTTTCGATTACATTGCGATTTTACTCCCAGCACGTTTGAAGGCGTAAAATCAATGGAAGTTCCTGAAGAAAGTAGAACATAAGAAAAAACCAAACACATGTGTGTATTTGCATAAAAGATCGTCCGCAATACTACAATCGCTGATGTACATACCGGGAACCGAACCAATTTCGGTTCCAGATACGCATTTAAAACGCATGTCATTTCATGCGTCACATATTACAGTAAAACAAAACAACAACAAAAACCAACCACTTCGCGCACTGGAACTTCGAACCGTACGCTGCTAAAAGTTTTTACCCAAATCTGCGGTTATTGCGGCAATCCAATCATGATTTATAATGTAAACCTACCTCTGCTGCTACTGCCACCAACCTCTACAGCGTAGAGGTAAATGAATTTTCATTTAATCGCCCATGCAAACGTAATGGACCGAGACGAACAAAAAAAGATGTTAAATCAACCGCAAAATGATTCAACATGTCAGCACTAACCGTTTCGCGGAACCCGCCACGTTTCGCTTTCGGGCCGGGGATTCAACCGGCACTGCGGCTCAGCATAACCGAGCGATACATAAATCAGTGGAAATCGTTCTTCACGACCGAATGGCACCGTTTACTTTCATTCTTTCGTGGCACTGCAGGAAAGCAGTCCCCAGCGAGTGAGTTCCATCTGTTGTGAAGACTAAATGTCAAATGGAAAAGTTTTCTCGCCCCAACGATCGAAAAGTTGACTTGATTGGTGGATGGTTTATACCCGCGCGCACGGAACGAAACCGAAACGAATCGGTACAATTTTACAGCCAAATTGAAAAACGGTGCAGCTGCAGAAGCACAGCGCTGCAGTGGTAGTTTTGTAATCCAAATGGGTCAAATATGTTCAAGGCAGATTTAATGTGCTTTATTTTCTTACAACGCAGAAAGCTTAAACAACAGGAGCGAAAATAAAAACCGACAAATTTATCCATTTATTTTGTTTCTTTTTGTTGAACTTTTATATTAACTACAAATTAGGAAAGAAATTTGATTGCTGAAAACTATTCCGGAGTTACTTTGTTGCAAATCATGCCACACGAACGTATTTCATTTTTCTTGCTCCACACATTGATGTAATGCTTAAAAGGGAAACCTGCTCCCGGTGTTACACACGTGACGTGTGGATTAATAAATATTCGCACAATCCCACAATTTACGATTCCGAAACAAGCCAAACTGGATGATAAAACCATGTCCCGGGGGAGGCTTGCTAATCCACCACCGTATCAGAGGTTCGTCGCTTGCTGTCCTATCGAAGTCTTTCCATTCGTGCGACCGCGTCCTCTTCATCATATACCGTCGTCACGACAAACGAAAGGCAGATGTGTCTAATGGGCGGGCGGAAAAGAAACCAGCCGCAACATGGATACCATTAAAAGCCATGGCGTGATGAATATTGGGAATTGAATTAAAACGGAAGGTTGTTAAAGCGCGAAATAAGACCCACCAACGCGACACTTTTTTGTTGTTGTTTTTTTGCACGGAATGGCTGAAATACAGCTAACAAGGTTATTATTGTGAAACGAACGAATACTATAACATATCTTTCCCACACGATTAATTTGGCACGACAAATCCTCATATTTATTTGTATCGTAAATTAGGCGCTCCACCATCGGCTATAATCGTAACTTACGTGCAGTAAGGAAATTTATCCATTGAAAATATATTATTTATTGGGTGACAAACATGAGTTTTACATTTAATGCTTAATTTTACAAATCAAATATTTTTTTTCAATTCTACGTCCAATGCTATTGCATAAAAGGTGACATTTAATTTTGATATCTTTTTCGCAGAGACCAAAAAAAAACAAACAACTTGTTTGCTAATTGCTTACTTCAAGCTTCATTGTAACTAAATTTCAAACCTTTGCAAAAAAGCACGAGACGCGAGTAATTTAACAATTATTTTCAACATTAGCTGACCTCCCAAGAGACCGATAAAAACGAGCAATGCACGCGGCAATGGAACTGGCGGCGCAACAAAAAGGCAAAGGAACGAAAACGACAGTCCTTGCTGCTACTAGTAGTCCGCGTACTGCCCCTCAATGTCAGTTGATCTTAACGGTGGGCAAATTAAATTTTTATGTATCATAAAACGACAAGCATCGTTGGAGGTGAGGCTCTGCCATGATAACTGCCATGATGTTTCGCACCCAGAGGGCACTCCGGGTAGCTTAGGCCACCGGAGAAGGTTACCGTCGGAATAAAGGAACAAATGAACATATACGCACAACCACCAAGCAACAGCTCGGCGGTCCACAAGTATCGGTATCATACGTTGACACTTGACCAGAAGAGCGATCGCTCTACTGGGCTGCTGCTGCCCAGCACACACCGTGGAGTGCACCCTGGGACGCATGCATACAATGCGGATCCGCGAGTCCCTTGGGAGTAGGTCAAACATTAATGGTTGCGAACGATTGCGCAAAGTAAATGCAACCAATAAAAGAGCAGTTCGTCCACACGTTTGCTTTCCGTGGCGCACTGGAACTGGGCGAGATACAATCTCGTCAACATTGAGCATTGAGGAAATAAAACGCAAAATTAATTTCCCTTCCCGCCCGTCCTTTCCCAACACTTTCCAATCGAGCAGAATGCATCTCGTAAAGTGATACGAGCGAATGGACAAAAAAAACAACGATAAACCAACCCACAATGTTCGCACCCTTCAGCCACCGTCGATCACGCCGGCCCGGCGATCCGATTGTGCTGATCGTAATTAACCGATACTAATCCAAGCTCGACCGCGCCGGCGGTATGTGAGCCCAATCGAAGGATCAGGTATCTTGTCTCGGCTCGAGAAAAGTTCATCAGTCACCCAAAATCATTCTACGGTGGAGCCTGCCTGCTTTATGCAGCTGGCAGAATTGACACAAGGTCAGTGACGACCCAATTACGAGCGCGACGACAACGAATGGTGACGAAGGCCAGGGGGTGGGAGTTTTTGATTGGCGGGCAGAAGCCATCAAAGAGATTTTGCCGCAAAACGCTAAATCTACATCAACGGATCGCAGCCCGCTCCGTTGTCATTCGCACGGATCCAATAATGGGCATTTTTAAACCATTTCCATCCGAACCGGGTCAGGTGGAAGTCCTTCCTAAACCTAGGACGCGTGATGACGGGGAAGTGTGTGTGTTTGTACGTGTGTAGCCGCTCTCTGACAGGTTGATCGAGAGGTGTTAAAAGGACCAGCAGCAAGAAGAACCGATCGAGCCGAAAGTGAAGTAATAAAGATATCGCTCGTTTTAATCACGATCGAGCATTCACTTTTGCACAGGCGTCAATAAAAGCCACAATCAACATATTCACATACAAAATATACACATCAAAATATCACATAGGTTTTTTTGTTTTTGGGCGGAACTATCTGTAGGATATGAAAAAGACGCCAGGAAACTTCGAAACTCCTAAAGTTTAATCAAAAAGGTACACTTTCGATGCCGCAACAATAAAAACATTTGTTTTCTCGTACATATCGGATAAAGATTTCTAGATCTCTATCTATTCAAAATTGATTCTTCGAGTGGCTTTCATATGGTAATTTAAATATGAGCAAAATATTCGGTGGCTTCCTAAAATTCAAATAAATCTCAGAAGATGACAACTGACATGACAGTTTCGTGAATGCTGCAAGGTGAGAAACAACATTTCTTCGACACAAGCCCTATATCCATATGGCCAGACGACACTTGAGTCCACATGGCAGCAAAGGAAGCGGGTGAGATTGCAGTAGGAAATTAATTTAAAATTACCCTTCCGAATCGACCGCTAACACGGATGACCATCGGGATAAAAAAGGGTAGGAAATCATTAAAAAAATCTTCTTTATCTATAAAACCAGCCGACTTACCGTTGTCCATATCCGGCTGCACACGAGAGGCCGGATGGTGTTGTGGCGGGTGACCAGGCTGGTTCGGTTCCTTCTGTGCCTGACAGTGCGGACAAGCTTCGTTCCGGAACATGCACGAGTAGCACCGTTCGTGGCCGCAGGCGTCGATCAGCTTCCTTTTCTTGCCCTTATCGAACGGCATCTGACAGCTCGGACAGAGGGCGCCTCCGGTTTCGTTTTCCAGTATCTTACGAATCGCTGCCAAATCTGAAAGTAAACGAAAGCAAACGAAAGGTTTTTAGTCGGTTAGTCACAACCAGCACCCTGCGCACCTTCGCTGGCACATCATTGGGAGCGGGTTACGATCCATACGAGTAAAAGGTTCTCCGCAAAATATCAACTGGCCAAAAACCGAAACAACCAAACCCTCCACGACGCTATCATAGAGCCATCGATTGAAAAGTCAGCGGCCGCTTCAAGACGTTTAGGCCCTTCAATTTTTTCCATTTTTGGGGTGCCGCAGCAAAGGGAGAACAAAGGTCAATAAATTAATGACGCCTCATTTACCACCCTGCCGAGACGAGTTGGTCGTATGAGCCTCCATTAGAGGCGGAAACGAAAGTCACAACATTGGAATTGAACCCATTCGGGGTTTAAAAGGGGGCCGACCAAGGTATGACCTTCCAAACGTGTGAGCCCTTTGGCAAGCTTCACCGGCCATAAATTTACCCAGGATCACCTGGTTAAAACTAGGCTAGATTTACTGCGTCCTCAGCGGGCACCGTACCCTTGGTTAGGTGCACCTGAAACGAGTGAACCCAACCCAGATCTTCGCGCGGGATATTCAGAGCCAGCGTACCTTGAGGGAGACAGAAAAGCGGCCCTACTACGAAAGTACGATCCCAAACATCACTCAACCATCGAGTCTCCACAGAGCGCCCAGGGCTCGAGAACAATCGATTTTTCAAATTTGCAAATATTAATAACCAATGTCCCGCGGGTCAACAAACCGCGACCACGTGCCCTTCCCGCCCGCTCTCCACTTTGTTGGGTAGAGCACCTGCTGTGTGTGTTGCCGTGTTTGATCCAGCGGGAGGTCCCGACCGCACCCCGACCATAAGGAGAAATACGGAAACGGCCTGGAAAAGACGAATTGACAGGTCCGGCCGGGGGAGCGCGTTCGCTTCCCGTACGTTCACCCAAAGTGAATTGAACTTTAGGCCCCATTGCAACTTTTGACGCGAGAGAGCGAAAGGACCCCGGAGGGTTCTCTCGTTTTTGTTTTGCTCAAACGACCGTTTGCAACAATGTACGTACGCGCTCGATTCGTCTGTGACAAAGTAAAGTACATGAATCGTTCAACCCATAACAGGGACACTACATTGGTTGTGTGTCAAACTCCTGATCAGATCAGATCTATGCCGTCTGCTAATATTAAACACCGACCATACACACACATCGGGATCAATAGGATGTAGAATTTCTCGAGCTCAAACCGTCGCAACTTTGCAACGTGGTGAATCCACGCGCTGCTCCAAACTTCGATCCCCATTGCAAAACAATAAATCATCCTTGCTTGTCCGCAGCGCACCGTTACCTCTACCCCTCATTTCCCCCTCACTAGGGTAAGCAATTAAACGGTCGAGATTTTGGCTCCACAGGATCACGGTGATGCCTCGGGTGCACGATTTCTTCCGCGAATATTTTGTCAGTTTTGAATGTAAACAACTTTCCTGCCCGCGGAGATCGATCTGTGTCGGTCGTCAACCGGCCGCAACCTCTTAACCAATAACGGACCCTGCCAACTGTGTGGAAGTGGGTCACTACAGCGGGATTAAAGTACTGAACGGTATTGCTTGTGGATTCCAGTATGCCAGGACGAAAGGAAACAAAGACAGGCACAAACACACGAGCATTCGAGAATGCCCCATTCACCCCTAGAGCAAGCTGCTTCGTTGCCCCGCATCGAGGGTTATTGATCGTCGCGCATTGCTGACCTTTCAGTACCGCAATGGTGGAAAACCAAACGATCGACATGGTGCGCCTGTTGCAGACGTTATTTTGTTAGCTTTTCAATGCCTTCGTAACAGGTTCTACTTGTTTTATTCTTTCTTCTACGAATATCCTATTTTCTGAATGTTGAGAAGAATACTGGTTATGTTAGCATTCGGGGTGATACCCTGATTGAGTGAACATATGTTTAAAAAACTAGTCAAAAAATTAAACACGTGTAAGGTTATTTGTATTTGAATTAACAGGTAAGGTTATTATTATTTGAAGAAGCGTGTTTTAAAGCATATAAATTATTTCTTGAAACGATGCAAATATTCAGACAGACACCAGACGAAACATGGCGTCAAGATCCTGGAATAAAGAAATTTTAAATGTTAAACGTAAAGAATGTTCAAAATACTCCATGCTCTCGAACTAATCCGTAGTCCAATTCAGAGAGTAGTCCAACTAACGGACTAACGGGTGGAATTAGATTTCAATTAGTGGGAGATTAATTTCGGTCACGTTTATCCAAGATACGGTTGCAATAACTGCAGCTCGGGCACCGCACGATGTAATAACGATATAAAGCAACGATATCTATGCGCTAACACGAACACGGTACGCGACTGTCAGATCCATACCATAACTCTTCCCAACCGACAAGAGAAACGGCGCTGAAATGCACAATGCACCCAATCTGGCATTGTGCATACGGAGGGCTCACAAAAATTGCACATTTGCGGCCATCCCGCTTTCACATTCCGCGCTTGAAAATAGTACAGAAGTATTAGATCGGTGCTAATCTACCACAAATCCAATAAACACACTCGAACGTACCATTTGCAATTGTGTTACGGTTTGGCGAAAGAACCTTTTCCAACGATCCGGTTCCATTCTTTGCCCGTGGACTTTTGGGCTGTGGACAAACAGGCAGCGAGACGGATCGACGGAACGTGCAAAACATGCTGAACATAGTTTTCGCTAATGTCGTGACAGTGAAACGTGTTCCCCCGGCGAATGAGCTATGGCGGGCAAGTTAATTCCAGTCCCGAGTTTGATCGCTTGTTTTTCCACATTCAGCCTGTCATCGGCAGCTTGCAGTAAAAGAAATTGACTTGCCAGGTCTCTGTCATCGCACCGCACATCGCACACAGGTCAGTCACATGCCAGGCCAGTGTGTGCGAGAGAAATGTCTGAGAACATGAACGAACTTCGCTCTGGCCGATCGCGGAATGCTAGTGGATCATTTTTACAAGAATGTCCGCGTTATCAGTGTCAGTTGAAACTCAACTACCCCAGCACCGATTGACGATGGGCAACTTTGTCAGCAGAACATGCCGGTGCCAGGAAGCATTTAGGCATTGGTCGCTAGTTTATGGCAGCGCTAGTTTTGCCCATAGCATCCCGTACTATAAAGCTTTTCACCGCATCGCATTGAGACCAATGTATCGGAACCGTTTGTTTGGGCTTTCTACATAATTTATGATTGTCGCAGATAAGATCGAAATAATAAATTGGCACCGAGCGGAGCTGTGCGGGAAGCTGGTCCAATGTCGGGCAAATCCTTTCACCTCTAACGAGTTCGCGCCGGTGCGCTGTGCGCCCACTCGGCAGCATCGGATCGGGCCGAAAGGCCGATTTAGCTAATTTGATTAGGGTGGTGAAAGTCGGCTTGACTAGGAGGGGCTATAAAATTAGTCAAATGAAAATAAAACAAAATGAATTAGTTTCCCATTGCCACCAGCGCCAAACATGTGCACCGGATCGGGTGCGCATCACAACCCCGGTTGCCGCTTCACTAAACCTGCTAGTGTCCAGCCGTTAGATATTTTTACGATACATCATTTTCGTTCGATCACCCAATTAATTATCGCGCTTTTCCACCCTTGGGCTTTTGTAAACTGTGATGGCGAAAATTGGATTGCCCTTGTTGGGAATGAAGCGCACCAACCAGCAGGAACAGCAGCAGAAGCAGAGAAGAAAGGCTAACCAGGCACCGTTAGACTCCTGGCAAAGGTTCCTCGTTCCATTCCGGACGAAGCGCGCACTGAGCTGAGTAAGCTAAATTTGCACGGAATGAGTTTTTGGGGCTGCGATTGATGCTACGATATGTTGGGATTCATTTGCTTGAATGTTGTGTTTCAATCCTTCATCCTCGGGCAGACCACCAACCGGTGCGTACGAAGGGTCCGTTATCTGGTGTGGGAACGACGGCCCGCCATATTTATGAGCCTCTATGCCACCCGGAGGTTGGATGTTATAAAAAGAAAAGGAAAGCATTGGCTCCGTCGGGGAAACGTCGTGAATGATAGCTATCAATTTATTCTGATCGATATCTTTTTGGCCAAGACGAATGTGACCAGCAAAACGAGCTTTATCGTTGGAGTTTTTGGGCATCATTAGGAATGTTTTATGTGTTTGCAGAAACTTATCGTTAGCAAAACGGCTTTTTTTGACCGTTCCTTCTGGTTTAAGAAAAAAAAAATCTTATCTTTGGCAACAAGGCACCATAGGGTGTTAACGTTTTATCAACCTAATTTGGATGAATTTGAAAATGATGCGTTCCCAGAAATATTCTTTAATTTTGCATCACACATCAAACCGGGTTTAGATAGATTCTTGTTTGTTCTTCATTTGACTTGAAATCTGATTACTAGTTCCATCATTTTGTGATTTCCTTTCATACCTCATTAAATTTTCAGATTAAAAGTTGGGTATATTTCTAAATGCCCCTATATAATATGCTGAGACTGTAGTTAATTCCGTGAGCAAAACAAAGCTCTACACATATACACATAAGTGCAACTCAACAAATTGAAGCAAAAAGTATGTATTTCAATGTATAAAACATTTGAAGCTTGTTGCTTCTAACGCATTTTAGCTATCATTTCACGACATCCATTAACATTTCAATCAGCTGTAGGAAGCTCAACCCGTCGAGGGACAACTACCACAAGATAAACATCTGAAATTCTAATCCACCTGTTAAGTATCATCGTTGAACATCCCATCTTAATGCTCGGTCAGCGATTGTCCAATTAAAATTTCTCACATAATTTTGTACCACTCCAACATCGTGCCAGCCAAGCGTGCCTCGTGGACACATTCTTTTGACCATTTCTTTTGCAACATGGTTCTATAGCAGGAAGTACAGCTCGTTGGCAAACTACCGCTCGGTTCGTTTCCCTCCACTGTAACATCTCGCCTGTAGCATAATCGTACACTGTTGCGTCGTATAATTTTCATTTTTTTACCACCCAGCCAACGGCCCGTGACGCGTAACCAACAAACTTTAAGCAGCAAATGTGATTTCAATTCAAAAGCAAGAAACAAAATTGCGACCACTGTGGTCAATGAGCAAACCGAAAAAGTAACGTGCACAAGATAAAGACACCACTGACTATGGACTTGGCTAACGGCGGACGATACGTTAATGACGTAGCAACAAAAAACACACACAAATGTTATCCATTCGTCGAGGAATTCGTTGTTTTATCACCTCTCTAGTTTCATCTTAAACCACATTTCCAGTGCTATAATAGAACTAGCGAACGTATAAACGGAGCAATGGGCACACGAGCCGAAGGGTTGGTTCCTGGAATTCGACGCTAACCCCAGAGTCACCGGCTGAAACCGGAAGGCTCGAGAAAGATGTGTGCGAGAGTCGTCCCCCTTCACCGGGGTGAGACTGTGTTTAATTAAATTAGTCAAAAACCCATTCCACGGAATCACCAGCAACCATACTATTAGACCGTGGCTGACCGGTACCATAGTCTGTTTTTGTTGTGGTTGTGATGACCATCTTTAAATTTTGCTTTATGTAGGCTATCAGCAAACGATCATCGCCCTGGCCAATCTACCTGTGGGCAACCATGAGAAATTTAAGAGCATTTGTTTCCGCGCACGAGCCCCACCGGTGCCACACGCTGAAAGCAAACCGAGTGGTACAAGTTTGTTTTCCTTACTTTCGACACTCTCCATTCCCGAACACCTTGCGAATGGCCACTTTGATGGGAGCTGTTTTGCGTCACTTGCGAGACGACAACTGTGCAATGGGCTTAACAATCGCTGCCATTTTCAAGCCGACACCTTTGGAAAGAAAACATCTAGAGCGTGCCACCGTTGACGCTAATCTTAATTCATCTATCAAACCAACACCAGCGATAGATTTATGCTATTTATACTGCTCCAGTCTTCTGTTTGACTCGCGCACCAAATCAAATCGTCACGACGCACACCGATTAACGGAAGCCGTTACCTTTCTCTCCCCCCAAATCGTAGCAAATTTATATTAACGACCCCTGCAGCTAAATTTGGGCGCGTGGAAAACGAAAATTTTACGTTTATTGTGGTGTTGGTGTTGGGTTTTGGTTGAGTTTTATTGTGGGTATACAAGCGATACTGCCACCATTTTCTGCACTCTTTCTACGATGTGACATAAGCTTTCGCGAAACACAATAACATTTATGGACTTTCACTAGGACATGCTAAGGCTTCTTTGCGTTATAATCTGTTTGTAACAAAAGTTATTTATTTTTGTTTATACCTAACTTTCATCGCTTCCGTTTCGTCCCCTACAGGGAACCGAAGAGATGTTGCGGTTCTGCCGTAGGCCAACCAACGGTAATCAATCAAATTTCCCCACGAATAGTGTGAAATTTTGTGTGCATGATCATTGGTTTAATAAACTTATGCGGTTCGTTGCCGAGCGTGAAGGGAATGCTAAAGATATCACGCCTCTCCAGCAAAACAAATCACCATACAAGCCGCTCTCGTGATACTAATGATAAATCTGAAATCAAATTACACATCCTGCAACAGATCAGCATGCCGGCTTTATGCAAAGATAACACACTATTCGCACGGAACGATTACGTACCAATGCTTTACCTTTATTTACTTTTTTGTAGAAAAAGTAGAAAACTAGTAGAAAACACCCTAGGCAGATCTATTACACGGATTTTGCAAAGAAATTTATTGCGGCAAATAAACTTGTTTCCACGGTGGATTAAATTTAACACCTTCCATTTGCATCTATTAAACCGTTGTAAAATCGATCATCCACATGGGCCCCAGACCGGCGCCATGACTGTTTATTGACCACCCGGCAAGAGTTGCTCTTTGATCGACATGAAAAGCCCTTCAACAGGGCTCCAAACGATAGTCGCTCGATCGATTACACCACCATCGGTTCGCTCTGGAAAGTGTTTCCACCAGCGGAAAAGGTCAGTTTTCGGTGCAATTCACACGTAGTACACACCACGATCGAGAGCCCAGCATTTGGAGGTGCTTCATCGTGAAATTCGATGAAGGCAGTCAATGTCAAGATATTACTTAACCAGTTGCGACGACAGGCGCAGGCAGTGGAAAGAGTCACATTCTTCCCAACCAAATCACTAGGCCAATCGCGCACTCAACCCGATTCCAGACGCAACAGAGCGGAGGTACGCATTTTAGCCGCAAGCACTACTGTCAAAGTCAATCTTGCCAACCCAAGGCTACGCGGCCACCACTCGTGATCGTGAGCCTGCCATCGAAGGCAATGGGGAAGCAGTTGAAATTATTATCATACCCGTACCGCCATCTATCATGCCCTGGCGTGATTGGATCCCACGGTATTTATTTATTTTTTATTTTTTTGCCCTGATGGTAAACGTTCAGACACAAAACAAACACTAAAGTTTGATGCTTTATAAACACAGTTAAAACAATCAATTAGCAAGGACACTGGCATGCGCACCTCGGCATAGCACAGACTGACCTCCAGTTCCATTCTTTTGCCTGTCGTAGGAAACTCTCGAAAGATGGTTGAAGTGAGGTGTTGGGGTTGAAGTCGGTTCATCCGCAAACGTCGGACACGCGTTTCGAAAAGACCGAGAAGTTTGATTGATAAATAGTCTGATTAATGATAAAATTTTACTGTCCCGTAGCAGGACATCTCATAAAGGACATCTGTGTGGTGCTTTACGTTTGTGGAATGTAGATCTTTTCAACAGCAACGAAAAAGTTCAATGTTAAGTGAAGCGAGGAGCCCAATTTGACTGAAGGTTAAATTGCTAAAGCCGCGAAAGGAAATCATGTTCCCAATTCCCACGCTCGTACACACAATGTATGATTCTTGTGTTCGTTTTGTATCTACTTCCACATCCGAAAGTGATTGTCTGGAGAATGGCATAATCTAGAAGCGATTAAGCTGAAACACTATTTAGCTTCTGTAATTCATAGCGGGAATAAATTGTGTGACTTGTAAAAGGAATGTTTTGTAGGTATTTCCCGTTTACCAACACATTCACGCACTAGTCAACATAGGGCATGGTTAAAAGTGAAACTAATTTCGAATATGTTTGATGCAGGAAAGGCATTCCAAAGAAAGCATAAATCTACCATCACTAACACCGCGTGGTTCCGCGTGTGTGTCTGTATGCACAAGCACTAAACTCTAACGTAGGTACCGACGCAACGCTCGCCCGCCCAACACAAGGCCCAAAGTCAAGGGCCGGAGAATGGAGCTTTGGCCAATAAATTTCCAAGATTTATTTGACAGTACAGCATAAACTTTCGTTTGTTTCGGGTTGGCCAATTTTTTGCGATGCTTCAAAACGTTCACTTTTTGCTTGCTTTCCCGTAGCAAGCCTACATGCAGGAAAGCGGGGTTTCGGTTAGTACGTCGTAACCGGTGCTGCTTCCTTTCGGCCGGCACATCCTGCAGCATCAACACGCAAAAAACCGCCAACACTACTGATGGTTGATCGTGAAACTAACGGCAACAAACGGTTCCTAGGCCGTTCTGGTTATGATACGCTTCCTCTTAACTGCTCGAGAAGCACTCCGAGCCAAACCGACCGTACGGTTCGAATAAGAAGGCACAGCCAGCTTTTCCCTCGCATTTTAACACCTTACCGATAGGTGGTGGGGAGAACCTTTTTTTTTGGTGTTATTAATTTTACTTACCACTTCGTGGCATTTACGACCGAAACGAGAGGAGTTTTCGGTATCGAACCAGGTGCCATGACAGGCAGAACAGGAGTGTTCCATAATTCACACTCCAAACGAAGCAGCCTTTGGGAGATGGGAGGTAATCGCGGAAGGTGCCACACGGAGCATAACAGCAAAAATGTAAACAAAACAGTACCACTGCCGAGAAGCGTTCGTGCTAAATTATGCACAATGTTCCCTCGTTCCGATTTCAGTCATGGGTTGCAAAATGTGCCGAAACCAATTCATTCGATCGACATGCCACCGCCGTTTCGTTTCAAATGTTGCCTCTTTAATACCGTGCCAGCGTGAGGAGAACCGTTCCTTAAGAGCAACTCGATTTGCATCCCATCTGCAGTTCAGAAAGAAAGAAATACTGCGCCGAATGGAAGGAATGTGTTGCATCTTGCTTTGAATGTTCCACGTAAGCTAACTTCTCCTGGTACCAGCACGGCAAATGCGCACAAGATTTACAAACTAACATTTTAAACAATCCCCTCTAGAGGAAGCTTACTTCCCCTGCTTATGATAGCGCCGTCGAATCGTTGAAACAATGATTCGTGTTTTTCGAAGCGTGAAAATGAATTCCTCCATCGATACGATACAAGCGACGATGCGCAGAAATGCCTATTTGCAGGAAAAATAAAAACCCAAGCAGATGCTGTGTTGTGGAAGAGACGCTACCAAAGTCCTCGATTGCGCGTTGGTTGTGGAATGAAGAGGAACCTTTTTTATCTGAATGCTATAAACCGCAAGCACTCCAAATTCATTTCGACCAACGATGCTTGAAGTGTGCAAGTACGCGGCATATTCAAGCTTGCTAATTTTCCGTTGCAAACCACTCAACCCACGTTTATGCGCGATGGGAAAGGAGCAAAGCATAATTTGGTAAGGAAAAGGTGGCCACCATCCAACCCGATGAAGATTAACTCGCTCCGATACGAAGAAATTGAATGAACTCCCTTCATTCCACTGTTTCACCACCACCATACTTACGATCTGCAACCACACAGACGGTCTATCCAATTTAGAAGCACTGCAACCGAAACCATTGATCCTGCTCTGCCTCAGCTTGCACTCCATGTGCGGTGAAGCATTACCTTTAATCAACCTATCAGACAGTCGAACAAAATGTAAGCGTTTGGTACGAAAATAAATGCATCTTCCTTGTCCCGATTTTCGATCATATTCCCACCCCCTGTGATGTGTCTAACCTCCACTTGGCATTCAGATTATTCCATACCGTCGAGACTGGCGAATCTCTTCCCGCTGGACAGAAGTTATGTTGAATGCTGATATCATCACAAAAACCCCAACCTTACCAAACCGACCAGCCGCCAACCGGTCGGGGTTAAATGTTATGAGAAAACGTTTCGATCTCGATTAGGCACATCGTCTTAGCCGTCGTCGTCGTCGTCGGAGGAGCCATTAATCGCCACAGCGATTGATTATGGTAAAGAAGCGAAAAACAAAAATGTAGATCTGCCGTGCATCATTCCCTTCACCTTTCGCGGTGCCTAAAACTGGGCTGGTGCTATTGCTAAACGTGTAGCGCATTTTCAGTCAAATAGATTGCTGTTGGTCAATCTAACGGCCATTCGTAGCAATGCACTTATCATGAAAGGGCAATCGCACAGCCCGGATGGAGCCCAACGGTTGATGAGGTAGGGTAAAATAAAGTCATAAAAAGGGTTTTATAGTTTTTGTGCAACAGGACTGATATACGATGCTGACGCTGCTGCATGAAGAAAGCAACAATTTCACTTTTACTGACGCGTTTTTATCATCTGGGAAGACCGTTTGAAAAAGGTGTAGGGCTACACAACGAAACGATTCGAAATATTTCGTAACTATGACAGAAGCTGCAAACTAAAACACTAAACGTTTTAAGAGAAATGGTGAAAATAACAAGAATTACTACAATGTACGCAAATAGCACATTGGTATTTGTGCAACATACGCAGTAGATAGTGTAGTATCTTACAACAATAGTGATAACCAGCTAAAGTTATCCCCAACGAATGCTTCGTCAGTAACGTATACGACCACCATTCGTTTTCATGGACTATTGCTATTGTTAAGCTCAGCTACAGTTTCTAATTACTGTTCTATTTGTCAGGTCACAGTGCTCTCCCGGCTACCTTGCCGCTCAAAGCAGCAACTACTTGATAATTACCAATGATAAGTTGCGGTTCGCTTCAAAAACATAAAAAGCCGCAAAGCGTGCCAGATGAAACGAACCGGCACGTTGGCACGTATCCAGAGGAGAGAAAAAGTCACACGAACAGAAAGTGAAATGTATGTGGTTCAATCCCGGGGCTCAATGCAACGGGTTGAAGTTGTTAAATGAGCTTGGAAAACCAATTTGTCTGGCCGGGCGAAAGAAAGTGAGGAAAGAATGAAATGCCGCCGCAGAGCGAACAACCGCGCGCGAAAACGCTTCACTTCAGCAAACGGAAAGTTGGAAAGTCGAGAGAGATTTCTTAATCACGCCGATTACTTAACGTTCCAGGCTCGAGCAGGCTGCGGCTTTCTTAAATACGTAGCAGGAGAAAAATGCGATTTCTGTGATCCATCTTTCCATCGCCACACTACCACACCACTTACTAAGTTATTTTGGTTTCCACATCGTATCTCATGCCGACATCTAATAACAGCCAGTGTCAAGTCATCATAAATATGTCTTACACCCCCGGCAGGACAGCACACGCATCAAATAACACAACAAATCACTCCCCAAAGACAATGCAGTAATAACTTCAAACATGCATTATCTATCTTTCATCTTAAATCTCGCCCGAAACCAGGGCTGCGACACGTCCGCAATGCGACCGCAAGTGGTGCTGCATAAAATATGCGCCTGCATTCTTCATAAAGAAATTGAAAGTAAATATTTGGTGCTCCTGCCGCCTCCAACACGCACAAAAGGGTGAACGACAGCAACAACAACAAAAAGTCGAGCAAAAGCCAAATCAGCAATCGATGTGGGACTCGAGAGAAAAATGGAAATTGTAAACAACAGAACCGTTTATCATAATTTAAATAAAGCACGCACCCTCTCAACTCAGCTAAGACGGCGCCGAGGCATCCGTTTTTTCCCCCTACACACTGTGGTTCCCGCATTAGAGAGAACCGTTTGGGCCTGAGAAATATGTTTGCTAGCTGCCGATGACTCTGCTATTGCCAACGGCGGCATTGGCGGTGGCGGCGGTGGCGGCTGTTGCTGCCCAGTGTTGGGTCATAAATCAATCTCGGGCCAGGCTCGGATAGTTCGGTGCCGATGCATCCATCCATCTCGATTGCCCCGAAAGAACGAGCTCCGTCAGCGACGGAAGCAGCGGATAGTCATGTCTGCGCGCAGCGTCTTTTGCCTAGCTGTTTAGGTAACAGCGCCATTTGTGCCAGCAAACTATCCACCGAAGGAAAGGCTGAGGGTTTGTAACGTGTCCATTCCCTGGCCAGCGCTATTTATCATGTTTTTGTCTGAAGACCTCCCAATGCCTTTATCGCCCTTTTGTCTAAACCATAGTGCCTGTCGTACATGGAACATGGGCTTCCGCAAACCAGCAGCGCAAAACTACTGAATCGTTACTGAAATGACCCCCGTTTTAAGCCGCGCCCTGCACACCACACCTAGCTTCATTGGGTGGAACACACAACCCCACCGGTCCCGAAAAGTTACCGGCCTCCTGCGCAAGGGGCAGGGAAAGGGATAAGTCGCCGAAACTAATTTTAATCTTATAAACGGCTATCCAACAACAGCACTGGGGGAGGAACCGAGATATTTTATTATCCATACCCCAACCCCGTAATCGATACGGCACTGCTTTGTCCTTAGATTGTCGTGAAACGGTTGACCTACATCCTGGCCGCAGCAGCAGCACTAACCAATGGGGCAAATAATAAGCTTGGAAGATTTGAATTCGATACGTCTCCGATCGGTCAATGGGATCTTGGCGCAGAGCACAAAAAAAGAAGCATTCATTTGCAATTTTTACTTTACGACGCACCTTGCCTCGATGGCTCATAAATGCTGTCCCGTTTTGGGTAAGTTTGCCCGTCCGTACGGTTAATGCTGATGAGAAGAATACTATAAAACGACTCATAACAATCTCGAAGAGTTGTAGTAAATGTGCGCGTTTTTTGTCTTGGTGTACCTTATTCATTACCCGCCATAATTTACGCTCGAGCTATAAATCACGGTAAATGGCGAATCACAAGCATCAGTGCATAAACGTCACACGTCCCGGAGTGCTCATTGCAAAAACGGCACGTCTGGTGTACTTCATGCTGCAGCAGAAGAGCCTCTATACAGTACAATTCCGGGCGGATGAAATAGGATCCATAGCTGCTGGACAGCACAAGTTCTGTAAAGAAACTACACATAGAAAAAAGCATAACATTTTCCAGGTAGAACGAGCTGGCCATCAAGATCATTATACAGACTTACCCTTGGACAATATGTTGCGATAAAAAAATTCAAACTCAATTAATTCCACCATGCTGCAAAACTGTACACTTAAAATTGTTTTGACAAACCAACCACTAATGAAACGGACACTAACTGTTGCTAATCTACTGTCCAGCTCGCATACACACCCCTAGCAAAAGCTGCACGACTCGCAACCAAAAAGTCATGCACAATCCCTAACGGCTCTAGCCTTCATGCGCACCGGCACGGAGGTGGCATCAGTCAGATTGCTAGACTGAGGGGGAGGTGTTGTATCTCCCCTCTGGACATGAAGGTTGCCACAGTGGCAGAATAGATTGCAGATCTCGTTACAACAGAACTGGCCCGTCATAGTAGTGGTGGTAGTGCTGGTGTTGCGATCACTAACAGGATCATGTAGTGACAGTGGCCACGGCCCGCTCCATTCCAGTGCGGGCTAGACAAGTTGGCAGTTGGCAGTCGAGCAATCGGTCTACTAAGCCCGCTGAGGGAGTGCTGCAGGAGAGTTTCGTTCCGCTGAGGGGCCCTTCTCGATTACTGAAGGCTTTACGAACTCTCAGTGGTACGGGGAGTGCTACGCCGCCTGCTCAAAAAGACCATGAAGTTTACAATGATCTCCCAGAAGATTTCAACTTCTTTTCAATGCAACACTACTCGGGCGGGGTGACGGTGGTGTGCTGGTTGGTTGGAGGTGAGAATCGTGCCCGTTTCTGGCGGCTTCGTTCACCAGCGTGTCCAATTTGTGACATAAGGTAGAATGGAATCGATATCTCCGGTGCTGCTGCCACCGTTGCCTTTTGGTTGAATTTTACAAACGAAATCGCATGCAGCTCTCATCGATCATCGGGAACTGAGGTACATTGCACGCTGCCCCGTGCAGCTGCAGAACTAAAAGTGCATGACCTGCTGCTAACATAACCTTTCGCGAGCGCACAGTATATTGATGACTGAATAGCAGCTCCTCTGCAGCAGCAGCAGCTCCAATAAGTGTGAGCGCGCGCTTCGGCGCTTGTGTCACGTAAATAACTAACTTTCTTGCCAGCCAGAGTGACTTTTTCGAATGCGTGCCGGTATTTTCAAATACATCATTTGCGGTCGAAATCGAATATAACACGCATTTAATCATGTCAAGACGCGTACAGACGCAGGGACACGAACCTTACCTTAGCAAGCTGCAGAGGCTCTTGAGAAATTCAGTCATTCCCCGTCCCGTCCTCAAGCAATGCAGTCGAGATTCATTGATAGTCTACTAATGGCATAGCTAACGCCGGGCACGAAAGCGACCAACACCGTCCCTGCGCTTGCATTGCACTTTCGGAGTGGAGGTGTTCATTCACCAAACTTTTGCCCGACCGTTTCCTCGCTTGTCCTATTTCATTCGATGCTGGGAGGAAAGTGAGAGGTTTGGCGTGCTTTTTTTTGCAAGAAAACGTGATCGTGAAACCCGACTGGCCACTAAGCCGCACGGCACGAAAGAGCGAGCATGATGTAACATTAAGCGCACCAAACCAGCACCGATGTAAACCAGGCTCTCTCGCCAGATCAATCGCTGATCGCTGATGACGACGATGGCGTGGGGTTCTTCGCGCCTTACGATAAACGCTCCAACCGACAAACGTTCCCGACTGCAGCAGTGCAAAAAATGGTACAGCATGAAAGAGAAAAAAAGGTTGCAATTTCCATTCCCCCTCCTCAGCCTATCGAATGGAGCTGCAGCGCAAAAATTAGGTCTCTATCGTGATCATGATCATATTATGGTTTGAAATTGCGAAGATTGAAAACAGTTAACAGTCCGCGTGATACCTGCGCATTACGATGTGCGAAAAGTTGCCACACGGAAGAGAGGTCATCCCAATTGCACAGTCGCAAGAACGAAACGTTACGCAAGCTGCCTGTTTCTCTGACAATCGCACCATTGTAAAGTTCAATTATGAATCGTTTTACCTATGACCAGAGGTGTGAAATGGACATCCAGTGGTATGAAATTGTGTCAAATGGGGGTCAAGTCGCAATCCTTCCTGCTTTCTACCTGCCAATTGCACACACACATATTACGTTAGCGTAAAATTCGCCCCGTGAACTGAGCTCGGCGACAGTGCAAAGTTTTATGAATGAAAAAGCCCATTCCTGAGCGGAATCGTAAAAAATGTGCTTATATTTGTCAATGGACGGAGCGCGATGTAATGAACGCGATGGGGTGGATTTGTCGCTCGCAAAACAACGTTTTGCCGTTTCGCCGTGGCTCAAATCGCGCGTGGGTAGACTTTTACGATGACGCTGACGGCGGTGACGAAGCCTTGCCGGTTGTGGAATGACTTGCCGTCCCGTACGCACTCCGGGCCGGTTTGGAAGCGTTCGGATTTGTGAACTGGCGCGGGTCGGTATGTGCGGTTTGTTTTTTCTTTAATATTCCCTTCTTCTCCGATTCTTTCGCCATTTTCCCTACACTAAACCTACCGTTGACCGGTGTCCAAGACCGACGGCAAGGCGAAGGTGGGAAGGAAGATAACGCCTGCTAATAACCAGTAAGTATTGCAATTTATTATTGTACGTTGCGCAATTGACATAAGCACAGAGTGGGCGTATAACCACCCCCATACATACATGCACCCAGACGCATGCATAAAAACACACATTCGATTTAATGGTTTCGGTTGTCCAATAGAAATTTGTCCACCTTCATGTGCAATTGAGAGCTATGCGCTCAGACTCAGAATTCATCAAATCATATTCAGCGACTAAATTTGGCTTTGCTTGACACACACTCTCACACATTCAGAAGTGTTCACTATTAAACAAGTGATATTTTCAGTAATAATGAGGAATTTGTTATTTCAAATACTACCCCAATGTAACTAACTCTCCTCTCCAATTTGTCCTCTCCTCGAATCCAGCAAATAACTGTTTACACAACATCCATAAGTGTATAAGCTGTAATCCAAACAAATTACAACACCTGGGCAAAATTAAATAGTTCCTGCATTATTAACATTTTCCTATCTATGTTTTACTTTCTAGCAACAGCGTTATAATAACCGGTAAATTAAAGATGGAAGTTGTCGTACCAATCAACACTTTATGACACGTCGACTGATCGCACCAAGTGCTGCAGCACAATTACCATGAAAATCTGACCGGCAAATCCAGTTCCAGTGCCGCCTTAAAGAGGGTCATCTTAATCTGACCCATCCGGAGCAACATGGGTGAATACCGTATCGCATCAAAAGGCGGCAGGAAGTTGTCAAGAAACCGCTCCACCATCAGCACGAAGCGCACCAACGGCAGACGATCGGGCCCCGCATCAGTCGCGAATCGCCTACGCAATCGCGTGCACGTTCGAACGCCGCATATATCGCTAGTGCAAGATCCTGTGACCGTGGTTAAAATCACACCATGGTGCCGTCGTCGTCGTCGTCGTCGTCAGTCGTACGGGTATATGGCGAGCGGAAGAAGCTAGTAAAAATTAAAGACCAGCTCGTACTGAAATGGCATAGCGTGTTTAGTACCTTCGCTCGTAAGTGTCTTTTTCCACCCCTCGTGCCCGTTAAAGCGGGAGACATTTTCATTCCGTTAAGGCGAGTAGAATGGGAGGGGAAGCAGGAGCAAGTAACAACACAGCGTGGGATACGTGTATCAGAATAAGCCCTGCGTCAAAGAGATCACTGCAAAATGCACCGCTAGGAATAAAAAAAAAAAAGCAAGCTGGAATACACTGCCGAAGCGAGCGAGAAAAACAGGCCTACGCCTACGGCCCTTGGCGGCATAGTGTTGCTGTTGCATCGGCAGGGCAGAGAGCAAATTGAATTTGCACCAGCACTGAGCCAACCACAATCTAAGAGGGCAGTCTTCTGGACTCGCTTTGCCGTGCAAACCGTGTAGGAAGATATTAAACCGGACTATTTTGCGAAGGATGATGATTCAACTCGAACGGACGCACTGTAGAGGTGGTTCAATTCGACGCAGGAAGCAAAAAGTCAACATAACAAAAATATCTGCACGATGCTGTCGTCCTACGGCAACGTCATAATCGTCGTATCTGAAGGTAGCGTTAAAAGCTAACGGATGCTTGTAAATGAGCTCGACTGTCCAAACAAGTGGTTGGAATAACATTCAGCGCTGTGCCTGCTATTCCTAGCTTCATTAGCTTGAACTGCAAATGCTCATGATGGTCAGCGTTTTTCTTCCAAATTTCTTGAACAAAATTTTAAATTAAAAAATCATATACATCTCACACTAACGCCGCACCGGAAGAAGGTCAGCAACATGAGCGACAAATCAACAAGTGCTATCATCCGTCGGGTTGACAACTTCCATAATATTTAAACAGTTAGCCAACCTGTGACGGTTCGTGGGATGTTCAAATAAAATATGACACAGCGGAGAAAGAGAAATGTGCACTGCTTCCGATCGAGCTGCCGGCCCAAAAAGACTCAAACTGCCGGCTTACCGAAACGAACCGCGAGTTTCAACGCACCACACTATCAGGGAATGGCGCACATAAACATATTTATTGAGCGATAACTCAATTTTACTATTTGCCAACCGTCAACAGCGTGGAGCCAGGAACGTGCTTTGCGATCATCATTTCCCGAGCCCACCTCCATGGAGTGGAGTGCGGACAACGTGGCAAAAGGCCAGCGAACGTAAAGGAACAAACAAAATGTCATCAAATTGGAAAGTGATTTCGCTTTCGATGCGATGTGTAGGGACGTTGGTCGGCAGAGGGATTTTTAAAGGTAAGCAGCATGCTATTTAATGTGTGTTTGATATAGCAGACAAACAGAACGCAAAAACCTCACACAAATTTGTTTTGTTCATTGTCAGCTACCAACTACTGACAACTAACCATCAGCTTTTTTAATATTTAACGAGTGTTTTATTCGAGAATGAGGCAGCATTGGCTAAGTTAAAAACTGTATACAATACACGCAGTGGCTTTTGATCTATAAAAACAAGCGTCTTCTAAACAAACTTTGTCTAAACCACAAACCGCTTAGGCTGCATTTCCTGGCAATTTTATTTGCACACCATTCTGATACCCCTACCGTAGAGTTAGACGCATCAATTGAGGCCACAGTCTTTTTTTATAAAACGAATTATATTTGTCAATCAAATGCAATTGCTAAACACACACAATTTGAAAAGCTTTGTAAACAGTATGTTTCCACCCTTGAGATCGAGCGTGTGTGTGAATCAAATGCTCTGTGTTTAATAGCAATTGAAATAAAACACAACGTATATCCAGCAGGTACATGAATGAAAGAAAAAAAAAACAGTAAAAATGTAAGCAATTAATAAGTGCACTAAAACTTCTCACGAGCACCACTAAGCAGTAATTGAAGTTTTCTTTTTCTTGTAAAAGCACTGTTTCAGCTGGATAAAACTCGGTGGACAGCTGAAAGGTTGTCACGACTGGTACAAGCAAGTACAGGTACAAGCACATTGCCTGCACCACCACCACCACCATCAGGCCGCGCCGTCCTAAACGATTAGGCCACCAACAGATTCGACCATAAAGCTTTTCCAATTGAACGATTAATAAAAACAGACCCTAGCGCAGCTACCGCTGGTAGATAATTAGTTGATTATTGGGTCCTGATTACGGCACGACAGTGTCACTAACTACCGCTGCCTTTATTTCCTGCTGCACCCGAAACACCCTTCACACTGGTTCGAATGAGCTGGTTCGATGTAAAAAAAATGAAGAAAAAAAAGTACACTCCCTGCTGCAACGAATCTAACGGAGTAGCACAATCGATATCGACACTGCACCACTGCACCACTGCGACACAGAAATATGAGGTGGACTAACCACGACGGTCTGGTTTCCTTTTTTCTCGCTACCTTTGCTACAGCAGCCGACACGTTTAATGAACCTCCACGAGCTAACAATACATTGGTGCAAACTATCGCAAAATTAGGATCAATTTCCTTTTCGTGACACAATGATTTAAAGCGAAATGTGTACACTGGGCCGTTTTGTGGTTTGTCTATCTTTCTACAATCGCTCGAACTTTGAACATGTGCTATCTATCTGATATGTGCAGAAAACTCGATAAGCCCTGCTCAAGCAAGTGAAGGGACTGCAACTAGCGAATAAGTTCTCTTCCGGATCAACCCGGATGATCAATTGCAAAAGCAATCCGATAAGCGTTATCGCGCCGTGTTTGATCGTTCATCTGACGCTTTTACAAGCCTGCTTGAGGCGGATCAGCCGTTACTGCGAGAGGACAGCTCTCGGGAACGGATCCATTCAGCCGGCCCCTTATCCAACAGGGTTACCCCGCCTGTCACATCCCGTTATCGTTCGCGTCGAGGCAAATTAAATTGTAAAACATTGTGTCACCACATTAAATGCCCGATCGTTCAAGCTCAGGACGAGTAGGGACGAGCACATCAACCACATTGCCTGTTGGTTTTAAAGCGCTCAACACAAGTTGGATAAAGCAACCGACCCGAACTCGTTTGATAGGGGAGAGATCGCGATCGCGGTTTAATGGTCGGGCTTATCTTTCCCCGAACATCGACCATTTTACCCTCCCCTGCGCAATCAAGGCAGCCAAAGACACGATGGCCATCAAATAAGCACCTTTTGCTGCCTTTGAAATGCCACTTGTCACGTGGCCCACTGGTGCATGCGCAGAATTGCTGGCAATAATGGGCACGGACGAGTGCGTTAATTTCTCGCTCATCCGCACACGGTGGCACACGGTTGCGATTTGGTTTTATTAGTGTCATAAAGCCAGCATCAAAACACAGATACGCGGCTACGCAACCCGAGTTTGATAGCGACCCGGGGTAATTTCGAACTGGACAGGTTTGAGAATGCCGAGAGTGTAAGCCGAATCAATTAAAGTGCGTATTAAAAGTTATGGCTGAAAAAAACTCAGCTGCTGATACAATTTACTCCAATTGGACGCCATTAAAAACACCACGCCGAAGTGAAAGATACAAGTGTGCGGGATGCAAGAGAATCAATAAGAATATGGTTTTACACATACAAAAATACGATTATCGAGCAGTGTTTAAAGGAAACGTAGCGCCACTGATTTTTTGTCTTTATAATTAATACATTTTTGATATACGAATTGTTTTACGTAAGATTCAACATTAAACAACTTGTTCTTAGAACTCACGTTCCTCCTTTAAGTCTCGACAGCGATCATGATGTTCAAAAACATTATTTACCACGCTGACAGCGTACGTGCGTGTGGAGTGCGAGATAAGATAAGCTAAGCTGACCAATTTGCAATATCCAACACCAAAACCAAGTCTGTTGCTCCTTCTTTCTAACAAGCAGGAGAAAAAACATAGGAAGTAATACGATGCATGGTAAAAGAAAATGAACCTGATGTCTCTAATCCGACTCGGTTAACGGGCCCATTCACACCATTTGTGCGTCAATTGCGCGACGAACGGGCTGCTTTCATGGAAGCCTCGGTACTTGAAAGTAGCGAGAAAAAAGGCAAGCTCTCATCAACAGCCGCAGTGCGTCGAGCCAGCACCAGACGATATCAGCCGAGATAGTGGTCATACACACAACGGTGAAGATATTGAAAATTTGCATATAAATTTCCCTTTAATTAACTACCTGCCACGCTGACTCTGACGATGACGCTGATGCCAACGCTACGGCTATGTAGCGGACCCCGGCAACGGCGCCGTTCCGTGAGCACTTAATGGAACCCATGCAGGTTAACCCACCACGACTGAACACGGCAGGAAAGAAAATTGTGAAGTTATATCGTACCTAAGCAAGCAGGCACAAAAAATAAAACTCTCAATGCGCAATGTGCGCCAAGATGGATGCTGATGAATTTTCTGCATTCTAATATTTTTGCCCTTAACGCGTCCCGCCGAACGCTTAGTGCCATCGACTGCACTCAAGCCAACAAACGGAACGGCTCCACGGGTGATGGCATTCCATTGGCAACTGGCTGCAACTTGGCACGGAGTGAACCAAAGCGGACCGACCATGGCACAGCCGGAGGAAGCGCGACAGCCATTATAGCGTCATAGATTTGCATCTTGTTCGATAGCATCAGGTAGAAAGGTGAACGTACCACCGGCTGGCATATCTAGGGAAGTGGTAGATTCTTTCGCCGTTAAAGTGCAGCGAATCGCACATTTGTAGCACCACCGCAGGAAGATGATAGTGGTTGATAGAGCTTCGGCTTTGTTATGCGCTGGTCAACGTTTCAGCGCCATTTGTCTGAAGCTTGTTCCGTTCTGCCATGTGACAGATTGTGGTTGCAAGATGCAATTTAAAAGTTCTTGAGAACAAGTAACCATTCGTGCCGTCGTTGGTACGGTGAGGCAAGGACAGTTGCAAGATTGTTATCGATAACATCACACTTTGCTGATGCATTCATAAACGTTTTATGTGTCACCGTGATGGCATGGTGCAAAATCACTCCGACACACACTCAGCACCGATGGCACAGGCACGTAAAACGTAAATTAATTATGATCGTTTAATATACTGCCGTCTTCATTAGCTAGCGACATGTGCAATCTATGACACACGCTCAGGGACAATGTTCGGCCCCGCTTCGGTGCGATCAATCTGTTACAATCTACCCGACCAATGCACCATAGATAAAAACTCATTAAATTATCATCACCTGCCATTCACCAATGGCTCACAGCATCAAATCAAATGCCACACACGCACATAAAACATTCTCCTCCGTCCACCACCCGATATCGGGTGGTATCGGGCGATTCACCTGCAGAACCTGTGGAACAGCTACGTCGTCCTCGAGATCCAATTGTCGGAATCTAAACTTCATCTCGCTGTTAGAAAAAGATGTACCCCACACATTCCCGCGGCCGATCATGCTCTATCGAAAACGCGCACAAACTCACCTGAAAGGAAAGATGAAAAGAAACATTTCATTAGACTTTTATCGATTAATCAACCGGCAGGATTGTAAAGTGTCAGGACAAAGGCGGAAAGATATTTGCTGCTCTTCGAACCATTCCCCAGCGTTTCTACTGGGGCTTAATCCACAACCGTGTTCAGATCGCGCCTTCAAATAGCAAGAGCAACCTGAACGGAAATAAAACACCGCAGCCGTACGTGCTCGAAGCACTTGTCATTCTTGTATTCGCTGTCGGGGACAGCTAATGGATGTTGATTCGTTACGTTTGATGGATCTGTAGACAAAACCTCCATCGGGTCAGATGAATGGGCAGTGACGCGTTGGTAACGTTGATGCACTTTGATCTATTGCATGCCTTGCTCATTTGCACATCGACATGAAGGTACCGTGCACTTTTGTGAACGGCGGGACGCAAAAAAAGCAAAATTCCAATAAATATTCAGCTAGCCATTCTGTTTTCACACCTGACCGATCTTTGAATGCTACCGAAGTAGTACGCCCGTCCGGCAAAGTTGATCTAACAGGGTAATTTAGTTCAAGGGTAAGTGTAATTTTAAGCCAAGACAGCTTAATGTCGAAGTTCTTAACTCATGTAAAATGCCAGTAAAACTCTAAACGAATCTGTCTCAGCTCCATCAACGCTGATGAAGTTTTAATTATACAATAATGTAATATTTTTTTCCACGAGCTGCATGTAAAACAAAACTTAAGCTACTATTGTATGTTTCATATTACCATGCATAACGTCTTGAATAAAAAACCATCCAAACGTAATGAATCCAATCTTTGTAATTGTTTCAAACAGTAATGCTTAATTCAATGAAATCTCATGAACGAAAGCTACTCCAGTGCTTAACGATGTTTATTTTAATTGATGCCACACCGGATATAAATCACATGACGATCTTACTTGGCGGTACACTTTAAAAACACTCATGAATTGTGCATAAAAACATAGCTGTTACACAGCTCATCAGCTGTTGGTGTGGATTTTGCATCGTTACTCCATTGCCACCATTGGAAGCTCTTTTATGCCATTCGAATCACAAAGATATGCAATAGCAGACGGTCGGGCTCTGATGAGTATAATTAACGATCAGGAACAGATGATCATATGCGATAGAAATTATTAACTAAAAAGTGTTGTTGAATAGGTAAATTATCTTCACTATTGTATTAACGAAAAAATCCTATTTTATTTTATTTGAACTATGAACTTAACTATGAACTATGAAGGACCTTTCTGATGCAAGAAAAAGGGAATGCTTTTAAAATCAGCAGACGCGGACACTTAAAAGCTGAAACGAGGCTTTTTTTCCTCTTTATGATTTCATTGTCTGTAAGCATCAACAGCACTACGTACGAGTACTTCATACTTTAACACTTTCGTCCGCATTTAAGCATCACTTTTCATTCCTCTATTATGCATAATGGTAACGACCGGGACAAAGTTGTTCGATCATCCTTAGTTTAAGTATTACTCTAAGCTTTAAAGAAATGCACATTGAAACGTAAGCCGTAAAGCTCAAGCACACAACACAAAACACAGTGATCGAAAAGAAAACAACTATGTACTAACTTTCACATTCATACACTATTAACCATAATCATGCAAAGTTCGGTTAATTATGAAAAGACTTTCAAAAATCGACTTTCGGAGTCACTCCTCCGAGGATAACTAGCAGAGTATTTTTTTTTTTTTTGCAATAGTTTCGAATTTTGTTTCAACTGAATATCGAAAAATAGGTTCCACACATTTTTGTCGTAAAAATGTGTATCCAATAATCGCGGAATACTGTGAATATTTTTCAAATTTCAAAAACCCAGTCATTGTCCATTTGACCCTATGACACACATTCCCTCCTTGTACCGTTTTGGATGGCGTATAAGAATTGCAAAATATGGCCCTTTCGCGAAGAAAAACAGAAAGATGAAGAGTAAAACGAAACCACACCACTCTCGCCCTAGCGACAGCAAATTGGTCCACCGATGGCCAATTTCCGTACAACCCTTCCGACACAGCAGCATGCAGCGACGCTTCGCAAGAAAATTTGGTCCCGGTAAAACAACAAACATGATGATGCAGAAGAAGGCCAAATTGCTGAGGAAAGCGTTTCTGAGAATGATCGCCAATATGATGCCCGGAACAATCGCAACCCATCCCCCCGAAGCTAAGCCAGCGAGCTAAACGCGCTCAAGGAGCTGTGCGTGAGTGTTGCCCTGTTTGGAGTGTTATTTTGAACATTTCGTCCTCATGTTTAGCTGAGATATTTCAAGACGATCAGTAACTTGCAAGCTTTCCCTGCAAGCTTCGATCTTCACCCAGGCTCGATTTAGCATCCCGCCTTGCTTATACAAACGGGGACCTCGAAATCGGTTCCTACACGAGCACTGTTTGTTTTTCGAGTGTGTACTGCAGGAGTGGGAAGGAGTTTGTTTGTGCTTTCCGAGTTGCCTTCGATGCTCGGTGTTATTTATTCTTCTTTCCCCCACTTTCTTACACTCGAGCCTCAATGTACAGACGCATGAACCTCTCCATTCCCCTCCCTGTACGTGATGGACTTTATCCGACCCTTTCTGCAGCAAGCGAATTTCACGTCTCTTTTGATTTCAATTTGTAGCCTCGGTCAGCCACAACACATTCGGTCAGCCGCCGCACCTCTCGACACAACTCCTGATATTCGCGCGAGCGCGGGCAATGATGCTTTCACCCGGGCCGGGCGGAGAGAAGCGTCGAGGAGTTTAGGTTCGTAGCGAAAGATATGCATTTCTTAATTTATTTTCCTGTCCTCGTTTGCGAAACAACGGGCCAAGGTGGTGGGAAGAAGCTTGCCAAGTAAGAAAAATCCCGGTGCGTCCGTGTTGACCGTGCTGTGTTCCGCGTGCGCGCGCGCCCTGGCACTATAATTATGAGCCATTCCAGCCCTGGCGTCCTGGTGCCCTGTGCCCCGGCCGTGATGGTATCAATCGCAAATGACCTATCCGTCGATGAACGGCATGCATAATGGCTTAACATGTTTACCGGCACCGTCTGGACAAAGCCTTTTCCTCCTGGGAGGAAAACGCGGACATCGGTCTTCTGTTCGGACCGGTCTCGGCGCGCTTGCTGGATAGGTTCCCTCCATTCCTGGGGAGGGGTGCCGTGAGTGTCACTTATCCGTTAGCAAATCACAATCACTGCCTGCGGAAGGTGGGAGTTGATGAACTTCTCACGAAAAATGAGTCCGGCCAGAACTGGGACGGACAATAAATTTATCGAGTTAAATATGTTTCTTCGTGCCCGCCTGTCACTGTTCCGAAGGAAGTTATTGAGTCGGAGCAGAACTTGAGCCCGCACAATAAATGGCAAATGGTATAATTTAACGAACCATGCACACAAATGAACGCGCTTTATTTGCCGTAAAGTGAGTTTAAATCCTTCGCCAACACGTATTTTTCAAGACTTTCTCTCAACGATTCCGCATCGCGTAATAACTTTAATTTCCTGCAAAAAGCTCATTTAAGCCACCCATTCGATAGCGATGAAACCAGCTCACACAAACCATTCTTGATAAACTGCCACGATATGGTATCTTTTAAGGGGAAAAAGAAACATTTCGACAACCCCTAAAGGGCCCATAAACACCCTAAACAACAGCGTACCTGCAGAAGAGAATGATGAGAAAACAAACACTCCTCCCCTGTTAAGCCACTGATCACTTTCGGATTATCTAGGTAGGCCATTTAATGATGCTAAGCTCTAATGGCACTATAAAAAGGGCTTCATTAACAGTCAATTTCTTTTGGTTTTTCAACGTTGCCTAGTCGTGTCGTTTCTCTCTCCATTTCTTTGATTAACAAAGAACAACAAAATCCATGCACTTGTGTTGCCTTCGCGACATCATCTTCTCCTATTTCAGTGCTGCAGTTAACGAGCTATGGCAGGAGTGATAAAATTAATTCTCAAGGATCTTCCTGGAGTCAACATGACAGCCGTCAGGTGATAATCCTCTGAACCAGATGTCATTGCTAACATTGCACTCTGTTGCAACCAATCGCTTCAGTCTTATTCACGTTTCGATCTGTGTCTTATTGAATACAATGCGCAAAGCAAACAATGTTGCTAATCTCCGTACTTCGCAAGCGTTTGTTAGAGAACGTTGCGTACGAAGATATTTCAACAAATGTGTCATGCAATACGTTGTAATTTCTTATGCACTGTACAATATCTCACACTTCAACCTAGAAGTAACGAGGATGAGTCAGTTTAAATATTGTAGAAAGTTTTTTTTTATTATTATTTTAACATATCCTTAGTAAAAGACACTAATGCTTACTTCTCATGATGTCCACTCAAGTTCGAGTGCATCTGTAATTGGTGCGCTTTCCACAAACTGTAAGAAAAGGGCAGTTACAAGCTGTTAAGGAAGTTATCATTATTGCTTTTCCTCGTCCATAAAAATGGCATTCGTGCTAAACCTCCCTCTGACACCTTCTCTAGCGTTCCCCCGATTTGATCGAGTTGCAGCTCATCTATAGCTGCATGGCTGTTGCTTTTTATGCCGGCAATTGCTCGTTACAGAGAGCTCACAAGTATCCAACACATGGTGTTTTTCTCACCGATCGGCGTGATCGACCACTACGCAGACATGCGAACACGCTCCGTTTAGCAATCTTCATCCAGCTCCGTTCGTGATGGAATAAATTAAGATCAAGATTAGCCCATTAGGCGTACAATCAATTATTTACTCAATCGCAGCTTCGTAAACCAAACCGACGATGGCCGATTCGACCGTTCCGCTCGCCTCAACCCGAAATCATGTAGCCTTCTCGTAGGCCGCACTACGCGGCGCTTCAAAAATCAATTTAATCTAATTAAGGTCCAATACAAACAACCACCGTGTTGTAGCAGTCGTCGTCCGTCACGAGAGACATCGATCCAGGAAACCAGAAAATTCCACCCCTTAATCGCCTTTCGCGGTGTGTGGAGTCTTCTCTTTCCTTGAGCCAAAAATCGAAAGTGATGTTGGAATTGGGGCCCTCGCGGGTCAAACAACAAGAATCGGATGCAAACGTACTCGCCGCGAAACAGAGGGTAAACCAAACAGGCAGCCCTTTAATCGTATCTACCTTCCGCTCCCAATGCTCCCTCTCAGCAATGATTGAAATGTTTCCGATGTTGCCTGTCAATCATAGTGGATTGTGGAGTGAGCTAGGGCACCACTGATGATGATGTTGTTGCCCCGTTATGTACCATCGGTCACTGGGCAGATCGAAGTGGTTAATCAATTTTTTTATTATTTCTCTTTTGGAAACGCTTTCGCCACTTTCACTGTTTGTCGGAGCTGCAAAAGATACTAAAGAATTGAATGAAGATGCTCTTTGCACGACAAAGTTACACAAATCACCGATCAATCTTTTTTTCCAACAAACTCAACTGAAGGGTGAAGGTTTGTTCCTTACAAGCGATTACATTTTTGCTAGAAATAAAACACGACCAGATACAATTGTTAAACGTCAGCGGTGGTACAGATGGTAAAGACGATACCAACAATGATTATTATGATGATTCCGACCAATTGCTATCGTACTAATCATCTGAATCAAACGAATGTATTATGTTTACTGTTGGAGTTCCAATATTATATTACTTTAGAACAACAACACGAGGCAATCATAATTTATGTAAATATCTAATGTTGTGTTCCAGTTATTTAAAGGACTTATCATTCATTAACATGAATTATAATAACTTAGATTAATTATTAACTTTAAACTTAACAAAGTTAATTCACAACTCACGAACACAAATTCAGGACAATGTTTTAAAAAATTCCAAATTAGATTTCCGTATTATGAAAAGGTTATAAAAAAATATGTTCTTGTCAATACAAATAGAATCAAAGTCAACGATAAATATAGCCAAATGTTTATTAATCTTCGTTTCAAATATGTTTCAAATCTTCGTAACATTTCAATTCAGCAAACATAGCAATGAAGGGGAAAATCAAATCAAGATGTGGCAGTACAACATAAAGCAGATACATTGATGCCATGAAATCATTAATCATTGATCAATGAAGGCCAGTAAGTCAGTGGCTACAAGAAACATTATTAATTCAATCGTTTGATTATCAAACCGTATTTTCGTAAACTAACATCTTGAACAGCAAATAAAGTACGAACACTAGAAATATTGAATATAAGATGTGTTTTAAAAGATTGATTTCAGCTGTATCTCTAATTATAGAAGGTGTTTACATAGGTGCCTGTAGTGTAGAACGGTGGAATGTCCTCAAACTAATAAAAACATTTTAATTGCATTCCATTTAACGTAATTGCAACCCCTGTTTGAACACGACTTTCCTTCTATCGGCCACTACCAGGCATGATTATGGAGAGAGAAAACAGGAGCTGCTTTAATTCTTCAAAAACTGTCACCACCGATGGCCGTGTAATATTAATGATTGGTTATCGGAGCTAGTTGATCGATTGAAATGACACAAACTTATCTTCCCATCTCTTTCACTTTCCACTTGCTTTGAAGTAACCTGGGGAACGATCTTGCAAAGATTGCTTCACGTCTCTCCCTCATTACCTGCAGAAAGAGGGCATGATTGAAGGGAAATACACTCTCGGGAAAGGTAAACTAAACTGCTACCACACTGCTGAACATACTGAAAGTGAACCGTCCAACCACGATCATGTGATGCAAAACTCTCTTTCATTAGAGGTGATCGGAGAAGAGCAAAAAATAATAATCACTCCACTCTAGTTGCAACACCCGGGGAAAAAGTATTTTGCTAGCGCGTCTTTAACCGTCGTAGCTAGTAGCCACGCAACGACAACCTTGCACAAACCCTGCTAGCATCTTGATCGAGCCACTCAATAATGATGTAGCTGCTGGTGCGCAGGCAAGTAATCGTCCAGTGTGAAAGTATGGCCTACCCCCGCGCATGACTAGTGCCACAGTGTGAGGCTGGTAATATGGATTTGTCGATCTTCCTGCCCGTAGACTGGAACACACTGGTCTTTTTTTGTATCATGCTGCAATTACCTGCTAGAAGCAATTCACCACTTGTCACCGCGTATCTCAGATTGCGTCTAGCCAAGCAATGAAGTCAACCACCCCGGGACGAATTGTTGTTGCCACTGAATTGCTGTAGATCCTAGGAAAAAAAAGGAAAAACACTTCCACGTCCACACTGTCAGCTAAGGTGAAAGGAGATCCTATAGTGCTCTTTTTATGCCGGTGGTAAGATTGAAGTTCGATTTAATTGGAATAGATTTCGCCCGCCTGATAGTGAGCGGTTTTTATTTGGCGCTGCCTCCTTCGCCATACGCAATCTATCTATAAACAAGCCACGATGAAAGTGAACGTCGCTATGCAATGAGACGTTACTTTCTTGCGATGGCGATAGATATGCACACGCACACATATATATTCGTTTCGTATGACGAATAAATCCTAATGTTGTCGTACGCTGCACTTGATAAGATGAGACGAAAGCACAATTTCAGTTAAGTTTTTGTTTTCCACTACTCAGCTCTGACAATCAACACCAACTCCAGTACTCCTCTAGAACACGACAGCACATTTATGCATTGTGGTGCACATTTTTATCATTCCCAACACTAGGCAAGGTGGTACGGCAATGCAAAGCCCACGTTCCATTCGTTCCAATTACAACTTGTTAACGGAGTGCATGATCAGCACCAGTTGTGAGCGTTCAAAGTTCTCATCTTCCGCAAATAAATTACCCACGCTTTCCATCCTATCGGGGAGGCTAGGTTTCATTCGAACATCACGAATTCGCTTAACCTAACGCCTTCGCGGTTGGCTGACGGCAGCGCGCACACTGCCGGTCTATCGTGGCAATCTTTTTCCAACCAAACACGTGACATTTACGAAACGGGCCATCCATCCAACAAAATATGGCATTTCTAGCTCAAACGCCGTGATGTAGCATCAGATCTGCTCTTCCATTTTCCGCAAGTTATTCGAATACAACCAACTAGAAAACACAGCAGTATTACAGCATCGTATTTCTGTCTGGGCGATAGCGATCTTTTGGCGAACTCCACCTTCCGTAAGGCTAAATCATCCACTCCTCTCTATCGCATCCTCTGCATGGTATGTATGTATGGTATGTTTGCATGTAATTCATTTGCTTAACTAGTGCCCTTCGTAGGGGAAACCGTAGACCCGACGAATCCGTACATCGGTTAAACATAGTCACCAGATATGCTGTGGCGGGAGAAAATGTCGCCTTTGCATACTGCGATGCTCTCAGTGCGACTCAAAAATGTATGACTGAACCTGAGACAACGCCAACGAGAAATCGCCGTGTGAGCAAGTGTCTTATCGCAAAGATAGAAAGATGAACACACCAATCTTGACTGTTTAAAGCTTCCAAACCAAGGGTTTGAATATAGAAACCAAGCAGGGGTCTATCATCCGTAGGTGTTGTTCACCAGGTCCGTGAAACTTGATTACTTGACGCTGTAGAATGTCAGCACTTTCTAGCAAGTCTTTTACTCATCTTTCGTGCAGCAACCGTCCGCTGTAGGGTTTCCCGGGATTTCATTTTCAATCTTCATTCGTGGATCGTCCCACAGGAAATGTTAGTGGGATCATTTTTGTTGTCTGTGTATTATCGCACAAAGTAAATCCTAGATGGAATGTGATCGCTGTCATGTTATCCAATTATGTGTAGATTTCAATTTTAAAGATAGTTGTGTACTTTACATAATTTAAAGAAAAAATTGAGAGCAAACAATTCATTAGGCTTACTGATTACGATTCATCATAATAATTCAGACTGCCGATAAACAATTTAAAACCCCATAATCAATACTACTGAATTTGATTTCAAGAACGAAGTATTTTCCCTATCTTACTTCTGAGGTTTTGATGAGGCTTTCAGTATCAAGTCTCACGCCTTTCTGGTTGACTCATCATATCCACCTAGATGCGTTGCTACACAACATATGTTCGTTCGACCAACAAACATCGGATGGGTCAAACGGAAAGGTTGAACAAAGGGGCATGATTGTCTGAACCGTTCACATCCATCGTCAGACAGACACACCGACATTTTGGGAGGCGGTGCTTACAATACCGTGAACTTTCTGTTCAGTTATTTTTATACATACGGAAGCCTAATTAAGTTCGCACACAATAAAGTCAAACTGTTTCCGTGCAATGTTTATCGTGTGTGCAGTTGCATGGCGTCACCTTCATCATAACGGCGACGGTTTGAGTTCGTTATACCAATTTGCATTTGTATGCTGCTCAATGCGCAACGGGAGCTCATCATCTGGCAATACTCAATTTATGACAAAAAAAAAGTTATGTTTTGCAAACACAAGATTGCAATGTGTGCGCACCAGTATAACGAGTGTTACGAGTGGTCAAGCTGTTTCGATCATTTAATTGAAATCAATTGGGCAGCCGACATCTCATCCAACAAGGCTTCGTCTTTCCTTGCCGTTTCTCTTATTCACAATTTGTATACAATTTATTGCAAAACATACCAAGTAGATATAAAGTTCGCTATTCAATATCTTCAATGAGTGTGCCTAAGAGTAAGCTGAAACAATTAAACAAACGCTGAAAGAACATGATCGCGACCGAAGTTTTCGTCAAATGATCGTCACCTTAGACTAGTTTATACCGAATGTTATATATGTTTTGATTAATAATCATAAAGCGATCCATAGCAAAGAAATGTCACCAAACAGTGAGTGGCTGTGAAAGCACCGAACATTGGATTTTTAACAGTTCTCTTTTTTTCTACTTCTGCCTGTAAAAATATTGCCAAACTAAACGTAAAGCAAAGTGAAAAATGACCAAACCGCAAGCTGCTCCTGTGGCCAACTGAAGCTATCAATTGAACAAGGCAATTAATTTGATTACAGGCCGATCAACTTTGACATTTTTTTATTCGGTTCGAGTTTCAAGTCCATGGCGTGCGCATCACTGCACAGCCTGCTGTCAGTTTGTTCGGGTCCAAGCGAGTCAGAAATCGCAATTGCTTCGACTGGATGTGCAGGCAATGAGATGCAGCTACTCCAGCGCCATCCTGAACCATCCCATCCCCGGAGTTCAGGTACGTTGGCGTCGTTTAGCCCGAACTGCAACCGTTTGATAGCTGCTCCCTCGCCCGTACCAAAAGGCTTGCTCCATCAGTAACAGTAAAAACGATCATGGTACTTGAAATCGAAAAAATGAAAACATTAAAGAGCACGTTCCTTCGCCGACCGTGCTGCACCGTTGTGTAGCGCACAGCTTTCGTGAGAAAACCTCATTGCAGTGCGCGACAAAACTGCAGGCACACTGTGCGAGCAACTTCAACAGCTCTTGGCGGATGCATACACCCGTCGGCGCACCTGTGCCATAATTGCTGGGTTCGGCCAATCGGCAAATTATCCACCAACGTGGCAGGAAAGGTCCCTTCACAGCGTGTGCTGTCTCTTATTACCTCTCCAACATTTCATGCCTGTTCACCAACTCCACATGCACGGGTCCGGGAATACAGTGCAGCACATGGAATGGACACGAGTCAGGAGATATATGGCACCATTACGGGCGTATGTCCCGTTCGGGCACATTTTACTACGACATTTTTGCTCCACATTGAACTGCCGTCCACACGCAACAAACACAGTTCCGCTAAGAGTTTCCATACGAAACCAATGTTACCGTTCCATGATCAACGTCTCACCCCTGCGGACGTAAGTGGTGAAATAAACTATTTTATGACAGTGCTTTGGTTAGATTCTATAGCTCTTCAAACCGACACACGGTGCAAAATATTTGCAAACTTGCGACAGGGGGTAAAGCTCTTTTTAGAGTAATTAGTGTACCGGCACGTGAAAGAGCAAAAAAAAAACCCGATCATGCAAACCCGATCCCAACCTGAACTCAAACCTATCTTTGCATCAAGAGAGTACTGCAAGGTTAAGGCTCATTTGCATATGGTCCAAATTCGCTTAGTTGTAATGCAACGTTAATCTGCCACAGTGCTCTTGTACCATAGCATGAACGCGAACTGTCTTAAACGATATCGTAGGCTCAAAAAAAATCATGCAACAAAGTCAGCTCATACGGTCAGTGTGTACTCCTATTGAACATTGCACACGTGTTTACATAAAAGAAAACAGCAATAAGCAACTACTTTCATTATCTACCTCATGAAGTTTAGCCACTTATTAACTAATAAACACACAATTTCAATTCGACCATTACTTCATGTGCTCCCTCTCCGATCTTTCGAAAAAGTCTAGTCAAACCGTAGGTCAACACGTTCAACTGTATTTTGTCGAAAGAAAATTGATCCACCACTAACCAGGAAAGCAACGTCCGTTTGAAGACTACCCATAAACACATCTTCGTCATCAACAACGACTACCACTACCAGATCATCACCCATCAGGAAAAAATACAGCGCTTCCCGAACTACGACCGCATTTAGTAGCCTCCGTTTAGTGTGCCATGGGTCGGTTACCTTTGCAACTCTCAGCATGATTTATGAGCCGACGATGTTGATGAATGATCAAGTAGCACGAGGACTGGCAAAAAATACTCCGTTCAGTTCAAGCGGTCCCCTTTCATGTGCTCCAGGTGTGTGGAGATCACCTTTCTTTCGAAACAAAAAAAACACCGAGCCTCAGACAGATCAAAGACTAACTCAACACTTCTCAACACAATCTGTCTAGACCCATGGCCGTGCTTCGAGTCGCACACAGCGAAGCTACCGGTATGCAGAATAAAACAAAACGGTACTTAGGCAAGAGAACCATTAGTCTAAATCGTAAACGAATGCTTTCTACCAACAAAATGTTGGAATCATATTTCACCATAAGGAAAGTGCCAGTATCTGCATCGAATTAGCTGCTGCAGTAACATATTCATGGTAATCTTGGTCAAGTAATTCATTGACGGCACCGTTTCTTTGTTTCGATTCAGTGAGCCACAACAATCGTTCACCAGTGCACTAGGTAGTCTAGCTTTCTTGAATATCTAATATCGCAAATAATATAGAGCGTACAATAGCGTTGTATTGACATCGTCTGGGTTACGATATGCTTCGTTCTGCGTGCAGTAAGTCAGCGATGCGTTACATCATCAGTTTGGGTTCGTGTTCATGCAAATGGTTCCAACAATTGAGACCATTTACCTAACAATCGAATTCCTGCCAACATACCTGATGCCAGAATGATCAGAACACCAAGCAACCTGATCGTAGTTTGCCTTACCATTTGCGAGCCAAGAGCAGGATAGTTGTTAGGTAATTCGATAAAAAAACAGGTCAAACAACGATACCGTTTAACGAGAGCTCGCGTTAGCGGCAAGAGAGTTTTATAACGCATTTGATTCTATTTGAGCGACGCATTGAAACCGATTGCATTGCGACGCATTGACTACTACGCTAAATACAGTACAGATAAGAGTACAAAAGTAAACATAAATTTCAAAACAAGGAACACATGTATGAAATTGTCATTGTAATTTGGGCACACAGTAACTCTAGCTACACCATGGATATCATAATCTGTTAATTATTTTGACCTCGGCCTTTGCAGCAGACCTTGTTTTGTTGCAGCAAAAATATTAATAAACGATACTAGCCTGAGGCAGCATTTACTATGCACAAACCAACAGCTAGGCACGTCCGTATCAATATTTGCTGGGTTTGGTTTGTGCAAACTGTACTTCATGATGTAAGGCATGGAAATAATGCCTCGTTTGTTTTTCAGATGGTTGATGAGTTTCGTCAATACATCACCAAGCCAGCTAGCTTTGTAAATACTTTAAACATTGCTATAGGTTAAGTTGTACAATTATATTCACATTCGTAGCTACAACTTTCCAATGTTCGCAAACCATTTTTATAAGGCAAATTACAACCTTTAAAGTTGCATAATTTTTATTATTGTAATGCTGATTAATAAGAATAATTTACGTTTGAGCAGCTGTTTTTTCAAAATGCGTTGCATTTTAAATAAACACTTCTAAACATTAAAACCTCTTCAGTCAACAATACCAGGCTACGGATTGTGACAATACAAAATAGTTACCTTCCATTCCTTCCATTTCCAACACACAGGAAAAGTAACACATTTTAAAACCCATGCAAACTCTTGCCTCTGACACTGCACAGACCACGATACGACATTCGATGTCAGTGCTGGACAATGAAGCTCATTGCTGCGAATATACTGAAACCTCTTTGCTCAGTTCGAACCCGTTTTGAATGCTGCACCAAATCCATTTCGTACACGAATGGGGACGCGTTCAAAGCGATTTTGGCAGTAATGGGTACAATAAATAAATACCGCGGATAAATTGAGCATCAAACTGAAATGGACTAGCGGTAGTCGTCGAGCTGATCCAAAATGAACCAAAAAAGAACGCTTTAGTACCCGTACCGCTGTTATGGATTCGATAGGGTAAACAATGTTTAGCTGTACGAAGCTCGATCGAGTTCGTTCCATTCCAACCAATCGATCCGACTAACAGTCACTATAAAGTACGGAATTTCATTCGCCATTGCGGAGCTTGTATGGATTGCACCCTCCATTTCAGTCGCCGATTTTACTTACCATCGAGAGTGCCATTAAATTACCGGATTGAAGTCGACAATCGACCTCGACTCCCGAATTTCCTACACATTCCGTTCGGTGCCGTCTCTCGGGTTAGTCGTAATTGAGCAATATTTGCGTTTATGGTCGATTGATCGGTTCTACCGGTTCGATTACAGAAGGTTCCGTAATTGTTGCACAAGGATTAAGGTCAACCAATCAGGTTTCTGGTGTTTATAGTGGGTGAGTTTTTACTATGTATATAACAACTGGAGCAACCCTTATGCATTACCATGAAATACATGTATCAACGAAAGACTGTCGCACACGAATGTTTGAATGTCAATTTGCCAACTTTTGCGACAGTTGCGGTATCATCTTGCATTTCCTTTGAATAAACATCCTCTATCTTCCCCAGACTGTGGGCTGTTTTGCTTGTCTAGTTGACGCCAATATCATTATCGACATGTTTTAGCACTTTACGGTAGACAAGACCGTTCTGTTTACATTGTGATTGCAACATGTTTGTGCAATGCATCCAAAACCACACTGATTTTACACTGATTACTTTATCAATTTGTTATTCAACATTAAACAAAACAATTGAAACAAACCTGGATGAGTTCGACTCTTGAG